>NC_072477.1:28801738-30150072 GCF_027574615.1 Eptesicus fuscus | reverse complement strand
GGGGTGGCCTATCCGGCCATTGAGAGGCATGGATCCACTGCCACTGATGGGGGCTACCCTGCTGTTGAGAGGCGCGACCGCTGAGGGGGCCTGCCGCGGACACCCAGCTGCGCCTCTCAACGGCAGGGTAGCCAGGTGTCCGAGGCAGCCCCCCTCAGCGGCTGTTGAGAGGCGCAGGGGGCGGGAGCCCCGCCCACTGCGCCTCTCAACAGCAGGGTAGCCCCCCTCAGCGGCCGCGGACCATCAAAAGCGGGGGAGCTGGGTGCCTGTCTGCTCCAGCACCAGGCCTTTCAGAAGCCTCCGCCGAGCGGGAGGCTTTTGAAAGGCCTGGTGCACCAGTGGACAGGCACCCAGCTCCACCGCGAAAAGCGAAAACGTGTAGGGGACCCTACACGTGCATGATTCAATCATGCACTGGGCCTCTAGTAAGTTATAATTGGTTATCCTGAAATAAATAAAGCACTGACCACCTGCCCTCAGCTACAAAGGCTGATACCTCCTTTGTAGCATGGATAGGAGTCAGGAGGCCAGCATGGCAGCATAGCGGCTTCTGAAGTTTGAATCTCTGCTCTTCCCATACTGGGACTTTAAGCAAGGATGGTTATTTCTCATTTTTGTTGAGTTTCTATAAAAAATAAATAGTCATTAAATATACACTATACCCATAAATAGTCATTAAATATACATTATACCAACAACATAGCCAGAAATCTCACTCCTAGGTATTTATCCAAGAGAAATAAAAACTTGTGTTCATACAAAAACATGAATGTTTTTAGCAGCTCTATTAAAAAATCTCCAAAATTGAAAAACAACCTGAAGGTCCTTCAGTGGGTGAGTGGATAAACCAACTGGCACATCTATATATACACTGAGTGGCCAGATTATTATGATCTCTGAACACATAATAATCTGGCCACTCAGTGTGTATCCTATATAATAAAAGGCTGATATGCAAATTGTCCCCTCCCAGGAGTTCGACCAGCAGGCAGGCCGGCCAACCGCCCATGTCCCCTCCCCCTGGCCAGGCTGGCCGGACCCCACCCATGCACGAACACATGCACACACACACACACACACACACACACACAGTATAAAAGCCTAAGTGACCATTACAACTAGATGACCAACCAGTAGCTATGGTGCGCACAGACCACCAGGGGGCAGTCGCTCAATGCAGGAGCTGCCCCCTGGTGGTCAGTGTGCTCCCACAGCCAACCTCCAGTGGTCCCTCCCCCCAGCTGGCTGATTGGCCCAGATGGCCCGATCGGGCCCTGATAGCCGTCCAGGCCAAGGGACCCCACCTGTGCACCGGGCCTCTAGTCTCACAATAAAAGGGAATGAAGCATTACATTCCTTGTGTGTATTATCAACAGGAGTTATATTCTCACTTTATTTTTAATTTTTACAACTCGATATTTTGATGCTGTAAGAATAACACATGGAGCTCCCCTTTACCCAGAAGCATTAATTATTTACATTTTACTCTACTTACTTTACAGTTCTGTCACTATTTATGCATGTGTTTTTTTCCTAGACGTAGGGAAAAGTGTATTTTACATAGTACAATGTTCCTTAGCTTATTTTGTTTTATACCACACACACACACCAATCCTATGCATCAGGTAAGGCAGTTATTACTCTATTTATAAAAGAGTTGTGTTCTATGAGGCAGCAAAGTACCATGGAAAGAGCCAGCAACTTTTAATCTTGCCTTTGTTGGTGGAACTTTCTGTTAGTTGTAGGGAGGTGCTGGACTAAATTTTTTTTTAATTGATTTTGTTTTGAGAGAGAGGAAGGGAGGAGAGAGAGAGAGAGAGAGAGAGAGAGAGAGAGAGAGAGAGATCAGATGTGACAGAGAAGTACTAATTGGTTGCCTCCCATATGCACCCTGACCGGGGTCCCAAATCTAGGTTTGTGTCTTGACCAGGAATCAAACCGGCGATCTTTCAGTGCATGGGGTGATGCTCAACCAACTGAACCACACTGGCCAGTTGTGTTTTAATAGCAAACTTACAGGAACAGCACAGAAGACAGATACTAAAAACAGGTACTTGCATGTAGGACAACTCAGAAAAGTACAGTAATGGATGGAATCTACTGTTTGATAAAAAATGCTACAAACACCATTTAGTTGCCATCAATAAGAAATTTACTTGTTTTTTAAAAATCCAAATGCTGGCATTGTCCAAAAAAAATTTAACAGGTTTATTTATATTGTTATAAAGTTGAACTGCTAAAACTTGTTCACTGAAACATTTTGACTTGCATTAATGCTTTATGTCCCCACATTTATATTAAAAAATTCACACACAAATAGATTAAATATTTAAATGGCCCTTTAAAAAGCTCTAGGATTTGCCCTGGCCGGGTGGTTCAGTTGGTTGGAGTGTCATCCTGTACACCAAAGGTTGCAGGTTCGATTCCCGGTCAGGATGCATACTTAGATTGTGGGTTCAATGCTGGGTCAGGACGTGCACAGAGGCAACTAATTGATGTTTCTCTCTCACCTCAGTGTTTAATTGGGCTGCTCAATTGTCTGGTTGAAAAAGCTTGCTTTTCTTTTCATTGTGTTTGGGTTGTTGAATTAGCCACAATGCCTCTCGGTCACTGCTTGTTTAGGGATAGGTTTAGGAAAATGCCTCTGGTGCTCAGTTATTGGGACAAACAAGTTAATTTATCTTTAAATCCTCACCCAAGGATATTTTTCCATTGATTTTTAGAGAGAATGGAAAGGGTGTGGGGCAGAGAAACATCGGTGTGAGAGAGAGACATTGATTGGTTGCCTCCCGCAGGACCTCCGACCGTGATCTTGTCTGCAATCGAGGTACATGCCCTTGAATGGACTTGAACCTGGGACCCTTCAGTCCGAGGGCTGATGCTCTGTCCACTGAGCCAAACCAGCCAGGGCCAAACATTTTAATAGTATTTTGTACACATGTGACTAGTAAATCAAGGCTTAGCAAAAGGGATCATAGTTTTCCCTTCTGAATTTAACATGGTTTCTATTTCCTAGAGGGGACCCTATCTGGAGATAGGGAATAAAAAATTTTTTAAATTTATTATGCTTTTGTTTGGTTTGTCTTACGTTATGTTTTAATTTTACTGCCTCTTCAGAGACTAGGCATTGAAAAGACCGATCCTACCACACTGACAGATGAAGAGATGAGCAGATTTGCAAGATTGGATATTGATCCAGAAACCATAACTTGGCAAAGAGGTACAAGAGCCATATACACGCCCCGTCTGCTTTGGTTATACTGCACACGCCACGCCCTTTGTAAGGGTTGTTAAAATGTGAAGTCTGGAAGCTTGTGTATTGATATTTTTATGGTTAAGACATGACCAAGATGGTGACTTACTCATTTCTCTGGCCACCTCCATCCATCTCTCTCCTTATTAGCTGTACTCAAACCTCCTTTTCTTGGGTAAGTTGGATGTTTGCTGGCTATTCAGTGTTGACTGGAGTAAGGGTGGTTTCAAAGAAGTTCATGCATAAACCAAAAATAACATTTTGCAAGTTTTATTTTATGAAAAAAAATTTTTAGTGTCATGAAGTAGAGAAATTACGTTCAGTCACTTCTTGAATCATGTTGCTCTTTATTCTCAGAACCCTTGTCTGGCATAAGCGACTTGATTTTCCTTGTAGCTCTCTAGCTTGCCTACTCAGTTTTACCTCATTTTATTAGACTCTGTTATAACAAAGTAGGTAGCCTTCAAGGTTCAGACATGCAATTTAGTGAGCGAGTTGCCTGGCGTCACTGCCATATGTTGCTTTTCTCTATGTACAACTAGCCCAGCTTCGAGTTTTATTTTGTACCAAGAGTGCATCCATCTACCCTGTATCCCTGCTGGGAAGAAATTTTCATCATCATGCGGAATGCAACTGGCAGCCAATTTATTGACTGTTTTGTGATTTTCATTGGCTCAGTAACTGTTGCTAGCTAATGGCATTTTTAAGATGACTCTGAACATACAAAAACACACGGATGTTTCTCTTTTTTTTTGCTTCAATAGCTTTAGACAGATAGTATAAGATTTTATGAGGAATAAGCTAAAGATCCACTTTGAAAATTTAGTATCTCATTCACTTTTCCTTTGCTTTAATGTCTAATTTATGTTTTCTAAGAAAGCAAAAGCAAACCAGGGCGGGGAAATGGATTGTACCTGTTTAATGGCTATTTTATACAGAGAAATTAGACACAAGGAACTTGACACTATATATATATATTTTTTAAAAAGGATACGCTTTAACAACATTATATCCTTCGTTTATCAAGTGGGGGGGCGGTGTTTGAGTGTGTGTCCCTCTGTGTGCTGCACAAAACTGCTGTGGGTGTTTATTAGTTTTTATAGAAAATAATTTGGCATGTTATCAAGTGTCTTAAAAATGCCTCTCTTCTTTGACCCATTTAGAGTGTAATTAGCGCATTGTTGTTCTTTTTTTTTTTTTCTTTCTTTTTATTGAATTTATTGGGGTGACACTGGTTAACAAAATTATATGGGTTTCAGGTGCACAACACATCATCTGTACACTAGTATTGGGTGTTTACCACCCCAAGTCAAGTCTCCGTTTTGTATTTTGTTATTGTTTGACACGTCATACCAAAAAAAAAATTGGAAACACACTAAAATGTTACCAGTAATTTGTCCTGGGAGGCGGAAGTAAGACTAGTTAGCTGGTTGATCTTTGTCATGTTTGGATAGATATTCTGTCATCTGAATGGAGATTCTTCTTCTCAGTAAGCTGAAGGAAAGAGCAGGTCTGTTACCCAGCATGCTTCTAAAGGCATTTGCCTGACCCTGCGTTTACGGCCCTTGTGTTTCTCAGGATGGTGTAAGATCAGTGAGTCATCCCGCAGCACAACATAGACCTCTGCCTTTTGAAAAACTGTGGCCTGCTGTTTTCCTTGTAAGCTCGAATATGCTTTAAAACAGGTTCCAGATTTCTAGTTGTTTGAGTTATCTAGACAGAATAAAACCAAGCCAGTTCACATTTTTTTTCTTTAAAAATAACTCCTCGGTACTTATAAAAATAACTCCTATACACTTAATATATATGTACATCATGTCTTGACTTGAACCCATGTTCTAGCTTTGCCATCAGTTTTGAAATCAAATGTTAATAGACAGGCATTAAGTTGGACTTGTTGCTCTACAACTTGGCAGGTTCCTTTAACTTTATGGTCCTTTTACTGACATTGTCCTGTGTCTTCCCTTTCTACTGTAGTGCTGGATACCAACGATAGATTCCTGAGGAAGATCACAATTGGACAGGCTCCAACGGAGAAAGGTTACACACGGACGGTAACTATTTGTTCCTTTCTAAGTGAATCAGTTCCAATGAGCCATATCCTTGTCCCTTCTTTCCTCCTCCATCCGCTCCCACCGACTGGTACTGCCAGGTGCTTTTCTGCCTGTTCCTTTTAAAATGGAAGTGAATAGGTGTGTGGGATTGAGCGCTCCTGACAGCTTTTGCAGTAAATCCTGTGTGTCGCCTGTGTGTTTTTCCCCCGGCTTTTTTTCCTGGAGGTGGAGACCCAAGTGAATGTCATTGCACACACGTTGATTAAAATTGTGGCCACGTTGCAGTATGTCTCTTCGGTGTAAGAGCTTCGTGTTGTGTTTTAGGGAAACCCTACTACGAGCTGCTTTCACAGGATTGTCCTGTTTGAATATTTATTTTGAAGATTTGACTAATCAAGGTCTTGGAATAATTACAATTTTTTTTTCATTGGGGAGAACTATTTTCAATAAGTTCTTTCTGTGTTACTGTTATTCTACCCATTTAAGCTTTCGTTTAAGCTGTGCATGCAAACAAGGATTACTTTTGCAATTCACTGTTGTGGTTTAACGAAGTTTTCCCTGCTGTGTCTCTTTCCTTCCAACAGACCCAGTTTGATATCTCTGTGGCCAGTGAAATCATGGCTGTCCTGGCCCTCACCAGTTCCCTGGAAGACATGAGAGAGAGACTGGGCAAAATGGTGGTGGCATCCAGCAAGAAAGGGGAGCCCATCAGTACCGAGGACCTGGTGGGTACCCCACGTTTGGGCCAGTGATGCAACTGTGTCCTTTGTCCCAGGGTCATGGCAGTTCCAAGTAACAAAAATTATGCTGCAATTAACTAATAAATTTAAGATGATTTTGTTGCTGACAAGGTAATTAGGAAATTTATAAAATGTACTTCATGGTGAGTAAAGAGGTAGTATGCTCCAGTTATAGACCACAGGTTTCAGATGGTTTGAGCAACATGTTCAGCCTGAGAGTATTCACCGAAGTGGCTATATGGCTTCAGTTTGCAGAGGGCACCAGAGTCCGAGTGAGGCCCTTAGTTGCTGAGCTTGGAGTCATACCCTGGCCTCTCCCCATGACGCCTCCCTACGCAGAGGCCACTTGTCATGAGTTTGTTGGCCGCCACAGTATCCACGCTGATAAACACACTGGGAATAACTCATTATCCAGTTATCCGATGATTCTACAAGGCTAGTTCTCTACTTCAGATTTATTTCTGAACTGTCCACATGATAATAGGAGGTTTGAAATGAGATGATATTACAGATTAAATTTCTTAAATTGATTTTAGAGAGAGGAAGGGAGAGGTAAAAACATCAACGTAAGAGAGAAACGTCAATTGGTTGCCTGTTGTATGTGCCCCAACCAGGGACCGAACCTATAACCCAGGCATATGCCCTGATCAGGAATCCAAACAGCGACCCTTCAGTGCATGGCTCAGTGCTCCAACGAACTGAGCCACACGGGCCAGGGCTAGGTTAACTTTTTAAAGGTCTGTTTGTGTTGACATACACCAGTATGGTTGGCCTGTGATTAAGCAAGCAGTATGTCAGATGAACTCATTCCAATGAACCAGATCCTTGGGGGAAAACATCAACATCCTCTTTTCACAGTTAATATGTGTAAAAAAAGAAAATCATTTTAAATTTTTACACCCAAAGCAGAAACTCATAAAATTGAATGTAAATGGGGTCTATAGTTTTATTTTACTTCGTCACCAGCTTTTCCAGCGATGGTTGGAGGGCTTAGAAGAGGGGCCTGGTCTTTAGAGTTGGTATTGAATTCCTGGGTAAATTCTTAGTTTTTGTTTTTGGGAAACATATTGACTTTGGTTTGTGGCCACTTCTCCCCAGACACCAAAGTTACAAATAATTCAGCACCCAAAGACCTAGCATCTGCTTGTGTAAACTAGTCTAAAACGGATTCCCCTCGTCCATCAGCAACAGAGCTTGATTGAGATGCTTGTTTCCAGAGTTACGCTTTTTCCAAGAATTACACGTGAATGCCATTTTTATTCTAGCTGTTCTCTCTGCTTAAAATAACTGGCAAATTCAGAGCATATCCAGAAAAAAATAACTGAATAAACGAATGGTCTAGTTCAGGTAGAACTACTAATTGATCTAAGACGGCTAAAAAAAGGAAGGCCTAAGAGTGCTGAATTTTGGGTTAGAAGGTTGGTTTTTTGCTGGTCGGAGTCGACACACCGCACCTTTGTTTTCCAGGGGGTGAGTGGAGCACTGGCCGTGCTCATGAAGGACGCCATCAAGCCCAACCTCATGCAGACGCTGGAGGTGAGCAGAGCGGCTCGGCCTTTCGGAATCAGTTTTCTGTGTCCACGCTTCCCTTGGGGAGTCGAGACGTTTCTGCCTGCTCGTCTCTCCCCATTCTTCCTCGAGGTTGCAGTTGGGACATTGCTGTCATAAAAGCGGCAGCTTCATGTTTAACTTTTTGGGATGTCTTTTTCTTTGGGATTCCAGCTAACTTTCCTCTTGAGTGTGGGATCCGTTTTGAAGCAGGATTGGCAGATTCACTGTCGTGGTTTCCACAGGGCACTCCAGTGTTTGTTCATGCCGGACCGTTTGCCAACATCGCACACGGAAATTCCTCTATCATTGCAGACCGCATTGCACTCAAGCTTGTTGGGTCTGAAGGATTTGTAGGTGAGTATTTTTGCACAGTCAGTGAATAGATATTTTTTTGTTTTGTTTTGTTTTAACATAAAGGGAGTTGGGATAGCATTTTTACCGTTGCTTTTCTCCTTACTTACAGTGACGGAAGCAGGATTTGGAGCAGACATTGGAATGGAAAAGTTTTTTAACATCAAATGCCGGTATTCCGGTCTCCGCCCTCACGTGGTGGTGCTTGTTGCCACTATCAGGGCTCTTAAAATGCACGGAGGTGGCCCCACGGTGAGGATCATGAGTAAGAAGAGTCCATCCTGGTTGGTGGGCTCAGTGGTTAGAGCATCAGCCTGCAAACTGAAGAGTCTCGGGTTCAGTTCCCAGTCAAGGGCACATACCTGGGTTGCAGGTTTGATCCCTGGCCCCCGTTGAGACTCGTGTGGGAGGCAACCAGGCAACCAATCTCTCATCTCTCTCTCTCTCTCTCTCTCTCTCTCTCTCTCTCTCTCTCTCTCTTTCTCTCCTTCTCTCCCCCTCTCCCCCTCCCCCATCCTCTCTCTGCCTCTCCCACTCCCCTCCCTCCCTCCCTTCCACTCTCTCTAAAAGTCAATGGAAAAAATATCCTTGAGTGAGGATTAACCAAAAAAAAAAAAAGAGTAGGAAGAGTCTGATTGTCAGGAATAATCTGAAGGCTGAAGGGAAGCTGCATGGCTGTGCCTGTTTCTTCATTAAGCAGCTCTCATCCTCATGATTAATAGGGTGTCAAAAGCAAGGGATGTTCAGGCAGCTCCTGCGCTAGCCCCTTATCAGTCGTAGGCACCACCGGCTCTCGGCATTTCAGAGGGCTGAAACGGCGTCATGGCCTACCTTTCTGAGGAAAACATCTGATCATATCTAAATGCCTCCAAGGATGTGCTTGCTATTCCCTCAAAAAATTCCTTTATGGTCAGACTGTTCTTTTAAAATCTCAGTCCCATTTTTCCTCCAAAGAGGGACACTGGCAGCCAGCCAACGAAACGACTTAGCTGCAAGGTCAGCCCTTCTGGAGAGGTGCATGCTGGACGGGCCCGCCAGCATCCTGCAGTGGGCGGGGGGAGAGGGAGAAGGGTAGAGATGCTCGCTCGCTCGGGACTGCCTGTGGGTAATGCAAACAGGTTAGGACTGGGTTATTTCAACTCCAACCTGAACTTGGTGTTTTCTCGAGTTCCTATTGGTGGGAAATTTCACTTTACATTCTGTTATGGTAGCACCTTTCTTCAGCGCCTGCATGAGGCGACATGGTGCTGGTGTTCAGAAATTCCTTGAATTCATTTCCTGTCCTCGGAGCTGGTCCTCTGACTTGAGAAGAAGACCTCCCTCCCCTACAGAACAGAAGCAGGGTTTCTTAGTGTAGCGGCCACTACACCAGTTCTCAAGCCTTTTGGTCTCAGAACTTACTTATCCCCCTAAAAATTAATGAGGGCCTGAAAGAACTGTTATTTAGGTGGGTTATATCTGTTGGTACTTATTATATGAGGAATTAAAGCTGAGTTAATATTAACATAATTTTTTTTTTTTAATGAAAAGTTACTGTATTTTCCAAAACAAAATTCAGGCATTGTACATTTTTCAGATCTCTTCAGTATCTGGTTTCGTTGAAGGCCACCAGATTCTCTTCTTCTGCATTTGATCTTTTGTGATATCCCATGTCCCATAGTCTTTGGAAAAGTCCATTATATACTCCGTGAGAGAGAGTGAAAAGGGTTATAATATCTTAGAATTACTGTGGAAATAGTCTTGACCTTGTGGACCCCACGGAAGGATTAGGTCTCCAGGCCCCGCTGTGAGAACCGCTGCCATAACACAGCCCCCGCCTCCCCAGTTTTGCATGTTGTCCCTGAGGTACAAAGCACCCCTAGCCCAGGACGCCCCTTTCTGCTAGCAGTGCAGGATGGCCTGACTCCCTTTTCCTTCCCAAGTATAACCAACATTTCTCTCTCGCACCCCTTCTCTCATCCTCACAACTTTGCACCTTCATTTCCTTTCTCCTGATCTCATGGTCTAAAAAATGTGCCGGGCCCTTAGCCTGGGCAGCACTGAGGAGGGTTTCATACACACACCTCCGCCACGGAGCCAGACCCGCTGCTCACATTCCCTCGTGGGGCTGCACGGAAGGCCAGGACGAGGTGGCTGAGGTCCCTGCTTCCAGCCCCAGCTCCTCGTGGCCCCTGGTGGAGTTGGAGCCCCGTAGTCTCTGAGGAATGGGAGCAGACCACGCTGGAAATCTGAAGGCTTCTTAATCACTGCCCCTGGCCCACAGCGGGGTTCCTGGATCAGCACCTTCACCCCCCTGCTCATCCCTGTGGGTGCAGCAGGGCCAGGCCACCAGGTGCCTGTCTAACAGTGAACTTAGGGCTTACGTATCCTGAGACCTTACGTACGCTGTGATCAAGGAAGAGAACCCGTGTGCGTGGTTTCCCTCCTGTGGGTATTGCTCCTGCATCCCCGTTCAGATGCACAAAGGCGCGGGTTGGCTCTGCGGACCCGCTCATGGTCCCAGCACAGGGCTTGTCACAGACTCCATTGGTGGACTGACAGCTGCCTTTTTCCTATACTAACCTTCACTTCCACCCCTCTGCTGTGGGCGTCACTCCGAGGTTATTGCCCCTGACTAGACTACATCCTCCCTCCCCCCTCACCCCCACAGATGCATCCGTTCTCACCACCGAAGTTTAGGCCACAAGGTCCACTCTTCTCAAAGCAGCCGCTTTTTGTTCTGTGCTGTAGGATTGGTCATATGTCCTAAATCCTTAGGGCAGGAAACAACCTTAAACTGTCCTATAGCCCCAGAACTGCAGCTCCTGGCCTTAACACATGGCACACACCAGTGTAAGCTGATATTTAACTGTAAATAGAAAATGCCTCTGACTTTGCTTCCTTTCCTTCCAGGTTACTGCCGGACTGCCTCTTCCCAGGGCTTACATAGAGGAGGTAACTCCAATCATTTCTAATTATTTGACCTAGAAAGCACCACAGGCTGAATCAGCATATCTCAACCGGCTCATTTGGAGATGAGTGGGGGTATCCCTCTGACCCAGGCTTGCTCCCAGGAATGCTCCCAGGCCTGCAGTGTGCCCAAGAATTGGCTTAAATGAAGTAGGGAAGAAGTGCCTCATAAGACAGAATTGCCCCACAGAGGATACCAGTAAAACCACTGCCCTCGATCAGCGGTGGTTTTCAAACTGGGAGCAATTGTATTTCCAGGGGATATTTGACAATGTCGAGAGACATTTTTTATTATAATAACTTGTGGGGAGTGCTACTGGAATTCAGTGGGTAGAGGCCAGGGATGCTGCGAAACAGCCTTCCGTGATGCACAGGACAGCCCCAACTGCAAGGAATGATCTGGCCCAAAATGTTACAAGTGCTGAGGTTGAGAAACCCTGCTCTAGACTAATGGAAGTTTCTTTGTCTTCCCTGGACTGGCAGGTGGATTCCCAAATGCCATTCCAATCAGAAGCAAACACAGGGAACTTTTGAGGGATGTCTTTTCTTCTGCAGCATCCTGGTTATTTTTCTAGGCAAAATTTCCATAAGCTGATTTGATTTGTAGCATCAAGCAGGAGCTCAAACAATTGTGAGCTTGAACCTTTTCATATTTATGTCATTTGCCATCAAAGAAACATCTCCAGAGCCAGTGTGGGGTGGTTATGAGAGAGGCCCTTGAACGAGATGGTAAGGTCAGCCACTATCACTAATTCAAATTTTCTGCCTTTTTTGGAAACTTAAATTATCAAGCAATACAGGTCACTGTTTAGGCTCCAAATGAAGTATCTCAAAAGCAGCTAGAAAAGAATTGTCAGTGCCTTGAGTCTGCCTGTCCTCTGAGCTATGATTTGCCTTTTATGGTCATTTGTCTGACTCACGCGTGGGAGTGCAATTCGCGGTTCTGGCCCTACTGCCACCCCACCGCCTTCCCTGTGTCTGATTAGAATGACTGCCCCTAACTGGCCCAGCTGGTATCTTCATTTAAGAAATTCCCCTTATTTAAAACTGTTCTCAATCAGCCTTACATATTAATTGGTTTTCATGTGACTGGAGGTAAAGAATTAGCAGTGCTTTTTAGAATATCAAGTAATCCTAATCTTGGCTTTTAGTTATTAAAGGAAAAACACAAATCATGATTATAAGGATCTCAGATGTTTTATACTTTTAACTTACCTATTTTTTTCTGCTGTTTCATGGAATCCCCAAACCCAGAGCTATTACTGCTGGGTTTTGCTCATGATCCAGTGTATATCGCTTTATATATGACTATTATATATTTTTTAAATATTTAATGTATTTTTAAGCTTATGTTAGTATCATACCCTTTGTCTAAAAATTAAACAGTATAAGAATGTAACATGTAATTTGAATCTTCTTAACGGTTTTCTGTATATTTCTCAACATTAAAGCAAACTTCATGATATATACATATATTTTTGTATTTGTCCAAAAATGGAATTAAGTTCTCCATTGCTTTGCAACTTAGTACATTTTTTTTGCAACTAAATACACTTTTGACAGGTTCCGTGTAATACAGATTATCTAATTTTTCATAACATCTCCATGATAAACACTTATTGAGTGTGTATATTATAAATTCCCTATGAAGAAAGTTTGTGTTATTTGCAGTTTTTCAATGCTGCAGGAAACATATTTAAACGTATGTTTCCTTAATTTCTTTCCTTTAAATTACATGTTATTTGGTTCTTACAAATGGTATTCATCTTATTTTCCATTGTCCCCAGTAAAGGTTCACGGCTAAGTTCATTAAAACCTCTGTGATAGTATCCCTGATTACCTCAAGTTCTCGTGGCAGCTGTACAATAAATACCAGGCACTGTGCTAGGCTCTGTCTTCTGATGGAAGGGTCTGTGCAACCCTGAGTAGAGTTAGTGTGTGCCATTATATCATATGAGTACATAAAATCTACAAACAGGGGTTAGAAACATAATTTATTTCAGGGCATCTGACTCCCTCCAAACAGCAAGTGTGCTGTTGGGATATGGTGTGATGACGGCAGACAGAGCAGCTCTCGTGTTTCCAGGACACAAGCACCATCCCACTCCATGTTCACATTAGAGGCTCCTCAGCACACTCGCTGTGGTGGGAGGTGCGTCAGCTGACCTGCGCTCTCAGCTTGTCCCCACAGTGAGAGGCTCTGGCTTGAGGAGACAGGTTCTTCTTAAAGGGGCCGTCTTCAGCTGTGCTCTCTCTGACCTCACGGAAGGACCAACACCTTCACTGTTGCTCTTACAGGACCTGGAGCTGGTTGAAAAAGGCTTCAGTAACTTGAAGAAACAAATTGAAAATGCCAGAATGTTCGGAGTCCCAGTAGTGGTGGCTGTGAATGCATTCAAGTAAGTGCAGTGCCGGGGTCCAGGGGACGGTGGGAACTGGTCAGAAAACCTTGATTCAGTTACTCCTCTTGGTTGTTAAGCTGTGCTTCAGGGGCCATTAAAGGAGCCTGCGCTCTGACGGGCACCGCACACGGCACAGTGAACTCGTCACCTCGCCCACGGAGGGTCCAGGCTCAGATTTGGCTCCCGTGGGTCCCCTCCTCTCCACCAGGTGAAGCGGGTAACAGATAGGCCTGACGTTCAGTGTTCGGTTTGGTGTCCAGAGGCCTTTTGAGCCAACAGGAGGTCATAGCCCTGCAGAGCTGCATTATTTCTCTGAGCCTGGTGGGATGTCGTAATGACAAAGAGTCGAACGTATTGAGCTGGAGGTGTTCCTGTGAGAGAGGACTTGCGTGGGTTGTGTAAATATTGTAATGCTGTTTTTGGTCTTGTTATAATGGCCTAATCACAGCAGAATGGGAAGCAAAATATTTTTAAAGCGAGTACATACTGATTCCGATGATATACCTGGAGTGGTCTGGGTACTTTGACATCTCAACCTCCTGACATCCCAAATGAAATAAGTGCTGTGATTATTCCCACTTTACCCACGTGGAACCCAGGCACATAAAGCTTAAGCCACTGGCCGAAAGTCACCTCCGTAGTAAATCGTGGAAGCTGGGATTCAGACCCAAGCAACATTACTTGATTAATGTCCCTTTATCAGCAGGTAATTCACATGGGCTTTAATGGCAAAAACAAGAGAGA
This sequence comes from Eptesicus fuscus, assembly GCF_027574615.1. Taxonomy (NCBI): domain Eukaryota; kingdom Metazoa; phylum Chordata; class Mammalia; order Chiroptera; family Vespertilionidae; genus Eptesicus; species Eptesicus fuscus. The sequence goes on along the minus strand of NC_072477.1, from coordinate 30,136,028 downwards.
TTCTGTCCTCCTCGGGCATTGTCAATGCTCTAACATGAAGTGCTGCCTTTCAGGACAGATACAGAGACCGAGCTGGACCTCGTCAGCCGCCTCGCCAAAGAACATGGGGCTTTCGACGCCGTGAAGTGTACTCACTGGGCAGAAGGGGGCAAGGGTGCCATAGCCCTGGCTCAGGCCGTCCAGAAAGCAGCTCAGGCACCCAGCAGCTTCCGGCTCCTGTATGACCTCAAGGTGGGTTACTTGCTCTATGCAAAAGCCTAATAAGACAATGAGGTTTCTGGGTGGCTGCCTCTGTTCAGAGCCTGTGTTTAACGGCTTCAACTCTGTGGGTCCGATTCCCATGTAGGTGAGTTTCACAGGCTGGACCCTCAACTCTAGACAGCTTTCTTACCAACTCATATTGCTGCCTACACAGAGTAAGGGTCCAGGCAAGAAGACCCCGGGAGGTTGGCTCACATCCTAGCTTTTGGAAAGGCTCACAGCCCAGTTCCTCTGCTGGCAGGAGGAAGGGTCATATATAAGAGTGTAATTCACGAGCGTCGGCCTGTGGACTGAAGGGTCCCGGGTTCGATTCCGGTCAAGGGCATGTACCTTGGTTGCGGGCACATCCCCAGTGGAGGGTGTGCAGGAGGTAGCTGATTGATGTTTCTCTCTCATTGATGTTTCTAACTCTATCCTTCTCCCTTCCTCTCTGTAAAAAAATCAATAAAATATATATTTTTTTAAAAAGTGTAATTCACGACCGCCTTTAACCCAAGGCACCAACCATATTAGGGCAAGATAAGTTTGCCAACCGCTTCCCAGTAATTGGGGGCAAGTAGTGTGTTGCTAAGCTCACTTCCTGGTACAGAGCTGCCTCAAGTTCTCAGGTGCAAAACCACGCACCCCAGCAGGCTTTAGCATTTTTTCCATCAATGAGTAAACTATATGATGTCTGGCCCAAGCAGAAGCACTGCTTATTCTGTGTAAAGCTAGTTCAGAGAAAGGTTGTTTATGTTATAGAGTTGTCTTTTGTTTTCATTTCTCTGTCCATGTATTTCAGGATGTGATTGGACATTAAGTGGTATGCCCACAACTAGGAACTTCATTAGGAACTTGGGGTGGATGTGGTAGCTAATTCTGCTTATATTCTCTAAGCAGGTACTTGGCTTTTAAAAGATAATCATAGACTTTCAAAAATTGACATAACAAAAGCCATAAAAGGTTATTTCCAAAGGTAGAAGGAAGAAGCCCTATTACTCTTGAATTTTAACATTCTTTTGTTTCTCTGTGCCTCTTGCATAGATAGTAATACACTGGCAGTTAATTAACACTGCCCTGTGGACGCGGACATCTTCCTATGGAGCTTTAGTTTCACAGACGGGTTTAAAAATCTATTCAACCAATGAACACACATGCAAAGCCTTTATAGGCATCTTCTCTAAGCCCCATCCGCAGTGCCTACTGTTAGGAACCCCAGGCCTTGTCGGCGAGCAGGAGACCTGCTTCCTTATAACCCATTTCTGCTTGGAACTTTGCTCTGAAAAACAAGAGGCTGCCACGTTTTGTCTTATTCCACATCTGTTGGTCTTAAATCTCCCTTGCTTCAGAAGTTCTGAATGTGCCTTGGCACATAGAGCCCTGTCACAAGATGCATATGAAACTAATCTCTGTTGCATCTTTATTTTTTTATTTTTTAAATAATATATTTTCTATTGAGTTTTTACAGAAAGGAAGGGAGAGGGATAGAGAGTTAGAAACATTGATGAGAGAGAAACATCGATCAGCTGCCTCCTGCACACCCTCCTACTGGGGATGTGCCCACACGCAAAGTACATGCCCTTGACTGGAATCAAACCTGGGACCCTTCAGTCCGCAGGCCGACACTCTATCCACTGAGCCAAACTGGTTAGGGCACTGTTGCATCTTTATAAGCCATAACTGAATTACTTTATTCCTATCCATTATGCAAAGCCCTTTCATAAATTATCACTGTTTAGTTCAAAAGGGAACTTTTTTTTATATATAGATTATTATTCCTTTCAAAAAAATAAAATTCACCCAATGCATTCTCTTAGCTTTAGTTGCTAGGGAGTAGAGTCAGATAAATTGACTAATTTTAGTAATTTGCTCATCCAAGTTACCCCTGAGTAGCTTTCCTTCCCAGTTCCTTTGCTGTTTGCTGTGATTCCTCCACTGGGCAGCATGTGAGAAGCCAGGCGCCCTGTTGTGGATAACCAGCGGGGCCAGGCCCTCACTAGTTAGACCCCTGGCCTCTGACCACTGCACTCTGCTTCAGGTGCCACTTCATATTCATCATAGAAGTCACCAGATGGTTTTTTTAAACTATTTCTAAGTAACAGCAATTATCAATCAATATGTTATTTTAAGAATAGCATCTACTTCTCATATGCAAACCGGGAGTTATGTGGATGGATATCGGTTGTTTTATTTCATGAACAGTATCCAGGTCAGCTTTGACAGGAGACTGCTTTCCAGTCATAGAACATTATTTTTCACCTACGAAGAAGTCATTATTCTTGGGTAGTCATCAATATTGTTTGTGATGTACCTAGTGAGATCCTAAAGAGAGAGAAACTATCTCTGTGGGACATTTTCCACTTATAAAATCTGGGGCTTGGCATTAAAAGAAAATGTTTTATTTATTTATTTATTTATTTATTATATATTTTATTGATTTTCCACAGAGAGGAAGGGAGAGGGATAGAGAGCTAGAAACATCGATGAGAGAGAAACATCGACCAGCTGCCTCCTGCACACCCCCACCGGGGATGTGCCCGCAACCAAGGTACATGCCCTTGACCGGAATCGAACCTGGAACCTTTCAGTCCGCAGACCGACGCTCTATCCACTGAGCCAAACCGGTTTCGGCTAAAAGAAAATGTTCTAACCCAATAAACCTCAAACTATTTGAATATCTGTATCTATATATAAAAACATCTGGCCCTTGTAGGAACTCTGACCTGAATGGGACCGTGTTCCAGTGATGGTCTCCCCCTCTTTTCTGTCTATTAGCTCCCCGTTGCGGATAAAATCCGGATCATCGCACAGAAGGTCTACGGGGCAGATGACATTGAATTGCTCCCTGAGGCTCAGCACAAGGCAGAAGTCTACACGAAGCAGGTAGAGATGTCCGATTGTTTTGTTCTTTCAACTGTTCATAAAGCAGGCCTTGCAGTCAAGAATCCCGGAGTTCTCCCAGCCCGCCCAGCACCCACTGCTTTCCGTCCTCCGGGCAGCAGCCTTTGCCCCTCTGAAGTAGTGAGTTTGCATTAGGTGATCTAGCCCCAAGTTCTTTATCACCACAGGTGGTATATACGTGTGGGGAAGAGCCATGAGGGATTGTGGAATGTCTCACTAAAATATTGAGAGCTGGCCTTGAGTTGTATTGGCTATATAGATGAAAATAAAATACTAACTTTTGGAATATGGTTGAGTACTTAACTCCCCTCACCCAACAGATTCTCTCCCACACCTCAGGCAACTTTTTTTTCTTTCTTTCTTTTTTTTTTTTTTTTTTTTACTAAGCTAGAGGGCAGCGAGGTGGGAATGGAGATAAGGCGAGTTGAAATGAAATGTTTCAAATAAACTGAAGCATCCACACCAGCACGCCCAAATGCTCTTTCTCGCGGTGTCAGCTTTTCATTTGCCCCGCTTCTGTTCCCTTGTTTCCGCAGGGCTTTGGGCATCTGCCTATCTGCATGGCCAAAACACACCTGTCCTTGTCTCATAATCCAGAGCAAAAAGGTGTGCCTACCGGCTTTGTCCTGCCCATTCGTGACATCCGTGCCAGCGTCGGGGCTGGTTTCCTGTACCCCCTGGTTGGAACGGTAAGTGAGTGTTGCAAGCAGAGAGGGGTGCTTCTCGTCTTAAACCGAGTGTGAAGCCAGCAGGCAGATGCCAAATGAGCAGAGTTCATTGCTGAGGAGATAGTCGGAGTCAGGCCTGTTAAGGTTTAATCCTTTCGCTGTGGACCCTCTGGTGTCAGTTCAAGGATGACGCATGACTACTTGTGCTGAATAACAATTCTGTTTCCCAGTGGCAGTGTGACCTTGACTGAATCCAGGATGGGCCTAGTGGAAGGGCTGTGATAGAGCTTATTTATAAGCACAACTGACACTCATTGGGAATTGAACCTTTCACAGGTTAACTCAGTGCTCCCAACAGCTGGGAGGCAGGGACAGAGGCTCTGCACCTGCCGGGTCTTCTTGACAGGCCGCGAGCTTATGCCTGAAATTTGGGCAGTTCATAGTTTTTAAGGAAAGAATTTCCTCCTTAAAATGTGAATGAACCCTGTAGATGTGAAAGGTGAGGTTACTTATTTACACTTCAAGATGAATTATCAAATGCCTTCCTGTGGATTTTATGCATATTAAAGGAGGAAAAGTGCTTAAGGGCATAGTCACAGCTTGAACTAACTTTGTCCCAGGGTTAGCATTGATCCGGTGCCCAGGTTTCCCCCTTAAATCCTGTATCGGCAAATTGTGCTCATCTGCACACAGGATTGAAATATTAAACTCACTTCATACACAATGAAAAGGAAATCAATAGACCTCCTTTTGGAACTATATATTTTTTTTTTCATACAGTGAGAAAGTGTTAGGAGGTGGCATTATAGAGTCGAAAGTATGTAACATTAAAGCCGAATCCTGTTTTGAGCTCTGCTGATTTTGGCCGTGGGCCTGTTATTAAAGATGTGACCCTGCGCCTCTCAGCTCTCAGTGTGGGTCGGGCAAGTGCCTGCACCCCAGTGCTCCCTCAGCTTCGCAGAGAGCAGGAGGCTTGGCTATGTCCTGATGTTCATCTTCATCAGTCCTTGGGGTTTGTAGAAATTCCTTTTTCATAGGAATGATAACCCGTTTGCCCAGCACCTTGAATATTACAGAAACGTGTCCTTTCTAGAGAAATTGTCAGCAGCTGCCGGCTGAGAGAGCAGTAGCTGCAGTCTGTGTTGTCACGATGGTGTGTGCGGGCAGTGGGTGATTAACCAAGAAAGCAACACTGGAAGTGGTCAGGCCAGTGAGTTTGCCTGTAGTTCCTAGAGAAACACATCCTGCCCAGCTCAAGACTCTGTCATCTAGAACAAGCTCTCGCATTAGAAGCCAGCTTGGACCAAGTCATTTCTGCACATAACCTAAGTGGCATAACCTAGATGAGCACTATTCTTAACGCCTCCGAATTGCTGTTGCAGCCTGAACAGGACTCAGGATTTGAGTATGTTATGTATTAATTCAAGGTGTGGTGGTTTCTTTTCAGAATTTTATGTCTAAGTTCATATAATCTTTTCATTTTTAAAATTTTCTTATCAATATGACCAATGTGTAGGGGGCAAAATCTTCTTTGGATAAGAGTAAAAATACTGAGAATCTTTATCACTGTTTGGAGACCATCTTTAGCATCTTCTGCCCACATGCTCATCTATGTCTGCATCAATGGCACAAAGCCTTTGTCTTTATAATGCCATCTTCAGGCTTTTCTTCCAGGTCTCAGGACCCATCCCTTCCTTCCGCTTCTTTCCCCACACCCAGCAGTGGCTTATCTCTTATAGAATTTGAGAATAGAGACTGACATCAGATCCCTATAGTATGTGCTAGGGCAGCCGTCACCAACCTTTCAGACCTCAGGGACCACCAGTGGCCTGCGGACCACCAGTTGGTGACCGCTGTTCTAGGGAGTATTGATTGGCATTCGCATGTCAGAATTAAGTTTTCTAAAGTGTAGATGTTTTGTGTCACAGAAGGTGACTCATCCTATTCTATGACATTTTTATAGTTAAGTCATAGAAGTTCAACTTAAACTATTTCCTGTCTGGATCTTATTTGGAACCTGTGTGTATTCATTATATAGAACATTGTTATAGATAAAATATATTGAGTTTTCACTTATAAGCCTTATGAATTTGCACATAAGTAGATGTTTGTCAAAGCCAAGTCTTTAGAAAAGAAACAAGTGCAAATATAAGCCATAAGCATTACAGGTTCAGTCTTAAAAGGCCAATTTGAACAAGTAAGAATAGTGGTTGTAGCCCAGCTGGTGTGGCTCAGCAGTTGAGCATTGACCTATGAACCAGGAGGTCATGGTTTGATTCCCAGGCGGGGCATATGCCCGGGTTGCGGGCTCAATCCCCAGTGGGAGGCGTGCAGTAGGCAGCCGATCCATAATTCTCTCTCATCATGCATGTTTCTATCTCTCTCCCTCTCCATTCCTCTCTGAAACCAATTTTTTTTTTTAAGTAGTTGTAAAACCATGTACATTACATAGAAAAATGTCTTGGCCCAAGTTAAAGGATACTAATTTCTAATGATGTGTCGCGGTAGCAAAAATAATATGGGGATCTATGCAAATTTAATTAAAACAAAATGTAAAAGTGGACAAGCCTGTACCTCCTTTTGGTCTTGTGAATTGAGGGCGGAGGAGGTGAGTAACTGACTCCTTAGCCTCCTCAGCACCTGCTACTTCTCGTTGCAACTGTCAGTAGGGAAGAGGAGAGGGAGGCCTGGCATTTGGTTTGCTGAAGGGTCTGAGGGTTTCTCTCTGAGGTTACACAGGAGCAGTGACTTTATTGTTAATGTGTTACCAAGAGGAGTACCACTTTGTTGACAACTATAAAATCATATTCTGTCTTTGTGCCTTGGGTTTTCTGATTGAGGGAAACATGGGGGAAAACCACCGAGTATATTTGGAATGCTATTTCACACCTCCTAGATGAGCACAATGCCTGGACTCCCTACCCGGCCCTGTTTCTATGACATTGATTTGGACCCTAAAACCGAGCAGGTGAACGGGCTGTTCTAAACAGGTAAGTTGTTTCTGGTGAGAGTGTTGCCATTTCCTTTACGAGGCATACATATGAATTCTAGGACTCCAGCTAAAGTGATGTCATTTCAGACATTGCTGAAGGGAGAGGGGGCAGTAATGAGAGCTGGCAGTAACCAATGAATGAGGCATTTATATTTCAACACATTTTTGGAGAAAGAGCATGGATATCACAGGTTGGCAGTGAGCGGGGAAAGCCACCGCCTCTTGAACTAAGGAGGGACTGCAGGTAGGCCTCCTCGGCTGGAGCCCCGGAGACTCTGGGTTCCGGGTTGATGGGACAGGAGCAGCTGAGGTCTGTACTCTGAACAGAGCAGCTAAGAGTTGAGTACATGTCCTCGGGAGTAGAAAAGAGAAGGAAACAACCATGCGGTTCTTGGGTCTTAAGTGAAAGGCCCCAAGTACTCATCACAATGAATGAGCCATCCCTAGACACATCCCGTTTAATTTCAAAAGCATCAATGATGAAAATCCCAAAAATCCTTCTCCGAGAAAGGCTTGCCTGTGAAAAAGTGAGAATTAGACTGAACCAGTCTGTCTTAGCAGCAGTAAGAGGCTGTTAGACAGTGGAGGAATACCCTCCAGGTTCACAGGGAAAGACACCCTACTAAATCTATCCAGATGTTTCAAACACATACAAATTCCCCACCCCATATCTCCTCTTAGGAAGGGGTTTAACCTTGTACTCCAGCAAAATGAGGAATAAACCAAGAAAAAAGAAGACGTGGTTCTCAGGAAACTGAATCCTGATCTAGACAGTAATGAAGTGCAAGTGACCTTTAGTTACAAGTCCAATGTGAAACAGGAGGAGGGAGGCCTGAGAAAGACTAGGAAGAGCTAGAAAAGACAAGGGTATCAAGGGCTCATGCGAACCATAGTCCTCACCTGAGCAACCGTACGGATGGTTCTTTACAGAAACAACTGCTTCCATGAGGAGAGGCTGTGCTTGATGCGGGGAGAGCACATTCCTCAGGAGGCAGGTGTGACGTTGGAAAGGTCATCCTGGCTCCTGCCTGGTCTGGCCCGGCGCAGTGCTCACATAGCCATAATGTCAATGCCGTGCTTTGTTTTCAGGCCTTTGGGCTGGCCCTCCAGGAGTTGTGGGGAAAGATGTAAATGATAACAGCTTTGGTAGTGCGAGAGGGTGATGGTGTAGTGTGGAAGGGAAGAGGAAACATTTCAGCAGTTAGAGAAAATATTCATTCCTGTTTCTTGGCTTTTTTTCCTTCCAGATTGTCCATCTTCAAGAAGCTACTTTGCAAGTTAGGCCAGTGTGTGTATTCAGGCCTACAGGCAGGAGTGTGGGGAAGCCGAGAGAAGTCAGCCCCTGCCTCGAAGATCTTCTGAAAGAAATAGTGGGAGTTTCCCCCGAAGCCCTTCTTTGGTTTTAATTCCTATCATCATGTCTAAATTAACATAATGCATGCACGTTTCTATTTACTGAGATTTCACAGAATAAAAGAAAATGATTTTACTATCTTTTTTTAAAATAAATCTTTATTGTTCAGATTATTACAATTGTTCCTCTTTTTTCCCCCCATAGCTCCCCTCCACCCAGTTCCCACACCACCCTCTGCCCTTACCTCCCCCCACTGTCCTCATCCATAGGTGTACGATTTTTGTCCAGTCTCTTCCCGCACCCCCCGGACCCCTTTCCTCCCAAGAATTGTCAGTCCACTCCCTTTCTATGCCCCTGATTCTATTATATTCACCAGTTTATTCTGTTCATCAGATTTTTTTATTCACTTGATTTTTAGATTCACTTGTTGATAGATATGTATTTGTTGTTCATAATTTTTATCTTTACCTTTTTCTTCTTCTTCCTCTTCTTAAAGAATACCCTTCAGCATTTCATATAATACTGGTTTGGCGGTGATGAACTCCTTTAGCTTTTTCTTATCTGTGAAGCTCTTTATCTGACCTTCTATTCTGAATGATAACTTTGCTGGTAGAGTAATCTTGGTTGTAGGTTCTTGCTATTCATCACTTTGAATATTTCTTGCCACTCCCGTCTGGCCTGCATAGTTTCTATTTAGAAATCAGCTGACAATCGTATGGGTACGCCCTTGTAGGTAATTAACTGTTTTTCTCTTGCTGCTTTAAGATTCTCTCTTTGTCTTTTGCTCTTGGCATTTTAATTACGATTTTTTTTAAAGATGATGTCTTGGTGTGGTCCTCTTTGGATTCCTTTTGTTTGGGGTTCTGTGTGCTTCCTGGACTTGTAAGTCTATTTCTTTCACCAGGTGGGGGAAGTTTTCAGTCACTATTTCTTCAAATAGGTTTTCAGTATCTTGAGCTCTCTCTTCTTCTGGCACCCCCATAATTCGGATGTTGGTACGCTTGAGGTTGTCCAGAGGCTCCTTACACTATCTTCAAATTTTTGGATTCTTTTTACTTTTTGCTTTTCCGGTTGAGTGTTTTATGCTTCTTTGTATTTCAAATCTTTGACTTGATTCTTGCGGTACTCTAGTCTGCTGTTAGATCTCTGTATAATATTTTTTATTTCAGTCAGTGTATGTTTAATTTCTAGTTGGTTCTTTTTCATATCCTTGAGGGTCTTGCTAAATTTATCAGCCTTTTCTAGGAAAATCTTGAAAAACCTTATAACCGTGGTTTTGAACTCTATATCCAGTCATTTGCTTTCCTCCATTTCTTTCGTTTGTGATCTGTTTCTTTGTCTCCGCATTTTCGCTGCTTCCCTGAGTTGGTAGAGTAGCTTTGTGTGCTAGATGCCTATAGGGCCCAGTGGCTCAGCCTCCCCAGTTACCTGAGGTGGACGCTCTTGGTGCACCCCTTTGTGGACTGTGTGTACAGCCTTGTTGTAGTTAAGTCTTGATTGTTGTTGGTATCACTGGGAGGAATTGACCTCCAGGCCAATTAGCTGTGAGGATCAGCTGTGTCTACTCTGGGAGAACTTCTGTGCTGGAGACACCCTTATGAGACAAGACTTGCAAAATTGCAAAAGCCTCTGTGCTCAGCTTGGATGGGGCAGAGTCTCAGGGCGGAGCAGACAGCCTTGGTTTCCTGTCAGCCCTGCCCTATGAGGCCCCTGGGTCTCAGTGTCCCTTGGTAATTGCTGCAAGCACCTCTGAGAGAAAGCCGCCCTCGAGTTTCACCCACTGCCAGACAGTCCAGTTTCTCCCCGAATAAGTCTGGGTTCCCAAAGTCTCGCCCAGAACTAGAGTTCAGCACAGTCGGGAGCTTCCGTCTCCCTCCCGCTTAAGAAAGCCAGCCACACACTCTGCAGTCAGTCATATCTGCACGCATGCGCCTCCTGACCTCTGCCTTCCACAGCTCCCCTGAGTCTCAGTGTACTTTTCTCTTTACCTGACAGTCCAGATTCCCCCCAAATGAGTCTGGGTTCCCAGAGTCTCGCCAGGAACTGGAGTTCAGCACAGTCGGGAGCTTCCATCTCCCTCCCGCTTGAGAAAGCCAGCCGTGCACTCAGCCACCAGTCCTCTCCGCATACCCTGCATCTCTGTACCTCAGCCTTTTGAAGTTCCTCTGAGTCTCAATGTGCTTTTCTCTTTCCTTCTAGTTGTAGAATTTCCACTCAGCCAGCTTTCCTGTGGTTCTGGATGGTGTCCGTTTTGTCTTTTAGTTGTAGTTTTGAAATTGTTGTGCAAGGCAGCAGTTTAGGTGTTTACCTATGCCGCTATCTTGGTTTCTCCGATTTTGCTATCTTTGTGTTTAAATATAAACTGCAGCATTAACAGACTGCTGCTATCTCTGCCATCCTCTGTGAGCTTGTTTGTCCAGCATACACTGGGACTAAAGAAGCACCTTGGAATATGTATTTTATGATACTGCTTTGTTTAAAGGGGAAAATGGTGCATGCTTGCATATTTCTGGGAGGGCATATATCAGGAGGAGCAAGGTATAGAGGACGTACCTTTTTATCATATATCCTTCTATGTTTCTTTTTTAAAATATGTTTTTATTGGTTTCAGAGAGAGGAAGGGAGAGGAAGAGGGGGAGAGAGAAACATCAATGATGAGAAAGAATCATTGATCAGCTATCTCCTGCACACCCCCTACCAGGGATCAAGCCTGCAACCCACGCATGTACCCTGACGAATCAAAGCGTGACCTCCTGGTTCATGAATCAACGCTCAACCATTGAGCCACACCTTTAGCCTGAAAAATATTGCTTATACAGGCTTTTGTCCTGAACTTCCTTGGAATTCTCATTTCTGTCTCAGCATTAGCAGGCTTATTCTAGAGTCCTCAAGGCTGGCGTGTGGCGCTAACTGTAGGTTAGCCCTTTTTGCTTTATTGGTTCAGCAAATGTTTATTGAGCTTTTAAATGTACCTGAGCTCTACTACCCACAGAACATTTTTTTTTGCTAAACTGTTTTTCCTTCTCTTGTTTTTTATCTTCTATCTCTTCTTCCTCTTCCATTTTTTCCTCCCTTTCTCCCCTTGTCTTCCTGCTTTAGATCCTTCCAGAAGGTATTGCATCTTCACGTGTTGGCAGAGCAGTATTTTTCCTGGGGTCCTTGGTTTTATTATTTTAATCCCCTAGGTTCACATCAGTGTTGTAATTCAATGTTTTATAGTCCAGATAAAGAATGGTGGTACAGCCTAGCTGGCCTGGCTCAGTGGTTGAGCATCGACCTATGAACCAGGAGGTCACAGTTCATGTGTGGGACATGATTCTCTCATCATTGATGTGTCTGTCTCTCTCTCCCTCTACCTTCCTCTCTGAAAACAATAAAAATATCCTATATAATGAAAGGCTAATATGCAAATTGTCCCCTCAACCGGGAGTTTGACCTGGAGTTCGACCAGGGGGTGGGGCTGGCCGGCCAACCGCCAGTGGCCCCTCTCATGGCTGGCCCCACCCCAATCGCCCCCCCGCACCTGATTGGGGGTGGGGCTGGCCTGCCAACCTCCCACATCCCCTTTCCCCGACTGGCCTGGCCCGATTGGCCCAATTGGGGCAGGCTGGCCCGACCCCACCCGTGCATGAATTCGTGCACCAGGCCTCTAGTATTTTAGATAAAGAAAGAATGGTGGTACTTTGGGGACATATTGCAAAGGGGTCATGAGTAAAGAACCCCAGCTCCCCTTACATTGTGCACTGCCTGGCAATGGTACACACTCATTGGTGGTGTCAGTGCCTGTTCCAAAGCATCGTGCAGATCCTGTTTCTGATGTTTTTTAAAAGTCCTATAAAACTTCCTCTGGAATGGGACTTGTGGGGATGCAGTTTGTAAACAAGGGAAGAAAGCCTATTGTCAGACATGGTGACTTAAAGACCATCTTAAAGGTTTTAGGCTCCTTCCAATCACCAAAAACCATGTGGGTTTAAATCCTTAATGTTGAGACCTGGGCAGTGTTGCTCAATGGTTGGAGTATCAACCTGAGCACTGAAGGGTCACGGGTTTGATTTTCAGTCAAGGGCACATAGCTGGGTCACAGTTGGCACAAGCCAACCAATCAATGTGTCTCTCTCACATCGATATTTCTCTCCTGTTCCTGTCCTCTCTTCCGCCCACTAAAAATCAATGGGGCCCAGCTGGTGTGGCTCAGTGGTTGAGCATTGACCTATGAACCAGGAGGTCCCAGTTTGATTCCTGGTTGGCACAGGCCCAGGTTGCCAGCTGTATCCCCAGTTGGGGATATGCAAGAGGTAGCCAGTTAATGATTCTCTTTCATCATTGATGTTTCTATCTCCCTCTCCCTACCTCTCTGAAATCAATAAAAATGTATTTAAAAATAAAAAGCAATGGGAAAGCCGAAACCGGTTTGGCTCAGTGGATAGAGCGTCGGCCTGCAGACTGAAGGGTCCCAGGTTCGATTCCGGTCAAGGGCATGTACCTTGGTTGCGGGCACAGCCCCAGTGCGGGGTGTGCAGGAGGCAGCTGATCGATGTTTCTCTCTCATCGATGTTTCTAGCTCTCTATCCCTCTCTCTTCCTTTCTGTAGAAAATCAATAAAATATATTTTTTTAAAAAGCAATGGGAAAAATATCCTTGTGTGAGGATTTTTAAAAATCCTTAATGTTGATAGGAATAATAAACACAATAGAAGGTTTTATAAGCCAAAGATTATAAACAAAGCCCTAGTACAATAAATAATGCTAATGTTTTTACCAGGTCTTGGAGTGAATGGGCCATCACCAATGCAAGAAATTCCTAAGTAGAAATACAATAAGCCTTGAGTTAAAAATTCAAATGTTACAAGTTGCTTTTTTCACTTGGTGATAAATCTTGGAGATCTTACTTCATCAGCACTTTGAATTGCACTGCTGCTGCCCACCCGATGAACTTCCTAAGGTCATGTGACTCCGAAGCCCCTGCTCTTTACCATCATTCTGCCATTCAGAGCTCCTCCTGCCAGGATGCACAGAAATGGACGTCCCACTTGTGACAGATGGAAAACTGCCCATTTCACATCTGTTCAGAAGGAAGGAACGATACAAGGTGGAAGAAATAAAGAGGTTAAGAAGACTGCCAAGCAATTATTGATGCCATGGGTTTTATGGAATTGATTCTTTAATCTGATAAGAGAAGAGGTGTAATAAAGAGGAGGCATACAGAACAAAAAACTGCTGGCTAATTGAAGACCTGAATTCAAAATCTATAGGAGAATTGTTGCCAGAGAAGCTCCAGTGCCTTTACCTTGGGGCTAAGAGTCCTTGCAGATCACTGGCCTCCCTGTCCCCATTCCTGCCCTTCTCTGGGCTGCTAGTAATGCCTTCCCTCCCTATATTCGTAATATTACTGACAGATTGCAGCTTCTCTGATCTGTACCTCAGAGGCTGTTGCTATGCACTGGAGATGTATATACACTCTTAATTCCAAAGAGAGACAGCATGTATGTGCTGTCAAGTGAGGCAGACAACAACAGAATTACTGTTGAGTTTGTGTTGGCTGGTGCAGCCCTAATGGTGCCTAGGAACAGATCCAACCAGCAGGGAGCTGGAGTCACAGGTTCATTTAGTGGGGTGCCAGGGAAGAAGGGGTGGAGGCTTATTCCCAGATCTCTGAAATGTAGGAAGTGTTACCAAAGAGTTATAGACCATTTTTGGTAGCTTCAGGCCCAGGCTGTGGGTGGAAAGGAACCAGGATGGGAGAAATGGTATGATCAGTAGAGATCAGATAAATATGTAAGCTCTGTTTTATTGGCGTACTGTATCTGGTGATGCTAACAGATAAGCTGTAGGTAGGATAATTTCTCATCAGAGGGGATAGATATATTTATAGCCTGTTTCTCATTATATAATGAAAAGCTACTGTTGGAATAGCAGACAATGATAAGGGTAACAGCTTCCTGTCACTTAAGTGAGTTCAGGGATGACAGATTTCTTCCATGCATGAGATACTGGGTACATTTTTTTAAAAACTAAAATACAGCATTGAATTCTTATCATATCGTAAAGAAAAACCACAGTGCAGTATTTTATTTATAGTATATCTGTCAGTGTGTGTGTGGTAGAGATCAGGGATGAATTATTTGTAATAGACCTTAAAGAAATCTGCCCTTTAAATACAAAATCAATTCACCTCTTACCTAAAGCCACCCTTCAGTTCCCTTTCACTAATCTTTTTTTCTTTTAAGAAAAGCAAATGGGCCCTGGATGGAAGCTCAGTGGTTAGAGCATCAGCCCATGGACTAAAGGGTCTTGGGTTCGCTTTCCGATCAAGATTTTGTACCTCAGTTGCAGGCTCAATCCCAGCCCTAGTCAGGGTGCATGGGGGAGGCAACTAATTGATGTGTCTCTCTCACATCGATGTTTCTCTTTCTCTCTTCACCTCCCACCTCCCTCCCCTCCACTCTTTCTCTTAAAAAATAAAACAAAAAAAAAAAATATGTTCTCAGGTGAGGATTTAAAAAAAAAAAAAAAAGCAAGTGGAGCCGTGGGCGGCGGGTGGAGGGGTGGGAGACAGTGATGGGGGGTTAATGGGGGAAACTGGAACATCTGAAATACTTTTTCAAAAAATGTATAAAGATAATTTTTTAAAAAGAAAAGCAAGTGGAATAAGATCTACGAGTTATTAAGGTGGATTTTATTGTTTTAACCTGTCCCTTATTTTATTTTCAACTATTTCCTAATAACACAGCTGTGCTACCCTGTCTTCAATAAATAAGCTCATCTTACTTTTGCCTGGAATGTTGCAAACTCCCAGATCTAGATTTGAGAAAACTTGGATCTCAGTGGGTAATAGCAACTCCATTGGATATGCGGGTATGGATTTCTTTGGGCTAAAGTTCAAAACTGGCAGTAAGCAGGGTCAGCAACCCATTCACAGACTGGTGTTTGCTGAATGAACAGATAAATTGAATTCTTAATTACAACTAAACTAGATGCTTATGGGTTTTCTTGTTTTATAATTCTTGTCTCTTCTATCTATGGATTTAAGATCTTGACAACTTGGGTGCAGCTTTGCTATTGTGTCCTCCTAGTTCTTTCCTTAATGAGTCGCTGTGAAAGCTATAGAATCTTACAGAGGTAAAATATATTCCTGGAAAAACATCCAAAAACGGATAGCTGAGATTTACTCTCCCGAAGATCACGATCCTGTTGAAGAAAGGGTGTGAGTACAGCCGCTGTTCAGTAGTTTTCCCTCCAACAGGTTCTTCATCTGGACGGTGCCCCTGGGAGGGGCGGGGGAGGAGGCAGGAATGGAGCATCCTGCAGGACCTCACCGCTGGAGCTCCCCGGAATGCCCTTGTGGGCAATATTACATCCAGAGCAAGTCACCCTGAGCTCCTAGCAACACCTTTCCTAGGTGTTCATGAAAACAGTGTGTTCTGTGGACAGATCCATGCTGGTGGTGCTTTTCCCTCTGGCCAGCAGCTTGTTTAAGGATTCAGAAAATGGCCCTGGCCGGTGTGGGCCAGTTGGTTGGGCGTCCTCCCCAGCACCAAAGGTTACCGGTTCTGTACCTGGTCAGGGCGCATGCCTGGGTTGCAGGCTGGATCCTGGGGGCGGGGAGAGGGGGCGTCCTCTATATTTCTTCCTCTCTCTAACTCTCTCTCTAAAATACATATTTAAGATTCAGAAAAATGTATGAAAATACACAACCTAGACCGGCAGGCAGGAAGTAGATGCTGCCTGCGCCCTTGGCTCTGATGGGACTGGAACTGTAAGGAAAGCCTCTCCACCCCGCCCCACCCCCACTCCGCTCAGTTGAGAGGGACAAGGTTAAACGGGCGGCTAGGAATGCCCCGAAGGGAAATACGGGTAACGTGCAAGCTACCTCAACTTATCCTTGGAAATATTCAAGGCTTAAAAGACGGGCGGGGCTGGGTTCCTGCGCCCTTCTCACCTTGTGCGCACACGGGGCGCGTCCTCTCTACCCGAGGGTCTGGGCCGTGGCCTCTGACAGCCTGTTTGGCAATGAGCCACGATAACGTCATTACACCCAAACCCACTCCTAGGAAAGTGTTCTGTTGTTATTGTTTCGATTCGTATATGTGATTTTCTCTCCAAACAAACGAGATCCAAACATGCTGCACAGGTTCTTATTTTTATTTCTTGATTTGAGAGGAGAGAGAAACATGGATTTATTGTTTCACTCCTTTATGCATTCATTGGTTGCTTCCTGTATGTGCCCTCATCTGGGACTGAACCTGCAACCTTGCCATATTGGGACGACGCTCTAACCAGCTGAGCTGCCGGCCAGAGCCCACGCTGCGCTTTAAAAAAAAATATATATATATATATATATATATTTTTATATATATATTTTATTGAATTTTAGAGAGAGGGAGAAAGAAACATTGATGTGAAACATGGGTCAGCTGCCTCCTGCATGCCCCCTGTGGAGTATTGAGCCCGCCACCTCGGCACGTGTCCTGACCGGGAATCAAACCAATCAAACCGGCCACCTTTCGGTGCACGAGACGATGCCCAACCAACTCAGCCACACGGGCCAGAGCCCGCGCTGCACTTTTAAATCCTGCTTTTAAAATGTTATGTCTGCTGGGTCTTTAAATATTCGGTTTGGGATGGTGTGGGGCTTATAATGAGAACGCCTATAATTTAAAACCAGATTTTGCTACTTTGCATCTCAGAAAATGTGGGGCTCCCTACCCGGGTCCCCTCCCCATCCGCCGGCTCTCTCCATAGTCCCCCTGCCCTTGCCTGGACGTGGACGCGCGGCCGGGGTCGCGCCCGGGCTGAGAGCTGGAGGTCTGCTCCCACCTGCTGGGTAGACCTATCGCAGGGGGCCCGGCGGGTCCCCGCCCTCCCGCTGTCCCTCTCCCCGCCCGCCGCAGCCCCCAGCCCTGGCCCCGCCCCGCGCCCGCCGCTCCGCGCGCATTGGTGCCGCGGGCTGTCAGTCCCTGCGCTCTGAGGAGGGGGCGCCGCCGGGCTGCGGTCCCACTGCGGCGGGCTGCTGGCTCTGGGTGCGACCGTGGCTTCCCGGCTGCCTGGGTGCCCGGCCCCGCCAGCGCTCACCCCTCTCCCCAGCACTGAGCAGCAGGGACCCCCTGGCCACGGACCCCGGCGCCATCGGTAAGTGAAGGAGGGCGAGGAGGTTGCGGGAGAAGAAGGTGCGGGCCAGTGTCCGGTCCGCTGACCCTGCGCGGCGAGGTGGGCGGGAGGAGCCCCTGAACCCCGGAATCTGCGCCCCCGGAGATGGCCGGTGTAAGAAGCGGGAAGGTCACTTGTCCCTACGAATCTCCAGCCAGCGCGACCCTCACGGGCTCTGCCCAACCTACCCTCTTCCTTACAGCTCGCCCTGGACGCATGGGTTGCGGTAGATTTTCCCTTCTTCGCCCTTTATGGGAGGGGAATGTGACTGGGGTTCCTGGCATTACGGTTGTGCAGAGAGCTTGAAGCTGGGTTATCTGTCGCACGCCCCCGGCACTTTCCTTTTTGAGTTTATCCTGAGCTTAGCTCCTGCCATAAGGCTCCTCCAGCCGAGAGGGACGCCTTCCTCCGGAGGGAGCTCCGCGCTGCCGCTGGGGAGTCACTGCTTTCCCGGGGAGTGCTCGCTCTTCCCTCCGCGCTTCTCCGCTTCAAGGGAAAGGGGGCGGGGGTGTTCCCTGGGGCAGTAATCTTGCGATTCTACCAGGAAATGACAACGGGAACTTTAAGCTTCAGGAGGAATCACTTGCAGTCTAACGTTCTGCAGAGTTTTAATGTCTACAGACTGCATTTCCCCCATTGAGGTTAGGTTTTTGTTTGGGTATTTGTTTTGTTTCTACAGCGTGAGAATCATTCAGATGAGCTTCTCAAAGCAGCTGTCCATGTTAGTTTCAAATGACACATTCCTACACATGATCTCATTTCAGTATTTCTGTTAGTTATACATCCTCTGGTTAATTAAAGTTTTCAGGAGCTGAGGACTCACAAGATGTGAGAAGACTTAAAGAAAGCTCCAGTTCTAGTACTGATAGAGGCATTAAATGAGGAGGGACGCTTTTAAATGTTCATATTTAAGCTCCATTTTTGCTGTAAGAGGACTGTCTTGCTGTCAGAGGCATGTAGTATGTAACACCCAACTTTAGGAAATACTTAGGTCATACACTGATTTTCAGAGTTCCATTTCCTTATGTGATTCATAGAGGCAAGAACTACCCAAAGATACCTTCAACAGTGAAAGATTTGCATAAAAACAGCCCAAGGGATGAGTCCCTTTGCTTATTTCAGGACATCCATCAACTGAAATTCATAGGATTTTTGTTAGATGATCACGTCGGACCGCTGTTTGTTGGTACCATCATACCATTCTGTGCATTAATTTTTAAATATACCTTTATATTTAAATCTAACTAACCAGTTTGCCAGTTGTAAAGTTTATTGTTTACATTTGGCTTTCGAATTAGTTCCAGAACCAAGAAAATAAAATCTAAGAATTTCAAAAGCTTAATTTTTAAAATAGCAAGAACTCAGTCTAATCTTGATTCAATTATGAGTTGATGGGCTACATAATCTATATATATAAAAGCCTAAGCGATCGTTCAACCGGTAGCTATGATGCACACTGACCACCAGGGGGCAGATGCTCTGACCAGTAGGTTAGCTTGCTGCTGGGGTCGGGCTGATCAGGACTGGGCAAGATGGGCCAGACACACCCTGGAGCCCTCCCGCAGCCCCTCCCCGGCCCCAGTTGTGCACCAGTGGGGTCCCTCGGCCTGGCCTGCACCCTCTCGCAATTTGGGACCCCTCGGGGGATGTTGGAGAGCCAGTTTTGGCCCAATCCCCACAGGCCAGGCTGAGGGACCCCACCAGTGCACGAATCCGTGCACCAGGCCTCTAGTGGTTAAATAACCATTAAACATTTTTAAATTATTTGACTAGTGAATGTAGTACAGATTAGCATCTTTAAACAATTCGTTTTTCTGATGAAACTCTTAAAGCCCAGTTTCAGAGCATGGGTTTCAGAAACAATCTTGGGTTGAATCTGAGCTCTGTTACCTACTAGCTGTGTAATCTCGGCCAAATTGCATAACCTCTCTCAGCCTGTTTCTTTGTAGATGGTGATACCACCACCTACTCACTTTGTAATGTGGGGAGGATTAGAGATGTATATAAAAGTGCTTAGCACTTCCTAAGACACAGAAGTTGCTCAATAAATGTCAGCGATTACTATCATTTGCTCTTACTGACCTTCAACTATGAGCTCATTATGGAAAATGTTTGAACAGCAAATACTTAGAAAAAATTTATACAACTAAATTTAAGAGTGGCGAATCATAGCAATGTTACATTTCCCCAGAGTATATATGAAAAGTAGCACTTCCTTGATGGAACTTATATTTTTAGAACAGAAACCTTATGGTATAATGGAAAGAGCATTGGAGAGTCAAAGTCTTTAGTTCTAACTCTGGCTATGACCTTACCTAACTATATGGTTTTCCAGGCTAACTGTCCATTACGATGCTCAATTTCTTCATCAGACTGGACTTGATTAATCTCAAATAATCTCTAAAATCCTTTTCAGCTCCAGAATTCTTTATTGCATGTAATAAAAATTACACTAGCTTGCTTATCACTACCATGCTTTGTCTGTTTAACTTGCAATTCAGAGCCATAAACAAGTCATAAAGACAGCACAACTAGCCCTGGCCCGTGTAGCTCAGTTGGTTGAGCATCCACTCACGCATCAAAAGGTCACCAGCTTAATTCCTTGGTCAGGGCACATACCCAGGTTTCAGGTTTGAACCCCGGTCAGGGTGCATACAGAAGGCAACCAGTTAATGTCTCTCTCATTGATGTTTCTCATTGATCTCTCCCTCCCCCTTCCTCTCTCTCTAAAATCAATAAAAAATATTTTAAAAAATAATAACATCAGATTTGTAGAAACGATCCAAAATGAAGTTTTAACATAAACTAGAGCAAAATGTATTCACATTGAAATTTTTTTGACAAGGCAAAAGTTAAGCCCCAGACCTGGCTGATATAGTTCAGTTTGTTGGAGCATTGTCCCATGCACCAAAGTGTCCCAGATTTCATTCCTAGTCAGGGTACATACCTGGGTTGCGGGTTCGATCCCCAGTTGGGGTGAGTATGGGTGAGTATGAGGCAACCCATGGATTTTCTCTCTCTCTAAAATCAATATTTTTTAAAAAAAGTTAACACCGATTTTTATTCTTCAGTCATTTTCAGTAAGTTATAATATGGGAAACATGCCTGGTAGAATCATACGCATTCAATGGAAATTGTCTATAGAAAACAACAGGCTGATGGTGAAATAAAATATTTTATCTTCTCTCACCTCTCTCTCCTCTCACCAGGTTAATCTTTAACTAAAACAAAGTCTATCAAGTAAAGGGCTTTCATGAAGAAATTAAAAAGAGAAATTATAGTACTAGAGAAACTAAGCATTTGCATACTGGAGAAACCACCTCAAACAACTGTATGGAATAAGAAGAAAGGAGTGAATACATCTGGAAGAAATTTTGCTGAGTATGACACTTTTGCCCAGCTTCTTGTCGTAATCGGCTGCTAAGGAAGAGAGAATATCATTTTCGAGAGAGTGTATTGTAAAAATGGAGACCCCAGTTTCTGACATTCAAGTAGAAAGCAAGGATGAGACGAGATCAGCAGAAGTTAGAGCTCAGGATGAGAGGCAGGAGGAAAAAGCATCGATGCTTTGCTTCAAGAGAAGAAAGAAATCAGCCAAAGCAATGAAGCCCAAAGCCGGCTCTGGAGCTGTGGACGTGGCCAGGAAGTGTGCTTCAGGAGCTGGAGCTTCTGATCAGCCACAGCCCCCAGGGGGGACCTGGGCCTCAATAAAACGTCTTGTGACGCGCAGGAAAAGGTCAGGTTCTTCAAAGCTGCAAGAGCACTCCGAGGCCAAAGTGCAACCTGAAGTCAGCGCCGAGGATGCTAATCTTCCTAAGAAAAAGGCAAAATCCAGACTTAGGATTCCCTGCATAAAATTCTCAAAGGGCGAGAAAAGACATAATCATTCCGAAATTATAGAAGATGCAGACTGCAGCATCCAAGTTCAGGGAGAGGCAGAAAGGTTGGATACAAGAACTCCAACCAAATCGGATGACCAGGCAACAAAGACCAAGTTGACCCAGGAAGTAAGTGGAGAGGTCTCACAGAAAGCGGGTGATGAGGTCTGTGAATCAAATGTGAGCAACAGCAGAACTTCTCCTGGAGAGAATGTGATTTCAGTAGAACTTGGGTTAGAAAAGGGGCATTCTGCTATTCACACAGGAACTCTAATCCTTGAAAAAGACATTGAAACAACTGAGGAAAAACCAAGTATCCAGCCCCAGCAGACAAGCCCACTGGAAACTTCAGAAGCAGAACATCAGCTACCAGTGGTTTCTGATGCTCCCCGCTCACCTGCAATCCCAGATCAACAAATTGCGGAAGAAGCCAGAAACCATGTCCTAGAAAGTGGACCAAATGGGAAAGACCATGAAAGTGGAGAGATTGTAGCTGAAGAGATTAAGCCAAAGGATGATGAATTGAGCCAGGAATCCGATTTTAAAGAAACTGAGATCAGTGCAGAGAAACCCAAACCGGAAGAAAACAAAAGAATGGAGCCCATTGCTATTATTATTACAGACACTGAAATTAGTGAATTTGACGTTAAGAAATCTAAAAACGTCCCCAAGCAGTTCTTAATTTCAATTGAAAATGAGGAAGTAGGGGGTTTTGCTGAGTGTGGTTTGGAGGGGAGAACTTCAGAACAATATGAAACACTCTTAATAGAAACAGCCTCTTCTCTCGTCAAGAATGCTATCCAGTTGTCTATAGAACAGCTGGTTAATGAAATGGCCTCTGGTGATAACAAAATTAACAACCTTCTACAGTGACTCAATTTCCAGATCATGGGAGGGGGAAAAAGTTTAACGATGAGTTATTTTACATAATTGTGGCATTTCTCATTCATTAACAAACGAGAGATTTTCATCTGTGGAATTTAAAGATACAACCTCAGCCCAGAAGTGTTGAAGAATTAATCAAGTTTATGAAACTCTGCCTACCACTAAAACGCAGCTACTTCTGGATGGAGGATGTCAGCGCAGATCACAGTAGCCAAGTGATGTAAAAGGAGTTGCTGAGGTGGCACGTGAAGATGTATTTATTGAGCACTTAACAGTATGCCATAATCTCTTTTTGGTCCTCTGATGTCACAGAGCCTGGTTTCCTTCTGATAGTTCCACTCTGTGTACAGGTGAACATGACATTCAGTTTTCAGAAACTTTTTGTTACAGTGCACATTTATCTTGTTAAAAATGGTGAGCTTTTTTTGGTGTGAATGTGTTATTTATAGTTGTTACACTCCTAGGCAGTAGTCTTACCTTTAAAAACATTGCATTTTCCCAATTTCAGCAGAATATGCAGAATATGCATAGTCAAACTTTAAACATGAGTGGTCTCCAGTCTTGCTCAAGTCCCTCACAAAAGCCATTCACAAATGTATCCAACAGGCAAATCATTACCAAGTGCCAAGCTGTGGGAACACAACGCGGAGAGCATTCTCCCTCGCCACCTTCCTTCTGCCCCAAACAGACTTGTATAAATCCATGTCTGCAGGGGATCCGCCGATGAAAAGGTTCAAAACAAAACAAAACAAAAAAAAACTGAACAACAGCAAGAGCAAAAAGGAAAAGAGTGCAATGTTACTTTCCATCCGGGAGAAGGCAAACTCCCCAGGTAACAAGTCACCACAGAACAAGGATTCCTGTTGCAGGCTGACTGCTCCCGAGAGACCTCACTCCTCAACTCTCCTCAGAAAGTCATAATCCGTAAAAATATTACTCACTCCTGACCAAGAATGAGCCAAGTACAAGGCTGAATAGAAAGTAAAACATTATTGCTAAAGCACAGTACATTTTAAATGTCCGTATTCTTTCCTTGTGCCTGTGTGTTGAGACACTAGGAAAAAACATTTCACATGGACATTGGGAATTACATTCATAATTTTTTTTTTACAGTACAGCTAATTCCTTACCAAAAAAAAAAAAAAAGAACTTATAACAATGAGAAGGGCTTATTTGCATTTTATTCAGTAACTGAACTCATCGATCTAATCAGTGATTGCCATCCTTTTTGAAAAAGGGATTCCATTTCAATCTTTTCTCGTGGCCATACTACTATAATATACTTCCTTAGCTCTCAGGTTGGGCTTCAGACTGTGCAGTCCCCCGCTGTTCAGGTTGAGTGACAGTGTTACTCTGAAAGTAGGTAAGTAAGGAGGAGCTTTCACTAGAGTTGTACAGTGTTTGCTAAAGAGCATTTGTACATTCCTAGAAAAGAAGAATGTACGGTAGATGATTTTAAATGATCTTGTGACTTCGTGAATTATTTATGGACTGCATATAGGAAGTATGTGCTCATTTGTCCTGTAGAACCTTCTTTCTTTCTTCCTGTAAGTACATGTTGAGACCTCTGGCAGAAGAACCGAATCTGACTTTGGAACTGAACTGTTATCAGTAAGATTCTTTGCTGAAAAGCATGAAGATTTCCCTACCTTCATGCTTGTAAACTTGGGAGGAACCCACCCAAATCCTTCAGTTCAACAAGACGAAAAGTGGATCTTTCAAAACACATGACTCAAAACACCAATTTCTTTTATTTGTCTAACTTTTAAACATTTTTTTTAAAAGATGGCTGAGTCATCCTCCCTAAAAATATTTCTTTTTAGTTCACTATATGTGGTGCTAATGGACGTGGACAGCTCCCAGCAAATATCATATATTTAAAAGTGAACAATTTAAGAAACCTGACTACAGTTGGTACATTTTACAGTGTTTTGAAGAATCCTGCCTTCATTTACTGCAAGATGGCTCAAGCCAATACCTTGCATTGTAAGTTTTTAATCTCTCATAATTGAGCAAAAAGTACACCACTTAGTTATTGAAAATATTTTAAAAGGTTTAGGTGTATTTATTTGGGAGTTTTAAAACTGGCTACTAGGTAAATATATGTAATGAACTTCTTTTTGTTAAGAAAGTAACCTTTTATCTAGTGCTGTGTTTCTCCTCCCCACACTGTGGTTTGATATATATTTTTATTAGAATATTATAATGGATTGTTTTTATGATGAGTGTACTCTACTTGCACTCATTCTTAAGTGGTTTCTCCTCAATCTTTGCTACTGAAAATATCTGGTGAATTAATAAGTAGGATTCCAGTTTGAAAAAGAAATCAAGACATTAATTGGTTTCAACCTGATTATATCTTCCACGTGCAACCTCCTACTACAGTGAATTCTAAGGTGATCCAAATTGTTTTGTTGTTATAGAAATAATTAGGAATCAGATGACTTAGAAATCTCTCAAAACTTTTTATTATAATGGTATTTTAAGCAATTTGACTGTATATGTAAGACATTAAATGAATATAAATAGGTTCTTATTCATTCACAATCCTTTAACAATGTTAACATGATCATTTAAAAGGCAATTTATAGCACATTTTCATTTAAATTTGCTGTGGTCGAAGTGTTGTCTTTAGTGAACATTTATTAATTAGTGGGATTCAGTTTCTCTTTGAACTCAGAAGTTTTTAAGCTGGTTGGCTTACTGGATGCTTGTTAAGTTTTCAGCATTATCTTCCCTCTTTTAAGAATCAAGTGTTAATTCCCTTTGCTTTACAACCCAGAGAATATGAAAACTCTCCTCTATTTTATGTAGCATTATTCACTTAATATTTCCTTACAGAACTTTATAGGACATAAAAATAGCACCTGGTAACACTTAGGTAAAGGTAGCAGAAAACAAAAGAACTTTCAAACAGAAATTATGTTCCCTGCCATCTCCTCCACTTCAACGAATAATAAACACGTGGCACACATGAAGTTCTTCAGAAAAACTCTGCATCATTTTCTTCCAAGGTAATCTATTTGACAGCTCGGAGTCTGTGATGATCTTAATTGGTCTACTATTTAGTGGAGTCTTAGACACTCTGATTTATTTCTGAGAGACTGTTTTTTCACCATTATGTGCGAATAGCCTTCCCACTAAAGGCTTTTAAAGATAGGGATCATAACAGGGCATGCAATTCTGAGTTAACTTCATAAATTTCTAACTTCAAGTTGCCTTATTTTTTGCAGTTAAGAAACATGTTTTTCAGGGTTAATAGCAGAATTTAAAAAAAAATTGTGAAACTTTAGAATCCCATTGTTTGAAAAGATCCTTTTAATGTCAACTTTATTCAACTATGTAAAAGTCTTTCTAATTTTATCTGACACTTAATACATCAGTTGACTTTCCTGCCCATCATTTAAGGTTTAGAATTCTTTACAAATTTTTGTGTTTTATTGTATGACATGAAGTTTCTTATTTTACAGAATTCAAGATTTCAATGCATAGATTTTATGGTACATTTAAAAAAAATTTTTGTAGTGATCTCTATCTATATATATAAAAGCCTAAGCGACTATCCAACCATCCAACCGGTAGCTATGATGCACAATGACCACCAGGAGGCAGACACTCAACTCAGGAGCTGCTGAGCTGTGGTGACTTGGCAGCTTGGTTCTTGGGTGACGCACCTGGAACCAGAGAGAAGAGAGCCCAATTCCAGGATGCATCACCCAAGAACCACCCTCTCTCAATCTAGGACCCCTTGGGGGATGTCAGAGAGCCGGTTTTGGCCTGATCCTTGCCTGCCAGACCAAGGGACCCCACCTGCCAGAGAGACCCTGCTCACTCTGCAGACACCCTTTGAGCCCCGATGCCACTCCAGGTGCAGCCAGGCAGGGAGGGACCATGGGAGGTAGGCTCCAGGGTGTGTCCAGCCCATCTCATCCAGTCCTGCCCCGCCAGCCACCTTCTAATTAATTTCCTTTCAGTGTGCATGAATCCATGCACCGGGCCTCTAGTTTAGTTATAAAAATGTAACAGAAGGAAACTACATCAAATTTAGATGTCCCGATTAAGTTCAATTTGATGCAACATGTGTTGGGTATAACATATGCCAAACACTTTGACAAAGGGGACAGGCTGACTGCCCTCGAAGAGCATTGTTAACCAAGGGAGCAGTACCAACAGCCCCTGGGACAGGAGTGAAGGCAGAGAGCCCAGGTAATGAATGCAGCGTTACAAGTCCCATGGAGGGGAGAATAAAGAGAAAAACAATTTCATCTGGTGTGGGAGGTGGTCATAGAAATACAGGGGCAGCTTGAAAGCATTCCGTTTCTAACTAGTTAAACGGTATATTCCTTCTGGTTTGTGAGCAGGTGCAGAAAAATGCCTGCATAATGTTACATATTTATAGTAGTTCTTTGTCTGTAAAACGTTAAGTGGGTGAGCTGTTATAAAAAGTTCCATATTGTATTTCTCATTAAAATTAGTACTATATTACTGTGGATCAGATGCTAATATTCAAGAAATAATCCTCTAGTAAAAAGGTTTCAACCTGAATTAATACGTGTACTGACTGTTAATATAGAATAAATGTCATAATGGCTCATGTTTATTTTACTTATTCAAATCTTTGAAGAGAAGCATGGTATATTACTTTCATTTCCTGAAACTGTGAAGATCACACTGATGAAAATACTGAGTTTACACTACAAACAAGTTCTCTGCTGATTGGGTGTGGGACAGACTTTACAATGACATGCCTAAAAGAGCCCACCGCCAGCAAAGACACAAACACCTAAACCTTGAATTCAGTTTCATTGACCTGATTCCATGGAAAGGGCGATTCTGACTGGTGTCTCCTATGAATTTGACAGAGGTGTACTTGTTTTCATCACCTCTTGCTATATTCATTGTTCCTACTTTATATTAAACTACAAATTGTTAATAATCTTTACGTCTTTCTAAATAACTAAGCAATCTTGACGTGACAATGCTTAAATTATTCAGATGATGCCTGCTAAAGCGGAGTGTTTCCAAAGTTCTGAGTGTTGCCCTGGCCCGTGTTCTCGGTGGTTAGAGTGTTGGCCCGCACACAGCAGGGTCTCAGGTTCATTCCAGGTCAAGGGAACATACCTAGGTTGCAGGTTCGATCCCTGGGTTCGTGCAGGAGGCAATTGATGTCTCTCTCTCTCTCTCTCTCTCTCTCTCTCTCTCTCTTTCTCGCTCTCGCTCTCGCTCTCTCTCTCTCTCTCTCTCTCACCCTCTTTCCCTCCCTTCCACGATCTCTAAAAATCAATGAGAAAAATATCCTTGGGTAAGGATTAACAAAAAACAAAATAGAAGTTCTGAGTGTTTCAAGAGTTTATTAAGACACTGATTTTTATTCCCCTCATGTTGACAATCCTGTTTTTTCTGAAACACAGCCCAATAGTAATAAATGGACTCTATGAGAGAGAGTATTTCCAATCTCTGGACCCATTTAAAGTTGATAGTGTCTTAAAAGTCCTAAAACTAAATCTTGCACCAAAACAAAATATTTCATTAATGTACAAACACTGTACATAGGGTATTTAATATTTCACATTTTGTAGAATTTTTAATTAAATTGTATTTTTCTAATATAAAAGATACTCTACCTTTTGCAAAACTTGTCCTCACAGGCAATTCTAATTTCCTTTTTAGATCTACCTTTCATGCTGAAGTCTGGCGTTCCCAGCCCCTTTGTGAATATCTACCTTTTTATTTTCTCCCTGAAGGCTTAAGATCTGCAGGGGTAACGCTCCCGAGCTTAGGAAAGAGAGTACTTATGTGT
This sequence comes from Eptesicus fuscus, assembly GCF_027574615.1. Classification (NCBI taxonomy): domain Eukaryota; kingdom Metazoa; phylum Chordata; class Mammalia; order Chiroptera; family Vespertilionidae; genus Eptesicus; species Eptesicus fuscus. The sequence goes on along the minus strand of NC_072477.1, from coordinate 30,108,164 downwards.
CTTTGTACATGAGCACACTACACATCCACAGAAAATCCTGAGCAAAGCTGGCCACAGGCACCATGAACAAGTAAGGAAAACCTAGGTGAGGGGAGGAGGAGGGTGCAGTGAGTGGCCCAAAGCTTGGAAAACTCCCAAACTGAAAATTGTCTCTGTAAATGCCAGCCTATCCTAACACAACAGTACCAATGTCCAGCAGTTTCTGCACATTTGCAAGACAAGACACATCTCCCCTGACTCATTTGGTGGCTAGACTCGAATAGGACGTAAGGTCATATCTTGATCTTGATGACAGTGTAATTATGGAGCAGGAATTAGACCTGTCATATACTGCTCACAGCTCTACTTGTGGGCTAAACCCCAGGCCTTCCACTTCTGCACTCCTGGGAAATGGGGGAGTACAGGGGGCACAAAAGCAGATGCAGTCATTTGTACACTTGTACTCAAACCTTTTTTCCCAAATCCCTACTTTGACATCTGTACCTTTAGGGCACAGGTCTGGTCAGCATGGCTACAGGTAAGTCTCTGGGCCACATCTGTGATCAGTCACAACCACAACTAATGCAGCTACAGGCAAGCATGCTCCAATCAAATATCATCCTTTAAAAACTACAGTGAGGATATTTCACGTGGAATAGCTATTTGCAGCATACTAGTAAAGTCAGAATATCACTTCTCTTTTACACAGATCATCCAAAATCAGAGTACTTCCAGCATGCTCACCAGAATGGTTAGATTTGTCCTGTATTCACACAGAACGCCATACAATTGGCCACTACTCAACTTAGGTGAAAAAAGCCAATCTGACTTCCTGATCTTTTATTGAGAAACTAGTGGCCTGGTGCATGAATTTGTGCACATTGAAAGGAAATTAAGTAGAAGAAATATTTTAATATCGCTATTCACCATTTCTCTATAATAGAAGTGTCAACCAAATTCACGATTGACAATGACAGATCGAAACACATGTGTAATTGGCGCCAGAGAGAGCTTTCTATGTATCATACATGCGCAAGTCAACTTAGCCATATATATATATAAGGCTTTTCCGGCCTTGGGCTCGGCCGCACCCCAGCATCCGAGCCGACCACCAGTTGCCTGCCATCCGTCGCACCCCAGTGTCACCAATCGGCCACCCCGAGTCCCACCCCCTGCGCCTCCGCTGGCCCAATCGTGGGCGTAGCGGAGTGATGGTAATTTACATATTACTCTATTATTAGATAGGATAGATACCACAAACAGCTTTATCAAAAATTTTGTTGATTTTGGAGTGAATTTGCTTAGAATTATTCTTAGTTTTATGGATTGCCTCTATACTCTTAATGTCTGACTAATGTGCTTTTTCTGATCTGTGAAGGGTTGAATAGTGAATGATGATCATTATGATTTATTAAGCTCTAAGGCTTTTTCATATTGGGTGATCTCAATTTTTTTTCCCATTAATATATAATTTACATACATATAACATCCATCCTTTTTAGTGCAGAGTTCTTTTTTGTTTTGTTTTTTTTTTTGTTAATCTGCACCTGGGGATATTTTACCATGGATTTTTAGAGAGAGTGGAAGTGGGGCGGCGGCGGGGGGCACAGAAAGAGAGAAATAAATGCACGTGCCCTGACCAGAGCTGGGGATTAAGCCTGCAACTGAGGCACATGCCCTTGACCAGAATTGAACCTGGGACCCTTCAGTCTGTGGGCCAATGTTCTATTCACTGAGCCAAACCAGCTAGGGCCAGAGTTCTAAATTTTGACAAATACATACAGTTGTGTCACCTAGCGAGTATTTTTTCATTGTTCTTTATACAACTGTGTATTTTAATTTAACCTTTTGCCCTCGGATGTCGAGTGTGACTCGACACGGTTAGCATTAGAATAAAGGAATCGAGAAAAAGCAAGCGAGTGCAAAGGGTTAATATAATTTCCTGGATGCCTCAGTGAAAACTGTTCCTGCTGCAGAAATTAAAAATAAGGGCTTCTTAAATCCAGCACTTAAACCAGAATAAGGAAAGGCAGGGCTACCATGCATAGCTTTGCAAATTCTGCACTGCCCAACTCCAGGAGAAGCATTTGTTTGGTAGTGGTGCCCCCTAGTGTTTACTATGCATAATCTGCTTGACCATAATGGTGGCTCTGAACACAGCCACCAATTTGAGATCTGCAAAGCTTGTGGTGTTAACTGTGAAACAGGAGATGTTTCAAGTAAAAAAGAAGTCTTCCATTTATGTGCCTTTCTTCCCACGCTTTAAAACAGTGAGATAAAAAGAGAGGACAGGATCCACTGAGCTCATGGCATCAGACTTTGCACATGTGAAAGAAGGGTAATGTTGGTAAATGAGAACTGGTCCAATACAGACTTCTGAGACTCATTCCACTGGAATCTTTGGTCTGCATTTTTAAAACTTTTCCTTTACCTTTGCAAATGTTATATCATTTTTCTAAAGAACTACCATAGGTTCTTTAGATTTCCCTCCCTACAAGGCACTTATTACAAAACACAAGTGACCCAAAATAATGTTAATATTTACCTATATGGTTTGGACTACCATATTGTTTCCACTACAGAAAAATGTGGTAGTGCTAAATCCACGAGATCTCATTCTTTTTCTATATATTTTTATTGATTTCAGAGAGGGAGAGGGAGAGAGAGACAGAAACAGCAAGGATTACAGAGAATCATTGATCGGCTGCCTCCTGCATGCCCCACACACTGGGGATCGAGTCCGCAACCCGAGCGTGTGCCCCTGACCTGAAATCTAACTGTGACCTCCTGGTTCATAGGTCAACGTTCAACCACTAAGCCATGCCAGCCAGGCAAGATCTCATTCTTCAAAGGCCTACTTGGTCCACACAAGTCTAACAGGGACCTGAAATTCTGTAATAACATAGATCCTGACTAGAAAAGCAAACCTGATTGGGACTAAAATTCCAAGGTCTTACGGTTAAAGGCTCACAAGAATCCTCAGAAATGCTTGACATAACAATCACAATAAATGTGATCTTTTTAAAGTTATCTGCTGCACCTTGATCAAAGGAGTGTCAAGATATTGCGGTACCTCATCTACATTAATAAAAGAGAAACATGCAAATTGACTGTCCCTCCGCTACACTAACTAGCCAATCAGAGCGAGTATGCAAATTAACCCACTAAAGATGGTGGTTAATTTGCATATGCAGGCGTGTAGCGAAGACTGAAGACAGCGTAGAAGGAAGCCAAGCATTGCAGAAGGGAGTGAAGTGGCTACGAAGGGAGGGAACCAAGGCAGCGGAGATGGGAGCGGAGACGGGAGCAGAGCCGAAGGAGTGGAGCAGAAGCAGCGGGGTTTGCTCTGGCCACAGGAAGCCCTATTCTTGCAGGAATAGACCCGAGGAAGCCCTATTCTTGTAGGAATCTTCCTGCAACGGGTCTCTAGTCTATACTAATAAAAGAGTAATATGCTAATTAGACTGGGAGACCTTCCAGACGTCCTTCCGGACAAAGCCGGGGGCTTAGCTGGCCTGCAAACTGCCCCCAAATAGCCCTCAGCCCCTCACCCAGGCCGGCCAGGCCCCCCCAGTGGAGACCCTCACCCCGATGAGGGCGTGGCCAGCCTGCAAACGACCCTCAGCCCCTTGCCCAGGCTGGCCATGCCTCCCAGCAGGGACCCTCACCCTGATGGGGGCGTGGCTGGCCTGCAAACCACCCCAGCCCCTCACCCAGGCTGGCACCACCCCCGGTGGGGACCCTCACCCCAATGGGGATGTGGCCAGCCTGGAAAATGATCGAGGCCCCTTACCCAGGCTGGCCCCTCAAGGGGACCCCCACCCTAATCTGGGACTCCCTTCAGGGCAGACCATCTGGCCCCCACCCATGCACCAGGCCTCTATCTATACTAATAAAAGGGTAATATGCTAATTAGACCGGGAGACCTTCCAGACGTCCTTCTGGACAAAGCCATGGTGGCAGGGCCGAAGCAGAGGTGGTTAGGGGGGACAGTTAAGGGTGATCAGGCCAGCAGGGAGAATGGTTAGGGGCGATCAGGCAGACAGGCAGGTGAGCGGTTAGGAGCCAGCGGTCCCAGATTGCGAGAGGGATGTCCAACTGCCTGTTTAGGCCCTATTTATGGGATCGGGCCTAAACTGGCAGTTGGATATCCCCAAGGGGTCCCAGATTAGAGAGGGACATCCCCCTATGCACAAATTTCATGCAGTGGGCCACTAGTATATTATAGAACTCTAGGAAAACCCTCATTAGTCATGACTCTATAAGGTAAAGCAAGATCCAGGAGTAGCTAAGTGTTAAAAAAAAATAGTGAATTAGCCCTGGCTGGTGTTGTTCAATGGTTGGGGTGTTGGCCAGCACACTGAAGGGTCACAGGTTCAATACCTAGTCAAGGGCATATACCTTGGGTCAAGGGCATATATCTGGGTTCTAGGTTTTATATTCACCCCTGGTTGGGGAGTGGGGTGTGTGTGAGAGGCAAACAATTGATGTGTCTCTCTCACATCAATGTTTCTCTCTCTCTCTCTCTCTTCCCCTTCCTCCTTCCCTTCCACTCTAAAAAAATCAATGGAAAAAAATATCCTCGCCTTAGCAGATTTGGCTCAATGGATAGAGCACTGGGCTGTAGACTGAAGGGTCCCGGGTTCCATTCCAGTCAGGACACATGCCTGAGTTGCAGTCTCGATCCCCAGTAGGGGGCATGCAGGAGGCAGCTGATCAATGATTCTCATCATTGATGTTTCTATCTCTCTCTACTCTCACTTCCTCTCTGAAATTAATTTAAAAAAATATTCTCAGTGAGGATTAACAATAACAAAAGTGAATTAAATAGTGGTGCCTAATTTGAACATAATATAAAATAGATTCTTGCCCTAGCCGGTTTGGCTCAGTGGATAGAGCCTTGGCCTGTGGACTGAAGGGTCCCGGGTTCGATTCTAATCAAGGGCACATGCCCAGGTTGCGGGTTCGATCCTCAGTAGGGGGTGTGCACGAGGTAGCCGATCAATGATTCTCTCTCATCATTGATGTTTCTCTCTCTCCCTCTCTCTCCCTTCCTCTCTGAAATCAATAAAAATATTTAAAAAATAAAATAGATTCTTTTTTTTAAAGATTTTTTTTTATTGATCCCAGCTGGTGTGGTTCAGTGGTTGAGCATTGACCCATGCACCAAGAGGTCGCCAGTTTGATTCTCAGTCAGGGCACATGCCCTGGTTGGGGCTCAATCTCCTGTGGTGGCTGTGCTAAAGGTAGCCGATCAATGTTTCTCTCTCATTGAAGTTTCTATCTCTCTGTCCCTCTCCCTTCCTCTCTCTTTCAAATCAATACTAACATTTTTTTAAATGATTTTTTATTGTTTTAGAGAGAGGAAGGGAGATGGGGAGAAACATTGATGCTGGCTGCCTCCTGCTTCCCCCCTACCCCCACCGTGGGATCCAGCTCCTGCAACCTGGGCATGTGCCCTGACAGGGAATCGAACCAGCAACCTTTCGGTGCATGGGACTATGCCCAACCAACTGAGCCACACAGGCCAGGGCTAAAATAGATACTTAAAAGGTACACTGGTGCCACCTTTGGGTCAGATTAAAAATGTACACAAATTATAACCTACAATCACTTTTTAATTTCACAGAGGCCTTGTTAGAGACACAACTGCTTAATTCAAACATTACATGAATATATTAAAAACTGTCATGCTCCTTAATACATATCCGAATTTTATTAACAGCATTTTTACATGTTTTTTTATTGAATTGAGAGTAAGGGAGAGAGAGAAACATCCATTGGCTGCCTCCTGCACACTTTGTACTGGGTGGGGATCAAGCCCACAACCCTGCATGTGCCCTGACCAGGAATCGAACCGGTGACCTTTCGGTTCATGGGACAATGCTCAACCAACTGAGCCACTCCACTTGGGTATTTTTAAATCTTTTTCTTTTTTAATCCTCACCTGAGAATATTTTTCCATTGATTTTTAGAGAGAAGGAAAGAGAGAGAGAAACGTCGATGCAAGAGACACATCAATTGGTTGCCTCCTGCATGTGCACTGACCAGGGCCTGGGTTGGGGAGGAGCCTGCAACAGAGGTATGTGCCCTTGACTGGAGTTGAACCTGGAACCTTTCGGTCCGCAGGCTGATGCTCTATTCACTGAGCAAATCCAGCTAGGGCTTTTAAAGGCTGAGATAAAGGATAATACAAATAGAATTTAATTCTGAACTAACACCTCTCATACTCTAAGAACTTCAAGGATGACTGAGATAAAAATCCCAAAATTTCTCTTGACAACCACCATAAAACTTATTTTAAGCTTTTAGACCAGGATTAGTCAACCTCAGTACTACTGGCATTTTGGGCTGGGCAATTCTTTGTGGGAAGCTGTCCTCTGCGTTGTGAGATGTTTTATCAGTAAAGTAGTCCTCTACCCACAAGATACCAGTAGCAACTTTCCCTCCACCCCCACCCAGTCTGACAACCAAAAACATCTCCACATTGCCAAATGACCCCATGGTGAGGGGGGCCATCTTTGTGATGGTTAACATGTGTCATCTTGACTGGGCCACGGGGTGCCCAGATATTTGGACAAACACTATTCTGGGTGTGTCTGTGAAGGTGTATTTAGATGGGATTAACATTTGAATCAATAGATGAAAGCAGACTGCCCTCTCTAATGTGAGTGGCCCTAATCCAGTAAGTCGAAGGCCTGAACAGAATAAAAAGACTGACCTTTCTTAGAGTAAGGCAGCAATTTTCACCCAGTGTGCCGCAAGAATTTTTATTTAAAAATATTTTTATTGCCGAAACCGGTTTGGCTCAGTGGATAGAGCGTCGGCCTGCGGACTGAAAGGTCCCAGGTTCAATTCCGGTCAAGGGCATGTACCTTGGTTGTGGGCACATCCCCAGGAGGGTGTGTGCAGGAGGCAGCTGATCGATGTTTCTCTCTCATTGATGTTTCTGGCTCTCTATCCCTCTCTCTTCCTCTCTGTAAAAAATCAATAAAATATATTAAAATAAATAAATAATAATAAATACATACATACATAAATAAATAAAAATATTTTTATTGATTTCAGAGAGAAAGGGAGAGGGTTAAAGACATAGAAACACCAATGAGAGAGAATCAATAATCAGCTGTCTACTGCATGCCCCCTAGTGGGGATTGGGTCTGCAACCTGGGCATGTGCACCAACTGGGAATCGAACTGTGACCTCCTGATTCATAGGTCGATGCTCAACCACTGAGCCATGCCAGCCAGACGCTACAAGATTTTTTAAAACATGCAATACCTTACTATTTTAGTCAGGGGCAGTGACCTCTTCTCCCTTAGATTGTCAAATAAAAAAAAAACAGCTGCCCTGACTCGGTAGCTCAGTTGGATAGAACATCACCCGGATACGCCAAGGTTGCAGGTTCGATCCCAGGTCAGGGCACATACAAGAAGCAACCAGTGAATGGAAAAATAAGAGGAACAATAAATCAATGTTTCTGTCTCTCCCTTCCTCTCTCTAAAAATCAATAAATAACTTAAAAAAAGACAACAGCCAACACAATAGTTGTCTGGTGTAAGTCAAAATTATACCTTTTTTTTGTCAGATCAGCAAAAAATACTTTTTTGGTGTGCCAAAGAATTTTAGTACTTAGTTTATGTGTGCCATGAGATGAAAGGTTGAAAACTGAGGGAGTAAAGGATCTTCTGCTTGACTATAAGCTGGGACATTGGTTTTTCCTGCCTTTGTGGAGCTGCTGGTTTTTGAACTGGAAGTGCACCATCAACTTTCCTGGTTTCCAGCGTGCCAAATGTAGATCTTAGGACTTCTCAGCCTTCATTTTCTGTCGATCCAATTCCTTATAATCAATCAATCTCTCATGTGTCAACTTGACTGGACCATGGGGTATTCACACACATACACATTCACTCACTTGCATCCTGTTGGGTTGTTTCTCTGGAAGAACCCTAATACATCCTGGTTGAGAACCACTGTTTTAGATGATTGTTACTGGAGGAGAAGCAGTAGGGAGCAAATAGGGAAGAAAGAAAAAAGCAAAGCAAGAAACTTCTGGGAAAAGTGTAGATATTACCTTTCTTTCCAGAAATGGTGGTTGCATTGTGGTTGCTAAGAACTGGATTCACTGGTACATTTTTGCATCACACATCCAAAATGTTACCTGGCACAGACTACTTACCTTGACACTAGGAAGGTATGTGGCAGATACTACTATAAAGTAAGAACACATTCTATAAGCTGAGATAAAAAAAGATGTTTATGATCAAGTCACATTAATTTATTTGTCATAAAATACATCAAATCCACTGTTTTTCTCCCATACAAAACTTTCTAAAAGAATGTTTCTGAAGCAAACTCACAGTACATACAATGTATTATTGATTTCAGGCTCCTGTATCTTGCTGTGTTACTTGTATTTGAAGATTTCTTCCGTGGGCCTTGTTTCTTGTATAAGTTTTTGAAATCCAAGTTTCTGTGAAAGTATTTAAGTTGATATCTGATGGTTTTATTTGGCACAAAATAGAAGAGTTCATGACAGTTAATGTCAACTGCACTGAGGCAATATCTCTAAGCAATCAAGTGCACAGAGACATCCTGAAGCACAGTGGATTCTTCAAGGTCTTGACAACAATCATAGTATGTGATTCCTTGTATTTAAGACATCCAGGTTGGGGCTGTGTAATCTCACCAGTTTTCAAAAAGTCCAGCCATACAAACACAGAAGTACAGCACGGAATACTCATTTACAGATTTCACTCTAGGCATGTAAAAGTTAATTATAATAAAATGCCACAGAACTACACTTAGTTTAAAATATACAAAGTCACAGATTATATTATGAAAACTTGTCACTTGGCCTACTCTTCCTTCAATTACTACAAAAAATCGGTACTTATCAATGATTTGAGTTACACTATCAAGACTATCTATGCCTGTGCAAATCAACATTAGTGGAATTATACATTTTCAGGTTCTTTTTCCATGGTTTATATGTGTTTCCTTCTATTTTAAATGAAGCCTTTCCAATACCATTTTAATAGAACCTAATGAATTAGTTTTAATTACCACTTCATTTCTTGTCCCCATCTACTTTTTAGATGACTTACATCAAAAAAATGAAAATATTTTACCATTGCTTTTCTTCTTTTTCCTAGGTATAAACAATATGTTTGGAAAAACTTTCAATAAAGCTGAAATTGATGTTTATTCCCAAAAATGAAAAAGGACTAATATCCTTCTGGGTAAAGTCTAAAGAAAAATACTAATGATTAAGCTATAGTAGAATAGGATTACTGGCAACACTGTTGTTTCTAGAGTATTTGTAAAAAGTAAAAACAGGAATATTGTCAATTGAGTGTTGAATAGTACATGACTGCTTCTAAGATGTTCTAGAATGTATGGGTTGGAATATTGAAGTTAATAGATTCAACTATACTAGTAGAATACATGTAGTTTTCTTTATATGACTGGTTTTTATCAATAATAATAAGAGCTCAACAGTTTTAATACAAATCCTCACAACAGCCATGTGAGGTAGGGATAGCTTATATCTATTTTACAGACAGAAAATCAGAGCAATAAATAATAATCTCAAAAGATACAATATAAATCAAGAAATTCTGGTTTTCTTATGAGTCAGACCCCACTTATCAGAGAGTGAGTTCTTATAACATGCTAATAAAGACAATTATTGAAATAGTCTGTTTTTCTCCAGGAAATAGCTATGTGTAGAATCTGGAAAAGAAGGAAAAATTCTAACCTAATCCAAGGGGAAAATGTCTGTTTAATATTTGCCTGATACATTGATTACGGTGCACATAGCATTTCCAGTTTTTAGTTTGGTAATAATGATGCAAACCATTATGTATGGCTAAAATTATTAGTTTCATTTTACAGATGATTAGTCAAAATTAAAGGGTTTAGCTGGAAGGACTTTTTTAATACAAAGTAAATCTTCTAAGTGAGAAATCATATCTTTAAAAAATACACTCATGGCACAGTGTTAGTCATACCAGTTATTTTAAAAATATGCCTGTTGAACAAATGAAAACAAATTAAGTGGGTCAGTTCCCACACTACTACCCACTGGTTCTCCAGAACCCAGCTTTGGAGATTTTTTTCTATAAAATGGAGTTAATATTTTGCCACTTCCTAAATCAGAGAGTATCATGAAGACTAAGGAAAGAACATTTGCTTTGAATTCCTAATAATAAAATAACTATGTGAATAAGAATAAAAATACAGTTAACCACTATTTTCTCAACCCCACAAATGTAGATATGTTTCTGCTTTAAATTTATGTTGTCTATCATGGTCAATCAACCCCAAATAAACTCTTACCATTTCTCCAGACCCTGCCCTGAACTGCTGCCCTGCCCCACAACTTATATGCACCCATAATCACATCCTTTAGATACAAACTTTTTGTGTCAAGGACCAATGTCTGAGGAAGTAGTAAAGAACAGAGAAAATGTATGAGAAACAATAAAAATGAGAAAAATGAAATTTTACTTGAAGATGGCTAAGGAATATATCCTAAATAGCCTAAAAGACATGAAAATCAATGTTAATATTTGTGTTCATCCTATGAGATGAAATGTTTGAGAGCAGTATGAGTTAGAATAATTACTTGAATGATGTAAATTTAACATTTGATAAAGGCCCAGCCTGCGTGGCTCAGTGATTGAGTGTCAACCTACAAACCAGGAGGTCATGGTTTGATTCCCGGTCAGGGCACATGCCTGGGTTGCCAGCTCAATCCCCAGTGTGGGGTGTGCAGGAGGCAGCTGATCAGTGACTCTCTCTCATCATTGATGTTTCTCTTTCTCTTTCCCTCTCCATTCCTCTCTGAAATATATATATATATGATTAAAGTTCTGACCCCAAAGGGCAACACATTTATTTTAACCACTCACAATACAACTGATCCTATATCGATAGCTAGTTAGATTTTGCTCTCAGCACATATCAGTCTTGACCCCAGGAAGCTTTACTCACTTGTCTAAGGTAGAAACTTGACTCCTTTAGACAATGCCCAATGGTTTTATTCATTCAACCCTCAAGAAAAACTTACACTTCATAATTCAGCTAACCTCAATTTACCCAGAGAAAACCTTTGCACCCCTAGAATGAGGTGGATTACTCTTTGAGTTCCCTCCTGACTGAACTCTGATGCTATCAGGAAATGTCCTCAAAGGTCATGGTTGATACCTGGTCAGGGCATGCCTGGGTTGTGCACTCAATCCCCAGTAGAGGGCGTGGAGGAGGCAGCTGATCAATGATTCTCTCTTATTGATGTTTCTATCTCTCTCTCTCCCCCTTCTCTAAAATCAATAAAAAATATATTTAAAAAAATAAGAAAACATTGGATTACGGTAATAACACTGGGGTTTTAGTCAATGCAGATCTATCTGAATCTCTATCTCATATCGTCATCTCTGTGTATGTACCTTACTGTTACTCTTTAGGATTTTTTATCTCTGACCTTTCTCCTTTTCTCTCTTTTTAACTAAAATATTTTCTATTAAAAATGAGGTATGCTCACAATGTTAAAAGGTAAATAAAAGCCATGTAAAATATTGCAGAGCTAATAAGTAAAACATAATTTAAAAACTACTCATATTTGGTATAGCTATGCTTAAAACATATTTTATACATTGTAACATAGTTATGCATTAAAATAACTACTAATTTCCTATATGGCAGAAAATATTTTAAAATAATTCTCTAGGGACTTATTCATGTGAAACATTAGCCAAAAGTGCCAGTCTAGAGTATTCTTTAAAAAATATTTCATTTACTTCATATTAATTTGATTTTACTGATTGTACAACCTGGAAAAACTTAGAAATTCTATAAATAACTCTTTATTCTAAAGTTCCATATTACTACATTGATTTTTTATTTCTAAATTGTGAATTAATTTATGAGAAGTTCACAGTCCTCCTTGAAGGTTATTTTAAAACCATGAATTAATATCTTACAACAATGTTTATTAAACTATGGATAAATAGTAAAGAAAAAAAGTTAACAGAACTTGAGGAAAATAATTTATGAATAAAAAATGCATGTGAATTCTATCAGAATTGGTATTTCTGAAGAAACTGCTACTCAACTAGGATAGTGTCCACGTTTTCTTGTGTGAGCTCTGACTCTAAGGCACAAGATGAGTCTAATTGTTCTTGCGACAAGCGAGAACTTTTCAGGGGGACATCAGACCAGCTTTCACAATATGGCTGAAACCTCTGGGTTAATGCGTTACCAAACCTTTGGCATCGGTTATATCTGTAAGATTTACCTTTGTGTGTATACATGTGTTCCAGCAATTGACTCTTTCGAAGAAATTTATGACCACAGATGGTACAACTGATTTTTCTTTTCCTTGAAAAAGAAAAATTACAGTTTAATTCTACTGGCTCTGTGTCTTTGGAGATCAAGGACACTTGACTGATCTGCAAAGGCTCTGTGGCACCCCGGTTTGAGTGGTCAGGCTGTTGCTCATTTTCCTTAACAATGAAGGAGCTGAGCCTGCGGCATTCAAGAGCTTCGTTGTTTTCATTAAGTGGGTGCACTTCACCAAGGTCATTACTTTCCAGAATAGAAGCAGGGACACCAAATGGGAGGGATCCAGATACATGGGTGTGGAGATGTTGTCTTAGGTTACCACGAGAATCAAAACGTTCTCCACAGTAATGGCATAAGTGAATTTTGATGCTACTTTCGGTGAAAGTGGGGCCTGTCATCTCGGATGAGGATGAGGAGTGGCTCTGGGAGATCACAGATTCTGGGTCACATCTCTCCTGCTTGATGGACACTGGAGGCTTCTGGTGTTCCTCCAAGGCCTGGGCTGCAGGATGGACCTTCTGCTGGTCAGTGCCATCATCCAGCCCAATAGCAAGAGAAAGCTGCAACTGGGGGTGGTCACCCTGGACAGCAGCTCTGCTTCCACTGTTACTGGAAGGAGTTTCTTTGACCTCTAGCCCCTGTTTGACGGCTGTCTTTTGGGCTGTTGAGATTTGGATGCCGTACAAATTTGAGGACTGCACCGTCTCTGGTGAGAACACTTGATTCATTTCAGTTGCAATGTGAGAAAGGTAGTCGGCATGAAGAAAGCGAATCCCTTCCTCCAAACGACTATGATCCACAATCTGTTTTGGTCCTTTCCCCGTGTACATAATGTGCAACAAATAGCTGAATATGTCAGGCTGGATGTCAGTTGGTTGTATTTTTATGCATTCACTGTTAAAAATAAAAAAACAGACCCACACAAAATGAAACAACCTACTTAGTCTTTTAGTTAACAGTATACAGCCTTAGGCTAAAGCAATTTTTTCCTAAGAAGTTCAAATTTAGCAATCTGCCTTGATGAAACACAGCAACAAAAGTTTAAAATTTCATTGGGTACCAGTTTTATGTCCGAGCAACCAGTCTCCATGTCTCCAATCTACTGCCGAAAGTTAGGAAATAGACAGATATCCTGATTAGTTCAATGTTTATGTAGTGACTCCTAAGTGATACTAGCTGCCAGAGAGTAGAAAAATTACAAATAAAATAGGCATCCTGCTTTTAAAGAACTTAAAAAAATCTATTGAGTATATAACCAAAAAAGGGACTCAAATAAATACCTATACACCCATGTTCAGTACAGCATTATTCACATTACCCAAAAGGTAGAAACAACCCAAGGGTCCATCAACAGATGAATGGATTAACACAATGTGGCACACAGATACAATAGAATATTATTCAGTCATAAAATGGAATGAAGTTCTAATACATACTACAACATGGATGCACCTTGAAAATTTGATAAGTGAAATAAGCCAGATACCAGAGGACAAGTTTTATATGATGCCACTTGTAAGAAATATTCAGAATAGGCAAATTCATAGAGACAGACGGTAGTTTAGCGGTTACCAGGAGCCTGCGGAAGTGGTAGTGAGAAATTGTTACTTATAAGATATAGTTTCTGGGGTGATGAAAGGTCTTAGAAATAAACAGTGGTGATGGTTGCACAACATTGTGAATGTAATTAATGCCATTGAATTGTACAATTAAAAATGGTAAAATGACAAATTTTGTTACATATATTTTATCACAATAAAAATATCTTTAAAAATTTAAAGGGTGTATTGAAATTGGTAATATTTAGAATTTAAGTTATGCTAACCTTATTTTGTCTTCCAAACTATATTAATATATCTACTCTTTAAATCACAAGTGAATACAGGGATAACTTTGAAAAGCTTTAAAATAAGTCCCAAGCCAATTTTTTACATATGAATCTAGAATTCAGATATCAAATGGAAATAACTGTGTAACAAGAAATCAGGGAACACCCTGAAAAATTAGGATAAAGACAACCTGAGGGAAGTGTTGGATGTCAAGGACAATGGAATTGGTCGATGGACTCTCCTTCCCTGAAGCAAAAGTTTGTGTGAGTGAGTGCATCAGAAAGCACTGGTGTCAGTATGCTGACAATCCATTTCTTTAGTCCTGAGATCTTGGGATTCCCTCTTGGGCTTCACTCTTAGCTTTGACCCACCCACTTCCACAGTCTGTGGCAGGTGTTTTCTATATCAGCACAGAGCTCTGTTATCTGAGGATTTTCAATTACTCAAGAGATAACACATAGCAGGCTGCCACCTTTGTATCTCCTGGATTTACTTTAGCAAGGTACCTGGTACACAACAGGTATGAGAGGGGAGCCAATCCACAGCTCTCAAATTAGACTGATGTGAAGGTAGTTTCTAAACTAGTTTCTGCATCGACACAGAGAGGAAACTCTTTGGCGTGGCAGAAAAGGCTACCCATCACTTGATTTCGACTCTAAACTCCTCAGTACTTTGTGCCATACATTCCAATCATTCTGATCTAGCCTGGTTCATATCTGCAAGTTTTCCTCTGCCTTCAATAAACTTTCTTGCATTCTTCTACAACATCTATAAAACAACTCCTGATCCTTTAAAATCTATGGCCACTGTAAAACCTGTTCCAATCTTCTCAAAATAGGGCTGCTGACACTCCACTCTACCTTGTGCAACACTTCTATTATAGACTTACCACATTAATTATTAACAACAGTAACTTACAGTGCAAAGCTCCTGTTCTAAGCATTTTAATTTTATTAATTTATTTAATTTTATCAACACCATGGGTGGGTACATTATTCTAGTGTTTTACAGAGAAGGAAACTGAGGCACGGAGAGCACAATTACACTGCAGTTATTTTCTTTACATACATCACTCTTTTATTAGACTACAAATTTCTCAAGGGCAGAGTATAACTTATTTGTTGCTGGGGACTGTTACAGTGCCTGACATGTAAGTGCTCAATCAATAGTTGAATGAATGAACAATTTAAATAAATGTATAACTGAGCTCTGGCCGGGTAGCTCAGCTGCTTGGAGCATCATCCCATACACCAAGAGGTTGTGGGTTTGATTCCAGATCGGGGCATGAATGGGAAGCAACTGATGGATATTTCTCTCTTACATTGATGCTTCTCTCTCTCTCTCTCTCTCTCTCTCTCTCTCTCTCTCTCTCTAAAAATCAATAAAAAAAACAACACATATCCTCGGGTGAGGATTTAAAAAAAATGAGAAAATTAACTTTCAAAAAACAAATAAAATTAAAAATGTATAATTGAGGCTGGAATTTTAAGTATTTCATGTAAGGTCTTTTAAAAAAACCATAGACTGTTCTATCACTTTCAACATAGGATAGAATAAAGCTATTCTTTACCAAGAGCTCAGAATCTGAATACCACTTCCCAGCCCTCTGCCTACATACCTATTCTATTGGGGTAACCTAAATTCAAAAAAGCTTTTAGAAAAAATATTTGAAACAAATGACCTTTGAACTGTAATATGGAATATAAGGTGAGTAGAATTATGACATCAAAACCTTGATATGAAAGTGTTATGGAATAAAAATCAACAACTTAGTGATTAAGAGCACAGACTTTTAACAGCACAGATCTATGTTTGAGCCTAACTTATTAGCCTTAATAGCTGTATAATCCTGGATGGGCAAGTTACTTAACAACTAAGCTTTGATTTCCTTTCTCTAAAATAGTATGGACAATAGTATAATTTACATCAGGTAAATACTTAGTGCTTGTATAAAATAACCCTTCAATAAATTTGAGCTATTATTGTTTTTATTCTTATCTTCCAATATGAATCCTTCACACTGCATTTAATTACTGATATATAAAGAATATATAACAAAATTTTTTTTCTTCTTAGGTGACCCCTAACAAGAATCCCCTAAATGATGTTATAATAAGGTTTAGACATATCACAGTATTCAAACTCTTCAGATTTACAAAAGCACATCCTTACCTTGTTTGGTGAATAAATATCATCTTGAAATAATTAGAAAAAGCAGCAAGCACTGCTCTGTGGGCTTTGAAGTAAACATCTCCAATAGCAACTGTGCAATCACACAGAAAACCAAATTCTCGTTGCATGTTCAGCTGCTGCAGAAGGACAAGGCTATGGCTAGCTGTGTCCATTGTGGCTCTGAGAAAAAGGAGAATATATAAAGATTTAATTTACAAAATTGGCTACAGTTCACATAAGCCTGAGTACAAGGAGATCTACATTTAAATAAAATTATTCAATAATTTTCTTTATTTTAATCCTCATTGAGGATATTGATTTTAGAGAGAGGAAAGGAGGGAGAGACAAATATCAATGTGAGAGAGAAACATCGATCAGTTGCCTCTTATACGCACCCAAACCAGGGATGGAACCCATAACCTAAGTATGTGCTCTGATCTGGGACTGAACCAGCAACCTTTTGGTGTATTGTACAATGCTACAACCGACTGAGCCACCCAGCCAAGGCAACAATTTTCTTATTTTATTTTAAATTAGTTTATATTCCATATTATTTTGTATTGCCCTGGCTGAGTGGCTCAGTTGTTAGAGCATTGTCCTGATACACCAAGGTTGCCAGTTGGATTCCCCAGTCAGGGCATACAAGAATCAACCAATGAATCATAAATAAGTGCAGCAACAAATTGATACTTCTCTCTCCATCCCTCCTTCTCTCCCTGTCTGTCTGTCTGTCTGTCTGTCTCTCTCTCTCTCTCTGTGTGTGTGTGTGTGTGTGTAATATGTGTGTAATTTTGTATTAGTTTCAGCTGTGCAGCATACTGGTCAAAAATTTTCTATTAATTTCACCCCAAACTTAGCTAACACTAAATCCTCCTAATACTACAATTGGTATCAACTCTGCTGAAACCATAAATATTTTAAAATGTATTTTATTGGGAACATGGCGGCGGGAAGGGAGTGAGCAGTCTGCGCGGCCCCGCACCCGCAGGAGGAAATAGAGGGAGCAGCTGAAACGAGAGGAATCCAGCCCGAATTGGTGAAGGAGAAGTGGCTGGTGAGACAGTTTGCAGCTGGGAAGGGCAGAGATCTCCTGGAAAAAGGTAAAACAAGGTTCTGGGCATTAGAATCTGCCGGATCTCTAAACCCAGAAGGTCAGGGGAAAACTACACGGCGCCAAGCCGCGTCCCTGTGGACAGGCAAAGTGTCTGAACTTGAGAAAAAGGGTCCACGGGACTGCGGGAGGTAGTAGATTTTAGACCTTGGAGTCTGATTTGAGATCTGAGCTCAGAGGCAGCCCTGAAGAGCTAACTGCCCGACCGCGCAGTGCCGGCAAGAGAGGAGATTGCAAAGACACGGTCCCGCTTCGCGCCGGGGCCTGCGTCTTTCTCCACTGAACCTAGTTCGTAGGACCTTTCGGATACAGACACCTACCCGTGCTGAGGTGCAGGAGAAGGGGAGGAGTGGTGGAACCTGGGGAGAGTGGGCAGAGGTGGAAGCGTGTCTGGGGCTGAGTCACATCGGATCCCCGGTCGCCATTTTCTCCTAAGAGATAACCCCTCCCTCCAGTCTCCAGGCAACCATTATAGCCACACCCAGATACCACTCTGATTAACACTATAGGAGTTGAATACTCCCCGAGGCCATAGGTACCGCCCAAAAGAAAAACCTTTAGTATCTATTAAGCAGTTATACTACCAGAGCTCCTCAGAGTGCTTCAGTGTGCCTCGCTGGCAAACTTACCGAGGGTGCTCCTCTGAGCTGCCACTGGGAGTAAGCACCTATCCACCACAGGTACAGCATTAAAAGCTGAGTCTGCCCACCCCACAACTACAGAACTCTGGGCAACACAGTCACGCCTTTCCAGAGTGCAGGCCCCCCCGAGCCACATCACCCCGACAGACGGTTCCTTGGAGCCACTGTGAGTCCCCACTGGGCAAGTGTAACTTCAATTTAGGGTGCAAGACAGAAAAATTTGAATACTACCCTCCACGACTGCTGACCTCTAGACACTGCAGTTGTGCCTCTCAAACTCGCAGGCCTACATCAAGAGAACCCAAATAGTTCAAGTAGGGAACTATATTTGATTACCAAGCCCAGGAAAACTGAGAGATTATACCAGTAGCACCATCACCAAAAGATCCTGGGTAGCAAAGCAATTGGAACTACAATCAAAACATTACAGGAAAACATGGGGAGACAGAAAGGAAATTCTCAAAGGAAGGAACAGGAAGAATCACCAGAAAGGGAGTTAAATGAACTTGAGGCTAGCAGCTTAACAGAAAAAGAATTCAGAGTATTCGTTATAAGGATGTTTAAACGGATGGATGACAAATACACACAACTCAATGAGAACTATAAGGAGCTGAATGAAAACGTCACCAACATGAAAAGAAACCAAGAGGAGATGAAGAACGACATAGCTGCAATAAAGAACACAATGGAAGGCTTAAAGAGTAGAGTAGAAGAGGCTGAGGACCGCATCAGCGAATTAGAGGACAAGGTAGGAAAAAACACACAAACTCAGCAGCAACTGGAAAGGAGACTTAAAAAGCAAGAGGAGAGCCTAAGGGAGCTTTGGGACGACAAAAAACGAAACAATATTCGAATAATGGGGATAAAAGAAGGAGAGGAAGAGAAGCAAGGACTAGAAAACCTGTTGGAAGAAATAATGACAGAAAATTTCCCTGATATTGACAAGAAAAAAACTATCCAAGTCCAAGAAGCATTCAGAGTCCCAAACAAGTTGAACCCCAAAAGACCGACATCAAGACACATCATAATTAAATTGACGAACACCAACGACAAAGCAAGAATCTTAAAGGCTGCAAGAGAGAGACAGAAAGTTACCTACAAGGGATCTCCTATCAGAATATCAACTGATTTCTCAACAGAAACACACCAGGCCAGAAAGGAATGGACTGAAATATACAAAGTGATGCAAAACAAGGGACTGAATCCAAGAATACTATATCCAGCAAGGCTATCGTTCAAAATTGAAGGTGGAATCAGAAGCTTCACAGACAAAAAAGGGCTAAGAGAGTTCATCACTACCAAGCCGGCAATGAAAGAAATGCTAAAGGGGCTGCTGTAAAAAGAAGATAGAGAAAGGCAAGAAGAAACATAAACACTAAGGAAAAATATGTCAACAAACAGGTACTTATCAATAATAACATTAAATGTAAATGGATTAAATGCACCAATCAAAAGACATAGGGTAGCTGAATGGATAAGAAAACATGACCCATATATTTGCTGTCTACAAGAGACCCACCTTAGAGCAAAAGATTCACACAGACTGAGAGTGAAGGGATGGAAAAACATTTTTCAGGCAAATGGAAATGAGAAAAAAGCTGGGGTTGCGATACTTATATCAGATAAAATAGACCTCAAAGTAAAGGCCATAATAAGAGATAAGGAAGGCCACTACATAATACTAAAGGGAGCAATCCAGCAAGAAGATATAACTCTGGTAAACATTTATGCACCTAATGCAGGAGCGCCCAAATACATAAAAAATCTCCTGGAAGATATCAAGGGAGAGATCGACATCAATACAATCATAGTAGGGGACTTTAATACACCACTGACATCAATGGATAAATCCTCTGGACAAAAAATCAGCAAAGGAACAGCAATTCTAAATGACACACTAGATCAGATGGACTTAATTGACATCTTCAGAGTATTTCACCCCAAAGCCATGGAATATACGTTCTTCTCAAGTGCACATGGGACATTCTCAAAAATAGACCACATTTTGGGTAACAAGCAAAGTCTCCCCAAATTCAAAAAGATTGAAATCATATCAAGCATTTTCTCAGACCATAATGGCATAATATTAGAAATAAACTACAATAAAAACATTCATAAAAATTCAAACACTTGGAAACTGAATAGCATGCTACTAAACAATGATTGGGTTATCAATGAGATCAAAGAAGAAATTAAAAACATCCTGGAAATGAATGACAATGAAAACACAACATTGCAAATCCTATGGGACACAATGAAAGCAGTCCTGAGAGGGAAGTGTATAACTCTACAGGCCTATCTCAAAAAACAAGAAAAAATGCTAATAGATCATCTAACTCAACAACTCAAAGAATTAGAAAGGGAGCAACAAGAAAAGCCCACAGTGAGCAGAAGAAAGGAAATAATAAAGATCAGAGCAGAAATGAATGACATAGAGACCAAAAAAACAATACACAAGATCAACAAAACCAAGAGCTGGTTCTTTGAAAGGATAAACAAGATTGATGAACCTCTAGCCAGGCTCACCAAGAAGCAAAGAGAGAGGACCCAAATAAACAAAATCAGAAATGAAAGAGGTGAAATAACAACAGACCCCAAAGAAATTCAAAGGATTGTCAAAAAATACTATGAACAACTCTATTCCAACAAACTAGACAACCTGGAGGAAATGGACACATTCCTAGAAAAACACAACCTTCCAAAACTTACTCAGGAAGAGACTAAAAATCTCAATAGGTTGATAACTATGGAAGAAATTGAAGCAGTCATCAAAAAACTTCCAGCAAACAAAAGTCCAGGGCCAGACGGGTTCACAGGGGAGTTTTACAAAACATTCAAGGAAGAGCTAAAACCTATCCTCCTCAGACTATTCCAGAAAATTCAAGAAGAAGGGACACTCCCAAGCTCCTTCTATGAAGCCAGCATCACCCTAATACCAAAACCAGATAAAGATAACACAATGAAAGAGAATTACAGGCCAATATCCCTCATGAACATAGATGCCAAAATCCTCAACAAAATTCTAGCAAATCGAATCCAGCAGTACATCAGAAAGCTCATACACCATGACCAAGTAGGATTTATCCCTGGGATGCAAGGATGGTACAATATTCGCAAATCAATAAACGTCATACATCACATAAACAAATTGAGAGATAAAAACCATATAGTCATATCAATTGATGCAGAAAAAGCATTTGACAAAATCCAACACCCTTTCTTGATAAAAACTCTCAGCAAGATGGGAATAGAAGGATCATACCTCAACATAATAAAAGCCATATATGACAAACCCACAGCCAACATCATACTCAATGGGCAAAAACTAAAACCATTTCCCCTAAGAACAGGAACAAGACAGGGATGCCCACTCTCACCACTCCTATTCAACATAGTGTTGGAAATACTAGCCATTGCAATCAGACAAGAAGAAGAAATAAAAGGCATCCAAATTGGAAAAGAAGAAGTAAAACTGTCCTTATTTGCAGATGACATGATACTGTACATAGAAAACCCTAAAGACTCCATCAAAAAATTATTAGACTTAATAAATGAATTTGGCAGAGTAGCAGGATACAAAATAAACGCTAAGAAATCTATGGCATTTATATACACCAATAATGATCTTACAGAAAAAGAGACTAAAAAAGCAATCCCATTTACCATCGCACCAAAAAAATTAAGATACCTAGGAATAAACTTAACTAAGGAGGTAAAAGACCTATACACGGAAAACTATACAACACTGAAAAAACAGATAGAGGAAGACATAAACAGATGGAGGAACATACCATGTTCATGGATTGGTAGAATCAACATCATCAAAATGTCCATACTACCCAAAGCAATCTATACTTTCAATGCACTTCCCATTAAAATTCCAATGGCATACTTCACAGACCTAGAACGAACTTTTCAAAAATTCATCTGGAATAAAAAAAGACCCCGAATAGCTACAGCAATCCTGAGAAAGAAGAATAAAGTAGGAGGGATCTCAATACCAGATTTCAAGCTATATTACAAAGCCACTGTTCTCAAAACTGCCTGGTATTGGCACAAGAACAGACATATAGACCAATGGAATAGAATAGAGAACCCAGAAATCGATCCAAATCGCTATGCTCAATTAATATTTGATAAAGGAGGCATGAACATACAATGGAGTCAAGACAGTCTCTTCAATAAATGGTGTTGGGAAAATTGGACAGATACATGCAAAAAAATGAAACTAGACCACCAACTTACACCATACACAAAAATAAACTCAAAATGGATCAAGGACTTAAACATAAGACAGGAAACCATAAAAATACTAGAGGAATCTACAGGCAGAAAAATCTCTGACATATGCCAAAAGAACTTCTTCGCTGATACTGCTCCTAGGGCAATGGAAGCTAAAGAGAAAATAAACAAATGGGATTACATCAAAATAAAAAGCTTTTGCACAGCAACAGAAACCATCAATAAAACAACAAGAAAACCCACTGCATGGGAGAACATATTTGCCAATGATGTCAACGATAAGGGTTTAATCTCCAACATTTACAGGGAACTCATGCAGCTTAACAAAAAGAAGATAAACAACCCAATCAAAAAATGGGCAACTGATCTAAATAGAAACTTTTCGAAAGAAGACAGAAGGAAGGCCAAGAGACATATGAAAACCTGCTCTAAATCACTAATCATCAGAGAGATGCAAATCAAAACAACAATGCGGTACCATCTCACACCTGTCAGAATGGCCATTATCAACAAGTCAACAAATGACAAGTGCTGGAGAGGATGTGGCGAAAAAGGAACCCTCGTGCACTGCTGGTGGGAATGCAGACTGGTGCAGCCACTGTGGAGAACAGTATGGAGTTTCCTTAAAAAACTAAAAATAGAACTCCCATTTGACCCAGTGATCCCTCTTCTAGGAATATATCCTAAGAAACTGGAAACATCAATCAGAAAGGATATATGCACCCGTATGTTCATAGCAGCACAATTCACCATAGCTAAGATTTGGAAACAGCCTAAGTGCCCATCAGCAGATGAATGGATTAAAAAACTGTGGTACATCTACACAATGGAGTACTATGCTGCGGTAAAAAAGAAGGAGCTCTTGCCATTTGCAACAATATGGATGGAGATGGAGAACATAATGCTTAGTGAAATAAGCCAGGCAGAGAAAGATAAATATCACATGATCTCACTCATTTGTGGAATATAATGAACAACATAAACTGATGGGGGGAAAATAGATCCAGAAACAGAGAAACATCAATCAGAATGTCAAACCTCAGGGAAGAAATTGTGAGGTAACCAGAAACCCAAGAATGCACGAGAACGCCTTTCCAGCCATGCTAGCAATCATCAGATGTAAGGTAATTTTACCCGGGACAAGAGGGTAAGTATTTTGGACTTATGCTCCTGACTCTTCATGGGTAAGACCACTCATATAGGCTGATCCCCTGACTAACGTAGTCACCAATAATACCAAACACCTTGGTTATCCAGGAGGTCCATGGGGGGGGGGGGCAAGAAAGTATAAATACACAGGGGTCTCCACCCAGCTTCCCTTTTGTATGACACAAAATCAAAACAATGCCCCTTTGTGTGTAAAATTAAAGAGAGGTTTCTGGCTTGTGTGGACACCAAAGAAAGGGTGTCACTACTATCACTACTTGCCCGTGGTAGAAGTGCAGAAAATGTAACCAAGACCTTGTCTATACAAAAAGAAATAGACAGCCAGTTTGAAAGGGTATTGCCATGGACTGGAACAAAGAATATCCTTACATGATATTATTCTACACTGTCATTAAAAATTTTCCCAGACTTGGATCACCCCCATTACATATAATAATTCCTCACACCCATGGGGTGGGGGGAATCATCTGTTTGGTGCTTGGAGACAAACGTAACACATCTCTAGATATTTTAGAATTACAACAGCATATTATATAATTACCCCAAACAAACTTACAAACTAATTCTTTGAATGTCTGGCAGCAATTTTAAAAGGACATGAAAGGGTTTAATCCCTTCCACTATGTAGAGGGCCCCCTGGGAAGGCACCTGAGCATTCTAAATTGGCCCCTCTTGCCCTTTTAGCCAAGAGGGACCTGCTTCCCACAATCCAATTGTCCACAGCTATTGCCTGAGCTTCTGTTCATGCCAAGGGTGAAACCTCATGATGGCTGGTACCATGGATGTGTCTCTCGCCCAGTGGGGTGAGCTGGGCCTCCCTGGAGAAGAAACCTGGGTTCCACAAGATATGTGATCAGTGCTGGGACCCTGCCAGCAGGCGAGGGGATCCCAAGACAGGTGCTGGGCGCGGAGGCCATGGGGGCATAGGCGACCAAGGAGACAGAACTAAACCTCACATCACCCTGCTTGGCCCCGGAGGATGGCTGGTTAGCCAGAGACGGGTAAGATTCCTCAGGGAAGGAACAACCTAAGACAGGCACAGTCGCACAGGGGCCATCAGGAGAGAACTTGGGGGTCAACAGAGGTGGGGCACAGACCTTCACCCCCCCAAGTTTGCAGGGGCCTGAACCCTCACCCCTGCTGAAGGAGATCTCCTGCCCCCATGGCTGCTCAGCTTCACATGCCCAGCTCAAATCGGGACCCAGGTAACAGAGACTTGGCCGACAGCAGATGCCCTCTCACCGCAACAAGACTTGATGGAGATGTCTTGCACCCATGATCCGGGGAACTGGGGTCTAGGATATCTAAATCCAGCCTAGCACCAGGAATGCTCAGGGCCTACTCAAGAAGGCAAATAATCCTCTCCACTAATAATTACAGGGTAAAACAAGATGGTTGTTAGAATATTAAATTTGACAGTAAAATAGTAGTCAAGTTTTCAGACTAATTTAAATTGGCCAACCAAAATAAGCAAATACTCTAGAAAAATCAATTGTACTGGACAAAAAAGCTGTTACTAAAGTGTTAACTAAAATTTTTAGTGGTAGTTCATCTCATGGTAAAATTGCATAACATATAATGAACCTAAAGCAGTCACATTTTAGTGCAAAAAAGTAAAATTTAAAAGCTATCAAGATTACAGCATAAAATTTCCAAAAGCCTCCCAATATTTAAACCAAAAAAGGGGGGATAGTAGAAGAATATCATGTAAGGAAAAATATCCTGCAAATAAATTACATCTAGAAAATTTTTACTTTAGAAAATTAACTTTCATTTGTAATGCTAACAGCAAGTCACCCAGGTAAAACATACATGGTGTCAAAACAAGCCAAAGGAAAATCATTTGGGCAAAAAAATGAAAAAGGATCGCAAATCAAATTCATAGAAAATATTCCTTTATCAACTTTTGGTCGAGAATATGTTTGTATGTTTTCAGAAAACAACTCCGAGACATGTGGATTCCTGCAATAGAGAGGAATTGACAGGAGTGCTCCAGCCATGAAGTCAGAAGAGAAACAGTCCAGAGATGGAAGACGCTGACGATGCCTTGCCATACTAGCAGTCAGCAGATATGCGTCACTGCAGATTGCCCAGGACCAAACCAGAGAGGGTCAGACCTGCAATACCACCATTTGTCCACCATCCAGAACTGAAATATCATTGCTGTTATGAACACATTAACAACTGTTGGACATAGAAACCGGGACTCAAAAGAACTGTTGGCCCAGAAAGAAACTCACTACAGACTGATTCATTTGCCTCTCAGCATAACCATTATTGCTTGTCTCATTTTCAGTTCCTATAAGTGTATTCCTAGTATCACATGAGCTCACTCATCTAGGGGAAAAGATGAACAACATAGACTGAAGAACAAGAACAGCATCCATCAGACTGTCAGACCTCAGAGGGAAAGTAGGGGAGGGTGGGGACAAGGGAGATAGATCAACCAAAGGACTTGTGTGCTTGCATATGAGCCTAACCAATGATCACGGACAACAGGGGGAGGGGGGCTTGCGTGTGGGGGGGATTGGGAAGGGAACGGGGGGGAGGGGGTTGAGGACAAATATGTGATACCTTAATCAATAAAGTAATTTAAAAAAAAAAATAAAAAAAAAATAAAATGTATTTTATTGATTTTTTACAGAAAGGAAGGGAGGGAAGGGAGAGGGATAGAGTTAGAAACATCTATGAGAGAGAAACATCGATGAGCTGCCTCCTGCACACCCCCTACTGGGGATGTGCCCGCAACCAAGGTACATGCCCTTGACCGGAATCGAACCTGGGACCCTTCAGTCCGCAGGTCGACGCTCTATCCACTGAGCCAAACTGGTTAGGGCGAAACCATAAATATTTATGGCTTTTCTTCATCTGGTAAGAAGGTAGCCTGGTATGAGTTGACACAGGAGCAGAAGGAAGGCCTGTCCTCTTTTATCTGTGCAACCACAATGTTTTTAGTTCTCAGTTTTCTTCACTGGAAAAATGGGAATGGGATATTGATCCTTGCCTCAGAGCTAAATGAGAAGTTAGGTGAAAAGCACCGTGTAATTGAAATGCTCTTCTAATGTTAGCTATAAATATTAACAACATAACAGTGTGTCCTGGCTGGGCTAGAGGTGTCACTGCTCGTTAGGGGTCCTCAGTGTGCTTAGGGGACACCGGTGTCCTAACTATCATACAATGTTTGGGAAACTTATCAGCCACAGTAAGGTCAGGAGCCCTTAAAATAGATGTCAAGCCACATCCCCTGATTTACATGAGGCCTGGAAGTCTCATAGCAAAGAACCCAAACCCTGATCTTAACTGGATTCAGACACATATACCGTAATTATGGAGAGTCCTGATGGAAGTAGAATGCAGGATGGGTGCACTAGTCTCAGGGGGAAAATATCATGCATGAGGAAGAACTTGCAAAAGAATTCTGGCAGAGAAGTCCAGTGTGAGTACTAGGGCATTCAAGAATGCTGTGGTTCCAGAGAGGTGGGAGGCTGTGCTTCACCACCTTCTCCACCCCAACTGTTCAGAGAGCCCTGGTGCTGTAGGGAGAAGGCAGCTATGGTATAGAGGCTGGGAGAACCTCCTCTAAAAAAGCAGACCTAAAAAGGGGCTGAAGTTTCCTTTCTAGCCAGAGAATCCAAGGGATAAGCAAGTGAGTGTAGGGTTACCTGTCTGGACATTGGCAATAGCTTGAGCAGCAGACAGCTGAGTGATTGATAATATAATAAAAATAGCTAACATTAAATAGAGCTTCCTATGTGTCAGGCAATATTTCACTGATTTAATTCTCAGTACAACTCTATGAGAAAGGAACTACTCAATGAATCTTACATATGAAGAAACTGAATCAGCACAGAGATTTAATTTACCCAAGGTCATTGCTGGTGAGTGGCAGAGCAGGGGATTCAAACTCAGGCACTGGGTTCCAGGACTCAAATGTCCTCCCTCTCTCCCTCCCAGAGAACATGACACACAAACTAGAGGAGCCAAGGGAACAGTCTGGATTAGACAGCAAGGGGCCCCGGGAAGTCTCAGTAATATGTGGAGTAAAATGTTTGCTCCTGGGAGGAAAACTAGGGACCAGGGAGTTAAGGGTGGGGGGAACCGTACTGTTTAAACTTAAAACAAAAACAAAGCCTTTTATGCAAGTTTTATATAATAACTAGATACCTACATGTAATCCCTTCCCCTCATTTTAATTTTTATTTTATTGTTGAAAATATTACAGATGTCTCTCATTTTCTCCCTCTTTGACCCTACCACCCCACCCTCACCCTACCCCAGGCCTTCATTTTTTATTTTGTATTTTTTGTAAAAATTTTTTTTAATCCTCACCCCAGGATATTTTTTCATTGATTTCTAGAGATAGTGGAAGGGAGGGAGGAAGTGGGGAGAGAAACATATCACTTGGTTGCCTTCGGTACACACCCCTACCGGGGCTGGGGAATCGCAACCAAGGTGCGTGCTCTTGACTGGGAATTAAACCCCAGACCCTTCCGTCCCCAGGTTGATGTTTTAACCACTGAGCCAAGCTGGCCAGAATGAAAAAAAAAATTTTTAATCCTCACCAGAGGATATGTTTTTTAAATTAATTAAAAATTTAATTAATTTTATTTTTTTTTGAGAGAGAGAGAGAGAGAGAGAGAGAGAGAGAGAGAGACCAATTGGTTGCCTCCCACACCCACTCTGACTGGGGATTGAACCTGCAATGTGGGTATGTACCCTGACCAGGAATCAAACCCGGACTGTTTGGCGTATAGGATGATGCTCTAACAAGAACTTACCTTCATTTAAAAATATATATATATATATTTTATTGATTTTAGAAAGGAATTGGGGAGGAGAGAGAGAAAGAGGAACATCAATGAGAGAGAATCACTGATCGGCTGCCTCCTGCATGTGCCTTGATCAGGAATCAAACCGTGACCTCCTGGTTATTGGTCGATGCTCAACCACTAAGCCAAACGGCTGGGCTTCCCCTAATTTTTTAAAATGATATTTCCAAAAGACAAGTAGGTACAGGGAACAATGTAACAAACACCCACCCTCCCACCCCTAGGCACAGAAAGTAAACATTATAAGCATGGTAGAGACCCCCTGCTATCTTCCCCCTCATTCCATCTTGCCTCCAAAGGTAACCACTACCCTGAATTTGGTGTTTATGATTCTCCTATATATTGTCACAATATTACAGCATCTGTATATATCCCTTAAGAAGGTATGGTACTATTTTACATTTTTATATAAATAATATTGCACTTCAAGAATCCTGCAAGTTGCTTAAGTCTACATTCACACATTACTTTTAAAAATCCTACTTATTCAAAAATAAGTTTCTCCCTTTACTCCCCCAATTAAAAAAGTAAACACAAAACTCTTATCCCTTACATTCTCATTTTAAAGGCCTTTAAGTAACAATGAAATAACAAGATAACAAAACCTACCAAGACTTGAGCCTACCTCTAAGAATATAAACAAAATCTGAATTGTGGGTATTATTCCAATTGGAGATTTCAGTATGTAAAAAACATGCATCTTAGATTCAATGAAATGGGTCAAAGTGAAATACCTTAAACTAGCCTATAAATTGTCTCCAAACCCCTCTCCCCCAGATCATAAACATTTTCACTAGTCCTCTACACACACAGACACACACACACACACACACACACACACACACACACTCTACATTAATAGAATGAACTACTGAACCATATAGAAATGAAAATAGCACACTAAAAAGCCACATATAAAAAAAATCTTGTGTTGCCCTGACTGGTTTGGCTCAGTGGATAGAGTGTTGGCCTTCGGACTGAAAGGTCCCAGGTTCGATTCCGGTCAAGGGCATGTACCTTGGTTGCGGGCACATCCCCAATAGAAGGTGTGCAGGAGGCAGCTGATAGATATTTCTCTCTCATCAATGTTTCTAACTCTCAATCCCTCTCTCTTCCTCTCTGTAAAAAAATCAATAAAATATATTTTTTTAAAAAGAAAAAAATCTTGTGGTTAATGATATGAGTAACAGTTAAATTCACTTATTGAAAAATATTTATTGAAGAGAAATTTAATAAAGAAAAATATTTGAAAGCATGCATTGAACAAGGCATAGGGACAGAAAAAAATACATAGCTACTGAAATCAAGAAGATTATAAGCTAACAGGGGAGATAAAACATAGTAATTACAACATGAAGTGACAAGTGCCATAGAGCAGCTCGGAGAACAAGTTATGTGAGGGGGAATAAATAACAGGAAACCCAATGGAAAATAAGCCATTTGAACTGGACTTAGATGAATAGGCAGAAGGTGAACATAGCATCGCAGGCAGAAAAAACAGAATGAGTAAAATTACAGGGAGGGATATAAATATATAGGTAACCGAAGAATTCAGTTGGGCACAGAAAAAAACAAAAGTAGGTAGATCCCAGCCAGGGCACAAAAGTAAGTAACTAACAAGATGGGGTCAGCTAGCTCACTGAATATAAACTAAAAGGTACTCCACTGGTGTCTGTTAAGATGTTTTCTGTGAGGGAGAACAGTGTAGTAGTTCAAGCCTGACCTCTGGAATCAGACAACTTGGATTAAAATTCTTGCTCTGCCACTTAGCTGTGTGGTCTTCACAAAACACAACTCTCTAGTCCTCCATTTCACTTATAAAATATGGGTAATTATGGTATCTATCTCACAGGTTAAGATGATGCATATAAGCACTTAGAAATGTGGTCCCATAGTAAGTATTCAATAAATAGCAGTCATCATCACCACCACCACCATCATTTGGCTTCTGAGTCAAGACTAGTCAGTTTAGTTGGAATATATAAACAAAATTAGTAAGTGAAAGGCATGAATAAATAAAGGCATAAATAAAGGCATAAATAAATAAAAGGGCCTACTGCAATATCCAAGTAATGGTGCAAATGAAGGAAAGAATACGATACACGAGTCGTAGAACTGACGTGACTTGGCAGCAGATGGGATGTGGTCAGCTACAGAGATCAAGTCAAAGGTGAGTCTCAGAATTCCAGCTTGGGTAATTGGAAGACTGTTCATTCCTTCAGGTCATATTTGCAGAGTAACTGCCATGTGCAGGAGTTGATAGAAAGGCAGGGATGCCAAAGAAGAGACATAGAAACTGGCTTGATAAGAGTCAAGTTTCACTTTGGACACAGTGAGTTCAAGTGTTCACTTTAGGACATCCGAGTTTAGTGATCAGAGTAGAGACAACATGCTGGTCTGAGGCTCCAGAGAGAGCAGGGCTGGAGAGGAAGAGGAGGTCCTCTCAAAAAGACAAGGCTGAAGCTGCCGGAGTGAATGGGACTATCGCGTAAACTAAGAGAAAATAAGGTAAGAATAAATACTTGAACAACACAGAAAAGATACAATAAGGGGGATAGGAGAAATAAGAGAATATACTGTCATTGGGGGAGGATAGGGAGGTGAGGGGAAGGTTGAGAACCTTGGCAAGAGGAGGTGGCAATGACGGAAAATGCTGCAGAGTAACACCGGGATGAAGCCTGTTACAACACCCCCAAGTGTGTGACCAAAGGTTTTTGGTGACCTATGAAAACAGTTTGGGAAAACAGCAAAAGCAAAATATCTGCCTGCAAGGCTATACTGGAAAGCAGCAGCCATAAGGAGTAGGTACAAGTAAGATAGGTCATTGAGGATGCTGCAGATTGAAGATAACTTTCAGGGTAAAGAGGGGATGGCACCTCTAGAGGCCAGAAGGAATGCAATCAAAAGTATAAGCATAGCAGTTAGCCATGGAGAAAAGAGGGATTTCTTTTTCTGACGGTGGAGAGGAAATGGTCAATGTGAGGAGAGAGTATTCAAAAGTATTCTTTTAGATGTCACTGATTTACAAATTAGAAGTCAGTCCACATGCAAAGGGAAGAGGTAAGTTTAGGCCTTGAAAGGAACCTAGAATAAGTGTGGATGAGACTGTCAAACCTCAGAGGGAAGGTAGGGGAAGGGAGGGGGAAAGGGGAGAGATCAACCAAAAGACTTATATGCATGCATATAAGCCTAACCAATGGACACAGACACCAGGGGAGTGAGGGCATGAGTGGGGAGGTGGGGGGGGGGGCATGGGAGGATAATGACACATATGTAATACCTTAATCAATAAAAAATATATATATATTTGAAATAAAAAATATTTCTTTAATGCCAACATAGAGCATTTAAGTTTATAGAGAATTTCACATATACTTATTTCTTTCTGCTTCAGATAATTCTTATTTTCAAGTTCATTCACTTTGTCATTTAAAAAAAAATTTTTTTTAAATATATTTTGATTTTTATAGAGAGGAAGGGAGAGGGATAGAGAGCCAGAAACATCGATGAGAGAGAGACATCAATCAGCTGCCTCCTGCACACTCCCCACTGGGTATGTGCCCGCAAACAAGGTACATGCCCTTGACCAGAATCGAACCTGGGACCCTTGAGTCCGCAGGCTGAAGCTCTATCCACTGAGCCAAACTGGTCAGGGCCACTTTTTCATTTCTTATCTATTAAATCCATTCAGTGAATTTTTTATTGCAGATAGTATATATTACCAGACATGAGCAGAGCAAGGACTATGGGCCAGGTACAGAAACTCACAGGGCAGAGAGCCCTGGATGCCTAGAAAGGGGCAAAACTAGGAAAACAAGAACTTTGCCTCTAGGGTAACCTATCCTCCCCTAGCACATCACTGGTCATGTGGTTTGGACCCCTGATCTTCTCGTCCCCAAAGAAAACATCTAGCCCTAGCCGGTTTGGCTCAGTGGATTGAGTGTCAGCCTGCAGACTGAAGGGTCCTGGGTTCGATTCTGGTCAAGGGCACATGCCCGGGTTGCAGGTTTGATCTCCAGTAGGGGGCGTGCAGGAGGCAACTGATCAATAATCCTCTCTCATCATTGATGTTTCTCTCTCTCTCCCTTCCTCTCTGAAATCAATTTTAAAAATTAAAAAAAAAAAAAAGATAACATCTAGGCCTCAGTTGTATTTCAGCTCCAGGCCCAGATGATGCAGTGGCCGCCTCAGGACCAGCCACATTGACTAATGACCCTGCCCTGGCACCAACTAATCATTGGAGACCACAACCTGGAAAGAGCACACCTGGAAAGCTAATGAATATTCCATTAAGTCTCTCCCCTATGATTTCCACCTGCAAGAGAGATGTGCTCAGGACAAAGGATCCAGTGCTCGCTCTCCCTCCAAGGAGCATGCCTGTGCCATTCCCTTCTCCCTCTCCTTCCCCCAAACTCTAAGGAACCCCGTGAGACTAGCAACCTGGTACAATGGGCAGCCCACCCTGGGTTAATCCCGGGCCTGTCTCCAAGGCCCCCTTTTCTCGGACTTCTCAGTGAGCCAAAGCAGCCCGGTCTAGGCTCTCCTGGTGCTTCTTTTATGTCCTTCCTTTTTCCACTCAACTACTTTTGCTGCCATAATGGACCCAATACCCTCTAGCTCAGTGCTGTGTAACCCTTCCCTTTGGATATCCCCATCCCGCAACCGTTTTTCCTTAAATTAAAATTTTCTTTATTCACCGTCTGAGCTATTTAGCCTGCCCATGCACCACTGACTTTAATCTTTCAGTGTATTTTCACGTCAAAAATTTTCATCTTATTGTTACTTTCTATTTCTCTGTTGAGTTTTTTTATTTGTTCACACATTACTAATTTTGCTTTACATCCATAAGCATAGTTATAATAGCTGCTTTAGATCTTCTCTGCCAAATCCAACCTCTGAGTCATCTTGGGGTTAATCTCCATTAATTAGGGTGATAATTTCCTGTTTCTTATTATGTGTATTCATTTTTGGTAATATCCTAGACACTTGATTACTAAAGACTTTAGATTCTATAACTGTCTTCCAACGAGTACTGATGTTTTTGTTTTTGCAGATAATTAACTAGGCTGGACTTAAACTCCAAGTTCTGTCTCCCTATGGTTCAGATATTTCAGTGTTAGGTATGTTGTTTAAAGGCTGTTCAACACACGTATAAGTTTAGGAGTTGGCAAGAGATTTGAGCTGAGTTTATATGCAGTATTTAGACCTTTCACTCATCCTTTCTAGGGTTTTCCTGCTTACTTTCCAGCTGTGTGGTCACTCTGAACTCTGTCCTCCTTTCTTCAAGCAAATAAGATTACAGGTTATTATCCCAGTTTTAGCCATCCCCTCATGTCACCAACTGGGGCCTTCTCTCAGGATAAAAGCCATAAAAATGGAAATTTATCCACTGCTGTTCCCTTCTTCCAAGTACAGTCTCCATTCCAGTTTCTGCGGGCATTTTGTCACTCGTGGATGACATCTGGTAGCTTTCAAACTTTTTTTTCAAGTTTATAGTTTTCATCTCAGTAAAACTATAAATTTTTATAAATCTCAACCTTAATAGAAACTATTCAGCTATTACCCTTGATCAGCAGTTCTAAAAAGTTCTGGTCTCAAAATCCATTTACATTCTTTAAAAAATACATACACACAAACACACACACACATACACACACACACACACACACACACACACACACACCTATTACCCTAGCTGGTTTGGCTCAGTGGATAGTGCCTTGGCCTGTGGACTGAAGGATCCTGGGTTCGATTCTGGTCAAGGGCACATGCCCAGGTTACAGGCTCGAACCCCAGGAGGGAGCATGCAGGAGGCAGCTAATCAATGATTCTCTCATTATTGTTTCTATATCTCTTTCCCTCTCCCTTCCTCTCTGAAATCAATAAAACTGTATTTAAAACAATAATATATATATATATATATGATATGTATATATATATATATATTTATATATTTATATTTTTTTTTTTTTAAGAGAGAGAGAGAAACATCGATTGCAACCTAGGCATGTGTTCTGATCAGGAATCAAACTGGAGATCTTTTGCTACACAGGTCCACACTCAACCACTGAGCCACACCGGCTCCATTTACACTCTTAAGAAAAGTATTACAGACTGGGAAGAGCTGTTTTTATGTGGGTTACCTTAATCAACAGTTACTATACGAGAAATTAAAGATGAGAACTTTTAAATTTTAAAATTTATTAATAACAATAAACCCATTATGTAACATAAATAATACATTTTCTTTTCTAAAACATTTTTTTAAGTGAGAAGGGTGGTATTGTTTTATATTTTACAATCCTCTTTGTTTTAAATATATTTTTTTATCTTAAAGAAGAGATAGAAACATCAATGAGATTCATTGATTGGCTGCTTCCTGCACGCCCCCTACTGGGGATCGGGCCTGCAACCAGGCATATGCACTTGACGGAAATCAAACCTAGGACCCTTCAGTTCACAGGCCAATGCTCTATCCACTGAGCTAAACTGGCTAGGGCTATTTTATAATCTTCTTTAATACCAGGCTTTAAAAAATATAGCTGGCTTCTTTTCTATGCTTCTTCTTTCAATCTGTTGCCATGTTGTGGTTCACATATATTAAGAGAATTTGTCCTTGCAAAAGAGAGAGATCCGTGTAGACCCACTGAAAGGGTTTCAGGAACTTCCAAGGACCACATTTTGAGAAATCTGCCCTACACTATATTATTTTGATTCTATGCAGTAACAAAGCAGGTACTGAATTAGTTCCATTTTATAGTTGAGGAACCATAGGCTCGGAGAGCGTGGGAGAGGTACCCAAAGTCAGATAACTAGTTATTAGATGATGCTACTAGTACTTCAAGTCTGACTTTAAACGCAAAGCCCTTTCTTCAAAATCCCCTTCTAGAACTTTCAACATATATATTGATGGCAGATTTTACAAATATAGTGATTGAAATAAAGGGATAAATTTTCCAAGTTTATGAAATGAAACAAATTCAGATGTGTTTTTTTTTTTAAAAAAAAACAACTAGCAACTTACATACATAATAGGTTCATTCCAACTTGTTTTCATAATAATAGACCTTTGATTATTTGAAGGCAACATAACCAAATTTTACCTCAGGTCAATAAAGCCAATCCATCACAAAGTTACTAAAAACATTTCCTAATACAACCCACTTTGCAATTTATTGGCTAGGCTTTTATGTAGCCTTTGTTCATAGTTTCTTTGATCATCAATTTTATTTTGTCTAGTATGTGGAACAGCCAAAGTTTCTTATGCATACAGAAAGATCTTAGAGGTTACATTTGAGAATTTTTGGTGGAAATATTAAGATGTGAGAGAGGCTGCAGAAAAATAATTTATCATTTTATTACACTTACAAATACTAGAGCCAATACAAGAGTGCTACATATTAAAATACTTTATCTGTTTTCCAAGTGGTGTTTGTACTACAATGGGATTAGCATTATTTGAGCCTACAAAAATCTTCTTTACTTACTAGATTGTAGTAACTCTAGATTAGCTCAAACTAAGTAAACTAGAACAGCTTTATATCAGTATCTACATTTGTTTAATTCAAAGTCAGCTTGATATTCAATATCTTTGATTTTTATTTATTGAAAAAAAATCTATTGTATATTAGATGACTCTCAGACCTAAAATAGCCAGAACAATGTCCTGGAATATACAGCTTTCCACTGTCTCAGGCTGTAAGAATCTTAAAAAAAAAATCTATAGGAGTAAGACATTTATTTCTGTGGAAAACAAATAGTCTTAGATATTTTCTCTGTGGTTCCTACCTCTGTGACTTTATTATTAAGGCAAGGAGATAGGAAAGTTGGCAGAGAAATGTGTACAGCTTTTTTGAGATACTAACTCATGGCTATAAATAAAAAGGTAAAAGCAGAGATATTCAAACTGCCACATGATAAAAGGTTTTTTACAATGATTTAAACTTTTTAATGGTACTTTCACATGATTGTGAAGGTGTAACCTAGAGAAGAATGTTTGCAGAAATAATTTTATCCTGAAATAGTGGCTTTTATTGCTGACTGTATTATAAAACTTTCCATGAAGAGTTGTACTGAAGTCTAATTCCTACTCCAGACTAACCCAAACACAATCGCTGGGGATAAAGCACCAATCCTTCCTTAAAAAGCTCCACAGGTGATTCTAATAAGATACCTCAGTTAAGAGCCACGGCATTTGAAGAGAGGACAAAGAAACTTTAGAGCAAGCATGTCAAACTCAAAGGTTAACATGGGCCAAATATACAAGGTTTAAGTTATGTGGGCGCAAAAAAACAAAAGCTTCAATTTTCATTGAAACATAGGTTTATTTCGATAGACATGCTGAATACACAGGGCTGAAATAAATGAGTAATTGTTAACATAAAATACAACATTTTAATAAAAATTAATATTTTTTCTTTAACATTAACTTACCAGACACTGAATAACTGCATAAATTAGTAAGTGTAACACAAATAAACCTATTTTTCTTGTTCTCCGAAAGCAAAATATTTCCTGTTGCGCACACCAACAAGTCAGTCCAAGACTAAAGACGTGGCTATTGGCTGCTAAAATATTTGCTGCTGGTATTAGTGGAGAGAAATGGTGCGCCTGTGCGTAAGGCACGTAAGAGAAATTAATGCAACACGATTATAGTAATCAGTCATTAGCGAACATTGTAGTTCGTTATTAATAATTATGTATAACAGGATAGTTTAAAAATTAAGTTACGAAATTCTTATTAAAACGTTTCTTACATACCGTTATATTGGCTGGGCCGCAAAAATATTCGTTGTGGGCCACATGCGGCCCACAGGCCACGAGTTTGACATGCTTGCTTTAGAGAATACTTCACAGAGAAAAGGAAGCAACTTCATAAGAAGTGCTAAAAATGTGGGAATAATACCAATTACATTAAGTGAACAAAAATCAACAATTATAATTCTAATTGTAACTTTAACTAACCAGTTAGCCACATTAAGAAACAAAAGTGCTCCCAGCCCTAGGCAGTTTGGCTCAGTGGATAGAGCATCGGTCCATGGACTGAAGGGTCCCAGGTTGGATTCTGATCAAGGGCACGCTTGTCAATTGCAGGCTTAATCCCCAGCCCCGGTTGGGGTGTGTGGGGGAGACAACCAATGGATCCAATGCATGTGTCTCTCTCAAATCTATGTTTCTCTGTCTCTCCCCCTCTCTCTCTAAAAAAAGAGAAAGAAATCAATGGAAAAATATCGTCAGGTGAGGATTAACAACAAAAAAAGTGCTCCCAAGCTAGGAGGATGGACAGTGGGGGCAAAGGAGGAACACGCCATTTTCAGACTTCTTTTTAAAAAGTATTTAGGAAAAAGATATTTACTCTCATACACCTATTTTCATAATATCTAAAAATGATATGGAAATTCCAAATATCGTTTGAGGTAAGATCTGCAGTAATTCTAGACATATGCTTATAAAAATCACTGAGAATATTACAGTAGAGGGTAAGAAGCAATCATGGTAGATGATACAGGAAGATCAGTTACGCTCTAGAAACCTTAACGGAACAGGGAAACGTTAGTTTGGGGCCTCCCACCTGTTGGCAGACACAGCCAGCTTATATCACATCTCTAACCCCCGTCTAACCAACATGTGGGATGCCTGATAAAGCCACAGCACCAGGCAAACAAAAATGCTAACACCAGTCTGTGCATAGGGGACCTTGAAAAAAAATCAGAACCCTGTGAAGGAAAGGAAAAGATTCTCCCTAGGCCACTATAAAAAAATAAAGACTACATTTCTGAAAGAAAAAATAAGGTACTAAAAGGACAGGAGAAAGTTGGAAAATAACAGTGCTAGTACAGATCTAGAACACAGTACAAACAAAAATGATAACTTCTGAATATAGGTAAACCAATACTTTGTTTGCCATGGAATGTTCCACAAACATGTTATCCACATGGGCTAACGAAACCCTTTGCTTAAAGTGTCTAGAGTTTTTCAGAAGGAACAAAAAGTCACGGTATATTGATTTGTAACCAGGGAAGAAATAATTAAGAAAAATTCCAAAAAATAATAACACTAAACACTTTTTCTAAAGATAAGATTAAAAAAACAATGCCTTCTAGCAAAGGGAAAGAAGTATTAATAAATTCAATCAATAACCCTGAAACGGATGTCTGCTTCAAACACTTTATTTCCTCTTCCTCCACTCTCCCGAAGCAAGTTCAAATAGTTATCTTTCCTATCCTAGAGGAATGATCCTGTTCAAGTTATCAATAGCTACTATTATAAGGAGTAAGTACCATGTGCAAGGCCCGTGCTAAGTGCTCTATGTACACTATCTCTTTTAATCCTCACCGTGACTATATGTGTTCTTTTTCTTTCCATTTTACAGAAGAGGAAAAACCTAGGTTTAGGACACACAACTAGCAAATGGTATAAAGCAGGGTACAAAAGTTAGATCTGACTCCATAGTCTGTGCTCGTAACTATAAACTGAAGCAGCATTTTTCTTGATATTCTTTTATCAAAAGACTGAAGTTTGCAATTTGGAATAAATAAGCAGAAAGGGAGCACAGGAAGTGGTGTAGAAGTACTTTATAATTTATCAAGATAAGAGCACCTGCATTGCTTTTTTAAGATGAGGAAAAAAAACAGTCTGCAATCATATAAAACCCCAACTCTTTTCTGGCCCTGTTATTACTAAAATGGGCCAGTTTTTCTTTAAACAAGATGGTCAAGCAGCACCTACAGACCACTGCAAATAAATCACTTCGGTTCAGTGGTGGGGAGGGCATTATGCAACACTTCCCAGCACAGCCTTCACCAGGATATTTTACGGCCAAGGCACTTGGGCCCCTCCTCCCCAGAGCTAGACAGCCTGGCTCCTTCATATTCCCCTCAGGAGATAGGGTGGAAGCACACAGCTCCACTTTCTAAGGCACAGAGGGCAGCTGAAAGTCCT
Source organism: Eptesicus fuscus (assembly GCF_027574615.1). Classification (NCBI taxonomy): domain Eukaryota; kingdom Metazoa; phylum Chordata; class Mammalia; order Chiroptera; family Vespertilionidae; genus Eptesicus; species Eptesicus fuscus. The sequence goes on along the minus strand of NC_072477.1, from coordinate 30,068,908 downwards.
GCTCAGCTTCTCTGGGCAACCACAGGCGCCAATAAATCAGCCACAGGCGATTTCTCTCATCCCCTTCCTGGCTTGAAGTGGTTGTGAGATATAGTCTGTGCAAAAGAGCACAGACTAGACTTGGGAGATAAGTGATCTAGGCTTGAATTCTACTGCAAATGGCTGTATCATTGAAGCCAAGTAAATCCCTGAGCCTACTTCCTGGTTTGTTTGAAAAAAATGGAGACAATACTACCTCCTTTTGGTAAGTATAAGAAATTCATGCAGGTACTTAATAAAAAGCAACCAAACCTGAGCAGAATCCATCTCCACTACCTCCAAATAAGACATTCAGGGCAGGGCTGGGCAAAAAGGTGTAGCAAGTCTTGTGAGGTCCCTCCCTCCTTTGTTGCTGACCAGGACTGTGATGTTTCACTGCTTCCTAATAACCTTCCAGCCATCAGTACTAATCTATTCTATGTCCCACCCATCATTGTTTTGTTCCCTATTAAAGAGCTGATGTCTGATAATGGATTAACAGTTTGTTCTTAATTAAAACATAACAGATTGCTAAACTGGACTTTGATGCCTTAACCTTATGGAAGCAAACAATGCTGCAAATGTTGGTTATTCTTGCAGAGAATAGGGCTGAATTGGGAGGGGGGGGGGAGCTTTGAGCTTCAAAGTACATTATAGCCATTCTATTTCACCTAGAAATAGTGCCAATCCCATTTCTTAAAATACCAAACCCATCACACAATGACCAAATCTGATTTCTCAAGACTCTGGATCAGGCCCAGTATAATCACCTCTGACAAGACAGTCTCTATACCGAGTGGATTAAACTGGCACTGCACTCCTGGTGTGGTAGAGAGAACAATGACCAAGGTGTCCGGAGCCCTTGAGTCCACTTATTCAAGAGGTGCGGGACCTCAATCAAGCTACACGCTTGCTCTTTAGGCCGGGTGTCCTCATCTGTAAAATAAGAGGGGTGAACTGGATTTTCCATAACGCCCCTTTCAGCTTTAAAAACCTGCGATTACAAAGTGTACTTTACACACTTGGCAAAATCCTGTGAGAATGAGCAGCTTTACCAAAAAGACCCGATTCTCAAGAGAATGCATGCCCAATGTAATCCCTTGGGGGGAACCAGGCGTTAATTTAGGAAACAAGTTAGCTGCTGTCAAGTTCCAGGAACAGTCCAGGGGCTGCTTGAGCAGCTGGCTTTCTCCCAATGAGTGCTAGCTAGGGAAGGAAAGTGATACATGGGGCAAGCTTTAAAAAGCCTGGGTGTGCTTAGAATGAGATCAATATAATATGAAAAAAGAAAGAAATGAATCTTGAGTCGGGAGGGGTACTTCCTGCTCTAGAAACAAAGTAATCACAAAGAAGGTGGGGGAGAGGGGAGACATTGGCCTCTCGCAGGCTGCACCTGGAAACCCGCCCACTCGCGAGAGGTCGGGGCTGTTCGCGCGGAGTCGCGGCCGGGTGTGCGGCGGGCGTCCTCGCGCGCTCCCAGCCTGCGCCAGGCCCCGACAACGGCCTCGTGCGGGCAGCGAGGGCAGCGGGGGCGGCTCGGGCATCCTCGGCCCAGCGCTCACTCGCGGTTGCCATCTTCCTCTTTGCCCTGATTGACATGTCAAACGGACCAAAAACACCCCTCTCCCCAGCTACTTGCATCTGTTCCGCGACCGGCGCAGCTGCAGGCCGCCGCCGCCCCGGGCGGCACGCGGCGGGAGGGACCGAGCCTGGAGCAGCCCACAGGGGCCGGGCCGGGCCGGGCCGCGTCGCTTACCCAGACGCCGCCGCGGCGGGCAGCGGGCTCCTCCATGCGGGAGGGGCAGCTCCCGCGCCGCAAACGTCACGCGGCGGCGCCGGCTCACGCACCCCTTGGGCCGTTCTCGCGCGGCTTCCCGCGCCGGCCGCCCCGTGACGGGCCCACGTGACTGCGCGCCGGGTAGCCGCGAACGAGGGGCGCAGGGGCCGGAGTGTGCGTGCGTGCTTACGTGCCAGCTCGCCCGCCCGCTCGCTCCAGTGGCCAGGAGGGGGTCGGCCGGCGCTCGGCGCCTTCGCCACAGTCCCCAGTCGTGACTCTGTAGGCGGAAGCGTGGAGGCGAGCCTGAGCGTTACAGGCTTCCCACACGACCGCGTGACCCGGGGACTTTCCCCGGGGTGTGCACAATCATGGGCACCCCTTCGGTTCGGGAGTGGGGCTGGGGAAAGACGTGCCCGCGTGTCCAAGGGAAGAGGGGTGAGGGCGCGGGGCCAGGGACGCTAAGCCGCGGGAGCCTGGGAGGAGAGGCGGGCTGGGCGGGGTGGGGCATGGCGGGGGAAGTGACTCCAAGCCAGAGGCCGACAGGCCCTTGGGAAGCGGGGTGAGGGGAGCGTGAGGAACGGGCGACCCTGAACGGACTGGCCACGTCCCGGACTGGGCGAGGGTGCCGGAACGCCCGGGAAGTACCGTGAGGGAGGGCCCAGCTGCGGGTCCTCCCGGGAAGGGCTCTGACTTTGGACGGAGTGGGAAAGCAGCATCCAGCCCTCGGGGAGTCGGGTGGAGCCCCGTCCCATCCAGCTGTGCAGACGGGAGGAGGAGGTCCCACGCCTACCCTGGGGAGAGGGGCAGGAGGGGTGGTCCACTGCGGCCGCGCCGGCCCCCGCGGTGCGGGTTGCGCCAGTCTCCTCGGAGCCCGACGCAGAAACTTGTTGCAACAAACAGGCGACCGCGGGTGCCCCTAGCAGCCAGCGGCGGAGTGGGTGGGCGGGCGAGAGGGAGGGGAAGGCTGGCGGACGCCGCAGCGAACTGGTGGGCAGACCCGGAGTCGCCGCGTAAGCGGGGCCGGCTCAGTGCGGTGCGGCAGGCGCGGCTGTGCGGCAGCGGAAGTCCTTTGTTGCAGCACAGTCCCCGGCGGAGCCAGAACCTCGCCGCGCAGCCCAGCCCGAGCGCCGCGCTTCGCCGCCACTGCAGCTCGCGGCCCTTTCGCCTCCGCCCGCCTTTTCGCGTGGCTTATTTGCCTTAAACTCCCTAAAATCTCCGCACCCCCGGTTCCCGCTGCGGCCGGTGAGTATTTGCCAGTTGTGGGACAATTTGCGCAACTTTGGCCCGCGCCTCGGGGCGGCGGGCCGCTGGGCCTGGCGAAGTGCGGGGTCGGACGGCGCCGACCCGCGCGGGGGAGCCTGAGCGTGGCGGACGCGCCGTGAGGACCCGGCGACGGGCGGCTGCTGGGCCGCCTCCCGGTCCCGCCGTCCGCCGGCGCGCCGGGTCCGGGACGTGAGGCCTCCCGGGGTCGGAGCAGAAGCCCCGTTGGAGACGAGTTCCCACATCAGTTGCCTTCTTTTCCCTGTCTTTCTCTGCCTTTATTTTTTGGAGGGGGGGAAGGGAGGGGAGGTGTAGACGGAAGGCGGGCGGACGCGGCTGATTGACGTGCCCGGAGCCCGCTTCTCTGCTCACCGCGGCGGCTCCCCGACGGGTGGGAGGGGAAGCGTCCGGGAGCCGAGGCCGCAGACTTGGGCGCGCTCCGAGGAGGAGGCGTAAAGCCGCGCAAATTCTTGCCACGCTCTTTCCCACCCCCTCTTGCCGGCACACAAGCTTTTTTTGTTCAGTAGAAAGTGTTAGGTCTCGGGTTTGGGAATTTTCAGTGGAAAAGATCTCTTTCCTGGGAAGAGTGCTTTCGCCTCCAGGGGTGGGCGCTTTCTAGAAGTTGTGTTAGTGTTGGGTCAGTGCAGTGCTGGATGTAGATCGGGAGTCGTTACCACTGAAGTATGTAGGCTTGGATCTGAGCTCAGCCACCTCCCACTCTCCCCTTCTATCTAACCACGCATCTGTCTACATGTGATCTGAAAGGTTGGCATGACATTTCCCAGATTAGGAGCGTCAGGGAGAGAGGTTGGTGAAAGTCCCTGATGTTTTCTGGAGGCAGTAGGAGATTGGTGTGTGTGTAATAATATTCCTCAATCAGCGTGGTCGGTACCTGCAGAGTCTCCCCCGGCCTAAGTGGATTCCCACTGACAGTGTGTGTCTGGGCAGGAAAACTATTCCGGGAACAATTTTCCCTTTGCCACTCAAACCCAAGGATTGGTCCAGGCTCTTTGAGGAGACTTAGAATCAGTTTCTTGCGCTGAAGTTCAAGCCATTCTGGAGCAGATTTGGAGAAGGATGCAGTTCTTAAAGATAATTTCAAAGCAATCACTGCCTTCTCATTTGAAACAGTGTATTTAGATTCTGTGAAGCTTGGTCATTGCAAATGGATATGATGGGGAGAATTGGGATACAGAATGATGAAGCTTGACTGAGGACTGGCCAGCAGCACCTCAAAACTTTCCTCCAGATCACTTGCTGGATATCGGATAAAGTCTCAATAATAACTGAATGGCTTTGGGAGCCAGATGGGAGCTTCATCATCTTAAATAGAGGAAATTAAAGCGTAGTGGCAGTGAAATGCTCCTCCAAAGATTAATAAAGACAGTTTGCAGTAGAGCCTTTAAATAACATCTTATATTTATTTTAAAAGCACATTTGTCTATTATGACCAAGTTTTCATCTTACAGAATAACTCAGGTTGAGCAGTCTCTCCTGAAGCCTATTCTTCCCACTCTATGTAGTGGCCTACTTCGTGTGTGTGTGTGTGTGGGGGGGGGGGGGGGGCCCTAGGGCATCATTGTCAGAGAAAACAGAAACAGTGTTTAACCAGGACCTTTCCAGGACATGAACACAGTCTCAGCCACCTGCTCTGGACCTTGTGTTTTGATTTTGCTTTAACACCACAATATTTTTGTGCTTAGCACCATTTCCCATTCTATTAAGGTATTATATGTGTACATATTTTACCATTGCCACCCCCCACCCCACTCCCATATATGCCCTCACCCCCCAGAGTTTTGCATCCATTGGTTATGCTTACCATTTCCCATTCTAACGTGTAGGAGAAAAGTGCCTGCTTTCAGGCCTCTCCTCCAGCCAGGAAAAGTGCTCAGCCTTTGCTATTAACCTTCTGGCTCAAATGGGGAGGAAACCATTTGGGAAAAAATGCAGAAAGTGTTCCATAGATTTTTATTTTTGAGCTACAATCTGTTGTCTTCCCCAAAACTCGAGGTATAGTTGAAAAACATTTGCTTGAGAGGTCACTTTGATCTCTATAGGATGTTTTCTCCTGATATTTTCTTCTTGTGCTAATATCCCTTACCATAAAATATTGAAATTATTTATTCTAATACTCTTTAAAAAAATTAAATCCACACTCAACATGCTTTTATTGATTTTAGAGAGGGAGAGAGAGAGAGAGAGACATCCGACGTGAGAGTGTACTGGATGACACTGCAACCAACTGAGCCACCCTGGCCAGGTCTATTCTAATATTCTTATATGAACCAAATCAAAAATGATTCATGTCCCTTTTTTCCTCTCAAAACGGAAGTACTTTGCCCGGCTGGTGTGGCTCAGTGGTTGAGCGTCGATCTTTGAATCAGGAGATCACGGTTCGATTCCCGGTCAGGGCACATGCCCAGATTGTGGGCTCGATGTAAGAGACGGCCAAACAACTCTCTCATCATTGATGTTTCCATCTCTCTCTCCTTTTCCTTCTCTGAAAGCAATAAAAACATTTTTAAACTAAAAACAATGGAAATACTTTATTATAAAATCCATGCTCTTTGTGAAAATTCAACCTACACTGAAGTTCATAAAATATAAAAATAAAAGTCATTTTGACTCCCACCTCCCAGACATAATCACTGTTAATAGTCAATTCCTTGTTTAAAATGAGAGAAAACAAGATTTGATCATAACTGTGCTGCTGTGTATGCCTCATCCTGCCTAGGGATGGCCTGTCAGATGATTCATGGGCTCATGTTTTCTGTTCACTACTCAGATTGGTGAGAATTGGCCAGGTAGAGGAAAAGGAAATGTTTTGCATTGGGCTGATTTGAAATTCTGTAATTCAGTAGCAAGCATGAGAGTTTAAATATAACAGGGCTGCTATTTTAGGTCTGTCCGTATGAAGTACTTACTGTACCTTGGTGGGCTAGTGTTAGTTCTCACACTTTAATATTAGTGTTGATGTCCAGCCTCTCATGAATTGATTTATACCAGCCAGACTCATTAAAACAAAACCAGACCCTCACATTGTAGGGAATTTCATAATTTATAAGTTGGGAAGGAGTGGGTATACTTGCCATGAAGACTACTGCCAAGATCCCGTGCTCCTGTGGGATGAGGGGTTCCTCTATTCAGAGGTAGCATGCCAAACATGAAGGAAAGGAAATTAGAAGAAAGAAGGGGATTAATGAGGGTGGTTTCAGATGTGGCATGGAAGGAGATGGTACATATTTAAGATAGATTTCTAACTATATATTGTGTCTTGTATGGTAACTATAAGTGATCTTGGTGTAAGTACAGAATCACATGTTACTTATCCTGGTATATTTAAGAAGGAGGAGCTGTGACGCAGTTGATGATGTTCTGAAAACAAAATAGTGCATACACATTCAATCACACATTGGTTATTTGAGTGTGTTGGAGACATGCATTTTTTTTACACTACTCTGCTTTGAGTTTAAAATAATTTTCAAAAACAAAATTGGGAAATTAAAGAATTAAATCACCAACCAAAATTTCTATTCATTGTCCAAGATGTATATAATCCTTTTTAGAGAAAACTGAAGAGCTCCATCCCCACTTTAATTCTTTAGTATTACAGAAGGGCTTGCCCTGGTAAGCAGTGGGAGTCAGCAGATGGAAGAGGAGGTGGGGAAGGGGCAGGGCATTCTACTTGCCATATGGGGCACTATGAGAATGGGGTGACTGCAAGGCTTAGAATGTTCATTCCAAAGGGACACTGGAGTTCATTGTCATTGCCAGAGTGTTGTCTAGTTTATAAAAACTGAAGCGTAGGGCTATGATTCAAAAAAGAGTTTGAGCCGCATCTTATAATATGAGCATTTGATATCAGCCACTGAACCTGTTTCCTCTTTACAAAATGAAGTTAATAAAAATACCCACCTCAGGGTTGTTGTGAGAATCAGTAGTATAATGCATGGGAAATTGCTTTGTGAGTTTTTGGCCACTGTAAAAAGGTAGGGCAAAGGTAGATTTATAGTTGTTAGTATGGGAGAATAATACAATAATCAATATATATAAAAGCCAAGCGACCAGAACAACGGAATGACCCGTTGCTATGATGTGCATTGCAGGGGCCAACCGGCCCAATCGGAGCCCCAATCAGACCCCCCCCCCCAAACTAGCCCCCCCCCCCACTGGCCCGGCCCCGAACCGGGCCACTAGTAAATAATAAGTAAACTTTCACAAACTCACAACTGTAAACCTACTTTTGCCTGACCCTTTATATAAAAGTTGCCATGATTGAAATAGTGCAAAAAAAAAAAAAAAAGATAAGCAAAATGAAATTTATCAAATATCAACCAAATATCAGGCTCAGGGAGGGATACAGTGATGACTAAAACAGTGCCCTGATGTCAAGGAGCTTGCAGCAAAGCAGGGGAGCCACATAATTATAATGTCAGTGTGGTGATGGATATAGCATCCCAGTTTGAATGATACAAGATTTGTCTCCCTATAGTTGTAGATACAGGCTGTTTTAGCAGCACAGAAGAGAGGTGTCTGAGAATAAGCTAGACATAGAAAAAAGGTCTAAGTAAAGGGAATAGCACGTATGAAAGCATGAAGGCTTTTACTGTGTTAGGTGCTGTAAGGATGAGGGGGGGATCTTAAATCTTAAATAGATTTAAGGATTAAAAATGGAGTTAAGCTTCTTAGAATGAACACACTTTTTATGATCTCTATTGGTTTCATTTCATTGACTTTTTAAAATAGGTATTTTTATTGATTTTTAGAGAGGAACAGAGAGAGAAATGTGGGTGTGAGACCGGAAAATCGATCAGCTGCCTCCTGCACATTCCCTACTGGGCGTGTGCTCTGACCGGAAATCGAGCTGGTAAACCTTTTGGTGCATGGGACTATGCTCAACCAACTGAGCCACCCCAGCCAGGGCGTGCTTACTTTCAAGTAGAGAAAACTGTGAACGTTTTCAGGGTTTTGGTTAGAATTAAACATTTAAAATACCAGCTAGCCCAGCTGGTGTGGCTCAGTGGTTGAACCTCGACCTATGAACCAGGAGGTCACGGTTTGATTCCTGGTCAGGGCACACACCCGGATTTCGGGCTTGATCCCCCAGTCGGGGGCATGCAGGAGGCAGCTGATCAATGATTCTATCTCATCAATGATGTTTCCATCTCTCCCTCTCCCTTCCTCTCTGAAATCAATAAAAATATATTTAAAATATCAGCTATAAAATTAGAAACAATACAATTGAAAAATACGTGTGGATCTGCTAAAAAGGAAACAGGGTAGGCCTTCCATTATCGGAGAGCTGCCTCACCAGTTTCTCATTCAGCAGCCTTTACTGAATACATGTTATGTAGCAGAGAAACAAAGAAGCCAAAGTCCTTGCCTTTAAGTTGCTCATAATCTAGAGGAGACATCAACACAAGAAATTTTGGTAGCTGATTCTTACTTACCATTTAATCTGTGACAGGCACTGTCTTATGATATAAGTCTAAATGGTAGGAAAGATTCCCATTCCCATTCTCAAATAAGAATTGAGCCTGGTTGGTGTGTCTCAGTGGCTGAGCATCGACCCATGAACTAAGAGGTCACTGGTTCAATTTCTAGTCGGGCCACATGGCCCGGGTTGTGGGTTCGATCCCTAGTGGGGAGCGTGCAGAAGGCAGCTGATTAGTGATACTCTGTCATCATTGATGTTTCTGTCTCTCCCTCTCCTTTCCTCTCTCTGAAATCAATAAAAACATTAAGAATTGAGGTACAAGTTGGTTAAATAACCTGCTCAGGGTCACACTAACAAGTGACAGAACCAGAATTTGAACCCAGACAGTCTGGTTAGTCTGCTTTAACATCCACTTCATGTTGCTGTTCTGATGATTAAAAAGTATAGTGTAATAAGTGCAAAATGAGATAATACACAGTAACATGAAAACCTAAAATAGTGGGAGAAGGAGGTGTTACAGAAGGCTTTCTGGAGGAGGTGGTAAACTGATTATTAAATGATATATGCGACAGTCAGAAGAACCAATCAGCAGAACTAAAAATGGAAGTAAAAAATATATGAAGAAATGGGGGGTGCTGGGGAGACAAGCAGTTTTATGCTGCTTGAACATGAAGTTTGAAGCAGGAAATAGCCAAACAAGACTAGATGGGTGGATGGGGAGGGCATTGTATGCCTAGCTAAGGAGCTTGTACTTCAGCCTGAGGATAAGTGAAGGGAACTATTGAGGTGTTTAAGCAGAAGAATGGTATGGTCTTATTTTCTTCATGAGTTGTCTGAGGGTGAGGGGTCAGTTAAGGAGCCTGTTGTAATAACTCAGGAGTGATGATAGAGGCCTGTGGAGTTCAGGTAAGGTAGTGATGGAATAGATAGAGGGGCAGATTAGAGAAATATTTAGTGAGAAAAATGGGCAAGACTTACCTACTAATTATGAGTGAGGGGTCCCAGGTGACTTCCAAGTAGTCTGATTAGTGCATAATGTTGCCAGCTAAGATAGAGAATACAGGTGGAGGAGCAATCACAGTCATAGAGTGAGTACTTGGAATAGAAATGCCACAAAATGAACAATAAGAATATGAATACCACGTGCAAAAAGGGACTTTCTGGTCAAGCTGTTTTTTGCTGAGCAGTTTACTGTTCACACAATGCCCTCTGGTGGTCAGAAGATGCCATGTTACCTCTTTAGGATGAACTGATCAAAATAGAGACTATTTGGATTAAATACTTTTCCTACTCCACTCTTTCTTTTTCTTTTTTTTTTAATATATTTTTATTGATTTCAGAGAAGAAGGAAGAGGTAGAGAGAGAGATAGAAACATCCATGAAGACAGAGAATCATGAATCGGCTGCCTCCTTCAAGTCCCCCACTGGGGATCGAGCCCACAACCCAGGCACGGACCCTTGACCGGAATCGAACCTGGGATCTTTCAGTTCCCAGGCCAACGCTCTATCCACTGAGCCCAACCGGCTAGGGCCCTACTCCACTCTTGAGGAGGAGAGGAATATTCCAGAAGCCACTCTGTTCCCTTTGCTTTCTGTGTGGATTAATTTCCTGTAATGCAGCTGAACTACAGAAACACCTCACTTATTCACAAGTTTATCAGGAGCCCTGGGCTGAAAGCAAAAGAGTAAGGCAATTTGTTGCTTATCTACAATTAAAAATAGGTGAAACAAAATGCAGGAATTAAAACCTTACCTTACTCATAGAGCACTTACCTAGGTCCTCATAGAAAATTATTTACATAGATTCAGTTTCGATGAGTTTTTGTCTTAGTTTTATGACCCATAACAGATTGAAATGGTGGGCAACAAGAGTTCAGCACACCTTTCAGAAGAGACAGCTGTTGGCTTGACAAGCAAGGAGACAGAAAAACACTGACCAGCAAACCACAGTCTCCAAAAGCAGCAGTCTCAGGTCACTTTGTAGGTGCAAACAACCCTTGGAAATTTGAATAGCTCTATATTTCAGTAAAACAGTTGGTGCAGAGGAGAAAGCAGGCAGCCAATTATGCTGTACGTGGGGGGCTGCAGTTGGAATAGTAGGAAGAGCCAGCCCTACACTGGGATTAAGGAGACCCAGGTCCTATCCTGCCAGCAACTAAAACTAGATGTGACTTTAAACATATCACTTAACCTCTTAGGACCTCAGTTTGTTTTTTTGTTTTTCTTTTTATTGATTTCAGAGAGGAAGGGAGAGGCTGGAGAGGGCAGAGAGAGAGAGAGGGAGAAAAATCAATGGTGAGAATCATTGGTTGGCTGCCTCCTGCATGCCCCCTGCTGGGGATGGAGCCCACAACCCAGGCATGTGCCCTTGACCGGAATCAAACCCAGGACCCTTCAGTCCAAAGGCCAATGCTCTATCCACTGAGCCAAACCAGCTAGGGCTCAATTTGTTTTCTCATCTATAAAGCAGCAGGCTGAACTTTTGATCTCTTTGTAAAATTCTATGAACTGTGTTTACGATGATGACAATAATATTTAAGAAAAATTGTATTATACTTGGATTGAAAAGACAACAAAATGTTGTCATCTCTAATTTATACAAGTCCCATGAGGGACTATGATTATCTGTATTTTATAGATGAGAAAAGTAGGCTTGGAAGGAAAAAACATTTAGTGGTAGAACTGGTATTCACATCTGTTGGCGTCTGCTTCCTGGGCTCTTAGTTAATACTTTCATTTAACAAGCATGCATTCAATGCCAGCCATGTGGGAAGAGTGTGCTAGGCACAGAGAACTCAAAGGCCAACAAGCCTCACTCTTGTCCTTGAGAGTTCAGTTAAGGCACTGTTGTACAGTACTTACGTTATCATTAATGATATAAATGATACATTAGCACTGTTACAGCCAACATACAGCTAGCTACATTAGAGGTTTTAAAGATTTTAGGGTGTGAGCCCTGGCCAGTGTGGCTCAGTTGGTTAAACATCCATCACAGCGCGGGTTTGATTATTGGTCAAGGCACGTGTTGGGGTTTCAGGCTTGATCCCCAGTAGGAAGCATACAGAAGGCAGCCCATTGATGCTTCTCTTTCTCTCTCTGTCCCTTTCCCTCTGTCTCTAAAATCAGTAAAAATATTTAAAAAAAAATTTTTTTTTTTTAATTTTAGGGTGTGAGCATAGAACTCAGCCACCATTTATAGCATTGTTTCTATGGCAATATGTTTCAAGCTCCAAATAACTAGCTTAAAAATAAAGTTTTAGAACATAATTATAATTTCAGGACTTCCTGTACTAAGTATCAAGTGTACAGTCTAATAATCAGCCAGAATGTGCTCTAAAAAGTGAATAAAATTTTCTAAACTTGATCATGTCCGTCATTTAAGTGTCTTGAAGTGAAACCTTTTATCTTTGGGAGCCTGTACAACTGGTTCTTCCTAGAAATTTCTAGGGAAAAACCTAAAAATTTGATTAAGCTTAAAAATTGGACTATATACCCTGGAAAATGGTATTGTATGAAAGAATTTTACTGAGGTGACCTTATTTTTTTTAAAATATGACTTTTTTATTGATTTTAGAGAGAGGGAGGAGAGAGAGAGAGAATGAGTGAAACATTGGTTGCCTCCTGTAAGCACCCCAACTGGGACTGAACTTGAAACCTGGCCATGTTCCCTGATGGGGAATTGAACTGGCGACCTTTTGGTTCACTGGACGACACTCAACCAACTGAGCCACAGTGGCCAGGGCTGATGTTATTTTTATAGGTGGCAAAATTGTAAAGGCCATAATCTCAGGCTGAAGAGTCATACTGCTTGTGTTCTAATCTCACCAAGTCCTCTGTAGCCTTAGGAAGGTTATATAATATTGTGTGCCTCTGTTTTATCTGAAAAATGGGTCTTGAAACATAACCTACTTTGTAGGGTTTGTTAGGATTAAATGATAAAATTATATACATATTTACATGCAAACATACGTGTCTATAATACATATGATAATGCACACAGACATTTGCTTAGACTAGAGCCTGGCCCATTGATAGTAAGGCAATAAAACAAATTATGCCTTCCCTCCAATTACATTTCCAAGCTTTTGTTTATGCTGCTGTGTACCTTTCCCCATTTATTCACAGATACCTATACAGATTACCGAAATGCCTTTCTTTCCCTTTGCTTTTGCTTTTTTTCTACGCCTTCATTAAGGCTTCACTTAAATCTGACATCCTTCCTAAAACCTATTATAGTACAATTTGTGCTCTTTTCTTCCTAAACTCTTCCTGAACTTTATTCAATACAGTTTAGTACTTAATTTTCTCAGATTGTTTCTTGGTTTAAAATTTAATCCCTTATCTGTAATTAGCTCTATTGTATACCATCCTTCTTTACCCTCTACCTCAATGCTCTGCGCAGTATTAGGAATATTGTAGGTGTTCAATACATTCTGATACTCTGATTTATAAACATGAGAGAATCCTTTCATTACATTTCAGGCTTCTTAAAAAGCTAGCCTGTAGCTCTCATATTAAATCCATGTGCATACATTCAACGAGATAAGACATAGAAATAGGTACAAGGAAATATCTATACTAATAAAAGGGTAATATGCTAATTAGACCAGGAGACCCTCCTGACATCCTTCCGGACAAAACCATGGTGGTGGTGGGGGCGGGCGAGGCAGAGGCGGTTAGGGGCAATCAGACCAGGAGGGGAGGGCAGTTGGGGGTGATCAGGCCAGTGTCGGGGAGGCAGTTGGGTTGCAGGCCGACAGGGGGGGGGGGCAGTTGGGGGCGAGCAGGCCAGCAAGGGGGGGGGGACAGTTGGGGGCGATCAGGCCAGTGGTGGGCAGTTGGGAGCGAACAGGTGGGCGGGGGGGGGGCAGTTGGGGGCAAGCAGGCTGGCGGGGGGGCAGTTGGGGGCGAGTAGGCCAGCTGGGGGGCAGTTGGGAGCAAACAGGCCCGCAGGCAGAGTGGTTAGGGGCGATCAGGCAGGCAGGCAGGTGAGCGGTTAGGAGCCAGCAGTCCCAGGTTGTGAGAGGGATGTCCGACTGCCGGTTTAGGCCTGATCCCCCCCGCCCCCCCGCACGAATTTTGTGCACTGGGCCACTAGCATATATATATATATATTTTTTTTTAAAGGTCCTTTGAGATCCAGAGATAATTGTTAGTTCAAAGACCAGCACGCTGAATTAAGTCTGATGTTGGGCTCTGCTGTAGACTCACTGAGGCTATGCAAATCGTCCTCAGGGGCCTCCTTGGTAATGCAAGTCTGATACAAATTAGAGAGTGATTATTTGCCTTACAGACTGGGTCAATTCCAAAATTCCTTTAAAGTTACTTTACCCACTTTATTTGCTTATTTATAGACCCTTAAATTATCATTTGACTACGGCTAGGGCAAAGGAACATCCAGCAAAACTTTTTCCAATTTAAGAGATTTAGGCCCTGACCGATTTGGCTCAGTGGATAGAGCGTCGGCATTCGGACTGAAGGGTCCCGGGTTTGATTCCGGTCAAGGGCATGTACCTTGGTTGCAGGCACATCCCCAGTAGGAGGTGTGCAGGAGGCAGTTTATCGATGTTTCTCTCCCATCGATGTTTCTAACTCTCTATCCCTCTTCCTTCCTCTCTGTAAAAAATCAATAAACTATTTTTTTTTTAAAAAGAGAGATTTAGCTATGAAGGAAAAGTATTTCTGAAACCTTATTTTGTCAGTGAGAAATTTACTGAAATAGCTTGCAAGCTTCAAAACTTCATATGTCAAATTTACTGAAGGTGTTAACATCATAGATATTTTTACACTTAAAAATGTCGAATTTCGTGCCAAAAAAAGAGCATTTGCGGGAGTTTTAATTCATTACTTTATTTTGAAGAGAAGTGCTGCTGAAAGTTATCGTATACTTCGGGAAGCTTATGGTGAACATGCTTCATCTCAAGATACTTGTGAACACTGGTTTAAATGCTTTAAAAGTGATGATTTCAATGTGAAAGACAAAGAATGTCCAGGTCAACCAAAAAAGTTTGAAGATCAACAATTACAAGCATTATTGGATGAAGTAGTGTGTCAAACTCAAAAACAACTTGCAGAAAGATTAAACGTTGCTCAGTAAACAATTTCCGATTGTTTACAAGCAATGGGAAAGATTTTAAAGGAAGGAAAATGGGTGCCACATCAACTGAATAAAAGACAAATGGACCGAAAAGTCATCAGTAAAATGTTGCTTCATCGGCACGAAAGAAAGTCTTTTTTGCATCAAATTGTGACTGGCGAGGAAAAGTGGATTTATTTTGAGAATCCCAAACACACAAAATCATGGGTTGGTCCAGGTCAACCATCAACATCGACTGCAAGGCCAAATCGCTTCGGAAAGAAGACAATGCTCTGCGTTTGGTGGGATCAGGAAGGTGTGGTGTATTATGAGCTTCTAAAACCAGGTGAGACAGTTAATACTGATCGCTACCGACAACAAATAATCAATTTGAACTACACTTTGATCGTAAAACGACAAGAATGGGCCAGAAGACACGGCAAAGTAATTTTGCTTCATGATGACGCACCATCACACACTTCAAAACCAGTCAAAGACACGTTAAAAGATCTTGCCTGGGAAGTATTAACCCACCCGCCGTATTCACCAGACCTTGCTCCTTCAGATTACCACTTGTTCCAATCGATGGCACACACACTTTCTGAGCAGCACTTCAAAACGTACAAAGAAGTGGAAAATTGGGTCTCTAAATGGTTTGCCTCAAAACAAGAAAAGTTCTGCCGAAAACCGGTTTGGCTCAGTGGATAGAGCGTCGGCCTGCGGACTGAAAGGTCCCAGGTTCAATTCCGGTCAAGGGCATGTACCTTGGTTGCAGGCACATCCCCAGTAGGGGTTGTGCAAGAGGCAGCTGATCGATGTTCCTCTATCATCGATGTTTCTAACTCTCTATCCCTCTCTCTTCCTCTCTGTAAAAAATCAATAAAATATATTAAAAAAAACAAGAAACGTTCTATTGGGACGGTATCCACAGATTACCTGAAAGATGGGGGAAATGTGTAGCTAGCGATGGACATTACTTTGAATAAAGCACTTTTGATGTTTCTTTTGAAATTATCGTGTTTTCTTTTATTACAAAATCCACATTATTAACCGGTACAGCTGGTACACAGTATAATTTAGGAAACATGTCTACTGGATAAGACTAGATGCAAATATATGGATAAAATCATATTACAGCCCAGCTGGTGTGGTTCAGTGTTTGAGGGTTGACCCATGAACCAAGAGGTCACCAGTTTAATTCCCAGTCAGGGCACATATCCTTCTGGCTCAATTCCCTGTAGGGGGCGTGCAGTAAGCAGCCAATTGATGATGTTTCTGTCTCATTGATGTTTCTATCTCTATTCCTCTCCCTTCCGCTCTCTAAAAATAACATATTTTTAAAAAATCATATTACAGATACAGTTCAGATGGGGTAGTCACAAGTGCAAGAGCACCTGGGCAATAAGCCCTGTGTTAAGGACTCATGCAACGTCCTTGTGTTCTTCGAGAAGGGTGCACTGCATAGTACCAAGGACTGTGTAGTAACTACTGTACAGTGGTGGTTAGTACTCATCTGGGTGGTCAGGAATCCTAGTACCTACCTTACCAGTTAACTATACCCTTTGATACATTATATAACAGCCATAGATCTTTGCCCTTCTATGAAATAAGAATTTTGGACTAGATTAGATCTCTTTAAGCTATAAAAGTCTATGAATATATAAATTGCCAAATGTGCTTGGTGGTAGTTTTTTAATTTAGAGTGAGCTGGTAAACTTTTTCAGACTAAATTTTTAAAAATTCAGTATACAATTTTGGCATCACCTAACTCCTTATTCTTCCTGGAGAACTACATGCACACTGTGTGTCCTAGCCTTTAAATCTCATTTGAAGTTTCTGTTCTCAGCCCTAAGCCCCTGGCTTCTAGCTGCAATATATTTGTTCTACCAGCGATGCAGCTAGTAACAAACAAAAGCCACCGCCAGTTTCAGTTATAAAAACAAGAACAACTGACCTTGGCTGGGAAGCTCAGTTTGTTAGAGCATCGTCCTGATCAGCCAGGGTTACAGGTTTGATCTCCAGTCAGGGCACATTCAAGAAACAAGGAATGCATAAATATGTGGAACAACAAATCTCTTATCTCTCTTTTTCTTTCTTTCTCCCTTTCTCCCTCTCCCCCCTTCCTCTGTCTCTAAAATCAATTTTCAAAAACAAACAACTGAAATATAGCAATTCATTTCTTTAGAACTGTTTATAAGCTTTACTATAACAAAGTTCACTAAGTTTTTTTGGTAGCATTAAGGATATCAAAAACTTGAAAAGAGAGCAAACTTGTTTTGAAATTTGAGTGAAAGTTATTAATAAAAGTAAATGAATATAAAAATTTAATGCAGAAATTATTCTAAAGATAAGCTAAAAGTCTCAGAAATTTAGATCCCTCACCCTGGACTGCTCCCCCACCCCCCTTTTTGGTGTTAGCCTTCTTAAAGCTTTTTCTGAATGAGATGTAACAAGAACAGAATTGTTAGTACTAATGTGTGAATGATTGCTCTTAAGTCAGTCTACCTAAAATTATTTTTACTCAGAACTTGGACATTTGCATAATGACGCTGATCAAACTACAGTTCTAGGTCAGCCTCAAAGCTGTAGCATTACATTAATTTTAGACACAGTCAGTACTTGTTCAGCTTCTAGCTCTATGAGGGAAGGATTGAAAAAGAGAGACTTGGAGGCTGTGGGAGGCCTATCTGATCCAAAGCCCTTCTGTACTCCACAGCACAATGCCTTGTTCTACAGAGTGGGCACTTTACTGAGTACAGGTTAAGTGAAGTCACTAACCTAGAAAAATTCAAAATTCACCTGCATGTTATATCCTTGAGATCACAGAATACCTGTGCTATGCTGACTCTCGGTACAATATTCAGTAAATATTTGTTGAATTGATAAGTTGACGTTAAAGTGCTATCGATGCTCTTTGTTTTAGTGTTTTGTTTGTGTTAACACAGAATGTATACATTTTCACGAATTTAATTGATTGCAACTATAGCTACAGATGTGCCTTTCACCTTGGTCTTCTATGTTGTTGCTTTAATTTTGGTTGCCATAATACTGCTTTTCATTTAATTAGAAGGGTCCTTGGAACCTTTAAGCTCTTCATGTTATTATATCAAGCACAGGATATTTAAATCTGAAAGTTTTTACAGATTAACTGCTGGTTTTCATACTGCTAGACTCCTATTTGGAAGGAAGCTAAGCTTATCTACATAAGCATCACAACCACACAGCTGCCACTGTTGTCACTTCCATTAATTATTACATGCCAAGTACACATTGTACACATTCTATGAATTCTCATGTTTGATGTATTATTTGAATTATTATTTATCCCCACTTTGACAGTTCAGGAAACTTGGGGTCAATGAGAATAAACAAGTTACTCAAGGCAGCAAATTCTAGATTAGAGCTCAGATCTGATCCAAAGCCTGTGCTCTCCACTGTACCGTACTGTCCTCAGCAACATCTGTCTCTGCTTCCACACCGGGCATTCGTTATCCTCTGAACAACTTCGTTTCATTTTAAACAACTCATTACTAGAAAAATTTTGAGATACTATCTATCCCTCTGCCTCTTTCTCTTTGATTTATTATTCATTAAAGGTCTCTCTGAATCCTACATAAAAGAGGCTTGGGATGGGGGGAGGTCAAACTTTTCTCATTTTCTTCTACAGTTTCCATTCATAAATACAGTTTTTAAAGATCACATGACTGAATTTTAGAGTGTGGATTTATCTTGGTTTACTAACAACTCCCTTATTATCAGGCATTTGAAATTATAAATAACACATTAATGAAAATCTTGTGCATTAATTGCTTTTTGTATTTAGGTACATACTGAATGTGATTCCTCACAGTTTGGGCACAGATATCTGACTCAGAAAAGGTTGAAATATTGTACCTACTTGAAATACTTGATCTAGTTTATAGAAAAGGTACAGTGGTTGCAATTTCAAGAAGGCAGTAGTTATCATGAGCCATCTTCATTTCACCAGTGCATGTCAACAGTACTATTTCATGCGCATCCCTAACCGTGCAACTCTATCTGTAGGCAGGAAAAGGAAGGCTGGATGAGTCTTTAAGTAATAGGGGAAAGGGAAGGATCCATGTGTGATCTGTGACGAACAGATAAAAAACAAGTGAAGTAAGTAAAGTCAGATACTGTCTTAATTACTACAAGATTTGAAGGGTTTGGGGACTGAAGAGTGAACATGTTATTTCTGTAGTTATTGTTAAATGTTCTTTTTATGTTCAAATTGCCTAGGAACTTGTTTTTATTGTTGTTGTTTTTTTTTTTCAGTAGAAAACAGATTCTGAAGTTTTATGTATACAGATTAAAAATTGAGACTAAAATTTTATTTTATTTTACCTTTGTAATATAATAGTAGGACTTCTGGTGCTTTTAATAGTTTCCTTTCCTTTTTTTTTTTTTTTTTTTTAAATCAAAGTCAACTCCCTACATTAAAAATACTTAGTTTTGCCTGAGCGTCAAGCTCTGAGATGGGAGGTTGATGTTCGATTCCCAGTCAGGGCACATGCCCCGGTTGTGGGCTCAATCCCCCGGTGGTGAATGTGCAGGGGGAGGCCTATATCGATAATTCTCTCATCATTGATGTTTCTGTCTCTCTCTCCCTCTCCCTTCCTCTCTGAAATCAATAAAAATGTATTTTTAAAAAATACTTACAGTTTCACCCAGCCATCCTGGCTCAGTGGTTGAGCGTCGACTTATGAACCAGGAGTTCTTTCTATTCCCTTTCAGGGCACATGCCTGGGTTGCAGGCTTGATCCCCAACAAGAACGTGCAGGAGCCAGCTGATCAATGATTCTTTCTCATCACTGATGTTTCCCTCCCTCCCTCCCTCCCTCCCTCCGTCCCTCCCTCCCTCTCTTTCTCTCTCTGAAATCAATAAAAACATTTTAAAAAGGGGAATTATTATTTTTAAAAATACAGTATCTACCATATGTTAAGTGGAAAAAAACTAGTTGTAGAAAGTAACGTATATAGTATGATCCCAATTAGGTTCAAAAAACAAATATACAACAAAAGCAAAACTATGTGTGGCACATGGTAGATACTCAGATCTGTTGATTCTGTATGTACCCATAGAAACTGAAGATACAATCCAGAGTGTTTGGAGAGGTTACCTCTGGGAAGAGGTATGCAGTCTAAAATGTGTGTGTTTTTGTGTGTTTTTAAAAAAATATATTTTATTGATTTTTTTACAGAGAGAAAGGGAGAGGGTTAGAGAGCTAGAAACATCAATGAGAGAGAAACATCAATCAGCTGCCTCCTGCACACCCCCCACTGGGGATGTTCCCGCAACCAAGGTACATGCCCTTGATCGGAATCGAACCCGGGACCCTTCAGTCCGCAGGCCGACGCTCCATCCACTGAGCCAAACCAGTCAAGGCTAAAGTGTGTTTTTATTCGATATACTTTTATGTTTGAATTATTTGCAGTGAGCATGCGTTACTTTTGTATACATTTTTTTAAACAATCAAAAAATTTACAATCTATGAATAGACACCTCTTCTCAAATAGGTCCATTTCTTCTTATACCCTACAGTGCATATCAAGCAATAAAAGACAGCTATTTTATTTTACTTTTTAAACCTCATTCGAAGATATTTTTTCCATTGATTGTTTTGTTTTTTTTTTTTTTTTTTTTTTTTTTTTTTTTTTTTTTTTTTTTTTTTTTTTTTTTTTTTTTTTTTTTTTTTTTTAAATATATTTTATTGATTTTTCACAGAGAGGAAAGGAGAGGGATAGAGAGCTAGAAACATCGATGAGAGAGAAACATCGACCAGCTGCCTCCTGCACACCCCCCACCGGGGGATGTGCCCGCAACCAATGTACATGCCCTTAACCGGAATCGAACCTGGGACCTTCCAGTCCGCAGACTGACGCTCTATCCACTGAGCCAAACCGGTTTTGGCAATTGTTTTGTTTTTTAGAGAAAGAGTGGAAGGGAGGGAGGAGGGGCACAGAGAAAGAGAGAGAGAGAGAGAGAGAGAGAGAGGTGAGAGAGGCACATTGATGGGTTGAATCAACCCAGGCTGCAATCAAGCCTTCAATGGAGGTGTACAGGCCTTTGATCAGGAATTGAACCCACGACCCTTTCCTCTGTGGGCCAACGCTCTAACCACTGAGAAAACCAGCCAGGGCAAAAAGACAGCTATTCTAACTACAGAATTATTGATTCTCCAGTAATCAAGAAAAAAGCAGTGATCAAACCTATTTGCTCGGTGTCATTTCCATGTAACTTAATAAGTTTTTTGAAATAGAATTTTTCTAAGGAGATTTTCAAACATACAAAAATTAAATTATACCTGTCTCCCAACTTTAGTAGTTATCAGTACATGACCAATCTCATATCATCTGTAGTCCCACAGCCAACCCACTGTATTTATTTTCAAGCATATTTTAGATATATAATTTCATCTATAAAATATCAGTATGTATATCTAAAAGATAGGACTCAATTTTAACAAAACTAAAATGTGCTTATCACATTTTAAAATGTGCAATAATTCCTTTATATCCACCATCTAGTAAGTTTTTAATATTTTGCAGTTTAGTTACTAATTTTCAACTTAAGTTGCTATTTTATTTACTTTCATTGTTTATATCCTTTAAGTACTTTTAAACTCATGTCTTTTTTCCTTTCAAATTTAGTATACATTTCCTTTGTAGAGTTGTAATGAAACCAAAATGATGGTTTTTGCTTGACTTTGCTTATATTTCTTAAAATCAAAATGAGAAGCTTGAGTAAATGGCTGAGTATTTTTCATTTTCAAATTTAAAACATGACTCAGATATATATTATTGAATTTTGCTACATTAGAATGGAAGACTTGATTCATACCTTGACTGTAATAGCAAAGTGACACAAGTCACAAATTATGATCAGATTTATTCTTTTGTTCAAGTGCTTTTGTGATATCTTGTCTGACTGTAATATTTTTGTTTTACATAGGTCGCTAATTAATAGAAGATGGCAAAGCCCAGCCACAGCAGCTACGTCCTTCAGCAGCTAAACAACCAAAGGGAATGGGGTTTTCTCTGTGACTGTTGTATTGCAATTGATGACATTTACTTTCAAGCACACAAAGCCGTTCTAGCTGCTTGTAGCTCCTATTTTAGGATGTTTTTCATGAACCATCAGCATAGTACTGCACAGCTGAATCTCAGCAACATGAAAATTAGTGCTGAGTGTTTTGATCTCATTTTGCAATTTATGTATTTAGGAAAAATAATGACAGCTCCCTCCAGTTTTGAGCAGTTTAAAGTGGCCATGAATTACCTACAGCTGTACAATGTTCCTGACTGCTTAGAAGACATACAGGATGCAGATTGTTCTAGTTCAAAATGTTCATCATCTGCTTCTAGCAAACAGAACAGCAAAATGATATTTGGGGTGAGAATGTATGAAGATACTGTGGCTAGAAATGGCAATGAAGCCAATAGGTGGTGTGCAGAGCCAAGTTCAACAGTAAATACACCACATAACAGAGAGCCTGATGAAGAGTCTTTACAATTAGGTAATTTTCCTGAACCACTATTTGATGTGTGTAAAAAAAGTTCTGTGTCCAAATTATCTACTCCAAAAGAACGTGTGTCACGACGCTTTGGACGAAGTTTTACCTGTGATAGTTGTGGATTTGGCTTTAGCTGTGAAAAATTATTAGATGAGCATGTGCTAACCTGTACTAACAGACATTCATATCAAAACACGAGATCCTATCACAGAATAGTAGATGTTAGAGATGGAAAAGAGAGTAATATCAAAGCTGAATTTGGTGAAAAGGATTCTTCTAAGACATATTCTGCACAGACAGACAAATACAGAGGAGACACAAGCCAGCCTGCTGATGATTCGACTTCAACCACTGGAAGCAGAAAGAGTAGCACAGTGGAGTCTGAACTAGCCAGTGAAGAAAAGAGCAGAGCTGCCGAGAGAAAAAGAATCGTTATCAAGATGGAGCCAGAAGATATTCCTACAGATGAACTGAAAGATTTTAACATTATTAAAGTTACTGATAAAGATTGTAATGAATCCACCGACAACGATGAATTAGAAGATGAACCTGAAGAGCCATTTTACAGATACTATGTTGAAGAAGATGTCAGTATTAAAAAAAGTGGTAGGAAAACTCTAAAACCTCGAATGTCAATGAATGCTGATGAAAGAGGTGGTTTAGAAAATACGCGACCCCCTAACAACAGCAGTCCAATACAAGAAGATACCGAAAATGCATCTTGTGAACTGTGCGGACTTACAATAACTGAGGAGGACCTGTCATCTCATTATTTAGCCAAGCACATTGAAAATATCTGTGCATGTGGTAAATGTGGACAAATACTTGTGAAGGGTAGACAACTTCAGGAACATGCTCAAAGATGTGGAGAACCCCAAGATCTGACAATGAATGGGTTAGGAAATACTGAGGAGAAAATGGACATGGAAGAGAATCCTGATGAGCAGTCTGAAATAAGAGATATGTTTGTTGAAATGTTGGATGATTTTAGGGACAGTCATTTCCAGATAAACAGTATTCAAAAAAAGCAGTTATTTAAACATTCTGCCTGTCCTTTTCGGTGCCCTAATTGTGGCCAGCGTTTTGAAACTGAAAATCTAGTGGTTGAACATATGTCTGGCTGCCTAGACCAAGATATGTTTAAGAGTGCCATCATGGAAGAAAATGAAAGAGATCACAGACGAAAGCATTTTTGTAATCTGTGTGGAAAAGGATTTTATCAGCGGTGTCACCTAAGAGAACACTATACTGTTCATACTAAGGAAAAACAGTTTGTGTGTCAGACATGTGGGAAGCAGTTTTTAAGAGAACGTCAGTTGCGACTGCACAATGATATGCACAAAGGCATGGCCAGGTATGTCTGTTCCATTTGTGATCAAGGAAACTTCAGAAAGCATGACCATGTACGGCATATGATTTCTCATTTATCTGCTGGTGAGACTATATGCCAGGTCTGCTTTCAGATATTCCCAAATAATGAACAGTTGGAACAGCACATGGATGTTCATCTGTATACATGTGGAATATGTGGAGCAAAATTCAATTTGAGGAAAGATATGAGATCACATTATAATGCCAAGCATTTAAAAAGAACATAAATCATTTTCTGTGTTCTAATTTTTAGTTCATAGCAGAAAAAACACCAAAGCAAAGGATGTGAGCTATTTAGAAATTGAGTTAAGATTAATTGTTGGAAAAAAATTTCAAGGCCCTTTTACCTTAAATATTTTTGTTTAGGATCTTAAGTATCTACATTTTAGGTGTTATTAAATGTTTATTTTTGTTTTTTCTTAATAGAATTCTTTGTTTTTAGTTTGTTTTAGCTATGATTAAAAATTTCTTTTAAATGTAGACTATAAGTGGTTGTTACCCCTTTAATGACTATTAAACTTTAGTTTTTTATTAATAAGGTGATGACTTCACTATTTCTATGTGGGTGTTTTTTTAAGGTT
The DNA here is from genome assembly GCF_027574615.1 of Eptesicus fuscus. Taxonomy (NCBI): domain Eukaryota; kingdom Metazoa; phylum Chordata; class Mammalia; order Chiroptera; family Vespertilionidae; genus Eptesicus; species Eptesicus fuscus. Next base: position 30,044,853 of record NC_072477.1, on the reverse strand, counting down.
ATCCTGTGAAATTTTAAACCCAACGTCATTGGCCATTCCTATTTAAATTTTAAAAAGTAATTAGTTATTTAAAGCTATCCTATTCACTTTTAGTTTTTTTTAGCTTTTCTTTTTGGTAAGTTAAACAGTGATTTAGCCATTGTTTATTCCCCTTCTTATCAGTGAAATTCATATTCTTATTAGGCAGGTTAGGTGCACGGAATCTAACCTTGAAGGTTGACATGGGCTCAGACTTGGCCCCAAAAGATTGATAGACCTAAGAAAATTCCTATAAATGAATATTTTCCTATAATTGATAAAATATTATCATTTAATCACATTTAAAACTTATATTAAGTGTAAAACCCAATGACTTTACTCCATTTGAGAAATTTGTGAGGATAAGTCATTTTGTTTTGTGATATTAAATTTAACTATGATAGTTAATTAAAAAGACATATCTTGTATTCATTTAAAATAATTTAAAATATTCTTATTTCTAAAGTGTGTTAGTTTATCAGTTATTTTTGTTTATATAAATAGATTTTAATAGTTCTCTAGGAATATGACATCTAAAGAAAAATGATTTTTCACCTTTAAAAGTACGTACTTTTGGAACTTTGAGATTTGAGAAAGCTGCCATGTGTATTGATAAAATAAATAAAATTAAAAAATCAATTACAAATCTGGTTGTTCTATAAAAGTAGAGTGTGCAAACAACTGTCTTGTGTTTCATACTACTAAGATTTGGAGAAAATGTGCTTTGGCAAATTGCAGTTTATCACCATGCTTTACTATTATTTTTTTCTGTAAAGGACTATAAACTTTGAGGACTATAAAATAATCACAGAGCATATAAATGGAAATAGTTTATCATTTTTTAGTTAAAGTAGTATTACTGTTAGGTATTGCTGACACAGGGTCTACATGAATTACATGTGAATTAAAACACTGGCTAATGACCTGCCAATAAAAACAACTATTGAGTAGAATGCCTTTTAATGTGAGTTACTTGCATTATAATACCATTATCATAATGGGATTTGAAATAACTACTATATTTAAAAGTATAATTTTGTGAGTATAAATAGTATTGCTCCTTTTTTACATCAGATTTTTAAGATATGCAAGTCATATTTTTGTATACAACTTGCATTAAAGAACAAGTTGCCAGGAGAATTGAGAGATCTATTGACTAACACAGACTTAGTTGACAGAGAAGTGTTAGAGCCCAGTGTGAGTCAGAGATTTGTGGGGAGACGTTGAGGTGTTAATAGGAATAGAACAGGAGCCATGCAATAATGGGAAGTAGAGATGGGGAAAATACACAAAAAGATAAATGAGAAATCAAAGATTTTTTTTTTAAAGCTACATAGAAAAAGTGATTCATCTTAGTCTTGGATACAGTAGTTTAGCAAGTAATTAAATCTGAAATGCAACTTAAAATGAAATATGCCATGTACATTACTGATAGGAACCTGATAAAAGTTTTGTAACAAACCCAGAGACAATCAGAGAATAGTGTAGAGAGATAAGGTAAACTTAAACCAAATTTCTAAACTGTATAGTATCATAGTAAACATAATTTTCTCTGGGACCACTGTTATCCATGACCCTCATCAAAATCTATTGCAATGGCTTTTCCATCAAAAAAGAACAGGGTTCTTTCTAAATACTACCACTACTACCAATCCATTTCCTAATGGATTGTCTATTCTATTAGGAAAGGGGATATAACTTAAGTGTTTTGACATGTACTAATAGCCAACAATTAGCAACCAAATATATAAATACTAAAGGTCGGGTGCACGAATTTGTGCACATTGAAAGGAAATTGATTAGAAGAAATATTTTAGAGGCCGGGGAGGGACCGCGGGAGGTTGTCTCCAGGGTGTGACCAGCCCATATTGCCCAGTCCTGATTGGGGGCGTCTCACCCAGTCCCCATTGGGGCTGGCCAGCCGGGGAGGGACCAAGGGAGGGTTCCAGGGCATATCCAGCCCTCTCGCCCAGTCCTGATTGGCTGGACCCCAGCAGCAAGCTAACCTACCGGGCGGAGTGTCTGCCCGCTGGTGGTCAGTGCATGTCATAGCGACTGGTCAAGCAGTCGGTTGACCGATCGGTTGGACACTTAGCACGTTAGACCTTTATTTAGATAGATTAAACCGTCTCTAATTTTACATGACTGAGATGTTTATAGTTTCACAAAGCCACACCTCAACCATGTTTTCTCTGTCTCATCATACAGAACACACACCTTTTGTTCTGGAACTAGCTACAAGGGAGCGCGGGCTTTAAGTATAATGTACAGTTTTCCTTGTTAAGGCAAAGAGTTCATTTAAAGGCTACTTACTTGCCTTTTAAAACTAGGAGGAATGAAAAGTATCCACCACCTTTGACCAGCCCAGTTTCCTCATTTTTTACCTCTCGTGGGGTGGAATTACAGCTTTGGAGCTTGCTATTGCTTCTTGCCCTTTATTGCTGTGAAGACAGTGAATCAAGGTTATGGAAGCTGTGTGCTCCTCTTGTCTTTATAATTTGAGTGATTGGGCTCCAAATCTAAAAATGAGAGGAAAATCTGGATAAGTATATGCACAATCTAGTTTTTCTTTCTGTCTCATAAACACAGTCTTGCTTAAAAGGACTTTTGTTCTCTAGCAAGGAATTCTAGAGTAATGGAGTCAGTGCCTAAAAAGCTTGCCATCAATTATAGTGCCACTCAGATGTTTGTAATTCTTTAGTAAACAGGACTAAGAAACTCAGAGATTAATAAAGCACAACCAAGGGGCAGTGGACAAGGACTCTTAATCACCCATTTATTCAGAGAAATGCCTTATCACATAAAGTAAAATAGCACATGGTTAATGTTTAATGTGTGAAGTTTGAATATAGACAAGGATTAGAAGAAAGATTCCAGGGGCTACTTACAAAAATAAAAGAATTAAGGAGTTTGCTAGGGCACTCAGAACACCAATTAAAAGGTAAAATAATAGACTGACCTAAAAAATCCTATTTAAGTAATGTGGTTGAGGATAAAAATATGAACAAGTCATAAAAGTTGAATAAAAAAGTAAAGACTTGAAATTTTCTGTGATTTGAATAAAGATTGAAGTAATTTGGTAGGTTAAAATAATTTGATTATGCCCTGGCCATTGTGGCTCGGTTGGGCGTCATCCTGTGCGATGAAAGGTTGCTGCTTGATTCCCAATCAGTACACATGGCTGGGTTGTGGGCTCAATCCCTGGTCTAGGGTGTGCAGGAGGCCCCTGATCAATGTTTCAATCCCACATCGATGTTTCTCTCTTTCTCCCTCACCCTCTCTTGAAAAATCAATAAAAAACACTTTTCAAAAATAATTTGAATAGATTTAAAAAATTCAGTTAGAGCTATAGAATAAAACAATTATGAACATGCCAATGACATGCCTAAATACTTGAGATAATATACCAACTTTTATATTCTAAAAGAGTGGTAAGTGAGGGTTGTGGTTGTTGCCAACTTTCTCCCTGGTTAAAACAATAACTTGTTTCCCTAAATCACTTAAGGAACTTCCATATTTAATAGGTCTCTGGAAACCCCCCCCCCAAAAAAAACAACAACAACAGTGAAATTGTTAAATAAAAACTTGTCATTATTTTTAAAAGCTAAATCAGTACCAATCAAAAGAAAAATAACCTGAATGTGTATGTGCACACATAGTTGAGAATAAAGAAATTTGGTTTTCTTAATTTTAAATGGTTTTATGAGTTAAAATTCCTTTTTTTTTTTTTTTTTTGCTATTAATCTACTTTGGTCAGTTCCTCATTTTTTCTTACCATCCCCATCTCTTGTGTATCATCAAATGCTTCTCAGTGATAAATGCTACTGTTCTGCAGGCACCCTAGCATTACTAGGATCCTAGGGTACTGAAAATTTCTGTGGGAACATATCCTTGTGGTATGTTCTCCTTAATACTTGGGGTATAGTAAATGGGGTGACAGATGAATGCCAGGGAACTAAAGCAAGTAGAGTTATATTTGGTGTTAAGAAGTTGAAGTGGCAGGCCAGATTTGGAAACCCATGATCCATCCATCCTAGGGCTCTCACTAGTAATCCTTGCATCCATTTAGTTAGCACTCTTTCTACTCTGCTAAATGCTTTACATGTGTAATTCTGATCTTTACAGCCTTATGAGGTAAGTATCATTCTAATTTTTCAGATGGGGACTGAGGTTCAGAGAGACTTTTTTCCTGAGACCACACAGAAACTAAATACTAGATACGAGAGCTGGAATTTGAACCTAGACCTATCTGATTTCTACATTCCTGTATTTCACCACTAAGCTACATACTCCACCTACCAAGAAGCACAAAGAAGGGCCTTTTCAGCCTAGGAACACATGTGATAAAGCTCCTATGAGACTCTGTGCTTCTTGTTCATCACCTCTCATCTGAGGTGCCTGGTAACATAGCTGGTAATAGTGAGTACCTAATGAACATGTTGAATAATGTAAAAATAATCAGTTGAAAACAAAACTTTTTATTTGAATGGGTCATTCAGGATGATGTTTTAGAAATAAAGACTAAATACCAATATGTTTCCATTTTCTTTATTTAAACTTAAAACACTTAGTGGTATTGTCAGCCACTTTTGGGACCCATGGTAAGCGCTCAATTAAAAATTAATTTGAATTCAACTTACATATTTCTATATTTGTGAACTATCCTTTCTTTTCCTTATTCTTGACCTTTATGTTTTAATTTTCCCCACCAATGCTCATTTCCTTTTACTGGTTATGAAACTGATGAATAACTCAAATCATTTGAAAATATTCCCAAGAAAAATCAGGACCCCAGAATAAACAGTTTCCTCTTTTTGCCTTAACAAAAGATGTGGATAAGAAATTTTTCATTTCTTTGGCTAAAAAAAAAAAAAAAAAATCCCTAATTACCATATTGTGATTGGCTTGATTAAAGTTTATAGAGCAATCAAAATTTGACTAAAAACAAAAGTTGTTCTTTACGCCCAGCTGGTATGGCTCAGTGGTAGAGTGTTTACCAAGAGGTCCATAATTAGATTCCTGGTCGTCACATGCTGAGTTGTGGGCTTGATCCCCAGTAGGGGGCGTGCAGGAGGCAGCCTGTGGATGTTGATACTACTCTCATCCATGGTTCTCTCTTCCTCTCTAAAAAAAAGAAAAAAAATAATAAAAAACATTAAAATTTTTTTTCTGGTCATTTGTAATTCAATTTACAAAAAATAACTATGGCTTTTTAATGTAAACTTTAACAAGTCTTACTTGTAAAAGAAATGAAAGATAATTTCAGGAAACAACAGCTGTATATCCACCCTAACATAGAAGCAAAGTTTAAACAAATGAACAGTTATTTAATGGTTTAAGTGAGAGTTTCCTCCCAATTGAAATGATTTTAATGTCCTGCATCTTATTGCCAGATTTTTACAGCCTATACAATAGGTTTTACTTCTGTGTTAAAATCTACTAATTCAAGGATCTATCTGCCAAATTTTATTTTTTATGTTAGAAGAATGGGTAATGCCTATATAATCATTTAGGGTTACCCCTTTTCATGGTCTATCAAACTCAAGGACATATTTATTGGGTAACATGGGGAGAGTCTCACTAAAACCAGATGAAATTTAGCTACTTATAAAAACTATATGCTAGCAAGAGGCAAAAATGCAAGGATTTAGAAATTTTATTGGTAAATATTAACTAAATGACTATAGCAGCTTGTAAATTCATGCTAATTTTAAACCAATTTAATACCACCTACATATTTATATGTACATGCTTATTTGATTTTAGCTTTAAGAAGTTTAAATCCTATTTAAGTTGTTCCCCTATTATATTCAGGAAAACCAAATCATTGAGATTCATTAGTGACAATTATTCATCCTTTCTATCAAAATCCACCACAGATCACTAGGGGGCAGGAAACCATTATGATTTCTCATTATCTTATTCATTTGCTAACAGAAAAAGATGGCTGTGAAAATTATAGCTCAGTGCTTGGCTCTGGATTGAATGTATCAATGTACTAATTGCCATTATAATAAGTCAGAAATCACAGGAAACCAGGATCAAAGGATGACCAAAAAAAAGGGACATGGTTTCATTTCAGAGTCAGGAATATTAATTTTATGTGAGAAAATTTCTATATCCTCACCTATTTGAGAAAGGAATAGAGTTAGGTAAACAGCCTATGAAGCCCCCAGTTAAAGTTTAAAAAGTTACTATGTTGTTTTTATTCTACTTAAAGCAATTGCTTATACCAATGGGAATTAGCAGAATTCATTTTTAGATGAAATAATTCTAAGCATACAGATTATGAAAGTCATTTTTTCTTTCAAATGCTTATATGTTCCCTGATATGTTGGGGGTGGGGTGGGGTGGAAGTATTTTAAGAAACAATCTCTTTGTTAAAAAATTAAGGCAAAGTGTTGCTGCAAAAAATATAATTTACCCACAATCACTGGGGCAGGCTAGGGGAGCTGTGAATTTAGGAATTTGAAGGAAAACTGTGCGCACGCGAAAGTGTGTGTGTGTGTGTGCGCTTTATTTTCATTTACAGAGTGTATTCAGTACTTAATATTTAGAGCAAACAATGTTAACTTGATGTTCCACTTTTAAATTTGTTAGGTCTATGTTTCAACCAGATTTGCCATTAATAAGTTAAAATACATTGTAAAATTATTTGAAGGAAAACACTTAACTGTTTCCTTCCTCCCTACTTTCATCTACCTGGCTGACATTCTATCTTTATGTTACATATTTATGTGCTCTACCCATTCTAGCTTAGATAATGCAAGAGGGGAGCTGGGGGAAGTGTCCCTATAGTTGGAGAATTATTTGAGTGATGAGAACACCTTATATCTGAAGAGTATAATGAGTTACATTGGGGAAGAAATTAAATAAATTCAAGTTCTAGGAACTATGCTTTTGTTTCCATTCTTTGTTCTATTAATAGTGTGCTGGTCTGATGCCAAAAGCCATGAAATTCTGACCTAAGACATGTATCTTGCAGCGCAGTCAACTTGTAATATTATTTTCTTGAGTTTTGTCTTTTTCTGTGTGGCAGTGGTGAAATAGGGCCTTCTAAACCTCTGGAGAAGTGAGATCTGAATTTGGAGAGGACCTGGGGAAGAATCAATCTTCAACAGATAATCTTTAAATCCAGACCCAGGAATATCAGATCTGAAGTGACACCATCTTTTCTGTCTTCCTGACAAACCTCATCAGCCCCAAATGTTCCAGTTGCAAGCATCCAAGAAAACTCAGAAAAGACCACTTTGAAATCACTTTGTTGTGACAAAATTGAATCACGGCGACTCTCCTAGTATCTGTGGAAAATCTGCTAAAGAAAAGTAGAATATTCATAAGACTTCAATGGGTAAAGTTACACTAAAATGAAACTATATGCTGATTACCTTCAAGGGTCCCTTCTAAAAGGCTTGCTAGGCTACTGTAAATATCTATAATAATCTATAATAATAAAAGCATAATATGCTAATTAGACCAGACAGCAGGGTGACCTTCCAGACGAAGCCAGGGCTGCGAGGGCCAAGCCCCTTGCACGAATTTCGTTCATGGGGCCTCTAGTAATCACATAACTGTGTAAACACATAATTCTAAACTTAATCTGAGTCAGAGTTTACATATTATGAAATGCTTTTAGACAATTAAAAAATTATACATAAAAATCTGTAGAGTATAAATAAAAATGTGGGTACAGAGAAAAAAAGCAAGAACAATACTTTAACAAGAAAAGATAATATAGTTATTACTCACTGTAATGTAACATTTAACCTTTTCTTACTGTATATATGTTACAAACTTGATTATTAATATTAATGAAGCTCTCTTTTAAGTCTGTTAACTTGAAGGAAAAAATAGAAGTGGTATTATTTCTTCAATAGTGGTAGATTTTCACAATTCACAGACAACAAAAAGAATGTATCTTAAGACATCATTATTTTCTTTTGAACTTAGCAATATAACTTAATAGGACAGAATGAGTTTCTGTTAAACACTTATTTTCAGTATTAATGTTTCTCAGTTTTCAAATTTCAAGATAAAATTCAACTAAGTGTTGAATAAAACAATGGTTAATATATTTTAAAAGTCCTTTCAAGAGGAAATGAAATGTTTGGTGAAATTTTAACTTGGCTACAAGTACTTTTCAAAAAATACATTTCTAGCCATATTATTTCCTTATTGTGAGTATACTTGTAGTTTTACTTTTGGTTAACTGTGTACCCAATTCATTATTATTTTATTGTACAATATTAAGATGTCATATATTTTCAGAAATGTTTATTATGTTTTTATACCTATTCAAATATTTTAATAAGGAGTTGCACAAAGAGATCTAACTTAGAGTATTCATAGTAGTATACGCAGTTAAGTAATTTAAACTCTCTAGCTATAAAATAGAATAACTTGAATATTAATTCTAATAATTAGATTAAAAAATCAGAAAAAGTTAATTACAATATGTGGGTCCAGCGGCAAGAAGGTAGAAGAGAAATCCACTAAAGATTTCAAAATCATATGAATTCAATGGCTTTAAAATAAAACAAATAAGTTTAGAAAACTGTTAGTTTCTGAAAAAAAAAACTAGAGTTAATCTCTTTTGGGAGCATGAGGGAAGCCTATAGAAAACAAACTTATAACAAGTAAGAAACAGAAAAGATAAAAAACATTGTCAATAATTAAAGGTTCCAGATCAAGATAGTAGAGATTCAATAATTTTAATTGACTGGTAGAATTAGATTCACAAAAGAAATATGCTTAAATTTTGATTACTAAAATATGAATATAATGATAAGAAGTGATTTAAATGCATTCTATAATTTGATTATTTTCTGTATATTAGTACAAAATGGAGTTTATTGGGTTACATAGAGAGTTTTTGTTACATTTATAATCCATTGTTTTTACCTAATAAAATTTCCTCCTCTATGTTCAGAAGTTAAACTGTCTGTATATTACTTTTATTTAAACTGTACTTTTCAACCTTTTAAAAAATTATTTGTCTGAAAAGTTATCAATTCCTTCCATTCTCTAATACCAAAATAATAAAATATCTGATATAGCTAATTATAGTGGTCCTGAGAAGCTTCAGAAGTACACAAAGAGAATTACTAAAATGATTACTGCCAAATCCTGTTTTCTTTTAATACACAATGACTGCAAAAGTACTAATTCATAGCAAACACAGATGGCAACACATTAATTAGGTTTCTTTATAATACAAAAAGAAAATTTATAAGAATCCACTGACATAGTATTTCAAAGGGTTGGTTAATTCGTTTTTCAGAATAACAAACATAATTTATTTATAGAAATAACTTCCTAACCAGTATAATTCATTTTGTTTCTTTTCAGTTAAAGAATTTACTAATTTTGTTTCCAGTGATCAGCAATGAGTACTCTCATTTCATATCAGTTCTGAAAGACGATTGTCATAGTTTCAGTTAATTTTAATTTCACTTAATTTAATAAGTGTCACCAATAATGGCATATTGAGTCTGACTTCTTTCAGATTATTTCAGACTATTCCACAAGAGTCTATCCTCCAAGTTAGCACTCTACAAAACTGAAGTAGGAACCCACAGTATTTATAATCTGCTGTGGTCACAGATTTCTCTCCTGGAAAAAGGCTTTGGTTTCTAGGTTTGGTTCTGATAGCCTGCAGTGCCAGGCATGGTAGTGTCCTACCCTAGGCTGCTGTGTATCTATAGTTTAATTGTAACTTTTAAGACAGTTTTCCAAGACTCAAAGAAGCAAATAGTGAAATTTTTCCTATATGACAGGTGATTGGATAAATATATTGGGATAGGATACTTCCAAGAATTACAAAATGGCAGTATTTACAGAGGTCTTAAATATAATAATTAGTTTGACAACAGTTTGCTCATAGGTCCTCAACTTATCGGCTGCTACTTACTCCACCTTCTCTTCAGGCCAACATTACCTCCTCAAAACAATCCACAAACTTTATGAAGGTTGAACCTGGGTAAGGACTGAGAGCGTGCCAGAAAAATCCATAAAATTTTTCCCCTAGTAATTTGGGAAAAAATTTATTCTTAGTCTCCCTAGGGCAGGCCTGACTATCCATGTACAAAGTTTAGACCTTATTTTATTCATCTTTGTATCTCTAGTACAAGTATTTTCAGATGTGACTTTGTTTCATCTTTTGATATTTGCAGTTTGAGTACAGAAATATAAGAGGTAGGCAGATAATCTTCCTCTTATACAAGAAAAAATATTCAGTTTTTTGGGTCACTTTTAATAAACTTGAACTAGTGAATCACTACTGTGTTCCAGGTACTTTTCTGGCTGTTAGGGATTAATTAAAGAGGGTTTGATATATACTAAAACTCTTGGTTTTTCCACACTGTGTTGAACCTCAGCCTTTGGATTTTAAAAATACTTTGAAACACATAGTATTTATAATCTGCCAAACAGATTTCATTTGGTGAAAATCAGTAGTAATTTCTATGTAAGTAGTAGGATTAGTAAGTTTTGTCTTGAGTGAATGTTAATAGTCAAGTTTCAAAAATGAATTGTAAAAACATAAGGGTATTTAGAAAAATTACTGATAATCCTACCATCTAGAGAGAACCAATTTTGATGCATTTTTCATATACATAAGATTATCCTACATATGGGATAAGAAGTTACAAAAGTCTTGTATCTTATTTTCCACTTAATTATGTCAAAAACGTTTTTCTGTGTCATTAAAATTCTTGTAAATAATTTTTATGGCTACATAATAATTCATCATGTAGATATACTATAATTGATGTAATAATTTTCTTATTGTCAGATATTTAAGCCATGTCCTTTTTAATGCTGTTATCATAAATAATACTACCTGAATGTTCTATTATTTCTGGATAAATCCCACATGGTAATGCTAAATAAAGGATATGACTGCATTTAAAGTAAAGAAAAAATATTATCACATTGCCTTCCAGAAAGATTGTACTAATTTATATTCCCACTAGTAGAGTTTACCTGTTATGCTGCACTGGTGCTGGCTCTGATGAATATTATTTGACCATAAATTTGCTAAGTTGATAATTTTAATAGACCATATTTTTAATGAATTCTGAGCCACAATCATAAAAAAGAACAAGATTTAAAAAAATCAATACCAGTATAGAACAATGTAAAAATTCTAAGAATGCTCAGTGTATGATAATGTTCTAGGACTAAAAAAGTTTATTTCATATAAGATCAAAATGCAAATACTGCATCTTTTTGGGGAAAGCTCCGGATGCTAAAGTGTGAAACATCAGTTTACTAGATAAAAAGTTAGAGCAGAAAAAAGATATTGCTAATGAAAATACAAATAAATTGCTACTGTGGTTTTACAAAGCCATGTTATAGATGAATGTGGTAGTTAGGCTGCAAGAGTTGTTTGTAATAACTGTACATAGAGATAGTACATAGTTACTAAGAACCTCTCCCTTCTGAAGTTTTAATTTTAGTGTTTGTGTATACGAATTGGCATGTTTGCTTTTTGCAATCTTGCCTTGCCTGAGGTAAATGTGTGAGAGATCTGAAGAATTTGTTTTTCTTACAGTTCTGCTTTCTGTTGTAGCCGAGACCCTGTTTCTAGATCACATCATATTAGTTCTACAAAGATTTGGATTATTCTCCAGCCCTCTAATTCCCCCTTTTTAAATAACTACATAAAAGACAATAATTTGCAAGAAAAAAATCAAGAGATAAGTACTCACAATTTAAGGCAGCTCCAATAGAAAACTTTTGGTTTTATCTTTGTCTTCTTAATTTCTTTAAAAGATTTCCTGGTTCATATTTTTTTTTTCTTTTATTTTTTTCATGGAAAAGGAGATGGGAATTGTGGTTAAAACCAGTACTATTTAATGAGATGAACAAATTAGTAGGAAGTGTGTTTTTAAATATTGGAGATTACATATACAACTAGGTAAAAGAAAGGCAAATGTTCATTGATGAGGCTTTATAGGGTTCTAGCAACATTACTTCTAGGCCACAGATGATGTGTTCCTCAGACAAAAACTTTGCTCCAGCACTGTCTCACACAACTTTGATATGGGCTGTCCATTACTACCCTCTTTCAAAGGATGTGCTCCACCTCCCATAGCCTCAGGGGGTGGAAATCATGGCAGATAAAGTTCTGAAACCTATCCTGTCCACCTGAAGACGCTCTTTTCTTGTATCCCTGCTCTTGTAGTAACACTAATCTGTATAAGATTTATAGTTGCCCCAGGATACAGTGCTTTCCTCTTAACCCAAGCTCCTACAACCCACACACAGAATGCCTTTCCTCCCCGCTTGGCTGGCAGACTTCCGCACCTGGCTCAGGCCTGGCACCTCTTCCAGGAAGCGCTCACCCACACCCTTTCCCGTCTGGACGTGCCCCTCCTTTGTGTTCCCATAGCATTTCTCTCGAATTATGTTGATCTCTTTATTAGACTCCCAACCTCACAAAGACAATCGCCTTTGTCTTTTTACTCTCACATAGATGGTGCCCCTTAAAGCTTGTTGAAGACAGCTTCCTCCCGGAATGTGAAGTGTGAGCCCAGCGATTTCGTTACGGTTTCCTTCAGGGGCCCATTTACAGGAGTCAGCTTCTACCTCGTCGCCTGGTGCCAGGCAGTGCTTCCACAGCCATTCTCACGCTCCTCTTCCGAAATGAACTGTTCTTTTCACCGGCCTTCCCTGAGGGTGTATGCCTCTAGGGTCACTCGAGCACAGCTAAAGAAAGGCTCCCTCCGGAGAGCTGTCATAAACAGGACTCGGGTCACACACGAGCAGCGCGTAGGCTGGGGAGGAGAGGATCGGGCTGGGGGGCTGGGCGCGAGCCTGGGCTATTTTGTGGAGCAGACGTGAGGGTTTGATTGTAGACTTATCCCATGAATAACTCAAAGTGCCTGGTAAAGCCCTGGAAACCCAACATAAAGCAGTGGAGAGGACAGGGAGACGAAAATCAGGAAGCTTAAAGGGGCAGGGCCAGCAGGAAAAATGGAAAGCGAGGTAGAGAAAGTTTAAACGCTGGGAAGCCGAGTTGCAGCCACTCCCCAGTTCCTTTTCCGCGCGGCGCGCGGGGGGGGCGGGGGAGGGCCTTTTCGGGAGCCCGAGAGGGAGCTGCCCGGGCTCCTGCTGTCCTCGCCCACCAGGCAGTTTGCACCGAGCGCTCACACCTCCTGAGCCGCCGCAAAGTGCGCCCAGTAAAATTCTGGGAGGCTGACAGCCCGATCCCAGAACACCAGGGTTATTTTCTTTTTGCCTCCGGCTGAGGGGGAGTCGCCTTCACTCCGGAGGCCACGTCAACATTTAAAAGAGCAGGTTCTGGCCCTCTTTCCTCGGTGCAACCAACTCAGTGAATTGCCCTATCCCCGAGAGCTAGGGTAGTCGGTTCACTTGGCGCTGAACTGCACGTCAGGCCTAGAAGCTGGGCGCACGGCCCCGGTGACTCCCCTCTCCGGCTCCCCTTCCGCGCCCCGCTCCCACCACGCCCCAGCCGCTCCTTCCCCGCCCCACTTGGGAGCCCGCGCTGCCCATTGGCCGCGTGCCCTGCCAATCCAAAGGACGTTGACGAATCCCGCCTTAGGGAAGGCAAAGATCTAGAAAAAAGCGCACACACCTGGGGGCGCGGGGGGGGGGGGGAGGGCGGAGCGTGTGCGAGCCTAACGCCCCCAAGCTGCCGGCTGCGCGCGCGAGTAGCCGCGGACCCGGCCGCTGGGAGACGAGGGCGGGGCGTCATTTGCATAACGGCCGCCCCTCGGCGCCTGGCGCGGGCCGCGGTCCCGCCCCTCACTCGCTGGAAATCTGTTGGGCCACCGGCGGGTCACTCGGACCAAGGCAAGCCTCGGCGGGCGGTCCCGGGAGCCGATTGGCTCTGGGGTTTCCCACAGGGCGGCAGGGCGGCGGCTATAAGAGCCGGGAGCCGAGCGGCGCGGAGCGGGAGGCGCTGCCGCACGGCCGGTGTCAGGTGCCGGGCGACCGTTAGTTGACGCCGCGGGTTTCCTCTGCCTGGTGCTCTCGCCTTAACGTCGCTTCGCCTCTCTTTCCAGTCACGATGTCTGCCCGCGGCCCGGCTATCGGCATCGACCTGGGGACCACCTACTCGTGCGTGGGGGTCTTCCAGCACGGCAAGGTGGAGATCATCGCCAACGACCAGGGCAACCGCACCACCCCCAGCTACGTGGCCTTCACCGACACCGAGCGCCTCATCGGCGACGCCGCCAAGAACCAGGTGGCCATGAACCCCACCAACACCATTTTCGACGCCAAGAGGCTGATCGGACGTAAGTTCGAGGACGCCACGGTGCAGTCGGACATGAAACACTGGCCGTTCCGGGTGGTGAGCGAGGGAGGGAAGCCCAAGGTGCAGGTGGAATACAAGGGAGAGATCAAGACTTTCTTCCCGGAGGAGATCTCCTCCATGGTCCTCACCAAGATGAAGGAGATCGCCGAAGCCTACCTGGGGGGCAAGGTGCAGAGCGCGGTCATCACGGTGCCCGCCTACTTCAACGACTCGCAGCGCCAGGCCACCAAGGACGCGGGCACCATCACGGGCCTCAACGTGCTCCGCATCATCAACGAGCCCACGGCGGCGGCCATCGCCTACGGCCTGGACAAGAAGGGCTGCGCGGGCGGCGAGAAGAACGTGCTCATCTTTGACCTGGGCGGCGGCACCTTTGACGTGTCCATCCTGACCATCGAGGACGGCATCTTCGAGGTGAAGTCCACGGCCGGCGACACCCACCTGGGCGGCGAGGACTTTGACAACCGCATGGTGAGCCACCTGGCGGAGGAGTTTAAACGCAAGCACAAGAAGGACATCGGGCCCAACAAGCGCGCGGTGCGGCGGCTGCGCACGGCCTGCGAGCGCGCCAAGCGCACCCTGAGCTCGTCCACGCAGGCCAGCATCGAGATCGACTCGCTCTACGAGGGCGTGGACTTCTACACGTCCATCACCCGCGCCCGCTTCGAGGAGCTCAACGCCGACCTCTTCCGCGGGACCCTGGAGCCGGTGGAGAAGGCGCTGCGCGACGCCAAGCTGGACAAGGGCCAGATCCAGGAGATTGTGCTGGTCGGCGGCTCCACCCGCATCCCCAAGATCCAGAAGCTGCTGCAGGATTTCTTCAACGGCAAAGAGCTGAACAAAAGCATCAACCCCGACGAGGCGGTGGCCTACGGGGCCGCGGTGCAGGCGGCCATCCTCATCGGAGACAAGTCGGAGAACGTGCAGGACCTGCTGCTGCTCGACGTGACCCCGCTGTCGCTGGGCATCGAGACGGCCGGCGGCGTCATGACCCCGCTCATCAAGAGGAACACCACGATCCCCACCAAGCAGACGCAGACCTTCACCACCTACTCAGACAACCAGAGCAGCGTGCTGGTGCAGGTGTACGAGGGCGAACGGGCCATGACCAAGGACAATAACCTGCTGGGCAAGTTCGACCTGACCGGGATCCCCCCGGCGCCCCGCGGGGTCCCCCAGATCGAGGTTACCTTCGACATCGACGCCAACGGCATCCTCAACGTCACCGCCGCCGACAAGAGCACGGGTAAAGAAAACAAAATCACCATCACCAACGACAAGGGTCGTCTGAGCAAGGACGACATTGACCGGATGGTGCAGGAGGCGGAGCGGTACAAATCGGAAGATGAAGCCAATCGCGACCGTGTCGCCGCCAAAAACGCCGTGGAGTCCTATGCCTACAACATCAAGCAGACGGTGGAAGACGAGAAACTGAGGGGCAAGATCAGCGAGCAGGACAAAAACAAGATCCTCGACAAGTGTCAGGAGGTGATCAACTGGCTCGACCGAAACCAGATGGCAGAGAAAGATGAGTATGAACACAAGCAGAAAGAGCTGGAGAGAGTGTGCAACCCCATCATCAGCAAACTTTACCAAGGCGGCCCTGGCGGCGGCGGGTCTGGAGCCTCCGGGGGACCCACCATCGAAGAAGTGGACTAAGCTTGCACTTCAGTCAGCGTAAACCTCTTTTCCTTTCTCTGATTTTTTTTCCTTTTGTTTTTGTTTCTTCTAAATGTCCTGTGCCAAGTATGAGATCTATTTTTGGAAGTCTTTAGCCCAGTGTATGCATATGAAAGGAAAGGAGCAACAACTTAGTTTAATTATAAAAAGTTAGTTCTAAAGTTTGATTATTTGAGGTTTCTCTTTAATGCATTTTGCTGTTTGCTGACTTGAGCATTTTTGGTTAACTTAGTGTTTGAGATGGGGAACCTGAAGTTTGCACACACGTTCTGTGGAAGCTTGGTAACAATAAAATACATAAAAGCTTGAATTGTTTATATTTATGTACTACAAGAGGAGAGTCAACATTGCAGTAAAGTCAAGAACAGTCATTATTTTTGCACACAATTGCATACATACAAATTCAAAGTAAAGCTGAAATTGATCTGAAAATTACTGTCTTGGAGTTTTCAATTTTCTCTTGGTACTGTTTTACTCATGTTTAAGATACTAATATGAGATGAAATATATCTAACTCAATCTTGTCTAATTCTCAAATGAGTTTCCTGCTTTAAATTACCAACAACTTAAGGGGAGAAGATCTGGGTAAACTCCCTTCCCCCCTCATTTAATACAAAAACCAAACTGGGGTCTTGCACTGTACCCAAACTCCTAAGGCGTGGCTTAAGTGTTCAAGTGAAAATCCACCTGAATATTCCATTAAAATACAAGCTATATTCTGGGGTTAAGTGTAAAATGATTCTTTAAACTAAAAAAAGCTGGGGCAGGAGTTGTCTTCTGATAATAGTATGAAACAACTTGCTTTTCTGTGTTTTAATTGTCTAGTTACTAGACTCTAGTAAAACAGCTCTACCTCTCAGCTTAAGGCAAATTCCATAAGGATATGTTTTGAGCAGATATAATTTATAGGGGGATAAGAGAGATATGTATTTTTTCCTGATTTAAGAATCATAATGCTTTCTCAATATCTGCCTTAAATCACTAGAATAGATTTTTTTAAAGGCAAACTGCAAGATAGTCCTGTATTTTGTTAATATACAACTTGTCCATTTTCCTATATATCTTATCTGATTTGAGGTTGTTACAAATAGGAAAATTGCAGCCCTTTGAGATCTACGATCCTGGGCCTTAAAATTCACATCCTTGGGAGAAGGGGGTTCATGTTGATTTTTCATTGA
This sequence comes from Eptesicus fuscus, assembly GCF_027574615.1. Taxonomy (NCBI): domain Eukaryota; kingdom Metazoa; phylum Chordata; class Mammalia; order Chiroptera; family Vespertilionidae; genus Eptesicus; species Eptesicus fuscus. Next base: position 30,027,693 of record NC_072477.1, on the reverse strand, counting down.
AATTACACTTCTGCTTTGTTCCGATTTATTCTCTTTAAGGGGAACTTGGGAGAAATTCTGTAAAGCTCATTGGAAAATGCATAGTTAACCTAATGTTTTCACCACACACAGACATTTTGATATCTCTTTCCAAGTGATGTAGATTTGCTTCATGTTGTTCATAACAGTGAATTATAGAAGCTATATTTTTAAGATAGTAGTGGACCCTTCTTTTTCATGCGGAGAGATTAATTTTTGAAGTAATATAAAAACTAGGGAACAAATTAGCCTAAAAACATTGGGCTTTGATAATGACCCTCACACAAGAGCTGACTCCTATGTACATCTGCTTTTCCTCTTCTCCCTCTTCTCCTCTTCCTCCTCCTCCAAAGCAAGTCCCATTTGGGTGGGGGGAAGATAAAAAAGCAATTGTAAAACTGATTCAAAATAAACTTTAAAAAATTACACTGAAAAGCTAAAGATAATTTGGGGTTTTTCAATGCTGGTGTCAAGCTGGTGGAAAGTTTTTAGCAAGGAGGCAGTAAGGGTATTTCATTGACTAGAGATACTATCACATAAATATTTGACAAACTACCTTGTTACTAAGAGAACAGGTCATTAATAGCCTTAGAGTGACTTTTAGCATTAATTTTTTACCAAGGTAATACCCATGCTATTAAACTTCCAGTAGTTCTTGATTTGTTGAAAGTGTTTATCCCTTGCTCTAACGTCAAAATATAATGGAGTCTTTCTGTGAGTGCAATTTGGTATCAGTATGACCATTTTAGACCTCACTTTAGAAGACATTAGTTTCTAAAGTATCAGAAAAACGACTAGTGGTAGTCTCTTTGATCCGGTGGCCTGACCTCCGGTAACTGCCTATAGCACTAATTTCAATCTATGTAGATACTTCATTTTTTATTATTTTGAAAAGTAATTTGTAAAGCTCCTAGCCTTCTTGAGTGTTGTTGTTTTTTTTCCATTTAATTCTGTCTTCTCAAATGTATCTAGATCTCAATATTATTAAGATAAAGCCACCAAAGCACCCATTTAATGTTTCCAGGGGTCAGTTGAAACTAGTAACCTAGTAACTCCTAGGAACTTCTTTGCAAATGTTAGATCAGCCATAGTCAAATGACAATGGAAAAAACACTTGATCGTAGGATAAGGCTAAATTACAGTTTAAGAATTAATTAAGCATTACTTGAACTTTAAAGTAGTGTGTTATGGTAGAGACTAGTGGTCATGACTAAAGCAAATGCAATACATATAGAATACTAAGGGATAAAAAAATACATTTCTCAGCCCTAGCCAGTTTGGCTCAGTGGATAGAGTGTTGGCCTGTGGACTGAAGGGTCCCAGGTTCCACTCAGATCAAGGGCACATGCCTGGGTTGCAGGCTCATCCCCAGTGGGGGGCATGCAGGAGGCAGCTCTCATCATTGATGTTTCTACCTCTCCTTTCCCTTCCTCTCTGAAATCAATAAAAATATATTTAAAAAAATACATTTCTCAGAATAGGCACTTAAATTCTTACCAGAATGTCTAAATAACATATTTGTCCCTGTTTTGAGGCAACAAAACTGGACACCTGTTAAGACCTAATAGTTGTTTACAGTATTTGAGATGTGTGAAATTTCAAAACAAGCTCACTCTTAAATTTTTATAGTAGTATTAATTTGATATATATATAATGGAAATTCATTAAAAATTGTACATTAGGAGATAGTAATACTATATATTTAAACTTAACATGCATAATAGAATATTTGATGAATCATCTAATCAAGGGAGACTTATGCATAATAGAATATTTGATGAATCATCTAATCAAGGGAGACTTAATGAGAATTTCTTTATCCTATATATATAATCTTAAATGAGAATACAACCTTGCTATCTAGATAAAAATCAAAAGATTTCTTTTTATGAAGCTTAAATACTAGGCCCATGATAAGGCCTTCACCTACTTTAAATTGAATGCAGTTTATAAAAATTGTGTGGTGAGGCATTGAACACTGTAATTGAAGTTTTAAAGAATCTCAAATCTATACATTAGACAATTGCTAAAGGAATATATACATATATAGGTGAAGGAACAAGAATACTCACTTGCTTCTGTAAATTTATAAATAGGTATGTGAAAACTATTTTTGAAAGGCTATCCTTAAGCATTAACATTAGATACAGAATTTCATTCCTTAAAGAAAAAGTATGAGTCTTTGGAAAAAGAGCCCAGTGTATATTTTGATATAGCTCTTGGAATGGGTATATGCATTTCTGAAACTTATTAGGGTGATATTTAATGTAGAAATGTCCTTTAGAACAAATCAAGAAGCCATAGGCTCTTTCCTCCACCACTTTCAAAGTAATTAGGTTGTTTGTGAATTCAAGATTGGGGAAATAAGCAACCAACAGTGGAGTTGCTAATTAAAATACTGTCATTGTCATGTCCTTACATGTTCATTTTCAAAGGTAGATTTATAACACTATAAACCTGTCCATTATTACTTTTTTCATGGTATAAACATGCATTATAATTCACTTAATGTCTTGCACCTAAAATCTGAGACCAGCAACTTAGTTCTGTTATATTCTCTTAGTTATATGACTTTGAGAAGTTCTTTTAATTAGGGAAAAAACCCACACATACACACAAAACAAAACCTTTCCCTCACAAGACACTTGGAATTATTAGTATTTAGATAGTACCTTTATCCCTACTTTATAATAGCATGAATTTTTTTTTCCTAAAGAGAAAATTATATTTCCACTTACGTTGTGAATTTTTAATGGCATTAAAAAAACCTATTTGGTGAAAAAATCTAACCTAAGAAATGAGTGGGTCACTTTTTAAATAATGATTTAGCAATAAAAACAATATTTTCTTCCCTCTTTTGTGAGGGTTTGGTAATGCAGAAGTATAAGGTGGTCCTTCAGAGTTACAGGTTTCCTTTAACACTATGTCCCTCTAGCACATGTGAAATAACTTGTAACTTTCATGTAGGTCAGTGTTTTGGGTTCTCAACTCGTATTTTTACCTTAGTTTTGTATATTAGACAGCATGAAGTTAAACTATGGTGAAGTGTCAAATATCTTTGTTTTTCTTCCCTTATTGGGATAAACTGGAGGTTGACAGAAGTGTGGTCTGTCTTCCCCATCATGGTTGTGAGGTGAATAGATTCCAGGTTTTTCTCCTCGTCTTCTCCTCCCCTCCCCCCAAGTTGTAAGGCAGCTCGGTGAGAAACTCTTGGTCACTGGGATAGTCTTACTCCTTTGCAAATGAGTCATCTTGCAGTAAGCCAGCCTTGAGGCCACAGCCTCAAAGCAGCACTGCCAGCATCTAGGTAGGTGGGTTTTTATGTATCTGAGCCGACCAGAACAGCTAACAGCCATGGACTCAAGTGAATGGAACATAAATCTAAGTGACTATGATTTTATATTACTGTAACCAGTGGTTGTCTTACCAAGGAGTGAGGAGTGAAAGTAGTGGGAATGTCTATTGCCGTATTTTAAAAATTTGGGGAGCATACAGTCACCGACTATTTACTGAGCATCCCCTCCAAGCAAGCTGTGGGGATAAGACAAAAGCCTCTGTGAGGCCTTCCCAGCCACGTTGTGTCCCTCAGCATTGCTTACATCAGTGTTGGGAGGAAAGAACTACAGTCCGCCTATCTACTCCGCTGCAAGAAGAAATTCAAAACATGACTTGAAAAGTGCAAAGTGTAGACGTAAACGTATCAATTGAACACCCATTGACGCAAAGCAAGTTGCTTGGAGCAACACTGATTTTGAGTACTTACTAATGGTGGTGCTTTGCACACGCTGCTCCTTAGAAATCCCCACAACCCCTCAGCTGGGGATCTTCAGACGTGTCATCAGTGGTCCCACCCTGGGTTTCACATCTACTTATGCAGCAGAACCAAGTTTTGAAAACTTTATTTCCAAGCTTCCTCCCCTCATCCCTCCTCCCAACCCCCATCCCCCACCCCACACCGCACCCTTCTCCTCCCGCCGCCCCAAACCCGCCTGGCCCCCCTGGGTTTGAACTTGAAGTTTGGAACAAAGAGAAGTGGAAGTGAGTCTAGTTATTCCGATTACACATAATACAGTGAAGTGAAGGAATACAATCCCCCCTCCCCCCTCCCCCCCGGCCCCGGCCCCGGCCCCGGCCCCGCAGCTGTGCTGTGGAAACGCCCGTGAAGCCTCACAGGAGAGGCTGACGTTAGGGGCCCAGCAACGCCGGGGCCGCGGCGCCGGGACCCGCGGCGGCCGCCCCCGCCCGCGGCGGAAGCAGGGTCCCGCCCCGCGCCCGCCCGCCCGCCGGTTGCCCGGCGACGCCTGAGGCGGACAGAATGAGGCCATGTCTCAGGTGCGGGAGGAGTTGCCGAAGAAGAAGCGTTTGGACGCGCAGGGAGTTCTGCGGCACGAAGTAAGTGCGGCCCGGGCCGCCCCTCCCGGCGGCGTGGAGGCCGCCCCGCCGCCCGCGCCCGGCCCGGCCCGCGGCGCCCGCGCCCTCCCGCCTCCGCCTCCTCCCGGCGGCCCGCCCCTCGGCCCCGGGCGAGCGGACTCCCCCGGGAGAGGCGGGCGCGGTGCCTGCGAAAACAAAACCCGGCGGACCCGGCAAACGGCCAGAGCGGACCCGGGCTCCCCGCGCAGATCCTGGGCGTTAGCGAGAGCGCCACCCCGCCGCCTCCAACACCAGGAGCCCTGCTGCGGCGGCCCAGGCCGGCCCGGGCCCGGACCCGGAGCGGGAGGCCGTGGGGCGGCGGCTACCGGGGCTGAACGGGGCCCCTGTTCTTGGCTGGCTTCCTCGGAAGGGCGGCCAGGGTCGGGGCCGCTCCTCCTGGCATGTGTCTCACCCCCGCGCACGTTCTGTGGTATCAGCACTGTGGTCCGAACCCCAGTTAGTCGGTGGATTGCTGTGAGGGGCCTTGAGATGGTGCAGGCTAAATTCTGCAACTTCCCCTCCTTCCTATTGAAACCACATTAAAACCAGCAGGAAGGAGAAAATCCACACTTCAAGTAACACACACACACACACACACACACCACTTGAAGATTCTACATAGAGCAACTAATGGGAATCACTGTTAAATGTTTATTGTGACATGTGGATTGTAAATTGAACTTGTAATTGTTTTTGCTGCTAATCATTTTATTTTACAACAGATGGGATTACGATTAGGCATGTGGTACTGGAGAGATGAAAGCAAAACTCTTGAATTCAGAAGGTAAATTTTAATACAATTTGATTGTAGCTTTCATAAAAATTACATGTGCTTGGAGTAAAAAAAAAATATTCAAACAATACAAAAGGGTATAGAGAATAAAATAAATATCTGCTGAAATTCCCACCAATGTAAACCCGTTCAATGGTAGGAACTATCTTACTCATCTTCCTGACAGTAGAGCCATTTACAGAACTTTACAAAATAGACATTCACCAAATATTTATTTTTCAATAAACCAATTAGATTCAAGCACAGGAAGACTAGAGGCAGGGGATCCATTAGAAGGTTAGTTGTAGGAGGATTACAGATAGTCACACAGGTAGAAACAGAGTCAGGACTAAGTCCATGTTGGTAGCAATGAAGAGAAGGGTGCAGGACTAAGAAATATTTAAAAGATATTTGGGTAGAATTGATAGAATGTGGTACCTGGGTGTGAAGGGAGAGGGAGAATTAGGTCTTTAGATTGACCCCCAGATATCTGGTTTGAGTAATTGGGTGGCTGGGATTGCCCAATACCCATATGCAGACTGAAAGAGGTAAAATTGTGATGTGTTTGAGGGTGCTATGACATGTTCACATGGATACGTGTTTTAGACTGTTGCACAAATGAGGCTGGAGGCCAGGAAAGGAGTTGGCTAAGCAGATGTAACTTACAGTTACATTATATTTAGTGTTAAGTAAACAATTTAAAGGCTAAACAGTACATTAGAATCATAATCAAAAGTTTATATTTCATTGAGTATTTATTTCAAGATTTGAGTAATCAGTCATTTCCAAAGCAGTGATTCAGTTTGTTATCAGATTATCTCAGAAAATTTTTGTTGAGTAGCTCCTGGAACATCATACTCAGTGAGTGTGAGATAGACAATGAGAAAGACATCAAGATAGCTTTGGGATTAGACAGACAAAAATCCATTTTTAAAGCACAAGTACATGTAGATATAAATATTTAAGTGCCAACATTTTGTTTCAAACTTCATATACTTATTTACTTTAATGTATATTTTTATTGATTTCAGAGAGGAAGGGAAGAGGGATATAGAAACATCAATGATGAGAGAGAATCATTGATTGGCTGCCTCCTGCACACCCCTACTGGGAATCGAGCTCACAACTAGGGCATGTACCCTGACCAGGAACCAGGGACCTCCTGGTTCATAGGTTGACACTCAACCTCTGAGCCACACAGGCTGGGCAAACTTCATATATATTTAAAGGCCATCTCAATCCTCTCTTCTTACTGACCTTCTTTATAAATGAAATAAATTTGTAGTATTTTTTTAAACTAATTCTCATATAAGAACTAGTTTTTTAATGTGTTTTTTTTTTATTATTCCTCACCTGAGGATATTTTTTCATTGAATTTTTGAGAGAGTGGGAGGGAGGGAGAGAGACAGAGAGAGAGAAACATTGATGTGAGAGAGACACATCGATTTGTTGTCTCCCACACGCACCCCGACCGGCACCAGAGATGGAGCATCCTTCAATCCACAGGCTGACACTCTATCCACTGAGCCAAACTGGCTAGGGCAGAATTAGTATTATTTTAAAAAACTAATTATCTTATTTTCCATACAAGCCTACTAATAAATTACAGATAGCAGTTTTATACCGGCGTCCTTATTCATAAAATATTCATATGTGAAAGTTTCTTTTCATTTATTACCAGATTATTATTTGAAAATAGCTTGATTGATTTCCACTAATTTTGGAGAGTATACATGGGATGGTTGCTTTGAAAGGGGGATTACATGCACAATGCTGAACAAAAAAGGCAGTGCTGCAGAGACAGGCCACCCCAGTGGTGATGAGACAGGGCAGAGGCAGAGGAGGTTGAGAAGGGGCAGTGGTAAGGGCAGGTGCTGCAGAGGCAGAAGGTCACTGCTCTCAGACTTAGTTCTGTTTGGTATTGCCCCACAGGTCTCTGCTGAGCGTACAGGACGGCACTGCATCTATGCTCTAGCCCTCTCCCACGGTAGCATGGAGGGGTGAGATTAGAACTAGGGAGACAAGACAGTGATGCAGCAAACCAAGGAGGGGAGGGGAGATGACTTGCAGGAGAATGGAGAGTCAAAGACCCTCTAGAGCTAGCCAAAGAGGAAGAAAGATCAGAGGAATCAAAGGGAGGCTTCCTGGGGGCGGGGCTAGCCAAGCCCTGGTCTGAGAAGGGGCAGGAGTTGACAAGGCAAAGGGAGACTGGGTTGGGGAGGAGGAGAGTGCATTCTAGGCAGAAGGAACGTGCAAAAGCCCATTCTTGAGAGGGCATGGGACATGTTTGGGACTGCAGGTAGTTCAGCAGGTTGGGTATAGAGTTCCAAGTGTTAAAGAGATAGAGGAGACCAAGGCAAGATCATGAAAGGTCTTGCATACCATGCTGAGGAAGTTGAAATTTGTTCAGAGGATTCGGGGGAGCCATCAAAGGGTTTTAAGCAGGGAAGTAGCCTGTGATTAGAACTACATCTTAGGAAAGTGACTCAGCCTGCAGCATGGAAAATAGTTTGGAGGGAGACAAGGCTGGAGGCAGGGAGATCAATTAAGAAGCAATTGCAGCCCAGCCAGCATGGCTCAGTTGGTTGAACATCATCCCATACACCGAAAGGTTGCTGGTTCCATTCCAGGTCAGGGCACATGTCCAGGTTTCGGGTTTCATCTCCAGTCAGGGCTCGTACAGGAGGCAACCAACTGATGTTTCACATCTATGTTTCTTTCTCCCTCTCCCTTCCTCAATAAAATCAGTAAAAAAAATAAAAAATAAAAAAAAACATTTTAAAAATTAAAAAAAAAATTTAGAAAAAGAAGCAGTTGCCCTGACTGGTGTGCTAAGTGGTTAGAGCATCGGTTTGAACATCAAAGGATCTCGGGTTCCATTCCTGGTCAAGGGCACGTACCTGGGTTTCAGGATCCCCAGCTCCACAGTTAGGGCTCCTGTGGGAGGCAACCAATAGATGTGTCTCTCTCATATAGATGTCTCCCTCCCTCTCTCCCTCCCTTCCATTCTCTCTAAAAGTCAATTAAAAAAAAATCCTCAGGTGAGGATTAAAAAAGCAACAACCAATTGCAGAAACTTAGTTGATAGATGATGCTGGCTAAAATTAAGATGGTAGCAGAGGGAAGAGAGGGAAGTAGAGAAATTGAAAAGATATTGAAGAATTGAATGATTAGTGGACTGTGAGGGCTTAAGAATGACAGAGGAATTAAGGATGACACATTTTCTGCCTTGGACACCGGGGCAGGTGGTGGCACTTCTTTGCTGAGTTGGGGGAAATAGCAATAGTGAATACAAGTTAAAGCGGAATAAGTTCAGTTTGGACATACTGAGTCTGAGGTGTCTGTAGAATGCCCAAGCAAAGGTGTCCAGTAGGCAGGCGTGTCAGTTTATATGTCTGCAGAAAGATCCGGACCGTAAATATAAATTTGTGAGTTATTGGTATTAATTGAGTAGATGGAATTACTCAGAGGAATTGAAGAGAGTAACCAAATGGAACCCTAAGATAGGCCCTCAATTTAGGGGACATAATTGGGAAAGGGGGCTTTCGGAGACTTAAGAAAGAGCAGCCAGAAGCGAGGAGGGAATTTTGGAGTTTCGTAAACCCAGATAATTTGCTTTGCAAAGTAACAGCTTGGTCTAAGGGGCATTCACATTCTATCTGGAAGTCTTTTCCTTGGTATAAGTCTCCTTCCACCTGGGGCAGGCCACCTTTTACACCTGCTAGCCAACAAGAGTTTGCAGACTTCTACGTATTCTCAAGTTCAGATCAGGAGAAGAGGTTCCCCATCCTCTTCCCCACCTTGCATTTCCTGGCCTCTTTCCTGGATGAATGACACTGGAAGTCTTACCCTTCAGAGAAGACCTAGCACCCTCTTCACCGGCAGAGCTTGCCTTACCTTTTCAGACTATATTCTGAGGGAGGTACCTATCAGAATACAACAGGACACCCATAACCTCCATGCAGGAAATGGATACACAGTAACAGACAGGGAAAGAGTGGTCTTTATTTCTTAACAGGCAGTCAAGGAAGAGACAGTAAAGAGTGGTTTGCAGGGAGACCTGCGTTCATTTCCTAGCTCTCCTGCTTACAAGGTATCAGTCAAGTTGTCAAGTTATTTAGTTCTGATAATATCAGTCTCTCATCTATAAGATGAAATAATAATGCCTTGTGAGGAATACACTGAGTGGCCAGATTATTATGATCTCTGAACACATACTAATCTGGCCACACAGTGTGTGTGTGTGTGTGTGTGTGTGTGTGTGTGTGTGTGTGTATGCAGAGGATTCGGGGGAGCCATCAAAGAGTTTTAAGCAGGGAAGTAGCCTGTGATTAGAACTACATCTTAGGGGGGGAAATATATATATATATTAGAGGCCCAGAGCATGAATTCATGCATGGGTGGGGTCCTGCCAGCCTGGCCAGGGGGAGGTGACATGGGTGGTTGGCCGGCCTGCCTGCTGGTAGAACTCCTGGTCAAGGGAACAATTTGTATATTAGCCTTTTATTATATAGGATATACACTGAGTGGCCAGATTATTATGCGTTCAGAGATCATAATAATCTGGCCACTCAGTGTAGATGGTGTTGCATAATTCGTCAGCATGCATGCCCATTTCTTATTTGTTAAAGAGGGAATACCTTTATTCACAGGCCACATCTAGGTTGGCCCCTGAGGCATGCTTCTCTCTGACACAGTGTCAGCACTCCTATCCCTCTTGTCTCAAGTGCCCCTCCTCCCAGCTGGGAGAGAACCAGCAGCCTGTGTGAGTCTTTGCCAAAGTCATTGACTCCTCTGAGGACACACAGCAGAGGAAACTACACCTCCAGAAGCCTTGAACTGCTCTTGTTTGTCATTATGGCCTAAGAGAAGACTACTAACTCATCACTGACGAGCTCCAACTTGTATGGAAGCCAAGAGTGGGCCAGCCCTCTGCATTTTAGTGATGGGTTCTACAGGGAAAATATGATTTTTTTCTCTCATTTATTTCAGGGCAAAGGGAAGCAACATGATTATTGTGTAATATTAGGAAAACACATTAACAAAATGCAGTTGTGAAAGGACCAGATTCTAAATGGGTTGTCAGGTTGAGGGGGAGGGTACGGAGGCCGTAGGAGGGTACAGAACTACCTCAGACTGGGGTTTAGGAGTCAATCAGGTACAGTTCAAAGGACGAAAACAAATGATTACTAGTGATGGTTTTTAGTGATTCCAACCTCACTGAGAGCATAGGCTGCCTTTAGAGCTAGGCAGGGCACTCACAAAGAAACCTGTTTCTTCAGGGAGCTAGAGAATGACTTCGGTCAGCTGAAAAGCCACCCGGGACAAGTGTGAAGTGGGGAAGGCATGTCCAGAGGTCAGAGAATAAGGACTTAGCAGTAATGCCGACTATTGACTAAGGGCAGGCGCTGCCTGCCACACATTTCAAACCATGAGAGTTGGGCCAGCTTCTCTGCATCTTTGTCCTCTCCATCAGTGACAGCCATGTACTAGATGACCTTGTAGATGTCCTCTAACTCCAAAATTTTTATTTTATAATTCTAAGTTTGTTTGACTTAGTTCATAGGCTTGATATACATGATAGTCGCAAATGTATTTTTTTCAAAATTTTTTTATTTTAGGGCTCTCCAGTCTCAAATTATCTCAAGCAAACTAATAAGGCAAGAAACTTTGAATTGTATGGATGAAACTGAGAAAAGGGTACTCAATAAATTAAAACATTCCTCCAAACTTATCATGAGCTTTGTTTCTTGTTAAGTTGCTACATTTTCATCTGGAAATGTTTTGTGTATTACAGTATTTTGAAGGTGCTGATATGTGGAGGCTGAATATAAAGATTGAAATTTTAATTTTTTTCTAGATGATTGTTCCATATGTAAATGCATAAGTTGAGTACTGCTGTGCCTCAAATTTCCTTTAGGCCCACTCATAACATATCCTAGTCCTAAGGTTACATAAGCTATGGTCACGATATGATTATTTTCCCCTGGGAAAAGGTTAAGTTCCTAATTTTCTCATTTCTATCACAGTTTTACACCTGCAGTAGAACCCAAGGAAAAAGGAAGGAGAGGCAAAGCTGTTCACTTTGCTGAAATTGATGCTTCAGACAGGTATCTTAATTTCCCAACCTTCATAGCGCTTCTCAGCAGAATGGGTTAAGCCTTTACAAACCTGAAGAAAATGTCACTCCCCTTCTCCTACACTGAAATGCAAATACCCATCAAGTAAAGAGCATGTACTATTTCATAATTATGGTGGGAGTTACAATAGTCCCTATAAATGTATACCTGTAATAATTTGCCTAGCTTTTTATTTTATTTTATTATTATTTTTTAAAATATATTTTATTGATTTTTTTACAGAGAGGAAGGGAGAGGGATAGAGAGTTAGAAACATCGGATGAGAGAGAAACATCGATCAGCTGCCTCCTGCACACTCTCTACTGGATATGTGCCCGCAAGCAAGGTACATGCCCTTGACCGGAATCGAACCTGGGACCCTTGAGTCAGCAGGCCGACTCTTTATCTATTGAGCCAAACCGGTTAGGGCACTTTTTATTTTATTTTTAAAAATATGTTTTTATTGATTTCAGAGAGAGGAAGGGAGAGAGATATAAACATCAATAATGAGAGAGAATCATTGATTGGCTGCTCCTGCATGCCCCCTACTGGGGATGGAGCCGGTAACCTGGCATGTGCCTGACTGGGAATCGAACCATGACCTCCTGGTTCATGGGTTGACATTCAACCACTGAGCCACATCGGCTGGGCAACTTTTAGCTTTTTTTAAATCTGAAAATAATCTTACCTTAAACAAAACCAAGCTTGAGAATTAGGCTCTTGATACTTAATAGTAAAAGCCTCATGTACCTCAGGATAGATTAAAATCAACTAAAACCTTTCAAAGCACTACTGGAGACTGTTATATTCTAAAACAGGTTGACAGATAAAAGACTTGCTTCAAGAGAGGCTAAGTCACTTCAAGCCTTAGAGAAACGAGGTCAGCAGGGCAACGTTACACTGAATGATGTTAAATGTGAGTAACTGCTTCCTCATCCTTATGTCTTATCTGGTGTCAACCTCTAAGGCAGCTCTTTGTTCTTCTTTCAATTGTCCATCTTCTTTTTTGTAGTTGTTGCTTTGCTTTTGCTACAAGAGAGTGAGATGCAGCGGATCTGTTCTTTTACAACATTTATGAGGTATGTAATGCTTGTGAGACATTTTAGATCTTTTATCCTTTATTATAAAGTAACTAGAGGCCCGATGCACAAAATTCATGCAAGAGTAAGCCTTCCTTCCCCCAGCTGCTGGCACCAGCTTTCCTCTGGCAACTGGGACCCGGGTTTCCCTCCAGCAGGCACCCGGGACCCGGGCTGGCTTCTCTCTGGCTGCCGGCAGGGACCCGGGTCCTGGGCTTCCCTCGCAGCCCTGGCTTCGTCCAGAAGGTCATTCGGCTGTCTGGTCTAATTAGCATATTATGCTTTTATTATATAGGATTATATAGGATTATATCTGATAAATGATGACAAATCTGATTTTTGGAGAAAGGCCATGGGGCTGGCTCTATGCATGCCATCCTCTCAGGAACCAGGCCAAAGAGAGGACGCCAGAAGTCATAGGAGCCCACAATAAAGTCTCAGGGGAGGGGATGCGGAGAGCATATTGGTAGATGAATATGCTGATGTTTCCTGAGTTGCTCTTCCCAAGTAAACTACTTACTCTCAAATCTTTCTGTCTCAGGGTTGGTTTCTGGGAGGACCCAACCCAAGACAGGTAGTTATTAATATCCTGGGAAAAATCTGCAATGCTTACCTTCATCCAGCTCTCAAGATATAGTTAAGGAAAACATGCCCATTTGGGGTTGGAAAGGAGGCAGTAAAAGTCTTGTAAGAATATTTAGAAAGAAAACAGTGACTTCTAGTATAAAAACAAATGAGAAAGGATTGTAAATCAGTGCAATCTTTTTGGAGAGCAAGACTTATGAAACTTTAATATGCATATATAGTGTGCCCTAGCAATTTCACCTAGCAAGTTACCCAGAGCTATGGTTACTTGCAAAATCACTGCAGTAATGTCTATAATATATATATTTTTAATCCTCACCCAAGGATATGCTTTCTCATTGATTCTAGAGAGAAAGGAAGGGAGAGAGAAAGAGAAACATCAATGTGAGAGAAAAACATTGATTGGTTGCCTCTTGTACATGCCCTGACCAGGCATTGAACCCACAACCTAGCTATGTGCCCTGATGGGGAATGGAACCCACAACCCTTTTGGTGTATGGGATGACACTCCAGCTAACTGAGCCACCCACCCAGGGCATATTTATAATATTTTCTAAAGACCTAAATATCCATCAATAGAGAGCTAATTACATAAATTTTGAGACATAGAATACTTGATTCAGCTGTTTAAAAGAGTGAGGATGGGGGTGGGCTAGAAGGGTTTAATGGGGGAAAGGGGGGACATATGTAATACTTTCAACAATAAAAATTTAAAAAAAAAGTGAGGAAAATCTATACATAGTATTGTGAAAAGAGGTCCTTGCTACCCAGATGCAAGTGACAAAAACAAGTTGTAAAAATTTGTGTGTATAGCATTATCCTGTTCATTACAAAAATATTGAGGCATATTTATGCATATGTATTTGTATTGGTATAGATGTGATTGTTTATGCTTTAGAACAAGCATGTCAAACTTGTGACCCATGGGCCGCACAATGAGTATTTTTACGGCCTAGACAATATAATGGTATGTAAGAAACGTTTCAATAAAAATTGTGTAACTTAATTTTTACACGGTCCTGTTATACATAAATATTAATAATGAACTACCTACAATGTTCACTAATGACTGATTACTATAATCCTGTTGCATTCATTTCTCTTACGCGCCTTACGCGCTGGTGCACCATTTCTCTCCACTAATACTAGCAGTGAATATTTTAGCAGCCGGTTGCCACGTCATTAGTCTTGTACTGACTTGTTTGGTGTGCGCAACAGGAAGTATTTTGCTTTCGGAGAACAAGAAAAATAGGTTTATTTGCGTTATGCTTATTAATTTGTGCAGTTATTAAGAGTCTGGTAAGTTACTGTTCAAGAAAAAATATTAATTTTTATTAAAATGTTGTATTATTTTATTTTAACGATTACTCATTTATTTCAGCCCTTTGTATTGAGCATGTCTCTATCAAAATAAACTTATGTTTCTATGAACATTGAAGCTTTTGTTTTTTTAACGCTCACATAAACTTAAACCTTGTTTATTTGGCCCGTCTTAGCCTTTGAGTTTGACATGCTTGCTTTAGAAAGTTAGGGAAGTGTCAATATTTCTCTTTTTTCCACATCCAGCGCAGCTAGAGAGCGGTCTAGTTCCTGAGTAGGGGCGGCTGGGGATTGAGAAAAATGAAAGAAAGAGACAGTCACAGATAGAAGGAAAAAGCTGGGACCGGGTGGGACCGCTGTCCTATTCTGATGGAGAGACAGTGACCCAGAGCCCATACAGCGTGTTTATTTTATACCCCCAAATACCAGGAAGTTTTACTTAAAAGTCAAGACAAAGGAGATTATTTGCATTCTTGGGTGGGCCTGAGTCATATTCATTACTGGTGCTCGGCTGGATTTAAATAATAAAACCCACCCCTGGCACCTGGGCAGAAATGAAGGTCAAGCTGACAACACTTCTGCCTTTTGGCAGAACGAGTTTCCAGCACGTGGCTTTGCCTACCGCTCTGGATTCAGCTGCCAATTTAAAGAAATGCCCAGGTGCCTTCCCAGGCGCTCTCTAAAGGTAAGGATTCATAACAAACTTGAATAGGATGGTGACAGAGGGGTAAGAGGAGAGAACTTGTTTTGTTTTGTTTTTTGAGAGAACTTTTTACTTGCTATATTTGTGTATCTTTTTTTAAACAATGGGAAAATATTACTTGTATAATAAAAACTTTTTAAAATTTAAAAATAATTGATAAGCAAAGCATCAATTTAAGTTATCAGTTAGCAGAATTATAATTTCATGTCTGACCTTCCAAAAAGCCTTATTTGAAAAAATCAGATTTCTTACATCTTCAATAGATTTCTTACATTTAATAGAATTTTAAATGGAAAAGTAATTGTATGGTAGATATAACATGTATTTCTACTTATTAAGCTGTGTTCATATATTTTTTTGAGAAACTTGCGTTTGAAATATGTTAGAGTTAATATCTTTTATTTTCATCTCCCATAGGAATAAGAATCTTGATCATTTCCTCATGGCATTATTGTACTATTTATCTCATTACTTGGAAAAAAGCTCACTGGAGAAGCAGCCCAAAAGCTATATGGTGTAAGCAGAATTTTGTAATGTGCGTTAGAGTTTTACCGGTATTAAAATGAACTTTTGTCTGTGGTGAAGAGGTGATGGAAAATTTTAAATCTTCGTAGTAAACTAAAACATTTTACATGAGAGGAGTTCACCAGTTTTTAAAGTTCACTGAATAACTCACCCAGTGGGTATTCTGGTGAAAAAAAATATTCCAAATAATATAGACCAGCACTGCCCAATAGGAATATAATTAGAGCCACATATGCAATTAAAAGTTTCTAGTAGCCATATTTTTATTTTTTTAAATATATTTTTATTGATTTCAGAGAGGAAGAGAGAGATAGAAACATCAATGATGAGAAAAAAATCATTGATCAGCTGCCTCCTGCATGCCCCCCACTGGTGATCAAGCCCTCAATCCAGGAATGTGCCCTTTACTGGAATTGAACCCAGGACCCTTCAGTCTGCAGGCCGACACTCTATCCACTGAGCCAAACCGGCTAGGGCTCTAGTAGCCATATTTTTAAAATGTAAAAACATACAAGTGAAATTAATTTTAATATATTTTATTTAACCCAATGACCCAAAAATATTATCATTATAATATGCAGTCAACATTAGGTAGTTTTCGATGAAATTATTTACTATTTTTTTTTAGTAAGTCTTTGAAATTTGGTATCTACTTTATACTTAAAACATATCTCAATTTAGATTAACCACAGTAAGTTTTCTATAGCCACATGTAGCTTCATGGATACCATATTGGACAGTATAGATATAGATATTATGTGTATGCTTTTTTATGTTTACAAAGTTCTTGCCAAAAGGTTTGTAAGTGTCTAGTAAAAAACTAAGCATTAAAAAATTTAACAGATTTAGCCCTAACCGGTTTGGTTCAGTGGACAAAGCGTTGGCCTGCGGACTCAAGGGTCCCAGGTTCGATTCTGGTCAAGGGCATGTACCTTGGTTGCAGGCACATACCCAGTAGGGAGTGTGCAGGAGGCAGCTGATCGATGTTTCTCTCTCATCCATGTTTCTAACTCTCTATCCCTCTCCCTTCCTCTCTGTAAAACATCAATAAAATATATTTAAAAAAATTAACAGATTTAACCAAAATAATATTTCATATCACAGGAAAAAAAACCCACAAAATTTCTTAGGCTGCATGTGAAGAATTTAACTGCTTTAGACAAAGGTGACTCAGAGCAACACACAGGGAAAGAATCTGGAACTCAGAGTCCAGAGCAGAACAATGCCTCTCAGGCTTGGTGACCTTTCAAAACCCATGGAACTTTCCAAGTGCCCAGCCTGCCCTTTGCCAGTGCATGTGGAACCAACCCAGTGATTTAGCTGTTAGGAATGCTGGTAGAGTCATTAACCTATGGCTGCAGAATGTTTTCAAAATGCAAAATCCTTGTATACAACAAGCAGTCTGATTTTATGGATAGATAAATATATCTGGACAGCAGTTTTGTAAAGAACCAAATAAATAATTCACACACTGCTGCTCCATTTAAGCCATCATAATATGCAACATCCATGTTATTTCAGATCTGCTTTTCAGAGCAGGGCATCCAGAGATCATAAAGTGCTCCTGTGGGAAGCCAGCAAAGGGGCTCAAGCCGACTGTGGGCTCAGAATGTTTGAGGCGTCTTACTATTCCCAAAAAGAAACTCGCTGGACTTTGGTGGCATGTTAGCTTATATGTTGTAAGGTGTTTCCTCTCCTAATTCTGAGGAATATTGCTAATCTAGCAGATATTTGTTTCATTTCTTAATTTATGGAAGTAGATAACAGAAGAAAGGTTTCTTAGTTATTTTAAAACTTATGAGAACACAGTGGTATAAGGTAGGCTTTCTTAGAAGGAATCAGTTACAGAATGATAAAAACAAACAAACAAGTGCATTCTCTTTTGAGCATTCCCGTGCCTTCCCCCAACCTTCTTTTCTCAGGTGTGTATTTTTGCTTTCTTTCTCCTAAGATCCAAGGGTTCTCAGGAGACTTGCAAGCAGGGGAGCAGAGGGCAGCAACAACTCACCTGGGCTAACCCCCTGAACCTGTCTCCAAGGGCCCTTCTTTTGCCTCTATAACTTGTTTCCTGAGTCCATTCAGCCCAGCTGGCTCACTTTTTTCACCTCCGTGACTTTCCTTCCAAAAAGCCAAGGCAGCCTCGCCGAGGCTCAACCTTCCTCATGTTTCCAGAGGGTCAGGGCAGCTCCGCCTAGGCTCCTCCTGTTGCTGTGATCTTGCCTCTTCTAGCTTAAGATCTTCCTCTGTTTTACTGTCCCCAGCTTTAATAAGCATATTCTCAAATAAATAAATAAGACTTAAAATCATTGATTCTATGGTGTGATTCTAAAAAAATTATGGTAACTTCATTTTCAGGCTTACAGTAGTCTGTTGCTTTACTTATTATAATAGAAATAAATACAGATTGGATTGAGATATGTGGACATAAATAACTCTAAGGAAAAAAATTGATTTTAATCGAACTAGTTAGATATAACATAGGGATAATAATAGTACCTACTTCACAGAGTAATAATGCATATTTATCTTAACCTAGTGCTTGGCACTTGGAAGAAAGGCCAAACTGTGAGAGAAGAGCAGAAAGGGAGGTGGAAGGAGAGCAAAGATACATTTGTTGGTTTTAGATTATTAAAACCCCTATTTCCAGAAGAAGAAGCCTTATCCGCATTTTATACAAGAAGAAGAAACTAGGCTCAGAGAGATTAAATAGTGGACATACCCTGTAATTGGTGGAGCTGACATTAGAACCCAGGTCTCCCTAACTCCACAGTCTGCTCAAACCACTGTGCAAAGTGCCCACCACCTGCTACCAATCAACTCTGCTGGCTTTCCCACAGTTCATCCACTTATAATTAGGAACTACAGTGGATAGATGTTGATGTGAACAAAACTGACTCCATCTCTGTATCCCTGCTTTGGTTTCTCTTCAAGTTTCCATGCTGAGAACTGTGACCTAACTAGTCTCCACCAGCACTAAAGCCTCACTTAATGACTAGCTGTGTCCTGTAAACTCACACAATGTAATTATAAAGGTTCCTGTCAGTAAACGGCCAGAATGACATAGCAACCGAGATAAATATCAAACTAGGTGTTGGCATCAATTCTAAGCAAGTATCCACCAGGAGATATGGTTCCTGGCTTGTACTACATTCTTCGTCTCGTCAGTCATTAGTAGTCCAGCTATACTATAAAATATTGGCTGTAATAGCTGTCTGATGGCAGAGTTCGCTATGCAGACCTAGACCACTGGATTGCCTGTCTGCCCCAGTTTTGTCCCTTGCAAGTAACTTACCCTAGAGTAAGTTTTATTATAATGAATGGACTTGCCTGCTTCATTTTTGAGTCTTAAGATACCTCTTTGGTTCAGTGGTCACTGTACCTCTACTCCACCGTCAGACATATAGTTTCTGAACAAAGGCACAATTATGTATGCAGTTATTTTAATGTATGCAGTTTTAAACATCATGTCATAAGTCTTTTTTGTTATTATAGTCTTCATAATTATAATTTTAAAAATATATTATTATTGATTTCAGGAAGGAAAGGAGAGGGAGATATATAAACATCAATGAAGAGAGAGAACCATCGGTTGGCTGCTTCCTGCACGCCCCCAACTGGAGGTTGAGCTCAAAACCCGCGCATGTGCCCTGACTGGGAAGCGCACCAGTGACCTCCTGGTTCATGGGTGGACGCTCAACCACTGGCTGGGCCTTAATTACAATTTTTAATGGTGGCATAACATTTCATCAATCCAATGTATGTTATTGACTTACTGATTTACCTAAGAGACAGTATGGTATAGTGGTTAAGGGTACAGACTTTGGTGCTTGGCTTAAATTCCACAGGAGTCACACATTAAGTTAAATGCTATATTAAGTACCTGGCTATATATATTTTATATATTTTGGGAACTTATAGTTTTTCTGATAGATAAAAGATAAATAATGATTATATTGAATATCTTTTTTTAAATTTCTTTATTGATTAAGGTATTACATATGTGTCCTTATCCCCGAATTATCCCCCACCCCCCTGTATTGAATATCTTTCTTTTTTTAAAAATATATTTTATTTATTTTTTACGGAGAGGAAGCGAGAGGGAGAGTTAGAAACATCGATGAGAAAGAAACATCCATCAGCTGCCTCCTGCACACCCCCTACTGGGGATGTGCCCGCAACCAAGGTACATGCCCTTGACCGGAATCGAACCCGGAACCCTTCAGTCCTCAGGCCGATGCTCTATCCACTGAGCCAAACTGGTTTTGGCTGTATTGAATATCTTTATACATTAGATTTTCCCCCTAATTTTGGAAGATTAAAAAAAAATTCTGGGAGAGATTATTGGATCAAAGTTTATGATCAATTGTATGGCACTTGAAATTATTTTCAATTTTTTTTCCAGAGGGTTATACCTGGGCTTGTTTTAAATGCCAGGTTCTACCCCGACCTACTGAGCCCGAATCTTTGAGAGGGGGTGGCATTGGGAAACTGCACTTTTATTAAGTAACCCCAGGCGATTCTTACATATATTAAAACGTGAGAACCATTGGCCTGAAAGTCTCAAGGTCTTTCTTGACTGTTGTTTGCTTTGTTTTGTTTACAACAACAAAAGAATATTAGCCACTGGCAGCTCTGGCAAAGCAGGGGTGAATGGTGAGGGTGGGGACCACTGAAGGACACAGGCAGGCAGGCACAGTGATGGCTGTCGGGTGCTTGCGGGGATGTGTGTTGGGTTATGGGAAATTTGGGCATTTAAAGTTGGAACCCAATTTGTCTATTCCAGAAATCTATTTTATTTCAGCCACTCACAGGCCTTCTCATCACATATGGTAATGATTTGTGCTTTGAACTATCCATATTATTCTCAAACCCCCACAGCATAGCCTCATGTAGTTAGCCTAGTGATTAACATCAGAAGAGGCAATGATTTTTCCCTGTTGTTTAGAGTGCATTTCTTTGGTTTAAATCTTCCTGAAAATTAAAAGGCAAGAAAAATGCTGCCTGGCTGGTATGGTTCAATGGTTGATCGTTGACCCATGAACCAAGAGGCCACTGGTTTGATTCCTGGTCAGGGCACATGCCTTGTTTCAGGCTCAATCTCTAATAGGGGCCATGCAGAAGGCAGGCGATAGATGATTCTCTCTTATCATTGATGTTTCTCTCCCTCTCCCTTCCTCTATGAAATCAATAAAAATATTTTTTTTTTAAAGAAAAAAGTTAGTGATACATTTTCCATAGTAGTCATTGGACTGTATTGTGGGCAATATTGTTCCCTTCTATACTGCAAAAACTTTTTTTATTTTTTTTATTTTATTCATTAAGTTGATTGGGGTGACATTAGTCAACATGAACATGTAAGTTTCAGGTGTGGGTTTCTATGTTACAAGATCTGTATATTGCACTGTGTGCCCACACCCAAGTTAAATCTTCTCCTGTCACCTTATTTTAGGCCCTCCTTCACCCCCCATCCCCTTCCCTCTGGCAACCACCACACTGCTGTTTATGCTCATGAGTTTCAATTTTATATCCCAGGTATAAGTGAAATCATATGGTTCTTGGCTTTTTCTGACTGACTTATTCACTTAGCATAATGTTCTGAAGGTCCATCCATTGCAAAAACTTTTAACATGCTTCAGACATGCTGTAACCTTTGAACAGGCTGCCTTAAAGTTCATTTGCAATTCAGTTTAAACTGGGGTATGTTTTCAAGGGGAAGAAAGGTTATTGTAATTAATGCCACAGTTTCAAAGTAGTAATCCCCAGATGCCTGCTTAGCAAACACAGAGGTGCGAATAGGCACACATTGAGCCCCAACCCTTAGTAGTGACATCAGGAACCCTGGGAAGCGCAGGTGGGAGTCTCCATGTTTTAGCAAAACAGCAGGGAAGTGGACTGCTAACTGCCTCAGAAACCAAGATAGGTAATAAATTAGGACTGCCTGTATATAAAATTAAGGATATACGGCATAAAGTATAAAGAATCTATAAAAAAGTGAAACCGGCTGACATGGTTCAATGGTTGAGAATCAGCCTATGAAGTAGGAGGTCATGGTTTGATTCCCTGTGCTGTTTCTCTCTCTCTCTCTCTCTCTCTCTCTCCTCTCTCTCTCTCTCTCTCTCTCTCTCTCTCTCTCTCTCTCTCTCTCTCTCCTTCTCTTTCTCTTTCTCTCTGAAATAAATAAAAAAATATATATTTTTTTAAAAAATGAAAATTCACCATAAATTTGAGATGCTGATGACAGTGATAAATATCAAAGGACTTTGAGGGCCTCTGCCACAGCTTGAATAAGATAGATGAAAGGATAAGTCGGATGTGTGGATTCACTTGTATTTCCTTCAAAATAGTTTATACTTCTGGCTTTTCATTAATGAATGTAGGTATTTGCCAAAATTAATCCAAATTATCGTTTTTCTTTTCAGGGGCCTTGTGGAGAAAAAAGAGATGGAACTGGTTTTAACTAAGTTAGAAGCGGCACAGAAATACTTGGCGCAGAAGTACTGTGTCCTTGTCCTGGGCTTGGGAATGCCCGATAAGCATCACATGTGCTGCGGGAGGTGAGTGCACACTTAGGATTTCATTCCATCATCATTTGTTTGAATATCCATGTCCTTAAAACTCTTAAATTTGACTTTAGGTGCCCTGGAGAAAGGTTCCTTTTTTTTGTTGTACAGAATAATTGAGCTCAGCTGAGGCTCTGCCCCCAAAACATGTGATGTTTCTTTTGAGAAAGCCGAGAAAGTATGGGAAGAATCCCAGAATCTCTGCTGATATTTTAACAACCATCTACTGCTTGGGTTTAAATATCTTTTCTCTCAGTCCTGGCTGGTTTGCTCCAGTTAGAGCGTCAACCTGGGGACCAAAGGGTCTTGGGTTTGATTCCCAGCCAAGGGCATGTACCTCGGTTGCAGGTTTGTCCCTGGCCCCTGTCAGGGCACGTGCCAGAAGCAACCCAGTCGATGTGTCTCTCTCACGTCAGTGTTTCTCTCTTGCTCCCCTTCCCCTCTCTAAAAAAATCAATGGAAAAAATATCCTCAGTTGAGGATTAATAACAACAAGAAGTCTTTTCTCTCAGCATATATCAGATTAATGGAATCTTGCTCTCAACCAGGAAGGCTTCCGGCTGCCACGCAAAGGCCCCTTGGCTGCCTTGCGAGGGAGACCGAGTGATGGGCGTGTTTGATGGGTGTGTCCCCTGCCCTTTTCCTGCTTGTTTTGATGCAACAACAGTTGTGGATACAAGCTAGTGAGGTGATCCTGTTTGTGGGAAGGCAATTTTTACCTAAGGATGACAATTTATACACTACAGTCATTAAAATTTTAAAGTGTCTTGCCCGGCCGGTGTCACTCAGCATCCAGCCATGAACTAGGAGGTCGAAGTTCAATTCCCAGTCAGGACACATGCCAGGATTTTGGTCTTGATGCCCAGTAGGGAGCGTGTAGGAGGCAGCCGATCGATGATTCTCTCTCATCATTGAGGTTTCTATCACTCTCTCCCTCTCCCTTCCTCTCTCTGAAAGCAATAAAAACATATTAAAAATTTTTAATTATTTTTTTGCTTTAGTTATGCTACTTTATTTATTCATTTATTTAAATTTATTGGGGTGACTTGAACATATAGGTTTCAGGTGTGGGTTTCTATGTTACAAGATCTGTATATTATACCGAGTGCCCACCACCCAAAGTCAAGTCTTCTGTCACCACCTGTGAGGGCTTCCTCAAATAGGACTTGAGTTTATTGTTGTTTATATTGATATATTTTCAGTTCAGGCTCATTTTCTTTGTTGTTGTTTTTTTGTTTGTTTGTTTTGCTTATACGTTAGTTTACCTGTGGTTTTACTTTCTGAGGTTTTCATTACTCGTGGTCAACTGTGGTCTGAAAATATTAAATGGAAAATTCAAGAAATAAACAATTCATAAGTTAAGTCACACTCTGTTCTGAGTATTGTGATGAAATCTCATGCCATCCTGCTCCATCCTGGGATGTGAATCGTCCCTTTGTCCGTCGTCTCCATGCTGTATAGCTTCCTGCCCATTAGTCACTAGTGCTCATTCAGAAGGACGAGCACACTGCTGTCCCCAGGCTGTTGATCGCATGGCGTAGATTATATTTGCATGGCATAATGATATATTTCCACTTCTTACTGCACCCAATCACCAGAACCATTGATTTTTTTTCCTTTTTCTTCATTTTAGTCTTACCCTCTAGTTGTTTTATTTCCGTACCTACTAACACCTCATGTTGCCTCTTCATCATATTTCCACTCCACCCAACACTCACATCACCAGTAGCATTTGGAAGAATACATTTCTTGGCTTGTTTATCCTGAATTTATATTTATTAACCTTTGATAGAACACTCCAGGGGTTTTGATCTAAGTAACCTAAGAAGTTGGAGAAAAACACATTGGGACTCATTACCAATGCATCTTGCCAGCATTTATGTGCCTAAATAGTCTTGGGGCCACAGGTATTGATCCTGCAAAGGGACCTTTTGAAGATAAGGGTTTGTTCACTGAACATTTGAGCTTCCCTCTCAACCTAGAGTTGTGATCTGTTATATTGCAGGGAGAAAATATCAAATACACAAAAAGACTGGAAATTCTTTGAGGTGAGTCACTTATGCTTGGGGGCTTTTCTCTTGGATGTGAAATTGAAGTATAGCAACAACTAATAGCCATTTGCCAGGTGCTTATTTATAGTGAATGCCCTTTTTCAAAAGGATGCTAACAAACTACGTATTTTTGGTCTGATTTTCCTCCTACAAAGGTTAGTACATGTATAATTTATCACAGCTTTTTAGGAATGTTGAAAAATTGGATTGACTGGGTTTACATCTATTTAGCAGTGTTATATAGATAGGTGGGAGTTTTTCATATCATAGCTCTGGGTTGTGATTCTTGCCTGTTTTCCGTTGTAGTCCTTTTATACTTTCTGTGCATATGTAGCTTGGATTGTTTTCCGACGTCAACATTTCTCAGAGATTGAGGAAGAAATAGGGAGGCTCTTTCGTACCAATATGTTTAATATTCCTCGAAGGAAGCGTGAGGATGAAGAATCAGGAGGGGAAAAGAAACGCATGACATTTGTACAATTCAGGTATGGCCTTTTGACATTCTAAGCTCAAGGATATTTCTAGAAAATAGGATGATGTGACCTAAATGTCACCTTTACCCCCATAGGAGAATGATGGCAAAACGCCCAGCGATTAAAACAGCCATTCACATGCGCTCCCCAGTCATGTCTACTCTGCTGCCGTCTCTCAGAGAAAAAGCTCAGAATATCTTTGAGAAAAAGAATCAAATCAGCACCAGATTCCCAGCCCAGATGCAAGAGCACATGGAAAAGATGGAGTCTGTGCCCATGCCAATGTAAGCGGCCCAAGGAAAGAGAAGAGAGGGCCCCGAGTATCATTTCCTAGGTTGGGCCAGGAGGGACAGGGGCTCAGACACCAGGCCTCTGCCAAAAAGCTGAACAAAGATGAAAGCACCATCTTCCTGCCCACCCCTGCTCCTTTCCACCTGTTCCTCTCCAGAGTAGCTCTTGGGACACCCTAGACTAGAAAAGATTGCTAGAACATTAAGCTAGTTCTAGTTTGGACAAGTGAGTAGCAGACTTTATAAGGCTGAGGTTTTTCCATTAGAAGAATCATCTTTGGGAAATGGGGGAAGGACCGGTACCAAATCTGGTTTGGGGCTGAGTTTTTGACCCGTATTTAAGACCACAGTGGTTCAGGGAAACAGGGAATGCTTAAAAAAAAAAAAAAAAGCTGTGTGTACATACACACAACCACAGCCATATACCTTTAGTCTTTGCCCTTACTGCTTTAGCTATACCAATAATTCTTTTCACAGAGTTGGCATTTTGGGGCAGCCTCGATGTCTGTTCAACCCCCACACTCTTCTCCCCCTTGAACCAGAAGAAAACATGAAATCGCCCGGGAGACAGTCTTTCCTGATAGAAAGAAATAACGTAAGGATTCGGGATACACTGGACTTGGTCATGAAAACACTGTCCTCTCAAACATCATTCCCTAAGTAATCTGGTCCATTCCATTTCTGTAATTAAGTTTGCTTTGTCATTTATTTACCTCCCTGGCTTCTGTGTGACTAGAGTAACATATCAGGACATTTAGCCAGTGTTCTAGTGGACTAGTGAAGAAATATTCTTTTTATTAATTTCTAAGTTCATTTTTGCTTTATAACAAAGTGTCTTTGATATGTTTGTAAAAAATTTTATAAAAAGGCAAATTAAATATTTTAAATATTAAACCTCTTTCTATGGCTCTATTATTACTGGCAGTAAGATATAAAGTATATCTGATTCATTTAAAAGCCTTTTAACATATATGTTTCATTAATTCTTTTATTTATTCATTTAACAACAAATATGGATTAAGCCCCTGCTCCCTTCAAAGCCTTGTGTTGGGTTATGTGGAGAGAGAAGATCATCAAGACGGAGACCATATCCTCCAGGTCCGGGTAGTAGAAAGGATGAGTAAAATACGTGCCTGTTCACAAAACAATATTGAAGATGACAGAGGTCAACACTGGTGCCCTGAGAGGACAGAGCAGAAGAGCAATCACTTCCGGGGGGGGGGGGGGGGGGGGGACGCGGGGACCGCAGTGTTCTGATTGGAATTTGCTGTTGCAAGGACCAGATGGCACTAAAGAGGAACTTCCAGTCAGAGGAAGAATGCATGCAAAGGCAGAGATGAACGAGTGTGCCCTGTGGCCAAGGAGTGGCACGGGCATGATGTAGGTGAAAGGGTGTGGTGGAAGAACAGGCTGGAAGGTTCAGCTGAGTGTCCGGCTAGGGAGTGGAGGGATGCTCTTTGGTAGGCAGTGAAGATTAGGAAACTCTAGTGAAGCCAGGGCACTAGGTGGAATACAGAGCTGCTGATTATATAATATTATCATTTTAAAAGTCCTGTAGGAGTTTAGCCAAGTGAAACAACTGCACCGAATTTACCTTTCTGTGCCACAGGGTATAATCAAACTCTGAAGTCCTTCTTTTAGCAGTTAGCTAAAAATTCATTCAATGCATAGAAAAAACTGGATCCCTTTCCCAGGTGTAATACCGGGAGCCGAGGAACGCCAGCCCCAGCCTATTGGTCATGTGGGGCAGCTTCTGTTAAACCTCCTCTGTCTTCACTCTCTCATCCTTGATTATCCCAGGTTAGTTTCTGTTACTCCTGTTAAAACTGCAAAGTTTCAATCAAGATCCAGGATTATAAGTTAACCCTTGCCAGACTTTTTATTTATGTCGAGAATTTGGTTATAAGGCACTCTGTCATAACACATTTTTATCTAGACCATGTTGACATGGTTTCATTTTTGTTTCTTGTTTTTGCTATTTTTTAACAAATACAGCCTGGAAGTTGTGAGACTTTCATACTGTCTTTACTAGGGCGCTGGGCTTTCTCTGACTCCTTTCTGAACTGCAAGATTGGTGTACTTCATTTATTAATGCCTTCGTTTGTTTATTCATTATTTCCCTCTACAATTACTATATCCCCACTCTGTGCTGTGCACCACGTTTGGTGCTGGGAACTCAGTGTGGAAAAAATATAGTCAGCTCTTGTTGGAGAGTGGGAATTTTTGAGCATGCTTCCAGAGAGGCCGTGGACTATGCCCCAGATAGAGTTGTCAGTGCTGACACTAGGCCAGGCCTTGAGATATGGTCTCATGGCCCCTTCCACTCACGTAGCCTTCTTTCATAGAACACTGTCAACTTTCTGAAGAACAGGATGACCCTGTGAATAACATGGTCGTCATTGGCATGATCCTGACGTTGCTTGGGAAAAACTATTTTGTCTTGGGTTACTTGTTCTGCAAAAACCGGATGTGGTTAATATGCTTAAAAGCGGTCCTACACAAAGGGTCGCTGCTGCTCTCTGGTCTCCCGGCGTGGAGAATGGCAGAGCAGTCGCCGGGTCACCCGGCTGCCTGGCTAATAAAGGCTCCCTAAATTTTAATTTGGTCTGGGCTCCAGTGGTCATTCACTCGCATCCGCTCCACAACACTCTGACTTGGAACTGACAAGTCTTGGGGGAAGACAGACAGGAAACAAATATTTAGATAATGAGTTAATTGTAGTGGTGATGCGTGTGGCAAAAGAGAAGAGAATGCTATGAGCGTATATAACCAAAGACTTGCTCATATGTGGGGGATTGTCAGAAAAAGGGAAAGTCATCCCTGAGGAAGTGACATTGAAATCTGAGACTTGAAGACACATAGCAATTCAATAGGTGGGAAGTGAGTAGGGGGATATTCCTGACTGCATTAGCTATTTATTGCTGCATAACAAATTACCCCAAAACACAGTGGTTTAAAACAGTAACATTTGTTATCTCACAGTTTCTAGGGATTAGGTATCTGCATACAGCTTAGCTGAATCCTCTGACTCGTCATCTCTCAAAACCTTTCAAAGTGTCAACTCGGTCTGATGTCATCTAAAGGCTCAACTGGGGTTGATCTGCTTCCAACATGACTTAAGTGGTTGTTGGCAGAATTAAGTTCCTTCGGCTCCTCATAAGCTATTGGCCCAAGGTCTCCCTCAGTTCCTTGCCATATGAGCCTCTCCATAAGGAGCTTATAACATGTCAGTTGGTTTCATTAGAGTGAAGGAATATAAGAGGGAGAGAGAGAGAGTGCAAGCAAAACAGAAGTTACAGTCATTTACAACCTAATATTAGAACTGATGCCATCACTTTTGCTCTGTTCTATTCATTAGAAGCAAGTCACAAGCACACCTCAAGGGGAGGGGGCACACAAGGCGGAGAATACCAGGAAGTGAGGACATTGGGGTCCATCTTAAAAGCCAGCCTGCCACACTGGCAGAGGACACATGACAATCTTGAGGCTGGAAGCAAAGCTCGTCCAGGTTGCGGATAAGGCTTTTGTGGGGTAGAGAGGAAGGATAGAAGGATGAGATGTGGCTGGAGAACAGGCAAGAGCCCTGTCCTGGAAGGTTCTATAAGTGCAGTAAGGATTTATAGATCCAGGAGGCTTGTTGCAATTTGATTGTTCAGTTTGTGCCTTGCACAAAGGCATCAGCGAAGGGCACGGATGGGGTGAAATCCAAGTACATATCTTGGTCTGATTCTAGTTCTCTTCAGAGGGAGTCCCTATTTGTAACTCCCTAATCAACAGCCTTAAATGTGAGCCCTTTGATGGTTTTTAAGTAGGTGCATCATTAAAGCTTACCAAGAGGGTTCTTTTTATTTAAAATATTCGGCAATTAAGAGAACGAAAAGACAAGCTACAGGCTGGAGAAAATATTTGCAAAACATCTGATAGAAAATTTGTATGCAAAAATAGAAAGTATTGTTAAAATTCAACAAGAAAACAAACAATCCAATGGAAAATGGGCAAAAGATATGAACAGACGCCTTACCAAAGAAGATATACACATGACAAATATGCAGATGAAGAGATGCTCACCATTATTTGTAACCAGGAAATGCAAGTTTTAAAAGCATGAGATAACATTACATACTTATTTAAAACAACAACAACAACAACTGACAATACGAAATGCTGGTGAGGATGCTGAGCAACAGGAACTCATTACTGGTGAGAGTCAAAACGATGCAGCCACCTTAGAAGACAGTTTCGAAGTTTCTCAACTTACGTTTCTTATTCATATCCTTTGCTTATTTTCCTATTAATATACTCCATATTGATCTTTCTTTTATTGCTTTGTCATTCTTTGAAGAAATTGCAAAGGTTTCTATGAGAAAGACAGGTTACAGAAAAGTTGAATATATTAATCCTTGTTCAGTGTAAAAAAAACCTTAGGAAAGTACAAAGAAAAAAAAAAAAAAAGCTCAATCTCACCACCAGGATAACTTATAATTGTTAATGTTTTGTGAACCTTCTTTCAGTCATTCGTGTGCATTTCATCCAAACAAAAATGGGGTCATGCGCATACCCTTGTTTGCAACCTCTCTCCTTCACATAGTAATAAGTTGCGAACATTCTCCTTCGTCAGCTAGTATCCCCTGAGACATGATTTTAACTGCTCTGTGGTATTTAGGGTGTGAATATGTCACAGTGTCCTTGCCCAGTCTCTCCTTTCTTGTCACACACATATTGTCACCTATACTACTGGTCATTTTCTTAGGATAAAGCCCTGCAAATAACATGGCTGGGTCCCCGAGCACACTTTCTCAAGAGCTTACTATTGCCCAGTTTCCTCCCAGAAGGCTAGCCCCAAAGCACACCACCCCCTTCTGTGTGTGGGAATGCTCACTTCCTCAGCTGGGCGTTATTACGTCTTTGAATCTTTGCATATTCTATGGTAGTGAAAAATGGAATCGTATGCTTGTTCTACGTTATACTTCCAGTTAACAGTAAGGATGAATACTTCTTTATATTGGCCATTTGTGTTCTCCTTGTGTGAATGACATAACTTATTCATATCCTTTGTTTATTTTCCTAGTAATATACTCTATATTCATTTTTCTTATTGCTTTGTCATTCTTTGAAGAAATTGCAAAGGTTTCTATGAGAAAAACAGGTTACAGAAAAGTTGAATATAGTAAAATCCCATGTGTGCAAAAAACACACATATATGGGTAATAAGTCTGGAAGGAAATAACTAAATTATTAACAATGATTCTTTCTGAGAAGTAGGATTATGGATGATTTTTAAAAACATTTATTTGCCTACATGTGTTTTTTTTTTTTTTACAATATACATATTTTTAAGTGTCCCTGATTTCTTGCATAGTGGTGACATCTAGTGCCCACGCCCACCCAGCAGTACACAGGTACCTCATGCCTATGAACAGAAGATATGAATAGGTAATTAGCCACAACAGGAGAAACACAGATGGCCAATGTGAAGACGTTTTCATTCTCATTACTAGTTGGAAGTATAAATGAGAACATACAATTCCATTTTCACCTATAGAATTGCAAAGATTCCAAGAAACAATGATGTCTAACGTTGGCAAGTGGGTGAGGAAGTAGGCATCCTTCCACACTGATGGGAGAGTTGTGGTCTGGTGTGAATCTTGTGGAAGGCAATTTGGCAGTAACACATGACCTTTTGAACTTTGTGTATTTTGTGTATTCAAATATCTGGCTCTTTGGTGCCGATCTGTAAGGGTGTTATTCATTATTGATTTAAGACTTATTGAGGGGTGAAACTATGCCATTCCACCCAGCTCTGCGACCCGCTAGACATCTCAGAAGTGCTTTTGAGGATGATTATGAGAGTGATAAATAAATAATATATATGCATCATCTTGAATTTGTTAGTAGCCATCAGTCATTTATTGATAGTCTACTCCGTGCTCAGTGCCTTGCTAGGTCTATGCCGGACTCAAGAAGTATAAGGTGGAGTTCCCGCCCTCAGAGTTGAATTACGGACAAAGCTCAGTAACAGAATGAGGGAGCGAGCAGGTAAGACTGTTTTGTGAAGTAGAGTCTAAGGGCTCAGCACTCAGCCAGCTCAGAATTATCGAGGCAGAAGTAATGAGCTCCCCAGATAGGAGGAGCTCACATCTCATTCCCAGTGGTCACTCCATCCTCCTCCTGCACCAACGCTCTGGGGAACACCTACCGCGCAGCACAGCTGGCGCTTCTGAGTTTGCGTCTTTTTCCTGGCAGGCAGTGACTTCTCCTTCAAAGTGTATCTCAGGGCAAATACTTGATTAAGGAAAATTGCTCTATGTAGAAATGTGCCAGGTAATAAATGTAGAAGATCCCAACCACTTTTATGCTAAGAAATGTTATGGTGTTTTATTATTTCCTGAGGATGTATTTAATTATCCCATAGTAATTTTGTATTTTCAAATCAATTTGTCATTTTTTCCATTTAATCATTATACATTCTGAGTCACAAGTATCATGTGTGTACAAATTCAGACATGGTTTCCTCAGGGAAATTATATTTTAATTATCTTTATACTAAAAAAATAAATGTAGAAGGAATAATAGAGTTAGGATAGTACCATCTTGCAAAACCGTAATGGAATGATGGGTCTAGGTATTGCTCATTGGTGGCAGCGAGAGACATCTAGTCATAACGTGCCCCCAATGGAAATATACACCAATGATGTATTCCTGGAAAAAAGCAACAACACCCAAATCAGATCGAGATTCTAAATCTAACATTGGATTTATAGGAAATTCAGGGAAGAAGGAACATGTTAAATAATACTATAGGGATTCAATCAGAAATTTCAAAATGGGGAGAACTCTGAAGAAAAAAATTATCCTACTCTTCAAAAAATAAGGGGGTGGGAACAGGGGAGGGAAACCTTCAGGGTAAGAAAGAAACTTAAAAGACATATCGGTCAAATGCAATGTGTGGACCTTGCTTGGATCCTGATATGTACATTTGACCCTTGAACAACAAGGGGGTTAGTGGCACTGACCTCCTTGCAGTCAAAAATCCCTGTATAACTGCATCCACAGTCTCAACTGTGGATAGAAAATACTGTTTTTTATTTGAGGTCTGTTGGATCCACTAATGCGAAACCCAGGGATACCGAAGGCTGACTATATATTTATTGAGAAAAATACATGTGTAAGTGGACCCATGCAGTTCAAACCTGTGTTGTTCAAGAGTTAAATATATATATAATATATGTAGTTTATATATATATATAATGGCATGTACATATATAATATTATCAGGAAAATTTACTACTTAGGGGATATTTGATAATAATGAATTATTGGTAAATTTGTTAGGTGTAATAATGTCATTGTTTTGTACCCCCACCCCTTTAGAGGCACAAACGTAAATATTTACAAAGGGGGGGATAAAAGGCAGGCAATGGAAAGGAAGATGAGAAAAAATGAGCAGCTATCAACTCTCCATAAACTATTGGATATGGCTGCAGGTTGACTGGTGAGTATTACACCCTCTTCTCTAATCCTTTTGCTTTGCAACAAGCACAGACCAGAGCATGCGTGAGAATGTCAAACAAACAGGACATGCCCGC
This sequence comes from Eptesicus fuscus, assembly GCF_027574615.1. Classification (NCBI taxonomy): domain Eukaryota; kingdom Metazoa; phylum Chordata; class Mammalia; order Chiroptera; family Vespertilionidae; genus Eptesicus; species Eptesicus fuscus. The sequence continues at coordinate 29,995,202 of NC_072477.1, read as the reverse complement.
AAGAGAAAGAAAACAGTAACAAAATGCAGTAAATCCACTGCATGCTGAGACAGCTGGAATCAACTTCAGGCTGTGCCAGCGGCAGGGCAGTCTGGCCTCAGATGGATCCTGCGGAGGATTTACGGCACAATTCCTACTTCAGGGGAGTGTGTGCTTTTGTGTGGCTTCTCTGGGCCCACTGACTATGAATAATGTGCTGGTTCCTCCCCAAACACTGTTGCTTAATTTGGGAATAATTATCTTCTCTCCCCCCACACGCCCATCTCCCTGCACACAAACCCTTTATCCTGAGCTGATAATTACACAGTGATGCAGCCCTACAAGGCACAAAACGAGCATTTGCTTGAGGACATGAGTCTAAGTCATTGCCCATGAAGAATAAAGTGAGGAGGAGCCCTCAATGTCATCACAAGACTCACACTGCAACATGTACCCATTAAAGGACAATTGGGTGGGTTTTCAGAACTAGAAAAACCTTTTCCCACTGGTTCTCACAGCAAACCAGGAAGAGTGGTGGTTATAGCTGCTGGCTTTTCAAGTCAGAACCCTGAGGTACAGAGCTGTGGTTACCAGTCCAGAATTTTAAGTTTGTCTTACTAAATCATTGGTTTATTGATTCACAAACATATTTATTGTGTATCTGCTGCACTGGGCCCTGAGAATACCCCCATGACAATGCAGCCAGACAGTGCTCTGCCACGTGGCTGGAGTTCCTCCTTGTGGAGGGGGGAATGAGAGGGAGTTAAGAGGGGCCAGATGCCCGGCTGGTGTAGCTTGGTGGTTGAGTGTCAACCTATGAACCAGTAGGTCACAGTTCGATTCCCAGTTGCCCAGGTGTGGGCTCCATCCCCAGTGTGGGGTGTGCAGAAGCAGTCAATCAAAGATTCTCTCTCATCATTGATGTTTCTCTCTCTCTCTCTCTCTCTCTCTCTCTCTCTCTCTCTCTCTCTCTCCTCCCTTCCCTCCCTCCCTCTCCCTTTCTCTCTGAAATTAAAAAAAAATTTATTTTTTGTTTTAAAAAAGAAGGGCCAGATGATTTGTACTTTGTAGGTTGTGGCAAAATGTTGAGATTTTATCTAATTGTGACTGGATTCAGATGGAGGGTTTTACATGTGACATGATCTAATTTATATTTGAAAGGATTACTCTGGCTACTATGTGGAAAGTGGGCTGGGGGTGGGGATGGGGGATTGGAGAATGGAGGCTGGGAGATCAGTCCAAGGCTACGGAGGTGGCCCAGGAGAGGGAAGATGGTGAGCTACTAGAGATGGATTCTGGATAAGGTAGAGTTGACAGGATTTGCTGATGGATTGGATGTTGGGAATGAGGAAAGAGGAAGTAAGGATAACTCTAAAATTTTTTCCCTAAGCAACTGGGTGTTCAGTATTTCCATATGGAAGAATGGATGAGGAACAGGCTGAGGGAGAAAATCTTGAGTTCACTTGAAATGCCAATTAGTCATCCATATCTGAGTCAGCCTTCGGATATACAGGCTGGCACAGAAGTAGGTTTACAGTTGTTTGTATGGGAAAATATTACAATAATTAATAGATAAGAATACAAGAATAAACTGTGTTTTGTGTATTCCCAACTGTAAATCTACTTTTGCCCACCCTGTATAGATTGGGAGTTCGGGGAGAAATCAGAGGTGGAAACGCAGATGTAGAAGTAAGTGGTTATGGGACTGGGTAAGATTACCTAAGGAGAACGTGAAGTTGGAGAAGACAAATGACTAGCTATAGGACACTCTTCCTGTTAGAAGGGGCATAGGAGGGGCAAGCAAAAATGCAGCAAGTCTCTTATGTGCTCCAGCAACTCAACTCACCTTCAGAATGTGCCACCAGCTAGTGAGATAAGAGAAAACCAAGAGAGTGAGATTTCATGGAAGACAAGAGAAAAAAGTGTGACATGAAGTAGGGAGTAGGCAGCTGGGTAGAAATGCTGCGGAGAGAACTAGTAAGATGACGGCAAGAGAGCTGACTAACAGATTTGGGAACATGGAGGTCAGCTGTGCATACTCAGAGGTGTGGAGCCCCCTTGAAATGGGCTGAGTAGAGAAAGACAGGTGCGAAAGTAATAACCAAGACTCTGGGCAATCCAAAATTTGCTGTGAATGGGGGCAAAGAAATGGTGTAGTAGCTAGGGGGTGATGTAGGGTCAAGGGTCTACTAGGTTGGGTTGTTTTGGTTTTGGGCTTTTTAGAGACAGGAGTTAATAGAATAGCGTTTGTATGCAGGGATCTAGTAGTGAGTGGGTGGGGTGAGTAGGATACTTGTAGGAGCTGAGAGCTTGAGGATTGGGACCAGAAGCACAGTTTGGGGGTTGCCCTTAATGGGGAAAGGCACATGCAGTTACAGGAGGGAAAGCAGAGGGTATGACACTCTTTCCCTCCTGACTGTCATAGTTTTTCCATGTTTTCTTAGATGTTCTTCTGTGTCTCTTAGATACCAAGAGGTCCCCTCTATGTCCATCATTTGAACCAGGCTCAGTCTCTGAATTTTCAGTAGAATTTCAGATAGCAAAAAGCATAGCCCAAACAAGTGCATTCCTAATGGTGGGCCCTCAGACACCACCTGGGAAAGACATAGCTGTGTTGTGAAGTGTTTGTTTGGTTTTCTGGAAGCCACATTTTTGGGGGTGGTCATCTGCTCCGCTTATAAGTACAGCCATGAAAGTTGTATTGTTTGTTCCCCCTAGGGTCCCTCAACCAAGTCGTGGATCATCAAGCATTAAAATTAATAGCACCGGATCTTTGAGCGCACTTTTCCTCTGTAGAACTTTTGTGCCCTATGGGTTACATTTTCAGATGAAGGTATTTTCTCTTTTAGAATTGACTTCCATGGGAAATACTGCCTCTCCTAAAAATTTACTGTAATTACTTTAGTCACAGAACAAGAATATATGACCTATCATGGTCCTCTTTTTCGTTTGCTGCAAGGAAGCACAGATATACATTTAATGCTCTAGCATGAGAACTTGGAGCTTTGGTCTCTCAGGTTTTCATTTTCTATTTTTACAGCTTTGTGTTTTTTTTTATACTTTTTCTTTTGTTTGTTTCTTTTCTTAAAATTAAATTTTTTATTTTGAAACAATGGCAGATTGGCATGCCAATGGAAAGAAAGAACACAGAGAAATCCTGCAAACCCTTTACCCATTTTCTCCCAGTGGTAACATCTTGCAAAATTATAGCACAATTTCACAACCAGGATGTTATAATAATCCAGTTAACATCTTTAGTTGATTTCTGTTTTAGACTGTTAAGTTAGAAATGCCAATAGTCATCCAAGTAGGGATGAATCAGCCACAATAATTCCATTCCCACAAGAATCCCTCATGTTGCACTTTTATAGCCACACTAGAGGCCCGGTGCATGAAATTTGTGCATGGGCAGGGTCCCTAGATTTGGCCGGTGATCAGGGCCTATTGGGGCCTTCCTTTTTCCATGCCACCCTCTGGTGGTCAGCACATTTCACAGTGAGCAATCGAACTCCCTGTCTTCCTGTTGAACTCCTGAGTGGACACTTTGCATATTAGCCATATATATATATATATTTCTCTCCTCTCTCCTGCCCCACCCTCTCCTCAACCTCTGGCAACCACAAATCTGTTCTTCATTCCTATAAAATTTTATCATTTCAAAAATGTTATATACATGGAATTATACAGTAGGCAACTTTTCACGATTGGCTTTTTTTACTCAAAATAATTTTTTGGAAATTCACCCAGATTGTTGCATGTATCAGGATATGTGGGTTGTTTCCAGCTTTGGGGCTATCCTATATAATAAAGAGGTAATATGCAAATTAACTGTCATGCCATCACAAGATGGCTGCACCCACAGGAGAGGCAGCGTTCCCATAAAGAGCGATCAGTAGGGACCTGAGGCTGCATTGAGCCGGGCCTGGGCAGGGGACCTGAGGCTGTGCCCCTTGCCCGGTGGGGCTTGATGGGGGACCTCAGGCCACGCCCCCCACCCAGCGGGGCTTGATGGGGGACCTCAGGCTGTGCCCCTGCACCCCAGCGCCAGGCCAGGGAACCTTAGGCCACACCCCCCACCCTGGCACCGGGCCGGGGGACCTGAGGCTGCACCCCCCACCTGGCATGCACCGGGGGACCTGAGGCTGCACCCCCCTGCCCAGCGGGGCTTGACGGGGGACTTGAGGCTGCGCCCCCCGCCTGACGCCAGGCCGGGGGACCTGAGGCTGCGCCCTCCACACAGCACCAGGCCAGGGGACCTGAGGCTATGCCCCCTGCCCGGTAGGGCTTGACAGGGGTGAGGCCAGCCGGGTCTGGGTCTCACGTGATTTCTAGGCGCACATGGGCAGGGACTTGACTCTGGGTTCTGTGGTGTGCCCCAGACTCTGACAGGAGGAAGATTTTCATATACATTTTACTAATTTTCTTTCATCTCTGACACTTCTGTTATAGAGAAAGGGCAAATAGCAATATTAAAATATTTCCTCTAATTAATTCCCTTTTAATGTGCACGAATTTCGTGCACCAGGCCACTAGTTACAAATAAGCTGCTACAAACACCAATGTACAGGTTTTGTGTGAACATAAGTTTTCATTTCTCTGAGCTTATACCTTTTATAGTGAATTATATTAAATCTTTTTCTGTGAGTGGATATTTTATAATCCCTAAATAAACAAAGACAATCTACTTTCTTTGTATTGTGGTTATTATTAGCATGCTATTATCCTTCATCTTCACAGCTTCCCAGTCTCTAATGCCTCTTGTAGCCTGGGGGAAAAGCCGATGAACTGGGCACAAAAGTTCTACAGAGGGGAAGTGGGCTCGGAGATCAGGTGCTATTAATTTTAATGCTTGATGAACCACGACGTGATTGAGGGATCCTAGGGAAAACTCAGATGAACACCATTTGTTTGTGGGTCTGGAGGAGCCTGAATTCTGATACATGTTTTCAATTACTTGCTTTTATATGGCTCTTACGAAAACCACTACATTAATAAGATGCTGTTCCTATGCCCAAGGGGCTCACAGTCCAGTGGGAGAGGCATATGAATGGGTAAATAGTCATGAGACAATGCACTAAATGCCATTCCAAAATCTGCTCATGGCAGAGGTTCCAGCAGCAATCTCCAGTGACCAGAGGTGGTGGCAGCAGGGGTCTCAGATGACTGGGTCAGTGATGTGGCCTAGCCTTTGGTTATGGCTAGTTGTCCATTCCTCCCTTTATTCTTGTCTATTTTCTAAGCCTTCCTGGAAATTCTACCCCATTTACTCTCAGTAAACTCTCTTTCTGTTTAAATCACTCAGTGTTTATTGATAGGTCACTAGTGCCAGGTTCTTAGGAAACATTCCAGAATGGTTTGATGCATGAGAATGTGGGGCTAAGCCTCACTCAGTTGTAAAAATGCTGACATACTTCATGTCAGTTGGCAATTAGACACTGCCCTTAACCCCTGAGGCCTCATCCTTCCTAGTGCCCGCCCCCCCTCAGACACTCTCCTCTATAATCTGTCATCTTGAGGGATTAGGAACAGGTGCTTGGTACTAAAGGACATTCTTTCTGATTGTCAGGTGATGCATCTAAATGTATACAGTATACATATATAAGTGGAGGTAAGAGAAAGAGAGATTAAGAAGTAACCCCACTTACCATTGCACCAAGAAAATTAAGATACCTAGGAATAAACTTAACTAAGGAGGTAAAAGACCGGTACCCAAAAAACTGAAAAAAGAGATAGAGGAAGACATAAACAGATGGAAGAACATACTGTGTTCATGGATTGGTGGAATCAACATCATTAAAATGTCCATACTACCCAAAGCAACCTATAGATTCAATGCACTCCCCAATGGCATATATCACAGACCTAGAACGAACTCTCCAAAAATTCATCTGGAATAAAAAAGACCCTGAATAGCTGCAGCAATCCTGAAAAAGAAGAACAAAGTAGGAGGGATCTCAATACCAGATATTATGCTGTATTACAAAGCCACTGTTCTCAAAATTGCCTGGTACTGGCACAAGAACAGACATATAGACCGATGGAATAGAAGGAGACCCCAAAACCACTATGCTCAATTAATATTTGACAAAGGAGGCAAGAACATACAATGGAGTCAAGACAGTCTCTTCAATAAATGGTGTTGGGAAAATTGAACAGATACATGCAAAAAAATGAAACTAGAACATCAACTTACACTATACACAAAAATAAACTCAACATGGGTAAAAGACTAAAACATAAGATGGAAAACCATAAAAATATTAGAGGAATCCACAGGCAGCAAAATTTCAGACATGTGCTGAAGCAATTTCTTCACCGATACAGCTCCTAGGGCAATGGAAACTAAAGAGAAAATAAACAAATGGGACTACATCAAAATAAAAAGCTTCTGTACAGCAATAGAAACCATCAATAAAACAAAACAAAAAAATCCCACTGCATGGGAGAACATATTTGCCAATGTTATCACCAATAAGGGTTTAATCTCCAACATTTACAGAGAACTCATACAACTTAACAAAAGGAATATAAACAACCCAGTCAAAAAATGGGCAACGGACCTAAATAGATACTTTTTGAAAGAGGACATAAGGAAGGCCAAGAAACATATGAAAACATGCTCAAAGTCACTAATCATCCGAGAGATACAAATCAAAACAAAAATGCGGTACCATCTCACACCTGTAGAGTGGCTATCATCAACAAATCAACAAACAACAAGTGCTGGCAAGGATGAGGAGAAAAAGAAACCCTCGTGCACTGCTGGTGGGAATGCAGACTGGTGCAGCCACTGTGGAGAACAGTATGGACTTTCCTCAAAAAACTAAAAATGGAACTCCCATTTGACCCAGTGATCCCACTTCTAGGAATATATTCCAAGAAACTAGAAACACCAATCAGAAAGGATATATGCTCCACTATGTTCATAGCAGCCCAATTTACCATAGCTAAGATTTGGAAACAGCCTAAGTGCCCATCAGCAGATGAGTGAATTAAAAACCTGTGGTATATCTACACAATGGAATACTACACTGTAGTAAAAATGAAGGAATTCTTACCATTTGCGACAGCATGGATGGATGGAACTGGAGAGCATTATGCTAAGCAAAATAAGCCAGTCAGAGAAAGATAAATATCACACGATCTCACTCATTTGTGGAATATAATGACCAACATAAACTGACAAACAAAAACAGATAAAGAGACAGAGAAGCATCGATCAGACCATCAAACCTCAGAGGGAAGGTAGGGGAGGATGGGGGTAAGGGGGAGAGATCAAACAAAGGACTTGTATGCATACATATAAGCCTAAACATGGACACAGACATCAGGGGGGTGAGGGCACGAGTGAGGGGAGTGGGGGGCAAAGGGGGGATAAGGACACATATGTAATACCTTAATCAATAAAGAAAAAATAAAATAAATAAAGACAAAAAATAAGTGGAGGTAAGTGCTATAAGAGATTCTATCAATTATATAAAAATATATATTTTTATTATATATTCTGGGTTTTGTATCTCAACTAGAATGGTTTTTCTTACCTAGAGACTATAAGCATAACCCATTAACTTGTAAATAATAAAATTATAGGTTTTTATGTTTAAATGTGTAATCCATTTAATTTCATTTTGTGTTGCATTATCAATATTCTCGGCCAAAATAGATACCCAATTTTCTGAACAACTTTTATTGAATAATCCTTCTTTCCTTCAATGTCTTCAAATGTCACATTTATAATATACTAGTAGTCCTGTACGTGAATTTGTGCACCAGTAGCTCTCTGTGGGGCCTGGCCGCTCTGTGCCCGCTGCCCAGAGGCTCTCCGCGGCCCAGAGGCCCATCCACGTCCGGGCACGGAACACTTGCCATGCCCTGGCCTGGTCAGAGGCCAGGTTCCCCACCCCCACCCCCGGCTGCTCCGTGCCTGCTGCCCAGAGACCCTCCATGGCCAGGGTGGAATGCTTGCCTTGTCGCCGCAGTGACGAAGCAAGCATTCCACCAGGCCACTCATGCTGCCCACTCTCAACGGCTCCCCCCTCCCCCAGGACTGGGAGACTCCGGCGGGGCTGAGAGGACTGGGCGCTACCATCTTGTGGCTATGGGCACCGCCATCTTTGTGATGGAGTGATGGTTAATTTGCATATTACCCTTTTATTATATAGGACTAAATTCCAATTTTATACAGAGGTAGATGAATGAAATATCATTTGGTTAGATTTACCTCTCAGTTTGTTTTCACATGGTTCTTGAACCTTATTCATTCTGGAAGGCTGTTTAAAAAGTAATATGTTTGCCCAGCTGGTGTAGCTCAGTGGTTGAGCATCAACCTATGAACTAGGAGGTCATGGTTCAAATCCTGGTCAGAGCACATGCCTGGGTTGCAGGCTTGATCCCCAGTGAGGGGACATGCAGGAGGCAGCTGATCAATGATTCTCTCTCATCATTGATATTTTTCTCTCTCCCTCTCTCTTCCTCTCTGAAATCAATAAGAATTGGCCAGAATCAAACCTGGGACCCTTCAGTCCTCAGGCCGATACTCTCTCCACTGAGCCAAATTGGCTAGGGCAATAAAAATATATTAAACAAACAAAAAAAAGAAGTAACTTGTTTGAAAACCAAATCTTTTTTTTTCCCCATTATGAAATATTCATAGCACAATTTCCTGAGATGTTAACAATGCAAGGTTTAGCGATAAACTGACTCATACTTGCACATTCTCCTCTTTGTTTGTTGCCTGAGAGATGCGTGACTGATCAAATAGGTATCAGCATGAAAGGTTTGTCAGGTTGAGAATCAAAATTTTGTTTGACAACTAATACATTTCGTCATGAACAACTTGGTCAAGAACCAAATTGAGATGAGAGATGATGGAGATGGGAGACATTGGAGAAAGTTGGTTCATAGATAAAGTGTCTTCCAGCACCATGCAATCAGCCTGGAAGGAACTGTGACCTGAGTCTGTTGTTGAAAGAGACTGAGGGCTTTGAGGATGAGCCTGTGTTGGTTGCAGAGGTTTCTTTGTCTCTGGTCAAGTCTGTGGGTTGGAGGTGGATGATGACATGGAGGAGTTGGTGGAGGACCACAGCACTGAGCTGACCACCAAAGAACTCCAAGACTGTGGAGAGCAGCTACAGCGTTTGAACAGGTTCAAGCCTTGGACTGATGAGAGGGCACGGTCCTCTTGTGGCAAAGCCACATACAAGTCCCAGCTTGGAGGGCAAAGCCGAAGGCTATGTTTGTATGTAAGCTTGACCTTATAGTCCTAGGTAGCTGAGGGATGTGGGCTGCGGGAGGTGCAGCAAGTGCTGCCAAAACAAAGCTTGATAGAATTCAGAGAATTGCAACAACAGGAAAGAAGTAGATTTGAAACTTGCAAGGACATTATAAACATCTTGATCACTCCCTTGTTTTGCTTTGTGTGATCTGACTATAAAATAAAGATTCGGCTTACAGGCTGTGTCACTGTGTCCTCATCCAGGCGCAGTGATCCACCTGGCCCCAACTATATTCTCTTGTCTGTTTTCTTTAATCCTTCACTGCCCCTCCTCAGGTTCACCCCTGGCTGTGTTGGATGAGGTTCACAAGACCTTCAGAGGGAGCAGCAACAGATGGGGGCTGAGGAGCTCTTCTCAGAGGAGGAGGAGGGGAGGATATTCCTACTTCACTAATCAAGAAAATGCTTGGGAAATGGGGAGAAATGCAAAGTTTTATTGAGAAATACCACCCTGACAAAGAAGTAGCAAACTACACGATAAACTTATTCAATGACAATTCAATGTTTCACTTTAGGCAAGTGTTAAAACATGAGCAAAACCAAACATCATTGGATAATTTTTTACTGAGACAGAGGCCCAGTGATCTGGAAGCAAGTTCTAGTGGAGCAAAGAGACAAAAGGAAGGAAAAAAAAAAACCCAGAATACAGCTTTCTGATTTTTATGAAAGAGGACTCCCCTTCTTGACAATAACATCCCTCCATCCCTCCAACCCTCCTCTCCATATTCAATCATCAATAGCTTTCAACATTAAAGGTAAGTTCCAGTGCGTACATGAATTTTCATTTTCTACTGTACACTTAATTTCTTTTTTGTTAAATTTTCATTTACATTTCATGTCCTTTTTGTTTTTAAAGTATTTATTTAGCCCAGCTGGTGTGGCTCAGTGGATTGTTGCCCCATGGACCAAGAGGTCCTGGTTTCAATTCCAGGTCAGGGCACATGCCCAGATTTTGGGCATGATCCCCAGTAGGGGGCATGCAGGAGGCAGCTAATTGATGTGTGTCTCTCCTCAATGTTTTTATTTCCTTCTCCCTTCCTCTCTGAAATCAATTAAAAATATATTTTTAAAGTGTTTATTTACAGATTAAATAGTGCATTAGACATGTACTGTATATAAGAAAGGTTAAAACAGGGAATCATTTGGGGGTCTGGAATGTATTAATTCAATTTACATTATTTCTAATGGGAGAAAGTGTTTTGGTTTTCGAACAAATCGCTTCTCAAACAGCCTTCTGGAATGAATTAAGTCCAAGAACCAAGGTTCCACTGTATTTATGACAACTTCTTCACAAATGGGAACTTACTACACATTCCGTATGGCTAATGTGAGATCCTCCCATGTTAGCACATGTAGATTTACTTCCCCTGTCAAGTGGCTGCTTGGTGTCCCATTACATGGATTTAACCATAAATGATATAACCAATTTGGGGAGGTTTTAAAAAAATAGAGATGCCTTGCCCCCATGTGTCAACACCACCTACAAGATGAAGATGCAGGAGTTTAGGGAGAGTTTGACCATATGAATTTTCCAAACCCTCCAGGTGGTTCTGATCATTGGCCAGGTCTGGAATTTATTGGCATAAGCAATGCATCGGTTCACCCTACAAATATAAAAGCAAACAAAAAGCCACAAAACTTCTGTTTTTAAAAAAGGCCCATCTTCCTAACCAATGGTTAAGTTCAACAGGGGGTTGGGGCATCCGTGGGGAGGGGTGTGGGATGGGAATGGGGGGATGAGGACAAATATGTGACACCTTAATCAATAAAGAAATTTAAAAAAAAATAAAAAAGGCCCATCTTCTCCTTTCGAGGACATCAGATATAAAATAAAAAATATAAAAACCTGTGCTTAAGGACTTCCAACACTTCAGTTTATATTGCCCTGGCTTGCTACCAGATTGCAAATTTTCTCTGTTTAGCAATAACTAAAAGACACGTCAGTCTAGAAGCAAGATGAGGGGTAGAGCCCTCTCAGTAGATTCCAGATATCCAGGCCAAGCTTTTGCTTCCAAAGAACATTGCCGTCCCTCCTATATTTAGAATAAATTCCATTTTGGTTGTCCTCCAGGAACTGGGCAGTGGCCAAACATCAGTATTTCTTCAGATTTGGAAACGGATCTTGATTGTTTCTTCATAAGTCGCCATAGAGCTCAGATAGTCAATTGCAGTTCTTGGGAAGGGTTAAAATGTGAACTCAGCTCACCACTCCCGGGCTATCTGGAAGCCAGAAAACTGTATTTACAGGTAAAGAGGTTTATATAAATACTCTCCTCAGTGACCCACATGTTAGAGTTGAAAATAAGCATTTTGTCTTTGATGGATGATATACCAAATTAGGTGGCGTTGCTAATAGCCCCCCTCAGTGAGAACTAAACTCAATGTGACCCTTTTAGATTGGCCTTGACAAATTTTTAAAAGATGATTTATACCACAAATACAAGATGAGAAATGACTCATACGAGCAACTGTGTGACAGTACAAAATTAGTCAGCAATAGAGACATGATTGAGAAAACAAAAGAACGCGATGCTGGAACGTTAATGAGGGAAAGAAAAACAAAACTCCTGAATACTTTTCCCACATATGGTGTTGGGCAGGCCTTCACTGGAGAGCATGCCTATCCAGAATGGGCCGTCATCATTTGGGAACTCTATCTGAAAAAATAAACTGTGCCCTGAAAAATGTGGGTGGCTTATGAGATGGGAGGAATGTCTGGGGGGAAAATTTTAACTAATTGGAATTATTATTTTTTAAATTGACTTTAGAGAGAGAGAGAGACAAAGGGAGGGGGGAAGAGAGAGAGAAGAGAGGGAGATTTCTTGCTCCGCTTATTTGTGTATTCATTGATTCTGACTGGGGATCAAACCCTCAGCCTTGGTGTATTGGGATGATGCTCCAACAAACTGAGCTACCTGGCCGGGCCCTAATTGGGATTATTTAAACTGCAGAAAAAAACCACCTCAGAAACAACTTAAAAACTGTCTTCAAAGATTCATGGTATGATGATAAAGAGAGTGCTGAGTATCTCCCCCCGCCCCCCCCCTCCTCTCTTCCACAGAGGACACAACTGGAAAACAAGAGGTAAGTATGTAATCATTAAGATTAAGCTAGGTCTAAAGATGTGTTTGCTTGAGGCAGGCTCGTGTCCCGGGGACTTCGTGTGCAGTGCCTGGAGTATAGAGCATGGACTCTGGAGCAGATTGCCTTGGGTTAATCCCAGCTCCCCCACTTATGCTCTGTGAGGCCTTGCATGGGTTACTTACCCTCAAGCTGATTCCGTTTTCCCCATATGAGTGAGAGATCAATGGTGTCTGCCTCATAAGGTTATGGGGAGGAGAGTATGAGATGACGCGTGCAAAGCCCCAAGAAGTGTGTGGTTATTGGCTGATCACTACAGATGGTAAAACTTCTGGAATGGGCTCCTGGGTGGGATCTTGAGTCTATTCGTAGACATTTAAAAGACTCTCAAATTTATGGTCCAATTTGTAGTTCTAATTGGAGTCAACTCTTTCAATAACACAGGATGTGTATGCTAACTATCTCACACAACATTGTAGTCATAATTTCAAAATTGCCTCATCCTATCTCATTTATATATCAGAAAATTATAAATCCTGTGAGCCCAGCTGTGGCTTCCCTGCACACAGTATGTACTGGTACATGCAATCACATGGGTTGTGAGCCTGGATGTGGCTGATGAGAATATTTGCTCCTTCACCGTTTGATATTACAGAGATATTATCAAATAGTTTTCATAACACACCATGGAATAGATTCATTCCTGAATTCTGTGTCAGTGTGCTTATTTCATTGGATTAAAATAAATTCCATTCAATTCCACTTACAGTTACTGAGAACTCCTGCTAGGCCCTTAGAAAGACAAATAACGCTTGTCCCCTGCCTTTAGAGGCCTCAAGGTCTAACAAGAAAAAGAAGAAACAAAAATAGCTCATTTTACTATCATGTGATAGATGGCACATTTCAGGTGCAATCTGACATGGAAGCATAGAGTCTGATTGATGATTTTTGCCTGGGAATCACAAAAGCCCAGACGCGTAAGTCGCCCTTGAAGAAAGTGGGGAAGGCAGAGCGTTTCTTGAGGTGAAGCTGAGAGTAGGGAGTGACTTTGCGGGGTCCAGGGCCTGGCATCAGTTTGGCGGAGTGAGGAGCGTGGTGGTATAGGGAAGAGGAGCACAGTGAGGGATGGGGCCATTGATTGCAGGAGCTGACAGTGTTGGGTGACTTCCTGGCGCTGTCAGAGCCCTATTCCACCTTGATGTCTATTGTCAGCAATTGTGGGAAGGGACGGTGGTCTCGCCCAGCTCCTCTCCTGCCCTCTGTGTCGGGAAGTCATGTCAGCTATAGGGACTCCATCTTCCCCAAGAGAAAAAATTCCACATTTTATAATTGTTGTCTTAGGGAAGTAATGCACCTTCTTAGGTAGCAGGAAGGGTTGAGTAGGCACTGGATTTAGAGGCCTAGGTTCCAATTCCAGCTCTGCCACTTACAAGCTACGTTACTCTGGGTGGCTGCTCATTGGCACTCAGTTTTTCTGGCCAAGGGCTTAATATGCCCAGTTCAGAGGATCCTGGTAAGGATGAAATGAGAGATTCCATATGAAAGCAGCCAGCTTAGAGTAGATGCTCCAATAATGTTTGAGGGGTTTACTAGTATGTTATTGTTACCATTGTGATTTTGCCTCAGGAGTGTTGGCATGGAGCTGTGACATCGCCGGTGAACACGAACATGAAGCAATATTTGAGGCAACAAGAAGTCAGAGGCCGTGGGTTTAAACTGCACCTCTGCCTTACAGAGAGGTTTCAAAAGCACCACTGACAACTCAGTAAGAATCCTGTGTGTGTGGGGGGGGGGCGGGGGGGTGCAGGTGGGGGGAGATATCTGTCTATTTTGAACAATTCTTAAACACTAGAGGCCCGGTGCATGACATTCGTGCACTCGGGGAGTGGTGGTGGTGGTGGGGTCCCTCAGCCTAGCCTGCACCCTGTCGCAGTCTGGGAGCCCTCAGGGGATGTCTGACTGAGTGGGCCTAAGCCGCCAGTCGGACATCCTTAGTGCTGCTGCGCAGGCAGGAGAGGCTTCTGGCTGAGCGGCACTCCCCCTGTGGGAGCGCACTGACCACCAGGGGGCAGCTCCTGCATTGAGCGTCTGCCCCCTGGTGGTCAGTGCACATCATAATGACTGGTCATTCCACCGTTCGGTTGATTTGCACATTAGCCTTTTATTATATAGGATTATCTAAATAGGAAAACAGTAAACGCCAGAGCAAGATGTCCTATCTGTGATCAATGGAATAGAAAGAACTCTTTCCTCCAATCCTGTTTCTAGGGATTCTGGTCTTATCCGCCCAAATCACAGACGTATGTGAGAAGTAGGCACTCATCCCATTTTATGTGTCTGTTCCAAAATGCTGGAAGTATACAGAACTCTACAAGTACGGGGGAGAGTTCAAGGAATTCCACCCCCTGAATGTTGCTGTGACCGTTTCCACGACAGGAACAACGAGGAGAAACAGTAAGAGAGAACCAGGACGGCCAGGAGGCGGACACAGGCGTCCCTGCAGATTCAGGCCCAGCGGTGGTTAAGGGCTCTCTTTTCATCTCTCTTTAGGCAGCAGGACTGTTCTCTGTGTTTTTCTAAATAACAAGAAGCAGAATTCTGTAATAAATCACCCCCACCCCCGGGTTTACAGGGAAGGCAGCACGGGCACTATTGACCAAGCCACTCCCTGCCCAGCAGGCTCAGGATCCCGAGGGGACAAAGTTGCATGCATGTTCCTGGGCACCAACTCTGGGCATAGCAAACGGCCTCAGCACCCCGGATGGGAAGTCTCGACTTTCAGGGCAGAGCTGGGGAGAAGCAGCTGAATGAGGAGTGTTCAGTGCTTTCCTACGGCACTAGGTCAAGGCTTTTTTCAAAGCAACCAACAGATCGTCCTTTGTCCATTCTAGCTCAGTGACACCCGAGGCCCCAGCAGCAATAGTTGGTGCCCATCACGAGACACCGCACCCTCATCACATGCTTGTGTCAGTCTCTAAAATGAGCCTGGACGAGCTGGCCCAGCGGCCCTGCCCCTGACCTCTGGCCAACAACTACTTTCACTCCCTTCTTTTCTTTGGTGCCTGGTTTCACAGATGCCAAAAAAAAAACCACACCTCATTGATTCAGCATGTGGGATCATCAGAGCTGAACAAACAGAAGTTTTCCTTTGTAATACCTTCAGGGGAAGGTTTGATAAATAAAAGAATAAGCCCTGACTGGTTTGGCTCAATGGATAGGGCATCGGCCTGCGGACTGAAGGGTCCCGGGTTTAATTCCTGTCAAGGGCATGTACCTTGGTTGCGGGCACATCTCCAGTGGGGGGTGTGCAGGAGGCAGCTGATCGATGTTTCTCTCTCATCGAAGTTTCTGACTCTCTCTCCCTCTCCCTTCTTCTCTGTAAAAAAACACACACCCAATAAAAATATATTTCAAAAAATAAATAAAAGAATAGTAAGAAGTTGTTAGAGGAAGGGGGTCATTTAACCCAATTAAAATAATAACTGTATTAAAAAGACTTTAAGTAGGGTTGATGTGTTAGTCCCTGGTGATTTATAGCCCCCTAGATTTTATATTTTGGCCCATCTCCACTGAGAAAGATTATACATTAAAAAATAAAAAAAAAGGAAGGA
Organism: Eptesicus fuscus; assembly: GCF_027574615.1. Lineage (NCBI taxonomy): Eukaryota > Metazoa > Chordata > Mammalia > Chiroptera > Vespertilionidae > Eptesicus > Eptesicus fuscus. Next base: position 29,979,257 of record NC_072477.1, on the reverse strand, counting down.
AAAAAAGTTTAAGTTAATGTTTATTTAATCTAAGTTGATTTAAACAGCCTGCTCTAGGCTCTGAAAGGAAGACAGGTACAGACGGGCAGTAAATAGGCCAGGCATTTGCTTCCTTGGTAGTACCCAAATCTCTTTTATTTATTTATTTTAAAATATATTTCTTTTTATTAATTTCAGAGAGGAAGGGAGAGAAGAGAGAGATAGAAACACCAATAATGAGAGAGAATCACTGATGGGCTGCCTCCTGCACAACCCCTGCTGGGGATTGAGCCCGCAACCCAGGCATGTGCCCTTGGCCAGAATCTAACCTGGGACCCCTCAGTCTGCAGGCTAACGCTCTATCCACTGAGCCAAGCCAGCTAGGGCCCAAATCTCTTTTGGAAACAGAACTATGTAGAAAGCAAACAGGTAAAATGAAAAGAAGTAACATTAAAGAAACAGTTATTTTTTGGACCTATTCTAGATACTATAATAATTTTGTCATTTGATTCTCATTGCACTCTGAAAAGTAGTAATGATCATCCCAATTTTACAAATGGGGAAAATTGAATCCTGTAGAGATTAATTAACAAAGGTCACAGTTAGTGGCAGAACCTAATTTCAAATGCAGGTTTGGTTGATTCCAAAGTCCATGCTCTTTATTTTTTAAAGATTTTTTTATTGAATTTTATAGAGAGAAGAAGGGAGAGGGAGAGAGAGAAACATCGATGTGAGACTGAAACATCAATTTGCTGCCTCCTGCATGCTCCCTACTGGGGATGGAGCATGTGCCCTGATCAGGAATCGAACCAGCAACCTTTCAGTGCATGGGACTACACCCAACCAACTGAGCCACACCTGCTAGGGTGAGGTCTTTTGCATTTTAAAGATCATGGACTTTACCCTGGTCAGGGCACATGGCCAGGTTTTGGGCTCAATCCCTACTAGGAGGCCTACAGGAGACAGCTGATCAATGTTTGCTCTCACATTGATGCTTCTTTCTCTCTCTCCCTTTCCCTTCCTCTCTTCTTGAAAAAAATCAATAAAAAAAAAAGAACTCTAGTTAACAATACATTAAAAGAATCAGTACATTAGAAGGTTTCAGTATGTATCAGAATACTTTTAATTAAAATGTTTGCGTAAAGTTAAAATGGAATAATAAAAAATACTAAATTAATTCAATAGAACAGGAAAAGAGAAAAAAGGAACAAAGAAAAGATGTGACAAATGGAAAACAACTAACAGATGCTAGATTTTAATCCAACATATCAATAATTATGTTAAATTTAAATAGTCTAAACTGCTCCTAGTAGTAAAAGGCAGAGGTGATTAGATTTAATAAAAAGCTAGACCCAACTATATACTGCCTATTAAAGAATACTTTAAATATAAAGACACAAATAGATTAAGAGTAAAAGGATAGAGTCCTGCCCTAGTAGCTCAGTTGGTTAGAGTGTTGACTTAATAAGCCAAGGTTATGAGTTTGATCCCCGGTCAGGGCACATACAAGAATCAACAAATGAATGCATAAATAAGTGAACAACAAATCAATGTTTCTCTCCACCACCACCGCCCCCCCCCCCACTTCCCTTGCTCTGTCTCTCTAAAAGAAAGCTAATAAATAAAAATTAAAGTATGGAGATAAATAAAACTAGAAGCATAAATTGTGCCAATAATAATCAAAATAATGCCAGAATAGAATTCAAAAACAAGGAATATTAGGGATAAAGAGATACATTACATAATAATAAAATAATAATTTTTATCAACAAGACATAGCGATTTTAAATGTATATATACCTAATAACAGAGCTTCAAAATATCTAAGATAAAAACTGATAGAAATGAAAAGAGAAATAAGAAATGAAAGAGAAATTTATTATTACAGTTGGAAATTTCAACACTCATCTTGCAGTAGCAAGATAAAACATGTAGACAAAGCAGTCAGGAAAATAGTAAGAACAGAGAAGACCCAAATAGCACTATTAACTAACTTTACCTAATTGACTCACCAGTAGATACCCAGTCTTTTCAAAGACACACAAAATATGCCCCACTATAATCTGGACCATAAAACAAATCTTAGCAAACTTAAAATAATTGAAATTATGTTTTCTAGACACAATGGCATTAAATTAAAAATCCATATGAATGAAAAAGATATCTGGAAATCCCTTCATGTTTGGAAATTAAACAACACACTTCTCAATAGCCTATGGGTCAAAGTAGAAATCGCAAGGGAAATTAGAAAATATTCTGAATTGAATGAAATAGTTTAAAATGCTGACATTTTACAAAGTCCAACTGGTCTGGATTAGTGTGGTTTGTCTGCAGGTTATAAGGCAACGTGCCACCGGGGCAACTTGATTGAAACACAGGAGCAAGCACACTGCTCTCCTCAGTCTCTAAAATGAAGAGCAGGTGTGTCCTGTGTGGGGCGCACCTGCCTCTTCTCCTCCGCTCTCCCTGCTGCCCAGGCTCTGCCTGCGTTTCAAATCACAAAGTGGACACGTACACAAGTGTCTTCACGCCAGACGCCATACTAGTGTTGCGTATTTCTGGGAGAACATCTTGCCCATGATACAGTCGCTGTGCAGTGTGGATGACAAAGGGGTTCGACAGAAAGGAACCTCACAGGGTGATTTGATCATGGATTCCTAACTGGGCAGGTCTTGGTGGGTCGTCATGCACCAGGCATATCACTTCTTTAGTAAGAGGTTTATCTTTGCCATGTCCGTTGTTTCTGTGCATCTAGGTTAACACATCTTTGAAATGCCTCTATGAAGACCTCCCCTCCTCAATCACCTGGATGGTGTGGCTCAGTAGTTGAGCATCGACCTATGAACCAGGAGGTCACGGTTCCATTCCCGGTCAAGGCACATGCCCAGTGGGGGGCATGCAGGAGGCAGCCAATTGATGATTCTATCTCACCACTGATGTTTCTGTCTTTCCCTCTCCCTCCTCTCTGAAATCAATAAAGTAGATGTATATATTTTTTTAAAGACCCCTCAATCAAAATGACCCTCAAGAGAGCATGTAATCTTGTTAACTACTGTAATCCAATCCCTGACTTGCTGTCTTCCTCCTCCATGTAATCTTCCTATGATCCCTTCTTAATTCCAGATGCCTACTAGAAGCTGCAGCCCTAGCTAGTTTGGCTCAGTGGATGGAGCATTGACCTGCGAACTTAAAGGTCCCAGGTTCAATTCCGGTCAAGGGCACATGCCCGGGGTTGTGGGCTTGATCCCCAGTGGGGGCTTGCGGGAGGCAGCCAATCAATGATTATCTCTCATCATTGATGTTTCTATCTCTCTCTCCCTCTTCCTTCCTCTCTGAAATCAATAAAAAAAAAATATTTTTTAAAAAAAAGAAGCTGCAAACTGCCATTCTAGGAAGTATTTTTCTATCTGCTGAGATCTTGCTCCCAGGTATATCCTGTTTGGCTCAAATAAAATTTTATAAAAATTCTCTGCAGGTTTGGATGTTCTTACCTCGATAGCAATGAACCAAGAACTGGGAGGTTCTCCCTTCAGTAACCAGGAGTTAGCTGTCTTACTGGGTTTGAACACCTTCAAATATAGCACCAACCATCTGGCTTGCCCTCTTGCGAACTTCTGAAGGAAGTCAGAGGCCTGCGTGAAATTCATTCCATCATCACGGGTGAGACAGCTAGAAAACAGGAAAAACCAACTGAGGTCTGGGAATGTATAGATTACATGCTACTAGTAGTAATTATAACATTTATGTACTGCTTACTCTGTCCCGGGCATTAACTCTTTAAACCTTGCAGCAACCCCATGAGGGAGGTCCATTCTGCAGAGAAGAGATTGAGGTGAAGCAAGTTAAATAAATTGCTTAGGGTCCCACAACCAGCAAGTGACAGAGCTGGGATTCCATCCAGGCTGTCTGCTCTGGCAACTGAATGGCTCTAAAGGCTTCATGTTGAAGTATGTGGTCTCAAGGACCCCTGAGGGAGGCCTTATAATCAAAGGGGGAAATGGATGCTGGAGGAACGCCAGTGCCTGGGCAGAGGATCTAACAGGCCCAGAAAGGTTGAATGACCTACCCCATGGTCATTAAGCTGTTGGTGGCAGATCTCAAGCTCGACTCAGACCGTCTAACCCACAGGCCACTGCCCTTTGCTCCACACAATGCTGCTCCCTTACCTGGTGCCCCAAGAAAATCACTCATGTTTTTTACTTTCCAAAGCACCAGTATGACCAGCTGTAGATGCAGGTATGAATATAATGAACAGAGCAGAGGTAGTATTTCTGGTGCATAGTTCTAAAGGCTGTGTGGTATCAGGGAGAGGGAAGGGACTGGGAATTACTGGCCTGTGTGGGCCCATATACACTGAGTGGCCGGATTATTATGATCTCTGAATATATATATATATATATATATATATATATATATATATTTTAGAGGCCTGGTGCATGAATTCATGCATGGGTGGGGTCTGGCCAGCCTGGCCAGGGGGAGGGGTCATGGGCGGTTGGCCGGCCTGCCTGCTGGTTGAACTCCTGGTCGAGGGGACAATTTACATATTAGCCTTTTATTATATAGGATATACACTGAGTGGCCAGATTATTATGCATTCAGAGATCATAATAATCTGGCCACTCAGTGTAATATGGATCTGGTCATGGAGGCCCAGTTAACACATATGAGCTGTGTGACCTTAAGCAAGTTACTTAACCTCTCTGAGCCTCTATTTCCTTATCTAAAAAATTGGGTTAATAATACTAATAACCTCGTGGAGTCACTGTAAATACTAAATATTAGAGACAATGCACATAAAGCACCTAAGGCAGTGCCTGGTACATTGGAAATGCCAAGGCAGTGTTGGCACACATTTCTTAAGTATTGCTTCTTGTGTCGGTCTAGGAAGTAATTCCTTGAGTGTACACTCCTGTAACTATAACCTCTGGATGAAAAAAGAAACCAAGTTTTTTTATTTTTCTCTTCCCTTCTTTACTCCCTTGAGAATGATGGTTTCTAGCGTGTCTTCCCCAGGTGCTCACCTGCCTGGGACTTTGAGACACTTGCCTGTCAGCACCTGCCTCATAGTCCAGGTCAGAGCTTCTCTTTGTTTTTAGCACACACCTAGCATTTAGGAAATTCCTCCCTGGATCCAGAAAGGGTGTGTCTAACCATGCATTTTTTCCAAAGTTCAGAAATGGGAGGATTCCATCAGAATGCTGTGTAGGCCCTGCTGGCGTGGCTCGGTGGTTGAGCGTCAATCTATGAACCAGGAGTCACAGTTCAATTCCCGGTCAGGGCACATGCCTGGGTTGTGGTCTTGATCCCCAGTGTGGGGCATGCAGGAGGCAGCCAATCAATGATTCTCTCTTATCATTGATATTTCTCTCTTTCCATCTCCCTTCCTCTCTGAAATCAATAAAGATTTTTTGTGGTTTTTTTTTTTTAAAGAATGCTTTGTAGAATACACACACATTCATGTATTTAGCAGGGGGAACAAGGATGCCTGGAAGAAGATTGTTTTTTGCTTCTTAGTGTTGTATATTCAGTTTCTTCTAGAGAGGGTTAGGATTCCAAACACCTGGACTATTGCTTCATGGGGTGTATAGTACCAGGAAGGACTCTTTTTTGGAGGACTCTCCCACAGCTGGCATCCCAATGGCCATCTTCCATTTTGAGATCCAAAATGATGGGATCACAACTTCTTCCTCTTGGGTACCTCCCACTCCCATAGCTCCTCTACGTGAAGCCACCCAATGACCATGTTTACTGGATCAGGTCATTTTTATTTAATTGATTTAGTTGGGCAAAGGGAAAAGAGCCATCTTGATGTCAGTGCCAAGAGAGAGGGCAGGGACCATGACCCCAAACGTCTCACGGGGCTCAGAAACCTCTGATGCTCCTGTAGAGTCCTTGGGAAGAGAGAGTGTAATTGGCCAAACCGCTGGCTGGTCCAGATTGGAGCACATGCCTCCTCACCTTCTTCCTGCCCTGGGTGTCTGTACAACCAGGAGATACATTCTCTCTTCGGCTGGTTCTGCCACCACAGCACGTCCATGGCTTGGATTCTGTTCATAGAGAACGAGCCATTCTGGTTGAAACCTTGCCCATCTTGCTCAAACGATCCTCACAATGACTCACTCACTTTATGTTTTGCAGACTATGCTCTTTGGCCTTAATCTAACTTCCCCACACTAAGAGGAGAGCTGAAAAAGCTTGGCATCACTGCGCCTTATAGGCCTGCCACCCACCACAGGAAATGGATGTGGTCCTGAGAAACCGGGCTGGCCCTGCCCACAACACATAATTACTGGCTTTCCTATTGGGACGGTCCAGGCCAGAGCCAAAGCTCTTGTACTGGCAGGAGCCGGGACATCATCCCCCATCCTTCCTTCCAAGACAAACCCAGGGAGCCTTTATTCTCCGCGCTGATTTCTTTGATGAGGTTTTCCAGGGACTGATGGACGGCTCTGTTCCCTCACCTTGGCCTCCAATTACTGCCCACACTTGCTGCCATCTGTTGTGGTTTCTGAGCTAGGAATGGAGGTGTACTTGGATGTTTGATCATCGCTTTGGAACACGGGCCTACAAAAGCACAATGCTCCCTGTAATTTCCACTCCTTTCTGTTCAGCCTTGGGTTTTGCTGAAACAGCCCATGCGGCAAAGAATAGACAAGGTATGGGTCCCTCCCCAGAGTCCCAGCTTACCTCCCGGTCTTATCAGGAGCGAAATCAAGTGAGGGAGCAGGTTTCTGTCTTTAATCAGCAATTAATCAGCAAGGAAGTGTAAGCTTATCACACATCACATGTCAAGACACAGGGGCCGAGGGGGTTCCCCAAGGTGAAGCATACCCGCCCCCCCCACCCCCCCGCCCCAAGGAGCTTGCCTTGTGGACTGTGCACTCACACACGTTCTCCACGCAGACCCGCGTGGCCAGTAATGAGCAGGTCCGTTCTCAACCCAGGAGCAGACACAAAGGCAACACGTGGTGGAATTTGGTGCATATTCAGTGACTGTTCATCACACTCAGAGCAGCTTGAGGTCACTGTGGACTAGAGGACTCAGGGAAAGGGGCCTAGAAGAGGAGCTGTTTGAACTGAATCGTAACATCAAGGAAGAGTAATTTGGGGGGAAGGAGAATAGAGAAGATAACAGTACCCTCCTCTGCATAAAAGTAAGCGTGAACCCAGCACCTGCAGGGACCCATGCTGTGGTCCCCTTTTCCTTTGAACTTCTTCCAGACTTTTTCCTTCGGCTGCTTCAACCAAGTAAGAGAATCCTGGTAGGCTGCAGGCACACCCCTAAATAAAGAAATGATCAAGATCCCTGAAGGTGAAGCTCCAAAATTCAGCTTCCCCATGCCCACCTCAAGTTACCCAATGTGTATGTGTGTGTGTATATATATATAGTCATTGAAGTAAAAATCACTAATTAAGAAGCTTGCCCGACTGGTGTGGCTCAGCAGTTGAGCATCGACCTATGAACCAGGAGGTCACGGCTCGATTCCCAGTCAGGGCACATGCCTGGGTTGCGGGCTCGATCCCTGTGCAGAGGGCAGCTGATCCATGATTCTCATCATTGATGTTTCTATCTCTCCCTCTCCTTTCCTCTCTGAAATCAATAAAATATTTTAAAAAAAGAAGAAGAAGAAGCAGCAGCAGAAGGGTGTGGGGAAGAGGGAGTTAGACTGAGGGAGACACCGCAGGGTGCCCAAGGCTAGTGGGGATGAAAGGGGAGAGACCCCAGAAAAAGCAGCTGAAGAAGGCTAAAGGTCAGTGCCAAGACTCGTGTCAGGTGAAGAGGTCGGACAGCCAGACAGCTGTTTGTCTTGTAGGTGCGGGCAGAGGCAACTGGAAGGAAAGAGCCGAGGGCTGGTTTGACACACTCTGGGTTCTGTATGGGGTCTTCATAATCCAATTACAAGATTTTAGTTGAGGTAACAGACTCTTACCATCTTCCCTCCCTTCCACAGCCACCGTGGATTTTATCTTCATCAGGGAAATGCCAGGAAAGGCATGTATGGTGAGCTCTGTGACCTTGGGTCCCTGGTCGGTCTCAAAGCATTTCCCTGCACTTGCCCTGGGGTACCCTAGTCACTGCCAACTGGAGACAACTCTTGCCTCAGCTCCTGGCTTCCCCACCCTGCACCCCCTGCAGCACTTCCTCCCTTGATCCCTGTGCTAACAACAGCCCAGGGAGTGTCCTGGGCCTGCCCAGGCTCTTCCCCTGGTCAGAACCAGGAAGGAGGAGGAAGCCCAGCATGTGGGAACAGTGAGCCCAGAGGAGGATGCCAGGAGGGAATTGTGCCTGAGCTAGGGGCCTGGGGCTGGCCACCTGCCTGGGAGCTGGGAGTTTTTGAGTCTGAGTGTGGGAGTAGCTTTTTATTGGTATCCATGTACTCATTCATCAGGATTGTAACCCTAAGCGTGCGTGTCTCTGCTCTTCACCGCTATCTTCCTAGTAAGAGGCATCGGAATGGCACTGCCAGGAGGAGGCCCATGAAGGTTTTGTCAATGAAAAGAGAACTTAAGCTCCAGGAGGGCAGGAGGTCTGTTGTTTTGCTTGCTGCTGTATCTCAGTGCTTGGCACATCGTAGGCACTAAATAAATACGTGTTAATTGAGTGAATCAATGAAGCATTTAAAAATTACTTGATCAAGGCCGGAAGCTTTTTAAAAAATTGCAATCTGGCCCTAGCCGTTTTGGTCCAGTGGATAGAGTGTCAGCCTATGGATTGAGGGTCCTGGGTTCGATTCGAGTCAAGGGCACGTACTCCAGTTGCAGGCACCTGGGTTGCAGGCTCAATCCCCAGCCCAGATTGGGGCAAAATATCCTTGGATGAAGACTAACCCGCCCCCCACCCCCCCAAAAAAAATTTGCAATCTGGGGAAAGCCAGGGCAAAAATTTTGCAGATCCTGAATTCACGATCCATCCATCCATCCATTTATTGAACACCTACTCCGTGCCAGGCACAGTGATAGATGTTTGAGATACAAAAATGAATAAAATATAATCTCTGCCATCAAGAGGGTCACAGGAGACTTAACAAATTAAAAGCCAAAAAACATCACTCCAGTTGGGCGGGATCAGGTAAGAGGTCTAGAGAAGGGGATAAAAGCATGGGACCTGGCCTCAGAGAAAGGGTTTTAAAATGTCCTCTCCATTTAAATGTCCGTATCTGTAACTGGAGGATACTCATTGTTTCTATTTACTGTATGGGTTGTTGGGAGGATAAAACAAGCTAAAGCATGAAGTTGCTGGGCACGGGGCGTGTGGTAACACAGACCACAAGGCGGGTCCCAAGGGAAGAGCAGTGAGTTTCACCCGGGAGGTGGGGCTCAGGCTAAGTCATCCAGGATGAGTGCATGTTGGCCAAGCGAGCAGAGAGGAGGGCTGAGTCAGATGGGATGATGATAAGAATGACACACAGTCCTTCTAGGTCCAGCTGGTAAAGGGCCTGAGGAGGGCATTGAGAGAGTGCTTAAAGCAAGAGCAGGGATCACCCCACACTCGACGACCGGAGGGGCCTGCTCTTCTCCATGGAATCTCTGTAGTGTCATCTGTGCACGCAGGGCCCTCCAAGGTACTGCGCTGACCTCCAGGATGTGCTTCGGCTACAAGCACACAGAAGATACCCACACAGTTCAGTTGCGGGTGACCTTTGTGAGCTGTCGGTCTGCAGGAAGGGAGGGCCAAAGACCACCGAACACGGCCTTGGTGCCAGGCTCTGTTCTAAGCACGTCATTAACTGGTTTCACCCTCCCAACAAGCCAATGAAGTAGGTGCTTCATTTGCCCCATTTAACAAGTGGAAAGACAGGGGCGTGGAGAGGTTAAGTAATGAGCCTGAGGTCATGCAGCTGGAAGTGGCGGAGGTAGGCTTCAAACCTCGCAGTCTGGTCCAGAGTGGGAGCTCTTAGGCACACTGTTAGGAGCACAATGAGTCACAGTCTTTACCGTTTATATGGGTGTAAAAGCTAGTGAAGTGTGCTTTGTCGGGGATAGTGGAGACCTACAAACAGCTGAACCTTTTCACTTCTAGGGCCCTGGAGACGGGAAATCTGAAGACTGTCTGGACACTCCCCAGAAAACACACGATTGCAAATGTAAATCTGGGGATTTGTGAGTCCTTTGAAGCCTACCCATAGACCCATTATAGGCCTGTGAACTTGAAGTTAATGGGTCCAAGACTTCCAATTTGGGGTGGAGATGGGGCAGGGGCGGGAGGTGGGTTTGCTGGAGAGGAGCAGGCAGGAGGCAGGGCGCCGACTGCTTGCCGCCCAGCACAGAGCTTCAGAGGCTAAAGCACTCCTCCATACTCTGAATCATCCCTGGCTATTTCTTTACATATTTTTACAAGAAGAGAAGGCTTTACTTGGAATGATTTGCCAACATATTATAAATCAAGAGACATTATAAATCAAGAGGCATACAAAACAGATCTAAAAGGCTACAGAAACTTAGGAGCCATAAAAATAAATGATTTCCAATGTTCCCACACAAGGCATGTAAACTCAACTCCAGAGAAGAGAATAAATGAAATAAATTCACTTTTCAAGAGGTTACAGATCTAGCTAAGATAATGCCCAGCTATTTTCTTTAAACATTGAACCAAGGCAATATATGAACAGGATTAAAAAGTAAAAAAATTGTCCCTAGCCTGTTTGGCTCAGTGAATAGAGCGTCGGCCTATGAACTGAAAGGTCTCAGGTTCAATTCTGGTCAAGGGCACATGCCAGGGTTGTGGGCTCGATCCCTAGTGGGGGACTTGCTGGAGGCAGCTGATCCATGATTCTCTCTCATTGTGGATGTTTCTATCCCTCTCTCCCTCTTCCTTCCTCTCTGAAATCAATAAAAGTATATTTTAAAAAAACAACAACAAAAAAACCCCCACAAATGTATTATTACCGTATTTTCTGGCATATAAGATGACTTTTTAACCCAGGAAAATCTCAAAAGTCGGGGGTCTTATACACTGGAAAATACGGTATTTGGGTTTTAAGCATCTGATATACATTGTCAGAGATTTTTCTAACCTACCGTATTTTCCAGCGTATAAGACCCCTGACTTTTGAGAAGATTTTCCTGGGTTTAACCCTTTGCACTCGCTTGCTTTTTTCTCGATTCCTTTATTCTACTCGGGATTTAATTTTTTAAATACCCCAGATTTTACAAAGCGCAGCAGTAGAATAAAAAACTGGACTTTCTTTTCATACAAACTTATTTATTTGGATTTTTTTATATTTCAAATTATTGATACATTCAAAAAGTATAAAAAGAGCTGCTATCGATGCTAACCATGTCGAGTCACACTCGACATCCGAGTGCAAAAGGTTAAAAGTCGTCTTATACGCCGGAAAGTACGGTAACAACAACACACAAAAAAAGTAAAAAATTTGAAAAATCCAGCAATGAAAAGGAATAGCTGCATCTCTCCCCACCTTGAGTCCCAAATTCTAACGGTTCTGTTCTCACTGCTCTTGGAGCTACCTCCTGACCTCTAAATATGCTTGGCTTCCGTTGTTTTCTCTCCTAGCAAGGATTTCGATTATGTCACCACCCTTATGGCATCCTCTCCCATTTCCTTATAGTTAAACTACTATTTTCCACTCTGTTGCATTGGTTAACTATGTAACATTGAAAAATATATACACAAATCTCTCTATCTTGCTCATTCAATGTATGACCATCTCTCTTGGTTCCCTGCTTTACAGGTGAGAAAATGGAGGCCTGAAAAGGTCTTCGCTCGCCCAAGACCACACGGATGGTAAGTGGTGGAGTCGGGAACAAACCCAGGTCAGCCCCCAAGCCGGGCTATGATTGCTGTGGTCCCGGAAATACTTTTGTCTGGCACCTATCACCGAAGTGGGTCACCTGCTATTTTTACACCTGTTAACTATGCAAAGAGAGCCGTGTGTCCAAGGACTCAGCTCTGTGGCGGGTTGGAATGCCTATTAGCTCGAGGAGGAGGGGTGTTTACAGAGTGGGTTGCAGCGCTGTGATTGGTCCTGGAGGTCCGGGCCCATTGGATTTCCCTGGTTCTCTGGCTGTAGGGAAGCCGGAGGAGAAAAGCCAGTCAGGGTGTTTGACAGTAACAGGGGTTGTCAGGTAGAAGCCAGCCCAGAGGTTCCCTGTTCAGCACTGTTATTGAATTTTGGCAAAAGAGAACACGCGTATTGAGGTCAGTAGCTGTTTGCTTAGTGTCCCGCCCCAAATCCGGAACGCGAGGTGGTTTTACTGGTGCCACTCTCATTGGGTGGCTCCCTCTTCGGTGGAACTGTGGAGGAATTAATTTGTTTTCATTGCTCCTTGATGGCTTAAATTCCGTGTCAGACATTGGCACACCCAATACAAGGTGTTTCTCAAGCCTTTTCAGCTGATCTACCTCTATCAGAACGAAGAACCCAAGGCTCACGTCAGCACGCAATGGTGTGTTGGTAAATGCTTAACAACTGGTTCTCCTAGGGGTGGGGGTGGGGCGCTGATGTGTAGCCTTTGCCAATTTGCATGCTGTAAATATTCCCACCCGAGTCGATTCCAAGTTACCAGCTGACTTCACTGAACATAGAATTGGGAAGAGATGCAGAGTGGCAATTGGTTATGAAGTATTTCCACCCTACAGTTGTAATATATATAAATAACTTCAAAAGCACAGATAATAGCCGAAACCGGTTTGGCTCGGTGGATAGAGCATCGGTCTGTGGACTGAAGGCTCCCAGGTTCGGTTCTGGTCAAGGGCATGTTACATTGGTTGCAGGAACATCCCTGGTGGGGGGTGTGCAGGAGGCAGCTGGTCTGATTTTTCTCTCTCATCGATGTTTCTGGCTCTCTATCCCTCTCCCTTCCTCTCTGTAAAAAATCAATAAAATATATATATATTTTTTTTAAAAAGCACAGATAATAGTAAAAATCACTAGGAAGTGATTATTCTTGAGTTTACGTTTTCTTAAAACATTTAATTGGTTTGAGCATACATTTTTATCATTTAATATTTAATAATAGCCGGGTTTAACGACTGGCTCACAAAATTCCTGAAGATTCAACAGCCAGCACTCGGGAACCTGTATAAACCAGCTCAAGCGTGCCACTGCCCCTCGGACAGCTTAGGAATGTTACCGGACTGAAGGGTCCGTTTGCCTGAGTGCGTCAGAGCCCCGTAAGACACGGGCAGGAGCTTGCAGCAAAGAGAGTAAGGGTTTATTTTTAGGAAGTGGCTCATGCCCAAAGACGGGTTAGCTAATGCTCAAAGACACGGCTCCCCGAAGGCTTCCAGGATGGGTTCTATAGGGGAAGATCATTAACTATGGAGACTGCGGGAGAGAGTCGTGGTCAGGGCCATGGTCTCTACTGATTGGTCAGCACTGGGCAGGGGGTCATTGGTCATTGCAACTGGTCCTGAGGCAGCCCGTGGCGTAGCGTCGGTCTGATTTCACTGCTTTTCTGGGCCTGGAGCTGAAACACAACTGAGGCCTAGATGTTAATCTCCGATTTGACTGAAACTCTGTCTCTGAGGTCAACAGACCTGAGGCTTTGTTCCTAAGATTATTTGATGCTGATCTGAATCTCACTGTCCTGAGGGCTTAATGATTGAGGGAGTGTGGCCATGCTAGGGAGAAGGAGGCAGGCGAGTCAGGTGCCGGATGAGGCCAGTTTGAATCGAAAGGAGAAAAGGTCATATTAAAGAAAAGAAGTATTCCCTGGCCAGTGTGGCTCAGTTGGTTGGAGCGTTGTCCCCATAAACCGAAAGGTGGGGGGTTCGATTCCTGGCCAGGACACATACCCAGGTTTTGGGTTTGATCCCCGGTCAGGCGCGTGCGGAAAGCAACCAATCAATGTCTCTCTCACATCGATGTAATAAAATAAAATAAAATATTTCTACGAGGCTACAGGAACCCACGACCTTGACTAAAGCCAGGAGTGAGAAGGCTGGGCTCTATTATAACACTATGATATCATCATCAGTGTCCCGTGAAATCATAAACCATATCCAGGAGGGTGGGCTCTGGTCACACGGAGAGCAGGCCTGGGAAGGCCGAACTGTGGGAGGTTTGAGTAGAGCTGGGCTAAGCTGCAATCTTTTTCGTTACACTCAGATGTGCAAAATAGGGCAGTGCTCTTTGTAACTATTCTTTCTTTAATCTGCCTCTAGTCCAGTGGTCGGCAAACTCATTAGTCAACAGAGCCAAATATCAACAGTACAACGATTGAAATTTCTTTTGAGAGCCGAAAACCTACTTCTGCGCATGGGCCACGAAGTTTCAATCGCACTGTACGTGCGTGCCCGCGCGTGGTATTTTGTGGAAGAGCCACACTCAAGTGGCCAAAGAGCCGCATGTGGCTCGGGAGCCGCAGTTTGCCGACCACTGCTCTAGTCTAAGGTATGAAATTGAGGGTACTTATCTCTCTCTTGCAGGTAGGAATCTTAGGGGAGGTCTTAGGGGAGGGTCTTAATAGAATATTCATCACTTTTCCGAGTGTCCTCTTCCAGGGTCTTGGCATCCCCGATTGGCCATTAGTCAATGCAGCTGGTCCTGAGGCAGCCTTGGTATTACTTGTCGGTGCCTGGAGCTGAAATGCAACTGAGGCCTAGCTGTTATCTCTAGGGAGGAAAGGTCAGGGGGTCCAAACCTCAAGAGCAGCGATATGCTCGGGGAGGAAAGACAATGCTGGGAGAGGTCCTTGTTTTCCAAGTTTTGCCCCTTGCAAGGCACCTGGGCTGTCTACCCTGGTGGCCTGTACCTGTTCTACTCATGTCTAACTGCCATGACAGCATGACCTCCTTTTTTAACTATCATATCTGCAGCAACCTATTTCCAAAAAGGTCACATTCTGAGGTCCTTAGGGGTGTGATATTGTGATTTATAATAAAAAATAACATATTTAGTCTTTGTCCTGTTCCTGGCACAAAGCTTCTATAAGGGTGTCTTTTGTCATGTTAATGAGGTGACTTGGACCCTCTAACCTAAGGATAGGGGTTGGTTGCCCATAGAGCCAACCATGTGATGAGAGAGAGTTGGAACTTTCAGTCCCAAACCCCCACCCCTGGGGAGGGGAGAGGTTCTGGAGGTTGAATCATCCCCAATGGCCAATGATTTAATCAACCACACCTAAGTAATGAAGCCTCTGTGAAACCCCAAGAGACCAGGCTCGAAGAGCTTCCTGGCTGGTGACATCTGGGGACAGTGGTGTCTCAGAGAGGGCAGGGAAGCTCCGTGCCCTTTCCCCATATCTTGGCCCATGCATCTCTTCCATCTGTTGGAAGTTGTTCTCAGTTATATCTTTTCATAATCAATGGGTGATCTAGTGAGTAAAATGTTTCTCGGGTTCTGTGTGCTACTCTGGCAAATTAATGGAACCCAAGAACAAAGCACTGGACCCGCAGATCTATAGCAGGTGGGTCAGAAGCACAGCTGATCACCTGGGCTTGCAATTGGCAGCTGGAGGGGGACACGGAGCAGTTTTATAGGACTGAGCCCTTAACCTGTGGAACCTGATGCTATCTCCATGGAGACAGTGTCAGGATTGAGATAAATGGTAGGATACCCAGCTGGTGTCAGAGAACTGCTTGATGGTGTGTGAAAAACCTCTCCCCCCACATTGAAATGGGGTGCAGAAATCTTATTAATGGGTTAGGAATTCAACATGAATCCTAGAGGGACACAATGCAACCCCTAATAAATAGTACGTGGCTGTAGAAGCACCGCGTGGAAAGGGACATGTGTGCGTCCTCATGAGGGAGGGAGCCTGCGAGCTGTCCTCCTGGCGCTCACTGGAGAGCGGCTGGTTTGGGCTGGGTTCGGAACATCCAGTGCCCGCCCAGTGCTCAGTCCGGCGAGGCTAGTCTCACCGGGCTCTTTTGGCTTCTGCACTGGTAGCCCCTCTGGTCATTTGGTTCTCACATGTGTGGCCTCTCATCCTTCCTCAACTTTGTGTAACCTCCTGGTTCTGAGTATGTTGGAGGACTGGGACCCTTGGCGGCTGCTGCCCTCCCATGGCTGCCCTCCTGGGGCGCTGTGAGACCACCATGTAATGTAGCCCACCGGTCTCTAACCATCTTCAGCCTGGGCGGCCCTTGTTGGAGGTGGGCCTTCCCTCGGGTGCCTGGGGGAAGGAGTAGGCTCACTGCTCTGGGAGTCTCCTAGACTTACCAAGCGCAAGCGGGGAGTGGGACAGGATCCCCTCGCTCTTTGCCTCTCTGTCTTTTCTCTCCCCGACTTGCCCACTAGAGGTGCTATCTGTGTTTCCCTAGATGAGTGGTTACTTGTTATCTCTCCCTGCAACTTGTAGTAAAAGTCAACCTAGAGAACTCTAAGCAATACTTTTGATAGTTAAAGGGAGCTTTTGGAATTTAGGGCGGGGGGGGGGGGATCTCCCCTAAAACAAAGTGTGGCTTTCAAAATCTGTGGTCTCAATTTTTGAATCATGCATCCCTAGAAGTAAAAAAAATTGACTATGTACATAGATACTTGATAGACAAGAACATTATATACAGAATGGGGCAAAAGTAGGTGTACAGTTGTGAGTATGTGAAGCAGTTTATCTGTGTATTATTATTTATTAACTAGAGGCCTGATGCACAAAATTCATGCAAGGGGCTCGGCCCTCGCAGCCGTGGTGGCTTGCCTCGGCCCTCACAGCCCCTGCTTCGTCAGCCCCTGCTTTGTCCGGAAGGTTGTCTGGAAGTATGTCCGGAAGGTCTCTCAGCTGTCCGGTCCAATTAGCATATTGCGCTTTTCTTATTATAGATTATCGTATCATTTTCCCATACGAACAACTGTATACCTACTTTTGCCCCACTTCTGTATATAGTCTTAGAATTACATACATTTAATACTGTACAATGCAATACATGCTTTATCAAACATACATCAAAAAATAGACATTTAAAGGCTAAGATAAAAATGAAAATAGAGGTGCTAATATTTTCTTCCTGCACCCCAGAGAGTTGTCTTGGGAGCACCCCACTTTGTTTTCTTTTTTACAGGCTATAAGAGAGAGTTTATTTAGAAAGTTACAGAGGTCGGAAAAGAGCCAGCTGGGCGTGGGCTAAGGAAACAAGTTGCAGAGGCAATAGAAGGGCCCTTGGAGCTCAGGAGAGAGAGAGAAAGGTGAAGGTAATGCATCTGGGGGGGAAGGAGAGGAGGAAGAGAAAGGAGCGGGAGTGCTCCTGAGAGGGGGAGCTCGCCTAGCGCACCCCACTGCGGAGGCCACGCTTCACTTCTGTTGACTTGCAAGGAATTAAAAAAAAAAAAAAGGAGTTTGGCAGCCAAAGTTGGGCAATGACCTAGTTGCTCTCATTGGTGTCTTCCTTTCTCTGAAGCATGGAAACCTGTTAGATGGGTGGAGAGCCACAGACTATGATGATTTAAGTGGAAAGAAAGACACACCAGTTTAACATATATCCAAAAGTTCGTGAGAACTGTGCCATGGGCTGCTCTGATCTCCAAGGCCGGAGAGCCAACACAAGCTGCCTCTTTGTGACACACAACATTCCCTGTGTCATCACTTGAAGGCCGAGGGGTTAAGGTTGTCCCCTATCCTCCCTGGGGCTACAGGACAGCATGTGAGCACCAAACTGTGACTATATGTCGGGATGGGAGCCGCCAGGGGGTGGATGTGGAGCAAGGTGAGAAAGACTAAGTCCTATGTGCTGGGAATAGAAAGGACAGGGAATCGGACTCGGGGCTTAGCTGTGATGACTCTGTCCCAGAGGCTGACCAATCCTCCTTTTGAATAGAGTATCCAATTGCGTGGAAGTCCCCGAGTCAGGATGCCAGTCCTGATGGCAGAGGCAGAAATAGAAACTCCCTCTGAGGCTAGCATGTCTCACAGGGGCACGTTTGAGAACCCAGGAAGCCAGGGGAATCGATTGTAGGAGTGCTGTCCTGCCTCTCAGTGAAGACCTAGGTAGGCAGCCCTGGCCGACTTGGCTCAGTGGTTATGGCGGGAGGCAACCCATTGGTGTGTCTCTCTCACATCCATGTTTCTCTCTGTCTCTCCCTCTCCCTCCCGCTCTCTCTAAAAATCAATGGAAAAATATCCTCGGGTGAGGATTAGCAAGATAATAATAAAATAAGAAATAAAAATGAAATTTCTGGGGCTGTTTAGCTACCTAATTAACCTTACGCTTCATTTAGCTTCTCTATATAAAAATGTTTAACAGCGTCATTAGGCAAATGACCAAAGAGTTTCTTACCGTGTCTAGCTATACGGTCACGTCACCCGCGCCCCTGAAGTGGCCGCTCTCCACTCCCACAGTATTTACACCCCCGTGTGGTGTCCCGCGCACTGCATTTACATGTTTAGTAGGAAGCTCCTGAAAACCTGGCCATTTTAAAAATCAGAAGTGCATCTCCGATCCTGAGACTTCAGGCTGTGTAACAGATGGTAGAGAGAAATATTTGTAGGAAATCTGTTGCGTGGGAGGGAGGACAGTTCTCACTGCTGCTTAGACTTGAACGTGCAGTTGCTGCCTATTGGACCTGCCGGCACAAGCCCGGCGAAGGCCCTGGGAGCCCTGACCGGTCCTCCCTCCCAGCAGACAGCCGCCACCTTCTGTTTCGAGTCTGGGTACCAGGGTCTTTCTCAGCCAGCCCCCCTCACAGTCTCCTCCAGGAAATGTGCTTGGTTCTCCCAGGAGAATCACAGCTGAAAACGACAGCCGAATGGCTGGCGCCGGCTCACAGAGCTGGCCGCAGGCGGGCGGGTGAGTGAGGGGACGCTGGGACAGGCGGTGAAGCTGAGGTTTGGAAATCATCTTCCCTGGGTGTTTCTGAAAGCTCAGATCCATGGGGAGCATCACAGTGGGTGGCTTGGGTAGCAAAGGCCAATGGTGACCTGAGGAGAAGGGAGGTACCTCCTCTTACTACTACCATTTTTACAAGAACCTATCCTGCTTATTTTTAGTAAACGGTTTCAAAAATAAAATGCAGGAAAAGGCACATTTTTATAAAGTGTGACGCAAGCAAATGCTATGGTCTTCCTGCCCCCACAGATTTGTCCTCAGGCCTCCTCCCCGGCTCTCAGTGCAGACCCTGGCGGGCTCCGGCTGCGTGGGAAACACTGCCACCTGCTGGGCCCTTTGAGAATGTTCGCAGACCCTGCCGGTCAAATCCAGCCCCGTGCCCTCAACGTCTCTCAGCACCTCAGCCCCTGGAGCTGGCTTTTCCAGTGGCTCCAGGGAGGAATTACTCAACTGGCCAGAATATAGAGAAAATCACTTAGGCTTTTTTTTTTTAAAACCTTTAAGAGAACTGTATTAAATTAAAGTTCCATTACTTGCTTCCTGAAATGACTTAATTTGCCCTACATATATATTACCTCCACGACCAAATAGCATTGGATTAGATCAGAAAAACTATCCTTTTCCTAGCTTTACCCTTACCAGCTGTGGCACATGGCGGGGAGCGGGGGAAGGGGAGCCTCAATTTAATAGTTATCTATCCCATAGTTTTGCTATAAGGATTTAAACATCTGGCACATAGGCCCTGACCGGTTTGGCTCAGTGGATAGAGCGTCAGCCTGTGGACTGAATGGTCCCGGGTTCGATTCCAGTCAAGGGCATGTACCTTGGTTGCAGGCACATCCCCAGTGGGGGGTGTGCAGAAGGCAGCTGATAGATGTTTCTCTCTCATCGATGTTTCTAGCTCTCTGTCCCTCTCCCTTCCTCTCTGTAAAAAATAAATAAAATATAAAAAAAAAATCTGGCACATAGTAGGTGCTCAGTAAATAGTGGATCTTACTATTTTTTAAACATATATTTTTATTGATTTCAGAGAGGAAGGGAGAGGGGAGAGAGAGATAGAAACATCAGTGATGAGAGAGAATCAGCATGCCCCACACCGGGGATCCTAGTTCATAGGTCGACGCTCAGCCACCGAGCCACGCCAGCTGGGCGGGTCTTACTATTCTTAATTTGGTTCTAAAATTCTATGAAACCTAGAAAAGTGGTAACATATTAACCCAGTACTTTTGTCAGAGAATGTTTTTCAGATGAACTTTGTTCTCTTCGGCTAAGGTCCAGTCCTAAGTGAAACACAGATCATGGGATTATTCGGTCCCAGCCCTACCCGCTCTGTTATTCCAAGGTTACCCTGCTGCACCAACCGGGTTTCCCTTGAAAAACAAACAAACAAAAACAACCACAAAAACAAAAAAAAAACAAAAACACTCCCCAACACACAGGCACACTAGGAATTCTACCAGAATGTGTCCAGAACTACAGTTGATACAGTGGCGGGGCGGGGGGGGTGGGCGAGGGGGGCGGGGGGAGGCGGTAAATAATTTTTTTCTTGGGCCCTCGCAGTCTGCTTCGCCTTCGGCACTTCCATCCCCTATTTCTGGCCTTAGACTTTTAACTGAAATCACTGAAGAAAGTTCAGATGTGATTCAGCAGAGCATTGCGGGGGGTGGGGGTGGGGGGAGGCTTAGAAATATATTGAAGCAAAGTATAACAAAACAAAAATAGAAAGGCCCGGCCGAAACCGGTTTGGCTCAGTGGATAGAGCGTCGGCCTGCGGACTCAAGGATCCCAGGTTCGATTCCGGTCAAGGGCATGTACCTTGGTTATGGGCACATCCCCAGTAGGGGGTGTGCAGGAGGCAGCTGATCGATGTTTCTCTCTCATCGATGTTTCTAACTCTATCCCTCTGTCTTCCTCTCTGTAAAAAATCAATAAAATATATTAAAAAAAGAAAAAGAAAAAAAAACAAAACTAGAAAGGCCCTAAGGAGAAGTCCTTAGATTGTGGGTAGTGGTGAGGAGTGGGAAAGGGGCTGCGAGAGGTAAGTAGGGCTTCTGTTGGGAAACTCTTAGCTAAACATCGCTAAGACACTGAGAGAGAAGAACAGAGGAGGGGAAAGAGAGAATAAAGTCCCTAGAGGTGACAAATGACTTCTTGAACCCAGTCCTCCTTCCACAAAGCCTTCCTACCCTCCCCCTCTCTGCTAGACTTGGGCTGGGGGTATGGAGCATGACCAGATGGGCTCCTCTGTAGGAAAGCATGGGCCGCCCAGGCCGGTGTGGCTCAGTGGTTCAGTGTCCTCCTGCACACCAAAAGGTTTCAGGTTCAGTTCTCTGTCAGGGCTCATGCCCAGGTTGGAGGTTTTTCAGGGAGCGTTTGGGAGGGAGCTGATCCATGTTTCTCTCACACATCTACATTCCTTTCTCTTTCTCTCTCTCCCTTCCTCTCTCTAAAAATCAATAAAAAAATTTTTAAAGCAAATTAGATTAATTGAGAAATTAAATCATTTGTGTCTGGCAACAGCAATCAAATATGAGATCACAACATTATGAGAGCAAAAAATTTGAATCAGGTCATTCAAAAGATAAGAAACTGTGCCAAGAAGAACAAAAACAATCTCGCCCTGGCTGGTGTTTCTCAGTGGTTAGAAATCAGCCTTCGCACTGAAGGCTGAGGGTTCAAGTCCCAGTCAAGGGCATGTATATGGGTTGTGGATTCTCTCTGCCCCCTGTTGAGACAAGTACAGGAGCCAACCAGTTGATGTGTCTCTCTCACATTATTGTTTCTCTCTCTCTCTCTCTCTTTCTCTCTCTCTTTTTCTTTCTCTCTCCCTCCCTCCTCCTCTTCTCTCTCTCCCTCCCTTCTACTCTCTGAAAATCAATGGGAAAAAAATATCCTTAGGTGAGGATTAAAAAAAGAAAAAAGAAAACCCAATCTTGAGTAAGAATAAGAAGATGTAAATTACTAATTTTTAAGCTATCATAATTAAAATTATGTGGTCTCGTGAATGGGTAGACAAATAGACCAAAATAATAAAATAGAGTTCTCAAATAGACCCACACGTGTATAATCGCCTCATTTGCAACAAAGGTATAACGCAATACAGCAGGGAAAGGTAAATGGTGCTGACCTGTTGGATATTCAAATGGAAAAACCTTGACATCTACATCACACCAAACACAAAAATTACACAGAACCATAGTCCTAAATGTGAAAGGGAAAACAACCAAGCTTCCAAAGATAACAAAAGAAACATAGACTATCTCCATGATTTGGGGATAGATAAAGATTTCTTTAACAAAAAGCACTACCCTATAATAAAAAAGATTGGTACTCCATATTTTATTAAAATTTAAAACTATCTATATAAAAGCCTAAGCGACCGTCGCAACCGAAACAACCGAACGGACGACTGAACAGGCTGCGTGGGGTGACCAGGCCGGCAGGGGGGTTAGTGAGGGGCGACCAAATGACTGAACAACAGGCTGTGTGGTGTGACCAGGCCAGCAAGGGGGGCAGTTAGGGGTGACCAGGCTGGCGGGGCGGGGGGTGGGGGGGGGAGAGCGGAAGTGAGGGGCAACCAGGCCAGCAGAGGGGGCAGTGAGGGGTGACCACGCTGGTAGAGAGGGGCAGTGAGGGGCGACCAGGCTGGTGGGGGGGCAGTTGGGGGTGACCAGGCTGGCAGGGGGGGCAGTTGGGGGTAACCAGGCCAGTGGGGGTGGGGGAGTTAGGGGCAACCAGGCCTGGTGGGGGGGGCAGTTGGGAGTGACCAGGCCGGCAGGGGGGGCAGTTGGGGGTGACCAGGCCATCAGGAGGGGCAGTTAGGGGTGATCAGGCAGGCAGGCAGGTGAGCAATTAGGAGCCAGTGATCCTGGATTGTGAGAGGGATGGCTGACTGCCGGTTTAGGCCCGATCCCTGTGATTGGGCCTAAACCGGCAGTCGGACATCCCCCGAGGGGTCCCAGATTGGAGAGGGTGCAGGCTGGGCATAGGGGGACCCTCCCCTCCCATGCATGAATTTCATGCACCGGGCCTCTAGTTTTTTATAAAATAGCACCATGAAGGCAGTGAAAAGACAAGCCACAGAGTGTGAGAATACAATTGCAGTCCATATGACTGATAAAGAATTCACATCCGGAGTAAGAAAAAGACTACCCAAAAGAGAAGCAGGCCAAAGACGGACAAGAAATTCTCAAAAGAGAATAAATAACCAGGTGTCCAATGAGCCTTTAAAAAGGTGCTAGCTTTTGCAGGTGCCTTTGTCATCTGCTGAAGGGTCTTGGAAAATAAGGGTCAGTAGCTTTTCTCTCCTCCGTAGATCTGCCGCCCACAATCTGAAATGACATATGTGCTCAGTCTTCACATTCAGGGCAGTTTCAAGTGAGATGCATGTAATTCCTTTCCTCTAACAGCATGTTCCACTATCTTCTCTCTGTCTCATAATTATCTATGTTTAAGAGAATTTATGGAGCCTGATGAATAGCTTAACTTTTGTTTGTTTGTTTGTTTGTTTGAGCTCCCAGATGTTCAGACCTGCTTCCAACTTGTAGTTGACATTCCCAGCCCTTCACCAGAGCTGTCTGGTAATTTTCTAACCCTCCACGGGACATTCCTATTTCCTGCTGAGAAACAAGAAAACAGCAGCGTGTCCCAAAGGATGGTATGCGTGAGCCCTGAGGCTGGAATCTCCATTTTAGGAAAGTGTTTACAAGGCTGTAAAGCTCTGAAAGGAAATGGGCCTGTGTGGCTCCTGAAAATCCCGGATAAAGAATATGAGAGCCCACCCTAAGGATTTGCTGCAGATTTTTGCTGCATTCCTCAGCAGTGTGGGCAGTCCAGGAAGCTCATTTTGATTGTAAATTATATCCAAGTGAAAGTGTATGGAACAGATCTGATAAAGAGACAGACAAAAATAAAGGAAGTGAGGGAGAAAAGGAGAGAGGTTAAGGGCAAATAGTTCTCTTGCAAAAAGATCTCTTCAGTGTAATTGAATTTTTTATTAAGAAAATATTCAAACATATAAAAAATAGAGGAAATAGTGTCATGAACCATCACGTACCTGCCATCCAACGTCAACAATTGTCAACATTTTGTCAATCTTTTTCCCCTATCTGCTCTTCTTTATTTGCTCTAGAGCTGGGATTGGAAAATTATGCCCCATGAGCTAAATCCAACTTGCCTCCTGTTTTTGTAAATAAAGTTTTATTGGAATACAGCTACACTCATTCACTTACGTATTATCTATACCTGGTTCCACGCAAAGCTGAGTAGTTGTGACTAAAATTTTATAGCCAGAGGAAGCCTAAAATATTTGCTATGTGGCCTTTTACAGAAAAGTTGCCAGTCCCGATACTAGAGTATTTTAAAGCAAATACTAGACATCATATAATTTCATCTGTAAATGCTTCAATATGAATCTCTAACGGATAAGAGCTCTATTAAAGCCATATTCATCACAGAATGATTATATCTAACAAAATTAATAACATCTTAATTTCATCTATCACCCAATCTGCGTTTAAAATTCCTCTACTATCAAAAAAAGAACTCTTGCCCTAGCCGATTTGGCTCAGTGGATAGAGCATCAGCCTGTGGACTGAAAGATCCCGGGTTCGATTCTGGTCAAGGGCATGTACCTTGGTTGCAGGTTCCCCGGCCCTGGTCAGGTGTGTGCAGGAGCAACCAATTGATGTGTCTCTCTCACATCAATGTTTCTCTCTGTCTCTCCCTCTCCCTTCCACTCTCCCTAAAAAAAAAAAAAAAAAAAAAATCCATGGAAAAATATCCTCGGGTGAGAATTAAAAAAAGAAGAAGAAGAAGAATTTTTTACAGTTGGTGTTCTCATATCTTGATCTAAATAAGGTTCACACATTGCATTTGTTTAGTATGTCTCTTAAGTGTTCCCTTACCACTCCCCATACTTCCTTTTGATGACATTTATTTGTTGAAGAAACCGAATAATTGGTCCTGTAGAATCCCCGCTTTCTGGATATAGCTGGTTGCAACCTCGCGGTGTCATTTAACATGACCACGGTGCATTTGCTAGTCTGGGCCACCTGAGGTGACGCGGAGCTTCTCCTTGCCCTCCCGCGAAGGTGTGTGGAGAGAGGTGGCTGAGCAGTCGGTCTACCAGACCTGGTGCTGCCACTCTGGGGTGAGGAGGAGTGACCATTTTAGCTACATTGAAGGCTCTTGTAAGTCCTCTTAACTCTGTTGAAGCTTATGTTGCACAAGGGGTGAGAGAAAATCATATAACTAGGAGGACCATCAGTAGAGGGATAAACCTAAGAAATGGAGTGCTACCTGGACTGAGTCACCAGTTGTACAAATTCAAAGTACAGAACAAATAAAAACGACTCTGCCTGCTGGACGAGGACCCAGGCCTTCCCGGGGCCTATGGCGAACCCAAGAACGCGGGCCCTTGGGGGAGGCGGGGACGGAAGAGACCGCTGATGAAGGGAAAGGCCAAGCCCCAGACGGCAGGCAGGGCACTGAGCCTTGTGGCGGGTCGCCCTGAACTGGAGAGAATGGTTAACTCAGCTCTGCATCAAACCATCAACCGACCGGGAGGGCCTCTTGTCCTTAAGAGAGACTAGACTGTGTGATTGCCAAGAAAAGCCAAGTGCTCGTTTTGGAGTGATTTGCCAGTGTGTGTGTGTGTGTGTGTGTGTGTGTGTGTGTGTGTGTGTGTTTAAGTGGTGAGCAGATCTGTCACCCCTCTAGCTGGTGAGGAGACTGAACTGAAATGGACCCCCACTGTGTGGCCACCCTGTCCCTCTAGAGTGACAATGGCTCAGCAGAGTGGCCTTCCCTAGCAGGAAGAGACCTCAGTAACACAACGGGCAGGGGCACAGTTTCCTGGGGAGGGATGGGAGCTCTGGACCAGGGGATGCGGAAAAGGCAGCTCCCCAGAAAGACGGGCGTTTGGACAACAAAGACAAAGACAGCAGTTGGGAGAGAAAGCAACTCCACAGGACAACCTTCTTTTGAAGGCCTCGGTCTGTAACTGTTAGGGATTGAATTGAGCCTCCCCCCCCCCCCCCAAAAAAAAAAAAAAAAAAGATATATTGGAGTCCTAACCCCTAGTCCCTCAGAATATGACCTGACTTGGAGATGGGGCCTTTACAGAGGTAAGCAAGTTAATTTAAGGTCCCTGGGAAGGGCCCGAATCCCAGATGACTAGTGTCCTTCTGAAGAGGAAATGAGAGGCCTGCACAGGGAGAACACCATGTGAAACTTGTGCTTGTGTTGCCACAGGCCAACCACTAGGAGAAAAGCCTGGAACAGATTGTTCCCGGGAGGCGATGGGGGAACAAAGGTCCTGCTGACACCTTGATTTCGGACTTCTGGCCTCCAGACCTGTGACACAAGAAACGGCTGCTGCTCTAGGCCACCCGGTTTGTGGTGCTTTGTGACCACAGCTCCAGGAAACGGCCACAGCAACACTTTGCTCGTGTTATTGGAGGGGGTGACCACGTTGTACAGGTAGACAGACCCTCTGCTCCTCCCATGGCGTCCGACTCTTAGAAGAACCACCTGACCGTCCACAGAAGACCACATCTGGCAGCTGGAGGAAGACAGACAAGGCAGTCCGCTTGGCCAGAGGCACAGCCCCGGATGGAAACAGGAAGCTGCGGTATCTCAAAAACCATGAGCAGTGCCCAGTGAGAGGCAGCAGGACAGCACCCAGGGAGATCACACACACACACACACACACACACACACACACACACACACACACACACGTGAGCCCCAGCCGCCTCCTCCCAATTCACAAACATACTTCTTCTTTCCCTGCAGAGGCGGGAGGAAGAGCTAATTTACAGATCGCAGGCCCGGGTCTTGCTTCAGCAGAAGAGACTAGAGCAGTGAAACCCAGCACGACTCTTGCTGTGTCCCCGTCTGTGCTCCCGGGCTGAGGTGGCCTGGGAAGCTCAGGCACCTGAGTCACCGCAGGGAAGCCCGGCCACCTCGGAGCCAGTGTTTTCGTTATCTGTTGGGACATAACAAATCACCCCTAAAACGCAGAGATTGAAAAAGTTTAGTAGAGGTGTATTATATCACACAGGGCAGGAATTGGGGAGTGGCTTAGCTGAGTGGTTCTGGCCTGGGGATCTCGCATGAGGTTGCGGCAAGCTACCAGGCAGACTGCAGGGTCCACTTCAAAGGAGACTCACTCCCGTGGCGGGCAAAGCATGTTGGCTGCTGGCTGGGGCCTTGGTTCTTGCCCACGTGGACTTCTCTGCAGGGCTGCTTGAGTGTCCTCTCAACATGGCAGCTGACTTACTTGAGAGCGAATGATCCCACAGAGCGAGGTAGAGCCGCACTGTCTTTTAGGTTATAGCCTCAGATGTTCTGCTCTTTCCGCATTATCCTATTGTTACAGTTTATCCCTGTTCAGTGTGGGAGGGGCCGACACGGCATGCACGCCGGGAAGCAAGGCTCATTCCGGGCCTTCACGGAAACGGGCCACTACACCAGTCTCAGCATGGCTATGTCCAAAAGAAGCATGCTGCACATCCAAAAGCACCAAAAAGCAATTGGAGTCTACACTGACGTCGCTAGAAGAGGCAAGGGAGAAGGAATTACGTTGCAGGGTGCCCAGCAAAAGTTCTAAAGTTCCTCTCCACTCGTCTATTTCCCGTAAGTCACACTCATCACAGCAACTGCTCTCCAAAAATCTCTCTTCTTCTAAACTTACTCGAATCTCCCCATCTCTCCTGTCATCCCTTCACAACCTCGGGTATGTAGATCAAGTCTCTCCTCTTGCCCTGGCCAATTTGGCTCAGTGGATAGGGTGTCGGCCTGCAGACTGAAGGGTCCCAGGTTCGATTCCGGTCAAGGGCACATGCCCAGGTTGTGGGCTCCATCCCCAGTAGGGGGTGAGCAGGGGGAAGCCGATCAATGATTCTCTCTCATCATTGATGTTTCTATCTCTCTCTCTCCCTCTCCCTTCCTCTCTGAAATCAATTAAAAAAAAAAAAATCTCCCCTCTTTATCTTGGAGCCCCAGGCACCAGGTAGGCAGCCTTAGACACTTTGAGTGGGACACAGAGAATGGAGGAAGGGGGAAGAGGGGACAAATATGTTAACATTTTGTGTCTGTATTATGTCCTAAGCACCTGGTACAGTGTCTAGAACATAGTAGGTGTTCAATGAACGTTGGTGAATTAGCAGATGGAGGCATTTAACGAATTCTAAATGAAAATGCTGGTGTTCAGTGGTATTGCTATAGCAACAAGTTTCCATACAGAAAACAAAAGTGAGACAATATTTACTATCTTGTTTTAAAATGTTCATGACAAGGACGTGATGTTGCTACTTTTCTATGTACGTACTCTGTGTGGGCCCTTCTGAATAAGCCTCTTGAAAGTGGGGTCCATAAAAGCTAAAAAAAAAAAAAAAACCCGAAATTGTACATTGGATTGTTTTAACATGTATGCATGTTTAGTGACGTTTACATTTTGAAATAAAAATTTATGATTCATTAAAAAAAAAAAAAAAA
Organism: Eptesicus fuscus; assembly: GCF_027574615.1. NCBI lineage: Eukaryota > Metazoa > Chordata > Mammalia > Chiroptera > Vespertilionidae > Eptesicus > Eptesicus fuscus. The sequence continues at coordinate 29,951,050 of NC_072477.1, read as the reverse complement.
GAAAGTGGGGTCCGTGTTTTCTTCATCATTATGTCTCCAAAGACTGACAATGCCTGGGTTGGGTTTTAGGAAAGAGTTTTGCCAGTAATTTATTGAACACTTACAACATATGCCAGGCCGATATGTATATTAACTCACTTGATTCTCATAGAAACTTAACGAGGTAGGTTATAGTATTATCATTCCCATTTTTCAGATGAGAAACCGAGGCACAAAGGGTTCAACTTACTGGAGGGCACAAAGCAAGAGCTGGGATTTGGACCAGGGTGGTCTTGTCAGTCTGTGACCACCTTCTCTACCGCACCCACAGACTTGGTGGAATTGAATTAAAACCCAATGAGGAGATCTATTGGACCTCTTGCGGGGAAAGCCTGTAAATTTATACCAAGCACGTCTAGAGAAACACGGAGGAAGTCTTGGAAACCACCAGTGCGCTCTAAGGTGACTCATGGAGGGAAGAGAGGAAGTTGGTTTAGAGAAGGATGACATGTATCTGAAACGTCAATGAACACACAGAGGATTTGTTAGGGCAGTGAAAATGCACTGCAGTATACCATCACGATGGGTACATGTCATTATACCTTTGTCTAAACCACAGAATGGACTTTGGGTGCTAACGATACGTCAATGCAGGCTCATCGCTTGTAACAAAAGCACCGCTCTGGTGGGGAGTGCCGGTAACCGGAGGCTGGGCACGTGTTGGGCAGGGGATCTATAGGAAATCTCAGTGCCTTTCTCTTACTTTTGCTGTGAACCTAAAACTGCTCTAAGAAAATAATTACCAGCAGGGAAGAACAAAAATCATGAACACAAAGAATGCCAAGCAGCTGTGTTCACATTAACATCCAAGCAGAAACCCGGCTGGAGCGGGGCCTTTCCACCTGTCCCCCCGCCTGCGGTGACGCGGCCGGGTGACTGACTGACCGGGTCCATCAAAGGGGCCAGAGCTCCGGTCATCGCCAAGCTCTGGGACGTTGGATTGTGTTTATTCTCATCTGGATGTCAATGTTTGGGGGACATTGAAAACATCGCCATGGAAACCAGGAAGCAACACTTCTATTTGGGGCACCCACTAGTGGAAAGTTTTGTAACGTCAGGAGCACAGCGTACGCTTCAGCCATGGGGTTTGCGGCATCTCTCCCACGTTACGCAGTTCATGTCCGCGTCGTTTAGCACCACTAAGCGTACCTGTTGCCTTCAGGATTTTGTAACTACATAACAGTTGGGGAAGTTGAAAGGAATGAGACCGTGATGGTTTCCCAGACAAGTAAAGCGTGTGCACGGCTGAGGCTTGCAAGCAGAGCTATGGGAACGGGAGGCGGGTGGCACAGGGAGGATCTAGGCTGGTGTCGGGAGGCGTGGGTTTGAATTTCAGTTCTGCTGTGTACGCTCTGTCTTTCCACAGGGCACTTAACCGCTCCGAGTCTTACTTTCCTCCTCTGGAAGGTGAGAGGGTTGCCCTAGATAATCAATCCTTAAGGACCCGCCCAGGGGGAGGCCCGAATCCACAGGACCGTGGTGGGTGCGGTGAAGGGTATGGCGTCCACGCCCACAGGGTTAACACCCACTGTGAACCCCACGTGCAGTTTCGGCTTGCAGAGGCAGCTCGCACACTCGCAGACGTGGAGTCATCTGCAAAGGAAGCAGCCCCCAAATGTGCTCGTGCTCGCAGCTTGTGGGGGTGCGGTGGGGGAGACAGGAGCTTGTCTCTGATGGGCGGACCCACCCTGCCCAGGCACTGACCAGTTTTCCCTTTGCCCCAATTCCACGAGCCCTTTATTCCCCTTTATTAAGTGTGTATTTTTCTAAACACCTTAAATCCTTCCATGGATTGAAGTGGGGTAGAAAATATTTTGAGCCCTTTGGATGATGATATTTTCTCCCATTATTCTTTTGTTTTCCCACACATTTTTTTCGGGCCTCAGATTTTCCTTTCCACTCTTACATCAACTTCATTTTTTTTCTTACCCAACATCCAGCTCTTTGGTCTTCCAGCTATCTGAGAACACGCCTGCAGGGTCTTACCCTCCTCTTCAAATGATTTGTTGAATAATTTCTTCCAGCCACTCAGCTTCTCTCCTTAGGGCGGGGGGGGGGGGGGGGGGGGGGCGGGGTGTCCTACAAACACAACCTGTTCTGTCCTAATTACATTTCCAGAGGTATCGCTCCCTTCATAGACCAGGTGTGGCCCTGCCCAGCTGGCCCTCTGGTCAGAGTGGGGTTTGTTGATCTGGACAGAATTCCAGGCTCTGGGCATGACTCCAAGTCCTTGGTTAAAAGTCCCTCTCTGTTTACCAGTCATGAGACAAATTGATGTCGTGTGCCTTCTAATATGATGCCCTGAAAAGAGCACACGTCATTTTTGTGGTATTCCTGCCCACAAGACATAAATCATGAAGAAACATCAGACAAACCCAAATTGAGGGGCATGCTGTCATGTATCTGGCCTGTGCTCTTTAAAAACATCAACATCATGCCCTGGCTGGGTAGCTCAGTTGTTTAGAGCATTGTCCCCACACGCCAAGGTTGCAGGTTTGACCTCAGATCAGGGCACATACAAGAATCAACTAATGAATGCATAAATAAGTGGAACAATAAATTGATCTCTCTCTCTCTCTGTCTCTGTCTCTCTCTCTCCTCTTCCTTTCCTCTTCCTCTCTCTCTAAAATTAATAAATAATTTTTTAAATGTTAGTGTCCTAAAAGAGAAACTATCTAGATGGAAAGAGACTACAGGGACATGATAACTGAATGCAGCCATGATCCTGGTTTGGATGCTGGACCTATAAGTGATGTAATTGGGACAATCAGTGAAATTTGGGGTCTGTGGAATAGATGGTATCCTATATAATAAAGAGGTAATATGCAAATTGACCCTCACACTGTCGCACAAGGTGGCCGCCCCCATGTGGTCAAAGATGGCCACCACAAAATGGCCAGCAGGGGAGGGTAGTTGTGGGCGATCAGGCCAGCAGGGGAGGGCAGTTGCAGCGGGACCAGGCCTTCAGGGGAGGACAGTTGTGGGCAATTAGGCCAGCAGGGGAAGGCAGTTGGGGGGGACCAGGCCTGCAGGGGAGGGCAGTTGTGGGTGATCAGGCCAGCAGGGGAGGGCAGTTGGGGGGGACCAGGCCTGCAGGGGAGGGCAGTTGTGGGCGATCAGGCCAGCAGGGGAGGGCAGTTGGGGGGGACCAGGCCTGGAGGGGTGGACAGTTGTGGGCGATCAGGCCAGGAGGGGAGGGAAGTTGGAGGCAATCGGGCCAGCAGGGGAGCAGTTAGGCATCAATCAGGCTGGCAAGGGAGTGGTTAGGGGCAATCAGGCAGGCAGGCAGGCGAGCCGTTGGGAGACAGCAGTACCGGATTGTGAGAGGGATGTCCAACTGCCAGTTTAGGCCCAATCTCACAAGGATCGGGCCTAAACCGGAAGTCAGACATCCCCCAAGGGGTCCCAGATTGGAGAGGGTGCAGGCTGGGCTGAGGGACAACCCCCTGCAGGAATTTCATGCACTGGGCCTCTAGTTATTGAATGAGTGTTAATTTCCAGATTGTCATGGTCATACATAGTTATATAGAAGCATACCCTTCTATATGGGAAATACGCACTCAAATATGAAGTGGAGAACAGTCCCTCTGCCTTTAAATGCAGGATATCAGTAAAGAGGGGAAGAGGATGAGCTTTGGAATCCAATATACCTGCCTTGCAGCCCAGGCCAAGTCTCAGTTTCCTTATCTGTAAAGTGGAGCTAAACTGCCCACTACAAAGGGTATTTTAAGAATTTGATGACAGCATAAGGAATATAGTCAATAATATTGTGATAACCATGTACGGTGCCACGTGGGTCCTAGACTTATCGGAGGGAACACTGTGAGTTGTATAAATGCCGAATCACTATGCTGTACATGTGAAACTAATTAATATTGAATGTTAACTGTAATGGAAACAATTTTTTAAAGACTTTGATGAGAGAGTGTTTTCAAGAGCTTAGCCTGGTGCCCAGCACTGGCAAGCCCTCCGTAAACGCTAGCTGTCTTTATTGCCCACACGTGTTCCAAGAGGGGGATCAGCTTTCATTGTACTAACCACTGGCTGCGTGGCTGGGACCCTCCCAGAGTCTCTCCTGGTGGCTCTGCTTTGAGAATATGTCACCATCATCGTGGGCATGGCTGCCTTTGGGACTAGCCCCTGGTCAGAATGTTCTTTGGCCTGAATTCAGATTCCCAAGTTCAAGTGTCCAAGTCTGAGGGAAGACTCCCAGCAGGAGCCTTGCTCGGTGACGACCCGGGCTTCCTGTTCCTGTGGCGGAGCGCTGGGGACTAGCTTCTATCTCTTCCTGGACAGCCTGGGGCTTGATTGGATTTCCTCTTGGCCTCCGGAGGGCTTGACTCTGCATCCGGAGGGGGCCCATCTAAACCTCCTCCTTTCAGAAGACTTGGAAAGCTTCCAGTTCCTCCTGGCCAGTGGCTTCTTCCTCAGAGCTAGCCATCGGTTTCTCTTAAATGTGGGCAGCACGGATCGGAGATGCAGGTGGGAGGCCAGGCCCTGAGGTCCCAGCTGTGTAGCCGCGGGGAGGGGACGTGGCATCTTAGAGGTGTCGTTGGGGCCCTCCTCTGCCTCATCACCTAAAGCGCCTGTTCAGGAAATCACTGAGGATGGGTGTATCACTAGATGAGGGAGGGTGTGTTCATTTTCCACAGATTTGATAGCAACGCCTTCATTGCAGTTTAAATCTTCACCGTCCTTCACCATCTTTATAGGCCCCATCCATCTTGGTCTTTCAAATACAGTATCATTTCCATTTGAAAAAAATGTGAATGAACTCTTGCAGCCAAATTATATAATCATTTATCATCTCCAGGTCTCTGTTGGTTAGGAATTCAGACCAAACCCAGTGAGGACATCTGAGGCTTTAGATGGCAGATGTTGCTGAAGTTGCAGGTTGGAGTCATTCAAAGGCTCCTTCACTCACATTTCTGGTGATTAACCCCGGCCACCCACTAGGGGCTTCACTCATGGGAACATCCCACGTGGCTTCTCCAAAACGTGGTGGCTTCTTTCCAAAGGCAAGTACCTAATGGAAAAGAGAGAGCAGGGAGAAGGCTGTACTGCCTTTGATGACCTAGGGCAGTGGTCGGCAAACTCATTAGTCAACAGAGCCAAATATCAACAGTACAACGATTGAAATTTCTTTTGAGAGCCAATTTTTTTAAACTTAAACTTCTTCTAACGCCACTTCTTCAAAATAGACTCGCCCAGGCCGTGGTATTTTGTGCAAGAGCCACACTCAAGGGGCCAAAGAGCCGCATGTGGCTCGCGAGCCGCGGTTTGCTGACCACTGACCTAGTGTAACTCCATATATACAGTTGCAAAGAGATTTATTTTTAGGAATTAGCTCATGAGAATATGGACATAGGAACTTGTACACAAATGTTAATAGCAGTGTTATTCATCAGAGCCAAAAAATAGAAACAACCCCAATGTCCAGCCACTTATGCGTGGATGAATAGAATGTAGTACATCCATACAATGGAATATTACTCAGCAATAAGAAGGAATGAAGTGCTGACACATGCTACAATATGGAAGAACTGTGAAAACATTATGCTAAGTGAAATAAGCCAGATACAAAACGGCAGATATTACATGATTTCTCTTATATGAATTGTCCAGAGCAGGCAACTCCAGATGAAGACAGAAAGTAGGTTAGCGGTTGCTAGAGGTTGGGGGGGAGGAAGTAATGGGGAGTGACTGCTAATGGGATTTCTTTTTGTCACAATGGAAATGCTTTGCAATTAGCAGCGAGTGGTGATGGTTGCATCACATAGGAATATACTTTCAAATATTGAGTTGGAAACTGGTGAATTTTGTTATGTGAATTATATCTCAATTTCTTAAAATATTGCACTACCTTAAAACATATATATTGAGTGAACTATTCATCCCTGAAAAAGGTGCAGGTTCAGAGGACTCTGGATCAACTCTAGGTCTTTCTGGATTTTCCTGCTGGCTATGGTTCGTGGGAAAAGTCGGCCTCTAGAGACTGCGGAGCTGGCTCTGCGTGTGAGAAAAGGGCGTGGCTGTGACTTCTCATCTGTGACTGTGCCCAGCTCTCCTGCTGGATACGGTCAATCGCTGACATTTTAATTACCTTCAGGAGAGGATGTTGGAGAGGGAGGCTTCCCCCCTTTTTACTTGGAACTGATTTCTGAGGTGTGTTAGATTCATCAAAGTGTCCTGGGAAGCGAGGCCCAGTCCACCATCCTAACCATGAGGGGACAGGGGCAGGTGGCAAATACTCGAGTTGGAGTTTTATCTCAGGCTTTGGAAGGTTACGCAGAGGTGGAAGCAAACCAGCCGGTGGTATCTGGGCCGTGGTTTAGGGCTGTCCCGAATCCAGAGAAATGTGCTCTGTCTGTAGTTGAGACCCCGGTGGGACGGGTGTCCGGAGGGGTGACACGCTCCTCGCAGAAGTACATAAGGGGCCCTCGTCAGTCTGGTTGAACAACAGGGCATTTTCAGGGTTTGTCCTTGCAGACAGTTGTCAGCGGAATGAGAAGCGGAGGACGGGCCCTTTACCCGGTTATCTTGTGGAGAAGCAAAGAGATCCAGAGAAACGCTGATTTGGAAAAGGGAGAAACCGTGTTTGCAGGAGAGACGTGGTTACAACCAGCGCTGCTCTGAGGCTTTGCTCTCCCCATCAGGTCCTGGCTCTTGGAGGTCAAGACAGACCCACAGTTACATAGGTTGTTTTTGTTTTTGTTTTATTGATTTGAGGGAGATAGAGAAAGAGATTGATTTGTTGTTCCCATGTGTGTATTCATTGGTTGATTCTTGTATGTGCCCTGACCGGGGATCAAACCCGAAACCTTGGCATATTGGGATGACGTTCTAACCAACTGAGCTACCTGACCATTCTTTCCAGTAACAACATTTTGCTCTTTCTGGCCAATCTTTCCGGCAGCTTGTTTGCTGCTGCCCTGCAGTGCCTGGGTGTTTTTTGTGGATTTTGTTTTTGTTTTGTTTTAGTAGAAACAGGAGCTCATTACAAGGGCAGTAATTATTCACTCTCCAACTGCAATCAACCAAAGTGTCAAGCAGGGCCACACTTCCGCCCTCCTCGGCCCCGCTGGTCGGGCGGTTCCTGTGAGGATGTCTGTGAGGCCATGGTCTGCTCTGGGCCCCTCATCCTGCAGCCTCAAGCCCAGGGGGCCACACCCTCCGGTGACAGATGAGGAAACCAAGCAGAGAACGGGTAACCTGCCCAAAGTTGCACAGCTAATGAGCAACAGAGCTAGGGTTTGAAGACTGGTCCGTCTGGTTCCAGAGTGAGTTCAGGATTTCAGAAGCCCTAATTCTGGTTTCTAGAGAGCTTTCCTTTTCTAAATCAACTTCACTTTCCCCAGGGCCTTTGTGTGAGCAGGAAGTCGACTTCACACTCCACACTGCAGTGAAAAGAAGGGCCCTCCAGGGAGGCTGTGAATGCAGACGACAGGGACACGTGGGAGGAGGGGACCCCAGGCCTCTCCTGGCAATGGGGTGAGCAGGGTGGCAGGAGGGGGCGGTCTGTGCCTCTAAACGGGTCACCTAAAGTTTCCCTGTAGCCTCTTGACAGGGGGTTGAGGGGTGGCAGAGACAGAAAGGGAACCAGGAATCTTGGAGCAGGAGGAAAACTTGAAGAGTATTCACCCTCTCGTTACAGACGGGGAAACTGAGGCCTGGGAGATTACGTAAAGCATGCCCTGTCTGCAAGCACAACCTGGATCTCCTGGCTTCCACACCGTTTAGAGGATGGGCCACTTTCTAAACTAGGAGCCCAAGGCCCTGAGAGGTGATGTAATGGACCACGGACAGGGACCCTCCTCGACCCCACGGGCCCCGCCACATGCTGAAGTGGCTGGCAGTGGGCTGTGGACGGCAGGCATCCTGCAAACACGTGTAGGATGAATGAGTCATGTGCATCTGTGCTTCCCAAACTGGCCTGATGGTAAGAATCATCTGGGGCATGTGTTTAACGTGAGAGCTCCAGTCCTGCCCTTGATACTGTGCTCACTGCTGGTGCAAAACAAAAAAACCCAACCAGGTATCAGCAACTTTCCATGAACTAAATAAAGGGTGTTCCTTTTTAGTTTTGTTTCTTGCAGGCCTGGACCTGCCCAGATTTTGAGCACTTTTTAACCACTGCCTCCCTCCCTGTATCCTCAGCAGTGTAGACGGCGCCCTCTAGGGGGCAGAAATGAGCCGCTTGTTCTTTATTTGGGCTGAGGCGTCAGACTTCTCCAGGACTTGAAGGAGAAAACACCCAAAGGTAGTGGGAAAGGAAGCAGATCTTAAACACACATGCTTTTCTCACTAGACTGAAATGTGATCTAGAATCCTCTAAGCCTAAGAGACAGAATAGTGGATCAAACAGACCCAGGTTCATGGACTAATGTACAGCATGGTGACTGTAGTTCACAATACTGTATTGCATATTGGAAATTTGCTTAGAGAGTAGATTTGCAATGTTCTTAACACACACACACACACACACACACACACACACACACAATGGTAACTATGTGAGGTGATGGATGTATTAACGAACCTTTCTGTGGTGATATTTTCACAATATATATGTCTATCAAAGTATCATGTGTATACCTTAAATTTCCACAATGTTATTTCTCAATTATCCTATCTAATAAAGAGGGAATATGCTAATTGATCCTCACGCCATGGCAAAGATGGCGGCCCCACAGCCAATAAGGAGGGAATATGCTAATTGGCTGTCCCACCCTCAAAGATGGCAGTGCCCACAGCCAATAAAGAGGGAATATGCTAATTGACTGCCCCACCCTCAAAGATGGCAGCACCCACAGCCACAAGATGGTGGTGCCCAGTCCCCTCAGCCCCGCCGGGCTGCTCCATGTGCCTGCCTCCGGAGTCCCCCAGTCCCCTCAGCTCCCCAGCTGCCCAGGGCCAGCCCGAGGCACAGGCCAGCCTCAGATGTCGGCTGCCCAGCCTCAAGTAACCAGGGCCAGCCGAGGCTTGCGCTGCCAGCAGTGGTGGCAGCAGAGGTGTGATGGGGCGTCACCTTCTCCTGATTGCTGGGTCACCTCCTGCCCCTGAGGGCTCCCGGATTATGAGAGGGAGCAGGCTGGGCTGAGGGACGCCCCCTCCAGTGCATGAATTTTCATGCACCAGGCCTCTAGTGTCTTAAAAAGCTGGAGGCAGGGGGAGGAAACAAAATAACAGACCCAAGTTCACACCCAGAGTCAGTCTTTGCAACCCCAGCAGGCTCATTCAATTAATCAAGCCTCAGTTTCCTGTTCTGCAAAATGGAAATAATAATACCTGCTTAACAGGATTGTTGTGGTCCTTACATCATAATTGCTAAAACATGTTTGCTGTCATTATTACCTCAACTTCTGCTGCGGCTCTCCACACAGCACAAGAATATTAAGTCTTCACGGAAGGTGGGCTCTACTTTCTTCAATGGTTGGCGAAAGCTCTAAAGAGGCGTCAGCCCATCCTTTTCCAGGCTCTGTCCTAGGATGACATTTCACATCCTGGAGACCAATAATATGAACAACACAGAGGCCACAGAGGCCACATTGGATGGAAGGAAACGTGTTGGCTTCCGTAATAACATTAACCCCACTTCCTCCAAGGCCGACCCCGGCTGGCTGCCGGGAGATGCTCAGCATGGAAAGGGGGGCTGATCTCTTGGCTCCCATCCCCCAGGAGTCACCTTCCCTGGGAGGTTTCTCCCTAATCTCACGGGTGCCATCAAGGCTAAGGAAGGCTGCACCCCTTCCCCACCCCCGTGAGAATTTCGCCTTCACTGCTAACCTTGGAGGACCTGGGTTTGATTTTACTGAGGGTATCAGCAAGTTTCTTCCCCTTGAGACTTGGGGACTCCCTTCTCTTAAGCTTTACCTAGAGTAGCTTGAGATGTCAGGATCCTTAGATCCTAACCAATCATCATCATCATAGCAGCACCATGTTTTTTGAGCCCTTCCCAGGGGTCAAGTACCTATGAATTCTCTCATTCCATCTATAACCCAGTGGGTTAGTTCCCATGACCACCTTCATTTTACAGATGGAGAAACTGAGGCACTGGGCGGTCAGGTCCCTAGCTCAAAGCCTCATGGGTGGTCAGCGAAGGAGCTGGGGACGAAAAACCCAGCAGTCGGCCTCCAGAGCTGAACTCCAAATCACTTGGCCGTGAAAGGAGTTGAGTAAACACAGACGCTGCCTTCCCACCCCTCCTTTCCGTTGTCGTGATAAAGCCTAAGGTCTCTGATAATGCCAGCTTCATCAAAAAGATTGACGGCAGGCTCCCTCCCGCTGGCCCCCAAGGCAGGTCAAGATGTCAGTGACACAGGGAGGAGCCGTCATGCGGGGAGAGAGCTGGCCTCCCACAGCCTGGCACTTAACTCTCTCCCACACGCTTCCGCCCTCCTCGCCCACAGCAGGTCCCCTCCCTGCCTGAGACACAGGGGGGTGCCCAGTTCCTGGGCACGGTCCTTTCCAAGGCTCAGGCAGAGGAAGAAGGCGTGCGCAGCTCCTTGAGGTGCAGTCAGCTTGCCCCTGGCTGGCACAGGTGGGAAGAGAGACACCTCTGAGCCCAGCCCTAAGCACCAGGGCTGTTCCCTCTGGTCTCACCTTTTCACCTCCTTATTTCTGCACCATTGCGAAGGCACCACCCATGGGCATGTAAAGACACCGTCCCTGCCCTGGAGACTCAGAATCTGGCATGGCAGTGAGGTGAGAGGGAAATTCAGTGCTGAGGTGTCTGGCTTGGTCCTCCGTGAGGGAGAAAAACCCCCCACTGTCAACAAAACCCAAACCCATCAACCAAATGATGCTGGGAGGCTGCTCGGCAGCCAGCCGGGCTGCCTCTGGGGCAAATGAGGTCGCAGGACAGCCTGGGCCCAGAAGCCGAGGTGACAGGAACAGACGATGAGAAGGAGCGGAGGAAGCTCGAGAAGAGGGGTGCCTGGGGCTCAATGGGAAGGAGGCCAGTGTGCGTGGACTCCCAGGGTCCCAGGCTGCTGGGCCTGGCAGGGCCAGGAGGTGAGGAGGACAGAGGGCATGGAGCGGGGAGGATGTGAAGAGAGGGCTTCTGTGTCCCCAGAGGCAGAAAGAAACAATTTGGAAAGAAAAGCAAATGTTCCAGAGAACCCACGAGATTAGGATGTTACATATCCAGACCCGCTGGCCCCGGGGGAGGCTCGCCGGGGCCCTGGGCCCCTCACAGGAGTGGTGCGGTGGGGAGGCCGCCGGGGCTGCGGTGACCCAGATTTGTCCATATGAAGCAATTTGCAGAAGAGGCGGAGTGAGGAGGAGCAGGGAGCGGAGACAGTTAAGGAGAGATGTTTAAAGTTTAGTACAAAAGGCTACTACCTTCTGGAAAAGGCAAAACCACGGAGGAAGAGATCAGGTCAGTAGTTGCCAGGAACTGCAGAGGGGCACGAGGCCTGGACCTGGTCTGTATTTTCACTAAGGTGACGACTACAAGACTGCACACACTTGTCAGAACTTGTTGAAATGTACACTTTAAACGGTTGAACTTTGCTGTATATAAGTTGTGCCTCATTCGCCTGACTTAAAAATAAGTTGGCAGAAGTGACAAAAGTTACATACTACACCTTAGCTGGGGAAGACAAACAAAAGGCAAAAACTCAGCCTCTTGCCCTGCCAGGCAGCTCAGCTGGTTGGAGCATCGTCCCGATAGGCCAATGTTGTGGGTTCGATCTCCGGTCAGGGCACATGCCAGAATCAACCAATGAGGCATAAATACAGGGAACAACAAATGGATCTCTTTCTAAAATAATAATAATAATAATAATAACTTTTAAAAAATTCAGCCTCTGAATTTTTTAGAACAAATATAAACTTTTTATAACTCTCATTCCCACTAATATTAAGAGGAAGACTTGAAATTTGCCAGTTAAAGGAAAACTAGTGTCTTCCACTTTAACATAGTTTTATTAAAGTTGTTGAGCCTCTTTTGAATAAATATTCAGGCCAAGTCCTGCCTGTCCTGCCTGGACTATTACCTGCTCTCTGCGTGTACCTCCTCTTGGTCCCCCCCATCCCCACATGTACAAGTCTGGGGCAATGGGAGAGGGTGGTTGGCCTGGGTGCTGGACCCTGTGCTGTCCTCTGGTCCGAGGTGGCCTCTGCAGCGATGTTCTTCACCCGCCCGATCTGCTGGCATCGTGGTTGACGTCCTGGCTGGTGGGGCCAATGGCTCACCTGGCTCATTTGTCCTGTCTCAGCCCTGCGGGTTCTGTAGATGCAAATGTGCACCTGTTCGACGTCTCCGTACATTTTCTGTTCTCTAAGGTCGGTCCCCCGGCTCTTAACCCTCAACCTCCTTCCGCCTTCCCTGGCGGCTCTGTGACTTCCAGGTTGTCCCAAGCCAAGGGGAATTGGGGTGGGGCGGGGTGAGGGCCAGGGAACCTCTGCAGTCCCTCTCCCAGGCTAAACATGCCACGCAGGTGTCTCTACTTGGCTGCAGCGGCCCCGGGGGTCTTATGGACACACCACTTGTGACTGTCCCAGGGCTGCAAGTGAGGAGTGGGGTGCAGATCTTTCTGTTTCTGGCGTGCTCTCAACCTCCGTGCCAGTTGTCAACTTCTCACAGCGCCATTAAGGTTGGTCGTGGTGGGAGCGCACTGGCCGGGTCCTCCCCAGCCCCTCCTTCTCTCCCTCCAGATACCAGAGGGTTTGTACTTCCTCTTTCTGTCTCAGAGACTGCCTTTCTGCCCTGTTTTCCTTCTTCCCCGCCCTATCGATTTTGTTCTAGGTGGTACCCATCTCTCTCCTTCCCTGGGCTAGCCAGCCCCATGGTGCATGCAGGGAGAGGAGATGGCTCACTGAGAAGGAAAATACCTTGGGAAGTGTTTCAAAACAGTATCATCATTACAGCAGGCTTTTAGAATGAGGCAGGCGCTCCAAGGGAGTGTTTGCTGCCATATTAAGGGACTGTCTTTAAAATGATACAAGTTTTCTCAAAATGATGGAATTCGCATCCACCCAGATACACAACATGCACTCCACTATCTTTCCCAAGTTTGCCTCGTTATCTTTTCCCCCAAGCTTCTTCCTCTCCTGTTTCTAATCTACCCAGGCACCTAAGTCAGAAGTTGAGACTTCTAGACTGGATATAAAATATCCAGTTTGTACATTCTTCTCCCTTTTTTTTTCTTTTTCTTAAGATATATTTTATTGATTTTTTACAGAGAGGAAGGGAGAGGGATAGAGAGTTGGAAACATCGATCAGCTGCCTCCTGCACACCCCCCTACTGGGCATGTGCCTGCAACCAAGGTACATGCCTTTGACCGGAATCGAACCCGGACCCTTCAGTCCGCAGGCCGACGCTCTATCCATTGAGCCAAACCAGTTAGGGCTATATTCTTCTTCCTTAAACTGGAATAATGCTCGTCTCCCTCCCTGCTCCCATCCCCACGGTTACTGCCTTAGTTCAGGCCCTTGCATTTCTCCCCTGGGCTGTTGGAATGGTTTTCTGATCAGTCTTTCTACCCCCACACTTGTTACTTGCTTTCCTCTACCATCCTCCTTGCCAAAGGAGGAGGATCTTCCCAAACACATGTCGTACTGTGTTATTCCTCGGCTTAAAATCCTTCTGTGGGGTCCCCATGCCTCTATGACCTGGCGCCTGACCATTTCTCACGTCTCATCTCCTCCTGTGTGCCTTTGCACATTCTGTTCCCTATGGCTGGAATATCCCCATTCTCCTTCTTATGTATAACATTCAGCTCCAAGATTCCCTCCCTCCCTGAAGCCTTTCTTGTCCCTCCAAGCAAGAACTCAATGCTGAAGTCATCATGGTGCCAACTTGCCTCTCTTAGGACACTGACCACACAGGATTGTATCACAATGCCAGGCTGTGAGCTCCTTGGGACCAGTGATACAACCGTAATGCTCTGTTCCCCCAGCGTGTAGCACAGTGCCCGGCCCAAGCCAGTCGATGATGACCATCAGCCCTCGCGTGGGAAGAGACCTTGAAGGTCCCTGGGTTCAATGCTTGCATTTCCAGAGGAGTCTCAGAGAAGTTAAGTCCCTCGGCTTACCTCCCACCGCGTAGACCTGCCTTCAGGTTCAGGGGTCTTTCCACCACGCTGCAGGGCCTCTAGACACAGGGGAGGGGAGAAGGGGGGGACCCAGGCTGTGGGCAGTGGTCCGTGAGAAAACACCAGAGGGGGGGAAAAAAACTTAACTCAGCGCCTGGGACAACTTATTCTCAAGCAGGAAAATGGGTCAGCCCCACAAAGGGTTTTTGTAAAACCCTCTCACCTGTGCAACTGGAGAGACGCACACAGTGTCCGCGTGGGCAGCTGGCACCTGAAGTTGCCATCACGATGCTGAGGAGGGGACTTAAGTAGAAGGCTTGCTTGTTCACTCCCAATTTGCTTGAGGCCCAGACAATTTATCCAGCCCGATTCCGCTACCATCACCCCAGGCCTTTTATGGCTTTGTTTCTTTAAACACAAAATTTGTATTTTGTGATTTTTGAAAAGCCATCTTTTTACTAAGCCCTTACCTTGCTTCCTCCTGGAGTCTCAGTGTGGGGTGATGGAGGAGCGTGGGCTTTGGGGCGCCTGACCCAGATTGAATGGGGTCTGCGGCTTACGGACGGCATGACCTAGGACGGTGGTCGGCAAACTCATTAGTCAACAGAGCCAAACATCAACAGTACAACGACTGAAATTTCTTTTGAGAGCCGAAAACCGACTTCTGCGCACGGGCCACGAAGTTTCAATCGCACTGTACGTGTGCGCCCGCACGTGGTATTTCGTGGAAGAGCCACACTCAAGGGGCCAAAGAGCCGCATGTGGCTCGCGAGCCGCAGCTTGCCGACCACGGACCTAGGACAAGTCACGGACCTGCTCTGTGTCTCAGCGTTTACGTTTGTGAAAGCAGAGGTCACGCTAAGTCTGCCATGGCTGTCGTGGGCGTGAAAGAAGGCACCGGGGAAGCAGCCACCAGAGCGGGGAAGGCCGGCCCCGCAGCCAGGGAGCCGGGGTTCGACTTCCCCTTCGACCCCTTGCAAGGTGTGGCCTCAGACATATTCCTTCTCTCTGAGTAGCTGAGCGTTGCTCGAGTCCAATGTGGCACTTGGGCAGTGCCTGGCAGGTAGGAGGCACCACCTAAGTGTAAGCCAGCCGAACGCTGAGCACTGTGCCAGGCGGCTAATACACGGCGCTCCTGTCTCCTCTCCGCCCCAGGGGGAGCCCAGTCTGCGCATCTGTGTGGTGGGTGCCCATGACCGACCGCCCGCCTGAAGCAGCTCAGGATGAATCTGGAGGAACCAGGCCCCCCCCCCCCTTTCCTCTGTTGAGCCAATGACAAGTGAACTCTCTCTGCTGGTCACTGGAGTCACCCTATGTTTGGAGCCTGTCTCCCACCCCGAGGCTTTGCGCACCAGGAATAACGAGGGCAAGCCCAGCCCTGGGCGGCCCCTCGGCTCCCCGGCCCAGGGCGTGCGGTCTCCTGCTGCTCTCATCTCAGGTGCTTTATGCAGCGCTGCGGCCTGGGCCCTGGACACCGAAACCTGCCTGCGGCCTGTTGGGACCTGTTGTCCTTGGTTTTATTAGTCTCGGCTCACTTGCGAGACTCTCAGCGCTGCATGCCAACCCGCTACCGTCCCCATCCAGACACGTCCCCAGGTTCTGAGAAGAAAGCGGGGCCCCAGCCCTGGTCGTATTCTGGGAGCTGGTGCGGGGAAGCAGGTGGGGCAGGGCCAGACCCTGAGGAGAGCAGGAGCCTGACTCCTGCTGCTGCTGGGAAGGTAAAGCAAAGACAGCGAAGCTCTGCGGGTCCTGCGTCTGTGTCTCTTAGAAACCCCTCGGCCCCCTTACAGCTCTGCGCCCAGCAACCCAGAGAGTGAAGAGACCCCAGGACGCCTCCAGGCCCTCTCCTGCCACCGCCTGACGTGAGCGGCCACACGCAGGCATCCCAGACGGCTGGTCCTCCAGGCCCTGCGTCAGTGAATGAATTCGCTCTGTCAGATGCTCACTCCCTTTCCACCTGCTCCCACGTCACTAAGCCCCTCCACGGGCTGCAAATGTGGCGTCTGGGATTTTGACCCAGTGCTCCCGGCCCCTCTTCCAGGAGCTCGGGGGTCTGAGCAGTTATCCCACCCCCTCCACACACACACACACCCTCCTGGGCTTCTCCAGGCTAAACACCCTCACGGTTCCTCATAGAACATGATTTCCAGGCCCCCTCCCCATTCTGCCCGCTATCACTGGGTTTCCTTTCTGTCCACAGAGAAGCAACTGTAACCATAACAATGACGCCAGCAGATATTTAGGGATCTATTGTGCGGTGGGCACCGCACCAGGTGCAGGAGGGGGAGGGGCACACAGGTATCACACCTGGTCTCTGTCCTCAGGGAGCTGACCACAGAGGTGAGAGGGAGACAACTTACCCTCAGGTTCGCAGGCGATGGCGGCCACCTGCCATGTGCCCAAGTGTTAAAAGCTTAAGAGTTAGGTGGATAATAGCTAAAGGACACAAAGTTTCTTTTAGAGGTGATGAAAATGTCCTAAAAATGGGGACGGTGAAGGCTGCATATAATCTGTGAACGCACTGAATTGTACACTTTAAGTGGATGAATTGCATGGTAGGTGACTTACATCTCAATAGCACTGTTTAAGATTTGAAAAGCTTAAGTGTTAAAATACATTCTATCTCCTACCTTGAAAAGTATTTCTTCATAAGGAACCTGCAGGGCTAGGTGTGAAGTTCTCGTAGTCCTTGGAGTTCTGCACGGGAATGTGGCCACGCAGGGAGAGCTGGTCTGGCCCTCACACCTCCCCACACCCACGCTCCCACGCTCCCACCCCAGCTCTGTCCTGCACCCCGAGAAGCCTGTGAGCACGCCTCGCAGGTTCCAGCTCCATCCACAGCCCCCGCCAGCACCCTTACGGCGAGGGATGTGCACACTGTAGTGGGTCTACCCTTGGAAGGTCAGGCTCGGAGGAGACACCATCCCAGGCCCTGGTGGAGGAGGAGCCTCAGCCAGGGAGCCCCGGAGCGTGGGCGGGGCAGTGCTCTACCACAGAACATCTGAGAAGCTGGCAAAAGGGTGGCTGCAAGCCTCGTGTGGCATTGAGCACTGGAATGTGGCGTTGGCACCTGAGGAACTGAATTTTTAATTAAGTAACACATTTAAATTCAAATTGCCACATGTGGCCAGTGACTACCCCAGCAGACAGCGTAGGTCTAGAAAGTGGAGGGTCGGGTCGGACTGGACGTGTCCTGTGGACTTTGTCGACTTCATCCCAGGAGGAGGGGGTGAGCCAGGGGAGGATCAAGTGGGGCTCCCAGGCCTCAGGAAGATCCTGGAAAGGGAAATGAGGTTTGTTCTCAGAAGGAAACTGCCATATAAGGCAGCATGTGCCTGTCCAGCCGAGCTGAGCTCTCCAGATCCCTGAGGAGGGAGAGGCAGATGGCTGGGGCGGGGGGAGGGGGAGTGACTGGAGGGCACCCCCAAACAAGCCCTCCTGAGGTATCTAAGGGGCCGGGTGTCACATAGGAGGCTTGCTTTGGTGGCTCAGGCCTGCGGGTCTTGGCAGAGCGAGAAGGCCCGGTTATTTTTTTCTGCCGAGGCCATGTGAACGGGCAGGCCGTGCGCATAGTTTCCATGGCATAATCTGACTATAAAGCCCTGTGTGTCTGGGAGGGAGGGACAAGGAGAGGCCCTCGTCCTGGCCTCCGTCAGAACTGGGCACGGGCCCAGGAGGCACATTCCCTCCAGATTCCTGCAGGGTCCTGGGCCGTGAGGACGGGAGCGCAGGGCGTGCCTGGCTGGCCCAGCCTTTGGGAGCTCATTCGGTGGCTGATTGGGGTGAGGGTGTCGGCTCTTCCAGAAGCCTGGGCTGAGGGAGAGGAAGGATAACCTCTGGAGCACTGGGCCGGGGCGAGGCGAGGCGAGGCGAGGCGCAGCGAGCACAGGATGCGGATTCACTGGGAGGCCGAGGAGGGCCTCCGTGTCTGCACGTGGCCACCAGCTCCCACCTGCAAAACAGAAGCTGCCTCGGGCTGGCTGCGGCCCGGGCTCCAGGAGGAACAGGCTCGTTTGCGGGAGAAAGGATGTCTCTAGAGAACAGACGCCACTTGGCCAGCAGAGAAAGGTACTCAGTGAACCTGCCTAGAATGGCTCTGGGCCAGTGACTCTGGGGCTCGGCAGGTGGAAGCCAGGGATGCAGAGCACAGGCTAATATTTACTCATCAGCTACTGGGTACCAGGCTCTGTGCCAAGTGTTTTGCACGTTTCATCTCATTTGGAACAATACAGATGAATAATCATTGTAATAGCAAATAGTTCTTGAGTGTCTACCAAGGGACCAGACATCAGTCTGTTTAATTCTCATAACCCACCCCCCACCCCCCGCCCCTGTGTATGGGGTGAAGGAACTATGCCTCATGGATAATTTTGCCCCAAGGCACTCAGCCAGGAAACGGTCTAGACAGAATTTGAACCCACACTCTGACCCCACACTCCCTGCTCTTAACCATCGACGTTCAGAGAGACGTCCTGGCTGTAGGTTTTCTTAGACTCTACCCCCAGGGCCTTGGAAATGGACCCTCAGCTCTGAATTATTCAGATTTCCCCAAAGCTCCTGCTTCCTGTCTCTACCCTGGCTCCTCCGGGGTCTCGGAGCCTGTAGTCTCAGAGGAGCTCTGTCCTCGAGAGCGGCTGTCCCTTCGCCTGCTCTGAGTTTGTTGTGACGTGTGGGGTGGCAGCCCCAGGCCAGGAGGTTGCCCAAGACAATCCTGCCTTTCTGAGAGGCGAGCTGAGCCTCCAGCCACAAGCCAGGGCCGGGGCACACAATGCCCTCTGTCTCCGCCAGGGCAGAAAGGCGCATTATTGTGGTCGGGTGACTCGGCCCTGCTGGGGTGATGTTTGCGGCCTGCACATCCCCCACAGGGTGCTGCCCAGAGGCTGGGTGGGACGGGGTGCGGGGTACCAGGGCCTGGGAGTCCCTTCCTCTGGAGGCACCTGCCCTGCCTCGCATATCAGACTTGTCCCCTCACCTCCTGTCCCCCATAGGTCTTTCCCTGGACCCACACCTCACCCTGCTGAGCCTTTGAATGCTCTCATTTAAATTATTCTGGGAAGCACACGGTACTGTGCCTGACATATCGGGCTCTCCCCAAACATGACTTTCTCTTCTGTTTTCCTTTTCTGGTTTCTCATGTTTGGATTTTTTGTAAGTTGGAGATAATTCTGTTATCAGGAATTTTGACAGAGACCCCGAAAACAAGTGTGTTCTTTTTTAAAAAGATATTTTTATTGATTTCAGAGAGTATGGAGAGGGAGAGAGAGAGATTGAAACATCAATGATGAGAGAGAATCATTGATCGGCTGCCTCCTGCATGCCCCCTACTGGGGATCGAGCCCGAAACCTGGGCATGTGCCCTTGACTGAAATCAAACCTGGGACCCTTCAGTCGGCAGGCTGACACTCTATCCAGTGAGCCAAACCAGCTAGGGCACAAGTATGTTCTTAGCAGCAATAACAGCCACAGTTCACTAAGCCCTAGCATGTGCCAGGCACCTGGCCAAACCCATATCCTCACAGCAGCCCCAGGAGGGGGTGCTCTTTCTAGTCCCCTGTTAAGTGTAAGAAATGGAGGCTCAGAGGACTTGAGTGTCTCATCCACGATGGCAAAGCTAGTGAGCGGTGCAGCTGGGAGTCACACTCAGTCCTTTTTCCTTTTTTATGTCACTTTTTATTATTGTTATTTTTTGTTTGTTTAAAACATTTTTTTTTAAAGGTGTCTTTTTTTATTATTTTTTTAATTTTTTTAAAATTACTTTATTGATTAAGGTATCACATATTTGTCATCAACCCCCTCCCCCCCGTTCCCCCCCCAACCCCCCCCACACGCAAGCCCCCCTCCCCCTGTTGTCCGTGATCATTGGTTAGGCTCATATGCAAGCACACAAGTCCCTTGGTTGATCTAAAACATTTTTTATGTTCAATATTATTTTATATTAGTTTCAGGTGTATAGCATAGTGTTAGATAATCAAATACTCTACAAAGTGTACCCCCCCCCCCGATATTTCCAGTACCCATCTGGCACCACACATAGTTATGACAACAGAGTTGACTATACTCCCCGTGCTGTGCTCCATCCTCGTGCAAACTCAGTTCTGACCGAGTTCAAGTTCAAGTTCTCGTGCTTGACTGCTGTGTCCCAGTGCCTGGTTATTTTCCCAGGGCTGCCACAACAAAGTACCCAAAACCGGGTGGCCTAGAACAACAGGCGTCTACTGTTTCACAGTCCTGGAGGCTTGAAGTCCAAGATCAAGGCATCGATAAGGCTGGTTCCTCTTGAGGGCCGTGAGGGCAGGACCGTCCAGGCCTCTCGCCCGGCTTCTGGTAGTTCGCTGGCGATCTTCATGTGGTCCCCGCTGTGTGCGTGTCTGCCTGTGTCCAAATTTCCCCTGACCATTAGGACACCCCTTGTGTTGAATTAGGGCCAACTCTAATGACCTTATTTTAATTTGATCATCTGCAAAGGTCTTATTTCCAAATAAAGTCACATTTACAGGTTCTGAGGGTTAGGACTTCAACAACTCTTTTTTTGGGGGGCGGGGGGCACAATTCATCCCATGAAAGCACCCTTCCCCGCTTAGCGTTCTGGCGGCCCAGGATCTCTTAGGAGTATTGAGAGGAGATAATGCTTCCGTCAGCTCCAAGGGCAAGAAAATCTCTTTTCAGGACCCCTTTCACTTGCTCACAAGACACACACACACACACACACACACACACACACACACACACACACATGTGCGCACGCATACAGCTATGGTCAGGACAGAGGCTGGACTGCCCCATTAACATCTGGACCCCATGGAGACAGTGGCACATCTGGTCCGGGTGAGGCATGGAGGGTGCCAGGTGCTCCAACAGGAAGAAGAGGAACAGCCATCAGTGCAGACACAGCCCTCCGAGCGCAGCAGTTTGCACGCGGCCACACCGACTGTTCTTTTTTTTTTTTTTTTGTAATATATTTTTATTGATTTTTTACAGAGAGGAAGGGAGAGGGATAGAGAGTTAGAAACATCAATGAGAGAGAAACATCGATCAGCTGCCTCCTGCACACCCCCTACTGGGTATGTGTCCGCAACCAAGGTACATGCCCTTGTCCAGACCTGAACCTGGGACCCTTGAGTCTGCAGGCTGACGCTCTATCCACTGAGCCAAACCGGCCAGGGCCGACTGTTCTTAAAACACCCCCATTTTCCTTGCAATCCCTGTATCCTTCCCAGATGCATCCTTCTCCACAGCCCTTCCCAGGCCCCAGTCCTCCCTGCAGTCTGAGTGAGGTGGAGGCGGGGCCTGTGGGTCTCTATCTCCAGCATTTGGTGCAGGGGGACTATTTATGGAGCATGGGAGGGAGGGAAGCAGCTTGCCAGCTGCAATGTGGACTCTCCCATCTGTACCTACATCAACACCCAGGTTATCCCGCCTGGTTAGTTACCGCTCCTGCTGGGTCTCACTTAGCAAGTCCCCACTCACCTGGTGTAGGCAGGGCCAGGGGAAGGGAATGTGTGTGTGTGGTGTCGGGTTAGGAACGTTGCTTCCTAAGCCCCTGGCCTGAGGGATAAAGGCCTGAGGACTTTCAGCCCCCAGGCATCCTGGTCTTCTAGCTGCCTGGCCAGCCCCAGCCCCAGGTCTTCTATCCTGGCTTCCCCTCCCAGCTCCACCCCTACCTGCCCCAGCCTCCTCTGCCCGCTCCTGTACCCCACCCCAGGGGCTCCTGGTCAACTTTCTGTCTCCTTAGCTTCTTGCCCACCTCTGTGATTGGTTTTCTCCATGTCAGGCCTCCCGGGCCTCAGTGCATACACTCATACACACGTTACACAGTTACACACACACATGCTCACACACAACCACAGGCATATACACATGTTCACACACACTTTACAGACTCACAAATATTCACATAGCCACACACTTTACACACATATTCACATATACCCACACCCTTTATAAGCCATAGTCACATGCTCACACACTTTCACACAGGTTTATACCCTCATAACTATAATACCGACACACACAAACTTACACACACACACACACACACACACACACACACACACACGGCCTCATGCATGCTCCCAGAACCTCCCTGACCAGGGCACTGCTGTGCCTAACAGGGACTTCCTTGAGGTGGCTCCTTACTGGGCTTATAAATCGGGCCCCTGGAATAAAGCACCCATGGGTCTTGCTGGGAGAATGAAAACTGAGACAGAGGGGGGCCCTCAGAGAGAGCCACGGGCGGGGGCACTGGAACCCTGCCTGACCATTTCATGGTTGTGTGAACTGAGGTACTTGCCTTATTTCTCCCAACCTCATTTTCTTATTTGGAAAATGGGGATAATGTTACCCATTTCACAGAGTTGTGCTAAAGCTAGACAATAGATTTGAAAGATATAGCCTGGCACATTATATTTTTCTCAGAGAGATTTTTACATACATGAAAAACTATATGCATGTACTCTTTTTCTCCCTTCTTGCCACAGGTACTATGTACTGTCCACGCTGCTCTGTGCTTTACTTTTCTCACTTAATGTGCCCTGGAGGATGTTCCAAATCAGCACATTAAGGGCTTCCTCATTCCTTTACAGCTGCTTTGAATTCCATTACACGGAGGCACCCCCGTGGATGGGACGTGCAGGTTGTTTCCAGTCTTCTGCTATTTCAAACAAAGACGCAGTGGGAAATCTTGTACAGACATATTTCCCACGGGTGTGAACATATCCATTAGTACTGTCAATGCTGCCAAATGGACACAAAAAGCTGCTTTTCCTGGCACATGGGTCACCCTTCCTCTTCCAGAGGCACCCACTTCTACTACCTCGGGCTGCGAGAAGTCCGATGGGCAATACCACACATACCGGAGGGCACCGGTGCCATCCACCAACCCAAGAGACCCGGGCTGTGGCTGAAGAGACAACCCTTTGCGTTTCAACTGGATTCCGTCCACGTGGGATGAGCCCACACTGCCTGCATGTGGAAGGACAGTGACGAGTAAGTTGGAGATCTGCTGAGGAGAAGGGCGTTTGCAAACCAAAGAGCACAGTGCTCATGCATCTGCCTGTTGCTTCATGTAGTCAGCAGTCACCGGACACACGTGACCTGCCACGCACTGTGCTGGGGAGGAGGACCCAGTGCAGTCAAGCCAGGGCAGGCCCGGCCCTCATGGAGCCTGCAGTCATGTGGTGGAGACAGACACAAAGCAAATAATGCACAAATGGTTATCTTTCTACCTGTCGCCTCCTTTCCTCACACACTCTGGGCAGGTGAGGGCCTGGGGGCTGGGTAGGGGTGGCGGATGCTGCCATCCAGGCACAGCCAGACGCCTCGGCCTTCTCCGCTGTTGCCGGCCATCAGCCTCATGGCCTTGGAGAAGTGCTCTGGTCACAGGTGACCATGGGAGCCATACAGTGAGGAAAGCTTAGCTGCCACCCACTCCCCTCCCAGGCAGGGCTGGCCTGGGCCACAGCAGCTGCCTTGGGCCCATCCTTATGAGAACCAAAGCTGGCTCACCCTTCCTGGCACACGGGAAAGCAGCGATCTGATAAAAGTGGGTTGCACCTAGGTGTCAGCCACTTAGTGGGTGGCCCTCCCAGGACTACTTGCATATTAGATGACACACGTTGAGGGTTTTGCTTAATGCAAAGGAGTGAATTCCCAATTATAGAGGCTGCCCAGGTGGGAAGATTTTATTTGAGTGAATCATAGGGGACCTTCCCGTATAAGCAACAGTTTACTTTATTTAGGAAGGTAATTTCCCAAATCTGCACTGATTTTTTTATTGTTATTTTAGAGAGAGAGAGAGAGAGAGAGAGAGAGAGAGAGAGAGAAATCACTTTGCTGTTCCACTTACTTATGCATTCATTGGTTAATTCTTTTTTTATATATATATATATTTTAATATATATTTTATTGATTTTTTACAGAGAGGAAGGGAGAGGGATAGAAAGCTAGAAACATCAATGAGGGAGAAACATCGACCAGCTGCCTCCTGCACGCCCCCTACCGGGGATGTGCCCGCAACCAAGGTACATGCCCTTGACTGGAATCGAACCTGGGACCTTTCAGTCCGCAGACCGATGCTCTATCCACAGAGCCAAACCAGTTTTGGCCATTGGTTAATTCTTGTATGTGCCCTGGCCAGGGATCAAACCGGCAACCTTGGTGTATTGGAATGACGCTCTAACCAACTGAGCTACCGGGCCCAGCGGGTCCCTTTCAGGCTGGAGGCTGTGGGTGGAGCCCTGTCACTCCTGCTGGCTGGCTTGGATGGTTTCCCACTGTGTTAGGTGACAGATTGTTCTTGGACAGGAAATCATTTAAGTTCAGCTTTTCCTCTGATGATCTGGGAGGCACTCAGTCAACACATGTGGGACTGACATCCCACGGGACCTGGTCCTTCCCGGACCTCCGAGCTGGGGTCCTCAGGCACAGCGTGAGATACTTCCCACAGCGGGGGAGGAGTGTGGGATGTGGGATCTCCAAAATCATGGGGTTGGCGGGGGCGGGGGTGCGTGGAAGTTATTTCCTTCCTCACTGTCCTGTGGCTTTGGGGACACCTGGTAGCCTCAGATGCCCTCGTGTGAGGTCCTTTTCAGAGGCCGTGGCTCTCAGAGGGAGAGGCTGGGTGCTGACAGTTGCCAGCGTTCAGGCAGCTGATGTCTGTGTTTAGGAAGGAGGTTGACACCAGGGGTCTTCCCTGCTTCCCATTCCACACCATCTGCCTTTCCTGATGTGGGTGGTTGATGGGGATGTTCCGTTCCAATTTATCCTGCCTCTCCCCTCCCGAGCCCCGAGACGGGTGGAGGAAGGATGTTCTCTAAGGCGCAGTGTCTAATACAGAGCCACCAACCACACGTGGCTATTGGAATGGAAGTTCATTTCAATGAAATAAAGTTAAAAATTCAGTTCCTCGCCCTAGCCGATTTGGCTCAGTGGATAGAGCGTCGGCCGGGGAACTGAAAGGTCCCAGGTTCAGTTCCGGTCAAGGGCACAGGCCCAGGTTGTGGGCTCGATCCCCAGTGGGGGACTTACAGGAGGCAGCCAATCAATGATTCTCTCTCATCATGGATGTTTCTATCTCTCTCTCCCTCTTCCTTCCTCTCTGCAATCAATAAAAACATATTTAAAAAAAAAATTCAGTTCCTCAGTTGCGCTAGCCCCATTGCAAGTGCTCAGTAGCCGCAGGTGGCCAGTGGCTCCTGCAATAAGATTCCCACCATCACAGGAAGTCAGTCGGGTGGCACTGCCCTCAGCCCCCGCTCTCTTTTCTCCTTTATGATTCCTTTCTGGAGAGACTGGAAGCTGCTGCTCCCTAGCCTGGGACCCCAGACTGTGCTGCCGACTGAGCATGCAAAAGCAGAGAATGAGCGAATGAGCAAAGTGGAAATAAACGCTTCAGTCCCCACTCAGTGCTGAGTCCAGGATGGCCCGGGGCTCGGAAGTCTTGCTCTTCCTGTGTGACACCTACTGTCCTGAAGCTGCCACCCCGCCCTTCCAGCGAGGCGAGCCTGCAGCGGGGGTTCTGTTCTGCTCACCGCCAAATCCACTGCGTGCATTTTTCAGGGGGTCCCAGCCTAACCAGGACTTCCGATCCAGGTCGCTCTCCTAAAACCCCACATCTCTTTGGTGTTTATCTGGTTACTGACCTGCTGCAGGGTCCTGGGAGAGAGAGCTGCTTCCTGTACAGGATCGCTTGGCCATTAGTCGTTAGTTTGCCTGTGAGAGAGGCTGGCCATTAGGGGTGGGAGGAAGTGGGGACGTGTCTATCTGGGAAGACTGAAACCGAGGCTGAGGCTTTCTAGAACCATGCAGCACGGCCTTACCGTCCTCCCCGGAGCAGTCCACGTTGTCCTTTGAGTGTCTCAGGTCCACCCCACAGCACCAGGAGCCCAGTCCCCACATGCCAGTCGACTTTGCGACTCTACTGGTGAACCTCTTGTACCTGCTTTGTCAGGGAAACTTCCTCTCTTTCCACTGGGGATGAAAAGCTCAGAGGATATGAATCTAGGGTTGCCAGCAGCCGGCTTCCTGGCCTCCCAAAGAGAGCCAGCCTAGAAAGTGGATCTCAGTAGAGTAGAAAAGGGAGCACAAACAGAGCCCTGCAATATTATTATTTTTTATTGATTTTTTTTTTTTTTTTTTTACAGGGAGGGAGAGGGATAGAGAGTTAGAAACATCGATCAGCTGCCTCCTGCACACCCCCTACTGGGGATGTGCCCGCAACCAAGGTACATGCCCTTGATCGGAATCGAACCTGGAACCTTTCAGTCCGCAGGCCGACACTCTATCCACTGAGCCAAAACCGGTCAGGGCGCTCTGCAATATTATTAGAGCCAGTTGTGCCTCAATGCTTTGCAAACTAATGTACTTCTATGCCTGGACTTTCCTAGTATGAGACAATTAACACCTTTACTGCTCAAGTTAGTTTGTATCGACTCTCTTTGTCACGTGCAACCAACAGAATCTTAACTAATATAGAGCCATTAGGTCTGAATGTTTGGGAGGAGAAAGCCTCTGTTTGAAGGCCAAGTTCAGATCATGCTAAGATACCTGCAAGGAATGACGAGCCTGGAAAGAGACACGAACCAGAGGTTCACAAGCACCAGAGTCACACACAGACGCGCCTTGACCGTAGGTTTGCCCTCCCAGCACTGTTTTCTGCTTCTGATATTTCCTCTCCTCTTCAGCTCTCCCAAATTCTCCCTCTCTCTCAAGACCCGGTTAGATGGGGGCGGGTGGAGGTGGGCAAAGAGGGGAGGGGGAAGGGAGATACCTACAATAATGTCAAAATGAAAATTTTTAATTAAAAATAAAAGACCCTGTTTGGTCCTACTTCCTCCAAGAAGTCTTCCCTGACCACCCCAGCCTCTACCCTCTGGCTTTCAGTACTAATTACTTATCCAAGAATGAAAAAGCGTCTTGTATCATGTCTGCTTTCATTGTTTGGAATGGCCCGTTAAAGACTGTTGTGTTATATGATTGCAGTGGAAATGGGCTCTGATGCTTTTGTGTCCCTGACAGGAGCCAGCCTAATGCCTGGCACAAACAGAACCCCAGTGAATGTGTGGGGGGTAGAAACCTGTGGGAAGCAGGGTGAGACTCGGGTCTTCCTGCAGCTCTTCTCAGTGGGAAGTGAGCGCCCCACGCCAGTGTCCAGGAAGACTGTGGGCTGCATTCCTCTAGTCAAGTACCTGGTCTCTGACCAAAGGACTCTGTTTCACATCGGGAGTGAGGATGGAGGAAGAGGAGGGACAGGGGAAGAGAATGGAGAAGAGTGAGAATGTCGATCTTTGCTTGATGGCTGAGGCCTGCAGGAGGCTTTCCTAGGTCACCCAGGAGAGTGGAGGAGAGAAGTGGCGCTGTGTCCCGGGCTTCTCTCAACTCCCCAGGGGAAGAGTGGGCGTGGGGTGAGGGCAGGCACAGGTCTGAACCAGCTCCTCTTTGGAAATACCTTCAGAGCTGGCTCAGGGGCCACATGGGAGAAACGAGTGTCCTCACGCCCCGGTCACACCTCACTCTCGGTCCATTTCAATGCAGCTGCAGTTATATTTTCCACCAGACTTGGGTCTGAATGGTATTCGGCTATTTGCCAAACATACTCCCCCAGCCTTTAAAGCCCAGGATTTGCCAGCATGGAAGCTATTATAATAATTTAAAGGCCTTTTGAGTGATGAGAAGATATTTGACATAAGCACATATCCTCATTCTTTGAAAGCCAACATTATTTGAATATATGCATTCTTGAGTCATTCATAATGAGGGAGAGAACCTCTTTCCTCCCTTCAGGTGTGATAATTGTCACATCTGAGAGCATAAAAAAAAACTATTCAGTTAGGTCCTCTGCTGTTCTCTGATTGTTTTCTGGCTTCTCTGTTTTTCATTTGGTTATACATTTCCCTCATGGGGGCCAGGCCACATCTTATGTCATCCAAAAATCACGACACTCAATAAGTGACTACTGGATGAATGGATAGATGGATGGATAAATACTCCGTAAATTCCTACTTAGACAAGTAACAACAACAAAACCCTGTATTAGGGTTCTGCAGAGAAACAGAACCGATAGGATACCTGTATTCTTACCTATCTAGTTAATATTATTTTATATTTATTATTATGAGGTATTGACTCATATGGTTATGGAGGCTGAGCAGTCCCATGGTCTGCCATATATAAGCTGGAGACCCAGGAGAGCCTGCGGTGCAGTTCGAGGGCTGAGAGCCACAGAGCCACAGAGCCACAGAGCCACAAAGCCACAGAGCCATTTTGCAGATTCCAGGCTGAGTCTGAGGCCTAAGAGCCAGGGTGCTACGGGCAGCAGAAAACTGACATCAGCCCTAGCTGGTTTGGCTCGGTGGATAGAGCGTCGGCCTGCAGACTGAAGGGTCCTGGGTTCGATTCCGGTCAAGGGCATGTGCCTTGGTTGCAGGCGCATCCCCAGTGGGGAGTGTGCAGGAGGCAGCTGATCGATGTTTCTCTCTCATCAATGTTTCTAACCCTCTGTCCCTCTCCCTTCCTCTCTGTAAAAATCAATAAAATATATTTAAAAAGAAAAAGAAAAAGAAAACTGACATCACAGCTGGGCCAGACCAATTTTCCCTCCACCTTTTGGTTCTATGCAGGCCCTCGGTGGATTGGGGAGGGCCATCTGCTTCACTCAGTCTACCAATTAAATGCTAATCTTTTCTGGAGACACCCTTCCAGACACACCCAAAATAACATTTAACTAGATATCTGGGCATCCGGAGAGCCAGTCAAGTTGACACATAAAATTAACTATCACAAACCCTAATACTTATTAAGCATTGACTGTATCCCAGGCACGTGCTAAGTGCTTTATTGATATTATCTCAGTAAATGTGTGTGTGTGTGAAAATTACATAGAGAAAAATATTCTAATACTAGGTGACTTCTAGGGCCTCTTCCAGTTATAAGATTCATTGGCATGGTGAGGCATTAGCGAAACTAGGATGCTGAGGTGGGGCTTGGGAACTTAACACTTGGAAGTAGAAATAAAAACTTTCGTTCCTAGTTACCTCTTTCTGTGGACTAGGAACTGTGCTAAGTACCTTTCAAATATTTTCTCACCGATTCCTGAATAATACCCTATGAGATAGGTACTACTACTTACCCCGTTTCAAATGAGGAAACTGAGGCACAGAGAGATTAAATGGCTTCTCTAGCATTCAGGTGTGCTGACTCAAAAGCCTGTGCTCTTAGCAGCTCCATGCTTCCAGAGGGACTGCAAAGCCCTCCGTCCAGGTCCGGATGCCTTGCCTTTCCACAGGGATGCAGGTGAGCTGGGGGAGGGCGGGGAAGGGAGCATTGCCAGAGAAAACAGCGGCTGTGAGGAAGGGTGGCACCGCTGGCATCTGGGGCTGAGGAAGGTTCTGGAGGCGATTCTGCAGGAGTCTCTGAGCCAGCAGCAGGCCAACGCCCCCTCCTTTCAGCAGCACTTGGTAAACCGCAGCTCTGCTCCCTCCGTGTCTCCCAGGGGCAGGCAGGACAGGATGTTCTGAGTTCTAGCAGCAGGACTATTTCTTGGGAACTATGATTAGGACTCAAAAATCTGTGGTTGCTAGGCAAAGGCCCTGCCTTACCTTTTATAGCTGTCTGGCTGAAATGTCACAAATATCTACAGACTTGCTTTTTTCCTCTCTCATCAGCTTGGTGACCCTGACCACGTTCTCCCTTGTGCGGTAGGCAGTTAGACGGGCAGGCGCAGAGCTAGGACGATGGGCCAGGTACAGAGGTCACCAGGGTGGAAAAAGCTCCAGGTGTCTAGCAAAGGACAATGGTAGAGTGGGACCTCGCCCCACGGTGGCCTTTCCCCCCTTAGCATGGCTGGTCATGTGGTTTGGACCCTCTGACCTTCCTTTCCTAGAGATAACATCTAGGCCTCAGTTATATTTCAGTTCCAGGCCCAGAAAAGCAGCAAAACCAGACGAGCGATATCACCAGTGACACCAACACTGACCTCGGGACCAGCTACAATGAGTAATGACCCCTGACCTGGTTCTGACCAATCAATCAGTGGAGACCTAGACACACCAGGAAAGCTGCTGAATATTCTATTGCGACCTTCCCCTGGGACTTCCCCTAAAATCTCACCCTTAAAACCCTTAGGACATGGACCCAAGGCAATCTCCCTCCTGGGGACACACCCAAGCCTTTCCCTTTCCCCTTTCCTCTTCCCCATCTCCTTCTCTCCCCTCCCCTCCCCTTCCCCCTCCCCCAGGCTCCTTATCATTACCTTCCTCACTCCCAAGCTCCAAGGACGCTTCCTTTACCTCTGTAACTTGTTTTCTAAACCCATTTCTTCAATGAATTACTTCTGCCTCTGTGGTGTTAACATAAAAACATTCAAACCTGTAAAGAATTTTTGTGAGTTATCTCAATGGATTGGGATAGTGCTCCGGAGAATGGCGGTTTCTCACCTGTTTGTATACACTGCAACCAAAGGGACGTAGGTGGGTTACATGAAATCCACTGGTGATAGACTAGAGAGGCGGGAGAAAGCAAAGTCAGGAAACCTCTGGGATTGGATAAGAAGTAAAATGATAGACACATACTTAGGTGGGTGCAGGAACAATGAACATGATAACAATGAAGGAATTTGTGGTATCTGTCCTGGTACCCTGGCACATTAGGTTGTGCCCCAAGGGGTCCAGAAAAAGGGAAGTTACAAGTTACCCAGACATTTCAAGGATATGTTATCATAGATGCAAAAAGACAGATAGGCTCAGTTAAGGCAAAGGTTGACCTTGCCAGTGAAGATACCGGCCTAGGAGGTGACTGCCCATCATAACTGCTTTAGTTCAAGTTTAATTTAAAACCATCCTTTGTGGTTACTTTAGGTCTTTGAGTTTGAAAGACTCCCACGCAGGCCTCCCTTTCGTCCACAGTGGTTTTCCAAATAAATGTGCTCTTACAGATTGAGGCTTGGCTCTGAATTTTTTCCTAGCCAGAACTCAAGTACCGAGATTGTTGAACCCCAGGTCCAGTTCTGACCCCAGGGGTCTAACACGTGGTGCCATTCAGGCTGCCTACAAGCCTTTTCTTCCTATTATTCAATTTACCAGCCCCTGGAACAAACTCACTTGTGAGCCCAGAAGACTTTCTGGGGAGCTGTAAAACAACTCACACTGGTTTGGTTGGGCAGAGTGGGGTGGGAATATTTCTTGGGTTTGATTTTGATACCGAATTTTTGGACTGGAACCCGGATTCTTTGTCCGCCGGAATCAAAGAATGAATCCATGGACAGAGAGTGGTATAGCATAGGTGGAGATTTATTGAAGAACGAGTAAATACTCCCACACAGGGAGGGGGAAGAGTCCCACTGGGTTCCCTTTCCCTATGGCTTATAAAGTTTGCAGATCCTGGTGCCTTGACACCCCCCTCTGATTGGTCACTATTCCCTTAGCTTGGTTACTATAGTAACTCCTGGGCTCAAAGGTTGAACCTCACATGTCCCCACTTCTTCCTTATTGTTTTCCTATTCCCTTTGGGCTTTCTTCCTTTTTTTCTGAATGAAGGGCTTCCTTCTCTTTATTTTTTAAATATATTTTATTGATTTTTTTTACAGAGAGGAAGGGAGAGGGATAGTTAGAAACATCAGTGAGAGAGAAACATCAGTCAGCTGCCTCCTGCACACCTCCTACTGGGGATGTGCCCGCAACCAAGGTATATGCCCTTGACCTGAATCAAACCTGGGACCTTTCAGTCCTCAGGTCCATGCTCTGTCTACTGAGCCAAACCGGTCAGGGCCCTTCTCTTTATTTTGTAAATATAGACCTTTTGCCGTTCCAGCTCCCTCATTCTATGGAAATGTACTTGTTGCAGCTTTTCAGCTCCCCTATTCTATGGAAGTACACCTTCTGCTGCTCTGCAGCCCTGTGCTTCCTCCATGGTCCCCTGAATTTCCAAAATTTCTAATATTTCCTAAACCTGTCCTATTTTACCCCCAAAATTCCTGTTTCAGTTCGGTTAAGTTGTTCTCACTTCCTCCGCTCAGGTCTATCTGCTCCTAGGAATCTGGGGTGGGGTATTTTGGTGGCAGGATGCTGGGTAAGAGCACGAGTTCAGGCTGCAGAGGGTCTGCACATGTCTCGAGTTTGCCATTAAAGAGCCACATGACCTGGGACATGGGACTTGGCCTCTCTGAGACTTGACGTTCTCATCTGTAGAATGGGAGGGAACTGTTAACTGCTTCAAAGGATTGGTCAGGGTGAGACAAGCTAGTAAGCCAGGACAAGCAGAATAGGGAAACTGAGACAGTTAAACAGCAGTTTGCAGCCATCTAGTAAATCCTATCTCCCCTAAACCTGGGACACTTAAATGGTTTGCACTTCTCCCCAACCCGAGGGCAAATAGCTTAAATAACCCTATGCTGGGAGACAGATAACAGAAACCCAATTAATGCTATAGTATTTGCCAACCACACCCAAGCACAGAGGGAGTTAAGAGAATAGCATTGGTACTTCAGCATAAAGCTGATGAGTATCCTGTTAATCCTCCCCTAAGACCTCCCTTAAATGCCCAGCCTTTAAACCCCCTCAAAACGAAGGTCAAGGTGCACTCTGCTCTCCCTCCAGTACACCCTCACCTTTCTCCTTCCCATCCCCCTCTCCTTCCCTTAAAGGCATGCATCTCCTAAACTCTAAGGGACCCCACCAGGCTTGCTACTAGGGGTCTTGGCAGTTTGTCCCGGGCAAGCTCCGACCCAGTCCCAAAGCCCCCTTTCCTTTGACTCTTTTTGTTTGTCTCACTTAGTTATGCATTCATTGGTTGCTTCTTGTATGTGTCCTGACTGGGAATCCAACCAACAACTTGGTGTATCGGGACAATGCTCTAACCCAGTGGTCGGCAAACTCATTAGTCAACAGAGCCAAATATCAACAGTACAACGATTGAAATTTCTTTTGAGAGCCAACTTTTTAAAACTTAAACTTCTTCTAACGTCACTTCTTCAAAAATAGACTCGCCCAGGCCGTGGTATTTTGTGGAAGAGCCACACTCAAGGGGCCAAAGAGCCGCACGTTGCTCGCGAGCTGCAGTTTGCCGACCACGGATCTAACCAACTGAGCTGCCCAGCCAGGGCCTTCTCTGACTTCTTAGTGACCTAAAGCAGACCAGCGTAGGCCCATTTCCTCACCTAGTTCTTCTGTAGGCCTTCCTTGTTTCATTGTCCCCAGCTTTTTAAAAAAAGTTTTTAATTTTTTTGATCCTTATTGGAGGATATTTTTCCATTGATTTTAGAGAGAGTGGAAGGGAGGGAGAAGGAAGAGGAGGAGAAGGAGGAGGAGGAGGAGGAGGAGGAGGAGGAGGAAGAGGAGGAGGAGAAGGAGAAGGAGAAGGAGAAGAGAGAGAGAGAAGAGAGAGAGAGAGAGAGAGAGAGAAACATTGATGTGAGAGACACAAGGATTGCTTGCCTCCCACTCACCCAAGCTGGGGTTGAGCCTGCAACTTAGGTACTTGCCCTTGACCGGTCCCTGGGCCGATGCTCTAACTACTGAGCCAAACTGGCTAGGGCTCACTGTCCCCAGCTTTAATAAATGTCCTCTAAAATTCACCTGGACTTGCCTTGGCCAGTGTAGCTCAATAGTTGAGTGTCAACCTATGAACCAGGAGGTCACAGTTCAATTCCCGTCTGGGCAGATGCCAAGGTTGCAGGCTCGATCCCCAGTAGGAGGTGTGCAAGAGGCAGCCTACCAATGATTCTCATTATTTATGTTTTTTTTTTTTTCTCTCTCTCTCTCCCTCCCTCCCTCTCTGAAATCAATAAAAATAAAACACCTGGACTCATGTTGTGAAATTTTTCCTGCACGAAGTCAAGAATCTACACACTACCCGGCTGGCCCTAAGCAGACCCCCTAGGGCCAGGTCCCCTTTCTGGTAACAGGAGGATGGAGTGAGAATGCTGACGGAGCACTCAGTGCTGCTCCTGGCAGGACACTGTCCCCATCATCTACCTGGCAGGACAACGGCAGGCCTGGGATAAGGGTATTTGGATCTTAGCATCGGGGGTTATGAAGACAGGGCTTTCCTCCCCAGGTAAGCTTGGAGATGGAAGGAAAAGAGAGCTTGCTGTAGCTGAAAGGTCCAGTTAGGGGTTTCTTAAGATGGTAGAATCCAAGATTTCTAGGATTGCAGGAGACGTTGGGACTCCTCTAAGACGGAGAATGGGCAGTTACTAGCAGGAGAGTGAAAATGGAGTGAACCAGGCGACCTCCACAAAGCACCACATATGGAGAGATGTGAGGTTTTGATGGGATTGCCTGGCAGCCAAGAATAGGATAGGACCGGGTGGGGAGTGTGAGCCTGCTCACCGCTCAGGTAAACAGTTACCCCATTCACCTTGGGCCAATTCCACATTCCCCCTGGAGGGGATGTTGGTGACTTCAGAAACTAGACGGACTTGGTCCCAGTTGCCCTAATCTGGTTATAACCAACCCATGTTTCCTCTAGGGTCTGGCACAGAAACCAAAGGAAGGGTATGCAGATCTGGGGCCCGCTGGTTCCCTGGCACAGCTGCTCTGTCCTCTTCCGACGCGATAGAGGAGTCAGGGCTGGGAACCCAGGGGCCCCAGTGAGGAAGAAAACATCAACAATCAAAATTACAGCCTGGAAGAACTGCCTCCGTCTGCAAGTGACTGGGCAATTACCTCCCATTAAGCTCTCATTAATTTGTTTTCTGAGGGTTACAGTACAGTCCCGGGTGGGTGTACCCACCCTGCTTAACACCAAGGTGTTGAAGAAGATGAAGTCTTTCCAATGAATCATGGTGGAACTCTTCCATCTGGTTAACTCTAATAGCCTCACTTATCCAGCAGGATGAGCCAGGCCCTTTCATCTTCGGAGCCCTGGGAGGGACTGCAGGGTTTTTATTCTGAGTCCAGTTTCAGGGGAGGAAGAGGAAGCACCAGGAAGGGAAAGGAAAGACACAAGGCAGAATGCAGACCAGTGTTTTGCAAAGTGTGGTCTGTGGCTGGATCTCTCTTGCATATGAATCACTTTACCATTAACCATGCCGAGTCCTGAGTCAGAAACTTTCCAGGTGATTCTTGCCAGTCCTCAGGCCTGAAAATCTCAGGTAGAAGTGGAAAGCTTTCGGACACTGGGATATGACTGACAGTGATAAGTGAGGTAACACAGGCAACATCATTTCAGCCCATAATTCCTAAACCCGCCCCAGAAGGTCTTGCACGTTAGCTTTAAGCTGGGTAAAGCTGGACTGTTTCATGTTACACTTCATCCATCTACAGCTGGTGGTGCAAACAGAAAACATGTCTGGCCCACAGGCTAGAAGTCAGAGCTGAAAAAGCTTGTTTCATCGGCTCATCGAAGGCTGACGTCTTAGTTCCAGCTCCCTGATCTCAGGTGTTGTAAATGCCGATACACAGTCCCTTTATCTCCAGATAACGAAGGTGAACATAAGTGATCTCCAGAAATGGTTCACACGTGGTTCCCAGGTTCTTGAAAAACCACAAGTGATTGGCAAATGTTCCTGTTACAGACAAACACTCAAACAAACAGCTCATTTCCTTCAAGGGCTCCTCACGGCCATGGCTGGCAGCCTGAATGCAGCAAGGAGGGAAGTCGTCCTCTCCCTCCCCCCACGTCTTCCCCTTTCTGATGTCAGATTTTTCTGACACTAGGAGTCCAAACGGCGGGAAAGAAGCTATTGATAAGGAATGGGACTCCCACCCGCACCCCACCTCGGAGGTCACTGCCCTCTCGGAATTGGTTCCAGACATTTCATTTCATTCATTTCAGAAAGCCCGGGGCCCACAAGGCTCTGAATCAATGTCTTGTAAGGCATATGTTACATTGAACTTCATTCAGTGTGCTCTGGGGAAATGCAGGCGTGGGTTCTGATAGGATTCTGATTATAGCCTGGGTAACTCTGGAACAGGTGGGAGTGACCCACACATTTTTACTTTTTTAAAGAAATAACCTTTTTTAAAAAATTGATATTATTTTTAGAGAGAGGAAGGGAGAGAGAGAATGAGAGAGGGAGAGAATGAGAGAAAGAAACATAGATGTGAGAGAAACGTGGATCAGTTGCCTCCCACAGGTGCCCCGATGGGGAATCAAACCCGAAACCTGGGTATGTGCTCTGACCGGGAATTGGACCCATAGCCTTTTCGTGTATGGGATGATGCTCCAACCAACTGAGCCACACTTAAAAAAAAGTATATAACAGATTTATTGAGATATATTTCACATACCACACAATTCATCCATTAGCATAGTCAATATTTTTAGTATTGTATTACTCCTAAAAGAAACCCCAAACCTGTTAGCAGTCATTCCCTTTTCCTTCAAACTCCCCAGCTCTGATCTTTTTGTTTGTACAGATTTGCCTCTTCTGGACAGTTCATAAATGGGATCATACATGTGCAGCCTCTTTCACTTAGCATAATCTCTTTAAAGTTCACCTACGTTGTAGTAGGAATTAGCACTTCATTCCTCTAATGACTGAGTAATATTCCATTGTATGGATATACATTGTTTATCAGCTGATGGACATTTGGCATGTTTCTACCTTTTGGCTATTATGAGTAATGTTACTATGAACATTCATGTACAAGGTTTTGTGTGGGCAGATGTTTTATTTTTCTTCTTTTAATATATTTTTATTGATTTTAGAGAGGAAGGAAGAGGGAGAGATAGAAACATCAATGATGAGAATCATTGATCAACTGCCTCCTGCACAC
This sequence comes from Eptesicus fuscus, assembly GCF_027574615.1. NCBI lineage: Eukaryota > Metazoa > Chordata > Mammalia > Chiroptera > Vespertilionidae > Eptesicus > Eptesicus fuscus. The sequence continues at coordinate 29,914,259 of NC_072477.1, read as the reverse complement.
CCCAAACTGGGGATTGAGCCTGCAACCCTGGCATGTGCCCTTGACCGGAATCGAACCTGGGACCCTTCAGTCCTCAGGCTAATGCTCTATCCACTGATTCAAACCTGCTAGGGCCTGGACAGATGTTTTCATTTCTCTTGTGCAGATACCTAGGAGTGGAATTGCTGGGTTGTGTGGCAACTCTATGTTTAACCTTTTCAGGAACTGTTTTCCAAAGTTCATTCATCATCAGTGTATGAGAGTTCTAATTTCCTCACATTTTCATTAACCTTTATTATTATGTTTTTTATTTTAGCCATCCTAAAGGATTTGAAGTGATATTTCATTGTTGTTTTTTTTTTAATATGCATTTTCGTAGAGGCTAATGATGCTGAACATGTTTTCACATACTTATTGGCCATTTGTATATCTTCTTTGGAGAAATGTCTATTTAGATCCTTTGCCCATTTTTAAATTGGATTATTTGCCTTTTTATTACTGAGTTGTAGGAATTCCTTTTAAAAAAAATATTTTATTGATTTTTTACAGAGAGGAAGGGAGAGGGATAGAGAGTTAGAAACATCGATGAGAGAGAAACATTGATCAGCTGCCTCCTGCACTCCCCCCCCCCCACTGGGCATGTGCCCACAACCAAGGTACATGCCCTTGACCGGAATTGAACCTGGGACCCTTCAGTCCGCAGGCCAACGTCTATCCACTGAGCCAAACCAGTTAGGGCGAGTTGTAGGAATTCTTGACATATTCTGAATAAAGTCTTACTAGATACACGATTTGCAAAAAATTTTTCCCATTCTTTGCCATCCTGATATGTCCTATGAGGCATAAACGTTTTAAATGCTGACGATGTTCGATTTGGTTGCTTGTGGCTCACACTTTGAGAAACATTGCTAGGTCTCCTTTGACAGGAAATCTCTAAGTGTGGGACTTCGTTTCCCCATCCCAGCCAGCAGAGGCTCCTTCTCCGGGCTGGATGCACAGAGTCCCAGGGGACCTTCACAGTGTTTACACCCCTCCCACTCCTGAGGTCTACCACAATAGAGCAGCTGAAATGACAGTTTGCAAATGTCCTTTATTGTGAAAACTCAATGGCCTTTGTCTCTGGAATTTGAAATTTTGATGCAAATGTTGGCAGCCAAGGGTTTGGAAGGAGGAGGGGAAGGGCCCAGAGAAGAAACCACGCCATTGATCTCCATAGTGAGTCATTTCTACACTATGTTGTCTTGGTTTTTCTCACCCATAAAGTGGGGGAAATACCTCCATCTCCCCATGTCAGCGGGGGGACTGTGAAGATGATTTGATCTGTATTTGTTAGAACACTTTGAGATCTTGGATTAAAGGCATCACGGAGGCACAAGGTATTATTATAACAATAAATGATTTAATAGTAGGGAGAGTGAAGCTACTAAAGCAAGAATGGATAGGGGCAGGAAGGAGAGAGGCTGTGAGTTGTGGACGGAGGAGCTGCAGCCTAGAGCTCCTGGGCCCAGACTCAGGTTTTTATTATATTTTTATTTTTTTACAGAGAGGAAGGGAGAGGGATAGAGCCAGAAACATCGATGAGAGAGAAACATCGGCCAGCTGCCTCCTGCACACCCCCTACCGGGGATGTGCCCGCAACTTAGAGGTGAGACTGTAGATTTCTCCCAAATGGTTTGGGTTATTTCACCTGATTCAGCATTGCTTTACAGAGTGCTTCTGTAAGGTAACATGACACCCTTTTTGGAAAATAAACCATATGTATATATACATTAAAACCATTAGAAACAATGCAAGACATTATAATCAAATGCTGAATTGAATATAGTTAAGTATCAAAAAGAAAGACGAAAGACTAGATAGTGGTGAAGAGCAGTGGTCCCATTATGCATTCCAGGTCTATCACACTGACCTTGTCTCCTCAGTTTCTTCTTTTTCTGTGACTGCAACTGTTCGTTTCAAGGGCTTAGAATAATGGCTAGCACATAGGAAGCACTCAATGTGGGACCTACCTGGGATTTTGTCTTGCACTCCTTTTGTTGGTTACACAATCTTGGCCAAGTTGCTAGAACCCCCCCATCCTCAGTTATCCAATCTGTAAAATGGGCATCAAGATAGTTACTGGCTCCCTAGGCGGCTGTGCAGACGATGGGAGACAATGTAAACCGCCTAGTACCTACAAAGGGTAAGCATTCGCTAAATGAGTTATTATTACAGTCATTAACACGATTTCCCGCCCCGGTGGACGAGTAAGGGGTGCGCTCAAGGATTAGTTGAAGCGCCAGCTTTCTCAGGAAGCTGGAATACGAGGTGCGCAGGAAGGTACTGGTAGCCTTCCGGTGAGCAGAGAAGAAAGCGGGATCCAAGAAAGACGGAGGCCTGAGGATGGACCGCCGTCTGGGAGGCAGGCAAGGACCGGGCCTCCTCAACCTGTCCTCCAAGCCCGGAGCCTGGCCGGCTGCATGTGGCCGAGCCGCGGCGGCGGTTTTCCTCCGAATCCCCTTCCACATTCTCGACTTTCACCTTCCCAGGGGGCCGGGGCCGGGCTCAGCGGGGCGGGCGCAGACCCTCCCGCCCTGAGGAATGTGGGTCCGCGTCCCCGGCCCGCGAGGCCCGGCGCACCCCTCCTCCCCCGCAGCCCGGAGCCCCGCTGTCTTCACCTCACCCTCCGCCCGGATCCTGTTTCAAAGTCACCTGAAAGCCATTTCCTTCCGCGTCCGCCCCGCCCCTCCCTCCCCTCCCCTCCCCTCCCCTCCCCTCCCCTCCCCTCCCCGCCCCTCCCTCCCCTCCCCTCCCCTCCCCTCCCAGTAAATCTGCTGGAGCTTGCTTTTACCTGGAGCAGGTTTTTTTTCTTTTTTTTTGGGGGGGGTGCTTGTTTTGTTTTTAAGAATTCTCTAAGCACCGTTTACTATACACACTGGCCTGCACCCGGATACGAAAGACACCCCGTGGTTCTGACACCAGCGTCCCTCCCCTCCTCCTTAGGGACTAGCCTGGACGCTGAACCAGTAGGACCGCCTCCGGGCTCCCACCTGGGCTTCCCCCCTCCAGCCGCGGGCTGGGGCAGCATCTTCTATCCGGGGCCTTTACTGCGGCATTATTTCGGGTGTTTAAATGTTCGCTCTTGCTCAACACCCAGCCTGCCCCTGTCCCCTCCCCCCTGCCCGGAGTGTACCTTCCCATGCCTGCAGGATTACACACAGCCATAAAGACAGATGATCTGCCCTGGTTTTACCAAAAAATGGGGTCCTCGAGGGCCGCAGGTTCTGCATCTCCCCCCTCCACCCCCACAGCCTCTGGGGGGGCTCCCTCCCAGGACTCGGCTTCATCTCTCGGTCAGCTTCTCACAGGCTCGGGTTTACATCAGGAAAGGGTCACGGGAGCCGAGTTTCGGGGAGGAATTCAAGTCGTGCCTTTCGCACTCAGAAGGGCCGAGCTGACCAGCGCCGGTGGGTTCAGGACCCCCCCACATCGGACCCCAACCGGAAGCCCCTTTTTCCTGTGCGTGCCATGGGGGACGTGTGGGCGGTCCGGAGCCCTATCGGGAGGCGGGGACATCAGGTAGGTGACACCAGGGTGACCCCACCACGTGCGTGTTCGACTCTGGGAGCATTGAGGCTGCCCCGGAGCGGCCCGCGCGCGGCGGGGCTGACGTGGCGGGGCCGCGCGTTCGCCCACCTGCAGGCGGGGACCGCCGGCCGCGCACGACCCACCGCAGCCTTCACCCCCGCGGCTCCCGCTCGCAGCGCCGCGAAGTTTCCCGGGCCCCCGCCGAGCCGCCAATTGCTGGATTCCCGCAGCGGCCGAGTCTCCACCCACTGGAAAAATTCCTGGGCCGCCCCTCCCTCTCCCCTCCCTCCCGCGGCAGCCCGCTCGGCCCCGACTTCCTGCCGGGCGCTGGGAGCCGCGCAGGCCGGAGTCCCCGGGGGCCGCCAGGGGCTGGCAGTGGGCGGGCGCGGCCGGCAGCCTCGGCCCCTTCCGCGAGCGGCTTTCAAACTCGCGCCCGCGTCGTCGCCGCCGCACTGGGCAGCCTCGCGCACCGGGCGTGCGGGACCCGGCGGACGGCCGCCGCTTGGTGAGTGTCCTTCGGCTGCCCCCTCTCCCTCTGCCGAGGCAGCCGGCGGAGCAGCAGTGCCCGGAGTCACTGCGAGGTCCCCCCCCCTTCCCGGGACGCCCGCCCAGCCCCGCGCGGGTGAGGACGCGGACTCGGTCGGCGTAGGGAGGCCCCGGGCTGCCTTGGCTCTTCCCAGGGCGACCCTCCCGGCTCAGGGCTGGAGCGCGGGGGGCTCTGGCAAGGGGACGTTTTCCGTCCTTCAGCCCCCACCCCGGAAACAAAAGGAGCGAGCGCGCCGGGTGGCCCCGAGAGGCTCCGCTTAAAGCCCGGGAAGCCCGCGAGGCTGCGCCCCCTCTCCGCGCCCCCCTGCGCGCTCGGTCGCCCGAGGTGTGGTCCTTGCCCCGGGCGGTGGGCCCGGCGGGGCGTCCTCTCCTGGGAAGGACCGGAGCCTCTGGTCCTGGGAGCCCGGGAGGCGCCCGCAGCCTGTTCCGGATAGTGCCGCACGGCGCTGGCTGGTGGGAGCCTCAGCTCCTGTCCTGGAGGAGCTCGAGTGAGTGCCAGGAGTGGGGTGATCGGGAGCGGAAACCACCGTCTACCTCGACCTCGCCCACTCCTGAAATCGGTTTGGCTCATTCGCTCCGTATTCGCAGCCCTTTGGTTTGGAGAGCTTAGGATAAGGCGTGCAAACTTGAACCATTTCAAGACGTTTTTAAGTAGCTGCGTTTACTCTTTGGGAGCCGCTTTTGAAAACAAAAGGAAGAACGAAGCGGGAAATATAATGGTGGGAGGCTGGAGAGGTGTGGGCGGGGGGGGGGGGGGGGGTCGATGTTACCGGCAGTTGTTAAGAGTTTCGTCTCTGAGGTCACTCTAAACTGTTGGCAGGTGAAGGGGCCTGTCCCCTGCTCTGGGGCCCCCAGGAGGGGGTCCAGACTGCAACACCCTACAGATTCCCAGAGTCTCAGCAGCCCTGCCTCTGCACGCAGCCCAGTCACACTGACCTTGCTCAAGAAATAATAAGCAGGGAGAGTGGGGACAGCCTCCGTGGGTTTCCTGCTGAGCAAATCACCTGCCTCCCTTCAGGGAGGTGCCTGTCCAGCCCCTCCTCTGCTGGACGGGGAGTGGACCGCTGAGGGACTTAGCTGGGGCTACCTCACCTCCACCATCCCTAGCAGAAAACCTAGGGAGTAAGAACCAGAGGAAGGTGTACCCCTTCCCTCTGTTATTCACCCCTTCGCTGCGGTCCTGGGACACCACATCTCCTTCCACACCTGCTGATAACACTTTTGCTGTCCCCCCCCCTTTTTTCCCCCCCGGAGGGTTGGACAATCCTTTGGCTCCCTGGGTATCTGGTTCTGGGTATGGGGCAAACCAAGAAGCAGAGGGAGGGGTTTGTGTAAGAGCTTGGGAGCCTTTCTACTGCCTTTTATTAGAAGTGGCATAGGTAGGTGTCTGTCTGTCTGTGGCATAGGTAGGTGTCTGTCTGTCTCTCTCTCTCACACACACCCACACCCACACCCACACCCACACCCACATCCAGAGCCCCACGGCAGGAATTCTTAGCTAAGAAAAAGAAAAAAAAAGGAAGTGGGATAGCAGGAGGATGGAACAAGCTCTAGAAGCTCTAGCCTGGGAGTCCAGCGCAGGATTTTGTCCCGAGTTTTAGTCCTGTCTCTACTGCATCCCGTCAAAGACTGATAGATGATCGAGTCTCTTGGGCTGGAAGGCACCTCTGATTTGCCTATTCCAGTGGTCGGCAAACTGCGGCTCGCGAGCCACATGCGGCTCTTTGGCCCCTGGAGTGTGGCTCTTCCACAAAATACCACGGCCTGGGCGAGTCTGTTTTGAAGAAGTGGCGTTAGAAGAAGTTTAAGTTTAAAAAAATTTGGCTTTCTCAAAAGAAATTTCAGTCGTTGTACTGTTGATATTTGGCTCTGTTGACTAATGAGTTTGCCGACCAGTGGCATTGACATGAAGGCAGCAGAGCTCAGAGATGGAAGGTGATTTGAGCCTGATCCTTGTTGGCCAAATAGGGACCAGCACTCAGGTTTGCTCACTCTGTCTAATCATGCTTTCCCCCACATGACTTGGGGGCAAGTCACTTGTCTTTTTTGACTCAGTTTCCACATGGGGTGCTTGCCTGCTCTTCCTCATAGAGGCTGGGGTGAGTGAGACCCCAGTGAAGCCACACAGGTGGAGAGTGCTCCATAAATTCCTGTACAAAGTAAAGGGCCCCACTGTGGCTAAGAGGGGCCCCCTCCAGAGCTTTATAATTTCCGGAGGTGGTCCCACATGTGCCACAAGGAAGGGTAGACACCAGAAGCCAACGGTGAAAGTGTACACCCCTGGCCTGTAGTATCTCAACTCCAGAGTAAACATTTGCTTCACCAAATCTCTGGGTCACTGTTTACACTGGAGGAGGCCAAAGGCCATGGCCTGAGAGATGACCAGGGTTGGAAGGGAAAGGACTGTGCCTCTTCACCCCCCCCCCCCCCCCCCCCCCCGACTCAGAACCTTGCGAAGGCTCTGGCTCCCAGCCTCGAGTGTTGCTACAAGCCCAGGCTGGAGCTGACCTAGCAGGGTTAACTGTGGAGCCATCTAGCTATTTTCTGTTGAGTTCGGGGTGCGGGGGACTCTGCGCTTTGGGAATGTGTTGCCCTTCCAGCTGCACGGAGGGCTGTTTTCAGCTCCTCGTTTGCCCCCCTCCCCCCACCCCAGGCTGCCCCTCTGGCCCAGGCGGCTGCTCCGGCCCGCCTCTCTGGCCAGCTGCAGGTCCGCAGGCCTTTGTTCCAGGCCCGCCCTCCCGGGCAGAAGCCCTCAGGCTGGGGCCTGGCAGCTGGAACTCACTCCTGCCAGCAGGAAGCCTCTACTGGAGGGCTTGGCAGACCCTCATTTCCTCCTGTGAGGCTCATCTTGGGGCCCCCAACTGGCCCCTGGCCAGATTCTCGCACTATCTTTTCTCATTCCCCTTTCTTCCCCTGAATAGTTGGATCATTCTCTTTTTCTTCCATACTCATGCCTCTTAGTTCTGTTTTAAAGCATTCACGTATTCATTCAGCAGTTATTTATTTGGCACCTACTACATGTGAATGCTAGACGCAGGAGACACAGCGGTGAACAAAACATACAACTATCATTGACCTGTGCAGTGGACTTTTAGTGCGGGAAGCTGACAATAAGCAAGGTAAATAATTGAACTAGAAAGCATTGTAGCGGTGGCCAGTGGCTCAGTTGGTTGGAGAGTAGTCCTGTGTACAGAAGGCTTGCCGGGAAGGAGGAGTGGTCCATCACCAGCGGGGGCAGCCGCCTGCAAGGGAGGCAACCAATTGATGTTTCTCTCTTACATCCGTGTTCCTCTCCTCCCCCTTCCTTTCTCTCTAAAATCAACGAAAACATATCCTTGGGTGAGGATTTTTTAAAAAAGCATTTTAGTGATAAGCAGAAAAGTATGATCGGGAAGGTGGATGTGAATTTTAGATGATGTCTAAGATTGGCTGGCCTGGGAAGCAACTGGAGGGGGGAGGGATGTTTGAGAGAATGCCTGAAGGCGGTATTTCCCTTCATCTCTGATTTTCCTTTTCTTGAAACCTTCATGCAACACTCTGCGAACTTGGACGCACCTGGGTTCAGATCCCAGCTTGGCGGCCTGTTAGCCCTGTGGTGCCGAACTCCTTTGTGCCTGCGTTTCTCACGTGTAAAATGGAGTTAGTCATCGGACGTACCACGTACGGTATTGTGAGAATGAACCAATGAGATGATGTATGCTGAGTGCTTAGCAAAGCCAGTACAGGTGTTCAATAAATGATAGTCTTGTTATTTCTCAACAGAATCCTGCAGGGGTAGCCTAAGATATTGAATGCTAAACACTGTAGATGAGAAGTTTTTTTTATTTCCGTTATTAGGTGGGAATGGGGAATTCGAGGGAGATGAAAATAGAAATCCTAGTTAGTGCAGGTCTTTCTACGGGACCTGAGGTTCTGGATGGTTGAAGGTGTGTGGCGGGAAGGTGGAAGCTGCTTGCCCTGATGACTGGCTGGGCTGGGGGCAGCCCTGATCCTCTCTTGCTCTGGAATTCCCTGTGTTTTCCACCAGCCGGGATGATTCACACCGTAATCTCTGGCCTCTCTACTCTGCCTCAGGCTGGAATGGCTCGCAGCCCCTCTCCCGCCGTTTTGTAGATAAGTTTGTTGGCGTAGGGGTTGGGGGTGAAGGGGGTGGGGAAATGAGGGAGGGCTTTGGGAGAGCTGGGCAGAGGGTGGGCGGAGCTGTTCTAGGGAGCCTGTGGGGTGGCTAGAGGATTGGGATGGAGGCTCAGAGGCAGTTATAAGGGTCCACAGGGGCCAGAATGTAGAGTCAGGGAATGGACTGACGCTGTGAGATCTCAGGGTCTAGCTGCCCCCCTGACTGCTCAGAGCTGCCCCGCTTCCACCCGCCAGCCCAAGGAGGCTCTTCCCCTCCCAGCTGGAACCAGGACCACAAAGGGAGGGGCCCATTGAAAAGACTGCTGTCACGGGCTGCGGTGAGCGGTTTCCTGGGGGCCCTGCCGGCTCCGGAAGCCGGGTGGTGGAGGGTGGGGCCCAAGGAAATGGTCATTGGCCAGACCACTCCCCTGGAGAGCCCGCTGCGCTCTCGCAGGCCAGCCAGGCGGGCCCTGCGGTGAAGGAACTTGTGCCTGGAGACCAGCTAAAAGCTAGATACGATCTGGCCTCGGAGGAAGTTGCAAAGAGGGCCCTGAACAGCCCCAGACAGTTTTGTCGTAGGAGAGAGAAAACTGGGCAGGGTCAGTGAACCTGCGATGGTAAGGAGGTGCGTGTGGAGATGCTGGCAGCCTCTCTGGGGGTTAGCTGTCTGGAGAAAGGCTGGTCTTGGCAACCGGTTTCTGCTGTGTTCGCCTTATTTTGGTTAGAAGCTCTCTGAGGGCAGGACCGCGGCTTGACTCATCTTTGTTCTCACACAGCCTGCGGAACAGCAGGAAGGAATCGTAACAGTAGGAAGGAATCGGAACAGTAGAAAGGAATGGGGGCAGCTGAGCTTGCCCTGGGGTCCTGCCCTGAGGAATTGGGGCTCAGTGGTCTCAACTATGCCCGCTTTTGTTCTAGGAAGTTAGGGGGAAGAAGGCGGGTGTGTGTGTGTGTGTGTGTGTAAAGCCCAGCCCCTGTGGGCTGTTGCTATCTGGAAATGCGAGCTAAGGGAGAGAGGGGCTTTTGTAGCCCTTTTGCTGGTCTCTGGGGTGGGAGATTTGGTTTAAGCTCAAGGAATGGATTTTCTGTTCCGAGCTGAGGTGACTGTGGGGTGAACACAGGACTCGATGGTGGCTGTGCATGAGCCGTTGGGAAACAGTTTGAGGAGGTTGGCTTTGATTATTGTTGGGGTCTGGTGGAGAGTGAGCGGATTAAGAGGAGGGGAGTCAGTTTTACTGTGGTAATAGTACCCCTAGAGGAGAGATGGGTTCTGCTTTGAGACCCGTGTGTGTGTGTGTGTGTGTGTGTGTTAATCAGAGGTTCTTGAGCAACAGATGGCAAGTGTTTGTTGAAAGGAAAAGGGAACCAGTATACAAGCAGCCTCTGTGCGTTACTGCACATCTACTTCCCCTGTGCTTGCTGGATTCCAATAGATAGTTTGTCCAATAACGAAAACCCTACTGTGTGATGAGACCTTAGGAACGAAAGGCATTTTCACACTCTTCACACGTGTTCTCTTCCTGTTTGGAAGTGCCCAGGATATAAGGTGCTAAGAAGGTAACCTGTGGTCAGCCTGGAAGAGTGAAAGGGGGCCAGTCCTCCCACTCCGGCTGCATTTTGCCCCCAAGCGGACTGCAGGGTGTGCTTATAGTCTTGAATATAGTTCATCCCATAATATGTCCCATAAAATCGCAGAACATCTCTCCTACCTTATTCAGGACTTGGCCACTCAGGAGCCATACTTATCCGCACAAAGCCAAGTAGGTCTCAGATCAGCCAGGACTCAAGTTACTACATTTCTTCCCACATCAGCCCCTGAAGACCCTGTTTAACTTTTATATATAAGCTGTGTCTTCCTATTTCCAAGCCCACAACTGAAAGGAAGCAGCAAAGAAGAGGGTAAAGAGACTGGCGTTGAGAGGAAAAATGACCACAGTGCCACTAAGAGTTGATAGTAAGTGTGGACAGAGATCAAAGGCTATAAAAAGGCAGTCCAAATGTAAGAGTCGGGAGTCATTTATTTAGGAGGAATGGCTTGGCGCTCCTGGGCCCTTGTGGGAAATCCTCATTTTGATAATTGATGCAATGGCATGGATGGACCTTGAGAGTATCATGCTAAGTGAAATAAACCAGTCAGAAAAAGCTAAGAACATGCCCTAACTGGTTTGGCTCAGTGGATGGAGCGTCGGCCTGTGGACTGAAAGGTCCCTGGTTCGATTCCAGTCAAGGGCATGTACCTTGGTTGTGGGCACATCCCCAGTGGGAGGTGTGCAGGAGGCGGCTGATCGATGTTTCTCTCTCATTGATGTTTCTGACTCTCTATCCCTCTCCCTTCCCCTCTGTAAAAAATCAATAAAATATATTTAAAAGAAAAGAAAAGAAAAAGCTAAGAACCATAGGATTTCACTCATATGTGAGATACAAAACTGAAACTCAGACACAGACAACAGTATGGCGGTTACCAGAGGGGAAGAGGGTGAGGGAGTAGTGAAGGGTAAAGGGGGCCAAATACCTGGTGATGGAAGATGATTGGACTTTGGGTGGTGAGCACACAGTGCAATATACAGATCGTGTGTCGTGTACACTTGAAACCTATATAATCTTATTAACCAACGTCACCCAATAAATTTAGTTTTAAAAAAAAGGTAATTGATGCTTTGCTGTTAATTGTGACCCCTAGTCATCAAGAAAAGGTTAAATTTATATTCCTCGGTCCTGTTTAGGAAGGAGGTGGAGTGCATATTTTTAAAAGATTCCCAATCAGATTGACTAAAATTTTAAAAAATGTTTATATTGCCCGGCCTGTGTGGCTCAGTGGTTGAGCATTGACCTATGAACCAGGAAGTCACGGTTCGATTCCTGGGCATATGCCCGGGTTTCAGGCTCAGTCCCCAGTAGGGGACATGTAGGGAGCAGCTGATCAAGGATTCTCTCTCATCATTGATGTTTTTCTCTCTCCTTCTCCCTTCCTCTCTGAAATCAATAAAAAAATATTTTAAAAAAGTTGAGCCCTAGCCGATTTGGCTCTGTGGATAGAGCGTCAGCCTGCAGACTGAAAGGTCCCGAGTTCGATTCCAGTCAAGGGGACATGCCTGGGTTGTGGGCTTGATCCCCAATAGGGGGTGTGTAGGAGGCAGCCAATCAATGATTCTCTCTCATCATTGATGTTTTTCTATCTCTCTCTCTCCCTGTCCCTTAAGTCAATAAAAATATGTTTAAAAAAAAAAAAGTTGAGCCCTAGCTGATTTGGTTTAGTGGTTAGAGCAGGGGTCCTCAAACTTTTTAAACAGGGGGCCAGTTCACTGTCCCTCAGACCGTTGGAGGGCCGGACTATAGTTTAAAAAAAAAACTATGAACAAATTCCTATGCACACTGCACATATCTTATTTTAAAGTAAGAAAAATGGCAAAAACCACCTGCATGTGGCCCTCAGGCCATAGTTTGAGGACGCCTGGGTTAGAGCATCTGCCTGCAGACTAAAGGGTCTCGGGTTTGATTCCTGGTCAAGGGCATGGACCACGGTTGCAGGCTCCATCCCCAGCTCCGGTCAGGGCACATGTGGGAGGCCTCTCACAAAGACGTTTCTTTCTCTCTGTCTCTCCCTCTCCTTTCCACACTCTTTGGGTGAGGATTAACAAAAACAAAACAAAGCAAAACAAAAAGTTGATACTTAGGTAATAATATCACCAATCCTCTCAACAAGGTGAAATGAGTGGTGTTACCCCATCCACAGATAAGGAAACTCGGAAGGTTCACTCAGCCAAGACTTGGGGATGAGGTGAACGTCTGAGAGACCCTGGAGTGCATGCTCTTAGCTTTAGGACCCTAGGCTTTTGAAACTCCCGACTTCCTTAAAAATGTGGCTTTTTGGACAGCTCTCCCTGCAATGAGTCAGGGTTTTACTGGGTTAACAGCAGAGCCAGGAAGGGTCCACCGTAACTCAGCTCTACCCCGGCAGACTGCCAGTTATCCCCAAAGGGCCCTGGCCTGGGTGAAAACAAGAATGTTTTCAATACACTTACACTCCGAGCACCTGCCTGGGTGTCTGTCACACAGCCCTTTCTGAGGCCAGAGAATGACAGCGAGGAGCTGCGGTTTCCGAAATCCCAGGCCTCTGTCCATCAGGAGCTCTGTGCCTTTGTTTCGGTTCTGGATGCTGCGGGAAGATGCTGTGCTGTGCAGTCTTGGCGCGGGTTGTTCTAGGCCACTGGTCGGCAAACTCATTAGTCAACAGAGCCAAATACCAACAGTACAACGATTGAAATTTCTTTTGAGAAAGCCACATTTTTTTAAACTTAAACTTCTTCTAACGCCACTTCTTCAAAATAGACTCGCCCAGGCCGTGGTATTGTGTGGAAGAGCCACACTCCAGGGGCCAAAGAGCCGCATGTGGCTCGAGAGCCGCAGTTTGCTGACCACGGTTCTAGGCAGTAAGTATCCAGGGTGGTGGGAGCTGCCCCGTATGGGAACCCCTCCCTCCATGTTCCCACCATTCAAATTTGGCAAATGGTAATTTTATCATGTCTGAAGCTTCCTTTGTTTTTCTCCCTAATCCCCTTCTCTTCCCTCCCTCCCCAGAAGTAGCATTCTCCTGAATATGGTGCTTATCATTCCTATGCATGTTTTTATACTCTTTACTGTAATCTGCAAGTAATTCATATATTGTGTTGCTTGAAATTTGATCTATATACCATGTTGAATGCGTTCTTCTTGAATTTTGATCTATACCATGTTGATATATTTAAATCTAGGTTATTCACCTAACTGTATCTGTTGGTATGTATTGTATAAGTACATCACAGTTCCCTTGTTAGTGGACATTTAGGTTGTTTCCATCTTCACAGCACTATAAATAATACTGTATTGAACAGTCACGTGTCCGTCTTTCTTCTCTGCTTTGTGTATCAGCAGTGGGATTACTGGGTCAAAGTTGTGCTTTTTAAGATACTGCTGACCAAATAATGCCCCCAAATGATTCCTAACCAATTTATATTCTTACCAGAAAGACGAGCGCTCCTATTGCACTAACATTTGGATTGCATCTTTTAACCGAGTAGACATGAAATGGTATTTTAAAATTATTTTATAAATTGTTTTTTAAGGTTAGCACTTTGATTACAGGAAGGGATGGTCACTTTTCCTGTTTATTGGCCAAGCATGTTTATTCTGTGAATCTTTGCACTTTACATGAAAAAAATTATTTTTAAATCAGTTAATATATCCACATGATTCAACCCCTCAAAGGGAATACAGAGAAAAATTTCCCACCCCTGTGCCCTAGCTCACCATGTCTGCACCCTGCAACCTGTTAGAGGTTCTTACGTGCTTTTTCACTTTTAATTGCCATCATCTTTTTCTTGTTGATTTTTAGGAGTTAAAAATATATGTTAAATAACTATCTTGCTGATCATATTCATTACATATAGCTCTGGATTGTCTTAATTTTATTAATGTCATTTTTCATAGGGAAGCTTTAATTTTAATGTCAGATTTACTAATCTTTTGTTTGTACTTTCTGTTTCTTGTTCAAGAAATCCTACTCTGAAAAAAAAAAGAAATCCTACCCTGATTTAAAAATATTTTTGTTTTATTTTTTCCATCACCATTTATCCCCTCTATGCCCACTTTGATTTTTAAGAAATGTTTTTTCTTAAAAAAATTTTTTAGTTTCTACTCTGAATTTATAAATCTATATTTTAATGTTCTGTTTTAGAAATTTAAGTTTTGCTTCCCATACTTAAGTTTTAAAAATGTTTTTATTGATTTCAGAGAGAGAAAGGGAGAAGGATAGAAACATCTATGAGAAACATTGATGGGCTGCCTCCTGCACGCCCCCTACTGGGGGTCGAGCTCCCTGACCAGGAATTGAACCTGTGACCTCCAGGTGCCTGGAACAACACCCTCAACCGAGCCACAGGACCGGGCCCACACTTAGATTCTAAATTCACCTGGAATGTATGCGTGTGGAGATATATATATATATGTTTTTATTGATTTTTTTTAGGGGAAGAGAGAGAGAGAGAGAAAGACCTTGATCGGCTGCCTCCTGCACGCATCTTGACTGGGATCAAACCCGCAACCTGGGTGTGTGCCCTGACCAGGAATTGAACCTGGTGGAAACATTTGGGTGGTTGGGGCGACAACCAACTGAGCAACACCAGCCAGGGCTGTTTTTTTTTTTTTTTTTTAAATATGACACGGGTTCTCAACCTTGGTTACACATTAAACCTCATGAGAAGCTTTTAAAAAATGTACTGATGCCTCACCTCAGATCTGACCAATAAAATAAAAATATTTTGGGGTGGGATCCAGGCAGGATTATGAAACACGTCTGAGGTGATTTTTATGGTCAGCCAAGGTTGAGAACCACTCAGCCTTATAAGATGGAACTGATTTTATTTTATTTTCCAGAGGAATGGCCAATTTTCCCAGTACTCGTTATTGAATAGTCTAAAGTTCCCTTCCTCTCTGAAATAAATAAAAATAAAATAAAATTCACCTGGACTCATGTTGTGACATTTTTCCTGTCAGAAGTCAAGAACCCACACACGACAGGCTGGCCCTGGGCAGACCCCCTAGGGCCAGGTCCCCTTTCTGGTAACAGGAGGACAGAGTGAGAACGCTGATGGAGCTGTTTGTCCATTTCTTTGTGGCCTTCTTCCCAACTGGAGCATTAGCTCTGTGATAGCAAGGATTTGCCTTATTCATTGCTTTGTCCTCAGCACCTGGCATGTGGTTTAGACTGACAGTAAACATGAGTGAGTGTGAGTAGTCCTGTTTCAGACAGGAAGTCAGCTTAGTCCGAGTTCTGCAGCTGCAGGCAGCAGAGAAGAGGTGAACAGCGTGACTCGCATTTCCAAACCTTTCTCCGTGTCTCCACTGGGGATGTCTTTTTCTCCCAGCATACGAACCCAAAAAATACCATTCATCTGGCATGTGTTTCCACAGCCGCCAAAATCGGTACTAGGCGTTTGAAGGCTGGAAGCCCTGGGGGAAAACGGGGTACAGTAGCCCAGGGAGATCTGGTCCTCCTTACCTTTAAGAGGCTGTAATTGCCGAAACCGGTTTGGCTCAGTGGATAGAGCGTCGGCCTGCAGACTGAAAGGTCCTGGGTTCGATTCCGGTCAAGGGCATGTACCTTGGTTGCGGGCACATCCCCAGTAGGGGGTGTGCAGGAGGCCGGCTGATTGATGTTTCTCTCTCATCGGTGTTTCTAGCTCTCTATCCCTCTCCCTTCCTCTCTGTAAAAAATCAATAAAATATATTTGAAAAAAGAAAAGAAAAAAAAAGAGGCTGTAATTGAGTTAAGTGGACAGGGCTCCCACAGAAAACAAGATGCCCACCACTCACTGAGCCGCTGTGCAGATCAGTGCTCCCCCTGGGAGAGCTTACAGGTGGAGAAAGGTGATCTTGTGCTTGTTTTTTTCTTTTTAAATATATTTTATTGATTTTTTACAGAGAAGAACGGAGAGGGAGAGAGAGCTAGAAACATCGATGGGAGAGAAACATCGATCAGCTGCCTCCTGCACACCCACTACTGAGGATGTGCCTGCAACCAAGGTACATGCCCTTGACCGGAATCGAACCTGAGACCCTTGAGTCCTCAGGCTGACGCTCTATCCACTGAGCCAAACCGGTTAGTGCCATCTTTTTTTCTTGAAGGTGTACACTTTACTGAACTGGTCTCAAGTCAGTGTACAGGTAAGCCCTGGCTGCCTGCACACCTCAACCCACTCCCAGGGAGACCAAAAGTCTTTATACAGCTCAAGTTGGGGGACTCACGGGGGGCCATGATGGCTGGCCATTGTCCCGGGTCATCTTCTGTGGTGACGTAAGTGGTTTGCGGAGGCATCTGTGGGTGACATCCTGGGTGATTCTGTTTTGGCCCCTTTCTAAGGTTGCCTCACAGTGTAGGAACTTGTTCTGAGCCAAGTGTTACTAGTAACAGAGCAAAAGTGCCCCAGGGCATTCCCACAGGGGGCTGCGGGAAGGCACCTCTCAGTTCCATCCTAAGGGACCTGGTGTTGGGGAATGAATTTCCCTCTGACCTCGCTGTCCAGTCCTGGGTAAGGGAGCAAGTAGCTCTGGATCACAGGGCTGCTGTGAGGCGATTACTGTATAGAGAGTGTGTTTAGCGCAATGCCTGGGACACCCCAATAAAATACTAGTTGATATTATTCCAGTCTGGCATCTTGGGAGCCACTTGTGCCTCAGTTTCTCGATCTGTAAACTCGATGCTCACCTGCCCCTCCCCTCTGCCCCTGGCTGTTGTTAAAGACAGAAGGGTTAATATCCTCAGGCTTCGAGGGCTGGGGTGGGGGAGGAGCCGCATAAATGGAGTATTATTGTGCTGGTGAATGAACTGGCTTTGTTCGGCTGCCCTCGGTACTTGACTTCCTGCAGTTAGTGTCCCCGTGTTTAAATTGCCGGGGATATTTGCATGTCCTCGGCAGTGTGGCGCTCACCTGCCTGGCTCTGGCCTGGGTCCCCAGCCAGTGGGGCCTGCTGAGTTGGAGTGGGAAGCTGCATTTCCTCTGTGAGGGGCCTCCCGGGCATCAGGAATGATAGAAATGCAGAAAGTATGACCCACACGCAGAACTGGTTCTGAATAGAACATTTATTGGAGAGGTTTTGCAGGAGGCGCAGGCGCTTTAATTCCCCAGGCTATTGGTGGCAGCTCTCTGCTCGCCCCAAGCCTGTTAACTGCTCCTCTGCCGGTGGGAGAATGCTGCTCCCTGGTCCCACGCGGCCCTCCGGTGCTCAGATGGGAGCCCTTTTGAGAAAAGCAGTAGGTACCCAGCTGGGGCTAGGCCAGGGGTGGGAGTGGGGTGTGGCCAGGACTCTGTCAATGCCAAGCTTCCAAGCCTTGTCACCCCCCCCCCCCCGCCCCTGCCCCCCGTGAAACCCAGCCCGCCACAGGCTTTGGGGCAGAAGGTAGGTTTCTCCCTTGGGGGCTCAGAAACTGAGGCCCTCACAGGTACAGGGGTAGGACAGACAGCTGGTCCTTTATCCTGCCTGGCTGCTTCTAGTGATTTGTCCATCCTGGCTGGGTGAGCGCACGGCAGGCCCGTGTCCTTTGGAGGTGACTGTGGTGATTCTGCTAGGGGCCTTCCGGAGGGCCTTCTGATCTCTGAGCATTCAGATTTGGGTGGTTGCAGGAGTGAGCCAGCGCTCGCACGCAGGCACGCACGCACTGGGAAGAGCAGAGTTAATCTCCTTCTTCCTGGAGTTTCCTTTTCCCAGAATCCACAGAGTGTGGTTATTAGAAAATCAAGCAGTGGCAGGTGGAGCAGGTGGAAGGCAATTCTCCCCCGCCCTGTCTTGTCCTTGATGGACGCCACCAGGCAGGGGCAGTTCTCGCCACTCCGGGGCAGTTGGCCATGCCATTGCCCCCCACTTCTGGAGCTCTGGGCTGCGGGAGCAGGGGGGTTGGAGGCAGATCCTGGCTTGGCTATGCCTTTCAACCTTGAATCAAGGTCTTGCTTTTCCAGAAGCAGGACTCTGGGCCAAGCCACTCCATGCCATGTGCACCCCCTCACCTCAGAACCTGGGGCTTGGGGACCGCTGCCCTCCTGTCCAGCTGTGCGACCTCTCAGCTGAGGGAGAGAGCTCCTCTCCTCCCTCTTGGGAACTGGTTGGATGAGTTTTCTGGGCCTCCCTGGTGAGGCCCCTTAGAAGGAAAGGCAGGGACCTGGGGGTGGGGGTGGGAGTGGGGCAGGTGCTGAGGGGGGAGAGGGGCCCTCCTGGGCTCTGGGACAGGGACCCCTGAGGGGCAGTGCATGGGCCCTGCTGTCTGAAGGGCTGGCTGCCTTTGAGAATTGACCGTAGAACGTGAATCTGGAAGGTCTGCCTGGGAAATCCACGTTCCTAAGTGTTCTGGGTCAGGCACCGGGCCCAATGTCAGCCTCCAGGACAAAGACGGGGTGCCCCTTGGGGCTCTTCTCTTGCTGAAGTGCCTGAGAGGTGGGGAAGGGCAGGGCTGGTTTGACGGATTGAAGCCACAGAAGGGGGCTGCTCACATTTCTACACTTTCCTGGATGCTGATGCTCGGAAATGGAGAGGAAGCTTCCTGCTGGCAGCCTTGCCCCTGCATCTAACTTGCTTGGGGAGGGGCAGTGAGAATTTGGGCCAGGGATTCCCTCACCTGGGAGGTGTACACTGGCCCCTCCCCTAGCCGTGGCGGGAGCCACTGGCCTGAAATTTCCATGGGACATTCCCTTCCGGTTAAGCCCCATATCATTTTCTAGAGTAGGCATTCTCATCCTCCTTTTATTTTTTATTTAAAAAAAAATACATTTTATTGATTTTTTTACAGAGAGGAAGGGAGAGGGACAGAGAGTCAGAAACATCGATGAGAGAGAAACATCGGTCAGCTGCCTCCTCCACACCTCCTACTGGGGATGTGCCCACAACCAAGGTACATGCCCTTGACCGAAATCGAACCTGGGACCCTTCAGTCCGCAGGCCGACGCTCTATCCACTGAGCCAACCAGTTAGGGCTCATCCTCCTTTTAGAGGCACTTCATTCCCAGGTCGCTTCATAGCTGCACCTTTATTTGGGGCCTGTCCCTTCCCTCTTCACAGGGGTTGGGAGATGTCTCCTTCTTTCTCACAGGTGCTTCCTAGGGCTCTTTCTCCTCCTCTAAGCTGTCAAAGGAGTCAGCACCTTTCCGGGCCTCTGGGTTCTTTTTTTTTTTTTTTTTTATTGATTTTTTACAGAGAGGAAGAGAGAGGGATAGAGAGTTAGAAACATTGATGAGAGAGAAACATCGATCAGCTGCTTCTTGCACACCCCCTACTGGGGATGTGCCCGCAACCAAGGTACATGCCCTTGACTGGAATCGAACCTGGGACCCTTGAGTCCGCAGGCCGATGCTCTATCCACTGAGCCAAACCGGTTTCGGCCTCTGGGTTCTTGAACACTCTGGTTATCTGGACTCCTGCTGCCATAGCCCCACATGGCGGCTTCTCACACCTCGTCTCATAGAGCCCCATCTCCGCCTGTCCCGGTCGTTGTTCCTCCAGGCCTGGCTCAGGTGTGTCCTTTTCCATAAAGCCATGGCCCATTCCTTCCGTCTGTCCTGGGCCTGCCTTCCAGCCTGGCCTCTTGCTGCCAGCTGCCCAGGTCCTTGGGTGGTCCGGGTTCCTTAGGGACTCAACTGTCCCATGCTGCTGCCTCAGCTAAAATGCCCCTTCCTCCTTGAAGTGGGCCCCGCCCCTCAAGTGGTACTTCTGTACCAGCATTCAACACACTGCTTTGTGGATCATGTATTACATGGCTGTTTTCCCTCCTAGAATTCAGTTCCTCAAAGACAGGGACAACATCTTATTTATTTCAGTGTCCCCAGGGCCCAGCAGGCATCAAACTCAGGAGTGTTGCCCCAAATGGGAGGCGACCTGGAATTCCCAGACTGCCCACGACACCACTCTCTTCCTCCTGTGACTGAGGCACTTGTCTTGTTTCTCCTGATAGAATATCAGCTCTGGGGAGCGGGTTCTGTGTGTGGTTTATTTTTGTACCTCCCTCAAGGCTGCCACGATGTCTTTGTGCAAAGTGGGTGCTTAAAAATACTTGTCCATCATTGCATGTTAAGCAATTTTACCATGAGATGAACTAAAACAAACAAACAAAAAAAATGCTTGTCCGGTGACTTCTGAAGCTCGCACCTTCGGTAGGAAGGGCAGTCGTGTCATCCCGAGAGAGGGTGGACACTGGGCAGAACCCCTGCCTTGCTCCTTCTATCCAGCTGGTTAGGAGCAGAGCTAGGACTGGTGTCGAGCGGTGCTGGCTGGAGCCCCTGGGCTCGTTCATACACATTCTGCTCCTTCCCCCTATTTGATATTCCCTGGGACTTAGAAAATGGGCGGACACCAGGGCTTTGCCCAGTCTCTTGCATCTTTGTCTTATGTCCTGGCTCTCTCCGCATGTCCACCTTCATGAAGCTGGTTTTTGTCTTTTCTTTAAAACCCAAGGATCAGTGTCAAGGACCACTTATATGTGATTTTGCTACCTCCCATCACCTTAAATTCTGTTCCTGCTCCATGGCTCTGTTCCTCTCCAGCTCTGAGCAGGACATGCCGTCTCCGTGTGGAACCCTGAGGAATGCGTCTTGCCCGCCACAGGGAAGGACTCGGAATTATTTATACTTCATCTTCTGGCTTGACCTTCTGTTGGGCATGGATGTTAGACTGTTTTCCTTTCCAACTGAATTGCGTTATATTTGCCCTTTTGAGAGCTTGGTCCAAATCGATGCTGGGATCATAGATGATGGATGGTCGGTGGGGAGGGTTAGGTCATGTCGGCTCACCACGTTTAACAAATATCTTTGTTATTGATTTGAGATGTGGTTCAACATTTTAGGCACAAGTCAGAAAAGTCTTTTGTCCTGGTTGCTTGTGAAACAAATAATAATTATCCATCATCATCATCATCATCATCATCATTGCTACCATTGATGATGGTCTTTCTCTGTCAGATGTTGTACACATACTGTAGCTTTGCTTGTATCATCTCAATCTTGGAGATCAGCCAGGTTGGTATTATTATTATTTTTTAATATACTTTTATTGATTTCAGATAGGAAGGGAGGGAGAGAGAGATAGACACATTAATGATGAGAGAATCATTGATTGGCTGCCTCCTGCAAACCCCCTACTGGGGATCGAGCCAACAACCGGTCATGTGCCCTTGACTGGAATTGAACCCAGGACCCTTCAGACCGCAGGCCAACGCTCTATCCACTGAGCCAAACCAGCTAGGGCCAGGTTAGTATTATTGCTATGCTCATTTTGCAGAGGAGGAACTTGAAGCTTGGCAAGATCAGGTGACTTGCCCAAGGCCACACACAGCCCGTAAAGTGGAGGATCTGGGGCTTAAGCCAGGTCTGCCTGATTCCAAAGCCTGCGGATCCATTTAGTGCATGGAACCTCTGGGCTCTGTGGACTCCCGTGCACACACATACTTGTGTATTCTCTCTTCCTCTGCTGGGAACTCTGGGGACCCAGCGAGGCCCCTCTGTTCCCACTTGGTTCCCGCTGAGATTCTCCAGATGCAGCAGTAAATGGCTCCTGTTTCCTCTTCACCCCCACCCCAGCCTAGAGACCTGGAATCTGGCAGCCCCTACCGTGGGGAAAGGGTCAGCAAGAAGGCTAAATTGGCAGGGCTGGGCCCCTGAATTTTGCTGATCAGGAGCGGTGGTCCTAGGAGCCTTTTTGACCTAGAGATGAGAGGGGTGGGGCCTCTGGGCACATTGGATCTGTCTGTGATTTCTAGCACCGGATTGGACTGCTCCATCTTCTGGGGACGTTGTGTCATTTCCCTGCTTGATGACAGGTAGTGCTGGCAGCCAAGTTGACGTACCCTGGCTGTGAGCAATATCAGTTTCTAATCAACAGTAATTGCTCTCAATTGCCTTTAGCACATGTCTACGGGAAACCTCCTGCTGGCCTCTTTGTAGAGGGACCTTATTGCAGTTCCTTCTCCAAACTCCAAAGTAGTCCCATGGCCACTTTCCCCCTCCGCCCAGTTCCTTGTGGCTGGTCACTTAGTATGTGGCATGGCAGGGCAGCTGTCCTGCTCTAGTCCTTCGCCTGGGGCAAGTAGGCCGGGACTGGTGGGGTGAGTGGGCAGTCACCACTCCTGGGTGCCTCTTGGCTGATTGGAAACTCGCTGGCAGTGACTAATGTGGAAACCCATTAGTCAAGGAGGAACTGGCTCAGATCTTAACTTTGACCACTGTTTATTGTTCACCTGACGGAGGGAGTGGTGAGAGGTGCTGCAGGCACGCTCCCGCAGTCCTTCCTGCGTGCGTTTATTGAGCACCTCATGTGTGCATTGCCTGAAGGGAGAATAAGGGTGATAGATCCTCCCTTCCCCCAACTGATGGATGGAGTATGACATAAACTCCACCTGCAGCCGGACATTCCTGAACACCTTATATGGACTGTACATTGAACCACCAATCAGCACCTGCCAAATACCCTAAGCCCCCGATTCCTAAGTCCCTAGGTCCCTAATCATGTACCTTACATGAAACCACCAATCAGCGTGTGCTGAGTACCCTAAGCCCCGTCCATTCCCTCTTTTCCTCCCCTTAAAAGGTGCTTCCATCCTGGCACGCCCTGCCCTGTCTTTCTCTTTTTCCCTCTGGCAGGGAGCCAGCAGGGGTCTTCTCTCCAATAAAGCCTGTGTCCTGGTATCCCATGGTCTCCGGCCCTCTGTTTCATCTTTCAAACGGGGAGAAGGCCCAGCCCACTGGGTTTTTTACTGTTTAGTCCAGAAGAAAAGCTTACATAGCTGGTTACAGAAAACCGGAGAAGAACCGAGCAATACTACTTAGAGAGATGGAGTTACATTTATTATGCGCGCGATTCCAGGGGAAAATGTCTCTCAAATTCTGGGCCCCAACATGGAGGAACTTTCCCTATTTATATGTTTTTACCTTCTTTGTCTCCCAACTATGGGGTGTTTCTGGCCCCCTTTGCAAGTTCTTAAAGAGCCCCTCTGTCCTGGGGCCTTGAGGCCTCAACCAAAGGCCTGGCCTGGTGCCAGCACTGATAACTTCGTCCGGGGAAGGTTTAAGGGCCTCTCTGAAGTGGGAGTAGTCTTATTTTCCTTATTATTTAAGCAAGCACACATTTACAGAAGCCAAATATCAGGGTTAAAATTTCAAACAGCAGCCCTAACCGGTGTGGCTCAGTGGATAGAGTGTCGGCCTGCGGACTGAAGGGTCCCAGGTTCGATTCCGGTCAAGGGCATGTACCTTGGTTGCGGGCACATCCCCAGTGGGGGGGTGTGCAGGAGGTGGCTGATTGATGTCTCTCTCTCATCAATGTTTCTAGCCCTCTCTCCCTCTCCCTTCCTCTCTGTAAAAAATCAATAAAAAATATATTTAAAAAGAAAAAAAAAATTTCAAACAGCAGTTTTTATATAAGATGGACGCTTCACTATGAAACCAGAAGGACCAGTGTTTTAAGCAATACTTGGGGCCATTAGAATTGAAAGCAGTGTTTGGTGGCAGTGTCCTATGGTTGCTGTAAGAGCTCCACAAACTCAGTGGCTTAAAACATTGACTAGGTTGCAGTTCCGGGGGTCAGAGGTTAGCCTGTGTTCTTGCAGGAGGCGCCAGGGGAGAATGTTTCCTTGTCCTTTCCAGCTTCCCGAGGCTGCCTAGGTCCTTTGACTTGTGGCCCCTTTCCTCCCTGTGCAAAGCCAGCAGCGCCGCGTCTTCCCAGCTGTCTCTCTGTCCCTCTGCTTTTGTTGTCACCTCAGTGTGAGTCCCGCTGTCTCCCTCCCATAGGGACCCTTGGGATTACATGGGGCCCCCCCAGGATAACCTCCCATCCCGAGGTCCTTAACCTGAGCACATCTGCAGGGTCTCTTTTGCCATGTAAGGTAGCACCCAGGTTCCTTAAATCTGGGGGTTAGGATGTGATATTCTTGGGGGGAGGCATTATTCAGTCTACAATCGGGCGTGCATTGGGGGGGGAGGGGGTGTTGGAAACGGTTGAGGAGGCCTTTCTGAGGAGGTGGTTTGACCAGATCTGTGTAGAGAAGGAGGGTCTGGGACACAGTCCAGGTCTGAGGAAGAACGGGAGCCGTGAGCGAATGTTGGGGTTGTGGGCTGGTGGGGACGGTGAGGTGAGCTTCCCATAGAAACAAGGTGCTTTCCTTCCCTCCCAAGGCCAGGTCGAGGGAGGTTTCTGGACTTCATTTAGGCCCAGACTTCCTCCCCGGGTCCATGGGAGAGGGCTCCGTTGGGAGTCACGATCCGCTCTCTCCCACAGCTGCAGTCCTGCTCGCAAGACCCAGCCACACTTGGTGGCCCGCTGCTGTTCTGGGCGGTGGGAAACGGAATTCACGAGGGAAAAGGCATCTGAGCCAGCTGGCCAGGGTTTGGGTGGCCCAGAAACCCGGGTCACACAGCCTTGTGCACGTTCACTCCCCCGGGAGCCTTCCCTTGTCTGTTCTTAGGGTGCAGAGGGCCCCTGAGTCTCCTGGAAAGGAAGGAGGGGCCAGAGTGAGGAAACTGCTGGTGAAAGGGGCGGGGGTGTCTGAAAGGTGGCTCCTGCCGGGGTGACCTCACTCAGCTCTGCCCAGGGAGCGCTGTGGGGAGAAGTGCCTGAGTGGGGGGCAGTGGGAACACGCAGGCAAGAGCCGGGCTTCTCGGGGGGCAGAGTTGGGGAGCAGCGTGGCGCGTGGCTGTGCCAAGCTGTGGGCGTGAGCACGGCGAGTGATGCCCAGCGGAGGTCTCTGGAGGCTCACATTGCTTCTGCCCTGGAAATGGTGTGACTTTTCTCTCCTGGTTCCTTCTGGCACCTTCTCTGAGGAGGTCCTGACCGTGGAGTGGGGGTGGTCCTGGGAGGCCAGAGGCTGTCCGGCTGCCCGAGTTGGGAGGAGCTTTAGAATGTCGCGGAGAGACACAAGGCAGCCCCGGAGGAAGGACTCGGCCCGTGTGACCTCCTTCCCTTTCCCCCGCGTTGGCCCGTGGACTTTGGAGCGGCTGCCTTTTGGGGGAACCCCCTCGCTCCTTTCCTGCCTGCCTCCGGAGCAGGCGTGGTGTGTCCTGCTTCCACTTCTTGGGTGTGGGGTGAGAGGATGACATCAGCTTCCTCCGCACCTGGGCCCAGCCTCCCTGGTCGGGAATGTGTTCTGGGGCGCCTCCAGAGCGCCGGCCTGCTGGGAGGGTTCAGCAGCAGCGCCCCTTCTTCCCTCTCTCCTGCCTGCTCAGCCCACTGACGGGGAGAGCGGGCCAGCAGGGAGTGTTGCTGAGTCCTGGGGATTAAGCAGAGGCTCTCCAGAAGGTGGGTGCCCCTATGAGACCATTTTTTCTGAAGTTGGTTGGGGGGAGCTGTGTCCTGTTGCCTCAGTGACAAGAGCCCTACGGACAGGACATGGGGGGGTGCTATTGTGGATTTTGGGGGGTGTCGTTTTCTTCTCGGAGGCAGGGGTATGGGTCCGATGGGGGGCATGGCGCCGAGGCGCAGTCGGGGGGAGGATGGGGACTTGACTTTCAGCTGTGTGGGAATCCTAGGGGCCTGCCTCTTGCCTGCCTCCTGGCTGGGGATGTTCAGGGAACAGTGGTGGGCAAACTGCGGCTCGCGAGCCACATGTGGCTCTTTGGCCCCTTGAGTGTGGCTCTTCCACAAAAGACCACGTGCGGGCGCGCACAGACAGTGCGATTGAAACTTCGTGGCCCATGCGCAGAAGTCGGTTTTCAGCTCTCAAAAGAAATTTCAGTCGTTGTACTGTTGATATTGGCTCTGTTGACTAATGAGTTTGCCGACCACTATTCAGGGAAGATCCTCTGGAGGCAGATGACCTTACAGGTGTAGCTGATATTTAGATTTAGAGAGAGTTTAAACAAACAAACAAGCAAACAAACTGAAAAGAAAGAAACCCAAAACAGATCTCCCTTCCTCTCTTGCCCCCCAGGCTCTTGAAGGTGTATGTCTGAGCAGCTCCTTGGGCCCTTCCCTTCGGAGTCTGAGCATTGTCTTGTGCCCCAAAAGGTTGCAGGTTCGATTCCTGGTCAGGGCACCAAAAAAGAAAGGTCTTTGGTGACCTTGTCAAAGAGGCTTCTCAGGCACGGGGTTTGGAATACGCCGTTTTCTAGAAGACTGACTTGCTGATTGGTGATTGACTGGATTGAATCATGTTGAGAGATGGGAGAGGTCACGGCTGGGAAACGGGTGGAGGAATTGGAGACCTGGAGTCATGGGGTGCAGTGGCCGTGGGCATCTGGCTGCCGGCTGCCTGTCGCCTCCTCCGGGCTTCCACTTCTCCAGCAGACAGTGTCTTCAAGATGAGCTTGAAGACCTGAGTTCTCATCTTGGCTTTGGGGTGACTCTTACAATATGAGGTGATGCTCAGAAGGAGAAAGGTTGGCTCTGCCCAGGGGCATGCGGGCGGCTCCTCTCTGTGAGCCTGAAGTACACACAGTCCTGGTTGGGAACAGGCATTTAGGACCAGGTTGCACTCAAATGGAGTGCGATGTCTCTTTTATGTCACTGTCGAGGGGTGTCTCCTCACAGTCCGCACCGGACTGAGCCTTGTTTGCCCTCGTTGCCCCCTTCAGCCTTCACCTCCCCCGTTCTCTACATTCTTCCCAAGTCCTCCTACGCAGGAGAGCGCGCCTTGTGATCCTGGGTCTCCCGGTCACTGCCCAGCTTTCCTCATCATCCAAGGAATTTACAGTCTGACCTCACGACCACATGCGTTTCCCCTTCTCCATGACCTGCCATCCTTGGCCCTGGAATCGGTAGTTTACTGTGTTGTTCCAACAGGAGGGTAAATGGTCACATAGTAGCAGGTCTAGGAATAGCCATAAGGAATCTTAACACTCAGCCTTTTACCTCCACGGGGCCTTTGTGGGGTAAATGAGTGTCAGGTTAAAAACCCCCATGGCTTATGCTGAGGTGAAGCCATGGCGCCCAGGGCTGTGACTAATCCTTTGCCTGTGGTCCTGGCTGGTATGAAATCCATGAGGGAGACAGGAGAGCATAAACACTGGAGCTGAGTTCACATCCAGGCTCTACCACATGCTATTTCTGTGGCCTCAGTTTCTGCATCTGTAAAATGGGGATAATAGCTGTACCTACCTCTAGAGTTTTTACGAGATGTAATTGGCTTGTTATGTCTATAGCGCTTAGAACGTTTTAGCTGTTCAGCCTGGTTTTAGTCCCAGGAGGATTTGGGCAGGGGCACTATGAAAATGTGAGCATGGCTTGCAAGCAGATGGCTACGTTTAATCAGAGAAAGTTGCTTCAAGTAGGAAAGGCACTTTAGTTTCTGAGCTCCAAGTGTGCATGGAGTCCCGAAAAGGTGCCCTCAGAAGGCACCCTTTAGAGATAAATCTCCCTGAGAGTGTGCGTGTGTGTGGGTGTGGGCGGGGGGGTGGGTGGGTGGGGTGTTAGCGGGGGGTGTGTGTGTGTGTGGAGGGGGCTGTGACCTGGCCAGCTGTGAAATCCATTTGGGACTTGGGCCTTTTCCGTTTAGCATCCCCCTAGGGGCTGCCTGACCCCAGGTCGGATCTGGGAAAGGTCTTAGGCCACAGTCCCTGCCCCATGGTTCCAGCTGGGACTGACGGGGGAGGGATCCTGCAGTGGCTTTGAGGACAGCAGAGTCCCGCAGGGCTGGGAGTTAGGGCTGGGACTGAGCTTGGGTCTTCTTTGTGCTGAGAGGACCTGGTAGTGCCCTGCGGCTGGTTCTGGGGAAAGGCCTGGCTGGCTCATTCTAAAGGCTCTTTGAAGAGGGAGGAGAGGCCGCAGTGCTGCGTTCCCAAGGGGCTTCCCTCCGTGATGCTCCGTTCCGCCCGGTGATCCTGTTAATTAACTTTGTGTTGCGCCTGAAGGAAGGGAGGATGCAGGCTTACCCCAGTGCTGCCACTTGTCCTCATCCGCAAAATGGGAGGCTCACCGGAGCAAAGCACCCCAGCTGAGACGCACAGCGACAGAGCCCTGTGCTTGGGAGGGCCCTTGCTCCTTGCTGGGCTAGCATGGGTGCCAAGTAGGTCTCCATGCTCCTCACTTAGCTCCGTAGAAGCACCATTTGTTCACCGTCATTTGCCAGATCGCCCTTAAGGTCCCCGCCCTTAGGTCACTTACAGTCTAGGATAGAGGGTCTGAAACTACTCAGTCCCGAGCAGGGAGTGCTCGAGTAGGTGTAACTCTGGGTGCTGAAGGCTTATGCAGAAGGTGCCCCAGGTTTGCCTTCTGGGGCGGTTTCTAGGGGCAGGCGGTGGTGGCTTCTGCTCTGACCCTGAGGGTTGGATATAAGGGACGCTGGTTGGGGCCAGTAAGTATGTCATGGGATGGGTGGGGAGGAAATAATGTCCAAGCATAGAGAACATTCACAAAAGCCAGAGCCTGGGGTGTTGGCATAGGATGGGGCAGAGGCACAGAAAACCAGGGGGCAAAGTCATATTATCGGAGTGATGGCATCTTCTAGATCCTTCTCCTCACAGCTGTAGTCTGTGATCTGGTAGCTTCTGAGACCTAGAACTAGGGGCGGAAGGGATGCTCTGGAACCTTTTCCTGCGGAAACCGCAATCAGGTGTACTTCCTGGAAGGGGTGTTGGTGAGCGCTGGTCCTCTGGGGTGGAGGTGGAGTGTCTGTCCTTCTCCAAGGCCACAGCCCCTCCCCTGATTTGCTGCTTCGGGCAGGCCTACCTGTGAGTCCACCACCACCTGCTCAGGGAATAAAGTCCACACCCGAGGCTGTGTTTGCCTCATCTGGGAGCAGCTTCCTGCTGGCGGTGCTGCTCTGGCTGAGCTGAGCTGAGCTGGGGGAGTGTAGGGAGACTCACCGGTGGCTCAGCCCTGGGGAATTTCCTGTCCCTGGGAGCCAGGTGAGTCAGGGGCTTGTACCAGGTTCTGGGCATGGGGTCAGGGGTCATGTGGGCTCAGCCTTGGTGCCATCTCCTCTGCCTTCTCTGTCAGTATCCGGAAGTTTCCAGGTTCATGGTGCAGTCACTGGTGCCCCAGAGATTTTGGAACCTCGGGGAGACCGGTACCCTCTGGCGTGCATGTCCTCGTAGCTTTTAAGAGCCAGGTCTTTGCCTGCCTTTGTCCGGTGACCCCAGCACAGGCCCTGACAGGTGGGCACTTGGGAAGTGCATTTTGACAGCTACCGTTAGCATCACTGTTTTGACAGTTTATGGAGCCCTTGCCCTGTGCCAGGTGCTCAGAGCCTGGAGGACACAACACTTGGGCAGATGGTGAGGAGCTGAGGCCCCGAGAGGCTAGGTGCTTGGGATTCCCTCAGAAGGCACACACACCCCCGCCATGGCCCTGGCCGAGCTGTCGTCTTTGCTCTCCTGGGGTTTCCGAGCCCTTGTTGTCCGGGTGTGGTCCACCTGTCTTCTACCCTGGAAGGGTGGAGGTGGAGCTGTTGGAGTCGGGAGGGAATGTTATTGGGCATCCTTGTAGATGCTCATAGGATCTGGGGGAAGGGACTTCCTGGAGATTCCAAATTGCTGGTGTTTTTTTTTTTTTTTTTTTTTTAAACGTTTTTATTGATTTCAGAGAGGAAGGGGGAGAGAGAGAGAGAGAGAGAGAGAGAGAGAGAGAGGGAGAGAGAGAGAGAGAAAGAAACAAAGAAACATCAGTGATGAGAGGAAATCATTGATCGGCTGCCTCCTGCACACCCCCTACTGGGGATCAAGCCCGCAACCTGGGCATGTGCCCTTGACTGGAATCGAACCCGGGACCCTTCAGTCCGCAGTCCTACGCTCTATCTGGCTAGGGCTAGTTGCTGTTTTTAAAATTGTGGTTAAAACTGTTCATAAGGTAAGGTAATTTTTGCGTTTTAACCATTTTTAAGTGGCATGAAGTCCTTTCATATTGTCGTGTGCGTCCATCACCTCCAATCCACCCACAGGACTTTTTATTATCTTGCAAAACGGAAACTCTGTATCCATTAGACAACCACTGCCCCGCCCGCCCCCTCCCACCCCGGCAGCCCCCCTGCTACTTTCTGTTTCTCTGAGGACTCGGAGTTTGACACTTTGTCTGTCCTGCCCAGAATCTCCCCGGAGTGCCCTCGCCAGGCAGCGATGCCAGGATGCCGGTCTCTACCTCCCTCCACCAGGACGGCAGCCAGGAGCGGCCCGTGAGCCTGACCTCCACCGCGTCCTCGTCAGGCTCCTCCCGGGACAGCCGAGGCGCCATGGAGGAGCCCAGCGGCCCTGAGGCCTTCACCAAGAACGGGGCAGGCTCCCCGCGTGGCAGGCACCCCCCCAACAGCAACAACAACTCCAGCAGCCGGCCCAACAAGAAGGGACCCCTGTCCCCGTTCAACAGCCGGGCAGCCGCGGCGCCTGCGCACAAGCTCAGCTACTTGGGCCGGGTGGTGCGGGAGATCGTGGAGACGGAGCGCATGTACGTGCAGGACCTGCGCAGCATCGTGGAGGTAAGGAGAGGGGGCGCCCGCCTCCTCCGCTCGGGCTGGCCTTGCAGCCCAGCTCTGGCGCGTAAACCTACCGCCACCCGGAAGGACAGTTCTCCCCGTGACACGTTTATCCTGGAGGTCTGCTTCCCCTGGACAGGTGGGGAAGCTGCTGACGGCTCACACTGCCGTGTGACTCTGGGTCAGACCAGTGGCTGCGCCAGCAGAACTTGCTGTGGGTCCCCAGGGAGTAGGCGCCCTTGACCAGGACGGAAGGGACTCCTGTGCTCAGTGGAGACTGACTCTGGACCCCGCCTGTCTGCTCCTGGATCCCTGCTCTGTGGTTCCCTAGCTGTGGGGTCTCAGGCACTGGGGTAGCCCCGGGGGTCCCTCGTTTGGCAGATGAAGATCGATGCACCTGTGCAGGTGGGGTGTTCACACTGTGCCGGGCGCACAGGAGGAGGTGGCTGCCGCTGCGGGAGCCGCCTGCGTGGGGAGGCGTGTCGGTTTCCCACGGCTGCTGTAACAAATGACCACGGACCCGGCGGCTTAAGACGCAGCCATTGCTTCTGACTCAGTGCGGGAGGCCAGACGTTAGAAACCAAGATGTTGGTAGGGGAGTTCCTTCCGGCGGCTCTGAGGGAGACGCTCCTTCCTGCTCCTGGTGGTTGCCGGCCTTCCTCCTGCCTTGGCCTGTAGCTGCATCGCCGCCATCTCGGTCTCTGTCTCCACGTTGCCTTCTCCTCCGCCTCTTTGGTTCTCTCTTATAAGGACACTAGTCATTGGACTTAGGACCCACCCTAAATCCAGAGGGATACCATCTTGAGATCCTTAACTAGTTGCATCTGCAAGAACCCCGTTTCCAGATAGGTTCACATTCTGAAGTTCCATGTGGATATTAACTTTTGGGTGGAACCATCCCACCTAGTGTAGTCGGTGATGTCTGTGAAACCGCGCTGCGGCTGTAAAATGGGGCACGGGCATGAGGTGTGGCTGGGGGTCGGGATTGGGCCGGGAGGGGCTGGGCTCTGATGCCTCTCTCCGTGCAGGACTACCTCCTGAAGATCATCGACACCCCCGGGCTGCTGCAGCCAGAACAAGTCAGCGCCCTCTTTGGGAACATAGAAAGCATCTATGCACTGAACAGGTATGAGTGGGTCCGACGGTCACCTGGTTCTGCCTGGGAGGCCCATCTCGGGCCTAGAGAGGCATCCTGGATGTCCTGGGTGTTGTGGGCAGTGGCGTGTGGGCCCAGGGCTGACCTCTGAGGATGGGGGAGGATGGTCCATCCCTATACAGAAGTATAGTAGCTCCTGTGGGACCACGTGCCCTGGGGCCTTGTGCTGGTTGGGTTCCGCCTGGGCCACGCCCCCTCGGGACTGCTAGACCCTTGCCCTGATACGCTCCCCTCTAGCTCTCTGTGGCCCCTTTGTCCCTCTCATTTTTGTCTCCCACGTGCACATCTCTTAGTTTCTTCTCCATCTTCGTACCCCATGGGAAGTCAGGGCTCCCTAGAGGCGATCTGACCCTTTGCAGGGGTGGGGAACGTCCGGCCTCTGGTCTGTATAAGGCCCGAGAGATCATTTGGTCTGGCCCTGCCAAGGCATTAGGGGTGAGTTAACTAAATGTTTGACCAGGGATAGCAGGCTAATTTTATTTATTTATTTTAATATGTTTTTATTGATTTCAGAGAGGAAGGGAGAAGGGGAGAGAGAGAGAAACATCAACGATGAGAATCATTGATCGGCTGCCTCCTGCACGCCCCCTACTGGGGATGGAGCCCGCAACCCGGGCATGTGCCCTCGACCAGAATCGAACCTGGGACCCTTCAGTCCGAAGGCCCACGCTCTATCCACTGAGCCACACCAGCCAGGGCATAGCAGGCTAATTTTAAAGTTGATAAATTTGTATGACCCACAGATGATGTTATAAATATCCAAAAGGTCCTGGGCAGAAAAAAGGTTCCCCACCCCTGCTTTAGGGGAATGCACAGGTCAGGCAGGACGGGGTGGGAGGCTGAACAAGGCCCGGTGAGGGCTGCTTCAGGGCAGTGGGCTCCTTGAGGATCCAGAGTGTGCCGCCTGGGCCCCAGATGCCCCAGGGGAAGGGCACTGGTCAGGAGGAGCAGAGCTTGGGGGGACAGTGTTGGCAGTTCAGGAGGCACCTTACCCCAGGCCCTGTAAGATGGGCAGGGAGACTCCCTGCTGTGCCAGCTGGAGAAGTCTGGGAGGGAGACCTGGGCGGGATTGTGGGGTTTTGGGAAGAGGGGTGAGCCCAGGGGGAAGGGGCAGGGGAAGCACCCTCTCTAGGGTTTCCTATAGAACAAGGGGTGCTGGGACTCCCCCTGTCTCTCTCCTTTTGAACTGGGGGCCTCGGTTCTTTTACGAGTCCCCCCTCTCTTCCTTCTCCTTTAATCTCTGCTTTTGTGTGTTTGACTCCTCCTGCCTGCAGAGGAGCCGTGTCCTCTCCCGAGGTGGGTACTGTTGTGCCTTCTTCCTCCTGCTGAGCATGTGGGTGTCCCTTGCTCCCCATCGTTGCAGTGTTGCTGGATGCTTTCTTGGTTGCTGCCCCGGGCAGGGCTCACTTTGAGGGTGGAAG
This sequence comes from Eptesicus fuscus, assembly GCF_027574615.1. NCBI lineage: Eukaryota > Metazoa > Chordata > Mammalia > Chiroptera > Vespertilionidae > Eptesicus > Eptesicus fuscus. The sequence continues at coordinate 29,881,567 of NC_072477.1, read as the reverse complement.
CCCTGACTCCGGCATGGCTCCGGGCTGGCTATGTGTCCGGGCAGGAGGCTGGGGAGGGGCATGGTGTGTTGGTGGATGTGGAGGCTGCGAGTGGTCCGGGGTCTGATGGCCACTCTCCCCCACCCAGCCAGCTACTCCGAGACCTGGACAACTGCAATAGCGACCCTGTGGCTGTGGCCAGCTGCTTTGTGGAAAGGGTAAGAAGGGCGGGGGTGCTTGCCTCTTGTCCTCTTCTGCTGGGGGCTCAGTGGGACAGGGACTCCCACCTTCTTGGGTGGCCCTCTCCAGGGGAAGTGCCAGGTGTCCTGTCTGGAATGGGGAGGGTGTTCTTGGGTGGAGCCAAGGGTCGCTGGTGGATGGCATGTCCCAGGCAGATGGGTTCAAAGATGGGTCTGCCGAGTTGCTCTGGGGCCAGGGGCAGGTCTTGGGCACACCTGGGTTTACAGTCCAATGGGAGTTTCCCTGAAGTCACTCTTTTTGGTTTCTCCGTAGAGTCAAGAGTTTGATATCTACACCCAGTATTGCAACAACTACCCCAAGTGAGTCACTGGGGTGGAGAGGGGTGGCTGACCCATTTGGCGAGTCTGGGGCACCCCACCTCCCATCCAGGCCTTCCCCGGTGGTGACCGCCCCTTCCCCACTCCAGCTCAGTGGCCGCCCTGACGGAGTGCATGCGGGACAAGCAGCAGGCCAAGTTCTTCCGGGACCGGCAGGCGCTGCTGCAGCACTCGCTGCCCTTGGGCTCCTACCTGCTGAAGCCAGTCCAGCGCATCCTCAAGTACCACCTGCTGCTCCAGGTAACCCAGGGCCCTGAGTGCGGGGCGGCTGGGGGGGGGGGGGGGGCGGGAGGGGCAGGACCCTTGAGTCTGTGGGCTGCCTAAGCCCCTGTGTCCCGCGCAGGAAATTGCCAAACACTTTGACGAAGAAGAGGACGGCTTCGAGGTGGTGGAGGACGCCATTGACACCATGACCTGCGTGGCCTGGTACATCAACGACATGAAGAGGAGGCATGAGCACGCGGTCCGGCTCCAGGTGCTCCGGGCTGGTGACTGCGGGAGCATGCAAGGGCGGTCGGGGGTGGGGGGTGGGGTCGGGGGGCGTGGGGCCGCCCTGCTGGGGTGAGCTGAGGGGTGGTGTCCCGTGTGGGGCAGGCTCCTCTAGGGGACCCAGGAGCTGGTTGGGTTTTCAGGAGCTTCTTGGGGGTCCCCTGGGGTCCCCAGGAAGGTCACGAGAAGCCTGACCCTTGGGGTGGGGGCTCCTGGGCTGCAGGAGATTCAGTCGCTGCTCATCAACTGGAAGGGGCCCGACCTGACCATCTACGGGGAGCTGGTCCTGGAGGGCACGTTCCGCCTGCACCGCGTGCGGAACGAGAAGACCTTCTTCCTCTTCGACAAAGCGCTGCTCATCACCAAGAAGCGGGGCGACCACTTTGTCTACAAGGGTCACATCCCGGTAACCAGGCTGCCACCGCCCCCTCTGTCCCCTTTCCTCCTCACGGTCTGCACCCTCTTCATCGGCCCCGAGTCAGTGTGGACGCAGCTCCATCCTGCTGCCATGACCCTCCCTCCCCCGCGGATCTCGAGGGACGGGGGCCCCAGGTCAGCTCCCCTTTCCCCTGCCTCGTCCTTGACTGCCCTCCCCCTCCTCCCCAGTGCTCCTCCCTGATGCTGATCGAAAGCACCAGAGACTCCCTGTGCTTCACCGTCACCCACTACAAGCACAGCAAGCAGCAGTACAGCATCCAGGTGAGGGGCGGGCCGGGGGCGGGCCCGACTTCTCCGCTCGCTTAGCTGCAGGGGTCCTTGTGGGCATCTCTCAGGCCCGAGCAGAGGCCCTCTTTCCACCTCCCCCTGCTCGGCTGGAGCACGCCCACGTCGTGTGCCGTTGGGCCCGTGATGACCCCTGGCTCCCTCTCTCGCCTCCTCCCAGGCCAAAACCGTGCAGGAGAAGCGGAACTGGACTCACCACATCAAGAGGCTCATCCTGGAGAACCACCACACCACCATCCCCCAGAAGGTGCGCTCCCGGGGCGCCCACCCCCAGCTCCTGAGGGGGTGCGGGGAGCGGGTGTCCTCCAGAGCCAGCTGTGGGGTTCATAAGGGCCCACCCTCTGGACACTGGCTCCACTGAGCAGCGGGGGTCAGTTCAGCGGATGCCCGGGGCCTCACAGAGCACCGTGGGGGGTCCTCGCTCACCAAGTGGGGGCGTGCGGCGGGGGATGCACGGCACGTGGCAGGGTCATAACCAGGTGGGTTTCTCCTCTCCAGGCCAAGGAAGCAATCTTGGAAATGGATTCCTATTGTGAGTGACCCTTTCTGCTGCTCTGTCCCCAACGGCACGCCTTCCTCGGTCAGGCTGTGTCCCGGGGAAGCTTGGCCTGACCCAGATTCCAGGGGGCGGGGAGGGCCGACGGCTCCTTTTGTCGGGGCCCGGGGTCTCCTGTGAGCCGAGGCACACGGCACCACGGACGGGCGGACTCCGTGCCGATGCGCCGGGTGGAAGTGGATGGAAGATGCGACGGGGGGAGCTCTGGAGGCTTCTGGCCCCTGGAGTGGGGTGGCAGCAGAGGGTGGTCGGGTACGGTCAGAGTCTAGGCCAAGGCTGATAGTGTCCCAGAGGCCTGATTGTCTCTTCCGGGTGCAGATCCCAACCGGTACCGCTACAGCCCAGAGCGCCTGAAGAAGGCCTGGTCCTCCCAGGATAAGGTGTCCACCCACGTGCGCCAGGGCCGCCGGCAGTCTGGTAAGGGGAGGGCTGTGTGGGCAGAGGCACCTTCACGGGACCGATTGCAGCAGCCTTTGGGGCTGGCTCTCACCTCCAGAAATCCTGGGAAGGGTGGCGGGGGTGTGTGTGTGCTGAGCGTCCTCTCTCTGTGCTGCCCTCCCCCGGGGAACCTTTGGGCAGCCCACCTTTTCCAAGGCCCTAGGCATGCTGGTCGCTCAGGCCTTGGCAGCCTTCTTCGCTCCCCGGCCACGGGAACCTCCCCTTCACCGCTCCGGGGAGTCGGCCGGGAGTAGCGCGCGGCATCACGGGTGGGCCCCAGCCCAGCTGCGGAGGAGCAGAGGCAGGGCGTGGGGAAAACAAGTCCGACTTCAAGTGGCATCGAATCCAGACGGGAAATATTTGCTTTGGGTCTCGGGGGAAAGTTCCGTCTTCCTCTCCTGGGTTTTCCGTGACGGGGCTCGCTGCTGTGTACTTGGAGTTTCTGGAGTGAATCGTCTATTGAGAAGGAGAAGACCTCGCTTTGATCCTTAGCTCTCCCGGTGTTTTCCACGTCAGCTTTCACTCGCCCTTCCGTGTGAGGCCGAGGGACCGATCGGCTTCTGTCGGCACTGCCAAACCTATTCACGTGGTGAGAGGCCCCTGGAGAGAGAGACTCGGGTGTGACTGGGAGCAGTGTCCTGGCTTGGATCTCCACAGTGCATTGGGCTTTGACTGGCCATGGCCCACGAGTCCCTTGAATAACTGTGGATTGGTGCGTGAACCGCGTGACCTCGGAAAGCTGTTGTGGTTTCCTTTTGCTTGGTATTGCTCCCAGTGGACCTGGAACCCTAGGCAAACCTGTTGTGGTGGCAGAGTTTGGTGGTGCCACGTGTCCATATGTTGCAAGACCCACATTGGCGCCGTTAACTTCGTCAGGCTCTGGCCCTCTCTGTTTCCGCACCTTCCCTCTGTAATCCCCTTCCTGTCGCTCTAGCACTCCCCCGTAACCTGCCACAGCTTTGCATTGGAAGCTCTGGCACAGGGACGTGTTCGGTGAGTGACCGTGGTGGTGGCCGTCGTAAGTCTACCTGTCGCATCCACACTGCAGCTGTCAGGGCAGCGGGATGAGCCGTTTTAGAGCCCAAGTTTCCACGTGGCTGAGAGTTGCGCTTGGAAACTCGAAAAGAGCTGGGTATCGTTTGTGTGCTTGGTTTGGGGCTTTCGATTTCACCATTACGAAAGAGACATCTTTCTAAAAACATGCTTCGTACTCTGGACCCTTTAACATAGAGGATGCTGGCCAGAGTTGAACTTCTCCCGCGGGAGGCGGGAAAGAGGCCGTGGTTGCCATAGAGACAGCCTCTGTTGTGTCCATCTTGACACTGACGAGTGTTTGCTCTCATCTGTCTTAGGGTGCTTGCCTGCAGTATCCCTTCTCCCCCTTCCGTCTGTTAGAAATCAGTCTGTTGAACTTGTGAGGAGTGTGTGGAGCCGGCCAGGCCGTAGCTGAGCAGGGAGGACGGGGGGTGGGGGCCTGCTCTCGGCCAGCTGCTCCGCCTGCTGCTGGGCCCTTCCTGCTTCCTCCTTCCAGGGAGCTGAGATGGGCAGATAAATAACGTTGATGGATAAGTAAGGTGCTACTGCCATTGTTGGTCACTTATTAAATATTCTTGATGATAAGCTCTAACGGGAAAAGGGTGAGTGTTTGATGAAAACAATTGGACGTTGACTGGTATCGTGCAGATTGTGTGTGCACCTGCACACACGCATCTCAGCAGACTTTCCTTCTGGTTGTAAGTGTATTGCGGGCCTCTCATGCAATGCCAGCTGGGCAAGGGCAGTGTGGGCTCCGGCCCAGGCTCTCTAGGGAGGTCCCTGGTGCCTGCCTGTCTCAGGTGTGTCCCCAGAAAGGCTGGCGTACAAGGTGGTGACCCACCAGCCTAATGCATGTGTTTTGTATCCTGTCCCCAGAGCCCGGTCAGCCCCTGCACAGCCGGGCAGCACTCCCCAGCCAGCAGCGAGGCTTCACGATGCCAGGCCTTACGGGCCGTAGAAAGTCGGGTGCGACCTCTGCTTTCCAGTGGGTGCTAGGAGAGGGCGTGGCCTGGGCTGCGGCTAAGGTGCTGGTGTGCTCATTGCGGGGAAGGTGGGGCTTGAGTGGAGCCATGGACCTCCAGAGAGATGGCTAGAGAGATGCCTCGTTGGTCTGAAGGGGCGGTGCGGGGCGGTGGCTCCTTGGGTAAGCGGTGCTAATTCAGGGGGTTGGGGCAGTGCTGCGCTTGGGGGCTGGCGGTCACAGCGGAGGCCCCAGGGCTGATGGGAGTGGCCCTGCCTCCCTCAGGGACAGGTGCGAGGGCCGCCTCCTTTAGGCCCTAGGGCTGGGGGTTGGGAGCAAGCCCGAGTGGACTTTGAGCTGGTGATGGGCTGGTGGCGCTGTGGCTTGGGAGCCGGGCAGGCACAGCTGTTCCCAGGCTGCGCTGACTGCCCGTCCGCTTTCCTCTGCAGAGCCAACCAAGCACCTGCTCAGGCAGCTCAGTGAGAAAGGTGAGTGTGGGGGTGAGGAGCCATTCAGGTGAGCTGTAGGGTGGGGGCAGGAAGGTGACGTGGGTAACCATCTCGGTGGGGGTGTTGAGGACAGTTTAGAGGGGACTCTGTCTCTGTTCCTCCCTGGAAGTGGGCCGTTTGCCTGTTGCCCTCTGTGGAGGGGGGTTGAGCTCCCCCGCCCCCCATTCCTTTCACTGTCCTCGGGTAACAGCAGGAGCAAGTGACCCTCACAGACCTGCACTGCTCTGCACCCCCACCCCACCCCACCCCCGCTCCGTTCTGTCAGTCATTCCTTTGGAAGGTGAGGGTTTGGGGAATAGGAGCCCCAGAGAGGTCTACTCGGCCTCTGGCTCCATAAAGAGGCTCTTTCTCCTGTCCACCCATCCCCTCTCCCTCCCCTCGCCATGTGCTGGGACTCTGTGGTGGTGGCAGCAACCAGAGCGGCCAGAGCAGCAGGAATGAAGGTAAGGCTGTGGGCAGAGGGGCCTGGCTGGGTCGAGAGGGGTGGGACTGCCCAGGTCAGCCCCTGGCCCCTTCAGCTCTCATCGTCTCCATTCATTTGACAAATACCTATCAAGCACCTCCTATGCACCAGGCTCTGTCATGAGGGTCACAGAACTGAATGAGCCATGGCCCGTGCCCCAGGGACCCTTCTGTACCCTTTCCCGGAAAGACACCCTGGTGGTGGCCAGCCCAGCCTGGATCCTCTCTCATTCTTTCCTCTCTCTCGGGCAGGCAGGCCTCTCTGGGTCTTGAGTTCCTAACCAGGCCCCATTCCTAGCTTTCCCAGGTCCCAGCTTCCTACCATGAGAAACCTGCCCCTCCCCCATCTCCCCACCCCACCCCACCCCACCCCCTCTCCCCCTCTGGTCCTCTCTGGGCTCCAGTGGAGACCAGTGGTTGGTACCTAGATGTGGGTTTATGTATGAAGCCTCCTCACCCCCAGCCACTGGCAGGAGGAGGGGTGTTGCCCAGGGCTGGTCACGAGGGGTCTTTGCTCTGAACAGCATGCGGGCAGCGCTGGCGCTCTCCTGGACTGTGGGCAGCCCTCCCGTACTCGGGGCCTGCAGCCGGAGCCTGAAGGGGCTGCCCGGGAGGAGCAGGAGCAGGAGCAGGAGGAGGAGGAGGAGGAGGAGGTGGTGGAGGAGGACGAGGAGGAGGAGCAGGCGTTTCAGGTCACTCTGGAGGACCTGGCAGGGCATGAAGGCAGCAGCAAGGGGTCTGGGCCAGAGCCCCCAGGCTCAGAGGAAGAGGAGGAGGAGGAGGAGGAGGAGAGCCTGGCAGTGGCGGAGCAGGTAGCCGACTTTGCCAGCTCCCTGCTGGCCGCCCTCCACTGCTGGCACTATCGGGCCAACGCTTTACTTTTCTCCCGGGGTGCTATGGTGAGGTGTCTCTTTGATCTCCCCTCCTCCTTGCATGTTCCCTGGCATGTGCAAGCCCGTGCCCATCCTAGAGTCCTCTCCCCTGCCCTCTCCACCCCTCTGTCCTTGTTCCTTGACTTCTGCCATCAGCACTTCTTAACCCCTCACTCACTGTCACGCCCTGGTGAGCCCCTGGCATGCACTGTTCCAGGCCTGGGCGTGGACTAGCATACCACCCAACGCGCATGACTAACGGGGCGGGGGTGGGGAAGGGGAGAAGGCAGCACACGGCGGGGCTGGAAGGGTCAGGAGGGTTGGGCTTTGCGGAGGCCGCATGCCTGGCAGGGACCAGTTCACGTTGACTCCGGAGTGGCTCTGGTCCAGGGCTGGCTCTCAGCAAAGCCCAGCCCCCTAGGCTCAGGCGGTGCTGCCGAGTTGGGATGCAGAAGGGACCGGCTCCCAGTTGTCCCGGGACCTGACGACTGCCCTCTTGCTGCAGGGGAAGGGGCGTAGGGAGTCTGAAGGCCCCAAGAGCTGCAGGCGGCCCAGCGGCCGGTCTCCCACCCGTGCTGAGAAGCGCATGAGCTTCGAGTCCATTTCTTCCTTTCCTGAGGTGAGTGGCCGGCAGGCGGGAGGGGGCTGGTGCAGAGGTGTCTGGAGCCAGACCTGAGCTCCGGGTCTGCAGGCGGGGCTTTCAGGCATGGGCTCTCCCGTAGGGCCCATGGGGACAGGACTCCCGCCCCTTCAGGAAGCCTGTCTGGCCTGTGGGTGCCGGGCTTGGTGAGCAGACTGCCCCTTCCCATGAATCAGAAAAGGTGCCCGTGCCTTCGGGCAGATGTGGTCCCCTGCCCAGCGGCACAGTCAGTAGAAGTGACCAGATTTTGGATCCCCTTGGCCAGGCCTCCTTGTGTAGGGCATACGGCCCCGCCCCTGCCAGGGGCCCAGACATTTAAATCATACCTGTGCCCACCTGGGCGACAGGGTAGCATATTGACGTCCACTCGGTAGGTTCCTGCTACATGTCGGATGTTTATTTCCTCTGTCTGTCCCCTGCGACAGCTAAGGAAGGTTGGGTGATGTGCCTGGCATGGCGGGGCCACGCTGAGACCAGGCGGGGGTCTGTGACTCAGAAGCCCACGCTCTTTCCCGCCACCCCATGCCGTCTGGGGGTTGTCTAGAATGGAGTCCTTAGCTTCCCCTAAGTTATAAAAATTTGTTCATGAGGCCTAGACCCCGGGGTGGGCCTCACCTGGATGACATTGGATGAGAGCCTAGAGTGGTCCTATCCACTGATAATACGATGCTAGCCACACATGTCATTTTATTATTTTTTAAAAATATGTTTTTATTGATTTTATAGCGAGCGAGGGAGAGAGAGAGAGAGAGGAGAGAGAGAGAGAGAGAGAGAAACATCAGTTTGGCTGCCTCCCTTACAGACCCTGACCAGCGACTGAACCCGCAACCCAACCCGGGCATGTGCCCAGATTGGGAATTGAACTGGCAACTTTTTGGTGCACGGGACAATGCTCAACCACTGAGCCACACTGGCCAGGGCCACATGTGTAATTTTAAGTGATCTAGTAATCACATTAAAAAATCATTTAACTGCCCTGGCCGGGTAGCTCAATTGTGTTTCTCTCTCCCTCTCCCTCTCTCTCCTTCTCTCCCTCTCTCCCTCTCTCCCTCTCTCTCTCTCTCTCTCTCTCTCTCTCTCTCTCTCCCTCCCACTCTTCCTCTCTTTCCCTCTTCCTCTCTTTCTAAAATCAATTTACAAAAATTATTTAATCTAGCATGTCCAAACTATTGATCATTTCAATATGTAATCAATATAAAAAGCTATTGAGATGCTTTATGTTTTCTTTGTATGAAGTTTTGGCAGTCTTGGGGTGTATTTCACCTTTATAGCTGTTTTCAGTTTGGATCGGCCACATTGCAGGTGCTTGAAGGCACGAGGGGCTGGTGGCTACTCTCGCTGGACAGTGCGGGCCTAGGTCTCAGGCTCTGCTCTGCAGATTCTGGACCGGATCAATTTCTCAGACTACAGAGTGCTTGCTCTTAACGTCTCCCTACAGACTCACTGGAAAGCCGCCTGTTCTAGCCAGTTTTGTGGTTCCGATGACCTACAAGGTTTTATCAAATTTGCTTCCTTCCTTTCCCGCTGGGCATATGTAGAGTCATCCACAGGAGCCACATTCCCGTCTTGCCCTCTGGCAGGATTCCGGCATGTGGCCCTGCTGCCCGCTGGACCCTGAGCTGCACCAGAGGCCCTGGCCCCTCAGGGAAGTAGGAGTGGCCTCTCGTGTTGCTCAGGCCTGGGTTTGCACCCAGAACAACTCCGTGTGGGGAGCTCCAGGGCTCAGGGAGCTGCTTCATTGGGCAGCGCGTGCTGGCTCCATCGGTCAGGCTGCTCCCAGGCAGGCTGCACAGAGGCTCACCGCTTTCCCCATCTGTACTCCTGGACTTTTCCTTGGCTTTGAGGACAGGGGCCCAGCACCCCAGCCACAGGGTCACTAAGGACAGCCCCACGTGCCTCTCCCTCAGGACCTGTTGCCCCTTCAGTCCTAAACCCGCAGCCCCCGTCACTAGGCTTTGAGCAGGTCGCACTATCCCCTCATCCCCGTGTCTCATGTGAGCTCTCGGTGCTGTCCCAGGTGGAGCCGGACCCCGAGCCTGGGGCAGAGCAGGAGGTGTTTGCTGCCGAGGAGGGTCCCAGCGCCGAGGAGCTGCCCTCGGACACAGAGTCTCCGGAAGTCCTGGAGACACAGCTTGATGCCCATCAGGAGCCGCTGGGGCTGGGCCACCCGAGTGACGTGGTGGACTTCGTAGTGGCCGAGAGCACCGAGGACATGAAGGCCTTGAGCAGCGAGGAGGAGGAGGAGGAGGAGGAGGTAGAAGAAGAGGAGGAGGAAGAGGAGGAGGAGGAAACGGGGGCTGCCCAGGAGCCCGAGAGCCTCCTGCCGCCCTCGGTGCTGGACCAGGCCAGTGTCATTGCCGAGCGGTTCGTCAGCAGCTTCTCCCGGCGGAGCAGCCTGGCCCTGGAGGACGGCAAGTCCGCTGGCTTCGCGACCCCGAGGCTGACCAGCCGGAGCAGCAGTGTGCTCAGCCTGGAGGGCAGCGAGAAGGCCGTGGCCCGCTGTGGCAGCACCGCAGACGCCCTCAGCGCTCAGCTCCCCCCCGAAGTGGACCTCAGTGTGGGGGTGGCCACAGAGAGTGGCCCTTCTGTCAATGGGACGGAGCCCCCAGGCCCAGGCTGCTCAGCGGAGACCGACAGGTCCTCCTGCAAGAAGAAGGAGTCCATGCTCTCCACCCGGGACCGGCTGCTGCTGGACAAAATCAAGAGCTACTACGAGAACGCAGAGCACCATGACGCGGGCTTTAGCGTCCGGCGCCGGGAGAGCCTCTCCTACATCCCCAAAGGCCTGGTGAGAAACTCGGTCTCCAGGTTCAACAACCTTCCCAAGCAGGACCCGGAGCCGGTGGCCCCGTTGGGGCACAAGAGACAGGCGGGCTCCAGGCCGGCTTCCTGGGTCCTGTTTGACCTCCCAGGACCAGGCCCGGCGGGTGCAGGTGCTGGGGACCCAGCTCCTATCACAGACGCCGAGTTCCGCCCGTCTTCGGAAATTGTGAAGATCTGGGAGGGGATGGAGTCTTCCGGGGGGAGTCCTCAGAAGGGGCCGGGCCAACGCCAGGCCAATGGCTTTGACCTGCACGAGCCGCTCTTCATCCTGGAGGAGCACGAGCTGGGAGCCATCACCGAAGAGTCGGTCACTGCCTCCCCGGAGAGCGCCTCCCCCACCGGGCGGCCCAGCCCGGCCCACCTGGCCCGGGAGCTGAAGGAGCTGGTGAAGGAGCTGAGCAGCGGCTCCCAGGGAGAGCTGGCGGCCCCGCTGCACCCCTGCATAGTGCAGCTCTCCCACATGATGGACGGCCACCTGAGCGAGAGGGTCAAGAACAAGGTCTACCAGCTGGCCCGCCAGTACAGCCTCCGCATTAAGAGCAAAATGGCGACGGCCAGGCCACCACTGCCGTGGGAAGACGCAGCACCCACCACCCCCCACCTGCAGGAGGAGGCAGGAAGGCCATCGGGTGGCAAAGGTATGAGGGGGTTGGAGGTGGACCCCTCCTACAAGGGTGGGGCAGAAGAGCATTTTAAGAGCCACTTGGCTTTTGGGGGAAAGTGACCCCTAAAGGACCTCTACCAAAGAGAGGGCTGGACCTCACACCGAGGGCCGGGGGGAGCCCTGGCACCTGGTCTACCGTCCCGAGGCCTGCGTGCTACCATGGGGGAGCCCTTCCTCTGCCCACCCCCCAGCCCTTCCTCTCCCCCCAGCCCTTCCCCTGCCCCCCCAGCCCTTCCTCTGCCCTCCCCCAGCCCTTCCTCTGTCCCCCCCAGCCCTTCCTCTGCCCCCCCAGCTCTTCCTCTGCCCCCCCAGCCCTTCCTCTGTCCCCCCCAGCCCTTCCTCTGCCCCCCAGCCCTTCCTCTGTCCCCCCCCCCGCCCTTCCTCTGCCCTCCCCCGCCCTTCCTCTGTCCCCCCAGCCCTTCCTCTGCCCCCCCAGCCCTTCTGCTGCCCTCCCCCCCAGCCCTTCCTCTGTCCCCCCAGCCCTTCCTCTGTCCCCCGCAGACCTTCCCCTGCCCCCCAGCCCTTCCCCTGCCCCCCCCCGCCCTTCCCCTGCCCCCCAGCCCTTCCTCTGCCCTCCCCCAGCCCTTCCCCTGCCCTTCCTCTGCCCCCCCCAGCCCTTCCTCTGCCCTCCCCCAGCCCTTCCTCTGCCCCCCCAGCCTTCCCGTGGAGCAGGGCCTCTGGAGGAAATGTGGCCATGCCCCCCCTGCTCCTTTTCCAGGAGAGCAGGAGCTCTCATCTTTCTTCCTTTGACCCCTGATCCCTTGTCCGCTGCCTTTGCTGTATTCTTCCTGTTTCCTTTGATAAAGGGGCTGCGCATGGTAAATGAGACTTCTCTTGCATCATCACCCCAAAGCCCCGCCGGCCAGCCTTGCCCAGGGTGTGCTGAAGGCAGTTCAGAGGCTGCACGTGCGCCCCCTCGGCCAGGGTTCACGCACCTCTCTCCCCTCACAGGCAGGAGGAGGCCGGTGCTGTCCCTCGACCAGGAGCCGCTGCTGGCCCAGGAGCACGGCCCGCCCAGGCCTTGCTCTGCCGGGGAGATGTCGCCGCGGCGCTTCTCCTTCAGCCCCCCTGCTGCCGCCTCGAGGACCACTTCCCCGGGCGCCCGGCCCTCCAGCCGAAGCCCCCTCAGCCCCTTGGACACTGAGACTTTCAACTGGCCCGACGTCCGCGAGCTCTGCTCCAAGTACGCCTCCCAGGACGAGGCGGCCCAGGCCAAGGGCGGCCGGCCCCGAGGCCTGCCCGTCAGCCGGAGCTGCTCGGTGCCCAACATGGTGGAGCCAGCGCCGTCGGGCAGGCTGGGCCGCTGCCGCAGCCTGAGGGCCAAGAGGGGCCGGGTGGGCCCGGAGGCCGCCCAGCCCCAGCCTCCCGGGGGGCTGCCCGACAGCTGGCCGGACGGAGAGGAGGCCCTGCACGTCACCGCAGACCTCGCCCTGGAGGACAACCGGCGGGTGATCGTCATGGAGAAGGGGCCCCTGCCCGGCCCCAATGCAGGACCCAGCTCACCAGCAGCCGTGGGGGGGCAGGGCCAGGATCTGCAGGCGGCTGCAGAGAACTGGCCGAAGGAAGAGGGTCCCAGGGACCCAGTGGACCCGAGCCAGCAAGGCCGAGTGAGAAACCTGAGGGAGAAATTCCAGGCCTTGAACTCTGTGGGTTGACTCTTGAGTCGGGGAGGGAGGAGCTGGGGGATGGCTCCTTGCTGGAGTCTCACCCCGGGCCCTCCGAAAGGCCGCCGCCCCGGGAAGACTGCGCTGGTGTACTCCGCCAGTGTGGCCGCTTCCCTTGTGTATAGTTCTCTCTGATAAGAAGCCAGATATTTAAGCTCCCCTCTTCCCTGGGAGAGCACGCCCTGCGCAGGCCCCCGGCATCGGCTGGCCACTGCCAGACGGAGGAGGCGGGCGAAGGTGGCTGGGGAGGCTCTGCCCTGTAGCTGGGCCTTTCCTTAGCATCCGGGCGGGAACGAGGTCCGTAATTTATTGCTTTCCCTTCTGTGGTGTGTTTGTGTGAGTGCGTGTTTTCTCTGTTGTTGGTTCCCCGCCCACGAAGAATGTAACGGACTCGGTTCAGGTACTTTTGTGGGTTGTCTTGCTGACCCTGTGGATGTCGCTAATGTATACACATTTCATTATTTGCCAATGGTGCAATAACCACTGCTGACCAACCCACCTGTGTGGCCTCTTGACTGGGCCTGGCTGGGGTGGGAGAGTGGATCTGGCCAGGGGTGTCTTAGGGGAGGTGGGAGGTGGGACGTGGGGGTGACTTTCGGGGCCTGGCTGGGGTGGGAGAGTGGATCTGGCGGGGGTGTCTGAGGGGAGGTGGGAGGTGGGAAGTGGGGGTGACTTTCGGGGCCTGGCTGGGGTGGGAGAGTGGATCTGGCCAGAGGTGTCTTAGGGGAGGTGGGAGGTGGGACGTGGGGGTGACTTACGGGGCCTGGCTGGGGTGGGAGAGTGGATCTGGCCAGGGGTGTCTTAGGGGAGGTGGGAGGTGGGAGGTGGGGGTGACTTTCGGGGCCTGGCTGGGGTGGGAGAGTGGATCTGGCGGGGGTGTCTTAGGGGAGGTGGGACGTGGGGGTGACTTTCGGGGCCTGGCTAGGATGGGAGAGTGGATCTGGCGGGGGTGTCTGAGGGGAGGTGGGACGTGGGGGTGACTTTTGGGGCCTGGCTGGGGTGGGAGAGTGGATCTGGCCAGGGGTGTCTTAGGGGAGGTGGGAGGTGGGAGGTGGGACGTGGGGGTGACTTATGGGGCCTGGCTGGGGTGGGAGAGTGGATGTGGCAGGGGTGTCTGAGGGGAGGTGGGACGTGGGGGTGACTTTCGGGGCCTGGCTGGGGTGGGAGAGTGGATCTGGCGGGGGTGTCTGAGGGGAGGTGGGACGTGGGGGTGACTTACGGGGCCTGGCTGGGGTGGGAGAGTGGATCTGGCAGGGGTGTTAGGGGAGGCAGGGCGTGGGGTTGTAGCTTTACGTTCCCTCATCCACTGCCCATGCTCATGAGGCACAGGCACCAGGTGCCCGTGGGGGCGGCTGGGGCAGCGGGATGTGTGGGAAGGGCCTGTTCTCGGCTGCTCTGCCCCCACTGACTTCTCTGTCCAGCCACAGCTTGGCACCCTGTGTTGGGGGCAGGGGTATCATGCCAGCCTTGAGCTCTTTTCCTCAAGGACCAAAGTTGGACTAAAGGAAGTGAGGGCGGGGGCGGGGAGTGAACGGAACATTTTTCCAGTCGGCACAAGTTCCCAGTGTCTGGTGCCTTTCCTCTCTCCCCTCGTTCCCAGGAGACATCCTAGGAGGCGAGGATTCTGAACCTGGAGCCTAGAAATGTCTTCGGGGGCTTGGAACTCTGGGAGAGGAGTGCAGGTGCATTTTTATGGGATGCATCCTTAGTCTTCATCTGTCCTCAAAGTGTCTTCGATTCAGAAAGGCTAAGAGTGCCTCCCTCTTTCTAGTTGGGTTTTCTGCCCTTGGTCCATGGTGGACCTGCCTTGTTCCGCCCTGTGCCTTCTGTCTGGGGCCTGGGACTAGGGGGTTGTGGGCCCAGGTGGCAGAACTGCCCTCAGGGTCCCCACAGGTCTGCTGGTTCAGGGCCTCATGAGTCTTCTGACCTCGGGGGACAGACTCAATCTAAAGGTGGATGCGCAGAGTCTGCTGAAGTCAAAGGAAGCTGAGGCTGGCAGAGCCGACAGGCCAGAGATGCCCATGTTCTACCCGCTGCCGTGTTCTGTGGCCACTTCCTGTCACTGAGGAGAGGGGCAAGCCTTGGGTCATGACATTGAGTACCCACAAGCCTAATGGAGCGAGAGTCAGGGGACCCAGGTATGGGTCCTAGCCCTGCCGTTCACGTAGCCGGGCCCCCTGAACGCTTGCTTTTCCCTCATCTGTAAATTGAAGGAGATGGATGATTCGCTGCTTCTCAAACTCCCTGCCTCAGACTCTTCAGTGGGCGGGGCCTGGGACGTTGTAGTGAGTACTTTCCCTGGGAGATTCTTACACAAGCATCTGGAAACCTTGGACCAGCTCAGTGGTTCTCACCGGCTGCCCATTAGAATCATCAGTGGAGCCTTTTGAAAAAATGGCTATGCCTACATCTCCGCTCCCCGCCTCCCCCCCCCCCCCCAGGGCAGATGAGCTCCCTGTGGAGATGAACCGTAGGCATGGCGATTCTGATGTCCAGCCAGAACCTCTGTCCTGAGCTCTGGGGAAAGGCCTGCAGCAGGCCCTCAGGTGGTCGGATGCATGGCCAAGTGAGCTTGAATCGGTCTGGGGTGAGGCAGGACGTGGGTGCTGGCGGAGTTGGCCCGTAAGACTCAGGGACAAGCCAGAGAGTCTGGCTTGGAAACGGCCGCCTCCTTCCTTGCTTGCTCAACCAGCCCTCCTTGGCCCAGGGCAAAGGGAAGCAAGGCTTGCCAAGTAAGAAATGGAGAGAGAGGTGGAGCGTTATTGATTTATTAGAAAAACTAGTAAATGGGTTTCCTCTGTTTGGTGGAAGCACGTTTGAGCAGGTAGAGGACGAGGCCCAGTTGGCCCCAGGTTGCATGGTCTGTGCCCAACGGGGTTACAAAGTCCTCAGTAGCTGCCTCCTCCGCTGTGTCCTCCCTGAGCTTGCTTGTCCAAGGGACCAAGCCACGTGGCCCTTTGGCTCTCTGCCCCTCCCACTGAGGGGAGGAGGGGGTCCAGGACCAGCCTCCAGGACCCTTGTTGCCCTCCGCTAGGCGGGAAGTAAGTGGTGTGGATGGGAGCTGAGCCTCCGGCAGGCCTCCTGTGATGGGTGCTAGTGGGGGAGGGAAGCCCAAGAATCACCATCCCCCCTCAGCCAGAGTCCGTTGAGGCCAGGGGGTGAAGGGGCAGGAGGACCACCCGACCGTGCCCAGAGGGAGCTTCCTCTAAACTGCCCTGGGAGGAAGCCTGGTATGCTGGTGTGGACTGGAGCCGTGTCAACCTAGTTTGGGAATACTGTTAAAACACGGCAGAGTAGAAAATGTAAGGACAAAAAACAACACCACACCACCACAATTGCCTTGCCAGGGCACCAGGGGCTTAGCCCCCATGTGGCATCGTCTCCCAAGGCTGGGTGCCTGCACTGTCGGTCCAGTGGGTGGGGGGTCTTGGGGCCCGTGTGGTGTGGAAGGATGTGGGAGCTGGCTCTAGACGGGCGGGTCGCATGCAGCTGGCTACCCTTGACCGTCCGGGGATCTGGTTGGTTGGGTCCTAGTGCTTCCTTTGGGGCCCTTTCCTTCTTGGGACTGTGGGGTTGCTTGTTGGGAGATTCCTCACCCAGGTGCTACTTTGGCACATGTGGAGGGGAGGGGGGCCCTTGTCCCTGGGCGCCCTCAAGACTGGCCCGGGAAGCCGTGGAGGGAGACTTGCCACCACCTGCTCTCAGCAAGGAACGCGCTCTCTGCCCAGAGCAGGACATGCCCTCCGATGTACCGGAAGCCTTCTTTATTGCCAGGTGAGTGTAGTTACCTCACTGCCTCCTGCCTCGGTTTCCCCAGGTGTAGAAAGAGGCTAGTGAGGGGTCTGTACTACGCTCCCTGGAGGTACAAAGAGGGCTGCAGGGTTAAGTGTACAGAGGCCAAATGAAGGCCCTGGCCACAGGGTGGGACCACCTGATCCAGGGACGTCAGGCTCCACTGGAGAACCTCCCTCCCATGGTTCTTGTCCACTGAGGTCAACTTCACCTTGACATAGTGGCCTTGATCCCCGAGGTGTGCAGAGTTGTCCTGTAAGACTCAGGCTAAGTGCTAAGAGCTCCTGGGAAGGCCGGATGCCCATCCCCCGGGTTTCTACCTGGCCTCACCCACCCCGGAGGAATCCGGCTCCTTCCCGTGGGGAGGGTGATGGAAACGGCAGCGGCAGCCGTCTTACGGTCTCCCCAGGGGAAATGGGCTGCCGCCAGCTCCGCCCCTCGGCGGGCTGAGCCCCAGTTAAGATTGCTTTCGAAGAGCGGCGGGGACACCCCTGTGGACCCAGCCCTCTTCCCTCTGGAAGCCAACCCCGGCTGCCTGGGAAGGCTGTCCCTGCGCGTCTAGGTGGCAGGGCCCTTTGGCTGTGCTTGGGGGTGGGGTGACATTTGGTGACTTCTGCACCCATGTGACTCCCCCAAGACCCAAGGCCAGGACCTTCAGAGAAGCCGAGCAAGAGGTGCCCCACCCTCATGGCTCTGGCCCCAGCCTCTGTCCAGCTGTCCCTGGGTTGGGTGGTGAGGGTGGTGAGGCCAGGTTTGCCATCCCAGGGCGGTAGGTCATACATGAACTTGGCTGTCTGCCGGCCGGTAACCTCGGGTGCGACCAGCTGTAGTGTAGACAATACGCACTGGGCGTTTGGCTTTGGGCTGCTTTGCTCCAGGTGCTGGGCTGTCCATCTGCTACCTGGGACGGGACGGCCTCGAGGGGGGCCTGGTCTGAGTTGATATTGCTGGTTCAGCTGCTATTGGGAGGGGTCCCAGCGTGGAGAGGCAGTGCCTTAGGCAGTGTCAGGACGTGTCCACCTCCCTCAGGTCTGAGCGCTAGCCCTAAGCTTCAACTGAAGGTCTAGAAGGACTGCTGGAGAGCTTCCTGATCCTTCTGCCACCTGTGGTGGTAGCGAAGCGGACTGGAGGCAGCGGGAGGCCCCTGGCCCTTGGGACCCACAGACCTTGGGAGGGGGGAAGGGATGTGGTGGCCCCTGAGGTGAGAGTCCCAGTTCTGAGGGAGCCCCGTGGGGAGGAGGGCCGTCTTGTCCCTCAGTCCCCGGCAGCCCTTTTCCCTGTGGGCCTACCTGGAGGCTCCTTCCTCGTGCCCGGGAGTGGGTCAGGCATTCCCAGTGTCCTCTTCCCTTTCTCTGGTTTGGACCACGTGGGGGGGTGATCCCATGCAAGATTTGCGTTGGGAGTGGGCAGCATCTGAGGACCCCTCAGCCTCCTGCTCTAGCTTCTATGGGGCTTGGGGGCTGGTGCATCCTCAAAATAGGGTGGGGAGGAGGGCGTGTGCCTGGGAAACCGTATCCTGCCCCCAGGCCCCCGAGGCCCAGCGAAGCCGGGAGCCTGTGTCCCTGGAGCCGCTCTGCAGATGGTGGGGGAGCAGGCGTCGGGCGGGTGAAGGCAGCTATTGCAGTGCAGCGTGGGCCCGGGAGCCCCGCCCGGCCACTCGGAGCAGGCGGGCAGCAGGCAGCGAGCAGCCGGGCGGGAGGAGGGCTGTGGCCAAGGTCAAGGCCGAGGACGCCCCAGCCTGTCCTGGGCAGTCGAGGGAGGCACTGCGGCACCCGCAGCCCGGCCCCACCTGTGGGGCGCCGCAAGAGGCTACTTCTTTTTGGGGAAGAAGCTGAATCTCTTTTCCTTGTCTTTCTTGCCAAGGCTTGTGTCCGGGCCAGTGATGGAGGACAGGGGCAGGCTCTGGGCCTTGACGCGGATGCTCTGGGACTCGTTGATGGCGGTGCTCACGCCCTGCAGCCAGGACAGCATCTCCTCCTGCAGGGCGGGAGGGTCAGGCCTCACACCTCCCCAAAGGATGGGAGGGAGGCCCTAGGCCTGCCCCTTCTGAGGGAGCTTTCTCCATCTGCCCCTGGGTCCCCAAGGGCTGGGCGAGGCTGCCCTGCACTTACCTCGTCCTTGCCATGGAAGAGCCACTCGCTGCCATTGCTCAACCTAGGAGGACAGAGGGTTTCCTGTCCTGGGCCACCTCTGGAGCCCCTGCCCGGGCAGAGGGTGGCTCTGAGGCCACAGCCTTTTGGGGCGGCTCAGGCATGGAGCTGGTCCCGTGAGGAGGCCCCTGTCATGCCAATCACACCACCAGGGAAGGGCGGTGGGCAGGCGGGGCCTCACCTCAGTTTGAAGACGTGCTTCTTCTTCTTGTAGTTGGCAGCAATCTCGCAGATGGCATGCCTCAGGGCCAGGGGCTCCTCCCCGTGGTAGGGCACCCCCAGGGCCAGGTTCTTGGCGTCCTTGTAGAAGGTCAGCTCGCTGTTCCTGAGCACGCAGTACAGGTTGTTCCAGGACCTGCGACGACGCAGACGGGCATGTCACCCCCAGTCCTGGTCCACGGCTCGGCCATCCCTAGAGCTGCCCCTGGTTCCTATGACACCATTTTTTGCCCCAGTAAATAGTAACACTTTTCTTGGAAGTAAAAGTCATCTCCATGTAAATTTCATTTCCAAGAGTTAACTATTGTTAACATTTCATGTATTTCTAGTCTTTTTTCCCTATTCACATGTTTTTCTACTCACATACCAGGGTGGACAAAAAAAGTAGGTTTGCAGTTGTGAGCACATGCAACAGAGTTTATTGTATTATTTATTTATTGTATTATTTATTTGTATTACAACTGTAAACCTACTTTTGCCCCCCCTATATAGCTAAAATTGGATTATACTATATATATCCGGTTTTATGCCCTGCATTTATGCTTAACATTATATCATGAGTACATCCTCATATCCTTAAATATCTCTTGAAAGTAATTTTGAATAGCTATATGATATCCCATCACATGTATACAAATAAGCCCTTTATTGGTGGACCAGGGGATAAACATTCTGTGCATAAATCTTTGCCGGTAACGTTGATCTCGCCTGGAGATACGCTTTTAGTCGAACTGTCGAGTCGAGTCTGAGACCAACAGTGCACACTTGGCACACACCTCCCCCTCCACGAGCAGCCTGGGTTCTCAGTACAGAGCCGTGACGTGCCCGGAGCGGGGGTTCGTTTGGTGGTTGCTGTTATTTTTTCGTTTTGTTTGC
This sequence comes from Eptesicus fuscus, assembly GCF_027574615.1. Classification (NCBI taxonomy): domain Eukaryota; kingdom Metazoa; phylum Chordata; class Mammalia; order Chiroptera; family Vespertilionidae; genus Eptesicus; species Eptesicus fuscus. The sequence continues at coordinate 29,862,137 of NC_072477.1, read as the reverse complement.
TGTTACTTTTTGTTTTGTTGGTATATGCCCGGCAAACGGTACTAGCACTTGTAAAAGAAACGTATTTGTGCAAACCAAGGCTCATCCCAATGGCGTGCTGGGTGACAGCAGCGAGCTGATAGCTGAGGTGGGCTGACCGGAGCTCCTCCACGGAGAACGGCGAAACATGTTGCATTTTCAGAGATGAACTCTGAGAAACCTTAAGCTCCTCTTCCTTCTGCCCCCTCCTCCTCCTCCTTGCTTCTCCCTCCTTCCCTCCCTCCCTCTGGAGGGCAGGAAGGTGGAAAACTAGTAGGGCACTCAGGGAGGAAGGGCAGGGAGGTCAGAGAGAGAACGGGACCTGTACGAGGCTGGCCGCAGAGCCAGTTCCCGGAGCCCAGCTTCCTGGCGCCCAGCGTGGGGAGCCCTCCAGCCCTCACCGCCTTCTTTGAGTTGTAGCCCAAGTAAGGCAGCTGCGAAGAAGGGTCTGGGTCTGGGAATAGAATCCTGCCTTGAACAGACGGTTTAATCTGAGCTTCTGTTATCCCCATCCGGAAGATGGGAACCTCACTATCACAGGGCAGTCAGGAAGATTTGATCTGCCCTAACATCATGCCTAGTATGCAGTAGGTGCTCAATACATGCTACCTTCCTCTTTCCTGGTGGACTCTCCACATAGGCAGTACACCTCTTCAGGCAGTGGGGGTCCCCGAATTCATTTCTGGAATTTGCATTAGCTTTGCGTCCCCAGGACAGGCTCTGTGTGCTGCCAGCTGGTCCTGGGACATGGCTGGCTTCGACCTCGATGCCACCGATTCCCTGGGACCCTGGACAGCGGCCGGAAGGTGGAGGCCCAGAGTCCTTAAAGAGGCATCTCTGGATAGAACAAACCCAAGGGCATGACTGCCTCCAGGTCAGGAAAGGACACAGCCTTTGAAGGGATTCCTCGAGGTCATGGAGTCACTGCATCTACGCCCACCCCGCTCTTCCTCCTCTCCTGTATGATAGCTGGGGAAACAAGGCCCGATGGGTAAAAGGTGGGACTTGGTCAAGGATATGTTGTCAGTGCCAAGACTGACCTCCCCGCCCTGGGATCACAGGAACAGCACTGTGTCCTCTTCCCTGCTCCAGGCCTGGTCTCCGCAGCAGAGGCATGCTATCGCCGTCATCATCTTACAAATGGGGAAACTAACGGAGGCTGAGTAACCTGCTCAGGGTCACAGGATTTGAACTTGGGACCAGAACTGAAGGCAGGCTTTCCCCATCATGCCAGCTGTCAGAGGGGCTCCCAGGAGCACGCAAGACCGGAGGTAGAGGGCGCCCTCTCCCCCCGCACAGACCTGTGTTGCCCAGCTCCCCTCCACACACCTGTTGGATGCCTTCTTGTTGGGCCCCTCCAGGTCGTGCTTGCGGCCCAGGTAGCCCTCCATCTGCACGCTGTGCCCGTGGTCCCGCTGGGCCGGCAGCGTGGTAGGCTCGTCCCCCTCGCTCAGAGGTGTGTCCAGGGCCTTCAGGAGAGGCTCTGTGGCGGGCCTCTCATCCCCGCCGGATTTCTCCTCCTGCCCTTCCTTCTGCGGCCCCGGTGGGGGTGGCGGCTGCAGGTCCTGAGGCCACTGTCTCTCTTCTTCCCCCTGCTCAGGGACACATGGCGGGGAGCACACCTTGCTGGGGTTCTGCCCCGGGGACGGCTGCTCAGCAGAACTGGGAAGCCAGCAGGCCCCCACCTGAGCCCGGTTCCCTTCTGCTGTGCCCCTCCTGGCCCTCCCTGGCTCTGCACCTGCTATGGGTACCAGCTGGCCTGCTTCCCTGGTCTCTGCCCACGCCTCTGGCTCCATTCCCAACCCCAATCTGACATCAACAGGAGGTTCTTCGAGTGAGCTGAAGGGGCCCGCACGATGATCTCATCCAGGGGGTTCCGACCTTGCTGGCAAAGCCCGGCTCACCACCTGCCCCAGGCCCTACCCTGCCCTGTCACGCGCTCTAACTCCGGCCGACTTCTACGTGGGCTCTGGCAAGACTTCCTACGAAGGGCTGCTGTTAAGGCAGGGTTGAAAAACACGTGCTTAGGATGTTGAATGGGAACTCCTCTGTTACCTTCCACTTGTGTCTAAAACAGGGGTCCTCAAACTTTTTAAACAGGGGGCCAGTTCACTGTCCCTCAGACCGTTGGAGGGCCGGACTATGAACAAATTCCTATGCACACTGCACGTATCTTATTTTGAAGTAAAAAAACAAAATGGCAAAAACACCCGCATGTGGCCCGCGGGCCGTAGTTTGAGGACGCCTGTTCTAAAACCTCACAGTTAGGGCGCCAGGCCCTAGTGTCCCCCACTCCCTTCAAAAGGGAGACCCCAGCCTCGTTGGCCCTGCTCCTGTCATTTGATGGGGCAGCGGTTCCCAAGCCTGGATGCCTTTGCCGTAAAACTCACCTCAAGAGCTTGAATGCAACAGACCCGGACCCCGCCTTTATGCTGCCGCTTTAGCCCGGAGCGGGGTCAGCGCATCAGGACTCCTTCACAAGCCTCTCATGCATGCTAGTGTCGGAGGGGTGGACCATCGCCTGTAAGGAGTCCCTGCCCTTTGCCTCCCTGCACCTCCCTGTGGAGGGTGGGTGCTCCCAGCTGCCCACGCGGAGTGAAGGGCCTCCAGGGGAGCCACCCGCGCTGTCAGGTGCCCATGAGAAGGGGAAGTCGCCCTCCCGTTCCCCAGCTGGGCACCTCCTCATGCAGCGGCCTTGCTGATCTGCCCGGTGCTGCTGCAGGAGGAGAAAGCAGGCGGGCCAGACGGGGCAAGGAGGGGTGGCTCTCCTACGTGCTAAATGAGCACCACATCTGAACACCCGAAGGACCAAGGGCATCCGCAGCCCAGGAGCCGCCCCAGGAGGCAGCCATGAGATTGGTCCCTTTTCTACTCCTCACTCCAGCCACGGAAGATGAGGTGAGGCCCAGAAGAGCAGACCCCTGCTCCCCACTGTGGGTCCTACAAAAGACACGGTCAAATACGACAGAGAGAGATGGAGGGTGGGAGGATGTGGGCACCGTATTGGACACGGGATGGAAGCTTTAAACTGAAACAGGTTGGGTAGACGAAAAGTGACCACGGTCCGCCTGAGATGGCGCTAAGGAACGGAGAGGGAGGCTCAATGGCGATGTTTGAAGGCAGTCTTGGAAGAAGCTAACGCTGGTCATGTTTATATTCCATAGAGCGAGGGCTGTTCAATAAACAGGTATAAGTTGGGGCTCCACTAAGATCTTAAAGAAAGGATCATATGACTGGAAAAGATCGAAAACCACTACCCTAGTCGAATACCTTCCATTTATGAGAAAATTTTTTGCTCAGAGAGGTGAAGTGACTTATCCAAGATCACACAGCTTACAGGTATCAGAGGCAATGAAGAACAAGCATCCCGGCATTGGGTGGACCTGAGTTTTTAGTCACATCTATAGGGCTCTCATCCTTTGCTGTCTTAGAACCCCCTGAGCGTTGTGGCCGGGCCACCCTCATTTTTATGCATTTGCACTATTTATATCTTCAAGAGCACCGTGAGCCACAAGGATCTGGAGGCCCGAAGCCTGGGTTGTCCTCCAGCACGGAGGAAAGGCAAGAGTAGCAGGAGGAGGGCTGGGAGCCTGGGTTTGGGGTCCTCCTGGAGACCCCATCAGGCCAACCCTCTGATCTGGTGTAAGGTTCGGGAGGTGGATAGTACTGCAGAGTGAAGCCTTTTTATCCCTTACCTCTCCACCTGGCCGCGCTGCTCCCCCTGCCCCCACACCTGCCCTGGGGTAGATGGCATGGTGGACGCTGGGTGGGAAGCCTGCAGACCCTCACCGCCATGCTGGGCCCTCGCCCAGCCTTACCCTCCTGGGATTGGTCCTATTGGAGGCCTGTGGGTCCACATTTTCTTCCTACACTTTCACTTCCATTCTCCTTCCTTTGGGGAACTGTCCTCTGAAAATAAAGATGAATTTCCCCAGGACTGCTTCCCACCGGAACCTCACCTTTCTTCTGCTTCCTCCCAGTGGGCGTCTGGCCCATTTCCTGGCAGGGGCATCAGAGGCCAAGGCCAGTGTGATCCAAAGTTAACTGGCGCCCTAGCCGGTTTGGCTCAGGGGATAGAGCGTCAGCCTATGGACTGAAAGGTCCCGGGTTCGATTCCGGTCAAGGGCACATGCCCGGGTTGTGGGCTCGATCCCCAGTGTGGGGCGTGCAGGAGGCAGCCGATCAATGATTCTCTCTCATCATTGATGTTTCTATCTCTCTCTCCCTCTTCCTTTCTCTCTGATATCAATAAAAATATATTTTTAAAAACAAAGAAGAGGCCATTACAATAGGTATAATGACCCCTGTGATGGCATTAAAAAAAAAAAAGTGAACTGGCTGGGTCATGGGTTGGCTCCGGAAAAGGGGCATTTCCAGAGATTTCTTAAGCGCTCTTGACTGTTCCCGTGGAGACGATTTAAAATGCACCCCGTCCTCTCTGTCCCCATGGCCAAGGCCTGAGGAGGAAGGGATTTGGCGGATTTGGCGGTGGCTGCCCCCTCCCAGGCCCAGGGCCGATGGCTTCTCTTCCCCTGGGCCGGGGGAAGGGACACTGATGAGAAAGATGGTGGCATGGTTTGGGCAGAAGGGCCTCCCTGTCCCAGGTTCCAGGGGTGAATGTGCTTTGTGCCATCTTAGGGAGCCGGGAAAGAGGGGAGGAGGTGACAGTCCTGGGGCCCCTGGAGCCAGGCCATGGAGAGCCTGCACTGCCCCGTAGGCGGAGGGGTCTGTGGACAGCAGAGAACCAAAAGGGGGTGCTGGCTGAGGAGCCGGGCCCAGAGCTGGGGGCTCCTGTGGTTGTAGGGACAGGCAGGTTCTGCCACAAGACCCTGCACAGGTGAGTGGTCTGGTTCCCGCGGGCAGAAGGCCTGCCGCGCTAGCCCTCAGGCCACTGGGAGGCGGATGCATGGATCAGACCTACACTGCTAAGGCTGGAGACCTCACCCAGAGGAGCTGGGGACCCTGAGGGGGAAGGGCCAGCTGCTTGGAGGTTCTGGGTATCAGGCTGGGCTGGTTGGTGAGTCTTAGACCAAACAGGGGAGTGAGAGCACGAGGGAGAATGGCCTGGGGGTGGGGGCTGGAAGAAGGGAGGTGCTGCCTGCAGCATGGAGCCCGGTTCTCTGGTGGTCAGGGGTGGGGGAGTCGTGTGAGAGGCGGGCATGCGTACTGGCTGCTGGGGTCATGATGCCAGGGTAGGACTGGGGACATGTGCTATTGGCTGCTGGTTGGGGGACATCAGGAGATAGACAGGCACAGACAGGAGCCTTTTATAGGATCGTAGTTAAACAGGGAGAGACCCCAGCCACTGATGGAGGTGGGTTAGGGGGGGATGGCCACCTCAGAATCTTGTAAGCTCAACTTTTTGGGGTCCTGCCTTGCTAGGAAGCTGGCTTGGTGGGGGTGCAGGCAGAGGGTTGAGAGTCTCCTCCACAAAGGAGGTTCAAGAAAGGGAGGGGAAAAGGGACAGGATGGGCACATTTCTTCTCCGTAAAAGAGTTGGAGGTGTCCTTCCAGGCTCAGCCAGCAGGTGGCGGAGGGGGCAGCCCACAGACTACTCCCCAGCTCCCAGGGGAAAAGTAACCTGGTTTGTGAGCACAGGGTATTTTGGAGGCCCTAGAAGATGCTCAGTGAACCCAGGTGCACGAACAAGCAAAGAAACACAAGCGAGGAGCTTCTCTCTAGAGGAGATGCTGATAAGTGCGGGCCAGGGCTTATGGGGGCACCACAGAAAGCGGATGCTCCCCCTTAGCCGCACGATGGTCCTGCCTAGGTCACTGCAAGGACTGGGCTCCGAGTGTGTGTGTGGTGGGCCTCGAGGGAGGGGCACTCTGGGAAGGTTCGGGAGGGCTCAGGCGATGGATGTTAGAATTCATAGGGAGGGCGTTTCTTTTAAGAGATGAAAGGCTACAGTGAGGGATGAAGAAAAAAAAATGAAGACTTCACTAATCACCTACCAGATGCCAGATAATATTCTACCTGCACTCTCTCTTCCAGTCCTCACACCCTCTCTGCGAGGCAGGTATCCTCACCACACCCATGATTTCAGAGGAGGGAACCGGGTTGGGGGTGGCAGGCGGGATGAATAACTTGTCCACAGCCACACACCTAGTGAGCGGAAGGTTGAGATGCAGAACCTGCTGCAAGGGAGGTGGGGGTGAGGGTGGTGGTGGTGGTACTATTGCTCTAGAGGGGAGTACCTGTCTGATGGGGTCACAGCCCCCATGAGCAGCTTGGTTCTGTGAGACACGTGGCTGGCCAGCGGAGGCAGCGGATCATGCCAGAGCCACGCTGGAAGGGGCCAGAAGAGGGGCTTGGAGCCAGACAAGACCTATTGCTGATGCGGTAGGCAACCACATAGCCCTGGGGAACAGCAGGTGGGGGGGAGCTGGCCACTTACACCTGAGTTTTACCCTCCCCCGGCGCCTGACATCTAGGCTCTCCTCTCGGGGAGGGGCTGTTGGCAGGCAGGCTGGGAAGGCTGTTCACAAGACAGTTCACAAGAAAAGAAAAAGGGATGGTCTGTTGAGTTGAGGACAGCCAGAGATGAAGAGATGGCCACTTAGGGTGAGCAGAGACAAATGTCTAAAGAGAAAGAAGTTGTTGAATAGGGGAAGAGTGGGTGAGGAGCTGAGGCTGGGCCAGGCAGTGAGGGGCCCCCGGTTGGTGGAGGGGATGGTGAGGGGCTCCCATGAGAAGTGGGGTGGGGAGCAAAGCGGATCAACATGTGCTCCTGGGGCCAGCTGTCTGAGATGCCAACTGGGAGACCAGGGAAGACAACAGGAGGGGACGAGAGCAGGAGGCCCCCAGGTAAAGTGAGGGCGATGGAGAGGGGCGTGTGCAGGGTCCCCTTGGACGGATGTGAGCAGGGGAGAGGGAGGGAGACCTGGTCCCCTGGTGGCACCGGGGCCAGAGGAGAACCAGGCTTCCTGGGGAGCTGTCTTCATCATTCCCACCGGGCGTGGGCTCTTCGGGCCCTGCCCTGGAGCAGCAGGCGTGCTGGGTCAGCATTAGACTAAACTGATGACTCGCCCATCCAGCTCCACCACCCACTGTCGAGTGGGCAGCTCCCGACCCGTCTCTGAGGACCCGTCTCTGAGCTGCGGGGTGTTGAGGCCGTCCTGAGCCCACCAGTATCTGGGATGCTATGAGACACAGCTTGGAAGAAAGAACTCAGGAGGGGCCTTTGGGACAGCGTGGCCAGAAAGATCCCGTGACCACAGCACAAAAGCTGGGCACACCCAGCAGTGAGCAGATGTCCAGCAAGAGCCCAGACAGAGCAAGCTTCTCTGGGGAGCCTGGAGTACCAGGGCCCGGGGCCAGAGAGCAGGCAGACACACCCCTGCCTCGCTGACTCAGGCATCCTGGGGAGGCGAGGACACGCCCAAGTTTAGGGGAAATGGGGTTCTTTCCAGGCCGGTCTGCTCACCGTGAGCAAACACAAGATTTGCATTCACTGCAAAATGCTTGAAGCAGCAGCTCAGTTGGGCCTCGCAGGGGGAGGGGAGAAGGGGTGGGGAAGCTTGCTCAGGCAAGAAGAAACAGCTGCTGCCTCCACACCCACATCCCTCCCATCCAAGGACGTCAGAGCCTGGTCTCTGGCTGCTGATGAAAGCGCCAGGCTGCCTGGGGGAGTCGCACAGGTTGCCAAGGGGGGGGGCAGCCGCTGGAGCCAGCCAGGCACCGGCTGGAAGGTGTCCCGTCTCCCAGGAGTGTGGGGAGGGCTGCAATCCCGTGCCCGTTCAGCCCCGGGCACCGTCCCGCACATTCTTGTGCTGGTTACTCTTCTGAAGCCACAGCGATCACAGGAGGAGGCAAGGGTCCTAGCAGTCTCAACTGCCCACGCTCACCCCAGTCCTGGGAAGGCCAGCGGCAGGCAGCCCCGGGGTCCCGGGGAGAGTGCTGTGAGTGCCTGGGGGAGAGGGTTTTCTGTGACAACCTCCTGCGGGGCCTGGTGAGGACTCGCACCCGGGCAGCTGCTCTCCTGCGGGCCTGGCGCCCTCGAGTCCTGAACCACAGACTGGATCTGCCCAGGCCTGAGGCAGACAGGCACGACTGCCCCAAACCACGAACGCTGAGGACACAGTTTCTTGTCACAGCCCCTAGGAGCACCTTTCAGGCAGGTGACCTGTCGCAGCAGCCCCGCTGGGAGTTCCCAGAGCAGCCCCCTTCCCACCAGGCCAGGAACAAGCCCAGGGCGCAGCCAGGAGGCATCCAATCGGATTCTCTGCAATATCACTCCTGCCCCATGAAACCAACGCACCACCTCAACGTCAGCATCTCACCCGGATGTCACAGGAGGATTCTGAGGCTCCAGAGCCCGGAGAGGAGGACCTTAGCAGGACCCCAGCCCTCCCCAGGGCCACATGCAGGTGCAAGGGAAACACGGAAGGCGGAGGGTATTGGGGTGAGTGTGCCCCAGGCACAGAGAGGAAGGCCACCCCCCCCCCCGGCCAGCACCCAGGAGGAGAGGCAAGGGCACTGGCCTTGTCAGGAACTGAGGTCCAGCCCTGCCTCTTCCCCAAACAGGGACAAAGGCCAACACCCCAGCCCTTTGCCTCGTCCCTCCCATCTCCTGCCTCACACCCACCGGCACCGGACAAACATGAACCAGGTTCCCTAGCTCCGGAGGAGACAGGCGAGTGGGGAAAACCGCTCTCCCGCCTCGCCCTTTATTCAGGCACACTGGTGACACTCGGGAATGTTCTGGACTTTCTGTAATCCCACAGAGGGCTTTATAAGGGCGAGGAGACCCAGGAAGAGGAGGCGGGTCTAAATCACGCCGGGAGGTTCCTGAAGAACTCCGGGTGAGAGCCCAGCGTCCTGACCTCCACCCGGGAGCTGGCCTGTTGTCATACCTTGCTTCTGCTTGGCCTCACACACACTCACTTATCCACTTACCTGTGTGAATGGATCCGTTTTTACCAGAATATGCTCTGATGTGGGAAGGTGAGGGGTGAGGGAGGTGAGGCATCACACAGTGACGTGTTGGAAGAAAACAGCGATGCAGGGAATGGAATGGCACTCGGTGCCTGCGTGTACATGCGTGTGTGTGCACACCAGGGAGGGGAGGGCCGGGGTGGGGCCGGCAGGGTGGCCGCCTGTGGTGTGCAGCAGTCTAGGCGGGTTCAGGTGCCCGGTCCGCTCCCGTCTGTTCCCCCAAGCAGGAAGCCGCATGCACCAGTGACGGGTCTCACAGGAAGCAACACGCGTGGGTCTATTCTATAGGGCACCGACACCAGACCACACACACGGGACAGCAGCCAGCCACCGCGCCCAGGCCCACCGAGAGAAGGCCCAGCGGACAGCCGGCCTTCCTGGGAGAGGCCTTTGTGTCTGCGAAGGGCTCCCAGCCTGCGTGAGACCTGCGAGGTTTTCCTCTCAGATCAAAGACCCACGGGGAGCACACCCGCCCTCGGAGTTTCGTGGATCCTCATGAAAACTCAACGCAGGCTGAGACAGGACGGCGGCAGCGGGAAGTGTGTCCACGAGGCCTGGGGCCTGGCTTTTACTGAGTCGCCATCCGTTTCTTCCTGGTGCCGGGCACAGGCCAGCTTTCCCGGCCGGAGGGCGGGCTCTCTGGCAGGGTCTCAGGGGTGGGCCCGCTCTTCCTTCCAGAGAGACTCAGGTCCAAGCAGGTTTTATTCCCCCGGACCCAATGACCTCCCGGTGCTGGATGGAGGCGGCTCTGACACACATGTAATTACATTTGCACAGACGTGCGTGACACAGACAATGGGTGGAGTCATTCAGGAGGTCACGAGGAGCCCGCAGACCGGGGACACCACCGCACACAGACACATGGGATGCACAGCCGAAGCGCGGGTGGTGCAGGAGGTGGAGGCGGGGCAGCCCCAGCCCCAGTGTCCACAGTCCGTGCCAGCCCCCAGCGTTCGCGCTCCTTCCGGCGGGGGCTGTCACTGGGAGAAAGGGGCTGGGGCGCAGTCCACCAGAGACCCCCACAGGCCATGATGGGAGCTTGAGAGGGAACTTCTGGGAGAGACCTGGCAGCGGGAGCCCAGCAGTGCCCTCTGCTGGACACAAAGGGCTGGTGCAGCTCAGGAAGAGAGGCCTCTGACCAGGCTGGAGGGGGAGGGTGGTGGTGGTGGTGTGTGTGTGTGTGTGTGTGTCACAGAAGTGTGGGAAGGGCTGAAGTCTGGACCTGACAGGGATTCTGCACAGGAAATAATCACTGTGTGTGCATTGTTTTCTGGGGTGGTTGGTGTGCCAGAAATTTTCACCTAGAATACCAGTTTCCCTAAACCCCCAAAATGTCAGGCAAGCTCACCGGGGCACCTGTAGAGGCGGGGTTCATGCAGAGATGAAGCCATGCAAGGCACATGCTGAGATTGTGCTTTCTTCTCAGCCGCTCCCCAGGGCATTACCCCCAAACCTGGGTTACAGACTCACAGGCCTCCTGCACCGACCCCCTGGGTCCTGTTAGCTAAGGGACCTCGACCTCTTCCAGGCACCGTCCTGAGCCATATGCCCAGGCGACTGGCAGCTGGTGTGTCTTAGTCCCCTCCCACGCCTCCCCTCAGCCTCACACGCTCCTGTTCCACAAGTGGGGGGACTGGCCCTGTGACCCCGAAGCCCTGGGGCTCTCCCCACGCTCACAGGGCTCCTTCAAGTCTGTTCTTGCCCCAGAACCAGCTCCACATCCAAACTCATTGACCAACAGGCCTCAGACCAGGAAGGTGCAGTGGGGGAGGGGGCTGTGCCTAGGGAGGGAGGGGGCTGCTAGAGGGGCGGGCGCCCTGGAATGCCGTGGCCGTGGTGGGCACCACTGGGCCGTCTGTTTGTGGATGGGTGTGCAGGTGTGTGGTGAGACTGTGTCAAGGATGGAGTGAGGGGAAAAGGACGGTGTGTGGAAACGAGTCATCCCTGTATAAACGGTTTCCCCTGATGTAGATGGTGATGTATTTATACAAGAAAATTTATTAGACTAGGTAAAACCAAACTAACGGAGTCATGTCGGTGGGCTAACATGTCCGTTTCTTCTGGGTCGAGGGGAGTGGGGGGAGTCAGTCTAGGAATGGGGAAAACCTCAGTGGGACGTGCGGACTGGTCTGAAGGAGGGGTCTGGGGGTGCGGGGGCCGTGCCTGCCCTCGACTTCCGCCCTGGCCCCGGCCGAGCCTAGTAGGGGTGACCAGGTTCTGGCAGCAACGACTCCCAGGAACTAGACAAGTGGGACAGGAAACTGACCGGGGACGTTCTCTCCGTGGCCGCGCGGTGGGGACCTCGGGGACCCTCCCCTGCTGTCTCGCCTTCCTCCTCTTGAGGCCTACGAAGACACAGCCCCTCTTTAGAAACAAGCACCTCTCTGAGGCCCGCGCCCACCCCAAGGCCTGGCTCTCCGGCCCTCCCCCCGGAGCTCACGCCAAGGACCTCCCCATCCGGCCTCCCGGCAGCCTGGCAGGAGCTTAGCAAGTTGCTGCTGTATCTGCCTTGACTCCCTGCTCCCACCGGCTCTGCCTGCGGCAGGTCTCCGGCCGCCCCTGACGTGGGGTTGACCACAGCTCCTCTCTGCCTGAAAGCTCCAGACACGCCGATTCCTCTAACTAGTGGCCCAGGTGTGAGAGGGCACAGGTGTATTTTTTAAACCTCGGGGGGGCCCAGCTGACGTGGCTCAGTGGTTGAGCGTCAACCTATTGAGGTCACGGTTCAATTCAAGGTCAGGGTACACGCCTGGATTGTGGGCTCCATCCCCAGTGTGGGGCGTGTGGGAGGCAGCCGATCAATGATTCTCTCTCATCACTGATGTTCCTATCTCTCTCTCTCTCCCTCTCCCTTCCTCTCTGAAATGAATTAAAATATATATTTAAAAAAATCAGGGGGCTGTTTCTGATTAAAAATACTCTCCCTCCCCCTCCCCCGCCACCCCCGCAGAGTGCTCCAGCGCAGCCCACCGCCCAGCCTCCCCACACTTACCCAGTCTCCTCCACGGGGGTCTCTGGGATCTGGCGTTCTTTTAGCTCAAGCTGGGGGAGGAAAAGGCCAAGGGGTCAGAACAGCCAAGGAGGGGCGTCAACTCTCAGACCCCTTTCTCTAATGGGGCTCCCCGAACCCAACACACCCTGGCATAGGTTCCTTCTGGGTTATCCCCTCTTGTCTTTGGGTTCGAAAGTCAGGCCTCCCTACCACTCCTGCTGCCTTCCCACGCCCTGCCTCGCCGAGCCTTTCACCCTGTCCTTAGTGACCAACCACAGCTACGAGCTCTTGACCCGAGATACCCTGCAGGCGTGGCTGCCCCCCCAGCCTGGCTCACCGTGGTGGGCTTCTCCAGGGCCGCGAAGCGCTCTGCCCAGCTGGCCGTGGATTTCTCAAACGCCTCGTGCCTCTTGATGAGCTTTTCCACGCTGTCCACCGTGTGTCCGAAGTCCCGGCTGGCCAGGTAGGGCTCCTGGGCGATCAGCCACGCTTCGGCCACGGAGGCGTCCCGAGAGAACTGGCACACTTCCAGCACTGCCACGGAGAACGAGACACAGGCCACCCACGGGGCCCGGGGGGCCGTCAGCACCAGCGGCCGCTCCCGTGGGATCTCGGGGGACCCACACGGAGGGGGCAGTCAGGCACGAGGCCCGCACACGTGCCTGTGACCGTGCGGACGTCCTGGTCAGTGACGACCTTCTGCCGAGACCCCTCCTTCCCCACGCGAGGCCCCTACCTCGTTTCCATCAATAGTGATGTTTCACAAACCCATCAGTGAGAACAAACTCCATTTTGAAAACAAGATGCAGTTAGACATCTCCCTTTGGGGAGCTGTCTTCTGCCCCGAACACCCTCTCCCCAGCCCTTGGCTGTCCCACAAAATCGTGCACGAATAGCCATGGGACCAATCCCGGGCTTCCTGGCTCATGGCGCCTGCCTGAGTGGCGGGATTTCTCCACCTTCCTAGTCTCCTCAGTTCCTTCTGTGCCCAACACGCCTCAGATCAAACATCTGGGATGCACTAGGGCCAGTTACTTAAACTCTCTAGGGATCCCAGCTGCAGAGATCGGGGTGCTGGCTGGCTGGCTCCAGCAGCGTGGCCCTCTGAGGGGCTGCCCGAGGCCTGGGCAATGGAGCTTTGAGGATGAGTGTGCTGCGTGGGGGGCTGTTCTCAGCAGTGGTGACATCACCCTCCTGCCCCGCCCAGCAGGCCGGGCCCCTCCCCTCCAGCTTCCCCCCCGCCCCTCTCCCGCTCCCAGGAGGCACTCACACATGCTGAGCCGCTCCCAGCGGGCCTCCCACTTCTCATTCATCTCTTTCCTCCTGGACATCACCTGCTGCAGTTTCTCCCTGATCTGCGGGGAGGGAGGGAGAACAGCTCAGGCTTTGGTAACCCTGGGGCGCCCCCCCCCGCCCCGCCCCCCCACCGGCCGAGTGAGTCAGTGCACAGAGAGATCCTGCAGGGAACGCCGGGCTAGGCCACACAGACCTGACTTCAAGTCTTGGTCCAGCCACTTGCTAGCTGTGCAGCCTTGGGCGAGTTACTTAACCTCTCTGAGGCACCTCACCTAGGAAGTGGGTGTTGCCAAGTGCCAAAGCCTGCACACAGGTCGGCGATAGGTAGGTTATTCACCCGCTCTCTCTACCAAGCAGCCAGCCCCCGAATGGGTTTGGTGGGACTCTCATCACCAGTGCTCCATGGGGGAAAGGAAGATGAGCCTCGCCAAGAAGCTGTCTGGTCCAGCAAGAGTGGGGGCAAGGACGGAGACGGCTGGCTGTGTCCCACTGTCCCCCTCACCTCCTCGGAGGCCTGGTGCTCCCGCTGCAGCAGGGACTCGCCAAGCTCTAGGCAGGCGTTGAAGTTCTTGCTCCGGGTTTCGATCTCCGCCCTGATGCCCTGGTGATACTTCATGAGCAGTTCCACTGAGGAGACGTCCCTGGGGGGGGAGACAGGAGGACAGGGGCAGGGGAGAGAGTCGGGGAAGAAGGAAGTGGTGTGACTCTGGTCAGCCTGATGCCAAGTCCTGCTCAGAGGGGCCACCCTCACCTGCCTGGGGTCTGAGCCCACCCCCTTGTCCCCCTGCAGGGACACTGGTGCTGAATGAAGCCCTGGTGTCCTCCACTGGCCAGTGGCCAGGGCACGGGTGGGGCTGCAGGGGCCTCGGAGGAAGGCTGGGAATGCTATTTGACAATAACAAGGAATGAAGCTCTGATGCATGCTACCACGAAGGCGTCCTGAACAGAGTGTGCTCAGTGACAGAAGCCAGGCAGGAAAGACCACACACTATATAATTCTATTCATGTAAGAAGTCTAGAGACAGAAAACAGGTTAGTGGCTGCCAGGGGCTCAAAAGGGGGTGGGGGTGGGATGGGGAATGATGACTGCTGAGGGGTACATGGTTTCTTTTTGAAAATCTAAACTTATACCCTAGCTGGTTTGGGTCCGTGGATAGAGTATCGGCCTGCAGACTGAAGGGTCCCAGGTTCCATTCTGGTCATGGGCACTTGCCCAGGTTCTAGGCTTGATTCCCAGTAGGGGGCGTGCAGGAGGCAACCAACTAATGATTTTCTCTCATCATTGATGTTTCTCTCTCTCTCCCTCTCCCTTCCTATCTCTGAAATCAATAAAAAATATTTAAAAATAAACAAACTTATATTGCAATGGGCGTACAACTGAATACATGAAAAACCACTGAATGGTGTCCTTTAAATATTGAATTGCACGGTATGTGAGTTGTGTCTCAATAAAGATGTTAAATATTAAAGCTGGACCTTCAGGACCAGCACCAGAGGGGCAGACCTGGGCCAGAGATGACTGTGCCGTGCCCCAGAGCCCGGCCCGCTGAGCTCTCGCTGCCCGGGCGCCTGCCCCCCTCCCACAGCAATGAGCTCCTGCCTGAGCTTTAGGGGAATGCCCCCGCCCCATCCCAGCGCCGGGAAGGATAAACAGTGAACCCCGTATTCTCACTGCTTCACGCAGACCCTCACTAACAGATGCCTTCCATGCCTCTCTCAGGGCTCCCTTTCCTCAGAAATGGTTGGTCCTCCCAGCAGAAGCCGAGCCCCTCAGTTTCGGCCGGGATGCAGCCCTCGGGGGGTGCCTGGGACTCCTGTGCACCCACAGGCAGCATGTCCCTCCCCGGGCATCCCTGTCCCTCCCCGGGCATCCCTGTCCCTCCCTGGGCATCCCTGTCCCTCCCAGGGCATCCCTGTCCCTCCCAGGACATCCCTGTCCCTCCCCGGGCATCCCTGTCCCTCCCCGGGCATCCCTGTCCCTCCCCGGGCATCCCTGTCCCTCCCAGGGCATCCCTGTCCCTCCCAGGGCATCCCTGTCCCTCCCAGGACATCCCTGTCCCTCCCCGGGCATCCCTGTCCCTCCCAGGGCATCCCTGTCCCTCCCAGGGCATCCCTGTCCCTCCCCGGGCATCCCTGTCCCTCCCAGGACATCCCTGTCCCTCCCAGGGCAGCATGTCCCTCCCAGGGCATCCCTGTCCCTCCCAGGGCATCCCTGTCCCTCCCAGGGCATCCCTGTCCCTCCCCGGGCATCCCTGTCCCTCCCAGGGCATCCCTGTCCCTCCCAGGACATCCCTGTCCCTCCCCGGGCATCCCTGTCCCTCCCCGGGCATCACTGTCCCTCCCAGGGCATCCCTGTCCCTCCCAAGGCATCTCTGTCCCTCCCAGGGCATCCCTGTCCCTCTCAAGACATCCCTGTCCCTCCCAGGGCATCACTGTCCCTCCCAGAACATCCCTGTCCCTCCCCGGGCATCACTGTCCCTCCCAGGGCATCCCGTCCCTCCCAGGGCATCCCTGTCCCTCCCAGGGCATCCCTGTCCCTCCCAGGACATCCCTGTCCCTCCCAGGGCATCCCTGTCCCTCTCAAGACATCCCTGTCCCTCCCAGGGCATCCCTGTCCCTCTCAAGACATCCCTGTCCCTCCCTGGGCATCCCTGTCCCTCTCAAGACATCCCTGTCCCTCCCAGGGCATCCCTGTCCCTCTCAAGACATCCCTGTCCCTCCCAGGGCATCCCTGTCCCTCTCAAGACATCCCTGTCCCTCCCCGGGCATCCCTGTCCCTCCCAGGGCATCCCTGTCCCTCCCAGGGCATCCCTGTCCCTCCCCGGGCATCCCTGTCCCTCTCAAGACATCCCTGTCCCTCCCTGGGCATCCCTGTCCCTCCCAGGACATCCCTGTCCCTCCCAGGGCATCATGTCCCTCCCAGGGCATCCCTGTCCCTCCCAGGGCATCACTGTCCCTCCCGGGCATCCCTGTCCCTCCCAGAACATCCCTGTCCCTCCCAGAACATCCCTGTCCCTCCCAGGGCATCCCGTCCCTCCCAGGGCATCCCTGTCCCTCCCAGGGCATCCCTGTCCCTCCCTGGGCATCCCTGTCCCTCCCAGAACATCCCTGTCCCTCCCTGGGCATCCCTGTCCCTCCCAAGACATCCCTGTCCCTCCCTGGGCATCCCTGTCCCTCCCAAGACATCCCTGTCCCTCCCTGGGCATCCCTGTCCCTCCCAAGACATCCCTGTCCCTCCCTGGGCATCCCTGTCCCTCCCAGAACATCCCTGTCCCTCCCAGGGCATCCCTGTCCCTCCCAGGGCATCCCGTCCCTCCCAGGGCATCCCTGTCCCTCCCAGGGCATCCCTGTCCCTCCCTGGGCATCCCTGTCCCTCCCAGAACATCCCTGTCCCTCCCTGGGCATCCCTGTCCCTCCCAAGACATCCCTGTCCCTCCCTGGGCATCCCTGTCCCTCCCAAGACATCCCTGTCCCTCCCTGGGCATCCCTGTCCCTCCCAAGACATCCCTGTCCCTCCCTGGGCATCCCTGTCCCTCCCAGAACATCCCTGTCCCTCCCAGGGCATCCCTGTCCCTCCCAGGGCATCCCGTCCCTCCCAGGGCATCCCTGTCCCTCCCAGGGCATCCCTGTCCCTCCCTGGGCATCCCTGTCCCTCCCAGAACATCCCTGTCCCTCCCAGAACATCCCTGTCCCTCCCAGGGCATCCCGTCCCTCCCAGGGCATCCCTGTCCCTCCCAGGGCATCCCTGTCCCTCCCTGGGCATCCCTGTCCCTCCCAGAACATCCCTGTCCCTCCCCGGGCATCCCTGTCCCTCCCAAGACATCCCTGTCCCTCCCAGGGCATCCCTGTCCCTCCCCGGGCATCCCTGTCCCTCCCCGGGCATCCCTGTCCCTCTCAAGACATCCCTGTCCCTCCCTGGGCATCCCTGTCCCTCCAGGGCATCCCTGTCCCTCTCAAGACATCCCTGTCCCTCCCTGGGCATCCCTGTCCCTCCCAAGACATCCCTGTCCCTCCCAGGGCATCCCTGTCCCTCCCAAGACATCCCTGTCCCTCCCTGGGCATCCCTGTCCCTCCCAAGACATCCCTGTCCCTCCCTGGGCATCCCTGTCCCTCCCAGAACATCCCTGTCCCTCTCAAGACATCCCTGTCCCTCCCTGGGCATCCCTGTCCCTCCCAGGGCATCCCTGTCCCTCCCTGGGCATCCCTGTCCCTCCCAGGGCATCCCTGTCCCTCTCAAGACATCCCTGTCCCTCCCAGGGCATCCCTGTCCCTCTCAAGACATCCCTGTCCCTCCCAGTGCATCCCTGTCCCTCTCAAGACATCCCTGTCCCTCCCAGGGCATCCCTGTCCCTCCCAGGGCATCCCTGTCCCTCTCAAGACATCCCTGTCCCTCCCAGGGCATCCCTGTCCCTCCCAGGACATCCCTGTCCCTCCCTGGGCATCCCTGTCCCTCCCAGGACATCCCTGTCCCTCCCAGTGCATCCCTGTCCCTCCCAGGGCATCCCTGTCCCTCTCAGGACATCCCTGTCCCTCCCAGGGCATCCCTGTCCCTCTCCAGACATCCCTGTCCCTCCCAGGGCATCCCTGTCCCTCCCAGGGCATCCCTGTCCCTCCCAGGGCATCACTGTCCCTCCCAGGGCATCCCTGTCCCTCCCAGGGCATCCCTGTCCCTCCCAGGGCATCCATGTCCCTCCCAGGACATCCCTGTCCCTCCCAGGGCATCCCTGTCCCTCCCAGGGCATCCCTGTCCCTCCCAGGGCATCCCTGTCCCTCCCAGGGCATCCCTGTCCCTCTCAAGACATCCCTGTCCCTCCCAGGGCATCCCTGTCCCTCCCAAGACATCCCTGTCCCTCCCTGGGCATCCCTGTCCCTCCCAGAACATCCCTGTCCCTCCCAGGGCATCCCTGTCTCTCCCAGGGCATCCCTGTCCCTCCCAGGGCATCCATGTCCCTCCCAGAACATCCCTGTCCCTCCCAGGGCATCCCTGTCCCTCCCAGGGCATCCCTGTCCCTCCCAGGGCATCCCTGTCCCTCCCAGGGCATCCCTGTCCCTCCCAGAACATCCCTGTCCCTCCCAGACATCCCTGTCCCTCCCAGGGCATCCCTGTCCCTCCCAGGGCATCCCTGTCCCTCCCAGGGCATCCCTGTCCCTCTCAAGACATCCCTGTCCCTCCCAGGGCATCCCTGTCCCTCCCAGAACATCCCTGTCCCTCCCAGGGCATCCCTGTCCCTCCCAGGGCATCCCTGTCCCTCCCAGGGCATCCCTGTCCCTCCCAGGGCATCCCTGTCCCTCCCAAGACATCCCTGTCTCTCCCTGGACATCCCTGTCCCTCCCAGGGCATCCCTGTCCCTCCCAGGGCATCCCTGTCCCTCCCAGGGCATCCCTGTCCCTCCCAGGGCATCCCTGTCCCTCCCAGGGCATCCCTGTCCCTCCCAAGACATCCCTGTCTCTCCCTGGACATCCCTGTCCCTCCCAGGGCATCACTGTCTCTCCCAGGGCATCCCTGTCCCTCCCAGGGCATCCCTGTCCCTCCCAGGGCATCCCTGTCCCTCCCAGGGCATCCCTGTCCCTCCCAGGGCATCCCTGTCCCTCCCAGGGCATCCCTGTCCCTCCCAAGACATCCCTGTCTCTCCCTGGACATCCCTGTCCCTCCCAGGGCATCACTGTCTCTCCCAGGGCATCCCTGTCCCTCCCAGGGCATCCCTGTCCCTCCCAGGGCATCCCTGTCCCTCCCAGGGCATCCCTGTCCCTCCCAGGGCATCCCTGTCCCTCCCAGGGCATCCCTGTCCCTCCCAAGACATCCCTGTCTCTCCCTGGACATCCCTGTCCCTCCCAGGGCATCACTGTCTCTCCCAGGGCATCCCTGTCCCTCCCAGGGCATCCCTGTCCCTCCCAAGACATCCTTGTCTCTCCCAGGGCATCCCTGTCCCTCCCAGGGCATCCCTGTCCCTCCCAAGACATCCCTGTCCCTCCCTGGGCATCCCTGTCCCTCCCAGAACATCCCTGTCCCTCCCAGGGCATCCCTGTCTCTCCCAGGGCATCCCTGTCCCTCCCAGGGCATCCCTGTCCCTCCCAAGACATCCCTGTCCCTCCCTGGGCATCCCTGTCCCTCCCAGAACATCCCTGTCTCTCCCAGGGCATCCCTGTCTCTCCCAGGGCATCCCTGTCCCTCCCAAGACATCCCTGTCTCTCCCAGGGCATCCCTGTCCCTCCCAGGGCATCCCTGTCCCTCCCAAGACATCCCTGTCTCTCCCAGGGCATCCCTGTCTCTCCCAGGGCATCCCTGTCCCTCCCAGAACATCCCTGTCCTCCAGGGCATCCCTGTCTCTCCCAGGGCATCCCTGTCTCTCCCAGGGCATCCCTGTCCCTCCCAAGACATCCCTGTCCCTCCCTGGGCATCCCTGTCCCTCCCAGAACATCCCTGTCCCTCCCAGAACATCCCTGTCCCTCTCAAGACATCCCTGTCCCTCCCTGGGCATCCCTGTCCCTCCCAAGACATCCCTGTCCCTCCCTGGGCATCCCTGTCCCTCCCAGAACATCCCTGTCCCTCCCAGGGCATCCCTGTCTCTCCCAGGGCATCACTGTCCCTCCCAGGGCATCCATGTCCCTCCCAGAACATCCCTGTCCCTCCCCGGGCATCCCTGTCCCTCCCAGGGCATCCCTGTCCCTCCCAGGGCAGCCTGTCCCTCCCAGGGCATCCCTGTCCCTCCCAGAACATCCCTGTCCCTCCCCGGACATCCCTGTCCCTCCCCGGGCATCCCTGTCCCTCCCAGGGCATCCCTGTCCCTCCCCGGGCATCCCTGTCCCTCCCAAGACATCCCTGTCCCTCCCAGGGCATCCCTGTCCCTCCCAGGACATCCCTGTCCCTCCCTGGACATCCCTGTCCCTCCCAAGACATCCCTGTCTCTCCCTGGACATCCCTGTCCCTCCCAGGGCATCACTGTCCCTCCCAGGGCATCCCTGTCCCTCCCAGGGCATCCCTGTCCCTCCCAGGGCATCCCTGTCCCTCCCAGGGCATCCCTGTCCCTCCCAGGGCATCCCTGTCCCTCCCAGGGCAGCCTGTCCCTCCCAGGGCATCCCTGTCCCTCCCAGAACATCCCTGTCCCTCCCAAGACATCCCTGTCTCTCCCTGGACATCCCTGTCCCTCCCAGGGCATCCCTGTCCCTCCCAAGACATCCCTGTCTCTCCCAGGGCATCCCTGTCCCTCCCAAGACATCCCTGTCTCTCCCAGGGCATCCCTGTCTCTCCCAGGGCATCCCTGTCCCTCCCAGAACATCCCTGTCTCTCCCAGGGCATCCCTGTCTCTCCCAGGGCATCCCTGTCTCTCCCAGGGCATCCCTGTCCCTCCCAAGACATCCCTGTCCCTCCCTGGGCATCCCTGTCCCTCCCAGGGCATCCCTGTCCCTCCCAGGGCATCCCTGTCCCTCCCAGAACATCCCTGTCCCTCCCAGGGCATCCCTGTCCCTCCCAGGGCATCCCTGTCCCTCTCAAGACATCCCTGTCCCTCCCAGGGCATCCCTGTCCCTCCCAGGGCATCCCTGTCCCTCCCAGGGCATCCCTGTCCCTCCCCGGGCATCCCTGTCCCTCTCAAGACATCCCTGTCCCTCCCAGGGCATCCCTGTCCCTCCCAGGGCATCCCTGTCCCTCCCCGGGCATCCCTGTCCCTCCCAGGGCATCCCTGTCCCTCCCCGGGCATCCCTGTCCCTCCCAAGACATCCCTGTCCCTCCCAGGGCATCACGTCCCTCCCAGGGCAGTACTGTCCTTCTCAAGCATCACTGTCTCTCCAGGGCAGAGCCTCAGTGCAGCTCCCTGGCTGCCAGCCTCTGAGACAAGAAAGCCAGGAGTGGGCTGCCTTGAGGTCGCCCCTCACCTGGGCCTCTCCTGGGTCTCGATCTGCCGGATGATGCTCTCCATCCAGGAGAGGAGGTCGCGGGCCATGCTGAAGAAGCGGAACTTGTCCGCCGTGTCCACCAGCTGGGTGCGGCGCCCGGCACAGGCATCCAGCAGCGCCTGCCACGCAGCGGACACCTCCCGCTCCTTGTCCTGGATGGCGTCGGCCTTTTCCCCAGCGTACGCCATCTGCAGGCGGGTGGCCACATCCTGGAACTGCTGTACCTGCGATCGGGCAAAAATGGACATTGTTCCCCAGAGAGATGCATCGCCTGCCTCCTCCCTCCCCGGGGCACCGCTGGAAGGCAGCACCCACTGGGTGCCGGAGAAGCTCTTGCTTTGGCACCTCTGCTGATGCAATGCCCCCCCTCCCCTGAGATGATCCTCATCCAAGGGGAGCGAGAGGGACTCCATGCCCTTTGATCTCCTCAGAGGTATGATCATAAGAAAGCTATGTGCCAGGAGCTTCTAAACACTTTAATTCATTACTCCCTCCATTTTTACAACAGCCCCATGAAAGAGGTACAGGAAACAGGCCTGTCACCCCTGTTTTGGAGATGAGGAAACTGAGGCACGGGGGGGGCTCCGTGACGGGCCTGAGGCACTCACAGCAGTAGAGGGGGCAGCTGGGGATGGAGGTGAGCCCCCAAGTCCCTGTTCACAACCGCTGCACGCTGCCTCACCAGACCCCCTTGCGAGGCCGGCAGGGGCAGTGAAGCCTCATCCTCAGAAGTCGGCGGGACTCTACCCGCCTCAGGGGCTCCGGCACCTCCAGGCATAGGAGCTGTCCCAGCGCCCCTCCAGCTGGAGGACAAATGCCTAGGACGCCCCGCTCTGGGTGAACCAGGGGCCTGGCCCGCTGGGTCGGTGCAGGACTGCACGGCACCCCATCTCTCCTGCCAGGGGAGGCCCAGCAAGTCCCCGACAGCCGGGCCCTCGCCCCGCCCTTTCTATCACACTGAACTCTATAGAACCCACAGACCTGTGGAGGTGCCTCGGGGGGTACCCCAATGATGGGAGGAGGGGGGTCTAGGCAGATTTGGGGGCTCCTCCAGGTCCCATGTGGAAAGGCCCAACAGTCTGCGGCCGAGGGCGGTCTATAGCCAGACTGCAGGGTCTGCATCCTGGCCCCACTGCTAATCGCTTGTTCCGGCACCACGCCTGCCCTCGCTAAGCCTGGTTCTCATCTATAAAATGCGGATGGTATCGTACCATCCTCAGAGGGTGGCTCTGGGGACCCAGCGAACCCCTGTATAACGTAGAACAGCGCCCGGTGCCAGGAGAGCGTTGCGTATGTGTCTGCTAATGATACTTAATGCTCTGCACAACCAGAGAAATCGTACTTTAAGGTATTTTGTGCACTGGGCTTTTGGTAAAGATTCAGTCTGAAGACTAGAAGTCGGACATCCGAAAGCCACTGCTCCTGCCTTCCTGCCCTGAGCGCTGCTTTCTCAGGAGGTGAAGTCCCCTGTGGAAGCAGGGGAGGAACTGGCCACGGGGAAGACGGGAAGGCAGGTCCCGGAACCTGGGGGGACAGGAAGGGACAGCGGCACCTGCTGGCCCAGGAGGTGGAGCTCCCGTTCGAAGGCCGTGTGCACCCGGTGGAAGGACTCGGCGGTGCTGGCGTCCAGCCCCACGTCCTCGGGCAGCTCGCGGTGCTTCTCGTCGATGAGGCCCAGGATCTCGGCGCCCGTGTAGAAGTAGCGGTGCAGGTCGTAGGAGGCGGCCAGCAGCTGCATGCGCGTGTCGATGAGCTCCAGCAGGTCCGCCCACATCTCGTTCAGCCCGTCCTTCCACTCGGCGATGGTGGCCGCCTCTCCGTGGCCCGCATCGATGAGCCGCTCGATAATGGCATTCACGTTGTCCACCCGCTCCTGTCCGATGGCCCCAGTCTCCCGGGCAAAGTCCCGGAATTTGTCCCGGAGCAGCTGGGCAGGGGTAGAGAGAAATGTGGTTATTGCCCATCCGGTGTGGCTCAGTGGTTGAGTATCAACCTCTGAACCAGGAGGTCAGGGTTCAATTCCTGGTCAGGGCACATGCCCAGGTTGCAGGCTCAATCTCCAGTAGGGGGTGTGCAGGAAGCAGCCGATCAATGATTCTCTCTCATCATTGATGTTCCTCTCTCCCCCTCTCTCTTCCTCTCTGAAATCAATAAAAATAGTATATATTTAAAAAAAGAAATGTGGCTATCGGGGCTCAGGGGTGGGTGGTGTCCTCACACTGGCGGCAGACTTTCCCAGGCGGGGGCTTCGGCCACCTGGCGCCGCGCTCTCACACCTTCCCCAGAGCGTCCGAGCGCACTGCTGTGCCTGCATCCCCGGGCAGCACCTCGCAACAGGCGGGAGTGCGTGTGTGTCTGGAACAAGGGCTCCTGACTTCAAGGAAGACAAAGAAAGCGGCCCCGTGAGTACTCACCGTCACGTGGTCAAAGTCTTGCCCCATCTCGGGGGATGAGGCCACCAGCTCCTTCTCTGCGATCCACTGCTCCAAGTCATCGGCCTCCCTCTTCAGCTGGAACAGGTGGTACATGTTCTCCAGCTTCCGCTTGCGCTCCTCCGCCATGTCCTTCAGCCCCGCGTACTGCTTGTCCACTTGCCCCTGAAGTCGGATGATCTGCTCCCTGGAATTCGAAACAGACAGCGCTCAGAGACAGT
This sequence comes from Eptesicus fuscus, assembly GCF_027574615.1. Lineage (NCBI taxonomy): Eukaryota > Metazoa > Chordata > Mammalia > Chiroptera > Vespertilionidae > Eptesicus > Eptesicus fuscus. The sequence continues at coordinate 29,838,348 of NC_072477.1, read as the reverse complement.
GACAGAGAGCCCAGACCAGCCAGCTCCGGGGGCATGACCTCCCCCAGCCCGGTGACAGGGACCGGTGGGGAAACGCAGCTGAGGAGCAATGGCAGCGACTTCTGGGGAGGAGCTGGGGAGAGAAAGAACCATCCCTCAGCCGTGGCTCCAGGGCAGTGGTCGGCAAACTCATTAGTCAACAGAGCCAAATATCAACAGTACAACAATTGAAATTTCTTTAGAGAGCCACATTTTTTAAACTTAAACTTCTTCTAACGCCACTTCTTCAAAATAGACTCGCCCAGGCCATGGTATTTTGTGGAAGAGCCACACTCAAGGGGCCAAAGAGCCGCATGTGGCTCGAGAGCTGCAGTTTGCCGACCATGGGTCTAACTCGTCAAAAGGCTGGCGCTCTCAGTTCACCCAGAGGGTGGTTTGGCTGCTCTGTTTTCTGATCTTTTTGCAAACCAGGCCTTCGCCACCCGGTTTGAAGGTACCCACACAAAACCAAGGCATGGAGCGGAACTGGGCCAATGGGCGGTCCAGAAAGCAGTTTTCTCAAACCCGCGTTTTTTCCCAGGAAAACGGTTCCTGTTTTCCCACTGGATCTGAAGGGATCCTGGTGGGTGGGAGCCCGGGCCTGACACCCCAGTTGGTGCACGCACCCCTCGGGGTGGCCCGCAGCGAGCAGGCCCTGGGCCCGGCCGGCCAGCTGCTTGATGTTCCGCCCGTACTCCTCCACCGCGCGCTGCTGCCGCAGGTGCCGCTTCAGCATCACGATGGCGCCCTCTTCGTCCTAGGAGGCGGGGCAGCATGGCAGTATGAGCACAGTGAGCGGCGGCCCAGGGACAGCCCAGCCCTGCAGGTGCCCCAGGTGGGGGAGAGCCAGGCTCACAGAACACCCACGGGGAACTGCGCCCTCCTTTCCTGCTACTCATTTCCTAGCAATGCCCACACCCCACCTTCCTCCCGGCTCCCCCAATCTGATCTCTACCCTTCCAGGCCCAGCTCCACCTTCTGTTCCGTGAAAACTTCCTCTATCACTCCAGTGTTTAGAGACCCCCCGCACCTCACCTCTCACCCCTCCCACAGCTGTTCACCAGCACAGAACCCATGGTACCCAAAAGGTGAAGGACCGTTGGGTTGGAGCAAATCTAAGCTGCCAGACGGGGCGCCCGGCTGCAGTATGTGCTCTGTAGAGGCGGGCATCCTGAGAAGGAGGGCTGCTCGTACAGCCTCCCCCTGCCTTCACTCCTCACATACTTGATTTACACGTTCCCCACTGACTGCCCCCCCCACCCCCCTCGACCCCGGCTCTTCCTCTCGGCCTTACACCCAGCCTGGCACCCCTAGCCTGAGCCCACCTTGGGGATCTCGTCTGAGATGACATAGAGCTCCTGCTCGCTGATCCAGGCCTCCGCCTCGCCCGCGTCCAGGTAGTACTGCTGGGCCTCGCTGGCGTCCCGCAGGCGCTGCAGCCGCCCGGCCGCGGCCTCCCGCAGCGTGTCCCACGAGCTCTGCAGGTGGCCCAGGCGCTCCTCGATGTCCCCGCAGTCGATCTCGGCCTCCTCCACCAGCCGCTGGCCTCGCTGCAGCACATCCTCCACCCGGGGCGCGTGGCCCAGGATCTCGTTCTGCAGCGTCTGTGGTCAGAGGGGACGGGCTCAGAGGCGGGGGCCCTCCCACCGTGCAGGTGAGGTCCAGCCTGCAGCAGGCTGCCCGGGTGACACCCTGGCACCTCTCACCCCCTCCCGCTCAGGGACGCCAGAGCAGAATGGGTGGTGGCCATGAAGGTGCCCATGCCCAATGTCAGGCACAGTGCGAGGCACTTCACTCATTCTCCTCTCACCCTCAGTCTTTGGAGATAAGCACGCAGACACTGGCACAGGGCAGAGGAGGGACTTGTGGGCACCAAATGGCAGAGCTGGGATCTGAACGTGGCTCTCCCTGACCCCAAGAATGCTCTTGACCGCCCCCTCTCCTCCCTGTGTTTTAGCAGAGCTTGGTTTCTTAGTTGTACGGGACAGAGGAAAGACACACAATTTTTAAGTGGCCTTCTGATATCTTATTCTAAGAGCTTTCACTCCTATACAACTACAGCTGACAGGTGCTCCTTGGAAGAGTTCAGGGTTCTTTTGTTTTCCCCCATTTCTATTTCTCAAATCTCTTGTGAGCTCTGTATTATTTCCATGTCTGAATCTCCCATCACCAGAATGGCATTTTCCTCCCACTCTGAGCACTGGGTCACCTTTTTCTTCAGGGGACCATGACCCATGTGCCACGCACGTTCTGGTCCTAGAGGCCCGAGCCTGGGTGCTTCTCAGCCCCTTCCACCTCATCTCCTCGCTTTCTACAACTGCCCGTGGCCTTTAAAACCACTTGGAGGGCGGGGGCAAAAGTAGGACATGCGGGCAGTACAGTGACTGTCAGCCTGTCAACTACATAAAACCAGCAACATCCACATGTCACCTAACTCTCTGAAACGCATTTTTACACCTGGAATCGCGAGGATGACATTCTCCCGTGGTCTGTGCAATTATATTCAAACTACCCAGGGGGTAAGCTCCGTTTGCCTCTACTTGCCCTGAGATCCTATGACCTCGGCAAGGGTCCCCAGAAGGTGTGTGTCTCTGTCTCTGTCTCTCTCTCTCTCTGTCTCTCTCTCTCTGTCTCTCTCTCTCTCTTGCTTTCTAGGCTCCTGTGCAGTGTGCTTACTTGTGATGTCTTCTTCCCTGACTTCATTCATTGAAAACATGTTTATTAAGTTGCTTCCTATGTACCAGACCCTGTTTTAGGGACAATGTGGACACGAAACCCCTGTCCTCATTAAGCTTACACTCTGTAGAGGAAACAGGTGGTAAGCAGGTAAATAAATGAGTAAATGTAGATAATGGTGCTATGAGGAAAATACATGAGGTGTGGTGGTTGGTACTTCAGCTGGGGGAGTCTGGCAGGGCCTTTCTGAGGGGACAGCTGAGTGAGACATGAGTGGTGAGTGGGAGGCCACCGCACAGAGACCTGGGGGATGAATGTTGCTGGCAAGAGGGAGGAGCATGTGCAAAGTCCCTGGGGTGGCGGTGAGTCTGGGCTGTCCGCAGGCCAGAGAGAGGGCCAGGAAAGCTAGAATACCATGAAGGAGGGAGAAAGTGATGACAGATGAGACTTAGAGGCAGGTAGGAGCCAGGTCAGACGGAACAGTGGCTGTTAACCCTGGTTGCCCATCGAATAATCTGGGAAAACAGACACAGCCGGGCCCCAATCCCAGCAAGCCTAATTACTTGCTCTGAGGTGGAACCTTTGCATTCGCAGGTTTAAAAATTCTCCAGGCGATTCCAATGTGCAGCCAGAGTTGGAAGCCACTCATGTGGCACCTTGCGGGATTTGTTCAGTTGCAGCGGATAGCATAGCCATGGGAGCAGCGGTTCTCAAAGTGGGGTCCCAGGGCAGCAGCAGAACCCAGGATCTCGATAGAGATGGAAATTACCAGACTCTACGCCCAGTGTGATTGAGTAGAGCTGGGGTGGAGCCTGCTCAGCTGTGTGTGAACCAGCCCTCCGGGTGAGTCTGGTGCACACTGAGGTTTGAGAACCACCGCCATAGAGGGGACGATGACATGGGATTGGAGCCTTCGCCAGGCTTAGCCTAAAACAGTCTTCACTGGGCGGCCACGCTCGCCCTCTGGCTCAGAGAACCCTATTTATACTTGCCCTTTTCCTAAAACAGTAACCTTCACCCAGGGGAGATGACAATCTTTTGGCAACAACACTCACTGGATCAGGGTCTAAAGTCTTCAGTGTTGGGAGGACTAACATCAGCTCATTTTACAGTTGAGGAAACTGAGGCCTCAAGGATACTGTCTTCTACCAGCCTCCTTCCTGTAAGTGGAGGTTGTGGTGCTAACCCCACCCCCACCCCCTCCCCCCCCGCGGCCTTCTAGCCCAGGTCCCTTCGTGCGGCTGCTGGAGCCTTGGTGGTTAGAGCATGTCCACTAGAAGCAAAGGGTCGGAGGGAGCTGTTAAGGAACTCCTCTGAGAATAATTCAGGCCCGTGCACAGCAGCTGGGCTCTGAGAGTCGTTGCCGGCTGCTGTTACTTCGGGGAAGGAAGTACTGTCTGCCATGAGCCTCTTCCCCAAGGGGCTGCAGTGCCGACTGGCACTCTGGGACACCAAGTCCCCAGGCTCTCATTGCTTAGGGCCTTGCTGCCCCCACTTCTTTTTTTATTTTTAAATATATTTTATTGATTTTTTACAAAGAGGAAGGGAGAGGGATAGAGAGTTAGAAACATCGATGAGAGAGAAACATCGATCAGCTGCCTCCTGCACACCTCCTACTGTGGATGTGCCCACAACCAAGGTACATGCCCTTGACTGGAATCGAACCTGGGACCCTTCAGTCTGCAGGCTGACGACGCTCTATCCAGAGTCAAACTGGTTAGGGCTGCCCCCACTTCTTGACTCAAAGAGCAGCCCAGGCAGGAGGAAGGACTCTCTGTGGTTGGACGACTGGGCCAGAGGCAACCTCTCCTCCACCCAGAGCTGCGGAGACGGACGGCAGGGGGACGGCGATGACAATCACGCCACCCTCGCCAGACAGAGCACCAGAGCCAGGGCGGCTGGCCTTGGAAGTACACGACAACTTTGATACGAGAGGAAGGGTGGCACCTCACGTCCAGGAGTCTGACTACGACACGACAGCAGAACGCAAATGAAGGTTTGCTCCGTTTAGAGGCTGCCTCATGGGATTTGAGCTCCATGAGTCCTCTTGTGTCCAGAGGAGTGGGGCCTTCTTACCCCAAGGACACCCCACAGGCCGAGCTCAGCCCTGGAAGAGGGAGAGCGACCAGGAGCTATGGGCCTCCTCTCAGGGAGGCCATGGGCGACAGAAGCTGGAAAGCACATTAACCCCCAGGCCAGAGCATCTGGGCCCTGCATTCACCGTGCCCTGATGGGTCTGAATGGCCCCAAATCTTGAAGCATGTAAACACTCCCCGACCCTGCCCCGCTGTGGTCCTCCCAGAATTCTCTCTGCCATCACCAAAGTTGTTCTTTTTAGGGGGCTGGGGACCCAACAGCTAGTAACAAGAATAATAATCTGCTGTAGCTGGCCTTCTGCAGGGCAGGCCGGGGCGGGGCAGGCCGGGTGGGACTGACAGAGTGAGGCGGCACTCACCTGGTTCTTCTTCATGAACAGCTGCACAGTTTGCAGATTAATGCCGTAGTCGGACGACTGGGCCAGAGGCAGCCGCTCCTCCACCCAGAGCTGCGGAGACCAAAGGCAGGGGGACGGCTGATGACAATCACGCCACCCTTCCCCGAGCACTCGCCGCGGTCAGACAGGGCTCTGCTTGCATGTCTGCCCGGCTCTCCCCAGTCCTTCCCAACCCCATATCAGGGTTTTGCCCCATTTTACAGACGGGGACATTTTGACATTTTGAATTGAGGTTCCAAATAACTTTTTCCTGGTCACACGGGGGAGGGGGGGAAGGGAATGTAGCTGGGTCGGGAACCCAAGTCTGTTTGGCCCCGAAGTCCATGGGTGAGCTACCATTCAGAAAGCACTGGCCTTACTTTTACATTTAATGTAATCACCACAGCAATCCCGTGAGAGAAGGGGGTGAGATGACCGGACGGCTGCTGCTGAGAACTGCCCCGGGCGGCAGCCAGCTGTCCTGACGGCAGCGGCTGCCTCGGCGGCTGGGGGCTGGGGGTTGTGGCCCACGCACCGTCTCATCCTCTAAGTCACGGCTGATCTGCAGCTTGGCTCTGGATGATTCCAGCTGCTTCTTCCTCCTCCCCAGGGGCTCCAGGAGGTCCAGGAACCGCTTCTCGATGCTCATGTCAGCACCCCCCTCTTCCTCGTCCAGGGAGGGCATCTGGGCAAACAGCTCTCCCAGCTCCTCCTTCCGCACATTCACTTGGTCCTCCACGCGCTGGGACACAAGGGGACAGTGTTGGCACCGGCCCTGGCACCTGGGCAGTCCCTCCCTCTTCTCCATCCCTCATATCCCACCCATCCTTAAGGGCCCAGTCTGAGCTCAGCCTCTCCCAGCACGTCTCCCTGGATGCCCACTCTTCTTCCCCTCCCCGGACACCTGTACTTGACTTCTCAGGCCTGCTTTTATTAATCTGTTTTGGATCCTTGTCTTATGCACTGCAAAAGGGTAGGAGATGGGTGATGACCAGGAGGCATTTTGCATGATAAAGGCAAGCCCGGCTAAGAGGAACTGGCTTTCAGGTCTCAGATTTGCTCCCCAAGATCCCTTCTCTTCTAACACTCCCAGTCTACAACCCGCACACGTGCCTTCAGCTTAGCCAACATCCGGTTGACACTGGTCAGGTCCTTGCCTGGGTCGTCTGACCGCAGCTGGTCCTCCATGGCGCTGATCCACTTGTTGAGGTCGGCGTGGGTCTTCGAGCGCAGGTCGGAGCTCCTGGCGGCCGAGAGCTGCTGGGCCTTCTCCTTCGTGGTGGCCTGAAGCTCATCCCAGAGTCGGTGCAAAGCCTCCAGCCTCTGGGACACCAGGGCTGCAAACTGGGGCTTCTCCTCCATCAGCTGCTTTCCTTCCTGCGTGGGAGGGAGGCGAGCTTACCGTCCAGTCGTGGAGCAGTCCTGCTCCAGATGACTGCGAAGGTAAGGAGGAGTGGGGGAGGCGCCAGAGAAGCAAGGAATCTGGCTAGAACTTGGTGAGGCCCAAATGAAAGACTGCACCCCCTGAGTCATTTGCAGTCGAAGGCGGGACAGGGGGAGCCGTGTTTTGGGCAAATGACTCAGGAGACTGCAGTAGGGACAGCTGCAGGCAAGGGTCAGCTGGTATGTACTAAAAATTTTTGTTTTAATAAAAAAAAAAAAAAGATTCAGGATCCATCCAGGTACAAGCAGCCTGTGAGATCCACCCTCTTGTGATCGTCTCCCCTGAGGCTGTGCATTAGCTAACCAGCCTTCGGTGGGATCTTGTTGTTAGTGACTTGGTCTCACCAGGTTTTCACCTGCATAAATGTATCTTTTCTGGGTGGGTACAGTATGATACGACTTGGGCCTAGGAACACAGACCACTCAGAGCAGTTACTATTTATTAAGTGTTTAAGAAATCACCAAGGACTATTCTAAGTGCTTTAATGCTCACAACTCCCTCAGGCAGGGAGCTGTTATTACCCTCATTTTACAGAGGAAGGGACGGAGGTGCAAGAAGATTGAGTCAGACGGTCTGGCTTGCAGCCTGCACCTTCACTACTGCGGACACGGCCTTGGGTGGCCCCTAGGCCTGCTTCTCCCTGGTCGCCACCATAGGAAAGAGCAAAGGTGCCTGATTCCAAGATCTAACGCCGGCCACATTTTCACTTAGGCCCTGGGCAAACTCATTTCAGAGGGCCCCTTGCTTCCCCATCTACAAGGGGTGCGAATGACCACGCCCCAGTGGTTCTGCCCATCCAAGCGGTGAGGGTCAGGGGACTGCCCTGCTCATGTCACACAGTCCCCTGTGCTGGGCCCTGGTCAGGAGCACGGGAGGCACACAGAGGTAACTGCTATTTTGGCGCTGGATGCTGAAGCTCTGATGCAGGTGTCTTCAGTGTCCTGGACTGTCCCCGGACTCAGGTGACCCAGAGGAGGCACCCATTCCTGACCAGGTTTAACAAGACTGGATGTATCAGAAGGTTAAGTACTATTCAGAGAAGTTTTTTCACTCCCAGGTCCTATGGTGTCCAGCAAGCTTCAGGACGGTGCCTATGCCTGGGTAAAGCCCCATTCCGTAAGCACGTCCGAGCACTCGCGTTACTCACCGCATCGATGCTATCCAGCCACCCCTGGTGGGAGGCCAGCTCTGCCATGAAGGCCTGGTGCTTCAGCCATTTGTTGTGAAGGTTTCGTGCTTCATCATAGGAGACATCCTGAGATGTCAGCAGCTTGTCATTGATCCAGAGAGTGAGCTGTGGGCAGAAAAAGAGGGTCCAATCATCCCTGGGTATACCTCTTAGGCCAGGGGCTCAGGGCAGGACCTGCTGCCCCCCTCTGGTTGCAGAAGAAGGCCACGCAGTGAAGTGGGGACACAGCAGAGCACCACTCTCCATCTCTGGATCCCTAACTCCCAGCACAGACAACTTAACCCACATTGTCTCGGGGCTAAAATATGGACTCTGGAGGGTCTTCTACACCAGTGTGTGCAGGGTGACACCAGGAATATTTATGCTTCTCCCTTTATATCCAGGATCTAGGACAGGGCCTGGCCTGTTACAGGAACTCAATGAGTATTTACTGGATGGATAAATCCACTCTTTAGCAGTATGGTAAGAATCCTACCTAAGAATAGACAAATATGCAAATTGACCGTACCTTCGCTATGCCCGCGATTGGCCAGAAGGCGCGCGGGGGGGGCGGGACTCGGGGTGGCCGGGGTGGCCGATTGGGCCGGTGGACGCTGAGCTCACGGCGGCTCGAGCTCAGCGTCTGCGCCATGGCTGTGCTGAGGCACAGAAGGGGCCTCTGGGGCAGCAAGCTCACGTCCCGCCGCGGACCATCAAAAGCAGGGCAGCTGGGTGCCTGTCCGCTCAGGCACCAGGCCTTTCAGAAGCCTTTGCCGTGCTGGAGGCTTCTGAAAGGCCTGGTGCACCAGCGGACAGATACCCAGCTCCCCTGCGATCGAAAGCAAAAGCGTGTAGGGGACCCTACATGTGCATGATTCAATCATGCACTGGGCCTCTAGTCATTAATAAACATAGAGGACATGTGCAGATTAACAATGAGGGAAGCCCAGCTGGTGTTGCTCAGTGGTTGAGTATGGACCCATGAACCAAGAGGTCATGAATTCGATTCTGGTCAGGGCTCATGCCCAGGTTGAGCTCAGTCCCCAGTAGGGGGCGTGCAGGAGGCAGCTGATCAATGATTATCTCTCATCATTGATGTCTCTCTCTCTCTCTCTCTCTCTCCCTTGCCTTCTCCCTTCCTCCTTCTCTAAAAATAAATAAAAACATATTAAACACACACACACACACACACACACACACACACACACACCATCTTTACTGCCCTTGCTGGGTGGCTCAATTGATTGAAGCATCATCCCATACACCAAAAGGTTTCGGGTTCGATTCCTGGTCAGGGCACATACCTAGGTTTAGGTTTGGGGTGTGTGCAGGAGGCAACCGAACGATGTTCTCACATTGATGTTTCTCTCTCTCCCTTCCTCTCTCTCTGAAAATCTATTTAAAAAAACATGTCCTTGGGTGAGGATTAAAAACACACACATCTTTGCAGCTACTTTGAAAAATAAAAGTATTGTGGAACCGAAGATTCCAGAGGATGACCTACACTGTCAAGTACCGAGTTCCCCCAAGGAACCCCAGACTGAGTGAGAGAGGATCCCTGTGGACTCTGGGCTCTTTGCTCCTAGAAAGGGCTCCCCTGCAAAGCAGCCTGCCTCGCTGGGCCTCACCTCCTGGCAGTTCTGGAGGAAGTTCTGCAGCTCCAGGTTGTCTTTCAGAAGAAGTGAGGCCTCCTGAGCCTTCTCGTTGTTCTTCCTGTGCCTGGAAGGGAAGCCAGAAGCCGCAGTCACAACAGGGCTGAGTCTGGGGTCCCCCGGCAACACCGCCAGCCCCACCTGATTCAGCCCATCACCCTGGGGCGGAGAGTACCTGTCCTCAATCGCCTGCACCTTCTCCTTGATCTTGTCTGAGTAGAGGTTCCCCTCGGCCACCAGCTTGTTTCCAGAGTCCACAGGACTCAAGACCTTATCCTGGTTGTTTTCCATAGACACCAGGAAATCCTCGAACTTCCGGATCCCAGCCTCTGCAGCTTCTAGGGAGTCTGGGGTTTCCAAGTGAGCCAGCGTGTATTCCTGTTGAAGCAAGTTTCCAGACACGGCATGAAGACAACCTGAGGAGGCGGTGAGGGAACCTGCCAGGCCGGAGCGCCATGTGCAGCCATGCGGGTTATATAAAGTGTGAATGACGCCCCCTGGAGCTGTGCAAGGGAGAGGATCCCTAGGCCTGGTCTCCTCACCCCTATCCTCACCGTGGGGTACCCAATGTGCCTAAAGCCCTATGGAAGGGTAACCGCCCAGGGGGAAATGCACTTCCCTAGCTGCTGACCCAAGAATAGGCACAGTTTGGGACAAGAGCTGAAAAGGACACACAAGAAACAAAGAGGATTGTCTCCCTAATGAGTGGCTAAAGAGAGTCCCAGGAAAGCATAACTTGGTCCCTGGGCACCTGTAGCACATTTGGAGACTCCCCAGTGCTGTTGCCCTGAGAGACATCCCCGCTCCGCCCGCCCCCCCCCCCCCGCCCCTGAATACCTCTCCCTACCTGGTTGCTGAGGATGGCTTCAGCCTGCTTCGCATCTTTCTGGAACTCCTGGAAGCCAAGGCACTGGGCAAGGAAGTGGCTGCGGCTCTCCCACATCCGACGCAGGTCGTCCCAGCCAGTCCCCAGGCCCTCCAGCCGCTGGCCCAGGAGCAGGTACTCTGGGTCCGTCTGGCCATGGAGCACTTTCTCCCCAGACGCCTTGACGCGCTCGTAGCTGTCTTGGTGCCCCTCGATCTCGTCTTTGATGGCCGCGTGCTGCTGCAGGAGCTGCTCGGCCTCGGGGAGGGACTCGGGCGTGTCCTCCGAGGCCACGGCCTTCTGGGCCATGGCCAGCCAGCCCTGAAAGTTGTCCAGATCCTGCAGGAAGGCCTGCAGCTGGCTGGCTTCACCCAGCGAGGCCTCCTGGCCCTGCAGGGCTCGCTGCAAGCCCTGCCACAGCTCCTCCACGTAGGCCTGCCGTCGGCCAATGTCCTCCTTCAGTTCAGGGTGTGACTCCATCAGCCGTTGCGACTCACGCTCCAGGGCACCCACACGGGCCTGGATGGCGGCCACGTCGCGCTCCAGCCCCGACAACTTCCGCTGGATGGCGATGACGCCTGTCAAGTCCCGGCCCAGGTCCTTGGTGGACTCCACTACCTTCGTCTTGTCCTGGATCCACTTGCTGGTCTCCTCACAGTCCACACAGTAGTTGTGCACCCGGAGGGCCGAGCCCACTGCCTCCCGCCGGTCGGACACCATGGTCTGGAAGGCCTGCCACCTGCCGAGGGGGCCACAGAGACACCCTCTTCCGTAACTCTTCCCACAGGACATCCCTTCCCAGATTTCCCACCAGAGTCTCTCCCCGCAGACCGTGCACACTGAGAAAGTCATCTACCCACCAAACTGCAGTGCGTAAGGTGCATTTATCCCATTTTGCCCAGGACAACACAATGCCAATCAGGTCTGTCCATCGGCAGGAGGCAAAGCAGTGGCGTGATTCCAGCCGTAAGTGGAGGAACATGGCACTTAGCTGGGCTCTGTGTGCAGCTGGATTTCAGGCTAACATACCATTTCCCAGACCCACTGAAATACTGAAAATGACTAGAAAGCCCACATTACCAACTTGAAGCGTGCTTCGGGACGTAGGGTCCCAGCTGCCCTCGACTACCCTTGACCTCTTTGCACACAATATGCCACAATTGTCTAATCCTCACAGCTTCCAACTACACGGTAACCTTTAGTCTCGGGCCTAGAGGAACCATGAAGAGGCCTGACCCTGTTCAAAGTGCCCAGGGCCTGAAGGCCACCTTGGCTCTAAAAGCAAAGAGGCGAAGGAGGAGGAGGAGGAGGGAGGGGATAAACTGGGATTATAATTAAAATGGGTGACACAATCTTAATCTTCAAGTGCAGTGCCAGAGTGCAACTGGGAAATGTGCAAAGTTCCGGTAGATGTCCTGGGGCCTGGGGTGGGTCTGCAGCCCCTAATAAGCCTTTTCTTTTTTAAAAAAAAATTAATATATTTTTCCTGATTTCAGAGAGGAAGAGAGAGAGAGAGAGAGAAATATCAATGATGAGAGAGAATCATTGATCAGCTGCTTCCTGCATGCCCCCTACGGGGGATCGAGCCTGCAATCCGGGCATGTGCCCTGAATGGGAATTGAACCTTGACCTCCTGGTTCATAGGTTGATGCTCAACCACTGAGCCACGCCGGCCAGGCCAGCCACTTCACTTTTGATCACAGGTTCCAGGCTCGATGTCCGGCCCAGGTTGGGGGCGCATATGGGAGGCAACCAATCGATGTGTCTCCCTCACGTTGATGTTTCTCTCTGTCTCTCCCCTTCCCTTCCACTCTCTCTAAAAATCAATGGAAAAATATCCCCAGGTGAGGATTAATAACAACAGCAACAACAACAACAAAAAGAAGAGCAAAGAGTCATCCTCTTCCGCTGCATAAACCTCAGATTACAGAGGCATCTCCTGGGCTCCAGTCTGCCTCTTCAGATGCTGAGACAATCGGCCTGTTCTAGCGGCTCCTAAGTACCCCCCTCCCCCATCTCCCCTGCCTCCCTTTGGGCCCCTAGGTGTCTCCACTGTGCTGACCCTTTTCTTCCCTAACTGCACCTCCCCAATTGCCTCGGGCAGAACAAAGCTCAGAAACTAGTGCGGGGAAAGGGACAGGGGCAACGGGAAGGTGGGACCATGCGGCACTGTGTGTGCAGGGTTCGGGGTGACCAACGGGACACGGGCCTGTGCTCTGCCTTGGAGATCCTCGAGGACTCCTGGGCCACTGCGCCTGCACGGAAAGCACCCCCTCTCCAAGGGCTCCTCAGGGCCCGTGTTTGGTTTTGAGCGTGAAGTGTGCTCAAGGCTTCCTGCTAATTCTCTTCGTTCAAGTCAGATGCCAGATGAAGATGCGCTTTGTACAGGCAGCCGCGCTCCTTTATGGGCAGTGCTTAAGAGCTCTCAGAAAGCCTTTTCCCGAAGCAATGTCCGGGGAATGTGGCGTGAGTACATATGGCCTGATTCTAGCCATGGCACACTCAGAACGTCCCCCCGCACACAGGATCACCACCCCGACCCTCAGGCACAGTATGTGCAGCTGCGTGAACACATCTCCCTCCCTCCCTGGCCGATCACCAAACAGCCCCTCCCTGCTGCTACAGAAGGAGACCAGTTGAGAAACAGGGTACAAACCTGGCAATGCAGAGCAGGCGACCTGCCCTTTGGGCCACACCCCCAGGGGTGTGTCAGGTGCAGGGTGATGCCCCCAGCCCCACCCACACCTCACCTGGTGTTCAGGTGGTCCTGGTACTGCTTCACTTCCCCACTGCGTGGGTGACCACTCTCTACCAGGCTGTTGGCAGCGAGGTTCACGCCATCAATCTGAGTCATCAACGTCTTCATCTCCTGGTCCAGGATGTCAAACCTGATATGGACAGAGACAACGAGGGCTGGTGAGGCAGCAGCAGGCACTGCATTGCCAGTGGCCACACAGTCTCCACACGTGTAGCTCTTGCTTTCTCCTTCCGCCTCCTAAATACATTTGACCAGGTAACGGGTGGGGCAGGGGAGAAAGGAGAAAGATATGCTGACACACCCTATTTGGGGGTTCATGGGTCCAGTTTCATGGGTTAGCATTTCTTGGACCAACCTAAGAGATAGCTGGTTCCTTGCCATACCGGCCACCAGCTCAGCAGAGAGGCACAGGGGAAAAAAACGAAGTGATGGGAGGTTAATACCCCCAGAGACCACCTGCCTCCACTGCCCCAGTCGCTGCTCTTGGACCCCAATTCCACTGCCTTGACACCTTGACCTGAAGGGTACTCACCAGCCAGATGTCCTGTCCCTGGGTAGGATAAGGGACAGCTGCTGGGGGGAGGGGAGCCGTGTAGTATGAAAGCTGACCCTTCTGGGACAAGGGCCCAGGTCCCTCCAGCCTCAGCGTGTTCCAGGGAGGGACCTCTCCCTCCTCCACTCCCTGGATTCTGTACTAGGATGCACGGATGCACACGGGCAGGCCTCCAGGCTGGCGTGCCACGGAATCGGAATACAGGGAGTGGCAGTGGCCTTGCAGACCAGTGGTTTGCCAGCTGGTCTCTGTGGCTTCTCTGGGTTCTGTGGCTGAGGGACAGCCACAGAGAGCCAGAGCTGGCGGGCCCCAGCCTCCCACCCGCCTTAACCAGATCAGCTCGACTTTCCTCTGCGTTGCATGTCAGGGGTTCAGTATCTAATCCATTTGAACACAGGCTGCTATAGCTAAACAGTCATTGAATAGCTGGACCAGAACGAGCCCCTTTGTTTATTCTGAGGAAGGCCGCAGGGGTGAAGTGCCCAAAGCCACAGAAAGCGATTGTTGACTCCGGTGCCTGGCCTCTCTAATAAAGGGCACCCCCTGGCCTCACAGATAGGCCCCGGCTGGTTAGAGGCTGTTCCCACACCAGGTGGAGGGGGAGTGCATGCCCCGGTGTGAGGAGGCGGGGAGGCGGGAAGAGAGGGCCGGCCCTGACCTGTGCTGCACGACCTCCAGGTCCTCCAGCGTGTCTGGGATCTCCATCTGGGCCAGCCACTTCTCCTTCTCGCCCATCCACAGCTCACAGGCATCCGTCTCCCCAAACACCGTGTACAGGTCCAGGGCATCCTGCAGCTTCTGCCGACGCAGGTCCGCCTGAGCCACCACTTGCTGGTAGAGGTCCCGGAGGGCCTGCAGCCGATTGGTCACGTCCGGGGAATCCCGAAACTCCTGGGGGAAGCCCTGGGCCTGCCGTTCCAGATGCTCCATCACGGCACGGCTCTCCTCCAGCTCCTCCAGGAAGTCCTTGTGCTTCTTCCCCAGGGCCCGCGTGGCCCCTTCATCCTGCCCCACGTCTTCGCCCGAGAGCAGCTTGTGAGCATCCTGCAGCCAGGCCTTCAGGTCGTCCGCGTCGCCCTGGAACTGGAAGAAGTTCTCGGCATCCTGCAGGTTCTTCTTGCGGAAGGCGGCCAGCTCCTTCAGCTGGTCCCACTGGGCGGACACCTCCTTGATGCGGGCCTCGATCTGCGGGTGCCCGAACTGCTTGCGCGCGACCATGCCCTCCGCCTCCCGGAAGATCTGGTCCAGGTGGGCGTCCAGCCCGCGGAGCTCGTCCTCGAAGGCCTTGTGCTTGCGCTGCAGGATGAGCACACTGGTCAGGTCCTTGCCATAGTCCAGGGAGGAGTAGATCTGCTCCTTCTCCTTGATCCAGCTCTCGGCCTCGTCCATCTCCCAGAAGAACTTCCAGAGCCGCTTGGACTGCTCCAGCTGGGCCTTCCGCCCGGCTGCCATGTTGCTCAGCTCCTCGAAGCACTGCTCCAGGTGGCTGACGCGGTCCCGAATGACCTGGGGATCACAAGGCTGGTACCCTGGGAGGCATGGGAGGAGGACAGATGAGAGGGGTGAGGGCTTCATTCACGGGCGCGTTGCCAGGCTAGTACCACACGATCTGGAACCTGACGTTTCCCTGAGCTTTGGGGTTGGATGCAGGGGGGCTCGGTTGCTCAGAGGGCAGGGCAGGTTCTTAATAATTAGTTCCCAGTCAACTTTCAGGGGTGAGGGAGGTTAAAAGTTGGGTCAACTCTCAGTCGAAATGTACTACGTGAAATTATTTTTTTAAAAAGCTTAGACACAGAGAAAAGCATTGGAGATTTTGCTCCCCATCAGCTCAGTTTGGGCTCAAATACACTCTTATAAAAATTAAAAAAAAAAAAAAAGCTTAGATACAAATTTCAAGATGATTCTTCAAGGACACAACAGGGTCTCCTGTTTAAGACCCGAAGGTATAAACCTAACTGGTCTCTGCTGTAACTTGAACTAGCAGAGAGGATGAAGGACGGGTGATGTCTCATTGGTGCTTATAAACACCTTCTAATCACAGATTACCAAAGCAGTTGCCCGCTCTCTGGAGAGTTTTGCTATCCCTCAGGCTTCTTTCTTGCACCATTAGCTAACGAAAGAGGCTGAATTCTAAAGCTAAGGAGATTTATCCAAGCTGGGGTGCCAGAGAGCTGAGCCAGAGGGTGGGGCCCTGGCTTCTGAGGGAGACATCCAAACTCTCACCTTGCCCCTCAGTGAACTGCAGCGTGGCCGTGTTGATGGCCTTCACTTTGTCTCCTTGGATGGCGATGTCAGCCTCCATCAGCTTGTGCTTCTGTAGCAAGTCCTCAACTTCCAGTAAGTGCTTCCCGAACTCAGCGGATAAGAGGTGAGCCTGGCAAAGAGGACGGGTGGAGGGGATGAGGAGAGGTACAGAGACCTACACGCCAGGAGCAGAGACCCTTCCAGAGGGGCGGGGGTCCATGGGCTGGGGGAGTCTGTGCAGTTGGAAAACAGCTGCTGCTTGGCATAGAAGGGGCTCCAGGGCAGGGGTTCCTACTGGGGGTGCCCATCGGAATCATTCCTGGACCGCCTTCCATGAACTCCTCACTAGATCTCCTGCATTTGCCCAGGTTTGAGGCCTGGGCACGTGTATATTTTTTTAAATGTATTTTTATTGTTTTCAGAGAGGGAGAGGGAGAGAGATAGAAACATCAGTGATGAGAGAGAATCATGGATCAGCTGCCTCCTGCATGCTCCCTACTGGGGCTCGAGCTCACAAACCCAGGGCATGTGCCCTTAACTGGAATCGAACCCGGGACCCTCAGTCCGCAGGCCGATGCTCTATCCACTGAGTGAAACCAGCTAGGGCGAGGCATGTGTGTTTTTAGAAAGTTCTATGGTCACTCGGAGGTGTATGTGGGTTGAGGGCCCTGTGGTGGAAGGAGGGGAGATTCAGATTTCCTGGTTGCCCCTAGGCGGGCAGGTCTGGATGCTCCAGGCTCCTCATTCACCCCTGTCTCTCTAGACCCTGCAGGTTGGTGCCTGTGCTACTATGAACCCAAGATTTCTTGATCCTGGGGACAGAGTGGACCTGGGCTGTTGGCTTTCTGGAGCAGAGTGGGCCAAGCAGTGGACAGGCAGATGCAGCCAGACACTGTGCTGCATCCGGTTCTCCATTCTGATTCTGGGACGTGATTGGTTGGGAGGGTGTCTAGGGAAGCATGTGCTAACTGCAGGACGGGCACTGAGGCCCAAGGGGAGGGCTGGAGGCGGGGGAAGGGCAGCGCCGGGCCCACCTTGATCTCGTCCATCCAGTCGATGCTGTGCAGCATGTCCTGGAAGAGCTTCTGCAGCGCCAGGGTCGTCTCGAGTCTCTGGCGCCGGGACGCCAGCAGCTCCTGCAGGTAGCTCCACAGGCGCAGGATGTTGTCCTTGCGGGCCGTGATGCGCTTCTGGTCGTGGTAGTTCTCCTTCTCCAGCTCCTGGGCCAGGTCTTCCAGGGCCTGCACCCGCTCCTTGTAGGCAGCCGTGTCAGTCTCGATGGCCTCGTGCTTCTTCTTGGCGGCCTCCACGGCTGCCAGGTCGTACCCGAAGTTATCCTGCCCCACAGAGAGAAACACAGGCAGCTCAGCCGGGCTCCTCCCCAAATGCAGAGAAAACCGCCAGTCCCTTCGCAACAAGTGCTGGGTGGGAAAGAGCATTCCCACGGCTGGGTTCTGCTGTCTTTCCCAGCCACCTTAGCAGAGCCAAGTCCCAGGGACTGTCTCACAAGAACCTTAACAAAAAAAACTCGAGATTTTGCTCCCTGTGCCATAC
Source organism: Eptesicus fuscus (assembly GCF_027574615.1). Taxonomy (NCBI): domain Eukaryota; kingdom Metazoa; phylum Chordata; class Mammalia; order Chiroptera; family Vespertilionidae; genus Eptesicus; species Eptesicus fuscus. The sequence continues at coordinate 29,820,943 of NC_072477.1, read as the reverse complement.
ATGGGGGTGTGCTGTGCGTACATTACTAACAACCCCTTCTCGGCCCGCCGCACTCACCACCCGCCTTGCATGGCCCTGCCCTATTCTGGGCAGGGAGGGGCTCTGACTCGGAACCATGCAGCTGTGAACAGCTGGCTTCGGGGTGCGCACACTCTCCAGTTCTCAGGACACCTGCTTTCCCCTTTCTGGGTGGAATTGAATTTGTTCCCAAGCTCCCAGTGAGCAGGGACAGATACTGTCACGGACAGTCAGCCTGGGTCAATTTTGAGCCAGTGAAATAGGACCCGGCCCTAGAAGCCAGAGTCCAAAGGGACGTCTGCCACACATAAGATGCTCTGCTTATATCACACCCCCAGAGGTCCACTGCCTGATGTCCACTCGAGCCCTGGCTTTAGTTGATGACAGGTTCAGGGGCCATTTTTGGAGTGTGAGGCTCTTTCCCTAAAAATGAGACTTTAAGTCCTGCAGACTCCTTCCTCAGAGATGAATCCTGATCCACCCAATCCTGGGGAGCAGGGCTGCCAGGCCTGTGGAAAGGCTTATCCGTGGCCACGGAGAGGCTTACCCATGACCACGGAGACGCCAGCTTGGGCTCCAGCCCAGCTGACTGCTGGGGGCTCTGGAAGTGTGTCCTCCATTACCTGGGCCACGAGGCGCTGGTTTTCATTGAGCCACGTCTCTCTCATGGCGGCCTTTCGGTCAAAGCGCCGGGCCAGCTGCTCCAGCTTCTCCTGCCTGATGAGCTCGTTCCTCAGGGCCAGCTCCCGCCGGTACTCGGCTTCCTCCAGGCTCTCCCAGGCCTGCACGAGGGACAGAGGAGGGTTCTTGGGGCACAAGAGGAAGATCTGGATTTGGGGGTTCCATCTCTTTTGCCCAACACTGAGTGATTTCAGGAATTTAGGCTCCCAGGGGACGTTACATGTACCCAATTCAGGAATGTCTGGGCTCACCAAAGATCGGGGAGCCCTGGGTACGAGCTCCCAGATCCCTCTTCCCCTAACCCTGCCTTGGACTTGACCTAGGATAATGTTATTTGTCTCTGTGGCTGAGCTGCAAATGGCTACTAGTAAATGGCTACCTCCATTCTATTAGAATTTCCAGGGGGTATTAAGCATCTAAACCTTAGAAATATTAGAAGGTGTTTCCTTTCTGTTATAAGTAGTTAATATTCCATATTTCAAGAAATCTAATGTTTAACAGAGACGAGATTATAATAACTGACTCCAAAAATGGATTCTGAGCATCTGATCAGGGGCTGAATTGGTGGATGGACCATGGGTGGAGTTGACCTCTTAGAATTAGGTTCACAGCACCCAAAAGAGCCAGCACATGTAGTTAATAACACCATGGAAAGAGGCTTGGTTCAGCCCCAGTGACCCCTCCCAGCCCCCTCCCCGAGAACTCAGTCACTCACTGGTAACATGTAATGGGAATCACTACTGTACCCGGTTGATGTCAGACACTAGCTTCCCGTCGTGGGGCGTGTACACTTTCTGATTGTTGGCTCTCATCCGGGACTGGATGGTAAAAAGTAAGACTTCCAGATTCCCCTTCTCCTGAAACCTGCCGAGAAACAGAGGTAGAGAGACGCATGTGGAGATCCCACAGCCAACCTGTGTGAAGTGAGCACGGAACCCGGGTAAATTGGAGCTTGGCTAGCAAAGCGTATTTCCTTAAAAAACAGAAAGTAAAAAGGATCTATAGGTGCACGTGTCTGTTAAAACATCTATCATATTCACCAACTGAGATCTAACGGTTACAACACAAACCGGAGAAAACACAAGAGCTACCACAGCGTTTTGCTTAGCGTTTGCTCCCCTGGGGGAATGGCTACCTGGCATAGCCTGGGCGTTCCTGTAGCTATGGAGTTTCACCAATCCATACAAATAAACTCTCCCCTATTCATAAATGAGGAAGGCTTCTGACTAGCACTTTAGTCAGTTTTTATTGAGTCAGTAGGTCCTCAGAGGCAGCGGCACCCACATAACATATTGCATTGAAAGTAGCGTTCGCCTGAGTCCTACTGAGCCGGCTCTCCTGCCGAGTGCCAGAGGCCAGCTGCTCCCGCGGGGGCAGGACAGGCTGGGTTCTGGGAGGATTTTAGGTGTCGGAGATGAGACCTGGCAGCAGGATGAGGTCTGGAACTAAGGTCCAGGCTCCAGGTAACTGGGTACTTTCACATTTCTGCATGTATGCAAGCACCTACCCACTTCTACATCCTCCACCTGGCCGTCGAGGATCAGCTGTAAGCAGGGTCCCCACGCTGAGGCCAGCCTCATAGGTCTGACTGCTCACAGGCACTTCAGGAGGGCTGTGGCCCTGAGTGCCATCTACACAGCCCAGAGATATCAGCCCTGTGTGCAGAGCCTGGTAGGCCCACAGGGGATGTTATCTTTCAGAGTGGGTTCAGGACTTTCAGAGTGGGTTAGTGTCAAACCAGAAACCAGATACTTGTTTATAGGACATTCTAGACTCCGTGTCTCACCTTTCCCTGTTTGAGAGTCATGAATGAAGAGTGTGGAAGATGAGAGGAGGAGGAACAGGCAGAGGGTACTACTGAGGAGCTAGAAATCTGTTTCCAGAGAGCTGGGCAAGCTAACAGAAGGTGAGCAGGAATGCCCTGTGTCTGTGCATGCCTGTTTTCATGGGTGTGCATGTATGCACATGAGCCTGTATGGTTGTGTGTATCTGTGCATACGTGCACCCACCCAGGCCCTGAACATGCTGCGGAGAAACGGAAGTTCCGAGAGGCGGGCTCGCTCAGAGCTCTGCTGAGGAGCAGGTGACAGATGGGAGAGAACAAGAATGTACTTGGTGATCAACAGGGCCCCACACAGAGGGCTCTGAGGCTTGGAAGACAGAGGGCATCACCACAAAATAAACACGAAGCACAGTGCACAGACGAGAAAGGCACTCTCCGGCACAGGCTCTTTGAAGAGACGCGGAAGCCTGAGATTTCACGGCTGCTCCCCCTTGGGGATCTGGGGAACGACTTTCTTTGGCTATGAGTCAGGGGTCACTCCTCAATGCCCACTTCCTATAGGTTGATGTCTTGGGAGCAGGGAGGCCAGGAGGGGATGAAGGAGGCGACAGAGATGAAGCTCTCTAGAATACACCTCCCACGTACACTTCCCAAGGCCGAGAGCCTGGCTCTGCCTTTAGGCAGCTGGTTCTCAGCCCCTGATGCCCACCCTCCCTCCCCAGTGCCGGGGCCTTACTTGGGCGGCTTCTCCACGGTGCGGTAGGTGCTGAAGGCCTGTAGCTGCTGCTGGACGCCGGTCAGGGAGTTGGCGAATTTGCGGCTGTTCAGGACTGTGATGGTCTGCTCGATCCAGGTGAGCAGGTCCGAGGCCAGTCCGCTGTACTTTTCGATCATCTTCTCTGTCTCAATGGCATGGTCGATCACCTAGGGAACCACCTCATTACTCCTCCTCATCAGAAGAGCAATGGTGCGTCAGGGAGGACCACAGGCGAGGTGGTCTTCCTTCTCTCCGGCCCCGGAGCATCCCATGTTGGGGTATTCTCCGGGCCCAGGGCTGAGGCTGAGGCAGAGGAATGGCCTGGAAGTGCACCGGCAACCTCAGCAGGCAGCTGGCCCTGCTGGGGTTCAGGAGTTCCCCCTCTTCCCCTAGCCCGAGAAAAGAGTGGTCAGCTCCCTGTGCTAGGACACCAGCCACTAGAGGGGCCAACATCTTGTTCGTTTTCCCATGCGTATTAGGAATCGAGGGCTTCCAGGCACTGTCTTTGCTAAACACCAGGCACACACAGATGAATGAGGAATGGTGTCCACCCTCAAGCAGCTGAGGACCCAGCAGGGGAGAGGAATCTGGCATGAGGGTCTGCACAGTGGGGTGGCTTCCTGGTATACCAGGGAGCCTAAGAGGCCTGAACCTACGGGAAACCAACAAACAAAAGCCCGTTTTGTTCCTGGGGGGATATTTGTGAGACATGGGTCTGCAGGTGGAAGATGGGCTCAGAGGTGCAGGCTAGGACACCTTTCAGGACAGGCTGCCAACCTGCTTTGGAATTCAGCCTGGGAGCCATTACTTTGGCTTCAGAGGAAGTTGGTGGGGGCGATCTGCCCCCCACGCCCCTCCCTGACTGCAGCTGGAGCCCAGGCACAAAGCTCTTGGGATGGAAAGGCAGCATCCCAGTCAAGGCCTGGATGGCAAATGCGGTGACCCTGGTTACGAGACACTCGGTACCTTGCCGATGCGCTTGCCCTCCACCGCCAGCACCTTCATCTTGGAGAAGTAGTGGTAAAATGCCACCACGTAGGTGATAATGGATTTCTCATCAGGGTTTTCTGTGAAGACATCTGCAAGGGGAAAGGGTGCTCTCAGGGCTGACCTGGAAGCCGGAAAGGTCAGGCTGAGAGGGTTTATCTCCGTGTTTCTCCAGCGTGAAGTTCAACTACAGGCACCAAGTGACAGGCAGCAGGTAGGGAATGGAAGAGAAATGGTCCTGAGATTTTAGCGAGAGGATGGACCATAAGTTAGGAAAGAAAGAAGGACCCAAAGGCTATACTGGGCCCCCATCAGGCCAGATGAGGTGCCAGGAACCAACTGGAGCGGAAGGGCAGGCCCCAAACAGAGTGCTGGCCTGGCTGCCATCCCCTCGCTGTGCTCATGGCTTGCCCAGCACCCGGCCTAGACCCCTCCAGGTGCCCCGTCCGTCTGGCACTCCCTACGGCACAAGAAGCACCGTTTCCCACCCCTACAGTTACGGCTGGAGTGGGAGCTGCTCACCTTCAGGGTCGAGGAGCGGTATAATGCCCAGCTGACGCTCGGCCACATCAAACGCGTGCTCCAGGTTGTGTCGGGCGTTGGAGTCTTTCAGTTTATCGAAGTCGATCAGGTCAGGCCTGAGGACGAAGCCAGACTGTCAGAGGGAGTGGGGGCCACGGCACCCCCACCAACAGGGCAGCCCTGGCAGGGTGCCAAGGCCCTGGCAGAGGGAGGGAGGGGGACTGGCATGAAAAGTGGAAGGAGGATTTGGGGGTGAGGCGGAGGGCAGCTGTGAGCACCCGCACCTGGGAAGGCCGCAGAGGGAAGTTAAGGGAGGCAGGGCTGCTGAGGGTGAGAGGAAGGCCAGCCGAGGTGACATTCCCGTGAAGCTTGAACAGCAACCTACATGCTGAGTGCAATGTGTCCCAACACCCGCAGGGGATCTGCCCCTCCCCACAGCGCCTTCTGCCCTCTTACCGGTGCTTGTGTATCAGGGCATTAAAGGCCAGGCCATCCTTCCAGCTGGAGGTGAAGTTGGTGACATTGACGTGGGGGTAGCTGCATCCAAGAGAAACATTAAGATTCTGCTCAGGTCCCAAACCAGTGTAGGAACTGAAGGGCCAATACACAGGAGAGGAATGGACCCGTCTCTCCTCAAGCCGCTTCCACATGAGGGCAGCCGTGAAGCCTCACAGAGGCTCCCCCATAACGTGGGCCCCAAAGACTCAGACACTCAACAGACCCCACAGTCTGGCCCACACCCGCTTTGGAAAGGAACCCTGTGTTCCAGGCCCCAAAGAATCAGGCCAGGATAGACTGTGCATCCATTACGCCGAAGCTGCTATAGTTCTGGGTGATGGTGTCCTGTCCCTTGGGGACGGCAGTGCTCAGGGGAGCAGGTGGGTGGGGAACGTGGCAGCAGCGGGTTCCCAGGGCATACCCTGCTGTCTTCATCTGACACCACAACAGCAACGCATCCTTGGCCGAGCGCGTCTCACGACCTTCCGGGCCTTCCGGGACAACAATGTCCTGAATCTGGGGATGAAGGAAGCGGAGGGAGAGGAATTAGATTTGCATCTGGCTCATGCCCTCCTGCTCTGCATGGGGCGCTCCTTCCCTCTTCCCTCCTCCCTAGCCATCCGTCTGGTCTGCCTTAACAGCCCGGCAGCAACACCACAGCCTGAGGCCTGGGTCCCAGCGGCCTGCCTCCCTGCCTCAGGCAGCGTCAACAGCACGCAGGGGCAGTGACGAGATGGCCTTCACTTGATAGCTCTGATGGGATGCTGAGAATAAACACGACGACGCCGGGTTCCTCCTCAGGAGGAACATGCCCGGCAAGGCCGGGAGCAGCACTAACGCCGGAAGTATTGGATTTGGATCAGGAGCTTCTCTTGCCTTTTCATTGTGCCCAGTCCTGTCGTTGTTACTGTTTCATCACCCCCCCCTTCCTCCCCCGCCCCCCCCCCCCCCCACACACGGTGAGATGGGACACCAGAGAGCACGTGGCCGGGCTCTTCAGTCTGAGAGCTGTACCTTCCTCTTCCCTCCCTTCCGTCCTCTGACGAGGCTCTTTCTGTCCCCAAACCAGCAGGTGGAAGGTCCTGCTTCCTTCCCCCGCGCTTTCTAAATTTCCTTATAAATAACAAACCTTGAAGTTCAGGGTGGGAAGAGAGAAGTTTCTGATCGAAACACATAAAAGCAGATCTTCTGTACTGTTTTTGCAATTTCTGAATCAAACTATGTCAAAACCCGTAAAGTTACACATATAGGGGGAAGGGGACAAAAAGCAGGTCTTCTAGACAGACCTCAGCCCAGCTACTAAATTCTCCCTTCTCCCTTACAGGGCCACGCCGCTGACTGACAGCCTGCCCGGAGCTTCAACAGTTGGACGATGCAGAGGAGGGTCACTCCTTCCCACCGGCATTTTCCTAGCCTCCCCAGAGTGTACACACACACTCCCACTTTAGTCACCATTTTATAAGATGCCCAGACCTGCCTGGCTCGGAGAGGCTACCTCCACTCCCTCTGCCCTCTGGGAACCCACCTGGAAGCGAAGGATGATGGTCCAGATGAGGCCCAGGACCAGGCGGTGGTTGCCGTCCACGATGTCGTGGGAGCCCATGTTCTCCAGGTGCACACGCTGCTCCTTGAGGAACTGCAGGGCCTTGTCCACGTTCTCCAGGCAGTGGATGCGCATCTTCCCCTTCGTGGGCTTTGGCTGGGGGACAGCAGTGGCCCCCGTGGGCATGGAGGGGCCCCGTAGTGACTGCAGAGGTGGCTGCAGCCCGGACCAGCTCCTATCTTCAGCAGCCACCCTCCACCCTCTTGGCTCAACTCCAACTCCCACACTCACGCCTTGACTCTTTCCAACCCCATTCTTTCAGCAAAGTTCAGAGGTTCCCTCCCTCAAGCACCCTGCAATCAAACAAAGCCTTCTGGGTGGGTGATAAATGGTATTCAAACACAATAAGGAACCGATGGTTGAGCACTTAGTACGTGCCAAGCACAGGGATAAGGACTATTTACTGCCGGCTGGTGATCAGAGTGGCTTTCAGTTTGGTGTCTAATAATGGGTCCATCCCACCATCCAACCTCCTCCCTCCTCAGCCCCCAAGGGTCCCAGCCAAAATTCAAGGGGACCACCATTGATGGGTAACTTCATCATCTGAAGGGTTCCCGGGGGTAATTCTCACTAGTGGGCTTTTAATGCAGGGTAAGAGGCAGAACTTAGCCGGGCGTTGAAAAGGCAACAGAAGAATGTGCTACCTTTTCATCCATCCAGACCCTGAGGATCTTAGAGCACTTCATTAGGCACGGGGGTTATTTCCCTAGTTTTACACTCGGGGATATGACGCAAAGAAGGTCTTGCCTGATAGGCCCAAGGTCACAAGGAAAGTAACTGAGGAAAACATGGACCTAAATCTGGTTCTCCCTCTGGTGGGTTACAACCGAGAGGGCCTGTAATAAACTTCCACTCATAAGAGCAGTGGAACACACCAGACAGCACCTTCCACACTTCCCCTTGGTTCCAAGAAGGATGCACATTTCTCCAGCTGGGTAATGGGAATCCATCAATCCCTGTATCTCAGCCTGCGCATGGAGCCTGAGGGTGGGCCATTGCAGACCAGCCACAGACGCCCAGATCCCAAGTGGAGAAAGTTAAGAGCTCCGCATGGCTTCCTGGTGAAGCACGAAGGCTGGCAGAGGCCAGAGGAGGCAAGAAATTCTGAGAACAGGTCAGAGAGCCTAGCCAGCCACGGGGACACCTCGCATCATTAAGTATGAAAACCTCCCAAAAGAATAGGGAGAAACCCGGAAGGCCAGGAGAACTGGAGATGCCCCCAGACCATATCTGTCCTGAAGGGGGATGGCCCCAGCCACAGCGGCCCCGGCACAGCAAGGAGCGTTACCAGCATCTCTCCAGAGAGCACCTCCAGCAGCTTGATGAGCATCTGTCCATCCCGCAGGTCCTTGTAGAGGTCGGTGATGCGACAGGACTTGCGGGCCAGGTGCGAGTTCACCCATTTCGTGAAGGTCTTCTTCTGAACAACTTCTCGCTCATCTGTGTGGGGAGAAGAGTCCTCGGTTAGGTTCCCGAGGTGGGCAAGGTCAGTGGGCAATGGCATGGAGTCAAAGGGTTTTCTCTGAATCCCAGAGTCCCCAGCTCTGGCAAAGGAGGTGGATGTATCTATTCCACACCTTTCCCGGAAGCATTTGTGATCAGAGCATAGCCTTGTGGCAGCACGGGCCCACGTGCTGTGACGGGGCCAATGAAGAGGTAACTCCCACTACCCTATTCCATGCACAGTATCAAGACACCCGTCCTTCATCCATCTGTTTTCCTGTGCCAGTCAGAATGTTCTGTACCACTGTGCCAGTGAGTTTAGACTTCAATGCCAGCTTCACCAATCCACCCATTCAGCAAATATTCCCTGTGCTAGAATCGTCCCTCTTGACCCCTCCCTCACCCCACTCTTTCCCCTAAACCCTATTCATCCTTTAGGAATCATCCTGGCGGTATAAGATTCTTCTCCGTAAAGTTTCTTCTGACCCTTCACCTAGGTCAGGTCTCCCCTTGTGTGCCTTGACCCTCGCATTTGCATTTCTCATTTATGCTTCTCTTCACACTTGTACTAATTTAAAGTCTGTCTTGCAGGCTCCTTGGGCCCAGGGAAGTCTGTCTTGCTCACCTCTCTCTCCCCAAGGCTTGGCGCCCGACACCGTGGCTACCCACAGCTGTATCGTGGCTGAATGTGCGGACACTGATCCAGCTCCTGCTGGTGCAGGCCTGTGCCAGCCTGACCACACGTGAAGGGAAAACAAACTGCCTGTCTTTGAGGAGCTCCGGGGAGGGAGGAAAGAATGATGAACAAGGAGACAGGGAGACCATGTGCAATCTGAGATCCGAGTGGGGTTAGGGATAACAGAGGCGTGGCTGGGGCGGGGGGGGGGGCGGGGGGCTCCCCATGACTCTCTCTCTCACACCCAGAATGGCAGGCAGGGGTTCTCCACCTTCAGACCCAGGACCTGACATGACACCCACCCCCAATCCTAAGTCAGCATCAGCCAAACCAGGCTTCTGGCCCACACCGTAGCAGCTCAGGTGGATGCCTCTCAGCACCGCTGTAAAGCCTGGCGAGCTGTCCAGTGAGGGCTGGGAAGCTTGACCAAGATGCTGGAGGAGGGCAGAAGGCTGGGCTAGGAGAAAGACTCGGGGAGGGTGAGAGAGAGAGAGAGAGAGAAGAGTGGTAGAAAAATAGAAGCAGAGGGAGAGAAGAGAGGAAGAGGAGTGAACCTCCATCTGTTTGCTTTAGTGAACTGTTTGTGGTAACCGGCTTCTGGGCACTTTGGCTGAAGCCTCCAGGCAGGAGCTGAGCTGGCAGTGTGGCTGGGCCTGGGGCCATGGAGGATCCCCAGGGTCAGTCACCGCCAGGAGGGAATGTCAGCGCCTCAGGAGCAGGCTAACTGTCGTCTGCTCAACTGAGCCCCAACTGTGGGAGGGCTGGCTTCTTAAATTATTAAATATCTATTTAACAACAAAAAGAGAAGTCCAGTCAGCACCGCCTCGAGGGTATAATCCTGGCGGCTCCTGAGGCTCACAGCATCAGATTCCTTCCTCCTGCGCGGCTGTTTCAGTGTTAGGAGCTCAGGTCCTTTATTCATTCACCCAGCAGATGTTTACTGTATACCCATCAGGTGCCAGGCTCTGGGTGAGGTGGGGAATCCAAGGACAGGAAGGACGGCTCCTATTTTTCAGGCAGACACACTCTATTATAAATATGACGAGCGCTGGAATCGTATATAGAGAATTCAACGGCAGCCATCTAAATAAGACTTCCAAGAAAAGAAAATACTACGGCTAAATACACAAATCTTATATAAATATAAAATTGAAATGGCATTCATTCATTCTAGGACATTGGGCAAAGTTTCGGAGGGAAAAGACCCCTTATTCTTTTGTTGGCAGCGAATTAAACCACTTTCCTGATTTCAAGGACTGCTTCAGTAAAATACAACTAAAGTTTTGATGATGTAATTAACGGAAAACGGTTGCATTTATTCTGGGACATGTCTGGATCCCACAGAGTCTGCCGCAGTCCCATGGAGCTGTTCCCCAAACCCATATCTGTTCTTTTTTTAAAAAATAGGTTTTTATTGATTTTAAAGAGAGAAGAAAGGGAGAGAGAGATAGAAACATCAATGAGAGGGAAACATCAACATCGATCAGCTACCTCCTGCATCTCCCCTGCTGGGGATCGAGCCTGCAACCCTGGGCATGTGCCCTGATGGGGAATCGAACCAGCAACCCCCTGGTACATAGGTTGATGCTCAACCACTGAGCCACACCGGCTGGACAACCCAGATCTATCCTTTAAGAGGCCAGCCCTTCCAATCAGTTGTGGAGCTTTTGACCAAGGGGCTGAAATTGTCAGCCCCTTTAGAGGTGAGTGTCTAAAAACACTAAAGTCCTAGCCCTGGCCGGTGTGGCTCAGTTGGTTGGGCTTCCTCCTGGGCACCGAAAAGGTTGCTGGTTCGATTCCCAGTCAGAGCACATGCCTGGGTTTCGGGCTCAATCCCCAGAAGGGGGTGCGCAGGAGGCAGCCGACTGATGTTCCATTCTCACATCAATGTTTCTCTCTTCTCTCTCTCTCTCTCTCTCTCTCTCTCCCTCCCTCAAAATCAATAAGAAATAAAAACACTAAAGTCCTTTCCTCTCTCATTTTCTCTGTCTTTAAGAATCCAAACATTTCACTATGTGGTTGCTGAGACCCACTCACCTGTGCCTAGCATAGTGTACTAAAGTGCGCCTAGCTGGGTGCATGGGATTTAGTTCTAGGCTGCTGGGTTGGCACATAAATCAGTGCGATGCCCCCAGTTTTCAGCACGCGAACGATGCCTCCTGGCCCCCCAAGTATGGGAGGCTCAGGTTTAGAGCTCAGGCAGGCATCGGACGTCCAGGCCTCCGTTTACTTGAAGGCTGGGGTGAAGCTGCCCAGAATCCCCAGCACCTGAAACACTGCAGGGTGGAGACATGGGAGAGATTCCGAGAAGCTATGTTGGCCACAGGAGAGAAAAGGCCCAGGGGTGGGGATTAATTTCCATTAGCTCGTCGGCTCCGGCTGCTCCACATCGGCACACTCAGCACATTCACTCCCGGCGTGGCCCAGGCCCAGCAGGAGCCTTCCAAGTGCAGGAGAGGCGGTGGCTGGGAGCCAGCTGGGCTGGGAACCCGGGTGGTTCGGAAAGGCCCAGGCGGCGGCCGTGCATCGGGCCTGCCGTCCCCAGGGGACTTGGGCTACTCTTTAGGGACCTGCTGTGGAAAGGAGGCCTCGGCAAGGCCCTGCCAGCACAGGCCTTATTTCTAGGGCCCTAACCCCACCAGCACAGGAGAGGAGACAAGTCTGCCAGCATGGCCTGATCGGAGCTACTCGTGACTCTGCGGCCATCAAGTCCAGGGCCTCTCCATTCCCATTTGTGTCTCTCCCTTTCTTTCCCAGGCGGTTGCCATCCTCATTCCTCCCTGCATGTCAGGCCTTCCCCAGAAAACTCTGACCAAGGAGCTAGAATTAGTGTCTGGGCATCGTGACTGAGTGGTCTTTCCTTTATACCCCCCTTCAAAGGTTTAGTTTGAGCCCTGGCCAGTGTGGCTCAGTTGGTTGGGCATCATCCCATGCACCGAAAGGTTGCCAGTTCAATTCCCAGTCAGGGCACATGCCCAGGTTGCAGGCTCGATCCTCGGTAAGGGGTGTTTCCCTCTCTCTTTTCCTCTCCCTTCTTCTCTCTCTAAAAATCAATAAAAATATTTAATTAGAAAAAAAAAAAGGTTTACATGGCTGCTGTGGCTCAGTGGTTGAGCATTGACCTATGAACCAGGAGATTACAGTTCGATTCCCAGTCAGGGCACATGCTCAGTTGCGGGCTTAATCCCCAGTAGGGGGAGGGCAGGAGACAGCCAATCAATGATTCTCTCTCATCACTGATGTTTCTCTCTCTCTCTCTCTCTCTCTCTCTCTCTCTCTTCTCTCTCCTTTCCTCTCTGAAATCAATAGAAATAATTAAAAAAATAAAAAGGTTTAGTCTGAGGCCAAGTAAACCCACAATACCAAAACTCAAATACTTACCCACTAATATGTGAGTTCATACATGGAAAGTGCTTAAAACAGTACCTGGCCCACAAAAAGCTTGCTGTCACGTTAACTATCATCGTCAGCATCACTATTACTATTACTACTATTACTATTACTATTACTATTACTATTACTATTACTATTACTATTACTATTACTACTTGCAGGCCCATCCTAAATGCTGCGGGGAGCACGAGGCAGGCTCACTCTCCCCAAGGGCCTCACAGGCTAGCTGAGGAAATAAGACACAAACCCACAAATAGTTAATTTTGCAACCACACAAGAGATAAAGGGCAGTTCATTTTAATAATACAAAAGCTGCCACCAGGTAATACTGGATTAGTTACCAGATAAATGGCACAGACAATAAATGGTTGGGGTCAAAGAGGAGGGAGGTCATTTCTAATTGGAGTTGTCAAGGAGGGGAAGGGAGCTCACGAAGAAAACCACTTTGGACAGGCAGAGGAGGAGGGGAGCAGGGAGGCGGAATGCGCCCGCGCAGAGGCAGAGAGGACAGAGCTCATTCGAGGGGACTACTGAGTAGCTACAGGTAAGAAGAAAGCATGTCGAAAACAGGCTTTAAACTAGATGTGGAAAGCCTTGAATAAAAGGCTAAGTAGTTTAGATTTCATTCTAGAGGCAAAAGGAACCATTGAAGACACGGCAGGATTATTTCCTGAAATATTAATTTGTAGGGCTTCCCAATGATAGTAAACAGACAGCTTAAATTTAAAAAGAAGTGTGCAGAATGACAGATCTCAGAGGGAAGGGGGGTAAAGGGGATGGGATGAAATTAACCAAAGAACATATATGCACATATGCATAGCCCATGGACACAGACCATAGAGTGGGGAAGGCCAGGGTGGGGCGGGGCCTGGGTGGAGGGAGTACAAAGGGGAGGAAAATGGGGAACATCTATAATATTGTCAATAATAAATAAATTTTAAAAAAAGGATTCTGAGGCATACAAAAGGTTTGATAAGTAGAAAGGCATGCCCAGTTCTCAAATAGGAAAACCCAGTATCATCAAAATATCAGTTTACCCTAAATTGACCTATATGCTTAATATTATTTTAAGTCTATTTAAATTATGTAATTTAAATTTAGGCCAACTAGAGAAACTATAGAAAAATTCATTGGGAAAAGCAACTAAAAATAGCTACAAAAATTAAAAAAAAGAAAGGTAATAAAGGATGAACAATTTTCTCAGATATCCTTTCTATCAAATATTAAATCACAGTATAAAGTTATAATAATAAAACTGTGTAGTGCTAGTGTATGAATAGATATAGGCACATAGAAATACTCCCAAGTACACATATGCAGTTCCTATTTGATAAAGGTGGCATTTAAAATAAGGAGAAAGACAGGTCACTGGGCAAAGGGTATTGGCAAAACTAGACAGTCATCCAGGAAAAATTAAAAACTTAAAAAATATATATTTTATTGATTTTTTACAGAGAGGAAGGGAGAGGGATAGAGAGTTAGAAACATCGATGTGAGAGAAACATCCATCTGCAGCCTCCTGCACACTTCCTACTGGGGATGTGCCCGCAACCAAGGTACATGCCCTTAACCAGAATCGAACCTGGAACCCTTCAGTCTGTAGGCTAACGCTCTATCCACTGAGCCAAACCGGTTCGGGCAGAAAAATTAAATTTATACCTCATACTTCAGGATACATTTCATTTGGGTAAAAAATTTAAATGTATAAAATGAAACCATAAAACTACCCTACTTAATGTTGTTGTTGTTGTTTTTTTAAATAACCTTTGTTTAGGGAATATGACACAAAATCCAAAATCCAAAAAATAAAAGACCTACAGTTCAACTATGTTAAAAATTTTTTTGTATGGGATAAAATACCATAGCAAAATCAAACAAATGAGGAAAGATGTGAAACAAATCAAACAAAGGAGGAAAGATATCACAAAGGGCTAATGACCTAGTATGGAAAGAGCACCTACAAATTAATGAGGAAAAAGACCAATAATCCAATAGCAAAATGTTCATAGGGACATGAACAAAGAATTAATAGAGAAAAACCACAAAAGTTTCTTGTGTAGAAAGTTATGCAAACTACTCATAATAGATGTGCAAATTAAAAGTATATATATATACACACACACACACACACACACACACAAGTCTAATACATGGTTCTTAACTAGTTTGAACAAACGAATCATAAAAGACATTTTGAGATAACTGGGAAAATTTGAATATTAAGTGGGTATTAGATTATATTGGAGACTTATTGTTAACTTTATTAGGTATAATAATGGTATTGTGGTTAGTTGAAAAATGTTCTTGTTTTTCAGAGATACACACTAATGTATTAGTGGTAAAATGTCATGATGATCTTCAATTTACTTTAAAAAATACTTCAATCCCCCAAATGAATAAGCAAATATGGCAAAATATTATCAGTTGTTAAATCTAAGTGATAATTCATTCTACTTTCATCTCTTTTTTGTTGTTGTTGTTAATCCTCACCTGCGGATATTTTTCCATTGATTTTTTAGGGAGAGTAGAAGAGAGAGGGAAAGACAGAGAAACATCGATGTGAAAGAAACACATTGATTGGTTGCCTCTTGTGAGGAGCCTGCAACCAAGGCAAGTGCCCTTGATCTGAATTGAACCTGGGACCCTTTGGTCCACAGGCCGACACTCTATCCACTGAGCTAAACTAGCTAGGGCTCTATTTTTTTGTATGTTTGAAATTTTTCATACTAAAAGTAAAAAAGTAAAGTGAAAGTATACCAAGATACCATGTTTCACTTAGATACCATGTTTCACTTATCAGATGGGCAAAGATCAAAAGGTCTGATAAAATACCAGTTTGGCAAGGATGGGGGTAGATGGGAAGTATTCATATGTTGCTGGAGAGGGCAGAAAAGGCAATTTGGCAAGACTGATCAGAATTACACATGCACATTCTTTTGAACCCAGTAATTCCACTTCTAGGAATTTATACTAGAGATAAACTTATACATTTGGGAAATAACCTACATACGTAACAAGATTATTCATTGCATTTTTTGAATTAGCAAAAGAATGAAAACAACCTAAATGTCCACCAAAGGGGCTGGTTAACTTAAAATTATATGTCCAGCCCTGGCCATTGTGGCTCAGTTGGTTGGAGCATCATCCTGTACACTAAAAGGTTTCAGGTTCGATTCCTGGTCAAGGCACATGCAGGAGGCAACTGGTCGATGTTTCTTTCTCACATCAATGTTTCTCTCTCTCTCCCCCTCTCCCTTCCTCTTATAAAAATAAACAAACAAATTGTATGTCCACACAATGGAATACTATATAGCTATAGAAAAGAATGAGGAGGCTATTTATCTATTAATATAAAACAGTCTTCAAGATATATTGGCTGGAGCCCAGCTAGTGTGGCTCAGTGGTTGAGCATTGACCAATGAACCAGGAATTAATAGTTCAGTTTCCAGTCAGGGCACATGCCCGGGTTGTGGGCTCGATTCCCAGTGTGCGACATGAAGGATGCAGCCATCATTGATGTTTCTCTCTCTCTCTCCCTCTCCCTTCTTCTCTAAAAGCAATAAAAATATATTTTAAAAAAAGTTAAAAAGGGATCTTTCTTGAGGAAGCCTGCATTTTTATCAGCACATAGCCTTAAGCTGTGGGTAAGCTAGGTGGTCAGAAAGGCAAGTGGGAGAAGAGGCACCGTGGGAGGCCTGGACCACCAGCCTGGGCTAAAAACAGTTACTGAATGTTGAGCCCTTTGCAGGTTTACAACTTGGGATTTCACTCCTTTCTCACACCAGGAAGCCAAGAGCTTAGGGAACCTGAGTGAGTAACACTTTAACACCCATGAGTTTGTGACAAACTTCGATGACACAGACGCCAACCCATTATAAAGCCTAGCCCAGGCCCTCCGGGACACATCATAAATGATGGTGGCACAAATTCTACTCCTCTTGTTTACTTTGGAGAGGATTTTTTCTTTCAATCTACCAACTTTTATCACAGTGGTATTATGAACAGCTAGCACACAGTCCCCCTCCCTGTCTATAAGGATTTAAAACATAGCCAGGGTTGACTCTAACAGAGAACTTAGGATTCATACTACACACCTGAAAATGCAAGAATAAAGCACACAAGAATGAATTTAAAAGTGATCAGAGTTTAACACTAAAATGCTGGCTAACTAGGATGGGGTGCATTAATACCAAGGAAGACGATACAGCCATGAAATTGATAGTTTGCATGTTTACGGACATGAAAAGATATTCATAGTATACTGTTCAGTGAAAAATATTCTAAGATTGCAATATAGATAACATTTCAATATTACACACATATATATATACACAGCCATATACCGTATCTATAGACATTAAAATATCTACATGAGACATGAACAATGTCTAGTTTTTTGTTTTTTGATTTGCTTTTCTAATCTTTCCTACACCAAATTATATTCTTGTAAAATACAAATACTTAAAGATATAAAAGTAGCCCCAGCTGGTGTGGCTTGGTGGTTGAGTGTTGACTTAGGAACCAGGAGGTCAGGGTTCAATCCCTGGTCAGGGCACATACCCAGGTTGTAGGCTTAATCCCCAGTAGGGGGCGTGCAGGAGGCAGTCAATAAATGATTCTTTCTCATCATTGATGTCACCATCTCTCTCTCTCCCTCTCCCTTTCTCTCTGAAATAAATAAAAATATATTAAAAAAATAAAGATATAAAAGTAATCACCTATCATTTTTTAATAAAATTGAGGCTTTATATATTGTAGGAAAAGAAAACAAGTTATCTTAGACCAATTTAAATAAAAAATTGTTTTTGAAGAAGACTAGTTTTGAAGATGACAATGGTTTTAGAATGGCAGGGAAGAGGGGGTCTTGCTTAAAGCCCTCAGAAGGAAACTGGCAAATGTGTATGTGTATACTAGTATACGTGCACGTGGGTACTTGTGTGCATGTTTGGGGGGTGAGGGAGAGAAGCAGTAAACTTACCCAGAGAAAAGAAGTTGAAGGACAGTCTAAAGAATTTGAACTTTATACTCCAGATAAAGAAGAGCCTGAAGGTTCTTAAGTAAAGCAACACCTCACTAAAACGTTACTGGAGGTCACCCAGTCGGTGTGGCTCAGTGGTTGAGTGCTGACCCATGAACTAAGAGGTCCCTAGTTTGATTCCTGGTCAGGACACATGCCCAGGTTGCGGCTCAATCCCCAGTTGAGGGTGTGTAGGAGGCAGCCAATCGATGTTTCTCTTTCATCGATGTTTCTCTCTCATCGATGTTTCCATTTCTCTATTCCTTTCCTTTCCTCTCTTTATAAAATCAGTAAAAACATATTTTTTAAAAAGTTGTTGGAGGACGATTCTAACTGCCCTGTGTAAATGGGATTGGACAGGGGAGAGGCCGGAGCCAGGGAAACCAGCTCTCAGATGGCTGCAGAAGTCTCTTGTGAGGTGACATGGCCCACTGACAAATGAACTGTGGAAATGAAATGACAGGAGCTGATTTGAACAATAACACAGAACACGGGTCCGCTGGCCCTGCAGGTGATAGTATTCAGAGACTGTAAGACAGAATTAAAAATGAGTTCAGAGTTTTGATCCAAGAGGCTCAAGACGCTGGCGGTGGAAGGAAAAATGGGAAGCAGTGTCTCAGGTAAGGCACCGAGGAGGAGAGAAGGCAAGTCTGGAGGTCATTCAAGAGGCCCGGGTGCTGTAGCACAAGCAGCACTGCTATGACTTTAAAACCCTGCGATTTTTGTCCTGTCCTGCCTGCCACTTCCTGCTGTGTGACCTCCCTCATCTATGAAGGGGCACGGTAACAGTTACCCCAACCTCCTTCAGAGTGCCTGAGGGTCAGCCAGATCTTCTGGATAACAAGCACGGAGAACACGGAGCAGCTGAGCAAACACCGAGCACTGTTGTTGGGCGTGCAGGTGACGGCTGCATGGAAACACGGCACTCGCTGGGACTGCGGGGCACAGAGGTCGAGATGCCCAGGACTCAGCCTCAGCCCAGCCTTTAGTGAATAGAGAGAACTTCTGGAGAATCCACTGATTTGCTAGAAAGGATCGATTCACTTTCCCAAGCCAGGAAGCAGAGCTCCACAGTTCAGGGTGAAGAGGCATGCGGTCAGCAGGTCAGCGCTGCTCCGCAGGTGCCTTCTCCGCAGGCCGCCAGAGTTGGAAAGGCTTGAGCATCATCTGGTTCCAGCCTCTCACTTTCCAGTGAGGAAACAGAGGCCCTGACTTGGCCAAGGTCACTGAATGAGAGGAAGCCCATGACAACAGCAGGAGGACAGATGAAGCACTTTGCTGGGACGGATCATTTTTTCTTCCACACGGCCACCAAGCTGGCTCACACTGCCACTTCTTCCTGGACTACTATGCCTCCTCCCCTAATGTAACCATGTCGATTCCCTGTGAAAGCAGGTTGATGGGCTGGGAGGAGCTCCATCCCTCCAAGCTCCCCTGAAGGCCAGGGCTCCAGTCCTGAGAGCCCAGAGCTCTCCCTGCTAATGGCGTCCACCCTGTGATTCTGCAACCCTGCCATTCCTTTGCAAATAATCCCCACTTTAAATTCCTCAGCCACTCCTTTTTGAATATATATATGTGTATATATATATCCTATCTAATAAAGACAGAATATGCAAATTGACCATAACTCTGCGACAAAAGATGGCGGCGCCCACAGCCAATAAGGAGGGAATATGCAAATTGACGAGACAAGGTGAGAGGTGGAAAGCGGCTCTGGGCTGGAGCAAAGGAAGCTGGCAGCCAGGGGAAGGAAGGCCTATTCTTGCACGAATCTTCATGCATCGGGCCTCTATTATATACCCATATTTTTTAAAAAATTGATTTCAGAGAGGGAGAGAGAGAGAGAAACATCAATGATGAGAGAGAATCACTGATTCTCCTGCACACCCTACAAGGGGGATCGAGTCCACAACCTAGGCATGTGCCCCGACTGTGCGGGAAGCCACCCACTGCCCATACTATAATGAGAGTGTACCAAGGAATGCGGAAGGCCGATGGACCTTGGGTGTTAGCAGGGCTAACACCAAGCACCATTGTCCTGTTGAGATAGCGGTGGCTCGAAGCAATTTCCTGACCTAATAGCCTCAAAGTAAATGTTTACTGAACCTTACTTATCTTTACTGATCTTTATTGACCTTAGAGACGGTCTGTCTGCTACCTGTTTGCTGTGCTTTACGGAGGGCAAGAGGTGTAGCTAAAATTGAATAAAAAGCAGATAAGGCCAGGTTTCAGTGTGCCTCTCCAAGAGAGAGGTCTCCACCTGGCACTCCATGCCTTCTAAATTCATATTTCTTGTATAGTATTTTCATTTTTGCATCAGCCCCTCCTTCAGACCCTGAACCCCCGCCGCAAAGGTTGTGGCACAACTGGGAATTTAACCATGGTTAACGCTCAACCACTGAGCCACGCCAGTCGGGCCAGCCACTCCTCTTGAGTTTCCTGCTACTTCCTGCCCGGACCCTGAAGACAGCCATAGCCTATGAGGGCCCCTGCAATGTGGCTCCTGCCTGCCCCTCCTATCTCCACCCACTATTGTCCTCATGCTCAAACAAGCCCCTACTCATCCTTGGATGACTTATAAGCTATAGGTTACGCTATAAACTCACAGTTCTCAGTAAACGTTCATTGCATTATCATGACTTGTCATTATGCACATGTCTGTAGGTCTATAAACACATGTGATTCTTTTATCTACTTCCTTCTCATTAGACTGTACAATGAGATTCCTTCGTTGATCTAGTTTCTAGAGTCTGAAGGCCAAAGGGTTTGGAGGCAAAATGCTCCCAGAGATTTGGCTGCTACCAAGCCTCCCTGTCATTCTCTCTCAGTGACACGATTAAAAGGGAAAATGAACAATTGCTACGGATGCTCTGAAAACACCACCTCTTTGGCCAAGCAGCATGCACGGGGCCCATTGCAGCGGGTAAGAGGAGTGGGTGCTGGCTGCTCCCGGGAGCCGTGAGCACAGCCAAGGCCTGGGGCAAGAGCCTGCCCTTGGGAACGGAGCTGACAGCCCACAGGAATGTCCCAAAGATGGAGGAGACTATTAGCATGGCTCACTCACTGCACCGCACGGGGAGGAAAGAGAGTCTTATTATTAACCTCGGTGTATTAATATTTGATCAAGCGTCTCCACGATGATAATCATCCAGAGAAAGGGAGCCTTTGTTCTGACAGCTCTTATCAAGAGGGGAGAGGGGACCACGGGAGAGGTGTCATGTGCTGGGCGGGACCACACAGTGCAGGTGGCGCGCTGGCCTCCCTTGCAGGTTGGTCTGCGAGGGAACTGGAGGTTTATCTGCACAGTGGCCTATCTAGGGGAGGGAGGGAAACTCACAATGGCTGACCTCCAAGAGGAAGCTGCTGAGCCAATTTTTTTCCTTCAGACAGTACACTGAAATGATGGTTAATAATTTTAGATATTTCCGTGAATAGTATATTTTCTCAAAGTATAGTCTCTAAATGAAACTCCATTTCATGTTTTGAAATCTAACAAGAAAACACTTTAAAGACCTCTCGCTAATGACACCATCTCTGTTCTCACAGGTAGCTTAAGAGAGACATTAGGACCATAAACACCCAATGCCTTGGTCGCCAGCAGCTGCATCTGAATGTATCAACTTAACAGAAGCTGCTGATCCCCACCACGGTGTGGTCAAACCCTGCTCTCTAATATAAATCATTCACCCTCTGGACATAAAGCCTTTCTCAGGCAACTGGGTACCTGGACTCAGTGTCATCCTGGTACAGGTGGGGAAAGGAGTTGAGGGAGAGGCTAAGCATCATCTTTTGCCACCAAAGTCAGGAAGGAACCCAACGACCCTCTCCAGAAAGTTCCTGGGGAGCCACGGTGGGTGGGCAGGCAGCAGCAGGGTCTGAGAACCACAGTCCTAAGGCTCTGAGGGAACACCTGTCAATCACAGAACTTGACCTTGGGGCCTGGGCACAATGGGTCTGGAAGGTGTTCAAGGTTCAAAGTGGCAGCAACTCCGTGATTCAGAGCACAGGATGCAGCTTGCAGTGCACCTGCTGTCCTTCTGCATTCTCTGAATTGTCCTCAACCAACCTCGCCGCTCGGCCTCATCTCATTTCTAGTGAAAAGGCTACAAAGAGAGAATGCAGCAAGGAAGCACATCTCTAGTTTGAAGCATCATTTGGGTTCCAATTTTCAGTGGGCTACACAATTGGGTGCTCTATGTTGGGAAGGGGAGCTCTGTGGTTTGCCCCTCAGTAATTGTTCAACAGGCCAAAGAAGAGGACGAAGAGGTGTTTGGCCCTCCTTCTTACAGGCCTTCTCAGGCGGCCCTGGGCCGCAACCTTCCAGAGGCCTCTGTGCACCATGGAGCTGAGATGCCAAGCTGTGTGCAGGTGTGAGGCAGGGGGAGCAGGAGGGAGGAGGAGAGGGAGGGGAGGGAGGGGAGGGAGGCTGGTGCACAGGGTTTCTCTTTGCGGGGCGCCTTTCTGTGGCATTGCTCCTCTCCTAGCTGGGCCACATCTGCCCTGAGCCACTGGGGTACACAACCAGGTGTGAGGAGGTGTGCAGGCAGGCGGAGGCCTCCCCTGGGATGAGGAGAGAGTGCACAGAGGGCGGGCATTCTGGCTGGGTAATTCCCTTGCAGCCTGCAGTGCCCCATCCCTCCTCCAGGTGCCACAAATGTTTACCGAATGGCTGCCAGTTTGAAAAGGGGAAGGACAGGCAGGGGGTGTGACAATGAGACGACTCTAGGAGGCACTGAGAGCTTTTCTACTGTAACACTAAGGCTGGAACCTTTGGGAGGGATAGGAATTTGGCCTGTTCAGCTGCTCCCTTCCTCTAACCTTTCAAAGCAGATCCAAAGAGTGGCCTGCCTGGGAAGGTGCCAGAACCATCAAAGCAGAGGACAGCTCCCTGTTCAGGAAGAATCCTCATGGCCACTCACCACGGAACCTCAAAAAGTGCTGCCAGCTTTAGAAGCTGACATTGAGAACTAATGTCTGCCCAGGGAAGCTACTGGGTAAATATTCCTGCTGGGCTCCCAGCCCTCCCCTTGGCATTGCCAAGGTCAAATCCATCTTCTCCCGGGAGCCTTCTGCAGCCTGTTCCTCCCACTTTCCCTGACCCCATCCTACTTTCACTTTAACCAGGCTGATCCTCAGTTTCAAATCCAGAGTAATTCATTCTGGAGAGGTCAATGTGGTGGTTTCCACACAGAGGAACCAGATGGCTCGTTAATTCTGGCCCAGGGAGGGAGCGCTGGGGATGATCAGAGAGGCAGAATAGGGGCTGCTTCCTTTGGGGCCGAGAGAAAGTTGACTGAGAGGCAGCAAACATGGAATCCAGTTAACCAAATGCAAGTCTTCTAGCTACAGGTCACTAAGTAGAGACGGCCTCACAGGAGCTGCTACACCAGGAAGGGCATTTAACAAGCTCATCCTTGGGTTCCTCAGGCCGATGGAAGAGACACACAGCTGGGATCCCGGCTGGTTGGCCTTAAGGAGAAAGCTCCCGTGGCACGGGGCTTCATCCTCATGGGCACTGGGTCTCTGGGGACGAAGCCGAGAGCTCCAAACACAAGCTTCAGCCTAATTTCCCCAGTCCCTGGTTCTTTTCTCCAACCCAGGCCCTCTAAGAAAAAAGAGGGTTAAGAGGGAAGAAACTGACCCTAGAGCAGGCCAAGGTCAACTGGGCCAAAGAATGAATTAATGATCTTGAATGTCTGAAGTTGGTAGAAGAGAAAGGACAGAAAGATACTAAGATTTCCTATAAATACAAACATTCATTTGCCTAGTATTTTATTATTAATAAGAAGCTTTCATAAACTTCCCCTTATTTGATATTCACAGCCTTGGGAAAGCACTGCTGTCCTGATTTTATGAAACAGGAAATGGATCCAGCTGTCCTCCGCAGCAGTAGCATTAGAGGTGGAACCAGGACTTGGATCTGGGACTGGTGACATTTTCCTCTTTACCCAGGACCTTCCATTTCAGAAAGAAAAGGCCAGGCCAACCTTGCCACATACACCCACAAAGCAGATCACCACCATCTTATAAGAAACACAGAACCAAGCGCCTTCCTGGCCGGATTACTCTTAGGAGTGGAGGTGGCCGTGCAGCACGCTGAAATGATGGGAACCGCAGGTAGCTTCTGCAGCCTAAGCCTCTTTGGAAAGACTGACCCGGCCTATTCTGCCCAGGCAGCTCCAAAGACAGTCCTGAAGAGAAAAATGCCAAGAAGTCAAAACTGGGGAGACTGGCATTTCCTTTCTCTGCTCTGCCTACCCACCTGAATGGGTCCACTGGCCATTCTCCTTTGGACCTTCTCAAAGCTTTGGCTTCTCCCAAATTCACTCAGAGTGGACTCGTAGGTTTTTGTTCGTTTAAAAAGATCCTGAATGGACCCCAAACTTCCATGTTTACTTGTTAGCCAGTTGTTCTCTTTTCTTTTTTAAAAAAATAAATATATTTTTATTGATTTCAGAGAGGAAGGGAGAGGGAGAGAGATATAGAAACGTCAATGATGAGAAAGAATCATTGATTGGCTGACTCCTGCACACACCCTACTGGGGATCGAGCCCACAACCCTGGGCATGTGCCCTGACCAGGAATTGAACCATAACCTGGTTCATAGGTCGACTGAGCCATGCCAGCCGGGCTAGTCAGATGTTCTGAATTGTTAAGGTCCATGTAACTCTGCACACTGTGGTTCCTCTCTTCTAGGTAGGACATTCGGATTCTATGGGAGATAGGTGAGGAACAGGCAAGGCTGGCGGAGACTCTTTCCTGACTAACCCATTTCCACTAGTTTCCTGGGCTGCTCATCAGACCTGGTTATACTTATAGGCCAAGTGGACAAACTCATACCCTATCCGCCTGTCAGAGTCACATGCACCCTTCAGTCCCAGCCCAAGCCACCTCCTCCACAAACAAGTCCTTGATTCTTTCTGCAGCTATTCCTTTGCTCTTTCATTGCTATTTAATTATGTGTCTTTCCTACAGTTCTTCTCTAATTCTACTCGTGCTAATTAATTATAATCATCGTTCATTTTCCCTAATAGATCAGAAACTCCTTAGAGACAGATACTATGTAGAATTCATCTCTGCGCTTCCCCCTCCACTCTCATGTCTGGCCAGGGGTTTAGCTTTGTACATAGTAGGAGTTCAATAGATAGCTGTTAAAAAGAAATTTGCCTTAGTTTCTTAAGAAACAGGGTGTATGTGAAATGGGTAAAATGATCCCTGCACAAAAGACAGCCCCACTCCTCAAAGGCCCTATGTCAAACCTTATGGAATATGGTTCCCCTCTCCCTCCAGCCACATCACCAGGGTCCCTGCAGCCAGAGCAGCCAGCACAAGATATAAAGAAGGCACAACCGGACCGGCAAAGGCAAGGGTTCTGAGTTTGGTTATATAAAGAGGTTAAAATTACATAAGCAAAAGCAAGGGGCTGGTGCTCTTATATGTCCTCAAGGAAGGATTTTGTGAGGGAGGGGGTGGTGACGAGGCAATGAAGGAAAAAGAACAGGAGTTTCCTGCCAAGAACAAGGACACAAAGGGGGATAACCGAGACCTGAATGGATTCCCCACCAGGACAAGAGAACGGGACACCACCCCATTCCTTTTATGGGGACACCCAGACTCTGAGGTGAAAGGTCATTATGGTCTCAGAGGGGCCTAAGGCTCTGCTTATGCCTCAAGGTCAGCTTATGCCCCAAGGGATGTGGGAGCAGAGGGAGGGAAGTTGGAAGAGTCAGATAAAGCCATGAGCAGCAGGGGCGGTGGGAGATTCACTCCAGAAAGTGCCTGTGGGAAAGCCTTACCCGTCTTACGAGGCAGAAGATGGGAACAAGCAAGGAGTGGGGGAAACAAGTCAGATTTGGGCCCGTCACTGGTAGAGCAGGTGAAACAATCCACCCCTACACCACCCCGTATAACTCAAACTCTCTTCACTGGCCAAGGACTGGGGGTCAGAATATAGCTCCCTGGGCCAGGCGCCAGGGAGGCAGTGTGCCAGGGGTTGTTGGGAGATGGTGGGGGCTGGGGAGGGGGATTTCAAGAATCATATCTCAGCCAGCAAGGGGAGGAAATCTATTCTGAACCTGCTAAGTAAAAATCTAATTTAATTCCAGTTTCAGGATAAGAGGTTTAGTCCAGAAAATCCTCCTTCCCGAGGCAGTGTGGGAGGATGTTATCTGTTCTCAATTTTCTATCAAATCGCTCTTTCCCTTCGGGACCACAGAGAGGATGAGGCAGTTCCTCCATCCAGGCCCAGGCAGGAGGCTGAGGTGCCTACGGAGGCCCCACACAGCTCTGCCCGGCTGTCCATCCCCTCGGACTCTTCTTCGCCCAGACCTCCTCTCACTTCTGACTGTGGCCACAGGTCATGCAGGGCACAGGCAGAGGGCAGGGCTCCACTGGCACCCTCTCCGCCTGGGAGGAAGTGCAGGACACGTGGAGCAGAGGCTGCCTGAGCCTGCGCTCTCTCCCCAGGGGGCCCAGCCTCTCTGAGCTACGCAGCCACGTCTCCATCACCAGGGCCCACGCCAATGCACACAGAGGATTCACCGCGGGCAAGGAGGCGAGTGAACCACCCCTAACCCCCCCCAGCCCCAAACGGTACCTGCCAAGGCCTTGATCCGGGACCTCTCAAAGAGCCTGGCCGAGCTGTTGTCATTATCCAGCTCATCGTCCGGGGCATCCCAGCGGGCATTGATCCGGCTGTACGGTGGCTGGTTGGCCACGTTTTCAAACTCCGTGGCTGATGTCATGTCAGCAGGCTCTCAGCAGCTATGCCTGCCTCAGTCTTCATGGAAGAGTCCCTGGGGAGGGGGGGGGGGACAGCAACACAGTCAGGGGTTAGCTCCCACCCCCTTGGACTTTTTCTCAGGGGAAACTTATTTGGAGCATCCAACAGAAGTAGATCCTTGTGGGAGCAGCACACAGTGCCATCTGCCTGGCCATGCTTCCTACCCGGGTCTCTGGCTCCTTGGGTATAAAATATTGCAGCAGCAGCAGCAACAGTAACAGCGGCAGTGGCGGCGGGGACAGAGAGCTGATGCAGCAAGGGTCAGGATGGCCAGCAGGTGGAGACATGAGTCGCAGCAAGCCCGCTTCCTCCAAACCCACCGCCACTGCTGTGGAGCCGGGAGCCCGCCCGCCCGAGAGGGCAGCTCTCCTGGGAGCCTGAGGCTAGCAGGGCAGGCTGGGACTGGGGCCAGGACCCAACCTGGGGTCGGGGGAGAGGTAAGGGGGGGAGAAGCTGGAAGTTGCCTGAAGCTGACTCAAACACGAACCAGTGGGAAGAGGGATGAATGTGAGCTTCAGGATGCCATTGGTGTCAGCAGCCCTGGCAGCTGTGCTGGGGGAGGTTTACTCCTCCCAGAGGCTGCCCAAGAGTTCTTTCCCAGCTGCAAATATTCAGAAAGCTGAGCTCTGGTTTTGCCTTCTCTGAAGTGCAACCAGGTGCTCAGACAAGGTCTCCTGTTGAATCGCAGGACAGAACAAGGAGCCCAGACGAGCCTGCTGTTCCATCAAAGCCGTCAGCATGATGGTGGGGTGGTGGTGGTGAGGGGATCCCATGGACAATGGAGCTGTGCGTGTTCATCTATGCAATCAGCATGGTCATCGGGAGCCCTGGGTCTTCATCCATCCATCCATCCATCCATCCATCCATCCATCCAAATATGTACCAAATATGAGGTGGCAGGCACTATACTAGACAATTATGAGCAAGACAGAAAGGGCCCTGTCCTCATAGACCTTATATTCAGGCAGCAAGACAATCAAATGAGCAATTACAATGAATGTGGTGGGTGCCTCCATTGGGAAAGAATGGGAAAGGTGGGGGACTCATGGGAGCACTGGGTGTCAGGGGAAGGGAAGTTTAAGCTGATTCCTAAAGGGAGCTTGGAGGCACCCCGTGAAGGGGTATATGGAGAGGGACGAGTCCCAACAAAGGGAAGAAAGAGCAGGAGCATAGTTCTGAAAGTGAGAAAGAACATGGCAATATTAGAAGCCGTGCCACGTAACTAGAGGGTGAGGACCGGGTCAGGGAGAAAAGTGGGACAGGAAGCTAGAGGCACCAGCCTAGGTCCTGAATGTCTGGGGCCTTTGGAAAATGACTAGCTTCCTTTAGCCTTAATTTCCTCCCCTGTACCTGCCATTCGGTCATCTCCCCAGGGACCTTAAAGGACTCCAAGGTCAAGTTTGTAAGAGAGGACAGGGAGCCCAGAGCCTTCGAGTCCAAGAGAGCAAAGGGAGGTGTGTGGGGAGGCGGCAAGGCACATGACACTTGTCTACAACTAGTGAGCTGCCAGGTAAACCGCTCCCTCCACGAATATATGCACCACACACACATGCACACACATGCACTCATATCACAAACACAGACACACACTCCAACATACACATTCACCCAAGCAGGCACGCATTTGAAGAAGAAATGAAACAAGCTCATCAATCCAATCATAACTGCAGGGCTAGAGCCGTTGTTTTTCCGACAGAATCACTTCATATTCTTTTTCCCACTCTGGTTAATCAATCCCACCACATCCCTTTGAGGTGAGACGTGAGCCAGAATTATCCACTCTAATTGCACAAGGGAGAAAACCAAGCCTACTGCAACGAGGCCTCCCCAAGGTCATCTAGGGAATTACGGCTGTGGCTGGGACCACAGGCCAAGCGGCAGCCAGATCACCCCCCTGGGCCAGGCCGATTCCAAGGAAGCAAGTGGGAAAAGAACACGGTACATGGGGACAGAGGGCATGCCCCAGCATCCAGGAGTTGGCAAAGGTGTTTGCTACTCAGGGAAGGGAAGGTGGAAGGTGGAAAAGCCAGTCATTATCCCAAACACACATGCCCTACGATGCCAGGCCTGTACCCAGAACAGCCCTGTCCTTTCGGAAAACCTACCATCTTCTACAGATGCACAGGCTACTTCCAGGGCTGGCATTTCCCACCCAACTGGCTGGGCCAAGGTAGTTGGGAAGGAGTCCCAACTCCACATGCCTTTCCCCACCTTCCCCAGGGGCACTACAGCTGGCTCTGAGCAGGAGAGGGACGGACAGGCCCAGGGATCCAGTACTGAGAAGGCTGAGCTGCCAGATGCAAGAGGCAAGGTGAGATCGGATCCTGCGTGCAGGAGGTAACCAGACCCTGGCTCTCCTTGTCTTGGGCTATTTTTAAGAGTGGCCGCGAGAGGCCCAGGCCACGGGGCTGGGGGAGTGAGATTACCTTTGCCCTGGCTCCGTAAATAAGTCTGCCCCAGAAAGATGAGCCTGAGCAGGCAGCCCAGCGGCCCAGCATTCGAGACAAGATTGATGGCCCCGGTGCAGAAGAGCAGCCACTAGACAGCAATTCATCCTGCTTAAAATCGCCATGCCTCCTGTGACTGCGGCTCAGGGAAGGCAGCAGCCAGGCAACGCTCTGCCCGGACGTGAAAAAACACACGTGTGTCTAAATATACAAGTCTAGAGTTTTCTTTCTTTGTTTTTGTATTTTCTAGCAGGATCAAGTCCCTGAAGACAAACACCAAGGAAAGAAGATTCAGAAACTAAAGGGAGGCCTCTTCTTCCTGTACCCCACCCCCCGCCCCGCCATGCCCACCCCAGCGGCCTGCCCAGATGGCATTCCATCAGAGCCAAGAAGATGGAGGGGGGGGGGGGCGCGGGGTGCATAGTGGCAAGGGGAGAATCTTGGAGAATTTAAGTGTGAGCAGCAGAAAATAAGAAAATAAAAAAACTACAGATGGTTATTCCAGAAAACCAAACCAAAACCACACACACACACACACACACACACACACACACACACACCCCACCACAAAACCTCGATGCCTGAAACCAAATTTAACCCAGTGTCACCCATGTCTATTTCCATTACTATCAAAATGTCCCTTGAAGGCCTAGCAATAAAGAAGCCATCAGGACAGAAAAGAATAGCATATGTTGGGGGCTCATGGTGGGAATATCTCACCAAATGGGGAGTCATGGAAATGACATCTAAATTGCTATCTGAGGGGAACTTGGAGATGAGCCGATCTGGTCACGTTTGGAAAGCTGTCAGTCATCTGGGCATCTAGAATGGCCCTCTGAGTATGAAGGGCAGCAAGCACGTGGCTAACAGTAGACTCCACACTGTACCTCACTCCCCTGCCATGAAACCCAGGAATAAAGAAGGCCTAAGGAGTAGTTCCTTGTTCAATAACTTCCCAATTCACCCCCAAGCTTCCAAGAAGTCCTCATAACCTGTCAGCATCTGGTCAATCTGTAGGTGGGTCTCCTCTGGCCTGTGTGACTCTGTCCACAAAAGCCCACCTTTCCCTCCCATCTACCTGCCTGTCTAGCAGCTGGGTAAGCCTGTCTCTAAATGCAGAGTCCCTCCTCTGCCAGCCTGACCCCCGGTTATATCTTGGGCAGGATGGGTCCCTAGAAGACTTGCCCACAGCTCAGTACTGAAAAGCTCATCTGACTGCACAGGGCCCTCACTGGCAGAAGGCGTGCCTGCTTGGTTAGTAGGTTTCACAACATCACTGACGAAACCCACAGCTCCACCCTTCCCACGTGTGCCCGGGAACCCATCCGCTTCTGAGATCAGGTCGTTAGGCCTCAGAATCTCAACCTCCTGTGTTATGCCCAGTTAATCCCCGGGCGGCTGGAACCCAAGAAGCGGCTGCAGTGGCAGCTGCTCTCGGCAGGCGGGGTGCTGCCGCAGCCCTAGCTAGAACTCACCTCGGCCCTCCCCACAGTGCTGAGCACAAGGGGACGGATGTGCTTCTCCTCCCTGTCCCATCTCCTCTTCTCTGGGCCACACAAATGTGTGAAGCAACAAAGCCCCGTCTACTTCAGGCATGGGAAACAGGGGCGGGAGGGGGGGCATGCAGGGCGATGCCGCTCTGCCTTAGCAGGGTCACAGGTGGAAGCTGTTGGAATAGCTTGGACACCATCTTCCTTAAATAGAGAATTTAGACCCATTCTGCCTGTGTTTTCTCTCTAGCTGTGAGGTTTGACCCCTTACCTGCTGTCTATTTTGTATTGCCCCCAAACCTGGTTTTTAGATATATTTTAGTACTATGACAACCCAGGTCAGGAGATTAAACCCTGAAGTTTCTCCAGTAACTTTTCTGCCAATGCATTTATAATGCACAGTCACAGACACCCTAAATAGTCAAATATATAAACAGTCACTAAAACAGCATGAGAGAATGAAATGCTGAATACTGAATAAATAAAACCAGCAAGAGAGCCAGTGAGATGCCCAGTAGATTTTCAGAGTTCTCTAAATCTACCTCCAGCCTTACCTTCCTCCCTACCCCCAAGCTCTAGTCTGGCACCTCCCTCTGTCTACCAGACATCTCTACCTAGAGATTATAGCTCAGTCTCAATATGGCTAAAGCTGAACACATGGCTCCCAGGATAGGAGAATAAGGGGGTTTCAAGACCTTGGTGATAGAGAGGACAGGTAAGCACACCACCTGCAGGTGACCTTTCCAGCAGATGGACATTACCTCCAGCGCCTGGACTAAGCCGCTTCCCCTCCCTCCCAGAGCACACTCTGCTTTTCCACTCTGTAGTTCCCATCCCGACCTGCCTGGCTTTCAGTTCATCAGCGGCAGGATGTGGTTTGGGTTTCTTAAAGTCTCAAGATTCCTATCCACGGTTGCTACCATCAAGGATCCCCATGCATTTGCAAGGTCCTGGTCATTCTAGCCCACTGCCATTTGGTAAGGCCTTACCCAGACCCTTCTGCTCCAGTTTCTGTCACCAGGCAGGGACATCAGGCACACATGTCACAACTTGTCCCCTCATCATGGAAAAATCTCTTACTAAGAACTGGCTCTGGTTATGCTGCAGCTGCTGGGATGGGGGTGAAGGGTGGGATCATGGCCCCAACAGCTCTTACAGAGATTTGGTTGGGGAACAGGTGCAGCTCAGCTCTGATATAGGGATTGTCCCATTAGCCCTCTATCTTAAGAGCATCTCTCAGTGCCTCACGTTCTACATAGAGGCAAATGTCCACTGGGAATGATTAGAGGAGACAGGCGAGGTGATACTCAACATACATATAGAGTTTTCAAAGACCAACCTCTACTGGGATTCCTGGGCTCAATATCTACATTCACAGAAAGCTACTACAACCCTGTAACTTTTCTTATCTCTCCCAACTCACTTCTTTCAAGATAGACACTGGCTCCACTCGCCAAATAAGTAACATTCTGTGGTAGTTGAAGTGAAAGTTGATGTCCAATTTCTCATCTTCCATGAAGACTTTTCCAGAATGCCCACTGTGACCTCTCTCTTCTCTGATGAAAACTGCACAGGGTGCCAATGACGTCTCAACATTGGAAGTGATCAAGAATAGATCAAAATAATCACTGAGATATTTTTAACGAAGTAACTCATTCAGAAAAGGTCATAAAAAACAACAACCATTAGATAAGAGGTTGATGGGAGCTAAACAATAGAACCAAGTTCCCAACACTTGAATTCACTGATGAATCTTAATATCATAAGAGCAGAACAGCTAAATACTGTGTGTCTCCTAATATGATGCAATACAAGGGATGTTGAGATCAATGACATTCTTGCCCAAAAAAGGTGACCCTCAATCTGATCAAGTCTTTAGAGCTAACTTCCCATTTATAGGAATTATAGGAGATCAAGAGACAACTTAAATGACAACATAAGGAAGCAAACAAATCCAGAATATGGGACATTCTGCAGACAACTGACTGCATTTCTTTGACAAGTCAGTGGCATTAAAACACACACACAGAGAAGAAGCAAATAGTAGGGACTGCTGTAGATCAAAAGAGATTTAGGAAATGTAATAGCTGAGTGCTTTGTGTACCCTGTTTGGATCTTGAATCAAAAACAACTATCAAAAAACACTTTTGAGACAAACAGGTAAATCTGAATACAGCTTCGTCTACCTGGTGGAAAGGTCACCCACAAGTGGAATGCTGGGCCTCCCCCTGCCTAGACTCTAGGTTCCTTGTAGGCAGCAGCCATGTGTGTCTTATTCATTTTTGTATTCCAGTGCCAAGCACTGTGTTTGGGACATATGGGTGCTCAAATGTTCTCCTCCTCCTAGAGACCTGAGCTCAAATTCTGGATTCTCTTTAAACCCCTCTGTCCCACCATATACCCTGACCCATGCACTGCCCATTCAGTTTTTTCACTTATGTGTACTGAGCACTTATTTAATACTTATTCATCACTAAGGCCAGTCACTCTGGCTCTGTAAAGTGTCTTCCATTCATCATTCCTTTATGTTCTAAAGCTTCCACTTCACTTCAGGCTCTTACCGTTCCCCACCTGGACTTGTGTAATGGTCCATCTCTGTACATGCTCCATCTCTTTGATCCATCCTGCAATCTCTTTGATCCATCCTGCACAGCCCTTCTCATAATGACACACTTCTGCTCCATGAGCTTTCAGCAACAGTGTCGCACACAGTCTAATCCAAAGCCCTACACCATTCGGTGCTGAGCGCATATTCTCTCTTATGCTAACTCTGCTCCAACCAGGAGGGTCCAAGTGTTCCCCATCCCCACCATTGTGTCATGTGCTTCTACAACTTTATTTGTGTCATATCCCATATGCTGAAATTTAGGTACCTCTCATTTTCCCTTGCAATTTAAAGTAAATATAACTTGCAAACATTTAGAAACACAATATTTAACATTTTCCTAGAATCTGAGTAAGGTCGCCTCTCCTCTCCTATCCAGCCTCATGGATCCTCCATTGCCTCTGTGGCCTAGTGAAGGGCCAGTCAAGATGGGCTCAAGGAAAGCATGTGATGATGAGCTGTGCACTCAATCCCATCCTCAGTCCCAACCTCTCCCAGTCTCATTGCTGTGCTGGGAGAGGCCAGTTCCTCACCATCCTTCCCTCTGCCCATCCTTCCAATCCTGGGAGGAAGGTGGGTCTTTAGCTCTTCTCCCTTTCATCTTCGTTTTCATATGCTCACGTCTTTCCTTTCTTACATAAAACTCCTCCTTGTCATCCTTTCTCTCCTCCCTTTCAGAGTCAAACCTCAAGACAAAATTACCAAGATAAGAACAGGAGATTTACAATAAAGGAAGAGATACCCAGGTCATTCGTTACCCAAGAAACTCAGACTAAAACAAGGAGACACCCAGGCAAACATCATCCAGCTGGATAATGCCAAGGTGTGGTGACACACAGATGGGAGTGTGGGCTGGCCTAGCCATTCTGGAGGACAGCGTGCCAGTTCTCAGGCAGGTTACATATCTACAACTCTGTTTCCGGGAATACAGACCAAAGAAATTCTCACTCGGGTCTAGAAGGAGACTTATGGAGGAACAACTGTAATAATCTGAACAATAAAGATTTATTAAAAAAATAAATAAAAGGAGACTTATGCAAGGATGTTCACTGCCGCATTGATTGTGGTGGAGGAAGGTGGGTATACTAGTAACCTGGGTGTCCATCACTGGGGGACGGGTAGTAAAATGTGGTGAATGTACACATGGAGGACACTAGGCAGCATTGGGGGATCTTAAAAACATAGAATAAGAAACAGAACGAGATCCATAACACACCACTGACATAATTTAAAAATATATGCATAAAAAACGACATGTATTGTAAGAACATATACAAACAAAAATAACTCTTAAAAACATGAAAATGGTTGCCTCTAGGTAAGGAGAGAGAGGAGTAGAAAGGCAAATGGAAATAAAAGGAAATCAATCAACCAACCAACCAACCAGGAGAGGGGCCTTGACTAGAAAATGACAATGAACTGAGAGATATGATGGCTTACCTCTGCTGCTAAGGTAAAAATAGACACAGTACATTTATGTACATTCATGAGAGCGTCCTCATTCCATACCTACCTCCTCCATTTATTGAAACCTGACCTCCCCCATTTCTTCATAAAACTATTCTCTCCAAAGGGTACTGCTGACACTCCCCTTCCTTGTTGCTGAAAACAACAGGTGGTTTTCAGGTCTTCGCTTGACTTCTCAGCAGCATTAAGCTCTGCTGGCCATTCCAACATTTCCTGAAATCACTTCCTTTGTCTTCCAGGACTTGCTCCTTGTTCTCTCAACTCTCTCTTCCTCCTTGGCCTGCCCTGTGGGCTACTTTTCCTCTACCGTCCCTTGAATGGCGAATTTCTCCAGAGTCCTATCCTGGGCCCTCTCTGCTTCTTCCTGTCTACACACCCTCCTTAGGCTCTCTACTTCACTCCCATGACCTGAATACCATCTCATGATAATGGCTTCCAAATCTATCTCCTCAACTACCATCCATCACATCTGACTGCCTCTGAGCATCCACCTGGCAGAGCCACAAGCCCCTCATATTCAATATGACCCCCAACTGAATGTATCACCATCCCTGTCCCACTCCTTCCTGCCATCTTTACTGGCCACCAATATCCCAGTATCTCATCAATTCATCCCCCTCCATGTCTCTCAAATCTCTAGTCTCCGTCTCCACTGCTCCTTCGCTTCTGGCCACCATCATTTCAAGTCTAGTGATTTCCTGCTGATTTCTTTGTATCCATACCCATGCTCAGTACTGTAGCCAGAAAGATCATCTTAGAATACAAATATGATACTGTCACTTCCATACTTTAATAGCTCTTCTCTATCTCAGAAGAAAGTTTAAAACCCTAATAAATCAGTCAAAGCTCTTCATGATCTACCGCCTACCTGAACACTTTTCAACGCAACCCTTCCTCCCGCCATAAAGAACTCTATTTAGTTCCCTGGCTCTCTCTGGTCATGCTCTTCGCACATGCTGTCCCCTAAACCCAGAAAACCCTCTCTCCTTTTCAGAATAATTTCTTGTCCTTTAGAACTCATCTTAGTCTTCACTCCTTCAAACCCCTCCCCCATCTCCACAAACAGCCCCTAGGGCAGTGGGGGTGCTTCTTTTAGGTTCCCATCACACTCAGTGCTCATTTTCATCAAAGTGTTTAACCACCTTGTAGGATAACAATCTATTTCTCTATCTTTTCCAGTTGACTGTAGGATACGTGAAACCAGGGACATCCTAATTCATTCTTTTTGTCCTAATTACCCAGCATAATGCCGTGTATGTGAAATGAGACTTAAAAATGTTGAGCAGCCGAAACCGGTTTGGCTCAGTGGATAGAGCGTCGGTCTGCGGACTGAAAGGTCCCAGGTTCGATTCCGGTCAAGGGCATGTACATTGGTTGCGGGCACGTCCCCAGTGGGGGATGTGCAAGAGGCAGCTGGTCGATGTTTCTCTCTCATCGACGTTTCTAACTCTCTGTCCCTCTCCCTTCCTCTCTGTAAAAAATCAATAAAATATATTTTTTAAAAAATGTTGAGCAAATGGGGGAGATCTGAGAAATGCAGAGCCCTTAAGAGGCTAACAGTGGCTCCTGCAGAGGACACCCTATGTAGAGGGCAATTTGGAGGTCAGGGTGGCCAGGGGGCTAGAGACGTGGCACACAGCAGTAGTGCTGTGGATTGAGGCTGGGCATCGATGCCTTGACATTGCCAATTGCTGCCCCTGCATCTTCAACCACATGTTCCTGCCATCTCTTTCCTTTGGCTAGACCATGGCAGCAGGGATGGGCAGAGGCCACAGGGTCCAAGCTCCTATAAATGTCTGCAAATCTTGAAACCACTGAGAGCAGCTCTGATTCAACCCATGCCTCAATTTCCTCACCCGAAACATCGAAGAAAGCAGCAGCTTCTCACCCAGACCTATTCTAGACAGGAAAGCCCTACCGGTTAAGGCCTACCCACTCAGCGGCGGATCTTTTTACATTTTATAATTCTTCTGTCATAGAAATGTCAGTCATAGAGTGGTTTCCACCCATATATCTCTGCCACACAACAGAAAAGAGCTATCTTAAAAGTCGAACCGATACATAATATATAAATTATGGGTGCCAATTTAGTTATTCATGCTAGAGCTTTTAAAATAATTAGATTAGTGTTAATCTTTTCAAAGTTGCTCAGGCCCACAAGGCCTCCTGAGGGAGCAGGTGCCGGCTAGAGATTTCCACATGCCTGACGCAGCGGGACCGTCCTGGACACAGACAAAGGCCTGGAAGAGCCCGTGTCTGCCGTGCACGGCTCCCCAGGCCTGCAGAGAGAGCTCCTCTCGGCCACCAGAGTCTCTTCAGCCCCTTTCCCTGGGCTCTGCTGATGGGGAAGCACTGGCTGCTGGCGCAGGCAGTCGCTCTGCTGGCTCCTTATGGGACTGTGTGGCAGAGTCTGGAATTTCCTAAGACCTTTGTGTCCATTGTCCCATTTAATAAACACCCACATTCACAAACTGTTAGATCTTATTGTTGTTGTTATTTGCTGCTATTATTATTCCTATTCTATCAAAACAGAAGAGCTGGGTTAAAATCCTAACTCCTGTACTTAGTAGCTGTTTGTTCCACTATAAGTCACTTAACACCTCTGTACCTCAGTTTCCCCAGATGAAAATGAGGGAAACACCCTATATTTCTATAGCAGAGACTGCTTGGGCCCACCAATGTCCGAATTCTACCCTTTCTGCACACAGCCTGGCGGCGTCTTCCAGGCACCCTTGTAGTTTAGGTATGGCTGTGCATCACCTCAGGGTCTTAGCCATAAAAATATTCCCCATAATTCTCTTACCTTTTCCCCTAAATTCCTAGAATCTAGATTATGGGACCAAGATGGAAAGAACCTGATTTCCTGGATAACTGTGGGGAGCAAAGTCTCAATTTATACCCATTTACTCATATATGATGTGAGCAAAAAATAAAATTTTAGTTTTTAATTCTTTATTAGAGCAGTTAGGGTATCCTAATTAATATACCCACCACTTACCACATAAAGCTGTTGTGGAGATTAAATAAAGTTATGTGAAAATGATGAGTAATCTGTATAGAACCATATAGTCCTAAGGTATTGTTATTTTCAAATAATAGACAGTACCTCTTAGTATTAGGTTTGTGGGTCTCTTTAATAAGCACACTCTCATAGTAAAAAGAAAAGTGTACAGTGGGTGGAGTCTATTGGCATTGCCCTGGTGCCCCTTCTGAAACTTTTCCTTTCACCCCTGCATCAAGCCTCCATGCTCTCCCAACCTCCCTTGATGCCAAGTTCCTCCACTGAGTTGAATGATCCAAGAGACAGTCCTTCAGACCTACTCTACAATTCCTTTTTTATTTTTTATTTTTATATTTATTTATTTTTTAAAAATATATTTTTTATTGATTTCAGAGAGAAAGGGAGAAGGAAAGAGAGATAGAAACATCAATGATGAGAGAATCATTGATCAGCTGCCTCCTGCATGCCCCCTACTGGGTATTGAGCCTGCAACCCAGGCATGTGCCCTTGACCAGAATTGAACCTGGGATCCTTCAGTCTGCAGGCCGTTGCTCTATCCCCTGATCCAAACCGGCTAGGACCTTCTTTATTTTTCAAAAAATATGTTTTTATTGATTTTAAAGAGAGTGGAAGGGAGAGGGATAGAGAGAAACATCAATGAAAGAGAAACATCTACTGGCTGCCTCCTGCATGTCCCCTACTGGGGATCGAGCTGTAACCCAGGCATGTGCCTGACCAGGAATTGAACCAGCAATCTCTTGGTTCATGGGTCAGTGCTCAACCGCTGAGCCACATCAGCCGGGCCAATTCCTTCTTTAAATAAATTTGACTTTGGTAACCTAATTCCTTCTCATTGTAAGCCCCTTAAAGGAAAGGATGCCATTTTCACCTTGGAGGTCCTTGCATATGGTAGGTACTCAATTAGTACATAATAATAATTGGGTAGAACAAATGTGAGTATTTACCTTTCCAAGGGGCCAGAGTATCCCTTCCAGGAAACATATTAATAAGGGAAACATATTAATAGAATACCTTACTCAAAAGAAGGATATAAAAGAGGTAGTTTAGGAGCCAAACCAGGCCAATGTGTGAGAAATGGTTAGTCAAGGAGGCTACTCAGTACATTCAAATCATGCAAGGAAGGCAACTGTCTATTGCACCTCCAGGGAAAGTCAGTTGTGCCTAGAGAGTCCCTGAAAAGTGTAGACTTAATTCAATATACAACTTGTGCTAGCAGGCTGACCCTGGGCAGGGAGAAGGAGCTATCCAAGGTTAAAGTACGTGGTGACAAGGATGTCAGAATGAAACCCATATTTCCTGTCTTCTAGAGTTATACTTAGACCTCTTAGCCTCACTGCTGACCTGGCCATCCCCAAGGGCTTTGATGAGTTTGCCAACCACTATACTAGCATCTTGTAAGATTTGAGTACAGAATCAAGACATGCATTCACAAGTAGGTTGCCACTATTTATTCATTAAGTCAACAAAATTTTATTGAATAATAGCATCCCCAAAACCCATGACATACTTATGTATAAATATAATAAAATATATGTAAAATCTATAGGCTGGAAACTACAAAACATTGATGAAAGAAATGAAAAATCTAAATAAATAGAGAGCTATATCATGCCCATGGACTGGAAAATTAAATATTATTAAGATGTAGCCCTAGCTGGTTTGGCTCAGTGGATAGAGCATCAGCCTGCAGACCAAAGGGTCCTGAATTTGATTCTGGTCAAGAGCACGTACCTTGGTTGCAGGCTCCTCCCTGACCCTGGCCCTGGTCAGGGCTCATGCAGGAGGCAACCAGTTGATGTGTTTCTCTCACATCGATGTTTCTCTCTGTCTTTCCCTTTCTCTCCCACTCTCTCTAAAAATCAATGGAAAAATATCCTCAGGTGAGCATTAACAACAACAACAAAAAGATGTCAATTTTCCCCAAATCAATCTACAAATTCAGTGCAATGCCAATAAAACCCCCCACAAGATTTAAAAATATAAATCCACAAGCTGATTCTAAAATTTGTATGGCAAAGCAAATAGAATAGTAAAACTATTTTGAAAAAAAAAAAAAAAAAAAAGAACAAAGCTGGAAGACTTACATTACCTCATTTCAAGACTTACCATAAAGCTACAGTCATCAAGATAGCATAGTATGGGAAAAGGATAGACATATAGATAAAAGAAATAGAATAAAGTCCAGAAATAGACTGTCCACACACACAAATAGACTAATATAATGTATACAAATGACTTGCAACCGAGGTGCAAAACCAATTCAATGAAGAATAGCCTTTTCAACAAATGGTGCTGAACAACTGGACATAATATAAAAAAGAAAATAAACTTTGACCCATATTTCACACTATATACAGAAATTAACTCAAAATAAATTATAGACCTAAATGTAAAACCTGCAATTATAAAACTTCTAGAAAAAAATAAAACAGGAGAAAAATCTTAGTGATGTTAAGCAAAATATTTTAGATAGTACACCAAAAATATGATCCATAAAAGATCAGTAGCATAAAGGAAAAGTTTGATAAATTTGGCCACCTAAAGTAAAGATGTCTGCTCTTCAAAAGACATTGTCGAGAGAATAAAAATAGACAGACTAGAAGAAAATATTTGCAAAACATGTATCCGATAAAGAACTTGGATCCTGACTATATAAAGTACTCTCAAAACTCACTGATCAGATAACAAGACCTCAAATTAAAATGAACAAAAGATTTATACAGATATTTCATTTAAAAAAAGATATATGAGTTATAAGATACAAAATCAATATACATAAATCTGTTGCATTTATATATACTAACTAGAGGCCCAATGCACGAAATTCGTGCAAGAGTAGGCCTTCCTTACCCCGGCTGCCGGCACCAGCTTCCCTCTGGCACCCGAGACCCGGGCTTCCCCTGGCAGGCACTGGGGACCCGGGCTTCCCTCGCAGCCCTGGCTTCGTCTGGAAGGTCGTCTGGAAGGATGTCTGGTCTAATTAGCATATTATGCTTTTATTATTATAGATACAAACTATCAGAAGAGAAATTAAGAAAACAATCCCATTTACCATTTCATCAAAAAGAAAAAAATTATCTAGGAATAAATTTAACCAAGGAGATTGAAAGACCTATACACTGAAAACTATAAGACAAAAACTATTAATGAAAAAAATTGAAGATAACACAAATAAATAGAAAGATATTCCATGCTCATGGAATAAAAGAATTAATATTGTTAAAATGTCCATACTATCCAACGCAATCTACAGATTCAATGTACTTTCTACCAAAATTCCAATGGCATTTTTCACAGAAATAGAACAAACAATCCTACAATTTATATGGAACCACAAAAGACCCTGCACAGCCAAAGTAATCTTGAGAAAGAAGAACAAAGCTGGAGGCATCACACTCCCTGATTTCAAACTATATTCGAAGATATAGTAAGCAAAACAGTCTGCTGTTAGCATAAAAACAGACATATGGATCTGTGGAACAGAATAGAGATCCCAGGAATAGATCCAAGCATACTAATTTACAACAAAGGAGCCAAGAATATACAATGGGGAAAGGACAGTCTCTTCA
This sequence comes from Eptesicus fuscus, assembly GCF_027574615.1. Taxonomy (NCBI): domain Eukaryota; kingdom Metazoa; phylum Chordata; class Mammalia; order Chiroptera; family Vespertilionidae; genus Eptesicus; species Eptesicus fuscus. Next base: position 29,780,183 of record NC_072477.1, on the reverse strand, counting down.
ATGAATGGTATTAGACAGCTATATGCAAAAAAATGAAACTAGACTATCTTACACCATACACAAAAATTAACTCAAAATAGGTTAAAGACATAAATATAAGACCTGAAACCATAAAACTCCTAGAAGAAAACATAGACAGTAGACCCCTTAACATCAGTCTTAGTGGTAATTTTGTGGATTTGACATCAAAAGCAAAGGCATCAAAGCAAAGGCAACAAAAGCAAAAAATACATAAGTGGGACTACATCAAACTATAAAGTTTCTGCACAGCAAAGAAAACCATCAAGAAAATGAAAAGGCAACCTACTGTAAAGGAGAAAATATTTGTAAATCACATATCTGATAAGGGGTTAACATCTAAAACATATAAAAAACTAATAAAACTCAGTAGCAAAAAAAAAAACACCCCTCAATAACAAATAATATGACTCAAAAATGGACAGAAGATCTAAATACACATTTTTCCAAAGAAAACATACAGATGGACAACAGGTACATGAAAAGGTACTCAGCATCACTAATCATCTGGGAAATGCAAATCAAAACCACAATGATATATCACCTCACACCTGTTAGAATGGCTACTATAAAAATGACAAGATATAAGTGTTGGATGTCAAGAAAAAGGAACCCTTGTGCAATGATGGTGGGAATGTAAATTGGTGCAGTCACTCTGGAAAACAATGTGAGGCTCCTCAAAAAATTTAAAAAAGAATTACCATATGATCCAGCAATTCCATTTTTGGGTATTTATCCAAAGAAAACACTAACTTGGAAACATATATACACTCCCATGCTCATTGCAGCCTTATTTACAAAATCCAAGATATGGAAACTACTTAAGTGTGCAACAATAAATGAATGGATAAAGAAAATGTGAGATAAATAGATATCCTAATATATAAAAACCCTGGGTCAACAATAAATGAATGGATAAAGAAAATGTGAGATATATAGATATCCTAATATATAAAAACCCTGGGTCATAATGACCAGTAATGACCGGAGGCTGACCAATCGGAAGTCAGTGCTGGCCCTGCCCCCAAGCAAGCGGTAAGGGGCAATCAGGCAGGCAGGCAGAGGGGTTAAGGGTGATCAGGTAGGCAGACCAGTGGTGAGGGGTGATCAGGTAGGCAGACCAGTGGTTAGGGGTGATCAGGTAGGCAGGCAAGTGGTTAGGGGTGATTAGGTAGGCAGACCAGCAGTTAGGGGTGATCAGGTAGGTAGACCAGTGGTTAGGGGTGATCAGGTAGGCAGACAGCCCCTCGCAGGGTTGGCCCCACCCCCTAGCAAAGAAAGAGGGAGGCCCAGACCAGCCAAGCCATTGTGCCCCAGCCTGTCACCTTCAGAGGGAGGCCACCAGTGGCAGGGGAGGGGGGGGGGGCAGCGCTGCACAGATAGCAAGCAGTGGCAGTGGCAGGGGTGGGGCCAGCTGCCTGCAGCCCGGGGAAGGAAAGCCCCGATAGGCCCTGATCTCAGGCCAGGCCTAGGGACCCTACCCGAGGGGTCCCAGATTGTGAGAGGGTGTAGGCCAGACTGAGGGATTTCCCCCCCCCCCCCCCCCCCCCCCCCGAGTGCATGAATTTTCATGCACTGGGCCTCTAGTAGATATATAATGGAATATTATCTATAATAATAAAAGCATAATATGCTAATTAGACGACCTTCCGGACGAAGCCAGGGCTGCAGCCGTGGGATCGAGGGATCCAGGCAGCCGCCATGGCTGAGAAGGCCTACTCTTGCACGAATTACATGCATCGGGCCTCTAGTTCAACTATAAAAAGAATGAAATCTTTACATATGCACCTATATGGGTGGACCTTGAGGGCATTAGAATAAGTGAAATAAGGCAGAGAAAGACAAATAAGGTATTTCTTCATTTATATGTGGAATCTAAAACAAAACAAAAAACAAGCTCATAGATATAGAGGACAGATTGGTAGTTGACAGAGGCAGGAGGAGGAGGGGCAAACTGGGTGAAGGGAGACAAAAGGTACAAACTTCCAGTTATAAAATAAGTAAGTCATGGGGATGTAATGCACAGCATGGTGACTATAGTTAATGCTGTACTGCATATTTGAAAGAAAGTACATCTTTTTAATCCTCACTCAAGGATATGTGGTTGGTTTATTATTATTATTACTAGAGACCTGGTGCACAAAATTCGTGCACCTGGGAGGGGGCGTTCCCTCAGCCCAGCCTGAGCCCTCTTGCAGTCTGGGACCCCTAGGGGGATGTCCGCCTGCTGGCTTAAGCCCAATCGGGCCTAAGCCGGCAGGCGGACATCCCTCTCGCAGTCCGGGGCTCTTGCAGTCCGGGACCCCTCACTCCTTACTGCCTGCCTGCAGTGGAGGTGGAAGAGGCTCCTGCTACCGCCACTGTGCTCGTCAGCCATAAGCCTGGCTTCTGGCTGAGCAGCACTCCCCCTGTGGGAGTGCACTGACCACCAGGGGGAAGCTCCTGCATTAAGTGTCTGCCCCCTGGTGGCCAGTGCGCATCATAGCGACCAGTCGTTCTGCCGTTCTGTTGATTTGCATATTAGGTTTTTATTATATAGGATTGATTTTAGAGAGAGAGGAAGGGAGAGGAAGAGAGAGAGAAACATCAATCAATTGCATCCCATACACACCCCAACTGGGGACTGAATCCACACCTTTCAGTGTATGGGATGATGCTCCAACCAAGTGAGTCACACCAGCCAGGGCAAGAGAGAGTTGACCTTAAAAGTTCTTATCACAAGAAAAAAGTCTGTAATTATGTATGGTGACGAATGTTACGTAGACTTATTGTGGTGATCATTTTGCAATATATAAAATACTGAATCATTATGTTGTATACCTAAAACTAACATGTTTATATGTCAAAATTCAATTTAAAAGTATATGGATGGCAAATAAGCACATGAAAAGATGCTCAATTTCATTTGTCATTAGAGAAATGCAAATTAAAACCATAATAAGATACAACTACACACCTATTAGAATGGTGTGATTATAGCATTAGAATGGCTTAAAAAAACTAACAATAACAAGTGCAGATCAGGATACAGAACAACTAGAACTCTCAAACATTGCTGGTTGAAATGCAAAAATTGTACAACCACTTTAGAATACAGTTTCTTATAAAATTAAACACAAACTTACCATATGACCCAATAATCCTACTTCTAGGTATTTTTTCCCTAGAGAAATAAAAACTTAGGGTAACACGAAAACCTCTATGCAAATGTTTATAGCAGCTTTGTTCATAATGACCAAAAATTGGAAACAACCTAAGTGTTCATTTACTGATGAATAGATAAACTAACTGTGGTATATCCACACAAGGAAATACTCAGTGATAAAAAAGAATTTGTATACATACAACATGAATGAATCACAAAATGCATTATGCTAAGCTAAAGAAGCTAAACTCAAAAGGCTATATACCATATGCTTCAATTTATGTGACATCCTGGGAAAGGCAAAACTCTAAGTACAGAAAATAAATCAATGGTTGCAGGTGCTAGAGTTGGGGGAAGGGGCCGACAACAAAGGTGCATGAGGAAATTTTGGGGGGTGATTGTGGTGGTGGTTATACTCTGCATGCATTTGCCAAAACCTATAGAAATGTAGACCAATGAGTACATTTTACCTCAATAGATCTGAAAAAAAAAAATTAAAACTAAAAACAAACAAAAAAAAAAGACTAAAAGCATGTATTTCCTGAGCACCTACTATGTGACAGGCTCATTGTTATTAACTGCTCTGATAATAATGATGTAGAATAATTACTACAACTTATTTTATTTTTAAATATATTTTTATTGATATCAGAGAGGAAGGAAGAGGGAGAGAGAGAAACATTAATGATAAAAGAGAATCATTGATCGGCTGCCTCTGGCACCCCTCCCCCTCTCCCAACTGGGGATCAAGCCCGCAACCCATGCACATGCCCTGACCAGGAACTGAGCCCTGACCTCCTGATTCATAGGTCGACACTCAACCTCTGACCCACACTGGCTGGGCACTACAACTTATTTTAAAATAATGAGAGGGTGTTCTCAACAAAGGTACTTTAATGTGTATATACAGTATAAATATGATATAAGCAGGGATACTGCACTCAGGTTGCCTAAGACATGGATATAAGTATGATACAACAAGATAGAATTGTGTAAGTGTCGAAGGAGAGGCATAAAGAAGATGCCATAGGATTTCAGAGGCAAGAGAGAATACTGAAAGCTGGAGAAACCAGAGAAATCTTCATGGAAGAGATGGCGTGTGAGTTAGGTGCTGATGACAGGGAGTGATGATTTCATTGTCCATATAAACAATGTTTTATCAGCAAGTTTTCTCATGCACTTTTTAAAAAATCTAATGACTCTGTGAGATAGGTGAGGGAGGTACTATTGATCTCAGTTTCAGCTCAACTAAGAACTTAGAGATCAAGTTCCCTGCTCAACATTGGGGCAGCAAAGCCAAAGTTGAACTCAGGTCTTCTGAAAGGTCGGTTCATCCTCTGCTCCATGGTACGCACACCCAGCAGGGAAGTTCTCCTTATACGTATAACATAGAGACTGCTAGCGGCCCATTTCTACCCCGGGATCTTTCCAAGAGAATGGGCTACTTCTTGCCTGTCTGGCCATGAATTTGAAATTTTTTTTAATCTTTCCTGCAGATGGAAATGAGAGCCGGCAGAGTGGACATTTTTTATAGCATTTGTTTAAATTCACAATGTAAAGGTCTCAACGTACCTTTGATAAACACTATAAAAAGAAAAAGGCATGAAAGTTATAAGGATAATATTGACTGCCTCACATGTATGTAAGCCTGAAATTGTTTAAAATGTACCCTTGACCTTGGAAGGCCAGTTAAGAAAGCTGTACTCACTCTTGGAGGGGATCAGCTCCCCAAAAGAACTCGGAGGCTATTTCAAGAAGCCTCCTTGTGACCTGCAGGAAAGCACCTGTTCACACACCTCCCTTGGCTGAGCTGGACCCAGAGAGCTCTTTCCTCTTCACTCCTTCAGGCACATGGGAGCTCATCTGACACACACGGAACTCTGTGCTTTGGGGCTTGTCTCCGTGCTAATCACCAGGCGAAAGATCACCATTTGCAGGGAAGAAACATATTACCTAGGAGATTATAGGACCCTACATTTTGCTACAATCTCCATCCTTTTTTTTCTCCCTCTTAAAAAAATTTTTTAAAATTGATTTCAGAGAAGAAAGGAGAGGGAGAGAGAGAGAAAACATCAATGATGAGAGAGAATCTCTGATTGGCTGCCTCCTGCACACCCTCCACTGGGGATGGAGCCTGCAACTCAGACATGTGCCCTGACCTGGAATCAAACCATGACCTCCTGGTTCATAGGTCGACGCTCAATCACTGAGCCACGCTGGCCAGGCAATCTCCATACTTTTTGTTCACTGCTAACTTAAATAAGATGATGCCATTATGAACACCAATTTAATCAACCAAATATTTCCTGAGTGGATACTATGAATGTGCTCAGAATGAGATGGTCCTCTCCTCAGGCGCTCACAGTCAGGCAGGTGATTTGAATGTTCCTCATTGGCGCAGCTGGAGAAACTGCTCTCTCCTTTCTGCGTCCCAGGTTTCCCACCTGGATCAGAGAGAGGGAATTTCTCCAGCTATTAAGAGGTTGTCAGCAGACACTGATTGAGAGCTTACCTTGCGTCAGGAAACAGACTTTACAAACACCATCGCATCAAGTCCTCAGAACAACCCTGTGAGGCAGCCACGCTCACTGTCCCCATTTTACTGGTGAGGAAACCAAGGCCCACAGGGTCCCGCGATTTACCACAGTCCATCAGCCAGTAACCGACAGAGCCAGGATTCAAACCCAGGCCGTCAGGCTGAGGGGCCCTGTCCTTAACCACTGTGATCACAGTCCTGCCTGACCCAAGCCCTCTGCAGGAAGGAATGCGGAGATCAAAGGAACAGGATGCTTATAAACAGTTTTTAAATCATCCGAGACAGATTCCGCCACATCCAGGCAACAAGAACATCAAGAAAGGCAACAGGAAAGAAAGATGATCTGTGCTGAGAGGCCAGAGAGGCCCTTTTGGGTCACAGTTAATCCAGCCCCGAGATTGCAGAACACAAGCACACCGGGTCCCCCGCTTGCAGCAGACCCACGTTTCCTGTGAGACCCACAAGCTCCTTTTTCCCCCACAAAGCGTCACAGACACAGAGAAGCCAGGAAAGCCAGGAGGAGTCACTTTCCCACTCCGAACAAGCGGCAGAGCCAGAAGGGAAATGTTTCTGTCAGCCCCCTGCTCCCCTCCTCAAGCCCCACTCTATTTTTAAGGTTCCCCTTTAACACGGCACCCATCGGTCTATTTACAGACGAAGGGAAACCCCGGCCCGCGGAACTGGGAGAGGGTTCTGTGCCAAGGTTTCCCGAGGTGCGGCCGTTGGATAACACGCTCCTCCTATCTGTCAGAGAGCGCGGCACACGTTATCATCTGAAAGCACCCGCGCAAGGGTACCCCCAGTTCTGAGCACTGTAAATGGGCTACCCAGAAGCTCCCCCCGGACAGCACGTCAGCGCCTCACCCTGCAATCAGGCTGAGCTGCTCGCTAAGTGACTGCCACCACATTCCTCTCTTGACGCGACCTGACTCCAAATAGCTTGGCGAGGGCAAGGGGCAGCAGGAGCTGCCAAGTGCCTGTCGTTCCCAGGGAGGTGTGTGTGTGCGTGGCCGGGGTGGTGGACACATAAGCCAGGGCAGGTCATCTGAAAGGTCTGGAGAAGTGAGTGGTCATTGCTAAAATCGTCTGTAGGCAAAAAGCTTGCCACGCCTCAACATTCCCGAGTTCGTGGGAGCAATACCCCTCCATTCAGCAAGGGCTCGAGCCAACCTCCAGAAAGAACAGGAGGGAAGCACGCAGGGGATTTAGTGCCAGAAATAGACCGAGGTGGCTTTGATCTGAGGAAGGGAACCAGGCAGTACTGCCCAGTGGTTAGGGGCATCAAGGGTTACACTGCCCTGGAATGTGTTCAGACTTAGCTATTCACTAGCTGTGTGGCCTTGGGCCATTTATTTAAACTCTCCAAGCCTCCATTTCTTCGTCTATAAAGCAGAGTTAATAATAGTCATCACCTCACAGCACTGCTGTTTGGATCAAATGAGACTATATATTTAGAGTCCTCAGCAGAGTGCCTGGCACGGAGTATGGCCCTGAATGTGTGGGTCACTAACACTGCACAGTCAGCTGCCGCCTCCACAACTCAGAGTGAACCGTTAGCCTCTCTGTGCCTTAGTTTCTCCAGTAATTAAACAGCAACCATTTCCCCCTCTGCTTGTGGCACTTAAAAGTAGAAGTTGGGGGGCTGTTGGAGAACAGTATGGAGTTTCCTCAAAAAAACTAAACATGGAACTCCCATTTGACCCAGTGATCCCACTTCTAGGAATATATCCCAAGAAACTAGAAACACCAATTAGAAAGGATATATGCACCCCCTATGTTCATAGCAGCACAATTCACCAGAGCTAAGATTTGGAAACAGCCTAAGTGCCCATCAGCAGATGAGTGGATTAAAAAACTATGGTATATCCACACAATGGAATACTACGCTGTGTTAAAAAAGAAGGAATTCTTACCATCTGCAACAGCATGGATGAAACTGGAGAGCATTGTGCTAAGCGAAATAAGCCAGTCAGAGAAAGATAAATATCACATGATCTCATTCACTTATGGAATATAATGAACAACACAAACTGATGAACAAAAACAGATCCAGAGACAGAGAAGCATCAATCAGACTGTCAAACCTCGGAGGGAAGGTAGGGGAGGGTGGGGGTAAGTGGAAGAGATCAACCAAAGGACTTGTATGCATGCATATAAGCCTAACCAATGGACACAGACAACAGGGGGGTGAGGGCATGAGTGGGGGGTTGGGAGGGGTATTGGGGGGATAAGGACACATATGTAATACCTTCATCAATGAAGAAATTAAAGAAAAGAAGTTGAGGGGCTTTTTGCTCATCAGAAATGTTATCCAGTGTTTCCACGGCATCTGCACAGATGCCGGGCATCTTGCCCTTGCTGCGTATCAGTGCAGGTCCTCTGTACGTTGAATGACAGACGTTTTATTGGAACAAGCAGCCTATACGTTTGCACTTCTCAAGGCTCCTACGGTGCCTGGAGCAGACCCGAGGAAGCAACCATCTCCCCTGACGCCCGGGTGCATCTCCAGGAGAGATGCTCGGGGGAAGGATGCAGAGCGGTTACCCTGCTGCTGCCCAAGGTTTGTCATGCGACTCCCTCTTCTTCCCCTCCAAGGAAGGGAGAAAGGTGGTTTTACCCCACTGAGGGGAGAAAACCAATCAGTGTCTGAATGTTTGCCACAATTCTCCGCAACAAACAAAGCAGGGACTTCCTTGCTTTCTCACTTCTACTTGGCCACAGCCCATCACAACCCCTAGCTTCTCATGCTGGGGAAAAAGGGACGCAGGGACAGTCCGTTGAGAGTTAGTACAGGGGCCAGGCCTCCTCCACAGGCTGCCTTCTCCGGACAAAGGCCCCCCGCTGTCAAGCAACCTGAGGAGCGGGCTCTGCGAGCAGGGCTGCAGAGCAGGGAGCACTGCCTGGCTCACCTCAGCAGCTACCCCACCAGGGCCCGCCCGCAAGCTCCGAGAATATCACCGCTCACCTTCTCTTAGCATCCACTTGTGTCCCTGACCCGAACTATTCTACCACCTCTACCACCCCCACCACCACCAGCCTCCCTCCCAGAACGAAGCTGTATTTTAGCCTAGACATGACCATTATTAATTTGGTATATTTCCTTTCTACCAGCGCCTAATATGCTTTGATTGTTTTCAATTATAAAAGTGACATCGGCCAGGCCTTTATTTATTTTATTTTTTTAAAATATATTTTATTGATTTCTTACAGAGAGGAAGGGAGAGGAATAGAGAGCTAGAAACATCGATGAGAGAGAAACATCGACCAGCTGCCTCCTGCACACCCCCTACTGGGGATGTGCCCGCAACCAAGGTACATGCCCTTGACCGGAATCAAACCTGGGACCTTTCAGTCCGCAGGCCGATGCTCTAGCCATTGAGCCAAACCGGTTTCAGCATCGGCTAGGCCTTTAGAAAAATCCCAACAACAACAAAAAAGACACCCCCCTCCCCAGCCCAAAACGGCTGCAGTTGAAATCCAACAAAAGCAGAGTGTGCCCGCCCTCAAAACGGCACAGCCGCGCTGAGCGGAGAATCCTCACGGGGATATGTGGCCGCTACGCTCGCTAAGAGATGCTTAGCCCATGAAACTGATGGGCCAGAAAAGCCAGCCTTCCTCTGCTCTTACGGCTCCCCTTGATCAGGAGTGAATGAAGGCCCTCCGTGGTGAACTGTCCACACTTTCCCATCCAACCTTCTCCCCGCTCTCCCGGCAGCCAGACTGCTGGCTACTCCTTGGCAAAAGGATCAGGTCCCAACACTCAACAGGAATTTGTATCTCCAACGGCAGACATTGGGGACCATCCCAGAAAACAACTACAGGAACCATCACGGCTAGCAAGACCCGAGTCCCCGGGAGGCTCTATGTAAGTGGCGTGCACACCTCCTTTCATAATCAATACACTCCTAGGAATGCTTCCCACTTTCTCCATTTTATAAAGGAAGACACGGGCTTCCAGAAGCTAAGGTACACGGCCGGGTCACACAGCCAGGAGAGGCCGGGGTGGAGTGTGACATGTGCCGGCCCAGCTCTGGTCCGACAGCAGGACTTTTGGATGAATTGCCGCTGATGATCAATTTCCACTTATGAAGAGTCCGGTAATTCACATTAACATTCAGCAGGGCTTCAACTGAAAAGAAAGTCGAAGATGCTAGGGCTCCCCACAAACTTCTACTATTTGTAAAGGTCAGATTTACGATTCTTCTCTCCCATTTCTACCAAAGATAGCCAAACATTTCCAAAATCCCACATCCCAGGGACCCCACCTGATCAAACACCTCTCTTTGGTATTTAGAATGCAGCTGCTGTTCCCTTGTGATCACCATGTATTCCTTCAGATGGAGGGGAAGCTGCTGTCCCCAATGGGCCTGAGCATTGCAGGGCACCAACCCAACCAGACAAAAGACCCATATAATACTCTACATAAAATACTCCCTTGTCTAAGAGAAAGACAGATAGATGGACCTAGAACACAAGCAAAACCCTGGGAAATGAGAGATCCAAAGTAGTAGCCTGTAACCAAACCAGCCCAGACCGTGTGTATGAGACAGACTCCTCCTAAGCCCCCACCCATTATCTGGGCCTGGCAGAACCGGCCCGCTCCCCTCTCTTATCTCTCTTTGTGCCCTACACAGTTTGCTACACCCACTGCATGTGGACATCCTTATCAGAAAATAGCCACCGAACAAGAGTCTGCCTTTGAACAGAAGCAGCTCTTCAGCCCGCCAAATGTCGATACGTCTGCGCAGGCCTATTGGTACACAAATTACAAACACATCCATAAAGCTCACGCACACAGAGCGGGCACCGACTGCAGGGCAGGAGGAGCGAGTGCCTTTGGGAACAGCCAACCTATTTACAAGCTGGAGTCTTGGCCCTTCGACCAGCAAACCTGCCACTCCCCTCTCCTCTCTGCCAACGAGAAAAGGAGGAGAACACAACTTGCTGCCCTGTGAATGAAAATGCATCCATTCCACAGATATTTTCTGAGCACTGTGCTCTCAAATTGAAGCTTTTACCAAACTTCAGATTCTAGAGATGAAGATGAAAAGGTTGTCCTGTTAGTCCCTGGGTGACACTAGTATTAGGTGGCAGCAGGATTACCTGGTTTACAGACTTGCCAATATATAACTGTCCCGGACAGCATGAACTCACCATTTTTTAGGGATCTGCGCTTCCCCACGTGTGCCGCCAACATCGTGAAATGACCTCTGCAAGAGGCTCATCTACTCTCTTTATCTTTGAGCCAAATGATTCTGACTCTCCTTAAAGTTTACCGCTTTGGTTTTTAATGTGCCTGTGTTGTTTGTTAAGTATATTCTGTGGCCGGGCATTTTGGACCAATATTGATTTTTTTAGAAACATACTCTGAATTTCATGCATAAAGTAGATCATGGAGCTGAGATAACATGGTAATGGCTTCATGGTGCTTAAAAGATGGAAACCACACTGTAAAGCACTGTTGCAGCCACAGCCTAAAGCGCCGAGGGGAAACACTAGCTGCCACGCTCCTGTATCGCCTGCTGTGATCGGGATGAAAGCAGAGAACTGTTACTCCTGACTTGTGGGGAGTAACTTGATTATAATGCACCAGGATGGCTGGAATTCCCTTCTCCCTACACAGAGAAGCCGGATCTCAACAACAGAACAAAGCCTACATGGTAATTAAAACCCTGCCTTAGGAGTGGAGTGGGGAGTGGACCTCCTTCTCCCTAAACCCTTAGAAGGGCCAGGAAACATTAGGGGTGGGAGAGAGAGGGAGTTGTAAATCTCCTTAAAGCTGTATCACAAAGGCTATGTGTACAAGGGCTAGCGGGCCTCATCCTTTGCAGAGCAAGCTTGGCTCAAGGGGGTCCATCGAGACAATGCACAGCTGCAGAAAGTCTGTGCAGGGACAGAGGGGGTGGGGACCTTGCAAGGGCAGCTGAATGCACAGGTTGTATTTGTAGCTGGATGAAAGCACAAAGCAGATAATTGTGTGCACCTGTGTTGTGGCAGCTGATTAATTCAATTAATATTTATTGTCCACCTGCAGGGCGCATGGCCGAATGCTGTGGGGGAAAGAAAGGCAGTAATCTCTTGCCTTCAAGGAACTCACGATCTCATTACAATACGACAGTGACAGGGAGATGATATAACTGAGTATACTCAGGCACATATGAACCATATACAGGCACGGTTTGCTTAAATTTGGTCTAAACATTTGTCAGAAATGGCCTTTATCTCACTGACCCTCCACATTCTTGGATGCTTACAGCAAGAAAAAAGAAGTCAACTCAACAATCAGATTCCAATCTGCTCTAGGGTTTTGCTGATAAGGTGAAAAGGAGCATCAAGAGCTCTGGCCATGGCCTCAGAGCAGAGAAACTGTGTGTTTGGAGAGAGAAGCACTGCCCCAAAGCATGGATGTCAAAGTCCAGGGTGGTCTGCAGCCAGCCCACTAAGATATCGGGAACCAGTCAACCACCCGTAAGCCCCTCCATCCTCATGTTTCTTAATCGCCCTAAACGCCACTTATCAATGTGTAGAATCACCTCAGGGTGTGATTTCCTAAATCTTTCACAAGCTCTGCAGTCTCAGCCACAGCCAGTGTTTGGACAGGCATCCAGTCCTCACGGCTCCAGAAAATTAAAATAGAATTTCACTAGGAAACAGGGATCCAACAGGCCTTCGAAGAGAGCCTGACTTGGCTGCTGGTCTTCTCTCTTAAAAAACATCAAAGCCCAAGATCCTGGCCACCTGAGAAGGTGTGTGTGTTCCACCCATACGGAGGAGATCATATCTGCAGACTGCCCTCTCCCAAGCACAGTACAGAGTCTCCCTAAGAAGACCCTACTGTGGGCTTCGAGGGAAGACTCCCAACCTGGGTGGATGAGCACAGGCAAAAGCCCATTCACCTATCCTTCAGATACCTTGCCAGGTTGGCTACGGCTCCATCACGCCACACTGGCTTTGAATCAGAACATGAACTCAGAAGTGGAAATCCGGGTCTGGGAGAAACCACCAAACCCCTAAGTCAAAACAGCAAGCAGGGCTCAAGAGAGTTTGTGATAGAGCTTTTACTTCCCCGAGACAAGGAGCCAGCTGGGAGAAAATGCTGACCTGTTATATTCCCTTCTTTTTCTGGCCAGATTCTAAATAAGCCACATGAAACTCATTACAGGCCATCCCACCCTCTGCTGTCACGTCAGCCCGCACAGACCAGCTCCTGAAACGGGAGCAAAGGGAGGCACATCTCCCTCTCCTTTCACAGTCTCTACCAGGTGATCACACCATCCTTTACCTTGGAAGTGCTTTCATTCCTCTCGTCTGTGTCCTCTTATTTACACTGATCATGGTATTTCAGGCCACCCTTAAATATCTTCTGATAACAGAGGTGTCCATGACCTTTTTTGATAATCTCTTCTGGTAACTCATTGCTGCACATTTATTAGTTTTATGTTTTGCCTTTATTCTTTTATTGCACTTAAATCCACTTAAAAAAAAAAAACACAAAACACCACACACAGCTAAACAATGGTTCCTTCTATTTTGCCTTCAATACAAGGATAGAAATCTGATTATGGGCACACACTTAAAGAAGTCACATCCCTCTTGCTTTTTAATATCACAATCCCAATACCTTCAGCCTTTTATTGTGGACCCCATTTTAAAATCACATTAATTTTCTTTGCTCTGATTAATACCTGCTCCCAATTTCCCTCTTTTCTCTAGGTCAGTGGTCAGCAAATCGCGGCTCGAGAGCCACATGCGGCTCTTTGGCCCCTAGAGTGTGGCTCTTCCACAAAATACCACGTGAGGGTGCGCACATACAGTACGATTGAAACTTCGTGGCCCATGTGCAGAAGTCTGTTTTCAGCCTGGGCGAGTCTATTTTGAAGAAGTGGTTCTAACGCTGAGCCACTCAAGGGGCCAAAGAGCCGCATGTGGCTCAAGAGCCGCGCTTTGCCAACCACTGCTCTAGGTGATCTCAAAGAGACGCAGTCCTGTCTAAGGGGCTGGCCAGATGTTGAGAGAATGACCTCCTTGCTCCTCTCGTGCTGATGGCAACATTCTCAATATTGTTAGTACATCACTCAGTATACTCAGGCACATATGAACTTGCAGTTCATTGTTTAAATAGGTAGTTAAGACTATGGCACAATAAATCTACTCTGATACATCACTATTGTTAACAAGTCAATCATGCGTATTACAGTTATGAATTATAGCAACTGCAAGACACCTCAAAAAATTAGCCAGTCCATCTCACAAATTAGCCACTCGCCCACCAACAGGCACAGAATCTAACTGCTTTACTTTATTTGCTACTTTCCAACCTAGGAGGCATCAAGGCAGCTTTTGGTTTCATTATAGCTTACAGGGAAATTCCACACTCTTGAAAATACATTTTGAAATTAGAAAAACAAATAAGGAAGGGCTAGTCATAAAAGAGCCTCATAATACTTGTGACATATCATCATGTTGATGTTAATTTTAAAAAATCAATTAACTTTTAATGAGCACCTACTATGTACATGCACCATGCGGGCACTGTGGAGGATAAAAATCCCTACATTGCTTCCAACCTAGTTTAAAAGACATAATATGGATCATAAATCCTTATCTACAACAATCCTGAGATTCAAAAATCTCTGAAAGCATAAAGATATTTGTAATTCATTTGGTGGCGAAGTCTGCCCTGAACTGAGGTTAGGTTAAATTGATAGTCCTCCTTCGTGTAAATGTAAGTTTTGCTGCAAAAATAGTATTTGATTAGAGGATGCTGCTCCAAACACTTTAGGTTTCTAAATCTAAACAAATTATGAATTATAAACCCACATTTCCTAATGGCTTCAAGATAAATTGGCCATGAACTTGAAAATTGACCCAAAAAAAAGAAAACACAACTCAAAGTTACTCCATCCATTGAGTGAAGAATTAGGAAAAGAGTGGATTACCCCACTACTCTCTGTTTTCAATATCTCTAAAAATCTACTCTGTAAGTGATAAACGTGTGTCACAGCAATATTTAAAGTAACTTAGTCTCTTGAAAAAAAGATAGGGGCAATGGCAACAATAGATTTGAAAAATTTGGCCCCATTTTATTAAAACTTAGATATATGAACCAAACTCAATCCAGACAAAGCAGTATCTGTGCATCTTCTATTTAAGAGCAGAACTTTGCATTTTCACCTACAGAATGGAATCTTGCACAGGTCATTCTCCAGCTCCAATGTCAGGGATTCCCATCTTAGTCACTAAGATTAGGGCCAATCCTCGTTAAAGCCACCCTCTGAGAAAAGTAGGACATTTGCTGTCTTCCTTAACTGAAATTCCCTGTTGTTACCATTGTAATCAGGAGGCCTGGAGGAGGGGCTGTTAACCCATCTCAGGCCACAGGGCTTTTCCACTCAAAGACAAAGTTTAGCATAACCTGGCGCAGTGGTCGGCAAACTCATTAGTCAACAGAGCCAAATATCAACAGAACAACGATTGAAATTTCTTTTGAGAGCCAAATTTTTTAAACTTAAACTTCTTCTAACGCCACTTCTTCAAAATAGACTCGCCCAGGCCGTGGTATTTTGTGGAAGAGCCACACTCAAGGGGCCAAAGAGCCGCATGTGGCTCGCAAGCCGCAGTTTGCCGACCACGGACCTGGGGTCTTGGGAGCATTCCTGCTGCTCAGGGCAGGGCCTGAAGCTACGGTTGGGTTATTACTCTAGACCAGGAGAAATCAAATGACAGGTCCCTGCCTGTTTTTATACAGCCCAAGAGCTAAGAGTAGATTCAACATTTTTAAAGGATTGTAAAACAAACGAGAATATGTAACAGCAATCGTCTGTGGCCCACAATGTCAAGAATATTTACGGACAATCTTTGCTATTTACAGAAAAAGGCTGTCTACCCCCGCTTTCTCACCAGCGAAGAAGGATTTAATGTCTGAATGCCCATCAAACATCAGACACCACGTTTGACCACACACGGTGGCAGGATAAGGGCCTGCCCAGCCCATATCCACACACACCTGTGGATGGCTCTTTGGGATCCCACCTTGGGACTTCCCAGCAGGATTTTAGAACGAATGAATTCAACCTTAGATTTATGTTTTAAAAAGCCCACTTTTTCTCACGGTACATTTCCCCCATCACACCAATGGAGACACGTCAGCAAACATGATCAGGTTTCAGGGCTCTCCACAGGGCCCACTCACGAGCCACGCTGCCTTCAGAGCCCAACAGCCTGAGCTAAAGCACTCAGGTCCCCTCCCCGATAAAGATCCCAATTGTTGGGAGACACCAAATAGGTGGACTAGCAGCCCTTCACATTGTCTTCTCACTCTTTAGGTTACCTGTCTGTGTGGACGTGGAGGGACACGAAGCTATTTTATGGGGACCCCAGCCTTCCTCCTTCTCGATGGCTGACTTCCTCAATGATGGCACAGTTCTTTCTGCTCTCGCTCCCCTTTTCCTTTCCTCCGGTCAAACTCTGTTCTGAGGCTCTGGTGATGGCCAGAGTTTAATGTGTTCCTATCCTCATTCAACAGGGTGAGAGTCAGAGGACCTGATGATTAAATGTGGCCTTTGAGACATTGGAGATAGAAGACATATTAAACACAGGACTAAGCTGGCCCCAATCTGTTCTTCTGTCTACCTGTCATATTCTTCATGAACCTGGCACACTTCCCTGGCAATAACCTACTTCCCCCAGAAATGTCAGAGAGACCCTGGACTGAATACGGCTCTTTCTCCCTTCCCCAGAGAAGTCCAGCTCTGGACTCCCCACGTCAGTTATGGCTCCGCTGGTCTTGCAGGATTTCTACCAGCTGGGCCAGGCCCAGAAAGCCACATGGATGAGAGGAAGCCTCCTCAAATTACCCCCCAGCCCATCCTCCAGGATGCTGGGAGACTCAATCCCTGCTCCTGGCCAAGGCCTTGCCCTTCATTAGGGGGAAAACTGAGAAACTTGGTATTATTTCCTGGTGAACAAAATAATGGCACTACTTCAGCCAGAAACTTCCCTACAAATGATCTCTCTGTGCACGGGAGAGGCTGGCAGAGGGCGGCTGATGCCCCTCTGATGGGCCTGGCTCCCTGACCACCCCTTTCAGGAAGTGGCGCCTGAATGAGATCATCCTTGGGGCCCTTGCCCTTACTTTACGGCAACTCGCCAGAGAGCAGGCGTCTCTCACAACTCTGTGGTCAAATGACAGCAGGGATGCCTGGAACCAGTTAGCTCCATGGAAAAGAAGAGCAGCCCTGATGCTTCAGTAGCCAGCCAAGGGCTTCCCAACCAGCAGACACTTGGAGGAGTGATGAGTAAAACAAAAAGCAGCAACAGCTTGGGGGAAAGAAAGAGTGAGAAAAAGAAAGGGAGAGGGAGAGAGAGAGAGACAGAGAGAGAGCGAGAGAGCAAGTGCCTAGAAGAAAAGTCTGCATAGTTCAACAGGGGTCACCCATATAGAGACCCTGGCCCAATAGGGATCACCCACATAGAGACCCTGGAAACACGTATTAAACACTCTGCCTTAAGAAATATGAAAATAACACTCTGAAAAGTTATTCTTTATGGTTTGGGGAGACAAAGAGATGAATTGTATTAGATAAAATATTTCTATTTGACATCTGTGGAGAGTGGCTACAGCGTTTGGACAGGTTCAAGCCTCGGACTAATGAGAGAGCACGGTCCTCTCGTGGCAAAGCCACGTGCAAGTCCCAGCTTGGAGGGCAAAGCCCTCCCAGCACAATTATAGCCAAAGGCTATAGTTGTAAGCTTGACCTTATGGTCCAAACCTGTGGCCCCAGGTGGCTAAGTGATATAGGCTGCGGGAGGTGCAGCAAGTGCTGCCAAAACAAAGCTTGATAGAGTTCAGGTGCATGTAATTGAGTAGATTCGAAACCTATGAGAACATTGTAAACATCTTGACCACGCCCTTACTTTGCCTCATGGAATCTGACTATAAAATCAAGATTCCGCTTACAGGCTGTGGCACTGTCTCTCCATCAGAGAGCAGTGTCCCACCTAGCCCCAGCTTTATTCTCTTGTCTGTCTTCTTTAATCCTTCACCGACCCCCCTCAGGTCCACCCCTGGCTGTGCTGAGCGCGGCACAGACATCCCTTGTATTCTAACACTATGTAATTGGCTGAAGAGAAACGTGAGCTCTTCTTAATAAGTGGCCTCCAAATGTGGATTTTCCACACAATTTTTCCTGCAGCCACTGGAATCACAAAACCTACAACACACACAACACACACACACACTCCTCCCCACTCTCTCCAAGAGCGAGAAACCAGAGGACTGTGGTGAGTGTCTGAGAGCCACAGGGAAGGGAGGGATAGCTCTCTCACCACCACTCTGGCCTTGATGGCCTCGGAGGGGACTGTGTGGCCCCACTCTTCCCCCTTCCTTTTAGCAACTCGGCCATGCAGGAGTGGAACAGGACCCTGGTAGGGCACCTGTGCAGTGACGCTGAGGCTGGGGTGCTGGGCCGAGCTGCGGAAGCACTGGCTGAAGCCCAGGCTCTGGCCTGAGAGTGAGGCCTGGCAGATGGCAAGGACACACACAGCCCAGCTGGCCTCAGAGCCTCTGTGCCTGGTTTAGGGGAGGGAAGAAAAGGGAAGCAATGTGCTAAGGCTGGGGTCTGGAGCTCCCATGAGTGTAATGAGGCAAATATAGTAAAGCCCAGAAAACTGACTCCCAGGCATCCTGCTCCAGGATGCTGTTGTCTTAGAAGGAGGCTCACCTCCTGAGAGAGGGGCTTCCTGATGTTCACCTTACAGGGTCCTGCCAAGAGCCCTTCCTGAACCTCCTCACCGGGACCATCCAGGGCTGTCACCTAAGAGGCAGGATCCGGTGGGAAGGAGGAGCACACAGCCAAGTCCTTGCCCTCAGCATCAGACTATCCACCTTTCTCAGCCCAGCTGACCTGCCTCTGAGCCACCTGCTAAGCGAGCTCAGCATGACGCCCCTCAAGAGGTTTCGCCAAGTTCAGCGAGGGAGCAAGAGCTGCTGGGTTTTGAAAAGAAAATTCAGGTGTGGTAATGACTTTGAGGGACTCTAGGCAAGTCATTTCTCTTACTCACAAAGCCTTCTGCCACTTGAAAAGGGGGAGACCCTACTAGCCAACCTGCCCCCAAGAGGATTAGCAGGAGCAAATGTTGCCAAGAGAATGTCTTGGGTTTTCTAATCCTTTCATCTTGGGCAATGAAAGTTTTCCAGGGTTTAGTTCAAACCATCACAATAGAAAGGGGCTCTGCCTAAAGGGCAGGTGTCCTCAAGAATTCACTCCCTGGTGGGTATCAGAGGAGGGACAACCGCCCCAAGTGTGGGAGAGCCACTGCTGGGAGGCCGAAAGATCGCTGGCACCAGAGATAAAGAGCCAGCTGTAGTGGTTGCTGATATGCTTTGGGGCCTTGGACAAGTTCACCACCTCCGTGTGCAAGGAACAAAGTTTTTAGTTTTCCTTTGGAAAAAGTTGAGTTTGTGTTATGATTTCCTAATCATTTGTCCATGTGGTCCAGTGCATCATCAGGAGGAATTAGCACCAGAAATAAGTAACTCCAAGATGCAGGGTATGAAACCCCAAAAGTATGCAAGCAACCAGAGTACACAGATTGGGTGGTGGGGTACAAGAAAACCATCACCACCATAATCTGGGGCAAATCCTCCAACGAACTGGGAAAGTCTTTGCTTAGAAACCCTTTGGTGCACATTTGTGTCAATAATCAAACCACAAAGAGCATCCCTCAACTCAGTTGCTGGACCTCAGAGAGCAAAAGAAACCAGATTCAGAGAACCATCTGGGACAAATGGGAACAGCTATTCTTTGGAAAATACAAATTATTTCTAGCACAGGGGACTTCACAGAGACATCTAAATTCTTGTCCTAAATTTTTGTTTTATTAATTATTTTATTTACCCCTGCCAGGAACAGGAGAGCCATTAGCTGGCAAAAAATATTTATGTTCAAAATTTTACATTAATACAGGGTCCATTTATAACAGAACCTTGAATGCATTGATTCTTTGACCCCGTATAAGACCTAATGAGACTGGCTAAAAATGTACCAATTTGCTAAAGAAAAACCAAGCAATAATGACAGGAAGTAGCTATCATTTTTGGTCACCTACCATGTGCCAGTCATCTGACACATTTTTATCCAGTCCATAGCATAATCCTGTCTGCAAGGTAGGTATCATGATTCTCCATTTTACTGAAGAAGAAAACGAAGATCGAAAAGATTAAGTTACCTGCTGAGGTCACACAGGTAGTAATTGTTGGCCTATGAATTCGGAGCCAGGTCAGACCGTAGCCAAAGCATGTCTCTCTCTGCCACAGCACAGGGCAGGAGTTTCCACTCGAAACGAAGTGGCCTCGCAAGGAATGGAAATTTACTACCACAGGACAGTGAACAGAGGGTGAGGATCGGACCAGGTGAAGTCGGGCAAAGGAGCAGCTGTGTCAGGCTTGATGTGAATTTAAGTCCTTTCAAGGGTAGGGTAAGTGACTGGGGGAAGCAATCGTTCTCATCTATTTGCAGATGAGACTACAGCAGAAGCCTGCAGATACTAAGGAGGGCACCATCTAGAGAAACTGGAAACTTGAGCAGGGGATAAAACGAGATCAAAGTCAGGAGCAGTGGGAGGCCCTTCTGGGGGAGGGGAAGGCCGATGGGAGCCTGGGCATGCAGGGGTGACGAGAAGAGAGGGGAATTAGAGAAGAGAGGGGAATTAGAGCGGAAGCTGCAACTGGACACCAAGTGAGCAAGAGGAAGGAAGGAGTAGGGAGAGAGGAAGCAAGGGAAGGTGAAAAGCAAAACAAAATGGCAATATAATTCAGTCTGAGTATACTTCCTAATAAAAGGTCAGTGCCAGGGCCTCTTTGGGAGAAAGGACAGGGGGCCCCTCTGGGCGGCAGGAGAAGTATCTCCCTATTCTTTCTGTTAGGAGAGAATGGGAAGAGTCGTGGAGACCAGGCTTCCGCTCCCCCACCGAACATGACCTCATTTTACTAGCCCCCTGAGCTTGAACAGACCACAGCTCCTAGTAGCTTAACACTAACTCCATATTATTGGTTAGAGAAAAGGAAAACAAAAACACACAAAAATAAAAACGACCTAATTTAGCCTCACTTAAAAATTGGTTAAGTAAGCTGAAACCGGTTTGGCTCAGTGGATAGAGCATAGGACTGAAGGGTCCCAGGTTCGATTCCAGTCAAGGGCATGTACCTTGGTTGCGGGCACATCCCCAGTGGGGGGGGGGTGTGCAGGAGGCAACTGATTGATGTTTCTCTCTCATCGATGTTTCTAGCTCTCTATCCCTCTCCCTTCCTCTCTGTAAAAAATCAATAAAATATATATTTTTTAAAAAATTAGTTAAGTAAAGTATGGTTCCTTCCAAACAATGGAAGAATTTTGAATGAAGACAATCTACAGGTAGGTATGTGTGGAAAGATGACCTTGTATAGTGATAAGTAGAACAATGTAAACTGTTAAATCACAATCATAATATAAATATTATGTAAAAATAAATAGTAATCATATATTTTATTAGTACAATATGCGTTTTTAATAATTTAGAAGAAGCCCAGCTGGCATAGCTCAGTGGTTGAGCATTGACCTATGAACCAGGAGGTCACAGTTTGATTCCCGGTCAGGACACATACCCAGGTTGCGGGCTTGTCCCCTGGTTGATGATTCTCTCTCATCACTGATGTTCCTATGTATCTCTCCCTCTCCCTTCCTCTCTGAAAATATATATATAAAATAATTTGGAAAAAATGCATCGAATTATAGTCAATGAATAGCTAGGGCAGCGACTTTCAAATGGTGTGCCACAAGAATTTTTAAAACATGCAGTATCTGATTATTTAGTGAGGGGCACTGACCTTTTTTTCCTTAAATTGTCAAATTTAAAAAATGATAACAGTTGCCTTGGCCAGTGTTGCTCAGTTGGTTGGGCATTCTCCTGTGCACCAAAAGCTTCTGGTTTGATTCCCCGTAGGGGGCATGCAGGAGGCAGAGAATCGATGTTTCACTCTCACATCAATGTTTCGCTCTCTCTCCCTCTCCCTTCCTCTCTCTCTAAAAATCAATTTTAAAAAATGACAACAGCCAACATGTTAACTATCCAGTGCAAATGAGTCAAAATTACACCTTTTTTTTTTTTTTTTAGTTCGGCAAAAAGTATATCCTTTTTCGTGTGCTGCAGAACTTACGGTAATTAGTTTATGTGTGCCATGATATGAAAAGGTTTGAAAATCACTGATCTTGGGGATCAAAAGGTGGATGATGAGAACTTTAATTTTCTGTGGTCTTTATTTCAGAAATATTTTATGTTAGTAAACCTTTGTATTACATTTGTAAATAAAAAGGAAGGGAAAAAGAATTAAGTGTCCCTAAAAAGACTGTGAGTAAAAAGTTGTCTCGCACCTCATCTCAATGACAAAAGGTAATATTGTTAAAAACATAAGCCATATACATCCCACTGAACAAAGTATTTCATTCTCCTAGAGTCAAGAGAATTATAGCAAATGTGGCCTGATCCTTGGGCTTCTGTCCTTCCCTAAAATAGAGTTGGGGATGGCAGGAGCTAGACTTCCTAGCAAAGAACCCGCTTGTTCATTGGGCATGAAGGAAATCCCCCAGTGACATGAACCAAGCAAAGAAAGTGCATTCACACCCAGAGAGCTTTCAGGAAACAAGATCCTGTCTTATCACCATCAACAAGGAGACTCATCTTTCACCAACTCATTGAATGAGCCCCTTTGTTTCCCCTAAAGGATCATCATATATTCTTTCCCTGCTGCTACAGAAAGTCCAGGTGCCCCAGAATCCGGCACTGAGAGGCAGAGGAGGAGTCCCAAGACAAACTTACTCGCGCACATTTTCAAGAGGAACAGGCGCTGAGATGGCAGGGCACTGAGAAAGGGGAGGGGCAGGCAGGTAGGTGCAAGAGTGCGAGCACAAGAAGGTTTACTTTATAACGAGGCTTCCCAAGTTACTTATGTGTGCCACACACATCACATGTCCCACAACAGATCATTACAAAGGAAGAGAGGAAGGATGGAGCCTGCTTCAGGATGCTGTGGGACAGGAGCGGTGAGTCCATCGGTGTGTTGACAAATACACACTGACCATCATTCTCTATGCCGGGCGCTACTCAAATAGTCAACATAATAAAGTCCCTGTCCTTCAGAACGCAGAATCACTTCAAGCCTCGGAGACATGTGGGATGCCACTGTGGGATACCCATCACAGTGCCTGTATGCAGGAGGCTTGGCAACTGTTCACAGACTTACACGGTTCATCTATGTCAGGGCACAGGTGTGACCGTGTTGACTAGCTACCTCAGTACCAGTCACTTTCCAGCCTCCCAGAGACGTCCCCCAGCCACGATCCTTTCTCATCCCTTCTTACCTTCTCGTCCCAACTTCCTTTCCAAGAGTTCCCCACCCCCTCAGCCCATCACTCACATTCTCCACCACACAAAACTTGCCTTGACCTGTCTCAAACCATCCTTTTCCCATCTAGATCTCAGAAAAACAGCCTGCATTCACTGCCTTCTCACCACAGAGCCACTCTAATTCCTGATCACTGGGTTTCGGCCCTCCACTAAAACTGCTTTCTTGGGGGTCACTTGAGCCCCTTACAAAGCAAATGGCCTCCTCCCCGCCGTTCCTCTCTTCCCTCTCCAGCATCAGATACTATTAAGCACCCTTTTCTCGAGGCTGATTTCCATAGCCTTGGATTCCTGGTTCTTCGTCCACAGTATGATGTCACATGGCAATCTCATTCTCTAGGTTCTCTTCCTCCACCCATCCCTTAAGTGTAGGCATTTCTCAAAGTGAAAGTCCGTTCTCTTCCCTCATGGGATCCTCTCCCCTTTCTGTGCCGACTGAGGACCGTCAATGATGCCCCAGATTTGCTACAGCAGCTCCATGGAAACTTCCTACTGAACATGGTCAATACTGAGCTCTTTCTTTACACCGCCTCCCCACTCTCAAAACTGCTCCTTCTTTTAAGACTTCAATCTCAGTGAGTTAGCAACACCAACCTCCCAGATATTTGAGCTATAAATCCCTAAGTCACATTCAACAGTTCTATCCCCTTCCCCTCTATGCCACTGGGCACAGTGCACCTACAAGTGAATTTTAAGGACCTGCACAAATATTTAAAGATGTGAACAAAATTTATTGGCACCAAAGTATAAAATTAAGACTGTAGAATCAAATCCTATATCATAAAAGACTAATATGCAAATTGTTCCCTCGACCTGGAGTTTGACCGGAGTTTGACCAGGGGGCGGGGCCAGCCTACCAACTGCCCTGGGCCACTCCCCCTGGCCAGCTGGACCCCATCCATGCACGAATTCGTGCACCAGGCCTCTAGTTTTAAAATAATTCCAAGTTCTGGTCAGTGTGGCTAAGTAGTTAAAGCATCAGCGCATGCACTGAAGGGTCTCCCGTTTGATTCCTGGTCAAGGGCATGTACCTGGGTTGCAGCAGAGGAAGAGTGCGAGAGGTAACCAATCTACGTGTCTCTCTCACATTGATGTTTCTCTCTCTCTATCTCTATCTGTCCCTCTCCCAACCCCCCTCCTACGCCACCCTTCCACTCTCTGTGAAAAGCAATGGAAAAAAATATCTTCGGGTGAGGATTAACAATACACACACACACACACACACACACACACACACACACACACACATATATCTCCAAAATCCCTTCAAATACCTTTGACAGTGAAAACATTATATTTAATGTAGGATACTGGTAAATTTTAATACATTTGGTCCTTTATGTAACAGGGCCCTCACAGGCCAACTACCTCACACAGAAAAGTCCAGATAATTTGACTTCTCAGAATCTATTAGATTCACCTCCTCCCTTCCATTCCCACTGCCTGGTTTAAACCCCCTTCAGCCCTTCATCATATTCCTGCAGGATGTCCTAAAACACAGCTGATAGCATATCACTCTCCTGTTCTAAAATGTTGATAATGCCCCTAGGACCTGCAATCAAACTACAACCTTTTTATGTAGATTGCCACAATCTAGCGCCAACTACTTCTTGGGCCCCTACATCAACACATGCTCCTGCTCTTCCTCTGCTGCAGCCACATCAGACTCATCATGTCCCACATGGCCCCATGTGCCCATGGAATGCCTTTCCCCTAATCAGCCAGTGGAACTTGTACCTGTCTCAAGGGTCAGTTTAAAAGGCCATTCCCCAGGGAAAGCTACCTTCCCAGGATGCCCAGCCCGAACCAGTCTTAGCTTCCTAGAGACCGTGGAGCAGTTTCCACAAATGCACTTACCCTGACTGCCTTGTGCCTACACTCAGACTCACGTGTGGCTGTCCCCATTACAAAACCACAAAGCCTCTCAAGACTGGTATCTTAGTCGATCACCTGTGCGTTTCCCACACAGCCAGCACAGAACAGACAATAATGTGTCCTGGCCTGGTCGGCGTGGCTCCGTGGTTGAGCATTGACCTATGAATGCTCCACGTTTGATTCCCAGTCTGGGCACATGCCCAGGTTGCAGGCTGGATCCCCAGTGTGGGGCATGCAGGAGGCAACTGATCAATGATTCTCTCTCATCATTGATGTTTCTCTCCCTCTCTCTCCCCCTCTCCCCTCCTCTCTGAAACCAATAAAAATGTATTAAAAAAAAAAACCCTCCTCTCTGAAATCAATAAAAATATATTTAAAAAACAAACAAACACCACCACCAAAAAAAAAAAAAAAAAAGACTGCAGCCTGAAGGGCAGCCACCTCCTGTCCCTCCTCCCCACATCATTCTGTCTCTGCTCCACTGCTACGTGGTCCTCCATGCCATTGCTGTGTGTACAGTGGACCCCTTAGCCAGGCCTAAACCAAGAAAACTTGAAAGCTCTGAAAAAATGCCTCGCTTCAGACCCACCATAACTATTCTTCCTATCCCTAGATTTCAGGTGGCGAGAAAGAGCATAGACTTCAAGGTCAAGCAGGTCTGGGTTCAAACCTGGAGTCTGGCATTTCATTGACTGTGACTTTAAGCAAGGTTGGCTTGACAAGCCTCAACCTCCTCATCAATGAAATGGGTATTATATTTAACTCAATGGACTGCTGTGAGAGGTAAATGAGTTTAGGCACTTAAAAGTCCCAAGCATGGCATCTGGCATATGACAGGCCGTAAGGAGCAGCAGGAAACAGAAGGAGAGGCTCAGATTTCTCAAACCATGTGACCTTGTCAGAAGTCATTCCCCTCCCTAGATGCTCGTGTAAAGCAGGAATTCTTACACGGGCATCGTGATTTCAGGACTCAAACTCCATGGTGCTGCTTACTAGTATATGTCCCATGCGGCTGTTAAGAATGAAAGAGGCCAAGCTCTACGTCCTGATATAGAAAGACGTCCGAAGTGTTTCATCATTAAGTGAAAAGGGCAAGTTGTACAGTGTCAGAAATAAATAGCCACAACATACATGCACATACATATGTATGTTTTATATATATATATACACACACACACATACTTACATACCTACATCTATCTGTATATGTTTACAAGTACTCAGAAAATCTCTAGAGAAATACATGGGAATTGTTCATGGTGGTTACCTCCGATAATGGATCTAGAAGTATCGTTACATTCTTCTGTATGGCTTGAATTATTTTTGCCATGGGTATGCGTTCATGTTATAATTTTTTAAAACCTGTTTTTAAAAGGTGTAGGAGAAGGAAGAGGAGGGGGAGAGACAGGGAGGGAGGAAGGATAAGGTCATAGATCCAGATGCCTGGGTTCCACTTAGAGTCCTCCAACTAACTCTGTAACCTCAGGCAAATCACCTCCCCCTGTGGATCTCTCTCACTGTAAATTAGGGGCGTTGAACCAGACACTCTTCCAAGATTTCTAGGTTATTAGATGATGTCTGCAAGGTGCTCTGAGTACATTTTATCCATAGAACATCTCTCTCTCTCTCTCTGAGATGTTTTGATGCTTTAAGCATCAGGTTTTTAAAAAGGAAAATATATACGCTATTTTATTTTGACCTTCACATTTCAAGGAGAAAGTACTCCCACCGTTTTACTGACAGAGAAACCAAGCAGGGACTGTAATGATCACTTGCTCACCAAATACACCCTGCTCACCAGACTGCCGTTTGCAAAGAATTATGACGCCAGGAGTTTTATAGCTCCCAGTTCATTCCGTGCCTCCTCTGCAGAGGAGGCACAAGGCTTATGCAAAACAAGCAGAAGGCACTCTTTGCTGGAAACAGGGCGAGAGGTAAAGTGACTTCCTCTGGGCCAGAGCATAAACAAAGCTCACTCCCAGTGCATTGAGGAAGTGAGCACTGAACCCTTGGGATCGACTCCAGATTCCTCTCCCCACCTGGACTGAAAGCTTCACCTTGAAGATGCATTTCACTGCAGTCGTTTTTCTGAGCCTTTTCTGGGTCAGAAGCAGGGAGAGGAGCTAAACCGAGGCTGCCGATGGAGTTGCTACACTGAGGGCACGGTACCAAGTTACCCGCTCCACTACACACTCACCCAGCTCACCCAGCGACTGGCCAGTAGGGTATTTTTCCAGTCTCCTGGGCAAAGTGGCTTCACACAGCTTTGAGTGCAGACAACCTCATTTGTCCTCATAGGTGTGAGTCTCCTCCTTGCAGAGGGTACTGACTTCCTACCCCAGAACAGTTTGCTTTGGCTCTACCATAGCATCTCACGCTCTATGCCTGTAAACACCTCCAGTCTTCTGCTAATTCCCACACTGAGGGACCCTCCTGCTTCGGACTTTAAGTTGAATGTCTGGACATTAAGATTTCCCAATAGTGGCAGAAGCATGTATAGGATGCACATACCCACCTTGTAGAGAGAGGCAGAGCCTGACCACTGACCCTAAGAATAGCCTAGCTTTTAAATAACAAAATCCCAGCCCTAGGCAGTTTGGCTCAGTGGATAGCACATCGGCCTGTGGACTGAAGGGTCCCAGGTTCAATTCCGGTCAGGGGCACATGCCCTGGTTGTGGGCTCGATCCCCAGTAGGGGCCATGCAGGAGGCAGCCGATCAATGATTCTCTCTTGTCATTTACGTTTATATTTCTCTCTCCCTCTCCCTTCCTCTCTGAAACCAATAAAAAGATATTAAAAAAAGAAAACGAAAATCCCAGATCAGAGCACAGCTAAATACTGCAAAGTAAACCAACCCTGAAAATAAAAGGGACTGTCCACTCAGAAAGTGTGCAGCCAGACCACGAGCCAGTGCTCAGGCTGCTGTGCCCTCTGCTATGGTGCCTAGGAATCCTTGATGCGGCAAAACCATCACTGGCATCTGTTGCGTTCTAGACCTTCCAGAAGCTGCTCCTCGACCCCACTCTCACCGCCAGCCCTGTATCAAGTTTGCTGTCTGTTGTCTGCTTACCACTGGCCTTGTTACGCCTCTGAGGACTCACTGGGGCCTTCAGTTGCCTTGGCTGAGTCCCTTTGCACAAGGCCTAACACTTTCCTCTGCCCTTCTTTATCCCGAGCACATCTTTCCAAGACCTTCTGAGTGCCTTCCGTTCATAGTTCATCGCAGACCCCTCCACATATTTACAAAGGCCTAGCAGCTCCACTCAGTGCCTTCAGAGCTAAATACCAGCTCCTATCAATCACCACGCACAGAACACAGCAGGAGAGAGCAGTCAGGTTGCAGTGGGAGTGTATCCCTGACAGAGAGTTTTATTGAAAGAAACAAAACACGCCCAAAGGCCTGAGCAAGCAATATTCTGGTGAGTCCAGCCACTGGTGAAACTTTTTGTCCGGGTAAGGCAAAAATGAGGGCAGGACAAACCAACTAATAAGCGCTGTAATAGTTCCCAAGGTACTTTCCACTTTGACATGCTGTAAGCACAGACTAAAAAGGCTCAAAAGGAAAGAAAGAAAGAAAGGAAAAAAAAAAAGAAAGAAGAAAAAACCTCTTTAGAGGAATTTTTGGTGTCCCTTCTTAATGCTTTACCATTATAAAACAGATCTATGGTCTGAAACACGCACTCAAAGAGCCTTTCACAGCTGCATTCTGAGGGTCAGCCTCAGATAGTCACTGAAAAATGAGGTGGGAGGGACTGTATTCTGGATGAATAACTGAATGTTTCTAGCAATAGACATACTCTGATGAAGTAGTTCAAAATCAGCTGTTACTTTTCCCTTCGATAAATGGAAAGCAATTGGGGAACATCGAGGTGGGGAGAGAACCTCCACTCAGGTGGAAAGCATTCCTTTCCGCTCCTTGTCCACGCCCGGTCAACAGTGAGAGCCTTCCTTTAACCCTTCTCCATAATCTCCTATAGGTCAAAACTGGATTGTTTTCAGCGCTGAATATGCTGGAAACTTTCCCTGTCGCCCAATTCAACTGGCATTTCCTGAGCACCGCACATTAGCCAACACTGAGTTAGACACCAATGTCCTTTCTTCAAGGAACTCATAATTGAGAGTCAGACCTGAACACGACCAACAAGGGGACAATGTGCAAGTGACAGCTTAAGAACTCAGAGGAGAGAGTGGGCACCTCCCTGGGACAGAGAAGAGGGAAAGCACCAAGGGGTTCATTCTGTGTGAGCAGGGCCTTCGGGATACACGTATAAGAGTTCATGGCCGAGGAAAGGGAGCAAGATATTCCAGGCCTAGAAAAGAGTACAGGCAACATCATGCAGGCATGGAAATGTACCCCAAACTAGCCTCCAATAGTCACAGGGTAAGGAGGAGGGGGATGATACTGGGGAGGGAGGTTGAAACCGATTGTGAAGGTCACTGTCTGCCTGTTTAAACTTTATTTTGGGGAAATGGGGAACCATTAAGGGTTTTAAAGCAGTTGAATGACTCAGTCAGGCTCATGTTTCCAAAAATACTTCTGAGGTCAAGGTGTGTGATAGGTTAGGAAGGTAGAGACTGAAGGCCAATTATTCAAACATAAGAAGAGGAAAAGTGGACATTGAAAGGAAGGAACTAATTTGAAAAGTTTAGAGGAAAAAAAAATGAACAGGAGTTGACAGCCAACTGGGTGTGGAAGTGTGAAAAGAAGGAAAACCAAAAAGGTTGCTGAGGTTCTTGCTTGGGAGGATGGGGACAATATGAACCAAGCTTGAAAACAGGCAGATGAACAGGTTTAGGGGTGAAGGTGGGAGCCAAGAGGTCCTTACTATTGCTACATGGTATGTTTGAGACCTCTTGCTACAACCAAATGAAGGCAGCTGACAGACAGCTATAAAGCAGATCTGGAACTAAGGGGGAGATTGGAGCTGAAGATAAGGATTTAGATACATTGGCAACCCTCACAAATGAAGAAAAAAACAAACAAAAGGAAGCAATGGTGTCTAGCCAGTGTGGCTCAGTGTACAGAGCGTTGGTCCGCTGACTGAAGGGTCTCGGGTTCGATTCCGGTCAAGGACTCGATTGGTTGCAGGCTCGATCCCCAGCCCTGGTTGGGGTATGTGCAGGAGGTAACCAATCGATGTGTCTCTCTCACATTGATGTTTCTCTCCTTCTGTCTCTCCCACTCCCTTCCACTCTCTCTATAAATCAATAGAAAAATATCCTCCAGTGAGGGTTAATAAAAAAGACACACACAAAAAAGAAGCAATGGTAAGAAAGCTGGGAGAGAAAAAGGAGAACGCAGGTCCGAGAAGCCAAAGGAGGGCATAGTTTCAAAGTAAGAGAACGGTTAACAAAGTCAAATATTTCAGAGAAGATAGGAGTTGGGTCTGGAGGGTGGCCATCGCATTTGACAATACCAGACCCTTCTTAAGCAGCATGTACAGCAGCATGGAGAGCTGCCTTAGGACAGTGAGTATACTTGTGCAGTGCTAATTAGCACCATCATCCTCAGATGTCAAAGAACTATGTCGGAAGTCAAGTTCAGAACATTAATTATTTATTAAAAACTAATGAGGGGATTTGAGTCTATTAGGTTAAATCATTGCAAAGAAAAAGCAACATAAACAAGTATACAACTAATTGCCCTTATAATTTCAGATCATTAAAGATGCAAGATCAAAGGAAAAAAAACCTCTTAGAATTAAGAGCCATAATTGTTGACCTCCACCCAAATATGGTGGGTGCGGTGATTCTAAGCAAGCACTCTAGAATAAATACACCAGGGTTCAAGTCTAGCTTTGATCTTCTAGCTGTGTAATCTTGAGTAAATAAACTTCTCTAAGCCCTGATTTTTTTCATCTGTCAAATTAGCATAATAATAGAAATAACAAATACATATAAAGGCTCTTAACATAGTGCCTAGCCCACAATAAACGTTGACTTATTATAGTAACAACTTATTATAATAATGCTTCATGTCCAAGATAAGATATATAAACTAAATTACATGTACTCTCTTTATTTTTTTAGTCAATAACTACTTTTGAGCCACTCCCTTCTATGTACCAACCATGGCTCTAGATGCTGGGCATGAAAGAGAGAGAAACAGAGACAGAGACCCAGTTCCCTACGACAAGAAGCATGGTCTAATGCTGTAGAAGGCAAGTTGACAATTAGAAAACAACAGGATCTATGCTGAACAAGGAAATGAGAAAGGTACCCTACCCGGGTGGCTCAGTTTATTGGAGCATCGTCCCATACACCAAAAGGTTGCAGGTTTGATTCCCGGTCAGGGCACATATCTAGGTTGAGGGTTTGATTCCCAGTTGGGGCATGTACAGGAGGCAGGCAACCAATAGATGTTTCTCTCTCTCCACCTTCCTCTCTAAAATCAATGAAAACATATCCTTGGGCAAGAATTTAAAAAAAACAAAAACTTCCCTTTAAAAAAAAAAAATGAGAAAGGTGCTGCAAAAATACCTAGGAGGAGGCATTCACTGCTCCCTCAGTCCTGGCGAGGGAGAGGGGCTGTCAGGCAAGGCTACGAACATGAGGCAACACTTATATTAAGGTACCATCACACATACACACACACCCCCTCTGAAAAAGTGTCAGAGAAAGAGGAAAATCTTCGCCCAAGGGCAAACAGCAAGGAAAAAGAAGCTGGAAGCAACCCAGGCTCTTGTCATTCAGCTCAAGGAGATAGTTTGGCTGAAATACATCATCACATAATATTTACACCTTTCCCCACCTGAGTGTGGGCTACATGCTCTACAAAGCAAATTGAACATCCCCTGCCTGTCCTCTAAAAGTCTGAAATTTCAAAATAGGCAAACTATCACAAGAACTTGGATGACAAACTATCCCCCGATGATAGTGTTCTCAACAATTCTGAAGTTCAGTTTTGTCCCCAAGGTGAGGTTGTTAATAGATTTTGCCCTTCTTTTTGGAGATGTCAAACACCAGGGAGGAATATTAAAACTGCATGGATTGGGTTCTCAAAAAGTTAAAAATAGAATCACCATATGATCCAGCAATATACTGGAGTATATACCCCAAAGAAGTGAAAGCAGGGTATTAAAGAGATATTGGTACACCCATCTTCATAGCAGCATTATTTATAACAGCCGAGGTGTGGAAGCAACCCAAGTGTCTGCCAATGGGTGAACGGATAAACAAAATGTAAAAAATACATAAAATGGAATAGTATTCAGCCTTAAAAAGGAAGGAAATGCTGACACATACTACATCATGAATGAACCTTGAGAAGATTACGCTAAGTGAAATAAGCCAGTGACAAAAGACACTGATTCCACTTATATGAGGACCCAGTGATCAAATTCATAGAGACAGAAAGTGAAGTGGTGACTGCCAGGTGCTGGGGGGTGGGGAGAGTTAGGGTCTAATGGATACAGAATTTGAGTTTTGGAAGAGGTTCCAGAGATGGATGGTGATGATGGCTATACAACAATGTGCGTGAATTTATGCCACTGAACATGTAAAAAGAATTAATATGGCAAATTTTTGTTATATATTTATCATAACTTAAAACAACACTTTTTTTTAAAACTGCACGGTTGCCATGCCCATTAAATAACTGTTCTTGGTCATTTAGGGGCAAAGGAAAATACCTTGTTTCTGACATTAAATGCAATGCCATATGAAGAGTGGATGTGAGCATGAAGAACAGGCACATTAGAAAGTTCTTAATCCAAAAGAGCAGCATCCAGGCACCATTCTCTGGAAATGGACACCTACATAACCCACTAAGAAGGTGGCTTTCTTGGCAGCCATCATCTGACAATTTTTAATGAAGATAATCCCCACGTACCAGCACCACCCCATTAGGGGACGACTGTCAAAGTACACATTCCAAAAATCACTAATTGAACTTCTATTTGTAAAAGCATTAGGCAGAGCTTTATGTAAAACTCACAACTAATATTCATAAATCAGCTTGTGCCTTTGAGAGCCATCTAGTTGAGCAAATAATAGATGAACACAAGAGAAGTTAAATAATGATCATAAAAGAAGTCTATGATAATGTTCATGTAGTACATGTAATTAGCCCTTTAACACATTTGGAGAAGGGAGAGATTGTTGGGGCTGGAGCGTTCCAGGAAGACTGATAGGAACCACTCCAAATCTGAAAGAAATGTTCAGGACTCAGTAAGTGGAAGCAGACAAACCTGGTTCAAGTAGAGGGTTTATGATGGAAAGGGGGAGAGACAGGATAGAAAAAGAGATAGGAGCCAGATTATGATGGCTCTTAAGAGTCAACTTTATGAGTTTGGATTTCCATCTCTACCCAGAGGGAAACCACCAGAGGTTGAGAAGGGATGTTATATGATGTACACAGTGTTCCAGTACAGGATGGCTTTGGAGAGGAAAACGCTTCATGGATAAAAGCTGGACCCCAGGCCACCTAAGTTTGTTCCTGAGGGCTACTAAGTCTCAAAAATGAAAACAAACATGTGCGTTGGCTAGGTTAAAACTATGACTTTGAAATGTGTCAGGCCATATGCTGACATCTGCATTGAATTTTTCTTGAAGGACATGCAGGAAATTGTTGACATTGGTAACTTCTTAGGAGTAGGGTGGAGGTGGGGGAAGGAAGACTTACTTTTCATTATATATCCTTGTACATGATACACTTAACCATGTGTACAAATTCATTTTATAATTTTAAAAATTTTTAAAAACATGACAACTGGAAGTGTTAAATAGTGTTTGGGCTTAACCATCAAATTCAAAACATTTCTAATTATAAGTGAAATATCGTTCAACCTTATTTGTAATATATCTTTTTTTTAATATATTTTATTGATTTTTTACAGAGAGGAAGGGAGAGAGATAGAGAGCTAGAAACATAGATGAGTGAGAAACATTGACCAGCTGCCTCCTCCACACCCCCCCACCGGGGATGTGCCCGCAACCAAGGTACATGCCCTTGACCAGAATCAAACCTGGGACCTTTCAGTCCGCAGGCCGACGCTCTATTCACTGAGCCAAACCGGTTTTGGCTTATTTGTAATATATCTTAATCTCTGTCACAGAGTGAGATGTTGTGAGAATGACCTAAAAGTAACAGTACAGAGTACACAGAACTAACTGCACATCTAAGACTTAACTTCAAAACAAACAGATGTTCTGAGTCACCCACAATGAAATGCCTCCTTTCGGGTGTATTTAAATGAAAAGTCTGCCTGAGTCTATTCCAAATCGAACCCTCAATGAAAAAGAAATCAGAAATAATACCTCACAGTACCTTTGACAAGATATATTCCTGGCTCATTTAAATGGCTTTTTCGTTCTTCCAGTCGCTCAGACCAAAACCAATTGGGTCATCTTTGAGTTATCCTTTTTCTCGCATGCTCTATATCCTTATCCCATCAACTCTATCTTAAAAAAATCTATCCAGAAGCCAGCTGCATCTCACCACCCCACCACCACCAGCCTGGTCCATCGTCTCTAACCTGGACCACTAAAGTAGCTTCCATCCCACTCCCTGCTTCCACTCTTGTCCCCTACAGTCAATCTCCCACAGGACGGTCAGAAAGATCATCATAAAATACAAATCTGAAAAAGTCACTCCCCTGCCCATGACTTCCAGTGGCTTCCTATTGCATGGCTAAAACCCAAAGTCCTTGCAAGGCTGCAAGGCTGCATGATCCAGATCCCCCCTTCCTCTCCAACATCAACTCCTGCACTCCCTGCTTCTCCCTTCACTTAAGTCACACTGGCTTCCTGACCACTCCTGGGACAGAGCAGTGGCCCAACCTCAGGGCCTTCGAACTCAACCTGAATCTCTTCTCCAAACATCCCTCTCTCCCATGCCCCTTGCTTCATGCGGGTCTCTGCTCGTGTGAAAACTCATCAGAGAGGCTCTTCCTATCAATCCTACTACCTCAAATAGTAGAACTACCACCTCTCCTTCACTGCTTTATTTTTCTTTATATCACCTGAAATTATGTTACATACGCATCTGTTTGTTATCTACCCAACTAGAACATGAGCTCCATGATGTCAGACTTGCCTTTTTGTCGTGTACACTGGGCCTAGGCTATGTCTGGCAAATAAATGAGAGTTTAATCAATAGTTGTTGAAGACTAAAGTAAGTACAAGTCAAGGTAATCAAGATCACCAGACAAAAAGAGATTTTTGAAGCCCATAATGAGACATGAGCATAATAATGCCCAGTAAATTTGGGATAAGGTCATGAAAAGCTGAAACATCATTGACAGGCATACACACCCATCATTTATCTATGGCACGCTGGGAGTCCATGTGCATGCTTGCCATTAATTCACTGCTTTGAGACATCCTCTGTGTACATTCTGGAGGGCCATTCTTGAAGTTTTGAGGCTGAAGAGTAAATACTGTAACACGTTTCTCCTCCCTCTTTCCAGAACCAATGAACTCAGACAGAAAGTTCTGCTGAAGAAAGCAAGCAAGCACTGTCCCAACCAGACGGCCTAGAATATTCAGTTACTCTATTGAGGAGATCTGGACAAAGCCCCAGCACTGGAATTAGGAAACTGGGTCAAAGTCAGGTTCTGCCCTCATCTACCAGAGGGACCTTGGGAAAATCATTATACATTTCCAATCCTGTTTCCTTGACTATAAAGTAGGAATGATGAGATCTTTCTTGCGTTTTCATGTGGGCATTATAAAGTTAAATAAGACATGCATATACAAAGGCATCCTGAAAGCTGAGTGGACATCACCTTGTACTAGCCAGTTTCTAGTCCTTCACTGCCACTGGTGAAGTTTGTTTAAACAAGGATCTGACAAGGTCTTGCATCTGCTCAGCCTTCATTGATTCAAACTTAAACCTTCAATGTTCTTCACAGACTGAACCCAAATGATCTTTCCAGTCACATCTCCAGCCCCTTCCTCGGCTACAGCCTTCATAGACACTGGGCCTACTTCTCACTTCTTAATCTAATCATGCTCTCTCTCAATTCCAATAATCACAGGCTGTTGCTGTTCCTTGTGATTAAGCCCCTAGTGCATGTCTGTTCGGGGCTAAATGCCTAAGACCTCATCCCCGCCCATCCTCCCTTCTTCCATTAGAAAACCCTAGAACTGGAAAGGCCTGAGAGAGTCTTTTGAGAAATATTCAAAAATAGCAAACATTGGGCACCTACTGTGTACAGTACGCTGTTATGTGCTGAGGACACAGAAAGGGATCAGATGGAGACCTGCTGGTCTGGTGACTTACAACTCGGAGTCAGTATTATGAAAGGTCTCTTCTTACTCTTTCACCCTGAGAAAATATGATGGAAGGTAAAATTAACTGACCACTTCTAGGGGGCTTCTGGACACAGGTAGGAACTGAGCAGAAGGACAGAATGAGGCTAGGAACCGCTTTCCAGTCCTCATAAGTTATGTCTTTCAAATATCCTTTGTTTTATTTGAAGTACTATGAATTCTCAAATGAGACACACCCATATTTAAGTCTGGTACAAATGGAAATTATTTTCAACCTATTTCCTTTCAGGGTTATCCAAGTTTCTGCTCCTTTTTATGATGGTGGAAACTTCTCAACTGACTATAATTCAAAGCAATTATTGTTCCTTAGCTGTCAAGGTGCCCTGTTATTCTTTTCATAAATATCCTGGATGATCTGAGCCAAGTTCAATGGAAAGTCTACTTTTTCTAGCCCTGCGCCTTTTCACTTGCTAAATTTATAGCATTCAAATGAAAAGAAGAAAGGAAGCCCCACTTTCGCCCCCACTGCTAACACGATATATGTCTGGGTTCTAATTGCCCTTGTAATTATACCCCTGGCCAGGTCTGCACAGGTATGGTATGGAAATTAAACATTATGGCAAAGCCTGAAAAGACCTCAGGAGGTAGGAAGAAGACAGCTTCATAATATTTCCTGCCACCGGAAGGAGAGGAAAATCAAAGGTGGTCTGGAAATGTCATAAGCTAGCCAGACAATCCACTGAGGAAGCATTTTCTGTCTACGGCTGCCTCTAACACTGTGAGCTGTGCGGCTGGGATCCCCTGGTGGTTTGATATTCAGCTAAGGCTGGCTGAAAATGGGAGAATTGGCTCTTTTGGATGTGAATTAAGAAATAAGCACAGCTACAAAAGGCAACATGCTATGACATTTTCTAAATATTTACCAAGGGGAGTTGACAATTCAATGAGTGGAGCCAGATCTGACAGTGAATTCTCCCGACTGCCTCCTACACCTTCCCTCCATCACCATTTCCATCTCCAAAACCATGTGACCGTTGCCTTTTGGGGTTGTCAGAGCAAAGCATTTGCTACATTTATAGCATTCAAATGAAAAGACGAAAGGAAGCCCCACTTTTGCAGGGCTTCCTTTCTCCTTTTCATTTGATAACCCCAGCCAGTGTTACCCAAAGATTTCTGGCACACAGACCACTGCCTTTACTCTTCTTCCCCAGATTTCTGATCTAGGAGGAACCAGAGAGCTGTCCGTAAAAAACTGAGCCAATGCAATCTATTTTTTTAAGACAAAATACTTCTTTTTTACAGCAATATGTAGCTAGTAATATCCATATGGTTTTGAAAGCCACATCC
Organism: Eptesicus fuscus; assembly: GCF_027574615.1. Lineage (NCBI taxonomy): Eukaryota > Metazoa > Chordata > Mammalia > Chiroptera > Vespertilionidae > Eptesicus > Eptesicus fuscus. The sequence continues at coordinate 29,742,608 of NC_072477.1, read as the reverse complement.
ATGAACTTCCCTGCCAGTCCTCATTATAAAACCAAATTTCTCATCAACCCACACAGCACAGTCTTTTTCACTCTTGATCTTCCCAAGTCAATTTATAAATATTAATCTGCAGGTCTGAGATTATAAAAAAGATTATGGATAATGAAGAGATATACTTTCTATCACTTTAAACCTCTCACTGCTCATATTTCCCACCTTCTCAGATATTGGGTAGAGGGTACAATTTTGTGTTTGATTTTGACTTAATTGACTGAGTTTAGATTAAACAGGCATTTGATAGTCCCAATAATTCCCTAAAGTCCTTTCTTTCCCCCACAGCCCCAGAAATGCTACATAATTAATGGTCTTGAGATTTGTACCATCTCAAGATAGTAATGTGCATACATCTTGTGTAAAAATACAGACCTCTGTGAACCTAACAGGTAATGGGGAGATTGTGGGACAGTTTAGAATTTAATGCCCACCTATCTCCAACATGGTTCTTATTTTTTAAAAAATATTTTTATTGATTTCAGAGAGGAAGGAAGAGGAGAGAGAGAGAGAGAGAAACATCAATGATGAGAGAATCATTGATCTGCTGCCTCCTGCACGCCCCCTACTGGGGATTGAGCCCACAATCCAGGCATGTGCCCTTCACCTGAATCTAACCCGGGACCCTTCAGTCCGCAGACTGATGCTCCATCCACTGAGCCAAACCAGCTAGGGCTCCAACAGTTTTTAAATATTTTACTAAGATGAAAGTACTGAATTTTACAATATATTCTCTCACTATCTCCCCCAAAGGAAAAATAACAACACTTTCAGTGGGTTGATAAGGCAGAACTTCAGGAAATAAACTCAATTTTGGCCTTGAGAGAGAGAGAAAGAAATGGAAAGAATAAAAAGTATAGAAGACACGTACCATAACTGCACATAAATAACCAGGTAAACCTCTCACCTTTAAGCAAGTGACTACACGAGTAGAAGGCTGGACTCAGTGACCTCTAAGGTCCCTTCCCACTCCAATAGTGTTTGTCTCATGAATTTTTTATAGTCATCCTCTGTCCTATCACACTGTCCTCATGCATCATCAAGCCCTCCTGGCCACTTCCAGGACTGAATGGAAAATCTGTTTTCAAAAAAATCCATGCTTTGACTACTGCCAAAATTACAGTTCTGTCCTTGAAACAATGACCTGAATGTAACGGGCAAGGTTAAACACCTCTGAGCAAATAAGTGTCCAATACCATCTTCAGGTAATATTCTAAAAAGCTTCTAATATAAGCGGAATTATTAGCCCAGTTCTTGAGAGTGAATGCTCGTGAAGCTAACAACCAATCCTACCACCAAATCTCTCCAACTTGTACTTCTGTGTCCTCTGCCGAATGTCTAACTTTAAAAAGAGGGTGGAACCAAACAGCTGAGTTTGAATCCTGGCCCCACCTCTCCTCAGCTGTGTGATGTGAAGCAAATTATTTAATCTCCTTCAACCTGTTTCCTCACTTGTAAAATGCTGATTCTATGAACCAGTGGTTCTCAACCTTCCTAATGCCGAGACCCTTTAATACAGTTCCTCATGTTGTGGTGACCCCCAACCATAAAATTATTTTCGTTGCTACTTCATAACTGTAATTTTGCTACTGTTATGAATCGTAATGTAAATATCTATGTTTTCCGATGGTCTTAGGCGACCCCTGTGAAAGGGTCATTCGACCCCCAAAGGGGTCGCGACCCACAGGTTGAGAACCGCTGCAGAACTACCTTGCAGAGTTACTGTGACAATGAAATGGGATAACAGAAAGAAAACACTGAGCATTCGTTTATTCATTCTCTCACTCAACAAAGGCTAACCCAGTGTCCAGGAACCAGGCTAGGCACTGGTACATACAAGATGGGAGGGAGGGGGGGGGGGGCGGGCTCTTATTCTTTTTATTGACCAAAACCAGTCTGCTTCCAGAAATGTGGCAGAACCGTCAGATGTTGACTTTAGTTCAAAACTTTCATTCACACCTGGTTTGCCTAAAATAGTCCTTTTTTTAGTTTGTCAGATATGATCCCAGGTGGGAGTCTGCCTCCTGCCATATCTTTACCCCAAGGCCAATCACCTAGCAGGTGTTGTGCTGGAGGACTCCATCAGAACACTTGGAAGAAGCAACAACCAGAGCAAAAGGCGGTATCTCGGTGTATCTCAGCTCTCGGCTGGGCAAGCCACTCAGGAAAACTTGATATGCCTGTGCCACAAAGCCGGCCCTGGATGCCTGGGAGTTTTCAGGTGCTTTCAGTTCCACTAGCAGACTCCCAGTCTTCCGAGAACTGGGGATTAAGAGAACTGGCTCCTCCCCAGTCATTGTGACTGAGCCCCTGATAAAGCTAAGAGCAACAGCTAAGGGGTCTAAAGGCTACCTTTTCATGATGTAGGGTCTACGTCTTTCAGCTGTGCTTTACTCGGGTTTGATCAAGTTCTGTATGCACGACCCACCTCGGAGGAGTCCCCTGGTTTCAGGGCTGGTGGGGTCTTCTTCCATGTGGACCTGCTATTCCTTTCCCTAACTGGCCCACAGCCTCAGGGCAAGTACAAGCCTAGCCATGCTGAGTCCTGGGTGTTCAGTACACTTAATTTTTTGCACTTACAGAAAAAGAGTTTAAGATATTCTGGAACTCAGGGCTCCTAGCAAAAGAGTAATATAAGTCCCAACCTGGAATAGGAAATGACCTGCCCCCAGGGCATGGGGGTGGGAGGTGGTCAAAGAGGGAATGCTTGAGTAAAAGTCGGGGCCATCTGTGAAGCTAAGGGCAGGTGAGGGGGTAATTGAGAGGTGCCTACAATTTTGATTTGCAGACTCCTCTCGTTCTGGAGCCACCTGAATCACTTTCCTCAGAAACTGAAGTATAGATCATGCCTATCTCAAGGCTGTGGATTTTGCCTGGCTGCCTCTTACTGGGAGATGACAGCCTAGCCTCTTGTCACAGGAGTTTTCGGTACAAAATACTGTCACCAGATTACACACACACACACACACACACACACACACACACACATCTGATGCATCTAACATAAAAACAAACAAACAAACAAACAAACAAAACCGTTGGCTTCTCTTTCATTTTCCCTCAGCGAGTTAAGCTTCTTATTAACTCCTGGCGCTGCTAACCGCTCACTGAAAACAGTGGTTTTGGATATTAATAGGCTGTAAATCAAGGCCCTACCTGACGCTTGTTGTCACGGAAACGGTACTCAAGCCCACGGCTACTTCCCTATCCTTGGAAGTCTGGGCGAGTTGGTGGGAGTCAGGGAGTGTTTTAAAACTCCTGTTATTTCCCCCACTTTCTGCTATTTCTCAGGGCCAAGTTGTTGGAGAAAGAGGGGCTGGGGAGGTGGCGAGAGTACCCTGGACCATGGCAGCTTGCAGGAGCCAAACTCTGTGTGAGAGGAAGGGTAACCTGGCCACTCCGCGCCGTGCCCCGCGCCTGGGAGCCGCCCCCCTCCGCCGCCCAGCCCTGTCCTCCCTGCCTGGGCGCTGGGCTGCCCGGGGAGCGCTTAGCCAAGTTCCCCAGAAGAGAATCCGAGCAGCCCCAGGGCTGAGAAACCCGGCTGCGGAGGCAGAGAGGGCAGCGGGAAGGTCGGACAGGCTAGAGACAGAACTCTCTGTGCCCCCAAGCCCGAGTCCTGGGGGAGGCAGCCCAGGACCAGAACGCGCACCCCCCTCACCGCCCTCCCAAGGCCCCCGGGCGACGCTCCAGGATCTGCTTCTCCAAAGCAAGCGCCCAGCTCGCCAAGCGCCTCCCGAAGCCCAAGCAGATTCCCGCGCCCCGGGGAGTTCGTTGCCGCAGCCGTCAGGGCCTCTCGGGCCCCGTGCCGCCCCCCAAGCCCGGCACCCAGGGCTGGGCCCCCGCCCGGTCTCCAGAGCCCGAGCGTCAAGCGCCCCCTGGGCCCAGCGACTCCGCGCTCGCGCCGCGCGCCCCAGCCTCGCGTATCCGCACCCGCACCCGCACCCGCACCCAACCCCCTCGAGCTGCCGGGCCCTCCCGGGACTCACCTGCGTCGGGGCTGTAGCTGCGGCCACACCGAGCCCGGGGGCGGCAGCGGCGGCGGCGGCGGCGGCGCAGGGGGAGGAGGGCAGCGCGGGGCTCCTGGCACAGCGGCCGCCGGGCGCCTGGTGCTGCCGAGCCGTGGACCCGCCCAGAGATATAAATAACATTATCTGAGGAGGGACATTCCTGCCGGGGGACATCGCTGCTGCCGGGACCAGATAGTCCCGCGGCGGGGGCGGCGAGGCGGGGCCGCAGCCTCCCGCAGCGCCAGGCCCAGCCCCCGGTTTCCCACCCACTCGCGCACCTGCCAATCAGCCGCCGCGCCCCAGGGCACCTGCCCTGCCTCCGCCGGGCTCCGGGGGCGGGCCTCTGCCTCCAGGCGGGTAGCCCGGGCCCGAGCCGCCAGCCGCCCGAGCCGCCGCAGCGCCCCTTCGTCGCTCACCTCCCCAAACCGCGCGCTACCCGAGCCCCCCGCGGCGGGGAACGGGGTTGGACTCGGCAGCTCCGGCCTAATTCGTGCGCCGGGAGCCCGGAGTGGCTAGCCCGGCCGCCAAGATGAGCTCTCCAGCCTTTCCCGCCCTGCGTCCCCACGGTGGACAGTCAGGTGTTTTGTGCCAAAAGATACGCTTAGGCCGTAGGGTGGGCGAGGCGGGCGCCCCGGCAGTGCGCCCCCGTGGCGGCGGGATTGGGAGGAACAGGTCGTTCTGGGGGTGGCGTGTTTGCTCGCTACGGGGCGGGCTTCTTCTCCCGCGGTGGTCGGAGCAGACGCTGGGAGGACAGGGGTGGGCGCTGGGCCGGAGGCCCCCCACTCCCAGCCTGTTCCTGTCTGCCAACCTGGTGAGGTCGGGGCGGACCCGGCAAAGCTGGCGGGGCGCAGCCCGCAGTCCCAGGGGCGCGTGTACATTGCAGGGACCGGAATCAACAGGCAAGCTGCCACGCAGACCCCACCCGCACCTGCTGGCCGGCCCCCAGTCTCCAGGCGAGACTCCCGGTCTTCCTCACTGGACGACTGGGCGGTGTGGGATGCAGCAGGCCAAGGAAACACTGGAACCAGTGGTGTCAGAGGAAAGACGGGGCACATCCGAGTCCCCTCTGGAGAAACTCCCAGAAGAACATGGGCAGCTTGTAAGGCAGTCCATTTTCGTGACTTTCTTGCGATGCTAAGGCATTGGTCCATAAGGGTTGGCGGTCCTCCTTCTCCACCCCGTGCGCCTGGGAGGCTTCTCGCGAGTCCCCAGTCCAGGTATCATGGAGATGGCCTTGGAGGTGTAAAGGGCATAGATGCAGAAAAGAGTTTTAACTCGGACTGATCCTGCCTGGTATTCTTGACCACGGAACAGTCTTAACTCCTGAGTGGTTTGCTTGGGAGTATGATTTCTGCTGTTTTCCAGGATTCACCAGGAAAAGGGTGTTTAATTGCCAGATGTGCATGCTTAGATTATATATTGAGCGTTAGCAAAGGTATTTCACTTCTTGCTGCCGCCACACTTCTTGGGAGTGGGCATTTAGACACTGAGATGTGCTAAGTGGAGTAAACGCCACAGCTATTACAAAGCCACGGGACTCTGCACCGCACTCCCTGTTGTCTTGACCTTTATTAAGCTCGATTTCCCAAGAGACACTAGGAAAGTAGGGAAGATAAAAGAGTATTTGTGGTCATCCATTAGATTAGCAGTGATTCCCCCATTTCTGATAACATTGAAGAACACATTTGTTTATTACTGAGTTAGAAACGGAAAGGTCTTTTTCATTTAAAAAACAAACTAAGCACCAAATTCTGGTAAGGAAACCTCAGGAAAAACAGGCCAACTTCAAAAGCTCAGATGATCGTATATCTCAAGTAGAAATCCTTGATCTACTTTTGAAATTTTTCTTTCAAAGGAGAGAAATGATGTTTATGTGTTTAGAAGCCTTGTGTGAAATAACATTAAATAAATGCATGATTCCCTAGGCTTGCAACTCTGCAGCTACATAATCATATACCTCATGAGACAGATCATTCCTTAGCTATAGATTTGTGGCCCTGAACTGAAAAGATTTCTGCATAGCCTTAAAATTTGTAATTTTTAACTATGAGAAAAAAATAACATGATAAAAGTAACAATCCAGTGGACAGATTACTCCAGGATTTTACAAACCAGCTCAGCTGCTTTCGTTATCTCCACTTCAGCTGAGAGCTAAATAATTCAATACAACCTCATTTACTACAGAGCCTGTTTCCCTGACAGCATCCCCAAATGCTTTACAGCTAATAGAGTTACAGTGAAATGATAAATCAGAACTGAGAGAATTTAGATGTGCATGCATACCTTGTTTTATTGTGCTTTGCTTTATTGTGCTTCACAGATATTGTGTGTTTTACAAACTGAAGGCAAGACCCTCCACCAGCAAAAAGATGACAACTCTCTTTATTTTGATACTTGCTTTCTATGGTGGTCTGGAACTGAACCCACAATATCTCTGAGGTGTGCCTGTACAGAGGAAAAGGACATTGTCAAATGGGGGCGGAGGGGATGTTAGATCCCAGGAAGTGGGAATTAGAAATTGGGGAGCGTCAATTAGAAAGGAAGGAAAAGTTGACATAAGGGTTGATAATGGAGGTCATTGTTGTGGGCAACAGGGATTGATTCTGCAGAAACTTCCTGAGAAGAGTGTAGAGTACCTTCTGGAGTGTGGGAGACTGTCAAAGGGCTGCCTCCTCTGACCACCACCCCAGATTGCTAACAGGCAATTTGCAGCTTTGGAAGAGTTCTGAGCCAGAGGAAGGTGTGTTCTGAAAATAGATGCTGTCAGCGAGGAAGTCTACCCAGCTCCCGCTAAAATCAATAGGTGAAGCCAAGAAGATGTAAGTCAAGTCACTAGAGGAATCTGACACAAGAAGGAACGTTCACTTTTTACCTATTTCTATATTCTCGGAATTTTTCACATTGAGCTTATATTATTTGATCATAGAGATAATAAGGAAAATAATAGAGATTGGATCAAGATGGTGGATTGAACACCTGCTTTTACCTTCTCTTCTCGGTTGTGCGTCATCCCACGCACCCAAAAGGTTGCCTGTTGCTAGTTGCCTGGGGTTGGACTTGATCCCCAGTAGGGGGCGTGCAGGAGGCAGCCGATGGATGGACAGTCCCCTTCACATTTATGTTTCTCTCTCTTCCTCTCTAAAAAGCTCAGAATTAAGAAAAAGGGTGATCAATTTTCCAAGAATTTTCAGGAAATCATGAAAAAATAGAAGAGAGAAGCAGGATCTGATCCAAAGAGAAACAAAATCAGGGAAACCAGAACAGGTTCAGAAGGAATAGTTTTAGGCAAGTTCCAAGAAAGAGTCCAATGATCAAGAGGAGAAAAGGACCCTAGAATGATTCCCTGAAGCCTCCTCTCCCCTGCTGGCATTAAGTATCAGAACTTTGCCTCTGGGAATAAGAAGTTAGTGGGGATCCTGGGACCAGAAGGGCAGAGCCCATGTGTCTACTAACCCCTAAAAATGAGAGGGAAAACCCTCACTCTTTCTGCAAAGCATGTCATGCCCTTCCTTTACAGCCCCTGAAGAGAGGCTATAATAAACAGAATGGGCAGGCAAAAGCATTCCCAAATAAAAGATGAGTGAACAATTAAAATCAGCAAGGATTTTGTGGGGGGAGGGGAACCAGTACCTTGAAAAAGAAACACCAAACTCAACAGAAGTAATATCAGAGGAAACTAAGTTAATAAAGGAAACAGAAGATAAAATTAAAATGAATTTATTATTCAGTAAGACTTGAAAGGACATTCAATCTACAACAAATAATCAGTGAGAAGTCATATAAATTAAAAAGTAATTTTCTAAAATTGAAAATTCATTAGCTGATAAGCAGAACAGACCAAGTTGAAGAGCAGATTAGTGAAAGCAGATATTCTCCCCAGAGAGCAAAAGACCAGGAGATGGAAAGTTCATGAGAATTTTTTCATGATTGAAAGCCATGGAGGCAAGATCCTCAAGGTCCAATATCTATCTTATAAAAGTTACAAAGGGAAAGGAGGGAGAGTAGAAGGGGATAATAAGGAGAAATTAGAATAAGATTACTCAGTTGAAGAAAAATGTAAGTTTTCAGATTATAAAATCCTACTGAGTTTAGAGCAGGATGAAAATTTTAAAATACAGTTTACAGTTTTATATAAAGCTTAAGGTTTATTTATAAAATCTAAGGACTTGAATAAAATTAAATCATAAACCAAAACTATAATAAACTAGATTAACTTTTTGTGACTTGAATTAATCCTAAAAAGCTATTTTTACTGAATCACAGAACCGAATTTATTTGTTTGAAATAAATTTAAAAACAACTTTCACTTTAGAAATGAACATATATATCAGAAAGCTCCTTAAAACAGAAATGCAAAACAAAATGAACCTGAACTTATCTGATTTTTGACTCATTCAACCTCCTGCTAACAACAATGGAGAAATCAAGAACTTAGGGTAATGTGCAGAAAAATAGTGCCTAGAGCTTGTAACACATTAGTTCCCTCTTCTTTACCCTTTCAAGCATCAAGAGATGCTTTTCATGAAACTAAGCTGAAATTTCTGGGAATATCTAAGGAACCACGCCCTCCATATGAAGACAAAGAAGCAGCAGGATCAGTCAGAGAAAGATAAGTATCACATGATCTCACTCATATGTGGGAACCTAGTGAACAAAATAAACTGATGAACAAAAATAGATCCAGACACACAGAAGCATGGAACCTCAGAGGGAAGGCAGGGGAGGGTGCCTGGGGTGGGGGGTGGGGACAGGCTAGAAGAGGTCAGTGGGGGAAAAAGAGGGACATATGTAATACTTTCAACAGTACAAATGAAGAAGAAGAGGGAGGAGAAGAACCAATCATAATAGCCCACCATTTACAATATAGAGAAGCCCAGGACAAAGGATCAAACCTTCCCTTCAGACGCCTCAAACAGAATGGTCACTGGAATGAACTGAAAGCCTGCCCAAGGGTGAAAATACCCAACGGACACCCTCGGAAGGAGCAGGTGACACCAATTTCAAACTTTCCTCCATCAGTAATGGAAAGAGGCGGGACGAGGCTTACACCTGTCCTCCACTACTCCATGGAGCACTGGCCAGGCTTTGGAGCATCTTTCCTTAGATAGCTCTTCCTGAGCTCTTCCTCCCTGTGCAGGCCTAGAGTTTCTGGTACCTAAGGGATGCGAGCTGGTGCAGGTGTAGTAGCAGGCTGGTGGGTGTGCTGATGCACTGTGCCTGAAGGTGCTGATCTTCCACAGTTGCCTTGTACAGGCTGTTTTAATTCGCGAGGGCCATCATGACAAATACCAGAGTCCGGGTGGCTTAAACAGTGGAAGCTTATTTTCACACACTTCTGGAGGCTAGAAGTCTGAGATCAAGGTGTCGGCAGGATTATTTCGTCTGAGGCCTCTCTCCTTGACTTGTAGATGGCTGTCTTCTCCCTGTGTGCCTTTCCTCTATGTGTCTGTGTCCTCATTTCCTCTCTTCTTGTAAAGACACCAGTCCTAGTGGGTTAGGCCCATCCACGTGACCTCATTTTACTTTAATTACCTCTTTAAAGGCCCTATATATTGTCACTTTCTGAAGTAGGGGTGGAGGGCTTGGATTTCTACATATGAATTTGTTTGGGGGGGGGGGGTGGTATACAATTCAGCCCATACGTAGGCCTCATCTTTTCTCACGTGCATTGCTTCTGTTAGCCTCCTGATTGCTCTCCCATTCTCCAGTTGCACTCTCCTTCCGTTCCTTTTCCACACAGTAGCCAAAGTACAGTTAATTAAAAGGAAATTTGATCATGGCACTCTCTGTCTTAAATCAGCCAGTGGCTTCCCATTGCTTTCACGATATAGATTTAAGTTTCCCAGCACTTAGCACAGTACCTAACACAGAAGATGTACTTTAATAAAGGCAGAAAGGCCTGATAAGTAAATGAGTGAATAAATGAATTGATGAACAAACACATAATGAAAGCTAAAAAAGGGTTGCAATCTTAGAGATCAACAAAGAAGGTCCGGCCGATGTGGCTCAGTTGGTTGAGCATCATCCATGAATGAGGAGGTCACAGTTCAATTCCCAGTCAGGGAACATGCCCGGGTTTGTGGGCTAGGTCACCAATAGGAAGCGTGCAGGATAGAGGAGCCAAGGATGTTTCTCTTTCATCAATGTTTCTATCTCTCTCTGCCTCTCCCTTCCTCTCTCTGAAATCAATAAAAACTTATTTAAAACAACAATAACAAAGAAGTAGGTAATCCAAAGTCATTTCTATTTGGCTTAAAAATACATATTTGTGATTTTTTCCCCATGAAATTCACTTTCCTATTTTTGTTTGAGTAAGGTTATTTAAATGAATTCACATTCTCTGAGACATGATTGGCATTCACATTCCCTCAGACATATTTGTGCCTGAATTTCACCAACTCCTTAGCCACGATGGCACATTCATACCTAACTTATTGTCTGTGGGTAAGAAATGGAGTAATTAGATTTTATATTCACACCTACCACCAAGTTCACCTCTGGGAGCAGGAGCCTAGTGCCTCCCAGTGTCTCATCTATAATGGGGTACAGCAAATACAATAGTGATGGCTCAGCTATGTGGACGTTTGTCTCTGTCTGCTTCACCCTCCCAGTGCCATTTCAGACCTCGTCCTTGGGCAGTGCCCCTGCTGCAATCCCCATACTCCCAAGTCTTGACACACAGGGTTAAGAACATAGAAAGTGAATAAAAAAGCATTATAAGCAGCAAGTTGATGCTGTTTAACATGACTACTCTATCTTGAGTATTCCACAAAGTGGAGAATCTATCCTATATAATAAAAGGCTAATATGCAATAGACCGAATGGTGGAACAACCAAACAACCAGTCTCTATGATGTGCCCTGACCACCAGGGGGCGCGCACGGAACATGGCAGGCATTGGCCACGGTGGGATGGTGGAGCAGGTGAGCAGGGGTGCCAGATCAAGGTGGGGCACCGGTTGCTGTCATTGGGGCGAGCTTCTGGTGGTTACTGAAAATTCTTTGCTCCCTCGAGCCGCGGTCCCACCTGGTGCTTCCACCCAAGGCCGGCGCCTGGCACCAGTCCCGATTGCTCAGCACCGTCAGTGGGTGCGAGCGGCGGCTGCCGAGCCCTATTGCCCCTCAGGGCTTCTCCACCTCTCCCTGCTCCTGAGGGGCGATTGGGGCCAGCAGCCGCTACTCACACCCACTGCCAGCGCAGGCGCTGCCCCAATCACTCTGCGCTGTCAGCAGGTGGGAGCAGGGAAAGCACTGTCAGCGCATGGGAGCGGGGCTGCCAGCAGACAGGGGACCGGGGGCCATGGTGGGAGGGGCTGGGCAGGGGCGCAGAGGATGGGCCGAGACCTGCCCCTGTGTCCACCACAGCCTCTCGGCCCACAGTTCCTTTCAAGGTGCACAAATTCATGCACTGGGCCCCTAGTATGTAAATAATCGAGAGTACCTAAACCTGAAAACTGTGGTCTCTTCCTTTTTGGGTACTTATCAAGCTAGGAACTCAAATCAAGGGGATAAAATATAATTTTGAAATCAAGTTTGTTAATAAGGAATGACAGCTAGAATTCTAACAATTCAACCAATTAAACAATTTTGTTTTTCTAAATTATCATTATTGCCAGCATAAATGGTCTTGTTGCCTTTATTTGTTCGTGAGCAGTTTCAAATTCACAAATTTTTGTTGTGGTTAATCCTCACCTGAAGATATTTATCCATTGATTTTTAGAGAGCGTGGAAAGAGATGGGGAGAGACAGAGAGAATAAGTGATATGACAGAGACACATCAATTGGTTACCTCCTGCACGTGCCCCCAACCAGGGCCAGGGATTGAGCCTGCAATTGAGGTGCGTGCCCTTGACTGGAATCAAACCTGGGACCCTTCAATCTGTGGGCCGATGCTCTTTCCACTGAGCCAAACCAGCTAGGGCCACAATTTTTTTTAAAAAATATATTTTTATTGGTTTCAGAGAGGAAGGGAGAGGGAAAGAGAGATAGAAATATCAATGATGAGAGAGAATTATGTGATTGGCTAGCTCCTATATGGCCCCCACTGGGGATCCAGCCTGCAACCCAGGGCTTGTACCCTGACTGAGAATTGAACCGTGACCTCCTGGTTCACAGGTCAATGCTCAACCACTGAACTATGCTGGCTGGGCACAATTTATTTTAAAAAAATAATATTAACCAAGCTCTTTGGGTAAATTTCAATGAAGTTTGGAAAGATACTGCAATAAAAAATTCCACTACCTCCGTAAATTCATGTCATTTTCTATTCTACAGGATATTTCTGCAGCTGCTCAACTTCTGTTTGAATATCTCTTCAGTGCTTTGAAGGCTACAAGAAACTATGGTTCAATCGAACATGATTTATTTTGTAGAATAACCGGTTCTTATAAAACACATAACTTTTTCTTAGTTTTCTTTGTGTATGGCTAATTCTATTTTTAAAAGATTATTTATCCGTTTCTTTTTGCCAAATGCAATATAATTATTTCTATTCAATTTCATGAAGTAAATTGCTATCATTATCCTTATTGCTAGATAAAGAAACCAAGAAACTCAGAGTTTAAGTAATTTTCCAAAAATCACATAAAATTCCAAATCCTTTGCTTATTAAAGAGTTCTTTATCTAGGAAGCAAGAGTCCCATGGTTTTTAAATTAACTAACAGATTCACATGATATTTAATGTTGATAATCTATATTACAGCCTAATATTTTAAGTCAGAGGTGGGGAATGACCAGTCTGCAGACTGTATAAGGCCGGAAAAATCATTTGGTCTGGCCAGGATGTCAACACATTAGGGGTGAATTAGTTAAATGTTTGATCAAATATAGCAGGCTACTTTTTTTTTTTTTTTAAACATGGTTGTTTTTATTTATTTATTTATTTTTTAAATATATTTTATTGATTTTTTTACAGAGAGGAAAGGAGAGGGACAGAGAGCTAGAAACATCGATGAGAGAGAAACATCGACCAGCTGCCTCTTGCACACCCCCCACCGGTGATGCGCCCGCAACCAATGTACATGCCCTTGACCGGAATCGAACCTGGGACCCCTCAGTCCGCAGACCGACGCTCTATCCACTGAGCCAAACCGGTCTCGGCGAGCAGGCTACTTTTTAACTTGATAATTTTGTATGGCCCCTGATGATGTTATAAATATTCAAATGGCCCCTGGCAGAAAAAAGTTTCCCCACCCCTGTTTTAAGTCAATGATTAAGAATTTAGCCCCAAATGATATACTGAGCATGGAGAAGTAACAACTCTATGCTAATTGTTCTATTACCCATCATCTTAAGCTTCAAAATACACTTAATTAAACATCCAGCTCTGGACCTGCCACAGTAGAAACTGAAAGAAATGAGAGCTGGAGACTTTTCTTTTGGAAGGTTTCAAAGCTATGAGTGAGCATCAGTATTCCATCAGTTACCCTGGCCACTGCCTGAACCTATTTCTCAACTCCCACTCTTCACCTGTACCAAATATTGCCAGAAATTCATAAGTAGGAGCCAGGTGCTTGAGCTAGCCCCTGCCCTCATCCCAAAGATTACATAGGAATCTGGTAACTTATTTCACAACTAACATTAACAAACATTAAAATCCAAATGACCCTGGGAAGAGTTAGCTTTAAATTTTTTTTAATTTTATTTATTGATTTTTAGAGAGAGAGAAATATTAATTTGTTTATCCACTTATTTATGTATTCATTAGTTGATTCTTATATTTGCCCTGACCGGGAACCAAAACCACAATTTTGGGGTATCGGGACAACGCTCTAACCAACTGTGCTACCTGGGCATGGCCTAAGAGCTTTTAAGGTAAGGCCTTTGACTATTAGAGTTAACAAAACGTCTGTGCCACTTAGTGTCATTTTAATAATCAAGCAATTTTTTTAAAGGAGGGTAGCAGGGTAGATTGGAAAGATCAGTCAACATACAGTCAAAATACCTGGATCCTAACCCCCCTTAAACCTCTCTGTGCCTCAGTTTTTCTTCTGCAAAATGATGGTATTGAAGTAGCTTGTCTCTAAGGACTCTTTTAGCTCTACCTATCTATATTTTACATGTATAGTAAGGACATACTACATATCTATCTATATATATAAAAGCCTAAGCAACCGGCTGACCAGCTGACTGGCTGGTAGCTATAACATGCAATGACCACCAGGGGGAAGATGCTCAACAAGGAGCTGCCGAGCTGCTGTGATTTGGCAGCTGCGGTTCTCAGGTGACACACCCGGAACCAGAGAGGAGGGAGCCCGATTCCAGGGTGTGTCACCCGAAAACTGCCCTCTCGCAATCCAGGACCCCTCGGGGGATGTTGAAGAGCCAGTTTTGGCCCAATCCCCACAGGCCAGGCCAAGGGACCCCACCAGTTCACGAACCCATGCACCAGGCCTCTAGTACATTATAATGTTTATTAAAATGGAAATTGAAAATCACTTCACTGTCCATCAAAATGGAATTGGTTAAACTAACTATGGTGTGTATACATACACACATACTATAGTACACATACACACATATAAATTCTATGTAGCTAGTTAAGTGATGATGGGGTTTTATATTTATTGCTGGAGAAAGATGTCATGACACACTGTGGAATTTTTTAAAGTGGGCTTCAAATAATTTCTATTTGACAAAGAAATAAGTATTTTATATCAGAAAATATTCTCCTAAAAATCTTGTTATTTCTAGATGATAGGATTAAAAGTATTTTTTACTTCTTGTCCATTTTCCTACAATGTTTGGGTATTTTATAGGCATAGTATATTTTCATAATAAACAAGAAAGTTATTTTTAATTTGGGAAAATATAGTAAAATGTGCATAGCAAATATTAGATCCTTTCCTATGAGCCAGTTTGGATAGAGAAGAAGGCCAGGGCAAGAACAAATCAGCCGTGAACTAAAGGAAAACCATGTCTGAATATTTTCATTAATAACTCAGATAATGAAGTAAACATGTACCAAGAAGGTAAAGAACTATCTTCTTACACAAACTGGGCAGAGCTGATCTGTTTTCCTTGGCCATTTGTCATCACCAGTGATGGGAGATGGATCGGCCTGACTGGTGCTCTCGTCTCACCAATCCATCCCCTGCACAATGGGAATACCTGTCAAGCCGTCAGACTGGCCGTTGGATCCAATCCAAGGCTAACCATCTTATGACAGGATTAATCCCATCACTCTGTTTCCTTTATTACTGTGCTTTAATTATGTTAGAGTTTCCTAAGGTTGCCTAGTCAATCTTGATAATTATACTTATCACTCAAAACAAATATAAAAAAAGAAAAAAAAAAACCACCAGAACTAATTATTAGAAGATCCATTAGATCAAATAGAGATTCATGCATGATAAGTTAGCAAAGGAGGAAGAACAAGCTTCCTAAATACAAAATGGTGAATGATAGTTTTGACCCAAGTTGAAAATTGGTAGGAAAACAAAATCTTGTGGAAGATCATAAATTAAATACAATTCAATACTGTAGTTATCATTCCAAAAGTGTGGGGTGTGGCTGCAACCCCCAGCAGGAGGATCCTGGAACCAGTCCCCCAACGGATAGGATACCAGATACCGAGGGACAGCTACAGTTAAATTTTGGGGAGTCAAAAGTTATACGTGGATTTTCCACTGTGGTGGGGCTTGTCACTCCTAACCCTCGCTTTGTTCAAGGGCAATTGCTTGTCACCAATTATATCAGGCCTTTGATGCTAAAATTAAATTCCTTGCATTAAATCAGGGGTCAATGGCTAGTGTATAGGTTGACAGTCCAGGAGCCAGAGAGGGCCACTGTGAGAGGAGCTATGCCCACAAAGAAGAGAATTTCTGCTTCAGACCTGGAGCAGCTCAGGAAGTCAACTGATCCGTGGCTGCTGGAAGTGCTGGCGGTTTGCAAGGACCATGGTGGAATCACTTTAAGTCAAGGGCAGCCTGTATATAATTAAGGTAGTAGTATTTTATGAATGTACTTGTTATTTATTTTATCATATTCTGCTTCCTGAAAGGATTTTAAAAAAATATTTGTATCGATTAATTTTTAGAGACACAGAGAGAAACATCAATTTGTTGTCCCACTTATTTACACATGCATTGGTTGCTTCTCGTATGTGTCCTGACTGGTGATCGAACCTGCAACCTTGGAGTATCAAGATGATGCTCTAACTGTCTAAGCTACCCGACCAGAGCGGCTTCGTTGTATTAGTCTTTTCTTCCCAACTAGGTTGTATATAATGCCCGATACTTAGCACGTCTTTAGTTTCTCTTCTATGATCCAATAATGCTGAACCGTGATGGGTGGGCTTACATAAAAATATACTGAAGATTTAGTAATCAGCATACCTAGGTAGTAGCCGCTGGTTGCTTTAATTCCCAAAGCCATGTTCCAGAGCCTGGCTCTCCTCCTGGACCCCACAGAAGACGTGGTGACCACAGGGTGACCTTATGTCCCAGTTTACTTTAGACAATCCCCTGGTATTCACCTTTCATCCCGGCAGAATCATTAGTAGTGTTCCCTTGTGCTCTCAAAAAGTGTACGAATTATAGAATGACCCTATTGGCCAGGCATCACTAAGGGGCTTCCCAGCAAATTCCAACATACAGAAAGCAAATGAAAACTTTGTGGCAAAAGACGACCACAAAGTACAAAGTTAAGGTTACATGAACTACTTGCTATTTCCTAACACAGTTATCTCCACATAAATTTAAGTCAACTCTGCCCTCTACTGTCTTATGACAGTATTATGACATCATGAAGATCGCCGTTTGGCTGCATTGAAGCAGGTTGCATTAGTCCTGTTGATTCCTTTAAGAGGGCTGGTCCTCAATCCTTGCCTACTGCTCTCCTGGCTTTTAGAAACTCCCACTACCTGTGCCGCACCCCCAACCAATTAAATCGGAGTCTCTGGGAATGAGACCCAAGTGTCAATTTTTGTTATAGCTTCCCAGTTGCTACCAAATGTATAGTAAAGGCTGAGAACCATTGCTTAGAGCAGGGGTGGGGAACCTTTTTTTTCTGCCAAAGGCCATTTGGATATTTATAACATCATTTGCGGGTCATGCAAAATTATCAAGTTAAAAATTAGCCTGCTATATTTGGTCAAACACTTAATTAACTCACCCCGAAGGCCTTGGCAGGGCCAGATGTTCCCCACCCCTGGCTTAGAGTGTCAGATCCAATCGTCTGTTGTGGTTCACATAGTTTTTGATTCATAGCCCAGGCTATATATCCATACTCCTAAGAATGTCGGGAGAAGGATATTGGAAGAAGGGGACTGGAGACTGGAAGAGAAAAATGAATGCATCAGGACAAATCTACATCACGACCAGGGAGAGGGCAGAGGGCATTTAAAAACATTCTAAGGGAGAGTATCTTCCTTGGGTATAATTTTAAAAAATTTTATAGTGATGATATCGGTAGTACCTACTTGGAAGTGAATCTGTTGTTTAGCCATCAGTTTTGATGCCACAACTCAGCCTTAATTCCATGTTGATGGAATTATCTGCTGAAGAAGTTCCAAGATAGCCAAGAAAGTTGGAGCAGAAGACAGGGTCAAATGAGGTAGAGCCCATTGCATTAAAGACTGCTTCCTTTCTCTTGGATGTTCAGAGACTTGTTAATGGAGTTCATCATAAGGGAAAGCACTGATGCGAAAGCCCAGGAAATCTGCCCGAGTGGAAGTTGCACTAAATTAAGTCTCTGGGGGGAAGGGGATCCCAAAGGAAATAAGAGAAGAAAGAGAAAGATACAGAAAAATCATCAATGACCAGCATGAGGGAGACAGCTTTTGCAAAAAATTAATCAATAAGTAGGTTTTTAATTATAAGCCCAAAATTTACTTCCCACTTCCCTTTTCTAAAGTTCACCAAAAAAAGCTAATGGATCTAGTGTCTGAGACTGACCCTGTTAGATGAGATTTTTTTTTCCCTCTTAAAATAAATTCTAAACCAAAAAAGTGGACTCAGCCAGAGTGCAGGCATGAAACAGAAGAGGTCAGTGGGGAATTTTGACAGTGAGCATCAGGGTAAAAATCTCCTGTGACACAGCAGAGACCTCCTAATACTAAATGGATGGGCCTTGGCTGAGTAGCTCAGTTGGTTAGAGCATTGTCCCAATACGCCAAGGTTTCAGGTTCGATCCCTGGTCAAGGCACATACAAGAAGCAACCAATGAATGCATGAATGCATAAATAAGTGGAACAACAAATCGATGTTTCTCATGCTCTCTCTCCCCTCTCCCTCCTCCCTTCATCTTTCTCTAAAATCAATTAAAAATAAAAATAAAAGGATGGGAGAGGAAGATGTTCGTGACAGATGGTGATGTTCTTCTACACTGCGCATGAGATTGCATTATTCAGTTCTTCCATCCTGCCGAAGGCAAGACTTAGCTTTAGTAGGGACAGAGTAGAGGTCTGAAAGCAGCTTCAGGAATTATTCTAAATGATTCTCACTGTGCTGGTTCTATGTCTATGGAACACCTACTTTTAAAAGGATACTTTTAAAAATTCCTTTGCAAGAAGTGGAGACAAAGTAAAAATGTTTCCACAGACGTATTGATTCATAAGAATAGTTCTTACTCTTTTCTGGGTCACAGAGCCCTCTGAGTATCTGATTAAAGCTATGGACCTTCTCTACCGAGAAAATGTGACATTTTTCATACATAATTCTACATATAGGTTCATCTGACTTTGAGAAGCCTTGATTTGTAAAATAACTTTCTGCAAATGGATTTATTAAAATTATTATAGCTCTGGCCAGTGTAGCTCAGTTAGTTGGGCATCGGTCATCCTGTGCACAAAAGAGTTGCTGGTTCAATTCCCCGTCAGGGCCCATGCCCCGGTTGTGGGCTTGATCCCAATAGGGGGCGTGCAAGAAGCAGCCAATGGATGTCTTGCTCTCATATTGACGTTTCTCTCTCTCTCTCTTTCCCTCTCTCTCTCTCAAAAAATTATTATAATAAAATATTTATTAAGAGCTTATATACACAAATCTTTCAATTGAACATTCCATACATTCTAGGTTACACCATAAAAAGTTCTTGTCCTCTACCTACTTATAATCCAACATATAATGCCATACAGCCTCATGAAGGACATGCAGTTGCTACATTGAAAAAGAAAAACATTTGCATCTTCCTAAGAAGTGGAAGTGACATGTTGAGAGGTGATGGGCAACAGCAGAGTTATCTAAGGGTCCATAACTTCTTTTTAAACATAATCAGGTAATTTAAAGAAAAAAAAGGATTGAATGCCCCCAGTGCAAGTTACAGGGCTAGACCATGGAGGGGATCAAAGGTGAGGATCCTATGGTCTTTGTCTTCAAGTTGCATTTACTCTACAAGGCAGAGATAGGGAAAGCACACACCGTACTCTGATATGAGGTAGAATTTATTAAATGCTATAAAAAATTTATAAGCAAAGTATCTTGGGGGAGGGTTCAGACAGCAAGATCACATTTTACAGGATGTGAAAAATGACCTCCACACCATCTTCTACTCTCTTTCTGGGTGAATCCCTTGTTGTTTTCATGGGGGGATTTCACATTGACCACTTGAGAGAGAAGGACCAAGTGACCCCCTCTTTTTCATGCCTATAGATCAGTGTGCATATAAGGAGAGAAAAGGTAAACCAAAGCCGTATTATGACTGGCTTTAAAAGCCAGGGTGAGGAGCCTGTACCTAATTCAGGTGACAATGGGAATTTGTTGAAGGCTTTTAAGTAAGGCACAGATAAGATCAGAGCTGTGCTTTGGGAAAATTAACCCAGCAGCAGTGTGTAGGAGAGCTGGAGTGGAGAGAGACAAAAGGCAGGCTATTATAGTAGGCAAGGTGAGAAGTAAAGGGGCCTGAACTAGGACTGAAGCTGAGGAAGTGAAAAGCAGGATGGATGCCAGGCTGGGAAATGTGTGAGCCACTGCGTGATTGATTGGGGGATTCAGAGAACCCTCAAAAATTTCCTTAGCATTTTAGAGATGTCCTCTCCTAACCTAAATGTCTGCTCCTGCTATAGACACATATAGTTTCTGTCTGGATAGAAAGGGTCCCAGCTACATGGAGAAGATTAGGCCCACTTTAATCACCTGTGGATGACTAACTGTTGAATCCTTTTTCGGTTCTTTTCCTATCTGTATTTTCTTCCTCCCTTGCTCGAGTAAGCTTCTTGCTTCGAATTCAGAGGAAGAAAGGCACTGTGAGCAATTTCAAAAATCAGAATTCATTCTAAACAAATAAAATGCTATCTATAATCCAACACAGAACATACATTCCTTATCATATCATTTTATAAGTCCTTCCTTAATCCTGGCTATTTCTTGAACTTTCACTATATTTTTTTCCTCCCTTTCCTATCAAATGTATCACAAGGTCAGCCTTCCCTCACATATTTCTTGAATCACCATCATTCATCCTTTAGCCCATAAAACAATGGGGTCCACCTCTACAACTACAGTAAGATAGCACCCCCTCCAAAGACCCATGGCATCCTCACCACCAAACGCTATGACTGTTCCCAGTCTTAGTCCTCCTTGCCTCTTTCCAACATTGGGCTCTGCAGGTCCTCTCAAGCTTGAAACTTTCTTTTCCTTTGGTCCTCTGGACTGTACACCATCCTGTTTCCTTCCACCTCTGGGATCTCTCTCCTGCTTTCTTTGCACACTGCATTCCTTCCTACTCTGCAAAATATAATTGCAGCCCAAAGGGTAATCTTGGACTATCTACTATTTATGATCTTGAAGGAGAAAACTTTTTCATTCAATTTCAACACTCTACAGAATTCCTAAATCTACACCTCTAGCCATCCCCACCTGTCTCAGATCCAGGTTAATATTTCCTCAGCTCCAGGTGGACATTTCCACATGGATGTCTCACACTCATCATGTCTGAAGGGGAGCTCATTGATTCCCCCCCCCCAAAAAAAAAAACCTAACTTCTCTTACCTCCCCCACATTTACCAACAATACCATCATTTTCTCAACACTCGGGTTCTAAATCTTGAGTCATTCTTGATTGTTCCCTCTCCTTACGTAGTTAACCAGTTACTCTACTCCATCAATCCTGCTTTTGAAATCTCTCTCGAGTCTATCTCCTCCTATCCCTTTCTCCTGCCACTACTGTAGACTCTCATCATCATCTCTCTCTCTCTCAGGCATTTCCAACACTAGTTCTTCTTTCTTCTCCTTTCAATACATTGAACACTTTAGTTGAGGATATTAATCTTCCAACACCATTTTGTTGTAGGTATCATTCCCTGCTCAAAACTCTTCAGTTAAATTATCCAACGACAGGATAAAATTTAAATGTCTTAATCTAGCATTTAATATCCTCCACTACCTGTTCTTTGCATGCTTCTCATCTTATCTCCCACAAACCCTCTACACAAATTATCTTCTCCAGCTAAAGCGATCTTCCAATTGCTCCCCAAATATGTCATATCCTTAGAGCCAACAATTGCACAGTCCAGAGGGCGCCATTCACAGAGAACATAATGTGAACAGTGTCCCCTGAGCTGCAGCATGGCTGCCTTCATTCTCACATCCGTTTGGGTACCTTTGTTCTGGGTATTCTCCTGCAGAATGCTCTCCTCTTGCCTCTGCCCTAACTCTTCCTTCCAGGCCCAGCTCAAGTTCTATAGCCCCGCCGACTGCCCCAGCTATTGATACTCACTCCCACCCCTTAATTCTTCGACCACTGATCTGTAAATAAGATGACCATATAATTGATCATCCACACTGTGATGTGTGGGAATTAAAGGGGCACAATCACTCTGGAACAGCAGGCATAACCGGGACTACGCAGGACAAATTGGGGTTTAGGATCAGCTACTTACTAGTTACTATATATTACTCATTTTGGCACTCAGTATGTTTTATCTAGCAGTTCTAGTTTTTGTTTGTTTGTTTGTTTAGATGTGTGTATTTATTTTTACTTTTTAAAAAATTTAAAATTGATTTTTAGAGATAGAGGTAAGGAGAGGGAGAGAGAGAAACATCAACATGAGTGCAACATTCATTGGCTGCCTCCTGCACGCCCCCCACCAGGGATCAAGCCCACAACCTGGCCATGTGCCCTAACTGGGAATCGAACTGGCAACCTTTCAGTGCACAGGACAACGCCCAACCAACTGAGCCATACCGGCCAGGGCTAAATGTATGTATGTATTTTTTAAAATATATTTTTATTGATTTCAGAGAGGAAGGGAGAGGGAGAGAGATGGAAACATCAATGATGAGAGAGAATCATTGATTGGCTGCCTCCTGTACAGCCCCTACTGGGGATCGAGCCCGCAACCCTGGCATGTGCCCTTGGCCAGAACTGAACCCGGAACTCTTCAGTCTGCAGGCTGACGCTCAATCCACTGAGCCAAACCAGCTAGGGCAATGTATGTATGTATTTAAATGTACATTCCTTTTATCCTCAACACAATAAGCCCGCTGAGTACAAGTCATATGTACTACCCCTTTGTTTACCTGATGCCTGGCCAGCATCTTACATATAATATACATTAAAAAATGTTTGTTTATCATGATGGTATCTTTACTGTTATTTAGGAATGAAACTTGGGCTAGGAGTAAATGTTCAAAAGCAGTAAATTAACCTAATTATCATTATGGCAAGAAGACAAATTTTCTGTGTCCCTAGATACGGACATCAAAAAATTTCCTCAAGTTTTAGGTGAGGGCGGGATTGTGGACTCCGGGACATGGTTCTGCCTTGTTCCCTAGTAACATCCACACTCTAGACAGCATTCCCTTTCCATTGCTCTGTCGTGATGCCTCATAGAAGCAAGCTGACAGCCCCAACCAGAGGCTTATGTAACACATCAAAATAAAACTGCCCCTAAGAAAACACTGCTGTGGCTAACTGACCTGAAACCAAATATTTGGAAGTTTTGATCTGCCTGACTTATTTTGCTTCATTAACATCTGGCCCCAGTTCAGCGTTCTCTCTGCTAACCTACCAGCATACAAAGGACGAGGAGGAAGCAGACCTAACAACAGAAAAAGACAGCATGCACTCATGGCAGCTCAGGCTCCAGAAGAAAACCAGAGCACAAACTGAAAAATGAAAGACATGCGGGAAAGAAAGAATCAGGACAGAATCATCTCCGAGTAAATACTTAACACAGAGCAATGTTACCAAAGAGCATAAAGTCAAAATCCAGTGGGGGTGTGAGTGGATGTGGAAATGCTCCTGGAAGGCAAACCATTTTGTTCAAACTCTGACGGTTGAGACCTTATGAAAAACCCCTCCTGCCAAGCAGGCAACTCTCAGGAGACAGCACTCAGCTATTTTTTACACGGAATCGTATAAGGAAGTTTGCCTTTGATTACTCCTGAAAGTTGGTCCTTACAGAGATTTCCTCTGTAAAGCTTTGGCCAACTGTTTTTGCTTCTATCAAGCAGCAATCTCTGAGCCCCTCCAGAGATTCTCATGTTCTCCAGAATTTGATGAAGAGCTCCCAAACATTCCCGGAGATGCCCTTCTTCCTTCTACTCAGGATTTTAAAAAATACATATTTTTATTGATTTCAAAGGGGAAGGGAGAGGTAGAGAGAGATTGAAATATCAATGATGAGAGAGAATCATTGATTGACTGCCTCCTGCACGCCCCCTACTGGGGATCGAGCCCACAACCCGGGCATTCCCTTGACTGGAATCGAATCTGGGACCCTTCAGTCCGCAGGCCAGTGCTCAATCCACTGAGCCAAACCAGCTAGGGCAGGATTATTTTTTTTTAATCTTCACTGAGGATATTCTTTCCACTGACATTTTTTTAGAGAGAGTGAAAGGGAGGGAGGAGGAAAGAGGGAGAGAGAGAGAGAAAACATTGATGTGAGAGAGACACATCAATTAGTTGCCTTCTGCCCTCACCTCGACCCGGGCCAGGGATCAAACCTGAAACCGAGGTTTGTGCCCTTGACCGGGAATTGAACCCTCGATCGTTTGGTCTATGGGGCAATGCTCTAACCACTGAGAAAAACTGGCCAGGACTACGTAGGATTTTTTATACCTAGACCTCTCTGGAAGTATTGAATATAAGACCTCTTGGAGTTCCCAAACCTTTTATTTGGTTCTTTATCTCAAACTAGCTTTCCCGTTGCAGGAAAAATCCTGCAATAGGATTTCCTGCTGCACTCTACCCCGCCTCCGCCCCGCCCTTGCCGCCCACCCCGCCTTCTCCAGCCCGCCTGCATTTCGCTTCGCTCCCCCCTGGCCCCACCTCCGCTCCGCCCTTGCCGCCCGCCCGCGTTTCCCTTCGCCCCTCGGCCCTGCCTCCGCCCCGCCCTTGTCACCCGGCTCACCTTCTCCTCCAGCCCGCCCACGTTTCCCTTCGCCCCCGGCTCCACCTCCGCCCCGCCCTTCTCCTCCCCCCCCCCCCACCCCCGGCTTGCTTGCTTCTTCGAAGCTTTACTCCCTTCTGCAGCTGTTGGCTTCTTTGGACGCTGTCTTGATATGCAAATTAGCCGCCATCTTTGTTGGGGCAATTTGCATACTCATCCTAATTGGTTGGTGGGCGTGGCTTGGCTGGTGGGCGTGGCTTGGGTGTAGCGAAGGTGCGGTCAATTTGCATATTTGTCTATTATTAGAGTAGATAAGGTCATAGTCTACTTTGGAAGTTTTAAGCCCAGAATAAACAACTAATAATGGCAGATGTGCTGCTGTAGTGTATTTCCTTTTTTTTTTTAATCCTCACCCAAGGATATTTCTCCATTGATCTTTTAGAGAGAGTGGAAGAGAGAGGGAAAGACAGCGAGAAACATCGATGTGAGAGAAACACATCAATTGGTTGCCTCCTGCATGCACCTGACCAGGGCCTGGGCTGGGGAGAAGCCTGCAAACAAGGTACATGCCCTTGACCAGAATTAAACCCGGGACCCTTTGGTCCGCAGGCCGACGCTCTATCCACTGAGCAAAACCAGTTAGGGCTGTAGTGTATTTCCTATCCCCTTTGATCATTCTGCTGCCTTTCCCCCTTATTTTTCATTCCTTTCCTTCTGCTTTATTTTATTTCATTCTCTCCCTCACCCCATCTTTCCTCAGATACATTTAGGGCCCTTGGTTGCAGGCAGGGCCAATACTGTAGATTTTTTAAAATATATTTTTTATTTTTGATAGTATTACAGATATCTCCCATCCCTCCCCATCAGCACCCTTCCTTCCAGTCTACACTCCTCCCTCCCCCCAGGTCTTCACTGCCCTATTGCCCATGTCCATGGGCTATGCATATAAATATATACGTTACTTGGTTTATCTCTTCTCATACCTATTGAGGTATGTCAGTCTGTTAATACTGTAGATTTAAGCATTCATCTTCTTAGATGCAGAGGAGTATATTAGAAAACTTCTTGAGAGTTATTCTACCTCTGGGATTCTCTGGGGCTACAGTTAATAACCACCCCTTGATTATCAACCACTCCTTATATCTTTATTAGATTCTCTGGACTCCTGTTCATCAACACAGCTAACATTTATGAAATACTTAATACATATATCAGACCCTGTGTAATTCTCACAGCAACTTGATGAGGTAGGCGTATTCCCATTTTGCAAATGAGGAAAAAGGCACAGAGGAGTCCCTTGCCCAATATGTCACAGCTAAGTGATGGAGCTGGGATGTGAACGCACGTCAGTATGTCTCCACAAAACCACTTGGCAGAAAATGTGATGCTGATATATATATATATTAGGAAGAAGCCTGAGCAATTCTAAAATTCATTACATGCTAACATCCATCGGGGCTGTGTTAGGCATAATTATGAAGTCTCTCCTGACTTAGGGTCGAAACTTTATCCTTCACATGAAAAGATTGAACACTACTTGGATCTAAGCCACCTGCTCTGTGCTCCAGCCTCCCAGACTTGTTTTCCCACGCCTCTGAACTTTTGCACATGCTGTTCCCCCTGTCTAGGGAATACCCTGTTCAATATCCTCTAATGTCCCAAAGTCTGCTGAAATATCGGCTCTTTTGGAAAATCTTTACTAACACCGTGTGCCTCTGCCCAACCTCTCCCAGGCTGAGATGCCTGCCCTTTCTCTGGGCCCCACTAGCATCCCTAAGAGCAGTTATTACACTATATTGTGATCACTGGTTTGTTGGCTTTTTCTTTCCCCCTCCCACTCCCCCAGGTCATAAGCTACTTGAAGGCAGGCATAAAGTAGGTATTCCAAACATTGCATGAATTGAATCAAGTTGAATTCCTGAGCTTTAACATTATCATATTACTTCTTCCAGGCATATTAACACTCTGAGCACTACTTTAAATTTTGTAATGAAAGGCTCTCTGATGTAGGCATCTCAAGTATTAACTGAATTGGTGAGAGAGGCCAAGAAACCACACTGGTAGAGGAGTCGCATACCCTCCTTCAACTGAAA
The DNA here is from genome assembly GCF_027574615.1 of Eptesicus fuscus. Taxonomy (NCBI): domain Eukaryota; kingdom Metazoa; phylum Chordata; class Mammalia; order Chiroptera; family Vespertilionidae; genus Eptesicus; species Eptesicus fuscus. Next base: position 29,716,209 of record NC_072477.1, on the reverse strand, counting down.
TCAACAAACCATTATGAATCCAATTATCTACAAAAGAAAAAGACAAAATAGTGTCTAGAGCCAATTAAAATTAGGAAGATGTTGCTAAACTTCCAAGAATGAGGTGGCAAACTGAACTCTAAGTTTACAGATCATTTCCGAGAGAGCAATGAGGTGTTAAATGGAATGACATTAAGGGTACATTGTTCTCCTGTTGAGTCATCCAGGCCCTCGGCAGAATCTTCCTTTGGTGGGCACAGCAGGAAGACATGACTTAGCAATATATTCTTGGTGAGTAATTGGAGGATATTGGGCTTAAAACAATTTTATCTTAAACCCAAACTCCTTCTCCTAAAAAATGTTTGTTTCCTTTTTCAAATGTTAAGAGCTTTGAAAGCAAATGACCTGGAGTTAATAGAATGAAGTCAAAATGAGATGGGCGGAATGATGGCTGCTTTTGGCCATGGAATTTGGGGTAAGGTGGTGGCATGGGTGAAACTGTGTGTTCAGCTTTTTAAATCAATCAATAAACATTACTGAGAGCCCACTAAAATGGCATAAAGTGGCATAAAATGCTAAAAGCTGGGAAACATGCATCATTCCCAAGGAGTCCCAGTCAAGTGGTACATCCTATAATAGGGGAGTTGAATAAAGTATGGTTATAGGAGTTTAGAATAGGAAACTAATATGCAGCCTTCATGGAAGAGATGAAGTTTGAATTATGTCTGGGAGACTAAATAGGACTTCAACAGGGAGAGAAAGGACCATTCTGGGCAGAGGGAGAGCACAAAAAAAGCTAGAAAGAAAATACTTGAAAGAATTTGGTGGGGTTAAGGCCATGAGAAGTTTGGTGAGACTACACATAGGTAATGTGTGAGGACAAGGACAGGAGAGCAGGAGAGGCGGGGAGCAGCAGGACATGAGGAGAGAGAAGTAGACTGGGGCCAAATTTTAAAAGGCTTTGAATGCAGTGGGGAATCAAGGAGCTTTTAAAGCAGTGGCATAATAAGACTTAGTATAACGTACATTCCTGGCACTGTCTTCTGTAGACGCTGAATAACGTGCCTCAGCTCTCTCAAACCTTGGTATGTACTTTCACAGTAGCTCTCGTGGAAGATTTTGTGAAGAGCAGGAAGTACAAGGAACCAGAAGTGGGGTTGGAAATCTGTGATTAGGGCTCCCCGCCTCATTGGATCTCTGGGTAACTTTCCAAGTCTGCTTCCCGGAGGGGCCTGGCTTGTCACTCTCTCTCCATCATCTGTGGTTTCCGTCCCTAACACAGCTCTTTCCCAGTGTCCTCTCCAACACAACATGCACACTCAGGCTTTTCAAGTGCACACAAACCACCTTGTACAAATTAAAGTACACAGTCTCATATTACTCGATTCAGCTAGACGCACATTCACGCATTGAGCAGGCTGTTAGTCATTACCAACCCCCCTTTCCTAATTCATTATCCTCCCTTCTACTTTAGACCTCATGCTTATGGTGGAAGTTATTTTTCTTAACACACTTGAATCTTGTGTATCGTTTTATAAAACAACTGTGTGAAGTAGATATATTAATTATTGTCATTATTTTACAGATAAGAAAATTGAAGTCCAGCCAATAAGCAACTTGCTTAAGGTCCTACTATTATTAAGATAAAACTGGGGGGGGGGAGAGATCAAACAAAGGACTTGTGTGCAAGCATATGAGCCTAACCAGCGGTTAAGGACAACAGGGGGATGGGGGCATGTGTGGGGAGGGGTGTGGGCTGGGAATGGGGGGATGAGGACAAATATGTGATACCTTAATCAATAAAGAAATTTTAAAAAAAGATAAAACTAGGACCAGAATCTAAAATCTTAGCTTTAAATTACCAGGCTATTCCCCAAATATTCCTTGCAGGACCCTTCAGTCCGCAGGCAGATGCTCTCTATCCACTGAGCCAAACCGGCTAAGGCTCCCTTGCTTTTAAATGCCATGTGCTTGAAAGCTGGAGCTTATAATCCGAATAGCTATGAGAACCACAAAGGAAAGAAAGTCCAACTTGGCCACTGAACTGAAAAAAAAAAAAAAAGGCTGGTCTTGACCCTTTGGGCCAGGCTCACCTGTGTTCACAGTGTTAGCCTGGAATTGTAATTCATTCATGCCAGGCAGATGATACTAGATAAAGACAACCGCTCCTATTTCACACTTCCCTTGAGACAATGGAAAGAATGACACATACCTTCACCAAGCAGTTGGACTCCTGCTTGGAGATGAGCTTCCTTCCATCTCTGAAATTGGTCTGACTGACAGTGGTACCATAAAAGCTGCGGGGTGCTTCCTCGCCCCTTTAAATGAAAGGTGACGAGGATAGGTATGCTCAGCATCGCATCCTTCCAGTCTCTTGGCTTCAGGCATCATAAAAGGCAAAAGAAAAGAAGTGCTAGAAAGAGGATGTTGGGAGATTCAAACTGAACTCTTAAGGGAAAATTTTAATCTTGTCCCGGGACAAAGTTTAGCGTATGTAATGGAATAATTTTAACATTTAGAGCTACCTAAATGGATTCATTTACCAAGACGTAATTTCATGCATTAACTGCAATCTGTGAGTATATGTGATGTACGTTATTGACATCGCATGTTTATTAAAGAGAACATTCTATTAGAAGGTAATCCTTAAATATTTCCTATAAATTTTGCTTTAACATAATTACCTAGAAGAGAAAATAGATTTTGGGGGTAAACGTTTTCAAACTTATTTTACACCACTACTTGATCATTCCTTTCTATGCTAATTTCCTTCTGCTTTGTAGTCTCTATTTTCCTGTCTTCCACCTGTCACCCTCACAGACTTTCATATGCCTATTACCATAATCTCGTTTTAATTTCTGGTCCTGTTCACCTCCTCTTGCCAGTCTCATTTGCTGACTCTCTTCCCTGAGCATGGTTATATTTGAATAGGGAACTTCATTAGGTGGATAGCCATTAGCTCTTGAAATTTTGTGCCTATGAATAAGATAACCTTTTTATTCACTTGCTCATTTTAATAACAAGATACCATATCACTCTGAAAGGTAAAGATGTTAGTAAATATGTAGATTGATTTTCATGCCTCAGAACATAAAATCAGTTCATACCAAAGAACTTTATCATTGAGATCTTTGCAGGGTGATTTTTAATTTTTTTAAAAAATCATTAACATTCTCTATTAAGGATCAGGCAGAAAGCTATACATCTCCCCCTTGTGGTTCGTGTCTGTGTTTGCCTTTTGCATATCCAATTACTTCCAGTTTCCACCAGTCTCAATAAAATACTGCTAAAATAATCTCCCTAAAACACAACTCTGATATCCCTCTCCTGCTCAGACTTTCAGTGGCTCCTATCACCTACACGATAAAATCCAAACTCTTTGGTATGGCCCACCTGAAATTCCTATATGAAACACTCTGCTTTTTGAAACCCTATACAGTACATTCTTCAAGACCCAAATTCCTCTCTTGCAATCCCCCATCTGCCAGAAGTCTCTCCATCTGGTGGTCTAAAACCACAAGCTTCCAGTAATTATAGGCATTTGTGCTCACTTCATCTCTCAGATTCTATTGTGAATCTCTGGAGACTAGGAAAGGAACATCTTTTTCATCTTCCTATTGTCTGCACTGTTCCTTGCACAGAGAAGGCACTCAACAAATGTCTATAGAATTGAATATAATAGATACAGTGGTTAGTAATGTTAAATGTCACCATTAGGCTTTAAAAATAGAGGATGCATTTAAAAATCAATCAAGAAAGAGAATTGCTTAGACCAGCCTTGTGTGGTAGAAATATGATTTAAGCTACATTTGTAATTTTAAATTTTCTGGTAGCCAGATTAAAAAACACCACAGGTGAAATTGATTTTAATAACTAGCCCAATTATCTCAATATCAATATAAAATTACAAATGAAATATTTTACTTTTTTCATACTAAGTTTTCTAAATCTAGAGTCAAAGATGTACTTACAAGACATTTCAGTTCAAATTTGTCACATTAAAAGTCCTTTATAGCCACATGTAGCAATGAGCCACTGTATTAAAAAGAAGTTAAGCTCAGCCCTGGCTGGTGTGGTTCAGTTGGTTGGAGCGTGGACCCACATACTGAAAGGTTTTGGGTTCAATTCCTGGTCTGGGTACATACCTAGGTTGCAGGTTCGATTCCTAGTTGGGGTAAGTGCAGAAGGCAACCACTCAATGTTCTGAAGCTTCTCTCTCTCGTCTTTCCCTCTCTCTAAAATTAATAAACATATCCTCGGTTGAGTCCAGGGTCGGGACTGCGTCCTAGTCCTGACAGATTACTGACTAGTTTTGTTACCATGGACAAGACCTTTAACCACTTACTTTCTTGGTTTCCTCATCTGAAAAGGGAAGACATACTTTTCTCACTGTCAACAACAGTGCCCAGGTTGAGTGTGGAGAAGGAGAGGCTTTATTTTTGTGCACAATTTGCAACCAGGAAAACCTAGTCTCTGGTGAAAACCAAAAGTGTGCACCACTGAGAATAAGGGGCGGCCACCTTTTATAGAGAAACACCCCCCCCCCCCCCCGCCCTGTTTCCTGATTGGTCCATTTTTATGCAAGTGAGGAATCCAGAAGCACAGTTCTGAATGGTCCAAATGGCACTATCCTGATTGGTTGGAATTCTGCATTCTGATTGGTCTCATAAAAGAACAGCTCTGATTGGTCAACATAGATGCAAATGAGTATATAGCTCTATAGTTCCCATTGGTCCGGGCAGGTCTCGCTCCATGGTTGGAACTCCCTTATAGGCGTTGACTCAGGTGGCTGGAGCACACAGTGCAGGAAGCTGACAGCTCAGTTCCGTGACTTTTCCCTGAACGGCAGTGTGTGTGAGAGGCCTCTGTCAGCAATGGCTGCTAGACTCTGATTATGAATTTGGGCCCAGTTAACCATGAGGAGTCCTTCTTGGCAGGTGTATTTCTTCTGGGGGTTCACATTACTAATCTTATAGGGTCGTAAAAGCATAAAATTAGAAAGTGAATTGTTGAAAATGTATACAAATGGAAGAAGGCATGGCATTATAATTATTCCGAGAATAGAGTGAACTCTGATGCACTAGTTCCTGCAGTGCTTCTTAGCACACCTGGGACTTTTAGTAACTGTTGCAGATCCTTACCAGAGGCTGAAATACCAAAGGTTACCATTTCAACACTCCAGTGGATATCCAATTCCCATATTAGCAAGCCCCGTTAAACTGGCTTGCTTTAAAATGGTTATTAAAAAATAACCAGGGCAGCAATCACAAGCATTTTGAGCTGCACAGAATTGGGAAATGATGCAGAGATCACTGACCTGGCCATTTTCTATTTATATAGTGCTTGCCTGCCACTGAGGTGCTTCTGTGACACACAGAGGCCTTTAGGAATGTCATTTACTATGAACGTTTCACATGTTCTTTTTAGGAGAGTCTCTGCAAAGCTTGAAGTGCCTCTTCCCAAACACTTCAGTTATTGCTTATTCGTCTGCCGAGATCTGATCTATCATTCTCACTGCCCTAAAAAAATGGCTAAGGAAAAATATTTAAATTATATTTTCAGCTTTATGTGTGGAGTAAACCAAGGCAGCTGAAAGGCTGAAAGAAAGCTGAACGTGAGAAACAATTACTTTCCTTGTGTATTGTGACTGGCAGCCTAGACTCAGGAAGGCGCCTTTTAGAACTTTGCTCAGTCCAAGATCCCTTCCCTCTTCCCGCCACTTGGTGCTCTTTCTCCCACCGTTTCTGAAGTCCGACCGGTTGCTGCGTAAGAGACCCGCCCGCGTCGTGCCCTAACAACAGTTGCTAAGGGGCGGGGACTTCGACTCTGTTCCCAGACTAAATACTCCAGGGGCGAGTACTTAGGGCGCATGCGGCAATCTTTCAGCTCTCGCGAGGTTTCGCCTTCCCGGAAGTACTGGAGGACCTTCCCTGTTAACGGCGTCGCCATGTGTGGGGACTGTGTGGAGAAGGAATATCCCAATCGGGTGAGCGAGTGAGCGCCGAGAACTTCCCGCTCCTTCGGCCGTGCCCGGACCCTGGGGCTTCTCACACCTCCGGCTGGCCTTCCCCGGGCACTTGACAGCTGTGGCGGCCCCTTCCCTCTTCCCCGCCCTTGTGGGTGACATCAGCCGGCATCCCAGTTCTCTTTAGTTGCAGGGGACAACAAAGAAAACCCCGCCACCATCAACCCAGTCGGCAACAGATATCCCCATCCCTCCCCCTGGTCTCACCCGCAAGCTTCATTGGATGAAGTTCAATTTTTCTTACAGAATTCTAGATCTGGAAGGGACCTCTGAGGTCATCTGTTCCAACCCCATTTTGTAGATGAGAAAACTACTGCGCTAGAAAGGGGAAACCACTTGCCCAGGTCCATATTGTAGTTAGTATGAGAGCCAAGACGAGAATGTAGGTTTCATGGCTGTTAACCTTTTAAATCTCTGTTCCTCTCAAGCTCAGGAGGTTGCAAACTTGTTTACTCTCATGCAACATTCACGGTGTACTTACTGAACTTTTATGTGTGCGTGGCTAGATTACAAGGGGGTACCTAAGAAGAAATAAGAGGCAGCTTCATTGCTGCCTAAGAACTTACCTTTTGGGGGAGTGTGTGATTAACAAGAACTGAGTAGTACAGTCCATAAATGTTATTCAAATTTAGAGAAAAAGGGGAGAGCTATAGGGGATAACATTATTACCCCCCTCCCAAACACCCCCCAAAAGGACTTAAGTTGGGACTTGAAAGTTAGTTGTGACTAGGGCAGAAAAGAAGGAAGGGGGGAAATAGCAAAACAGGGATTCTTGTATTGGGTGAGAGGTAGGAAATCTCTATAGTTTCTTCAGTCTGTTAATATTTTGAGTAATATTCAGTCTTTTTATATAACAACATGAAAACTCATATGGGACAACCTCTTTGAAAAGAGGTTTAGCATTATCAAATAAAGTTAAAGATGTGCATACTGAATGACCCAGCAGTTCCCATTCTACAGAAATAAATGCATGTGCATATGGTCCTGGAGACTTGTATAAGAATGTTGATAACAGCATTGTTTATACTAGTAGGCTGGCAAAAGGCGATAGAGTCATAGAATGGAACACCATGTATGAGCAATGAAAGTGAACGAATTAGAGCAGTGGTTCTGAACTAGGAGTAATTTTGCCTCCCAACAGACATTTGACAATATCTGGAGACATTTTTGGTTGTCACATCTGGGAGTACTACTGACACCTAATAGGTAGAAGCATTATGGTGTCCATTTACGTTTGACGTACTTTTCTGTACTGTATTCTATTTCATATATACTTTTGAAGTTTAAAAAGAGACCCTAACCCTAACCCTAATATATTATATATATATATATATACATATATATATATATATATATATATATATATATATATATATTATGTTTTTACTGTATGACTCAGCAATTCCACTTCTAGTGACTTACCCAAGAGAAAGGTATATGTCCACACAAGACATACATGAATCTTATTGCTGCTTTATTCATAACAGCCGATACCTGAAAAGAGCCCAAATGCCTGTCAACAGATAAATCCATGCAATGGTATATCACTTAGCAATAAAAACCAGCAAACTACAAATCCATATAACAATAGAGATGATTAACATGGATATTATGCCGAGCAAAAATATCTGAATGCAGATGAGTATACTGAATAATTTTGTTTATATAAAATTTCAGGAGAGGCAAAATGAATCTCTAGAGATAGAAATCAGATCAGTGGGTGCCTGAGATGAGAGAGCGGTTAGAGATAAACTGCAAAGCATAAAGGAACTTCCTGGGAAGACAGAAATTTTTATATCTTGATTGGGGTAGTGTTTACATTGGCATGTATGTTTATTAAAAGTCATTTACCAATACCCTTACAATATGTGGATTTTATTGTATGTAAGTTACACCTCAAACACATAGTTGTGTGTTTTTTAAAAATATTTTTATTGATTTCAGAGAGGGAGAGAGAGAGAAACATCAATGATGAGAGAGAATCATTGATTGGCTGCCTCCTGCACACCCCTACTGGGGATTGAGCCCGCAACCCGGGGCATGTGCCCTGACCATGCCCTGACCTGTAATTGAACCATGACCCTCTGGTTCATCCTATATAATAAAAGCCTTATAAGCAAAGTGACCAAACGGTGGAATGACTGGTTGCTATGATGCGCACTAATCACCAGGGGGCAGACGCTCAATGCAGGAGCTGCCCCCTGGTGGTCAGTGTGCTCCCACAGGGAGGGCGCCACTCAGCCAGAAGCCGGGCTCACGGCTGGCAAGTGCAGCGGCGGTGGTGGGAGCCTCTCCTGCCTCTGCAGCAGTGCTAAGGAGCAGTGAGCAGGCGGGCAGTAAGGAGCGAGGGGTTCCAGACTGCAGACTGCGAGAGGGCACAGGCCGGGCTGAGGGACTCCCCCCCCCCCTCAGTGCACGAATTTCGTGCACTGGGCCTCTAGTAGGTCTATACTCAACCACTGAGTCATGCCGGCTTGTTTTTTTAATCAAAGCAAAACACTTGTTCTTAATAGCTGGAAATTTATACTTCAATCTCAAGGCTTTTCCCTTCTTTAGTAGTTAAGTCCATGTGCCTATGATTTAATGTCTTCAAACTATATAGTTAGCTTGATTTTCCCCCCATCAGAGTTAATCTCTTCCTTAATATATAGCACCGAGGAGCTACTCATAAAGAAGAGGTTAATTGTACAGGGAATCCAGGATGGCTTCACTGTGACATCACTTCAGCTAGACCTTAATTCCCCTGATACTTCATAAGCTCTTTGAGAGCAGAAACATGTGACTCATCCTCAAATTCTCCACTATTCTTTGCACAGTATCAGGCACACAGCTACACTGGAGAAATGTTTATTTAAATGGTTTTTAATCACATTAACTGTTAAAAATACTTTATGTTTGCTGGTCAGAAATGAGATTGAAGTAGATTATTTATGAAATGACTTTTAGTTGTGAACAATTATTAGTAAGCCTTGAACAAAGACTTCCCCTGAGCCAGGAGCATAAATTGTTTAGTTTCTCAGTGACGAAGCAAAACCCTTTCTCTTTGAATTGCCATGGTGTTAGTCTGATGAATTGCAGAGTTTATCTCCTATGCCTGAATCATACATATCCGTTAGGACTGACATCTGTAGAGCTAAGAATCTATTTTTTTGTTTATGTTATGGTATTTTTAAGGCTTTAGAAAATGCTGTTTCAATAATCAACTAAGCATTGCAGTGTATAAGATCATTTTTCTAATTGGCTCAGTGTTTCCATTTTGATTGAATTTTAATTCTAGTTTTATGATAAGATACCTCATCTAATATTGTTTGCTGTTAGGTTTCTTTAATTTTTCTTTTCATATTTTATATTACTAAAGCTTCATTAATTGTTTCTGAATAACCATTTGCATTTATTTCTCTTAAACATAGTTGCAGACTTCAGAGACTTACAGCTCTAATACCACTTCAGTTTTATTTACCATGAATACTACATCTAGAGGAAAAAATAATAATTTCAAAAATTAATTGGTTTTGCCTTCAAGCAAGTAAATTTTGGCGCTTTTCTTTTTTGCCTTTAGAGATTTTAAATCTATTAATCGTTTTCACCAAGGATTTTGAAATATAAGAAAATTAAATTACTATTTTTATTATTTTAGGGTAACATTTGCCTGGAGAATGGATCTTTCTTGCTGAACTTTACTGGCTGTGCAGTGTGCGGTAAGCGGGATTTTATGCTGATCACAAACAAATCTTTGAAAGAGGAAGATGGAGAAGAAATAGTTACCTATGATCGTAAGTAGACCTTTTTGTTTGTTTTGTTTTGTTAATCTTCACCTGAAAATATTTTTCCATTGACTTTTTTAGAGAAAGGAGGAGAGAGAGAGAAACATCTATGTGAGAGAGACACATTGATTGGTTACCTCCCACTTGAGCCCTGACCAGGACCGAGGATCAAGCCTGCAACCAAGGTACATACCCTTGACCAGAATTAAAACCAGGACCCTTCAGTCTACGGGCCCATGCTCTGTCCACCAAGCCAAACTGGCTAGGGCTATCATATTGTTTTTACTAGAGTCTTGTTTTACCACTAAATTTACTTTAATGTCTAGCATTAGTTGTTTATCTATGATTGGTTGTCGTAGCACAATTTCTATCATTCCTGAGAATAAAAGCTTTTACATAGTTAGATAGGTCTAGCTGGTTTAAAAAAACAAATTTACATATCTGTTTACTGATTTACCTTAGAGAGCATTCAATGGGAATTAATATGTGCACATTGAGTGTCTGAACTTAGGCTGTTAATTATGTAGTGTTGCTATGTCGTGGATTCTGGATTTCTTATCAAGGTAGATGTTTTAAAGCAATACCATTGCTGAGAATAGAAATTCTACTGCCTTAAGACACCTTCCAGGACTTAATTCTTTAATATTTAAGTCTCTCTCTGTTTCAGCAGATCTGTGTCAGAATTGTCATCACGTAGTAGCCAGGCATGAATATACATTCAGTATCATGGATGAATTTCAGGTAAATGTACAAATATGGGTATGTTATTGGTGGGGGAAGATAATAAAAGAATCTTGAAAATCTGGATATAGTTTTCATAAATGAAGTACTAGTGAATATTAGAAGAGACCATCCCCCTCTCTTCTACCTGTGTAACTTGAGAGAGAAACTTTAGATGTGGGTGGATCTGCTCAAACCTGTCTTCACAAGAGTCAGAAATCAGAGTGTGTATTTTACAGATGATTTCTCAGTCCTGTCATTTTTATGAAGAAGATTCTTATGAGGTTATTATTGTGCATCTTTTTTATCTACCTAGTTATATGATTGCACAATTTTTGGCTTCCTACTTGCTGGGCATGGAAATTGTGATAAGGCGGTTTTCCCTAATAGGCATGTAGAGTTGAGCAATTCTGTAGTCTCCATTGCAGTAAGACATTGGAATATTATTTGGTAAGTAAAATAACAAAATGGATGTATCAAGGTTGGAGGAGAGAAGTTGAACCACCCTCAGGACAGAGAATAGGGATTTATGATAAGGATTAGTCCTTAGACAATTGTGAGAGCATGCGAAGAATGCAACAGAATTCTACAGGTTCGTGCAGGCCTGAAGTAGGGGTAAAGGTCAGGAAGGAAAGCTGGACAGTGCAGGAGAGCCAAGGGCACCCTTTAACCACGAGGACACGCTGCAGCCTGCGTCTGTCCCTCACTGCCTCCATTTTCAAGCCTTCAGCTTGAGTTACTTATTTAGTGTGAACTAAATGTTCATCCACAGGATATAAGTATTAGGCTAGCGCTTTTAACAGGCAAAGGAATTTTTTTAAATCTTCCAGATTTGAGTAGTAGTATAATTAGGAAAAAAATAAGATCTTTCATGATAGAATATTATAAAATAGTATAACCACTCTCATTCTTATTTTAGTGTGTAAGAAAACACTTAGTCACCTGTCATAATCTGGTCTAATACGTTGTGCTTATAAATAAATAGCATCTTGGCCACATTTCCTCAGCATCCAAAAATTATACCTCAAAAGATATTTATATGATATATGTAACCGAGCCGTGGCCAGATAGGGGAACAAGCGTGTCATGAGCTTAAAGGAGCAGCTCCATCCTTTCATGGGAGGAAAGGAATGCTTGTAGCTATTTCCCAGAAGCTCCTGAAGGACCTGAGAGCTTTTTAGAGTTCCTGAATGGATATTGAGATTGCTTGTTCACGCCCTAATTGAGCCATTGTATATTGCTGCCATGAGACCAAACTCAAGCTGATTTTCCTTTATGACTGAACGCAGCCATGTTCAAAGCTGCCCTAGAAATTACTCTGTGAAAGGAGGAGGATGGTTTATTGTCACAATGCCCAGATAGTGTGAAATTCTCTTGAAAAAAATCTCTTAGACTGGACTCTTGATCTCCAGTGTTCTCTCTCCCAGCATCCACTTTCCCCCTCTCATATGTTAAATTCTGCCATCAGACTACCTCATTGGCCCTTCCGTCGCTCACCTTTAGCTACAGTATAACGTCCAAACTCCTCTTTCCAAAGTTCTTGCTGGGCTGTGGCTTCACGTTCCCTAGTTTCCCACTGCTCTCCTCATGTGCACCACACATAGCATTCACCTTAGACTTCTTCCTTCCCTCCTGTTACAGCGGGGGAGTTTTATTTCCTCTGATGCTTACCCCTGCCATTTCTTCAGGAGTCTCGTGTTACCTCCTCTCTTAAGCATACTCTTTTTTTTCCATGGGACTTAAAATTTTTTACATTCAATATACTCTGTTCTTTGTTTGTTAAAAATAAATTAAACTCTTTTTATTTTACTTAGCTCCCTCTATGATGCATCTTCTCATCATCTTTCCTTCCTTTCGCTTTATTACTTGAATAGGTTTATATCCTGCTTCCCTTATTTCTCTATGTGCCTCTTAACCACCTACACACTGGTTTTCATTTTCACTTTTCTAAAACTCTTTTCTCATAGGTTTCCCAGAACAGTTCTTCCCTCTTTTAGCATCTCTTCTGGTTCTGGTTTTGTTAACCATTGTTGTCTTTTTAAAGCATTTCTTCTCTTAGGTCCATCGTGCTAGATCTTTTTTATTTCTTTTAAATCATTTAGCCTGCTCATTTGCTTTTTCTCTGGTTTCCTTTCCTGTTTTCCCCTAAGCTTTGGTGTCTGGCCTAGGACCTTCTCTATACTCCCTCAAATAGTGAGCACACTCCATCTCATTTAAAACCTGTCAGGTATCTGCCAAATCTCCTTCTCTAAGCCTAATATCTTACCTGCCCTCTTTTTCCCTGTTTCTCTTATTTTTGCTCCATTGCCAAACCTTGTGTCAAGGACAATAACCAAATTACTTCAGCAGCCCCCAAACTGTAGTTCTGCACTCTGCCCTCAGTTAATCTTTCTCAAGCATATCACCCTGTCGCTCCTCTGCTACGTCATAGGCACATGCTTGCTCTTTTTCATATCACTGTCCTTATTCGGCCTTTTTCCTTGACTGGCCCCTTTCTCTACCTTCAAGCCAACTAAATCTTACCTCTTTTAAGCTGAGTTTAAATTTTATCTCCTTGCTCTTGATAGTTCAACCCATACTTCTTTCTCCTTTTCCCGAGCACTTCTTGTACCTACAGCAGGTCCTGTAGGTCTTCATTCTCAGCTGCTGTGACTTAGTTTTCTCTTCCCCACCCTATTCCAGCCTCATCTTACTCCGGCAGTGGTTCCGATTCAAAGTGCAATTCCCACCATTGATAATGTATTGTTTTGTTTTAAATGTCTTATGGGAATTTTAAACATAATAAAAAATAGGCAGAATAGAGTATTAACCTCCATTACCCAGCTTTAATTTGCTTTGTTTGTACCTTACCATTCCCATGTCTCCCCACAGGATAATTTTGAAACAAATCCCAAATGTATCACTACTTCTACAAATATTTCAGTATGTATCCCTGTTTATAAAGCAACCACAAGGCCATTGTTAAACAAAGAAGATTTTCTGATGGCAAGAATAGAGGGGAAAGTAGAGACAGAAGTACAGAGTTGGTGGAAAATACATTATGAATGATTACATATATTCTTTATTTTTTATATCACCCTAAAAGCCGTTAAAATGACTATGTGTTTGCCCCAGGAAATAAGAGGGGACCGGTGAGATTGCTTTCTGTTCTTCTGTGGATCAGGAAGGAGAGGCCTTGGAGTCAGAATTAATATATAGTGATAGAAAAAAAGGACTTCGGTGATATAGCCATGGGACCCTCAGAATAAGCCACAGGATCTGGTCTTACCCAAAGGTGATTCCACCCACTCCACCCTTCCTTCCAAATCTGTGCCCTTTGGATTTGCCCAGGTGGAGCCTTAAAGGGTCTCCATGAATGCCTGGGAGGAATTCTTATTCTCCCAAATTGGCTAGATTTGGTAAAAGGTTTCCCAGTCCCACCACATTCCTGGCAGCACATGGAGATATGTTTCTGGCACTCCAAGGTAGAATTCTAGGCATATTTTCCCACAGAAGTGCTGCTATATATGGTTAGAATCTATAGTACTTGTATAATATAAATTTAAAAGACTCCCTGGAGTTCCTGGGAATCTGTCGGGTACAATTACTTCTGTGGGAAACTGCTTTTGAATTCCTAACAGTTGACCTACAATGGAATTTGGAATACAGACTGCCTATAAATTAATCTTTACAGATTATACCATATGTTAGGTGTGTGTCTGTTTTTTCTCCCAAGTTAGGTTGTAAGTTTTACACGGGCAGTTTTGTCCTTGCCTTCTTTCATGTCTACCAGTGTTCCTAGCACTAAATAAAAACTTGTCAATGAATAGATTGGTTGAAAACTCAGATATTTATCTAGCTTCACACATATTCCCATTTGACTTTATTACCTTTTTCTTCTTCATTTCCAGTGGGAGGCTGACATCCTACTAGTGATGTCCAATGGGTGAAAGCAGAAGTATTTGAAGGCAGTAAAAGACCTTGGAGAGACTGGATTTTTATTTTATTTTTAATTCATGAGACTTGCATTTGTTTGCTGAGGTCTAGCCTCTATTTCTATAGTGTGTGTAGAGTAGACTTGAAAATTCAATGTAGTCTTTAAGAAACAGTCCACTGCCACAATTAAGCTCTTTGCTGAACTCACTAGAAGGAAATGGAAAGGCAGTTGCGTTTGTGCTGTAGTCGTTGTTTATCTCTGTGGCCCTCTCTCTAGTGACTGTCCAGGCCCTTGAAACACAAACTGCCTTGACTGATCAGTTGCCGGACAGCTAGCAATCTCAATGTCAGGTGCAGAAATACGTATAGATTTGACATAGATGTTTGTTTTCCTAAAGAAGATAAAGATTTTTAAGCAAAAGATTTAAAAGAAATGTTTCTGTAGTTTATGACCATATTAAATACTCTAGAAAGGGACCTCTATTAGAACAGGACTTTGCCCTAAGGATTTTTTGCCTAAAACAAAATCCCTTCTGTCATTAGTCTAAACATTTCTTAAACCCAAGAAACATAAAACTTCTGAAATAGATCAAATTCCAGACAACTGACTATCTAAATATGAGGCATGCTTGACATACTAGTGGATTTAATATAATTTTTTATTTTCTTGGGATAGGTTAAATAAGCTTTTTTGGTTTAGGAATTTTCTCCCTTGTTTATTCTTTTAAAAATCATTTCTATTGCATATTAGTGCTAAATATCCTAGAAAGGAACATCTGTATGATCAGGAATTTGTACGTAGGGGCCCACACTCAAATAACAGCACTAACTAAGCCCAATATGTGTGTTTTTTTAAGTCCAAGAAATGGCCATGCATTTCCAAGATGGCATTCTTGTATTCATAGTAAATAGAGCATCAGCATGTATTCAGTTTATATAAACAAAAGGCTGTGGGATACCTAGAATAAACCAACGACATTGTTTATAGGTGTTGAAATTGACTTAACTTACAGAAAGAATACCCATGGCAATGTAGAGGACAGCACCTGAGTAAGTTAGGAAGCATCTTCCTCCCTGTTCCTCACGGTAATGATGCACTTTATCTTGTTCTAGGAGTACACCATGCTGTGCTTGTTATGTGGCAAAGCTGAAGACACTATCAGCATTCTCCCTGATGACCCCCGACAAATGACTCTGTTATTCTAAGGACCCTTCTGCAGTTCTGTTGTAACTAGGTTGTGTTGGTTACAATGCTGCAAACCTGATGGTTTGTCTTAGTTTATAATGGAAATTATTTGCTTATTTGTTTCTGCTTAGACTTAACTATTCTTTGAAAGAAAAGAAGTAATTTGGGGGATTACTGTTCTCTAGAGCTGAGCTCTTCTCCCAAAGTTCCCAGTTCACATTGGTGCAGCCAGAATGAAGCATCTTTGTTAGTGCTGTGTGGCTAAAAATAATTAGAATGGGAGAACCTAGTGCCCAGATCTTGGTTCCAGTAAAAGGAAGCAGAGCTCCTTGGAGAAATGACTTACTCTAGGACTAGGACTATAAATACTCAAGATGAGCCTGGAGCATCTTGCGCCACAAAAAAAAGAAAGTGCTCAGAAAAAAATCACAATGGTTGGGGATGTCAGAAGGACAGAAGAGCCAACTGAAGGAGCTCCCAGTAATCAAAGCAATTAAGTAGCATTGGATTATAACTCAAACTATAAAATAAATATTCATGAATCCATACTGACATAAATAAATGATTGAATAAGTAAATATATACATTATGATAGGCAAATCTCCCATGCAAAAGATTTTCAAATAATGTATATAGATATTCCCCACTCCTTAAGTGTGAGTGTGTGTGTTGATTTCCATCTAGAGTATAGTATTGAAAGGGCACAAACACTAGCCTGGATCAAGGTTAACGTCATTGGTGATAGGCCATGTGATAGCATGATGTGATGAGAATGGCACTTTACCTTTGTAGTATCCTCCCCAAAAACCATAACTCCAGGCTCATCATTAGAAAAATATCAAACAAATCCCACTTCAGGGACATTCTACAAAATACCTGGCCAGTGCTCCTCAGAACTGTCAGGTCATCAAAGATAAGGAAGTCTGAGGAACTGGTTTACTCAAAGTAAGTAAGCAACTACTGAATGTAATGTCATATCCTGAATGGGACCTTACACCAGAAAAAGGACATTTGGGGAAAACTGGGGAAATCTGAATAAAGTGTGGACTTTTGTTAATATAAATAGAATGGTTTCATTTGCTCCAAAGGAGTCTTAGACTATCTTAACTTGCATAGTTGAAAGAACACTGGGTGTTCAATCTCTGTCATTTAGGCCCCTCAGCCATTCGGTAGCAGCACAACCATTAAGCAAAGCATTGCTCTATTTTTTATTGTCCCCTTTTTAAAAAATTGGTCTAATAAGAATTGATATTATATATCCTGCACAGTATTATTGAGAGATCCAAATGAATAATGAATGTAAAATGCTCTGGAAAGCATAGAAAGAACTAGATACAAATGAGATGGCTTCAGTTAGTTCTTCTCATTGTGAGACCAAACTTAAAAGGGTTAGGCATTAGAAACAAAATTGTTTCCTCTTCAGATCTAA
Organism: Eptesicus fuscus; assembly: GCF_027574615.1. NCBI lineage: Eukaryota > Metazoa > Chordata > Mammalia > Chiroptera > Vespertilionidae > Eptesicus > Eptesicus fuscus. Next base: position 29,699,191 of record NC_072477.1, on the reverse strand, counting down.
GAGACTTGGGCTTTCTGAACTAAGGCTTTGCTTCTAAGAAAAAAAGGTGAGCAAAGTGATCATGATTGATACCAGGGAGAAGCTTTGTTATATAACAGGGATAATAAAGGCTGAGGTTTATTGAGTACTTACTTTGTGCCGAGGCCTTTTTAAAAAAGCACTGATTTAATCCTCATTCACAGCTCCATGAAGTAGGTACTATTATTAATTCGATTTTAGAGCCAAAGAAACTAAGCACAAAAAGTTGAGTAGCTTACTCAGGGTCACACAGCTAGTAGTCACTCCCTCTCAGGAGTGTTCAGTACACATGAAGTATAGGATCTGGCAAGGTCAGGAAGAGTTTGAGAATATCAGTGACTGCCCTCTGAGAAACCAAGGCATGTCAGACCAAAATTTATTATTTGGAAAAGCTAAGTTAGCTGCTCCTTAGGAATCAGTTGTTTTATTCCTGGAAAATATTTTCCACTTACTGCAAATCTATATCTGACCTGCTGAGGAAATCATTTGGTGAAATGAATCCAGAAAGTAGAGAAAGTGCTTCATTACTTTAAATAGCACTAAGCCCTTTACAGCCTCTGAATCGTCCCTTTTTGGAGTTTGAATGCTTCCAATTTAGTCATTTGGAGCCCAAGAGTACAATTCCATATGCCTCTACTGATATCTTCGTCTATTGCAAGATGTATAATTATCTATTTTGAACAAAATATACTACAAAAATTTAAAACATAAAATCCTATCCATATATTTTATTATTTTACCAACATCATGCTATGTTTTGTGATACTTTCTTTTTCATCTTCTAGAATTTTTCTCTGAATCTAAAAAAATAAAGACCTTTTGAACCCAGTTCTACTGAGTCTATTTTTCTGTTTAAATAAAGAGGAACCCGGCAAAAAGCATCAGTCTTTTTTACCTTCCTACCCTGAGATACAAGAAGGACAAGGCTTCACCTGTACGTGTAATTGGGGATGTGGGCATGTCCTGACACCTCATTCTTTCTCTATTTGCTCCATGTGGTACAGATCTGGTTCTGCCTAGTTCAGATCTTGGAGTTCAAAGCTCAGTATGTTTATTGTGTTGATTTAGCTAGCTCTGTCTTTCTCAAGTTGTTCTGGGTTCTCCCAATACTAATTAATTGATATATGATATAGTTTTGGCACAACCAGATATGGTTTGTTACTTTTAAGTTATCACTAAAATAATATATGTTCACTGTTCTTTATTTCAGTTTCATTCTTTTGTGAGCAAGGTTAAGTTATTGACTTAATTTGAGGCTCTCAGTTTTAAAATGTGTATTTCTTGACTGTAAAACAAGAACCTGGGTCTAGAATTAGCTTTGCCACATGTTCCTGGTGGGAGGTTAGACAAGTCTCATATTTTATCTATACCTTGGTTTCTTCAATGGAAAAATAGAAATAATCATGTCTCCTTCATGGAATTTTTAAATCAAATAATATAAGTGAAAGGTTTTTAGGTTGTACAGTGTGGGGTGTAGAGGCAGCTGGCAGTGGTCTTTATGAAGAAACAGATAGAAGGGAGCAGTGGTTAAGAGTAGGGGCTTTGGAGTCAGGCTGACCTGGGTTTAATTTTCAGTTCTGCTACTCTATAGTCCTTTGTCCTTGGCAGGTGTCTTACTCAGTCACCATTTATTTATATTGTTGACACTATTACTTTCCTTCTCTTTAAATAAAGGTAAAAATTCCTCGCAGAGTCAATATGAGGATTAATTAGCCTAACCCCGTGGTCGGCAAACTGTGGCTCTCGAGCCACATGCGGCTCTTTGGCCCCTTGAGCGTGGCTCTTCCACAAAATACCACAGCTTGGGCGAGTCTATTTTGAAGAAGTGGCATTAGAAGTTTAAGTTTTAAAAATTTGGCTCTCAAAAGAAATTTCAGTCGTACTGTTGATATTTGGCTCTGTTGACTAATGAGTTTGCCGACCACTGGCCTAACCTATTTAAAGTACTTAGTGTAGCCCTAGCCAGTGTGGCTCAGTTAGTTGAGCATGTCCCACGCACCAGGAGGATGCGGGTTCAGCCCTGACCAGTTTGGAGCAGTGGTTAGAGTGTCAGCCCTTGGACCAAAGGTCATGAGTTTGATTCCCTGTCAAGGGCACGTACCTCGGTTGCAGGTTCCTACTGGGGCATGTGCAGGAGGCAGCCCATCGTGTCTTGTTCATGTCAATATTTCTCTCCCCCTCCTCCCTCCCTTGCATCTCTCTCTAGAAATCAATGGAGAAAATATCCTTGGGCGAGGATAAAAAGAAAAGAAGGTTGTGGGTTCGATTCCTGGTCAGGGTACATACGTAGGTTGCAGGTTCGATCCCCAATTGGGGCACATACAGGTGGCAACAGATCGATGTATCTCTCTCACATCGATGTTTCTCTTTCTCCCTTCTTCCCTCCCTTTTAAAAAAAATCAGTAAATAAAGTACTCAGTGCAGTATATGAGTATACGAAATGGTAGTTTGGATGATGGTTGTGATGGTGATTATAAGAGATCGCCAGATACGAAATCACCCATTAGAGATAGGCTAACTTTCTTAAACTAAGGACAAATAGCTATGGGAACATATTTATGGAAATAATGCTCAGTTTCATTCCGTATCTTGGTCCTCTGATATCAGTTATTTGAAGCCAGTGGCTATATTTTTGGAAGAGCCCTCAGAGAAAGGATGAGCTCTGTCCCTCTAAATGGAGCAGCATCACCTCAGCACTTGTGGGGAAGCTTGTTGATGAGCCTTCCCCCTACTTCCTGAGTGCCCCTCTGGAAATATGATGAAAAGATTTTGTTGATCTAGGAAAATGGGTGATTATATTAAGCTTTGCTTTGTCATTAAACTTATGACCATAAGCTGCTACTGTTGAGGATGTAAAGGGCGACAAATAAGATGAGGACTTAAGGAAAGGAAACAGTTTCTCATTTCATTTTAACAACAGCACAACTAACGATTTAGTAAAACACAGCACCCTGTAAAAACAACTTCCCCAGCTCTGCCTCCCTGTACCTTCCTGAGCCAAACGGTCAGGTCCCTTCTGAAGCAAATAGCATTTCCCCTACACAAAGGAGGGGCCCTCTTCCTAGCATTAGGGTCCTTTCCGACTCTCCGAAAAATCACTTACAATTCCCATTCCTTTGGGATCTCTAAATAATTCAACTTGAGCCTCATGGGAAAGACCCAACACATTGTACTGGCATGTCAGGCCCTAAATTGCCTGTAGCATAATGCCAACAGCCAGGATAGCTGCCTCTGTTATCGGATGTAACACAGGCTATAACACTATCAAGATGATGAACTAGTCATTCTAGCATCCAACACGAATTCTGTATTTCATTTCTTCAGGGAAGCAGTTTGTCTCTGCAGTTATTGCTCTAAAATCAGTGGTTGGCCCTGCCCCCCCCCCCCCAAATCCGTACCCCAATGTTGGCTTTAAGAGCAGGAATCTTAAAAGGCTTGTGTTTTCAAGTCAAGGGCAACCTTGATTTAGCAGAAGGCCCGGCAGAAGGGTGCCAGGGTCGCACTATAACGCTCAGGTTACCCTTTTGAAAAAAAGCACGGTCGATGACATAGCTTTAGTTGAAGGTCAGACCATGGGGATCCTTAACCTCTGTTCTACATTTGCTTCTCAGATGATGCAAGTGCTTAGAAAATAGTTTAGGGAGCATTGTAGGAAAAGCCTTTCCCCTCAGCACTGGCGTTCTCCTTCTCAAGCAGCGTCTTCAGTTTGGAGAATTGTCCCTTCAGGGCTTCAATAAAGAGAAGTGAAATATTCCATCTAGTGGTCAGAGAAGGAAAGGTGCAATGAGAAGTTTCTAGGGAGAGGTTTGTGGGCCAGAGTGACAGGGCAGGGGCCTTTCAGCAGGTCTTTTCCAGAACGTGATTGGACCTGGCCTTGGCGGTGGCGTGTTTTGGGAGTGTGCCTGGACTAGATGAGGACCCTGGACACCGTCCTCACAAAGCCATTGGGCAGAACCCTGTTGTCACAGAGGACAGCTGTCACGTTGGCAGTCTGACCGGGAAGGGAGGCCCTCGCCCATCCCCACCCTTGTGGAAGAAACAAAGCCGATTGTTCATGCCTAAACTTGTTTGTCTTGTGTCTGAACTTGTGAATATGAAAAACAAGGGTGCAATGTGAACGTTATAAAGGAGGGAGAGTCAGTCTAGCACAAGATCAAAACCAAGTGTGCTCAGCAAGGTGACCAGGAAACGGATGAAGTGCCCTTTGTGTGCCAGTAACTGCACCCTCCCCACCCTGCTGCTAGTGAGAGTCCACCGAATTGACTTACCAGGAAATCCTCAAGGGGTAGGTAGCATTTAATTGGCCCAGTACCCATAGCAATAGCCTCGACTTCTGGGAATCCCCTAACTAACCTCCTAGTTCTCTAACCAAAGGGCCCATTGTCTTTCCCTCCTCTTTACCACCTCATTCCCACAGCTCTGGAGAAGAGTCATAAAGTAATAACAATTTACTGCCACTCCACCTGCCTCGCAGAACTTGACCAGGGCCTGCTTTCCAGGCAACAATTAGGGGGTTCCCCTTGATCAGAGCCTCCCTCTCCGAAGCCTTGGTGTGCTGCCAGCTCCTCTGGCCCACCTGCAGTATATACCATCCCTCCACCTTGTCAAGGAAGAAGACACAGAAAGCCAGGCCATTTCCACACCTGCCCTTTATTGGACTCAGCTAGCAGGCTGGCCCGGGCTCTTCACATGCCTCAGACCCCGCCCAAACAGGTTTAGGACGGTGCCATCATTCTGTGAAGGCCCAGAGCCCACCTACATCTTGGAGGCCAAGTTGAATCACCAACCAGAAGGTTGGGAAAGAAACAGGCTGACAGGAAAGGCAAGGCTCTTCGATGAAGGAGGGTCCAGCAGTGTCTCCTGAGGACACTCTGAATCCTAAGGAGAGATACTCAGGGGCTGGATGGAGTAGGAGATCTGTGTGCTGAGCAGCCCGCGTCTATATGGCAACTTTGAGGAGGCGCTTGATGTCGGGCTCAATGTTGACGGTGGGGAAGGTACGGCTGTAGCGTCGGAAGGGCTCCCCCTCTGGCCCGATAAGGAACTTCTCAAAGTTCCAGGCCACATCTGAGCGGCGCACTGGGCTCCAAATGATGAACTTGGGATCCGTCATGAGAGAAAATGGGTCATCATAGGGGTAGGGGAGCTTGTCCTTCAGGTAGGCGAAGACAGGGTGCTCATTCTGACCATTCACCTCACACTTCTGGGCAAGGGTGAAGGTGGGCTGGAATCCACCCCCAGGGCGGACATACTTGAGACTGTTCAGGATCTCCTCATTCTGACAGTTCTCCTGGGGGAGGAAGAAGACAGAGAGCATGGAAAAGGGGAGGGGAAATGAAGGGTCCACAAAGCAAACCTTTCACCCTCTAGACTCCTCCCCAGGATCATTCTTTTCTATGTATCTTTCCCCCGCTCTGTTCCTTTTCTTCCCTTCTTCATTTGCTCTGCCCTATCCTTGACTTAGAGTTTTCCCTCTCACAGCTATTATGTTTTGCTAGGCCATTTCTGAAAGTTTTTGCAGTTCCTATCTTGGCTGTTCCTATACTGAGAGATTTAGCACTTTTGAACTGTTGTTTCTCTCTCCAACCTACCCTGAGCAGTTCTTAGGGTGTCTGTCTGAATCTCAAGGAACCTTAAGTTCAGGGCAGTAGAAAGGAAAAGGAGGCTCAGGTCATACTGCATAGAACCCTCCTTCTACTTACCTTCCCACACATCCTGCTACCACCTTGCCCTTCCTGTGCCCTGGCTTTGCCTCTGTTGCTTCTGTTTACATGTGAGTGTTGAGGCCTTTGCCTTTGCCCTACTCAGCTCCTCAAGCCAAGGGTGAAATTGAGGCCGAGGGGAATGGGGTTTACGCTTCTTGCTTTCATCTGCCTTGTCCTGTATCTGAAGTGCAAGCAGGAGGGAGCTTTGCTGAAGGAAGACCCCCATCCAAGGAGGTCTAGTTTTCAGGTGCCACAAAGGCAAAGTGATTTGGAGACATCGGTGAATGTATTCTAAATGTAATTACTTGGTGGCTAACAGGGATGAATGAATAGGTTAGAGGGTTTAGGGGTCAGGGGTTAGAGGATTTAGGGATCTGGAACAGGCCAGGGAAAGAGGGAGTTAAGGAAATTAAGTGCTTGAGGGCTAAAGGTTGTGAATGTGTAACTATCATTCCTTTCATTTCTGGACTACTATCCCAAGACTCCTGCCCCTCACACTCAGTCTGCTCAGCTGTGAATGCTTTAGCCTGAACCTGTTACTTGTCTTTCCCTCCCGCTGCCATCACCGATCTGTCCCCACTCAGCATTCCCCGCCCATGACGTCCCCAAAAGGCCCATGAAAACCCTTATTTTCCACACACCCCCAAGTCTAATAGAGTCAGGTATCTCCCACTGGGAGAAAGTCCCTGCTTCTGACCTACGAGGACCAATTAGAACAGTCAGTTCTAGGCCGTCATGACATCTTGAGCCCAGAGTCCATCTCTATTAGGCTTCTTATCTCTAATGCAAATGGCTGTCTGGCTACAGGTAGGTTGTGGACTCCCTCCAGCAACTAGATAGCTGGAAGTGATGGTGTGAGTCTGGGGGCACCTCCAGGCCAGAGAAACATCTCTAAAGAGGTTTTGCTTTTGCCCAGCTGGCGTGGCTCAGAGGTTGAGCATTGACCTATGAAGCAGGAGGTCATGGTTTGATTTCTGGTCAGGGCACGTGCCCTAGTTGGGGGCTGGATCCCCATTGTGAGGCATGCAGGAGGCAGCCAATCAATGAATCTCATCATTGATGTTTCCATCTCTTTCTCCCTCTCCCTTCTTCTCTGACATCAATAAAAATATTTTTTTAAAAATAAAATAAAATGAAGAGGTTTTGCCCTTTTTTATCTCTCCTGCTTTGGCCGAGCCTAGAAGCAGACTGAGCCAGGGAAGGAACAGTCAGAGCAGTAATGGTGTGGGCTCAGGTTTGTCACAGCCAATGACATTTGTCTGCCTGCATACATCTCTGCTAGTCTCTTCCTTCTCTTCATGCCACTGTGAATTGAGCTAAGGGGATTTAATGGGAGGGTTCGGTTGAGGACATTCTGCCTGCTTGTGCTGTTAAAACAATACGTGAAAATAGAAGAACCCCTAAAAGATAACTTGAGGTGTGTGGGCTGAAGCTCTATAACAACTTGACCCATTAATCAGACAGGGAGGTGCCTGTGAGGCCCGGAGGAGACATAACACCCTGAGCTTTCCCTCAAATTTACTCCCCACTTGGATGATTTCAAACAAGCAAATAAAAGTCTTCAATCTAAACAATAAAGTTGCTTGCATTTGCATATTACTTTTGTATATCTTATCCTTGAAGCCTCACAATAATCCTATGAGATAAGTGGTATTTTCCCCAATTTAGAGATGAGGAAAGTAAAACAGAAAAAGTGGGTGACTCTTCCCAGGGCACAGAGCCATTAAGTAGCAGAACCAACACTAGCTAGATCTAAGGTCTCCTGAGTCAGTTTAATCCTCCTTTGATTCTTGATCTTTTATTTCCTCCATTCATTCATTTAGCAAATATTTAATGAGTATCTTCTATATCTGAGGCACTGATAATACAATAGAGAGAAAAACAGACCTGGTACCAGCCCTCATTGGGAAGACAATAAGCAATAATAATAATAATAAAAATCCACGCCCTCGGTCTTTAATCACAGACAGAATCATATGTATACTTCCCCTTGGTAGTCACATGTACTAAAGACCTACATTGACAAACATGCCCCCGATTCCAGGCACTTCAACACACACAGTCTTTCTCCCTTCCCCTTAGCCTACTAGACAACCCAGCCCTTGTATGCAATACAAGGGACCCCTCACCTGATGTCCAAATTGATTGCAAGGGAAGCCAAGAACCACCAGGCGCCTGGGAAAGCGGCATTGCAGCTCGTTGAGCTGGGTGAAGTCCCGAGTGGTTGTGCCTCAGAGCGATGCTACGTTCTCAATCAGCACTGCCCTGCCTCGGAATGTATTGAAATCTATCTTCTCCCCATCCAGGCTGATAGCACTGAGGTCGTAGAACGACTTGGCAATGAAAGCCATGGTGAGCGTGCAGGGTGAGCCTGGCAGGTGGCGGGAGCCCACTTAAGGATCTATTAAAGGGGTGGGGAGGGAGGAGGAGCCTGGAAGGACAGGAAGGATCTCACAATGGGGCTTTGAGCATCCTCAGAATGACTTAGCAAAAACAGTCACCCACCTGCGAGGGCTGTTTGCACAAGGAGGTTGCTCCTCCTATTTACAGACTAAACAAAGCCACCTCCCTGCCCTACCCTGCTGGCAACCTGGGAGGGCCAACTTGATATCTATGAACAGACATGAATAATTCACTACTTGCAGGAAACCAGAGCCCCAAAGGTCGCCCTGGAGGAAAAAAGGGAGGGAGGGATGCAGGATTGACTCCTACTTGCCCTAACAAGTTGTTTCACATGGTGCATACATTTATTGAGTGCCTGCTGAGCGCCAAGTTCTGAACGGTGCAATGGAGAAGTCAGGGTCTGCTGAGATCTGAAATGGGAGGAAGAGAATTGGGATGCATGTCCCCTTGACTCAGACTAAAACTGAAATATATATATATTACTGCTCACAGTTTTCTCTTTGGCTGTTGCTTTCCACTAAATCAAAGGAGACCTTGGGGCACAATTTGTGATTTTTATAAAATAACTAGAGGCCTGGTGCATGACATTCGTGCACTGGGGGGGGGGGGTGTCGGTCCCCTCAGCCCCGCCTGCACCCTTTAGCAGTCTGGGAGCCTTTGGGGGATGTCCAACTGCGGCTTAGAGGGGAGCGAGCCTAAGCTGTCAGTTGGACATCCTTAGCGCTGTCTGCACTTGCCAGCCGTCATCTGGCTTGTGGCTGAGTAGTGCTCCCTCTGTGGGAGCATCTGCCTCCTGGTGGTCAGTGCACATCATAGCGACTGGTCATTCTGCCATTCGGTCAATTTGCATATTACCCTTTTATTATATAGGACTAGAGGCCCAATGCATGAAATTTGTGCACAGAGGAGGAGGAGGGTGGTTCTCAGCCCGGCCTGCACCCTCTCCAATTTGGGATCCCTCTCACAATCTGGGACTGCTGGCTCATAACCGCTTACCTGCCTGCCAGCCTGATCACCCCCTAACCACTCCCCTGCCGGCCTGATTGATGCCTAACTGCTCCCTGCCGGCCCAATTGCCCCCAACTGCCCTCCCCTCCCGGCCTGATCACCCCCAACAGTGCTCCCCTGCTGGCCCAATCACCCACAACTGCCCTCCCCTGCTGGCCTGATGGCCCCCAACTTCCCTCCTTTGCCAGCCTGGTCGCCCCCAACTGCCCTCCCCTATAGGCCTGGTCGCCCCTAACTGCCCTCCCCTGCAGGCTTGGTTGCCTCCAACTGCCCTTCCCTGCCAGCCATCTTGTGGCGGCCATCTTGTGATGACATTGCGTAAGGGCGTCACGTGAGAGCGTGATGCACCTAGGCTTTTATTATATAGGCTGGCTTTCGGTGCCTCGGCTTGTACCACGCTGAAGAGATGAAGTTGTGTTTGTCTTGTACAGTCTTCCCATGAGTGAGGTCACCTGCTCTCAAGAAAGTCTGCCCCTGCATGGTGCCATCTCCTCTCCAATACCCCTGACTCAGAAAGTCTGGAGGCCTTGCTAGAAATTGAACTCACAGAGATTTATTCCAGGATCTTGGAGTTTGCAAACTGGGAACACAGCTGGGCAAAACCCCAGAAGTGTTCCAAAGAAGAAAGAAAAGTTAAACATTCTTATAGTAAAAAGTACATTCTTGAGAAGTATCAGTCCTGCTTGCTTAGCCCTAGGATTGGTCCAGAATATTGTCAGTCAGATGCCAGGCAGTCAGGATGAAGGCTGCCAGGTGGTCGGAAAGATGGGACCACAAGGTCAGGTCAAGTCCTGGTGGTCTGGATAATGAATGTCAGGTGGATGTATAGGCGGGTCTTTCAGGGGATAATTAGAGGGTCACCTGGAGGTCCAGATGTATATCCAGGCATTGATGCAGGACTAAAAAGTTCAAAAAAGTTTAAGTTAATGATGCCAGGCTCATTAGAATAAGAATGGAGTATTTCCTCATGCCTCAGTTTCCATAACTTAATCATTTGAGCAGCTTGGTTAAAATGACTTCATTTTATACATTCCCTATCTTTACTCTTTCTTCCTCACGGGGTTGTGAGGATGCAGTCAGCTGTGGCCTGGTAAGGGTAACAGGAGTTGCATAGCAGGTGGGGACACTCAGAGGGGATGAGCTATACCCATCTCTTCTCAGACCAAGGCTCCGTCCCAAAGACTTTCCAGAGGGCTGTGCTGGTCCCACCCCACAGAAGGGAAGTCTGCAGGGAGTCAAGCTGCTGCGATTCTAGACCCAGCGAGGCCTTCCATGACATTTTCAGCACCAGCCATGTAGGGTATTGCAGGCCACCTGGGGACCTGCTGCGGCTTGTCATGGTGTGAGCACACCCCTGGAAGCCCACAGGAATCAGAGACACCGAACGCTCCACTTCATCCCCCCGAGCACCCACCAACTCAACAAATCACCTGCTTTTTTAATGCCCGGATTTCTCCAGCGGTGAAACTGGCAATTGGGCTTTACCTGGCTTTGGGAGTGTAGAGAGAGATTTCAATAACAATGCAAATGTTTACTGGAGACAGTTTTCACAGGGACAGGTCCACTGGGAACTGTCTCCTAGGACAAGTAAGCGAAGCTGGCAGCAGCCAGGCCTGAGAATCTGATCTGTGAAGATGGAGAATCACTCCGCAGAGGGTGCCCGGCTTGTCTGTCTTTTGTAGCCTGTCCCATGGCTGCTTAAAGCACGTGGGAACCTACACGTCTCAACGGGCTGCTCCCTAAGAACAAGCCTCCATCCCCTCAGTGGGAATGGAATCTGGCCAGCAGAAGAGGTAGCAGGAAAGGCGGGGTGGAGTTCTCAGAAGCAGCCCATAAACGTTTCTACCAAGCCACTGAGTCAGAAGGACTTGGCCTTGACAGTGGGCTAAACTTTAACTTGAACTTGGCAGATTTATGTGCGTGCCGAGAGCTTCTCCAGAACTCCGGGCTTCCGGACACCTCCTATGGGCTGCCCTCCTGTGACCTCTCTCCAGGAAGGCCCCGGAAGTTCCTGAGCTGAATCGGGGGGTGGGGGTTCCCTCTCCCTCAGGTACAAGCCATTTTTTTTCTCTAGGTACGGCCGTTGAGTCACCCAGGTTCTTACCTTTCACAACTGAATCACATCGATAAGGCTCTCCTAAAATTCCTCTTTGTCCAACTTCACCTCAAACCAGCCCACTTTCCAGAAGCTGGTAACTTGGTGACATGCCCTGAGTGTGTGATTCCCACAGCTCTCCACAGGGACAGTAGGGGTTCTGGTAATTGCACTGGCTCAGCAGGCAGAACGCTTAGGCCAGTGGTTCTCAACTCTGGCTGCAAATGAGAATTGCTTATAAAGATTTTTCTAAATAGAGGACAAAGCTTTCCCCTCCAGAGATTTCAGTTCTGTTGTCTCTAGCCACGACTCTGCCACTGTTACTTGGGGCCCCTAGACACCTGTTTCCTTATCTGTTGAACCAGGAAAATCCCCCAACTTATATCACCAGATACGATCGGTGGGATTGAGGAAATCAAGTATTACAAGCACTCTTTAAACTGGAAAGTGCAAGGTAAGGTCTTAGACTCTTGCCCTGCCTTGTTTTACTCCTTCCTTCTTCAGTTGACCCTTACCCCCATTCTCTGTCTCTTCCATCAACTCTGTACCCCAAAATATAGTATTCAACAGCCGCCACCACCCAGACCTCCAGGATTCCAATCTGCCGTGCTCCCCGCGAGTATTCAGTCACAGGGCTAGGATGAACTTCAGAAAGATGACTTCGCCCCTCCTCAGGCCTTCAGGAAAGCCTGTTCTCATCTGACAGCTGAGAACCTCCTTGGCTTTAAAGACTCCCTCAGTGATTCTGCACAGTCTTACTTCTGCAGTAGAAGCCCATCGCCCAGCAATGGGGACTTTGCTCGGGGCTCCCCTGCAGGAGGCAACAGGAAAGGTACAGCATGGAAGATGCTGGCCACTCCCATTGTCCTTCTACTGCCATTGCTTTAGGGTTCTGGAGCCTCTCCCACCAGCCCTGCCTCTCCCCTTCACTGCCAGGGTCTGAGCGAGACCTATTCCCAGGAACGCATACAGGCATCCCCACCTGTGGTTTGAAATAGTCTTTATTTTGTAAACATCTGTGTTTAAAATAGATGAACCCGGCTCACAATTCATATACTGGACCCGAGACACAGCACACAAAGTTCACCCGTCACAGGGAGATGGGGGGTCAGGAGCAGGTGGAGGGCCAGGGCCGGGGCTGGGCTGAGTCTCAGGACAGCAGGTGCAGAAGTGGGAGGTGTAAGCAGGCAGGAGTGCCCGCTCAACAGTCTGGGCCTAATGCCAGACCCCAGGCCACCTCCTGGATTGGAGTTTAGGGGTGGCGGGCCACCTCTGGAACCTGATGAATGTAATGCACCCTAACATCCCAACCGTCCCCCGGCTCCCACCCCTCCCCCAGCTGGGGGCTAATCAGCCCTAGAAGCTCTTCTCTTTGCTTTCCCTCCCAGAACCCCTGGGGCACAGTTAAAACAGTCCCCCTGTCCTGAGAGGTAGGAGAAAGGCAGAGGTGCTCAGCCTGTCCCCAGGGAGAGCTGCAATACTGCGCCCCCTCCCCCCCCCCCCCCCCCCCGTTGGAGCCAAGATGAACAGGACCTCCCCTCTCTGAAATCTGGGCTGAGGGCACTGAGAGCTGACTCTGAAGGCGGACGTGGCCGCCCTCCCTCCCCAGGTGATGCTGCTTGTGTCCTGGCATCCGAGGAGCCAGCCTTCAGGAAGCATCCCTAGCCGGCTCTCTATAATTCTTCACTAGCCAACGACTAACTGCTCCTGCCCTCCTCTCCTTCCACTCTGCTAACCTGTCCCCCTCCCTGCATCCGGAGTCATCCTTGCCTGCGGTCTCCTGGCCTGATAAGCCTGGAAGAAAGGGTTAGTGATTTCATGCCCCACACCCCATTTTTGGGTAAGGAAGTGGGGGATCCTATTCCTTCCCGTGGATGTGCCCTGGATTTTGGCCTTAGTTGGTGAATGCTTAACGCCCAGTTGCTCCTTTTAGCTCCAGGCCCAGCCATGCAATGCAGCTAATACGTAGCAGAAGGAAGATCCCCCTGTGGAAGGGGGGCAGGAGCCCTCCTGGGGCTGGTAACTGACTTGTCCCTTCCTTAAAGGGCCTTCTTCAGGATACTCTTAGGCCCTAAGGGGTGAAGAACCTTCTTCCTGAATAAAGAGCCCTGCAGGAGTCCTGTTCCCTCCACCTGCAGCCATCGTGCAGCTGGCAAACCTCAAACTTTGCCCCCAGGAGCCAGAGGGGCAAGGTGAGCACTTTGTCTGGAAGAAGGGAGAGAACAGCGTGGAGCATTTCCTCAGGGCCTGCCTCCCTTCTTCCCAGGAAGTCCCGCTCCTCTCCCACAAACTCTGGGTCTCCTGAAAGCCTTGAGCTGCAGGCTGGGTCAGTGAAGGCCCACCTCTCACCTGCCAGGGGGTTGTGGGAAATGCTCTTCTCACAAAAGAACCGGAAGGGCCCAGGGAATCCATATCCCCCTTTGGCTTGCAAACTGCGGTCCCTGGCCTGCTCTCCCTTGCTTGTAACCTGATATGTAGGAACTAGTCCTTCAATTGCAAAGGCTCCTCTATCTGGAGTCCTTGGCTAGCTTGTCAATCACTGCCCCGGGCTCTCCTCGGCCCTGCAATGCCCTCAGGCTTTGGTTCAGGTCTTTAATCCGGGAGCCCAGGGGGGGGGGGGGAGGAATTGTGTACGTGCAGCACGGGAGGTAGAGAATGGAGGTGACGTTTTATCCCTGCCACTCCTCGCCATTTATTTTCTCCTCTGAAGCACCTGCCTCTGAGCTCAGTTCCCCAAGAGGGAGGTGGGCAGGCAGCCAAGCAAGGCCAAAGCTGGGAGAGGTAGGGCAGCCCCAGGCTGAGGACCACGGCCCTCCCCACCTGATGTTTCACTTCCCCAGGTCAGTGGTGAGGGCCCGTGGCACAAGAAGGACGTGGGGAGGGGAGGTGGGAAGACGCACCCCCACCATTGGCCCACCCACAAAGCAGGGTGGGGGTTCTCCCAGGAGCAGAGATGGAATATCCCAGGAGCTACAGTCCACCCCCTTGGACAGGGTTAGGAAGAAAGGAAAGAAAAGAGCTGCATCAGCAGCCACAAAGCAGGACACACAGGGCTCAGGGCGTGGGGGGACAGAGAGAGAAGTGGGAAGGAGAGAGAAAAGCGGACAGGAGACAAGACGCACTGAGAAGGAGACTTGAAGTGGCCTCGACTCCGGACGCCGCTGTCTGGGGAGCTCGGGGTGAGCGGGCTCCAGCACATCGGGGCTCATGGCAGGCTGCGGCGGGAATCGGGCTGAAGCATACCACTCCGGGGGAGGGGCTGGGGGCTGCTCAGAAGTGACAGCGGAGTCACCCTCAAGGCCAGGCTGGGGGAGTAGCAGCTACTGATGTTCCACGGGGTCACCCAGATGAGAGGAGAAGCAGGGCAAAGCCCAGACTCCCTGTCTGCCACAGGCCTCCTGAGGGGAGGGGGGATTTGTGGGTGCTCCTCGCAGGGCCCTCAGCACCAGCAGGTTTTGGAAGAGTTCACCGGGCCCTCAGGTTTGCTCTCATCCTCCTCGAGCTCTGCCAGCGCCAGCTCTTTGCTGGCACGCGTCCGGACACCATCCAGCTCCTTCCGGTGGGCCTGCAGCACCAGCTCCGTCAGACGCGTGAAAGACTGGGGAAAACCAAGGGGCGCAGGTCAGTCCAACGTTTCCTCCTCCTCCTTCTGCAGCCCTGTAACTGCCCGAGGGGCGAGGCCTCATCTTATCGTGGCTTCTACCTGCCACCTTCTCCTCCGGCTCCCCCACTCCAGACTCAGCCAGAGACAGGCAGCTGGGCCGAGGCGTCCTCACCTCTTTAATGTTGAGGTTGGTGCAGGCACTTGTTTCGTAGAAGTCCATGCCGTACTCCTTGGCCAGCTGCAAGAGAGAACTTTCCTGAGAGGGAGTCAGGGAGGGAAGGGAGGCGCCACGGCACCTGCAGGTACTTCTGCCATTGCCCTCACAACCCTTCCTGAGTGGTGACAATTTCTCAGAGGAGGTGACTTCTCAGGTGAGGCTAAGAGCTCCTTCTAAGACATAGGCTAGCACAGACACATACACACCCAACAGACACCAAAATAGGAAGCACTGGCAACCTAATGAAAGACCTGGGCTTTGGAGGCAACGAGTCCTAGACTTGAATATCAGTGCTGCCACTTAACCGCTGTATGGCCTTATTCAGCTGTATGACAAGGTACTTATTCTCTCTCAGCCCCAGCTCTGCCATCTGTTAAAGGGGGATGGATGACAGCGTCTGTTAACCAAGGATGTGGGATGATTAAATGAGGTCATGCATCTCCAAGCACGGGCTTAGCACATGCAGGGCTCAATAAATACTATTATTCCAGCAGCATCTGTTTCTACTTTCAGATTCTTCAATAACTAGACATTATTATTATTGTTAAATATATTTTTATTGATTTTAGAGAGGCGGGAGAGAGAGATAGAAACATCAGTGATGAGAGAGAATCATTGATCGACTGCCTCCTACACGCCCCACACTGGGGATTGAGCCCGCAATTCAGGCATGTGTCCTTGACTGGAATCAAACCCGGGACCCTTCAGTTTGCAGACTGACGCTATATCCATTGAGCCAAACTAGCTAGGGCAAGGCATTATTTTTAAAAAATATATTATTTTATTTTATTTTTTTTAATATATTTTTTTATATTGATTTCAGAGAGAAGGAGAGGGAGAGAGAGATAGAAACATCAATGATGAGAGAGAATCATTAATTGGCTGCCCCCTGCATGCCCCACACTGGGGATCGAGCCTCCAACCCAGGCATATACCCTGACCAGGAATCAAACTGTGACCTCCTGGTTCATAGGTTGATGTTCTGCCACTGAGCCATACCAGCCGGGCTGCATTATTTTTTACTATCAAAAAATCAATTTCATCTTAAGTGCTAAAGGAATGCTATTGACTGAAGAGGTGGAGAAAAGCACTTGATGCCCTCCGAGTGAGTGGATGGGTGACTTGTCTCAGTGGCATCTGTCTGTCTTTCTGTCTTCTGGGAGGGTGGTCTCCCTGTGTGCTTGGGCATCCCCTCAGCACCATCTTCCTACCCTCTCTGCCCCCAGGGCCTCTTTGACTATGGGCCCTTCGTTCCTCATGTACCTTCCTACCTCCTTCCAAGTGTTAGAAGGATAGGGAGGGGGTGAGGAGCGGGTGGGTGGCTGTAAGACGGCACTATGCCTGGGTGCTGTTGGAGAACAAGCCAGCAACTTGAACTCCTTCCTCCTCACTAACACTGGAATGAGCTCTTCAGCAGAGGTAATCTCACTCTGGGGGACTTGGAGTTGGGAGGGTTTCTTCCCAGTAGGTCTTTGCATCAGGGTGGACCCCAAATCACTGTCCCGAAGGGCAGAAAGCCAGCTCTCAAGGATGGCAGCTCACCCAGCGCCTTGGCCTATCATAGGAGTATGAGGGTGCCTGATGGGGGTGACAGAATCCTGGGTCACAACTCTCAGGACTGGCCTGGAAGGTAGCAGAAAACCCCAGGGATGGATTCGGCCAGCTCACTCCCACGTACCTGCTGCCCTTGCTCTCTTCCCACCTGCCGCTTCTGCTCTTCATCGGCCTTATTCCCTATCAGGATCTTCTGGACACCTTCTGGTGCGTACTAGGGACAGAGGACAGGCAGAGCCGCCCGTGAGTGCTGCCTTCCCTCCCATCTCCCCACCACACGTCTACCCTGGCCTCACAACAGCACCAAACTTCAGAGCCCCGGGACAGAGTGGCGGACTGGGTGCAGCTGCCAGGCTCCCCCAAGGACCATGGGTGACCACAGTGTCATGGGGACAGTCTGAATAGGAAACACTGGCTAATTCTGAGGAGCTCTCACCCACGTCCCAGCCTACATGATGGAGTGCTTCCTGAGACTGGACAACTGGTTACCTGAGTTGGAAAGGACACTGGACTTAAGCCCAACCCCTCATTCTACAGATAAGGAACTGTGGACGTAAAAGAGTTCGAATGGCTTGCCCAAGGCCCCACAGCTACCATGGCAGAGCCAGGACCAGAATCCCACCTGGTCCTGAGATTTTGGGGAAGAAGCTGTTCACGGGATAGGCTTTGACCTAACTCACTTCTGGGCAGCCTGGCAGGGTACAGAGCACGGAGGGCATGGCAGCTTGGGCTTCTCCCTATAGAGGACTTACCCAGAGGTCTTCATCCCGGGCTGTGGAGGGCAAGCTTTCCTGGCAGCGTTTGCTCGCCAACCCCGAGAGCTCCGGCCTTTCCCATCCGGCCCTCCCTTCGCCTTCCCCTCTGAGGTGCCCTCCCCCACCCCAGTGGTGAGGTGGCGTCTCCTACCTCATCCACATCGCTGACCCACTTCATGATGTGCTGGTAAGAGCGCTCGCTGCTAATGTCGTAGACTAAAAATATTCCCTGGGGGAGAGAGCAAGAGAGAGGTGGGGGAGGGGGATGCTCATGGGGCCAGAAGCCATGTGGTACCTTAAATGCTGGGTCCCACTCTCCCTGCTCTCTGCTTAGCATAATAAGGACCCCTCAGCACCCAGAAATACCTTCTTCTGTCTCAGACCCCCAAAGCTATCGCTTCCTAGACCCACCACAAAACTCTCTGAGGTAGAAAGCCACCAAATACTTGGACCTGGGTCTTTAGCTTAGGGTGGATGGAGGGTGAGGGTGGGGGACCTGGCTATAGTGAGTGCTCAGAGAATCACTGATGAATGCATGGTCCACGAACAACTCAAAGACCACCTAGGGACTCCCTCCCCAGCAGGCAACCCAAGGGCCCTATTTTGGGGGTGAGTGGCACAGATATCTCAAGTACCCAGAGCCGGGAGTGTGGGTGGCAGCATCCCACCTCTGAACCCTGAAAATGGTGGCTCACCTGGGCCCGTCGATAGTACTGCTTTGTGATGGTCTGATATCTCTCCTGCCCCGCTGTGTCCCTGCAGTAGAAAGCCAGTCCCTCAGAAGAGCGGGGACCGAAGAAGCAGGTGAGAAGGGAGGAGCAGGAGCTGAGAGACCCTGTGCCTATGCAGGAAAGACTGGGGAGCTGTAGGGTGAAAATTAATGGAGCTTTGGTCTCTCAGGGGATCTGAACATACCTGAGTCTGCAGGAGAGGTGCCTGGCCATCTGGTGCTGACAGGGGTAGGGGCCTTGTTCACTACATCTGCACCAGAAGCCACAACCATAACTGGGCCTTGATAACTCGCTCTAGAATTTGGCCAGACTGGATGGACTGCTCCACCTCCAGATCCTCTGAAGGCAATGGCCCTACCACTCGAGTTGGGAGGCAGCTGCAAAGGCAGTGAGTGTGGCCAGGAGTGGAGGCCAGAGCCACAGCGGCCCCCTGTGGCTACTTTGGGAACTGCACCATGCTGCACTGAGGACCTCCCACCAGCGTCCCACCCTAATAGGTGGGGTATAGCCCTTCCTCCTTCCAATCCTACCATGAGTGGCACAGCCCAAGGACAAAGCCTCATTCTAAGGCAAACCCACAGTGGATAATCTGTCAATTCCTCTCATTTCTGCCTTTTGGTGACTTGTGGTCAATCCCATAGTTTCTTTAGGACGAGGTCAAAGATGAAGGCTCCTGGGAGCAGGAGATGGATTTTACACGTGGCAGTGGCAGCTCGGGAGCAGCCCGAGGTCCTCTCCTCCCACCCAACTCACCAAATCTGTATGCGCACTTTGATGCCATCCACCTCTATGGTCTTCATCTTGAAGTCAACACCTGGGGAAAGGAAGCGAGCAAGCGTTAGGAACGAAGAGCCCACCTCGAACTGAACGGGATGGCCGGGTGCTCGCACTTGAAGGGAGCTCCTTTGGTTTAACTTGGCAGAAAGATGGCATGAAGTGAGGGCCTTCTATATATATGATTGATTTCAGAGACAGAATCACTGATAGGCTGCCTCCTGCACACCCCCTACTGGGGATTGAGCCCACAACCCGGGCATGTGCCCTGACTGGGAATCAAACCGTAACTTCTTGGTGCATAGGTCGATGCTCAACCACTGAGCCACACCGGCCCAGGCGGTAAGGGCCTTCTTGAACCAAAAACTGACCCCAAGGAAGTGTCTGGTGCTCTGAATGGGGCTCTCCTTCCTCCTTGAGCTGAAAGTTGTCAGCAGTAAAGAGCCTGGGGGTACAGGAAGTGAATGGAGGAGCATAGGGAATCCACTCCATCGCTGCCTCAGCCCCAAACATGTCTCACTCACTCATGTGTGACGTCTTCCCAGTTACACTTCCAGAGAGAACGGCTGTATTAACGCCTCTGGGGAGGCTAATTCCTACAAACAGCGATCCACCTTATGGGCCTGGGCTTTCTCTCTCTGCCTTATTAACCATCAGGAGGGGCTACGGCGCTGTCCTGAACGTGGGGAAGGGGCATGGAGCCCGGAGAGAGGAGGACTGCTTCCCACCATGGTGTGTATGAAGCCCTCGGCACCCAGCAAAGGCCGCCGAGAGAAGGCCTGGGGGACCTGCTGTTGACTAACTGGTTTCCTGTGGGAGGTGCTGTGGTTTGCTGGGAGCCTGGCCTGAGCTTGAATTCTGACTCTGGCCACTAAATTCACAGCCATGACTCTGGGCACCTTGCTTCTCTGAGCCTCCATTTCCTCATCTGTAAAATGGGGATATTACCAGTCCTTTCAGTGGGTCCCTGAAAAGAACAAGTGACATGGAGTGCCTGGCACCTGGTGGCTAGTCAGCCGCCTGCAGCGATCACCATGCCCTCGTACTGTCC
Source organism: Eptesicus fuscus (assembly GCF_027574615.1). NCBI lineage: Eukaryota > Metazoa > Chordata > Mammalia > Chiroptera > Vespertilionidae > Eptesicus > Eptesicus fuscus. The sequence continues at coordinate 29,679,276 of NC_072477.1, read as the reverse complement.
TGGTCACAGTGGGGGCTCGGGAGTGACGGCCAAGGACCGGATGAAGAGGCGCGGCACAGCGTGTCGTTGGGGAGGGAGAGGAAGACAAATGGGTCTCGGGCTTGAGGGGCTAAGCTGCCACAGGACACGGGACACGCGATGATCTGGCAAACCAGCCCAGGGCAGAAACGTACTTCGGGGAATTTGCAGCAAGAGAAGTCAGCCCCACCAGCAGCACACGAGCTTGAATCTGAGAGACGACAGGGAGATGAGCCGAGAGGTTTCTATCACGGCGCCTCTCCCCAGCTCTGACGGCGCCCAGTGAGTCAAAGCTGTGTCTGGCAGGTTAATTAAGCTTAAGTCTCCGTGTACTCCCTGGAGACAAGTCAGGAATGGGCATCGTTAACGAGTGTGCAGATGGAGAACACGGGAAAGGCAGCGTTCTGGACCGGAGTCCCCAGGCTGCACAGCACAGCCCCGCCCCGTGCTAGAGCTCCCCACATGGCTGCCAGTCCACCGGGGCATCAGTTCTTTGCCAACCGGAATACTTCTGCCCTTACCCATCCTGTCCCCAGCTCTCCACAAATTCAGACAGATCAAGTTCAGGCTCTTCCCTCCCACCATCGAGACCAATAATCATTTAATTAGAAGGAGAAAAGGTTCAGAACCAACAACCTGAACTAAATAGAATTGGTTGGACGTGAATCATGTTGCCTGCCCACGCTGATTCCTATCTATGGAGCTGTACTTTTCCAATGGACAGTGCCTGGCAGCCATTCTTCCGAGTGTGCGGAGAGGTGAAGAGAGGGGGGAGGAACAGGGAGGGGGCACTGGCCTTGGTGGGGGCAGGAGCATGCTCACGCCCTCCCTAGACAAACAGTTGTCAAGAATTTGCCTCTCCCCAATACCTGGCATAGAAGGAAAACAAGAAGTTCTTGGTGTGTTTTTTTTTTTCATGCTACAGTGCCTTCTTCCTGGGAGAACCAGCAATTTTGTTCACATTATAGTAAACCTAGCTCATCCTCATACCTAGCTCATCCTCCTACTAGCCTAGCAAGTCTAGTGCAGTGCCTCATGCAAAGTGGTCACAAGGGGGCTGCAAAGCGCAGCCCCAAAGACCCCAAAGGTGGGGGTGGGGGTAGAAGGTTCTACGTCCTTTATTCCACAAACTCCATGGGAACTGACTGTGTGCCCTGCACACTGCTCCGTGCAAAGAGCGGCAAAAACGACCCATGGTCCCTGCCCTCACAGAGCTTAGCGGGAAGGAAGCAAAGGCCCCGGGGGTGAGATAACAGCCCAAGGACAGCCCAGCCACGGCAGAGGCCTGCTGAGGCCCACAGCCCATGCACCCCTTCCCGTTTCTTGAAGGAATGATGGAGAGTTGTGGGCTAACTAGGCATAGAGGCCCTCACCAGGTTCGGTGTCCCTGTTTCTCCGAAGGTCCTGGAGAAGGGCTGAGCTGGGGGAGGAGATCCCAGCGCTAGGCCCTCCTCCCCTACACCCCACCAGGAGGAGCGCAGGCTGTTGGAAGAGGCAGGGCACCCAGCTACCCTGGGAGTGAGAGCTGGGCTTGGACTCCCTCACCCCGCCTCCCTCCCTTCTTAGCTGTGTGGCCAGGGGACTCTGGGGCTCATAGCATCCCCACCACTTGTAACCGTGGCCCTCCTGACCACCCAACAAAATTTGTTGTAACGTCTCAGAGAAGCCAAATGCTTCAGTTCTTTTCTTCATAAGCACTAAGGGAGAAACACAGAAAGCCTAGGCCTTCGGTGGGAGGGATTTTCCTCTCCCCACCCACTCCCTCTCTTTTCATAAATTTAAAGATGAACAGCCCACGGATCCTCAGGGGAACCTGTTCCTTCTACTCTACTCCCCCACACCCCGCACCTTCCGCTGGGTCCACCTGCGAGTCAACCCCTGGCCCTCCATGACCTGCGCCCAGACACAGCCCCTGCCGTCTGCCTGAGTGGCTGCTGGCTTTTTCCATTGCTGAGCACGGCGGGCAGTCAAAACACTGGCCTTGTTTAGTCGCCTGCAGACTCATGCTTTGTCACCTCAGCTGGGCCCCCGCGGCTGCTCAGCAAACTGTTTAATCGATGTGTGTTCACCGCTCACATTCCTCACAGCTACTGTCCGCCCCGCTGTAGGCTTCGGCCCCAGTGCGTCCCCTCCCCACAGCTGAAGGCCTTCAGTCCCAGTGCGTCCCCTCCCCACAGCTGAAGGCCTTCCAGAGAATACCGTGGCCTGGCCGAGGGCAAAATGATGCTTCCTGATGGAGCCTTTCCTCTGAGGCCCACCCCTGTTCCTCAGAATTTTCTCTTTTCTCCACCTTCCCTGAGGAAGAGTCCTCTCTCCTTCCCACGTCTTCCCCGCAGCTGTGCATCTTCCCCGCAGCTGTCCGCATCAGGCCCCCCTGGTTCACACCCCAACAGGTTCGCCCCTCTCAGTTGCGTCCTCAGAATCTACAGGAGGAAGAGCGGTTCTTCATCCGCCCCACCCCCATGTGTTCTCATCCTGGCTCCCCGAAGGCAGCACTTCTCAAACTTCAAGGGGCACGCAGGCCCGTGGGAGATGCAGACTCGGATCCAGTAGGTGGTAGATGAGGCCCGAGATGCTGCATCAAGGCTCCCGGGGAGGGTGACGCTGCCGGTCCATGGATCACACTTCTGACAGCAGCTCTGGGACAGCCGTTCTGTAAATGTGGTCCCGGGACCTGCAGCCTCGGCATCAGGCAGCACACAGTCTGAGAACCACTGTGTAGCCCATCTCCAGGCAGAAGCACACCCCAGGCTCATTGCCCGACTTATAGCGACGGCACACCCCCTGGCTAGGGGACCCAGAACCCTCAGTTCTTCAGCAGCCCCATGATGCAGGTAGGAGGGGAGATAATCATCGTGAGACACGGAGTGGCCCAGTAATTTACTCACTCATGTTCCCACGTCTTATGGCTGAGCCAGAACTGGACACCTGTCTCTTTAAAGCCTACCCAGGGTGCTCCTCACCCGACCAGTGGCTTCCCGGCTCTCCGAGGCTGTGGGGCCTTTGCTGCCACGCCCCAGGGCCCCCGCACCTGCTCTGGTATTACGAGGCGTCTGGAAGTGAAGCAGTGGGCACTCAGGGGCAAGCCTGCCACAGCCTACTTTCAGGGAACCCCTGGCTCCGTGGGAGTGCATGATCCCACTTCGCCCAGAAGCATCACCCTGGACAGGGCCACCTCGGTGTCCCTACAGAGCCACCTCGGTGTCCCTACAGAGCGCCTGCTTCCTGTCCCAGGCACAGGGACAGCGCGGGTGCGAAGAAACTAGCAAACCACCCCACACAGCTCCCGCAGAGGTTCCTAGAGACCCCGGAGCCCCGGGCGGGGTGGGGGGGAGGGTCAGGAAGATGGAGCCCCTCCCAGCCACATGCCAAGAGCATGGCGAGCAGCTCATGGTTCTCCCAGCACCTCAGATATGTTGATTGTGGTGTCTGCCACACCCAGTGTCCTTTTCCGGCTGGAACTGCCCAGCCCACGGCCTCTCCTCAGCGTGTTCTTTGCAGAAAAGCAGCTCCTGACTGGACCAGGGTGGATATCTGACCGAAAGGAGGCCCATCGATGGGCTTGCTGGTGACCCCCACGGTGACCTGGTGGAGAGGGACCAGGGGAGCTAGCTAAGCCGATCAAACCGGCTCCCTCCAGACCAGGGTCCTCAAACTTTTTAAACAGGGGGCCAGTTCACTGTCCCTCAGACCATTGGAGGGCCGGACTATAGTTTAAAAAAACTATGAACAAATTCCTATGCACACTGCACATATTTTATTTTGAAGTAAAATAACAAAACGGCAAAAACACCCGCATGTGGCCCGCGGGCCGTAGTTTGAGGACGCCTGCTCCAGACGGTGCAGAGGGGACTGGCCAGTGGTAACGAGAGGAGCATGGGGCAGACAGATGGGCAGAGAGGCGGGATGCCTAAGGCAGGAGCGTGCTGGCCGGAGTGAGGCTCAGGGCGCTGTGTCCCAGCACAGCCGCCAGGCCACACCAGACCCCACCTTCCAGCCTCATAGCGCACCTCATTTTCTTAGAGAGCGCCTCAGGATACCCGAAGAGTCACAGCCTGTGAGTGTCCGCTGCTACCTAATGGCCCCCCTAGGCCCCCCCCCTCTCCCCCCGGCTGGCAGGTAGACATTGCAAGTAAGGGGCTGGGAGGAGGACGCCTAAGACGGTGTGACCTGCTCCCTGCTGCCTCCCAAGTTTGTGTCTTCCAGCCCCAACTGGTACCTAAGGTAAGGTGACCAGATCTTTCCAAAAACAGGGACTTTGTTAAAACGCCGTGGGATGCGGGACAAATGGTTAAAAATCGGGACTGTCCCGCCAAAAGTGGGACAATCTGGTCACCTTAACCTAAGGGGCAGATAATATACTTTGTATCTGACAGCGTTTTCTGTTTGTTTTTAAAACCTCGGCCCCCATGCAGTGTAAGGAGGGACGGGTGCCCACGGCTCAAGAGCAGGGGCGTGTGTCCTGCCTTCTGAACGCTTCACAGACACCAGCAACAAAATCTCAGGTGAGGGCAGTGCCCGGCGCTGACGCACCCGTGGCCTCCGGCTCTTCCTGCTGTGTCCCCGCTGCCAGGCCTCTGCCCCTCCAGCAACCCCCGCGGCTGCCAGGCCACAGCCGGAGGCCCGGAGCAGTGAGAGCTGCTGTCAGAGAGCTCGGGGGAAGGTGAGGCCCTCCTCGGGCCCAGGGCGCGGGGTCAGGTCAGAGGGACAGGGCAGGGGACAGGCACGGGCAGGCGCTCACTTGGGCAGTAAACCAAGGCTGAGCTGACTGCCTCCCCGGTCCAGCAGTGGAGACTGTGGGAAGAAGGGGACAGGGCACCCCCCCGGGGGAAGGACACTCCTCACCATCATGTCTCTCTCCAAAGGCAGCCCTGGAGCAGGGAGGCAGTCTGGCTGGAAAACGGCGCGGCGTGCACATTCAGGGCCCAGGGGTGAGGCCAGCGTTTGCTTCCGATCCTGCCTTTGCCGCGCGTCACCTGTGTGGTCTTGGGAACGCTACCGAACCTCTTTGATTCCGTTTCCTCGCCTATAACACGGGGTGACAACCCCCGAGGTGGGAGTTTTTGTGAGGATGAGGAGAGAAGGTGAAACACCCGTCCCACGGGGCCGGGCACACGGAGCTTTGTCGAACGAACGTTAGCTGAAGAAGCTGCCAGCTCCCTCGGGGAGGATGAGACTTGGGGGCCCAGGGTCACAGCGTGGGCACTGGAAAGAGCTCTGAGAAGCCGGAGGGCTCACGCTGGGCAGCGGAGGCAGAGAGGTGAGAGAAAGCGCCAGAACCAAGCTGGAACGGTTTCACAAAAAGAAAATGCCACCACCACCCCCCCACCCCCCCGTGGAGCCCGAGGGCCCCCAGCATCCGGCTGCGACCTGAAATCTGGAAAAGCAGGGCTGTGCCTGCTGGTGGGCCAGCACCTCACGGGTTAACGTCAGGTGCCAGCCTGCCTGCGGCCCGGTGCCACAGGCTTCGAGTGGAAACGGGGCTCTCCGGGGTGCCAAGTGTTATCGCCGCCATCAACCGCAGCCCAAAGGACCAGCAGCGTGACCTGAGCCTTTTCAGGAGCAATGAGACGCCACCACAGGAACAACTTAATACACCTGAAACCCAAGGCCGACACCCAATCCCTGGAGCCGTGCTGGCTCCAGTTACCAAGCCCAGGTCCCAGCAAGGCCCCCTTCGGCCCCTAGGAAACCAGCATGTGCTGGACAGTGGAGTTCACGTGGGTGTGACAGGAGGTCGCCAAAGAGCAACCCCAAGACAAGTTTAGGGATGGGCAGACCCTGCAGGGGGCGCCTGCCGGACTGTGCCACCCCAGATGAGGCGTCGGAGTAATCCCCACTCCAGAACCCCCTTCTCTCGGCCAGAGAGACCTGTGGCGCTCGGGGACCCATGACGCCATTTCCCCCAACGGAGGTAAAGAGCGGGAGAGCGAAGAGCCAAGACTCAAGAGAAGATTGAAGACAAAGGCTCCTGGCACACTACCGTCCCTCATACCAGGTAGGTGGGGGGCCAGGGGAGAGCGTCTTTGCCCTGGACCTGCCACTTGCTGTATCCTCTTCCTTCCTTGTCTCCGGGGACCTTAGCCTCACTGTCTGGGGGAATACATGCCCACTGACCTCCTCCTCTTACCCATTTGCAGACGGACGACCGCTCACGCCGGCCTCATCCCTGCTCTGAGCACATGCTCAGCCAGCCTTCGCACCATCTTGCTCTGGGAGTGATGGGAAGCAGAAACAAAGAGGCCCTGGTCTTCGGCAGACAGAATCCTGATCTTCTAATGCCAAGGCCATGTTTTAACCTCCAGGGCACTGAGGGTAAAGGTCTGATGAGGACGCCCGCCCACAAGAAAGACTGGAGATTTCAGAAGGATACTCTTCTTTTTGTCAACATACACACTTACAACCTCAACGTGGAAGGTGGTTTGGGGTCTAGGACAACTCCAGAGGCAGCCACCTTCGCATCAATCGGCACAGGCCAGTCTTTAGAATCCCAGGAACCCGGGGGTTTTGTTTTGTTTTTCATCAGGCAGAAGGGTTTCCCAGCCAAACCCGGACTCCCAAGATGCTGGAAGGAACACATTTCCCCAGTACCGGAGCCCTAGGAGCTCCCTCCTGCAGAGCCCCAGCCATGAGGTGGTCCTGGAAGATGGCTCCAGCCACCTGGTGAGCTGATGGGCTACACCTGACACCAGCAGTGACCCTGAGCGACAGGCAAAACTGACCTTAGTCTAAGATACAATCCCTCATCTCTTCATACACTAAGAGGACCCACTCATACAGGGATTGCGGGAGCTTGCTCTTGCTCCTTCCTGCACCTGAGCTGCTCCTAGGACGTGTACCTGAGCAGAAGAGCTACAAGCTACTGGAAACAGTTCACCCCTAGAGTACTCCCCCGCTCTCCCCACTGTCTCAAACACGTGTAGCAGAGTGAGTCTCTCTTAACTGTCTTAGGAGTCCCAATTAACCAATGCTGTTTGAGACTTCCTTCAGGGAAGAGCAAAAGTCCTCTAAGAAAATTCATTCATTTATTCATTCGAACAAACTGCTACTGAGCGCCTATGATGTGCCTAGAACTAAGCTCAGAAGACACAGCAGTGAATAATACAGAGAGATCCTTGTCCTCAGAGAGCTTCTATTCGCGTGAGGAAGACAGATAACACAGAAGTAAACTAACACGTCATTTCAGAGCAGGATGGGTTCAGAGGCAAAAGCAGAATCGTGGAGTAGACAGTGAAGAGATCTGTGTGCAAGCGGCTTCCGATTAGCTGGTCAGAGAAGACCTTTGGAAGCAGGTGGCATTTGAGCGAGGAGCTGAATGACAGGAAGGTTCCAGCAGGGGAAGATCTAAAGGATCAGGGTCCCAGGCAGGGGAAGCAGCAAATACCCGTCAGACCGGCACACATTTCAGTCACACTTACAGTTCCTCAGGGAGAAAAGGAAGAGGGACCAACATGATCCCTTCCATTGTTATAAAAAGAAAAAGGCTCAGCAAAGCCCTCCCTTCCCTTGGGTCTCGTGGGGACCCACCCTCACATGTGCACCCACCCACACGTGCATGTACACTTGTTTCAGGCTCTCACCTGAGAAAACGTACCAAGAAACTTCTCAAACACTAGCAAGGCCAAGATGAGGGCTACGCACCCCCACTTTACATCTCTGCACTGAATGCGCATGTGTGCAAAGCACACTATTTCTGTGTACAGAGCAGGTACACAGAACAGGTGGTTAGGAAACATCGTTTCCTTTACCCTTGCCCTTTCCACAGCCGTGTGCACAGACCTCCATGGGGGCTCTGCGACATGTGCCGTGTGCTCCAGCTAACCCTGCCGCACCGCCGTCCGGCAGACCCCGATCTGGGCCTTGCCTTACAGTGGGCACTGACCCTCCATTCCTCCACCCTCCTCCTGAGCCTCTTCCTAGGCAGGGCTGCATTGACAGGCAGCAGAAGGTTCTGGGAGGAAGACTCGGGCTGAGAGCCTCAGAAGCAAACACATGGGGTGGGGGAACAGGGCCTTCAGGTGCATCTACCCCCACACAGAGCCCAGCAAGGATTGAAGTGAACGTACGCTGGTCTGTAAAGTTCAGACCAGCCAGGCACATACTGCACCTCCCCCGCTATCCCCTTATCCCCTGGGGAAGCCTTCTTCATCTTCAAGGCCCCACTCAAATGTCACTTCCTCTGTGATGCTTTCTCCAGCCTCCCCAGCAGGAATTAGTCACTCCTCTGTGACTCCAAAGCTTTTGCATCGTGTTCCGGTTGTCTGTTTGGAAGCCTGGCTCCCCAACTGCACTGTAAGCTCCCAGAGGGCAAAACAGCATCCTATTCATTTCATCTGATCACCGCCTGGTAGAAGGTAGATACTCATTACATATTATTCAACAAATTGAATAAGTGAGAGAGAAAATGAACGCGTGAGCAAGCGAGTGAATAAATGAAGTCAGCACAGGCCAGGAGAAAAGATGCGTGGAGAGAAACTCTAATCGGGAAGAGCGATCAGGAAGGACCCACATTTCAAAGCCAACTGTCCTCTCTGTAGATCCCGGTGCCCTGGTCACAGAGTTCTCAGGAAAGAGATTGTCAAAACAGTAACACGAGGGCGACACTCAGATCTCACTCTCAAAGGTCCCCCAGCTGGACTCCTCAGTCACACACAACACCCCCCGCCTGTCCTCCAGGGGACGCACCACGGTCCCACGTCCCACACCCTCAGTCGGGTGGGGAGCCACGTGTCCTCTTCCCTTTGGCTCACAGGACGTTTTGCTTGGCAACCCGCGGAAGGACCTTTCAGGATGAGCAAGGGCATGAACAAAGCCCGTGTGGAGAACTGGGGGAGGGGAGAAGGCTCCAGTTTGGGCCACCTGCCTGCAAGATGTGAGTCATCACTTATCTCAGGACCTCACATTTCCCAGTTATAAAACAGGGCTGATGAGTAGCCCTTTCCTCGTCAGTGGGCGGAATTAAATGCCTGTGGCCCCCTTGACAAAGCACGCTGCCCCGGCAGAATAGCCAACGAGAGGTCACAGGCCTCCGCAGAGAATTGGCAGTTTTGCAGGGGAACGGGCACAAATATTAGATTACAGACGAAGGCACTCTGAGAAGAGCTGGCAATCGGGGTAGAAGGGTAATGGCCAAATATCGACTTTCATGTGAGAAAGCTCATCACCATGCTGTCCGGGGAGCAGGAGGAGGCTGGGAGGAGCAGGAAGGAGCAGGAACGAGGGCGCCCAAAGCCGTGGGTGCCTCTGCAGAGCTGTGAAGGTGTCACAGGTGCACAGAGCAGCAGAAATGAAATCCTTGGAGGGTTTCCGAGCCATTATCGGGATCATAACCTTGGGGAAGTGGGCGGGCAGAACATGGCCTGAGGCAGAGTGGCACCTGACAGAGCCCTGAGGCAACCCCTCTCCCTACTCCTTCACACTTCCTCACCAACCCTTCCTTCTCAGCCCCGGGCACTGCCAGGGCAAGGGGAAAACTGGCACGGGCACGGGAATGAGCCTACTCCTGGGCTCCCTGGAGAGTGAGGTGATGGGCCCCTGACTCCTGTCTGTGCTGTTCACGCTCTGTCTCCGGCTCCTCACACCCACCTGCGAGAGCGGGTGTCCAGTCAACCGCGCCCACTTGACCGACGGCGCGAGTGATGGCTGGTTTATGCCTCTCTACAACTTTCTTGTGAGCTAGGAATAACAGCGATGATACAATGACAGCAGCTGCCCCTTTTGGAGGGCTCTGCAAGTGCCTCCTATTCCTCAGCCTCTGTAAGCTTCACAGCGACCCTTAGGAGAGATTCTGCTATTATCTTCTATTTACAGATGTGAAACCCAAGCAGAGATGTTAAGTACATGTGGGAAGTCCTGGAGCCAGGGAGGCCGTGGGAATTTCACGCAGGTTGTCTGCGCTCTTTTCTTTCTTTCTTTTTTTAGCTTGTTTTTTATTGACATAGTTGAACTTCACAAGTGTCATAAAATACTGTCAACAGAGTGTTCAGACAGAAAAAAAAAGCAAACTTAAATATATTAACCAGATTAAAGCATGCAAAAGATCCAATGATACTTACATTAAAGAACAACATGCTAATGGTATCTAATTTACCCACTTTATATTGTCATAAAAATGTTAGTAAACATCAATTTGAAATTTGGTGAATGGACTTGATTCTCTATTTATGTGTAAGACACGCTACACCCTTTGCATGTATATGGATGGTTAACTTTACTAGTTGTGTTACAGTACATTTAGAGAAGTTTGGTATCGGTATATATTTACCATTCATAGTGCAGTAAATAATGGTTAGAAATGCATCCTCCTAATTTTCTCTATGAACTTAGGAAGCATTAATGAATTAACTACATGGGTCACTAAGTGACCAAAATTCCTTACTATTCACATTCACGTCTGTGCTCTTTTCATTCTACTCACAGCGACTCACCTTCCCTGCCTTTCTAGAGGGGCTTTGGGAACAGGGTGGGAAGAGACCTGTCTCAGGCTGCCCAAGCGCATGGGCCCAGCCCCAGCCCAGACCCTCTCAGAGTGTCACACAGCACAGGTGCACAGCGCCTCACCGTCTGGGTCCCACAGACCCAGTGCTCTGGCACTGGCCTGGTGTTTGTTCCAATCAGCTCTCTGGTCCTCCCCAGCCCTCTCCCTTCCCTTCAGTCACCCACAAGTCCTTGCCCCGGGCTCTCAGTTCAAACAGAACTTCCTGAGAAAGGTGATACTACAACACAAACCCAGCCTGAGAAAGCAGCCCTGAAGCCACAGTGGTTCAACCAGCCAAACTGGAAAATCACAGGCTGTGGCCTCCTCGGAACCCAGAGGGGTGCAGGGGTGCAGCGCAGGGAGGGGGTTGGGGGTGGGGGCTTTAAAACAAAAGGTCGAGAGACCAGGGACAAACGGAAGACCAATGACGAGCAGGAGAAAATCAACTCATGGATGATTCCTTCGGCTTATATGTCACCCCTGGCTGCCACGCAGAATGGAAACCAAGTCCCTGCATGCAGCTGTCCACGTAGAATAGCACATGGTCTCCTTGCCTGGGCAGGCAGCTCAGGTCATATGAGGCCATCTCAGAAGTTGCCAGGTTGAGGGTGGGAACCAAGAACAGGTGATGGTGTGGAGTCTGGTTTTGGTGCCATAGGAAGGGGTAAGAGGGGGGAGAGAACGGGCTGAGAGGTTCCTTTGTGCCCAGACACTACCGTAGGTAGCCCTGACTGGTCTACTGCTGCAAGTCTTAACCCCTCTTGCAGCCAACACCCCAAGTGCCATTCTCACCACGTCATTCCCCTGCTCAGAAAGTTCTTACACTCTTGTGCAGGCTCAAGTTCCACCCCTTCAGCCAGACCCTCAATGCCCTCTGCCCCCCTTCATTCATTCAATATTTATTGAGATTGTGGCTGACCCTGTACTAGGATTATGAAAACAAAGAGGAATAAGATTTGGACTCTCCTTGAAGGCACTTAAAAGTATAGTTTGGGAGACAAGGAGGTAAAGAGGAATGTTCTCATTCTTCCCCTAAAAACCCCCTTCTCTTCCAGCCAGACTGCCCAGAGTTCCATGAACACCCACTGAATTCCCACCTCTGTTGTCTCTGCTCCCATTTCACCATCTGCTCCTTCCCCTACAGCAGTGGTCGGCAAACTGCGAGCCGCGGTTTGCCGCTCTGTTGACTAATGAGTTTGCCGACCACTGACCTAGACTCTCGATTCCAATAATTACAGGCTGTTGTTGTTCCTTGTGATTAAGCCCCTATCCGCATGTGGCTCGCGAGCCGCAGTTTGCCAACCACTGCCTTACAGGAACTGAAAAGCAGCCCCCACTGCGAGGCCTGGCTTCGGCTTCCCTTCCTCCTTGGAGCCCTCCCTGTGGTTTCTGGTCCACCGGGCCCCTCTCCTTCTCCGACGTCCTCTAGCACTTGGTTGTAGCAGTGGCACTCACGGCCCCCTCACCATTCACTGGCTGCCTCAGGCACAGTCCCCCATCATGGCTTAGCTGCTGATAATGCCTGTGAGACCTTTATTCATGGTGATGATCACGATCATCGTGGATCTCTACATTGGAAGAACGCTTCACCAAGTGCTCAGATACACTATCTTGTGGGGGCCCAGGCTCTCTTGGCCTGTCTTGCTTGCCAGCTAAATTACAGGCTTCCGGAGAGGTGGGCAGGAAAAGGTGGACGGCAACACGTCTCTAAATGCCTGTCACCGTGTTTTGTAGTGAATGCTCAATTAACTTAACAGATCAGACAGTCTTGTCAGGAAAGAGCAGAGGACCTTAAGGCAGCAGCTGCCCCCCTTTGCACGGCACCTGGGTCAGCACAGCTGCACGGGAAAGGCGTGTCAGTGGCACAGGTCCAGCGCAGGGCCACTGCCCGCCGGCTGACTAGGAGGAAGAGGGTGGTCAGTGCCTACATGGGCGGTCTCCTCACTGCTCCCCGGCAAGCTGGTCTCTGGACTGTCACAGGATGTGGCCGAAAACAGTAAATCACTCAAGTGCCAGCCGAGGTGACATCAACATGGTCCGAACTCTGTCTTAGCACCACGTGGTGGGTTGCCTCCTTTTCCCCATTCACAAAAGAAGCTCCAAGAAAGGCGCCTCGATCAATGCCCAGTGAGAGAAAAGAATGTGCCTTCGACCAGGAGCAGCTTGAGAGAGGTGACTCCGTGTATTATGCGTCTTGGAATCTCCAGGTCTCAGCACCGAGCCTACCAACAGGACACAGGCACAGTTCTGACTGGATAAACTCAGGAATATGACTCGGTAGTGCCCATTTTCTTGGCTCTTTGACTTGTCCCCCTGAGTGCCCCTTCCATCTCTACGGAAAGCTTGCTATATCTGGACAAGGGGAAAGCTTTTCCTGACCACCCCACTCCTTCCCCACGTCTTCATGAATGCTGAAAAACACACACCGGATGAGGCAGAATAAGCTTCCAACAAGAATGCATTTAAGAGACCCCGTGGGCAGATTTTAAAAGGCTGGTGTGAAGAAAGACATGGGCTGAGAGGTTCTCTTCCACAGAATCCAAAATCCTAAACAGTCCTCTGCCTCCTGGGAAACGGTGGACCCAGCCAGCAAAAGCAGAGAAAAAAAAGGCCCTAGCCGGTGGATAGAGCATTGGCCTGCAGACTGAAGGCTCCCGAGTCGATTCTGGTCAAGGGCACATGCCCAGATTGAGCGCTGGATCCCCAGTAGGGAGTGTGCAGGAGGCAGCCGGATCAGTGATTCTCTCTCTCATCATTGATGTTTCTATCTCTCTCCCTTCCTCTCTGAAATCAGTAAAAATATATTTAAAAAAAAGAAGAAGAAGCAGAGAAAAAACGAGGAGAGCTGCCTCCAGGTTTTAGGTCAATTACCAAGAGCCTGTGGGGACAGGAGGGCTAGGGTGCTGTGGGGACACCTCCACCTCCAGTTCACTGATTCACCTCTGCCCACAGAGTGGCGGCCCCAGAGGGATTCTGAGGCACTCTCCCCCCCGTCCCCCACCGCCACCTGTGAGGGAAAACTGCCCACTTACCTGTCTAGCCTGAAGAAATGTCTAAGATGGGAGAAGACCAGGCAGAAGAGACATTAAGGAGAAGGGCTGGTGATTAGCGATGTGGGGTTTCAGGGACTCAACACATCGTGGGCAGATCACGAGAATTCTCGCTTCATATCACACAGTGTTTTTACAAAGGCTCACACTTTAAAAAGATATTAGCTTGTAAGAACATGTAATAAATAACTTCAAAATGCAACGGGTATTTAATTTTAAAGCGTGCCTTTAACACTTATGTAAAACGTTTTTTTGTACTCGTTCAATAGAAACTTACCCGGCCACTGGGTAAAGCTAGCAATAAAACTACTGGGCCGCAATGTGTTAAGGAGAGCTTTTCACAAGCTTCAGAAGGGTCCACTTGGTATTTCGGAAACAGCAGTCCTTCATTTGTCTGTGGGGTGGGGGGCCCCGTCCCCTAGGGGGGCCCACAACACGGAGCAGGAGCCTGAGAGCTCCTGAAGTGAGGTGGGTGAGTCAAGCTCTCCAGGGAAAAACTCTGGCCACTCCTAGGACGTGAAACGTGGTCAGGATGCCGGAATGCACACTACTGCTTTTCACGCACGAGCCAAGGTCCCCAGACAGCCCACCGCCCTGTGCGATGGCTCAGCAGCTCCTGGCACCGGGCCCATCCCCAACATAACCACTGCCAGCTTCTTTAAGTGCCACCCTGCTGCCCTTTGTCCCCACACCCGCACCTGCCCCCATGTCCCACCTGGCTCCTCAGCCACTCCCTGGCTCACTCCCAGGCCTTCCTCTCACACCTCCTCCTTCCTCAGAGCCTTCCCCAGAGGCAGGCAGCCTCCTGGCCTCTGCGCCCTCCCATCCCTCCGAGATGTCTCTCCTCCAAGCGAGATGTCTCTCCTCCAAGCGCCTGGACCTCCTAGGAGTCTGCCTTACAGCTTCTCTGGGAAAAACAAAAGCATGTGTTCCCTGACCTAACCAAGTCCCTTGAAGATAAGGAAGCAAAGAGAGAATGAGCCCCTAGGACCGTGGTCGGCAAACTGCGGCTCGCGAGCCACATGCGGCTCTTTGGCCCCTTGAGTGTGGCTCTTCCACAAAATACCACGGCCTGGGCGAGTCTATTTTGAAGAAGTGGCGTTAGAAGAAGTTTAAGTTTAAAAAATTTGGCTCTCAAAAGAAATGTCGATCGTTGTACTGTTGATATTTGGCTCTGTTGACTAATGAGTCTGCCGACCACTGCCCTAGGAGGTCAATGATGGTAACATTACTCAGTTTCCCACGTGTGTGAGCTTGTGCTAAGTGCTTTTACAAGCATTATCTCATTTATTCCTCACAACACCTTGGTAGGTAGGTACTGTTACTATTCCCATTCTACAGAGGGGAAACCGAAGGTCAGAAGCTTAGGTGATATTCAAGGTCATGTGGCCCCAAAGTGAAGTCTCCAGGTCTGTCTGACAACAAAGACTGTGTCTTAACCACAGGCCCTGTTCCTCGGGACTCCACCTGGTCCCTCTCCTCTCTTGGCAAGAAGTGTGTGTTGGGAGGGAGGGCGGAAGCTTCAAGTGCTAGGGCCCTGCCTGACCTGGCCGGGAGGGCACCTGGGCAGCGCTGAGGCTACTCCAGGCATCAGCCAGGGAACCTGTTAGATGTGGGTGTAAGTCCCTCAGCTCACACCTCCAGAGGAGCCCCCTCAGCGGGGAGGCACCATGCCCTGCCAGACAAGTGATCTCATCCTGTCCTGTCTGGGACGCCACCCGCCTGTCCCTCGAAGCCCAGGCGCCAGCATTGCCCGATCAGAGACGTATTCCAAGGGGGTCCTGCCTGCCTCTGACCCCCTGTCCGGACAGCTAGTCCTGAGGTACCTCAGCCTCCTTCAGTGCAGCCACTGCTGTTCCAGAGCTGGCTCTAAGGGGCCCCTTTCCCACCTTCTCTGAGCCCTCCTCTGTGTCCCACCTGGTGGCTTACCTCCACAGCGGTGCCCTGGAAACTCGGTCCCGTCGGCCCCTCCCTCCCTCCTTTCTTCCCCTCCAGGCTCCACAGTGGGTCGCCCCTGAACTCAGTGACTTGGCTCCCCACCGCGAACCCCTCTTCTGAGCAAAGGCTTTAATCCTCCCCCTCCACCGGGGGTGTGGGGGCGTCATTTCAGTGGCCAAGGTCCTCGCCGCCCCAGCTCAGGGCACCCAGGCCTACACCCGCCCGGTGCTCTCGGCCCGCAGAACCCATCTCCAGTCACGGACAGCAGCAGGCACCCCTCGCCTCCAGGAGCCGAGGCTCACGACCCCCGCCGGTGGCCCCGCACCCCGGGATGTATGCCCTCACCTTGCCTCTCCGATCCCCGCCTTCAGACCCAGAGGCGAACAGACCCTCCCGGGCTGGGCTGCAAGGGGCAGGGGCACCGGGCAGGTGGCGGCGGGGAGGGTGGGGCGCCCTGAGCCACCGCCCCTTACCGATGGTGGAGATGTGCGAGGAATGGAACTCGTTGTCGGTGAAGCGGCACAGCAGGCAGGTCTTGCCCACCCCGGAGTCCCCGATCAGCAGCAGCCGGAACAGCACATCGTACTGCTTCGCCATGGCGGGGGCGAGGAGCCGGGGCTGCGGCGCGCGGCGGGCTCAGCCCCGCTCGGCCGCTGCCATCGCGGCGCGCGCCTGCCGGGGACGCCGCGGGCGAGGAGGAAGGCGGGCCGGCCCCGCGCCAGCCCCGCTCGCTGGGTGCCGGGAAGCGCCGCGCGGCGGGAGCGCGGTGGGAGGAGAGAGCCGAGGCCCCCGCCCGCCCCTGCCCCTGCGCCGCCGCGGGGAGAGGGAGGGGGCGGGGAGCGCGCGGAGAGCACGCGGCGAGCGGCGACCCCGCGGCGGGGGCGAGGCCGGTGCGCGCTCCCCTCCCGCGGGGTGCGCGGCCCGGGGGGTGGGGGGGCCCAACTCCCCCAACCCCCTCCCACCCCCTCCCACCCCCTTTGTGCCGGGAACTAGACTCCCCCGGGAAACATTTTTGTTTTTCTGCGGACATTTTGCATGGGTGAGTTGGAGGGAGCTCCCATCCAGCCCACCTCTACCAAACGGCTTTTAGGTCTCATCTTTTTCCCCAAAAAAATCACATCCCGAACCTGGTCCTGCCAACCTGCCAACTCCGCCTTACGCCCACCCCCAGCTTCCCGCCCCAGCAGCAGCCTGGTGGTGGTGGTGGTGGTGGTGGTGGTGGTGGTGGTGGTGTGTGTATGTGTGTGTGGGTGTGTGGGGGGGGGTGGGGGGTTGTTGAGGGGTTAGTGGGGCTGGGGGGGTGGGTGGGGGTGAAGGAGCCCAGTGGTTGGGCCTCACCTGGGTTCATCCCGGGGAAGGCCCAGGGTCTGCATTCAAACACTTGAAGCTGGGATCTCCAGAACACTCGAGAGTGCTGCTAGAATTCTCCCTGGCTGCCATCCGGCTTGCCCATAACCCTGTGTGACTGTGCCTGCCCTCCGCCGTCCTCCCCCATCCCAGTTGTCCTTTAAACGGGGAACATTGCTGACCTCCTTCACCAGGCCGAAAAGATAGATGATCATAAAAACGTTCCCAAATGCAAAATCCTTTGGAAGTGTTGTGCAGGCAAAAAAAAGTCTCTGTTTTGGGTCTAAGCTGCTCAGGGTAGGCGCGCAGGATGCCAATACATTATTTCAAGCCACTGAGTATTTCTGCTAGTGTACATAATGGCACCAAGGAATGAATGGGCCTCTTTCAAGATCTAATTTACTGCCGCTGAATATGTTAGCACTGGAAGGAGGCAAATAAATGTTCTCTGGAGTCTAGAAAATTGCCTATTCCTCAGAATGAGTGTTAGGGGAGTCTGGCCCATTCGATCTTTAAAAAGTGATGAAAAAGTGTGTGCCTGACTTTTCAGGCTGAGTATTGGACGGAGAATGTGTTTTTCAGGAGTAGGTCATGCAAAGCACTCAGTCCATTTACTTGAAGAGTTCTATTTCAGGCAAAGTGCCAAAATTTATAATAAAAAGGGAGACAAAAATCTTGAATTTGAAAGCTATTTTGATTACATTAAAATCTAAGGAAACCGATCCTGTGGATTCCATTAAGATTTCCGGGTGTGCTTCTCTTCTCTGGACTCCGTGCATGCGGAGGGCTCTGCTGCTGGGCATCCTTGGGTTTCGCCCAAGCTCCTCCATTCACCAGTTATGCAACCTTGAGCATGTTACTGAACGCTTGTGCCTCAGTTTCCTCATCTGTAAAATAGGATATCGTCACAGGATGGTTGGAAAGATAAAATAAAATAATTTGTGGAAAGGACTTAGCAGAGTACTTGACACAGTACGCAAGAAATGCCAAGAGGAAAACACACCCTGTAATGTTTTCCCTGTGCATATGTGGGTGGTAAATATAGCCCCCAGCTGGCCAGGGATGTTTCCCAGACTCAGGCCTGTCCTGCTGTGATTTTCCTCCACAGGCCCAGACACAGTACTGAGGGCAGGTTCCACTCAGCCTGACCCCGCCTGGGCCCGCAGAGGCCTTCCCATTGATCGGCCCCGTCACGGTCAATGCTCTCCACAGGCCTCGTACTGGGACCATTCGTGGCTCTCTGCTTGCCTCTGTCTGGGGAAACAGGAAAGAAGTTGCCCACGGAGGTGAGTTCTTAGTCTAAGAAAGAAACGTCACTTTGAAGGAAATGGCTTTCCCTAGGCAAGACAGGAAAGGAAGTGAGATTTCCTGAACAAATCCAGGGAAACCAATGCCCAGACTCATAAAAAAAAAAAAGGAAAAAAAGGAGGATATTTCATCATTCTGGGCTCATCTCAAATTCAGTAGCTTACATTGCTTAAGAAGGGAGTGGTGGGCGGTGGGGGGTGGGGGGGTAGGGGGAGGGCACATCCTTTCCCCACACCTTGCCCCAATGCCTTTCTTCTGTCCGGCTGTTCCTGAGCTGTATCCTTTCACAATAAACGGGTGATCTAGAACATAGGTAAAGGAACAGTCTAGAAGTCCAAGCTTCTAGATTTTCCATTTTCATCCTGGCTCAGCTACTTGAAAGATGGTTCTAAAGAGCCATCATACGGGGATTTTTCTCTCTTTCTCGTGTGTGCGCACGTGTGCACATATGTACACACGCTGTGAGATGTTGGAACCGAGATTGTAGGACAGTGTTAACAAAAGAACCACATACGCTTACTGGAGACAACCAAGTTTGTTTTTGCCAGGGTCTTTGTAAATGAAATACCCAACTGCATCACCCCCTTACCTCAGTCACTCAGTGGGACATTTGGGCATCCTCCCCAGTTGAGGTCAGCTTGGACCCGGGGCAGATTTTAGTAGAACTGGGGAGACATCTGAGGAATGGTTGCTGGATGTCTCTCCCACAAGAAGCCTCCAAGAATCAGTCTCCCAATTACATTATTCTGATTCTTTCACCAGGGAGACCAGTGCCTGCCCCTGCTCCCTGCCGCCGCCAGCCCAGCCACACTGAGCATGCTCCCAGCAAGAGCACCACTGTGGGATCTACCATAGCAACAGCTGAATAACTGGAGAGATGAACCGGTAGGCAGCTCACTGCCGAGACTCAGCATAGTCAGACCCTGGGACTCCTCATTAGCAAAACCCTGTGCCCCTTCTAGACTCATTCCCGTGTTTCCTACTCTGGGGGGCGGTAAGCGATGTCCTCACCTCGCAGAGGGTTTCCACCTTATCTTGGGATTAGAAGAAACAGGCAGACCCCCTGCACCATCTTCTCAGTACTGTCCTCCATTCACATCCTTTTTCTCTTCTCTCTCTGGGATATAGAGAAAGGGGGAAAGAGACTCAGAAATGACAAGGAAAGAGGGCAGAGGGCAAGTTGTCAGAGACTTGTGTGAATTGGGATTGGGGACCAAAGGAGACGATGCTGATGGTAGTTCGTGTTAACCCAAAATGACGCACGGCACCATTTCAGGTTGTCCGTGGTGGCCCGGACCCCACCGTCATGACTGTATTAGTTTGCTCGGGCTGCCATAACCAAGTACCATAGACTGGGTGGCTTATCAGTAGAGATTTATTTTCTCACGCTTCTGGAGGCTGAAAGTCCACAATCAAGGTGTTGGCTTTTTCTGTGTTCTCTTGCCTGGTACCTGGCCATCTTCATGTTCGCATTTTCTTCACATTCAAATGTTATGTGCCTGTCTGTGTCCTTATCTCCTCTTCTGAGAAGGACACCAGTCACACTGGATTAGGGCCCACCCGTATGATCTCGCTTTACCTCCATTACCTCCTTCAAGGCCCTCACTCCCCAAATACATTCAGTCCCATTCTGAGGGATGAGGGGTTAGGACGGACTTCAATATATGAATTTGGGGTGGGGGACGCAATTCAGCCTGTGATAAGGAACAAATCCAAGAGCCTCGTCAGATATTTCCTGTGCACAGATAGTTTTTTAGAATGATTTCATTCTCTCAGAACAGGAAGTGAAAGTTGTGTCTTTCTTGTGGCTTCCTGACAGGTGGTCTACACTGTCGATGTGGCGGACTTTGTGATGGAAAAGCCTCAGAAGAAAAGTCCTTTTCTTTCTGAGACTAGAGTTGAGAAACATGACTAGTAACCTCCGGCCAAGCAATATATGTTGTATGAAACTTTTATTGTCAAAGTGATGTTTTGGGTACCCCACGCGGTTTTGCTCAGTGGGTAGAGTTGGCCTGCAGACGAAAGGGTCCTGGGTTTGATTCCGGTCAAGGGTATGTACCTAGGTTGCAGGCTCGATTCCTGGCCCTGGTCAGGGGACCTGTGGGAGGCAACCAATCGATGTGTCTCTTTCACAACCGAAGTTTTTCTCTGTGTGTCTCGCCCCATCTCTTCCACTCTCTCTAAAAATCAGTGGAAAAAATATCCTCGGGTGAGGATTAACAAACCAACAAACAAAAAGTTATGTTTTGGGGGACAAAACATAACCTGCAGTTAGGAATCTTTGCACAATGAGTCATTGTATGTATTAGATAAGGTAATGCTAGTTACAGTAACAGATAAACCCCTAAATCTCAGGAATTCATACTCTATTTCCTTCTCATGTAAAATCTAGTGGGCAGCAAGGAGGTGGGAGCTTCGTTCCACAAAATCATTTAGGCACCCAGGATGGCAGAGATTCTTCAACAAGATTCACATGGTAGGACTCAACTTAAAAGCAAGACACTGCTCTTCCTAAGATCTGACAGGCAAGAATGAGGGAGGAGAATGCCCACCAACCAACAATTGGGAAACACCACAACCCAGGTCCCTCACATATCAAGATTACAGGCTTTCTCTTTTACCTAAGTCTGTCCCTAAGACGCCCTCTAAGATTGGCTTGCAGACATCAGGGAGGAGGGGCTCTGTATGGAAGCTGGAACTTGGGGACACATGACAAGTGGAGGGGAGAGTTGACCCTGTAGTCACAAGTTAGCAAACTTTAGAAAGGAGTGGCAATAATATACATTTGAAAGAAGTCACAATATTTGTCCAGAAAATCATTTGTATCTATAAAGGGATTAAACCATATGTCCAGTGAATAAAACCCTGCAGATTCCTTTGTTAATTGAGATTTTTAACGTTTTCATATGAAGGGCAGCCCTAAGCATTGACCTTTTGCTGGCAGAGAGGGGAAGAGAGGAGCCACGCCTGGATGTACGGTACATCCCTTTTGCCCATGTTCCATTGGCCAGAACTCAGTTGCAAGGCCCTGCCTAAATGCAAGGGGGACTGCTGGGCAGCCAGCATTTTCCGTCACATAAATAGGTGTGTGGTGGCTGTCAACCCTACCTGTGTGTAAGCATCACTGGTGGAGTGGTGAAAATTGCATATGCCTGGGCCCCAGCCCCAGAGATTCTATTCAGTAGACCTGGGTTCGTGCTTGGGAAAAGCTGTATTTTTATTAGTAAAGGCACAGCCTGGGTTGAGAGTCACCAGTATGCTCTGGAGGGTACACTTCTGGCATTGCTTCTGGACAGTTTAAAAAATTATTTCTCATATTTCTCACAGTGTGAACAATGCTCTTTAATTGGTTTCAATTTTGTACCTGCTGGTAAAATAGTTTTCACCATGACAAACCCCAAACATGACTAAGAGTCAATACTTTTGTACAGGTTTTCAGTAATATCGCATATGTAATGATTAATAAAATCAATGTGATTAATTTCATATCAATACATGACAGTAAAACAATGCATTATGTGTAACTGATAGATAATTGATAGTTTTATGACACAGTTGTTCTTTGTACCATGAAATCATTGCATTTAGAAAGCCATTTTTTTTTAGAGAATTTTTATAAGTTTATTTGAGCCAATACTGATGACATATGCCAGGGAGCAGGGCCTCAAATGCTCCCCAGAAAGCAATTCTTCTTTGAGTGATTTGAAACCTTTTGTGTTTCTCTTTATGTGCTATAGAAAATAAGAATGAAAAAAAATAATTTCACAATTTCCAAATTTTAATTTGATCATTTAAAAATTATTACCAGAGAAAATTCATCCTACTGAAAGTATTTCTAAAGAAAAATCCTGTCCTAACCGGTTTGGTTCAGTGGATAGAGCATTGGCCTGTGGACTTAAGGGTCCCAGGTTCGATTCTGGTCAGGGGCATGTACCTTGGTTGCAGGCACATCCCCAGTTGGGGGTGTGCAGGAGGCAGCTGATCAATGTCTCTCTCTCACTGATGTTTCTAACTCTCTATCCCTCTTCCTTCCTCTCTGTAAAAAAAAAAAAAAAAATCAATAAAATATATTTTTAAAAAGATGTAAAAACTCTGAAAAAAAACTCTGAAAAAAGCCGAAATTGGTTTGGCTCAGTGGATAGAGCGTCGGTCTGCGGACTGAAAGGTCCCAGGTTCGATTCCGGTCAAGGGCATGTACATTGGTTGCGGGCACGTCCCCAGTGGGGGATGTGCAGGAGGCAGCTGGTCGATGTTTCTCTCTCATCGATGTTTCTAACTCTCTATCCCTCTCCCTTCCTCTCTGTAAAATATCAATAAAATATTTTAAAAAAAAAACTCTGAAAAAAAATTTAAAAGAAAAATATAAATCCTACATATTAAAAGTTCATCTTTATTAAATAGATTAAAATTAATTAATCCTGCCCTATTCTCCCACTGCATCTGTATATGTATTGTATTATTTTGTTTATATTTATATATGCATATTATTTTACATTTATTTAAAACTAGGGGCCCAGGGCATGAATTCGTGCACCTTGAAAAGAACTGTGGGCTGCCAGGCTACGGTGGGCAAAGGGGTGGGTCTCGGCCCATCCTCTGCGCCCCTGCCTGGCCCCTCCCGCCTCGGCCCCTGGTCCCCTGTCTGCCAGCAGCCCCATCCTGCTGCTGCCACCGCTCCCACGCGCCGACAGCTGGTCCCACTTGCACCCTCTGACAGTTAAGCGATTGGGGCGGGTGCCAGCAGTGGGTGCAAGCAGGATTGGTGCTGTCAGTGGGTGCAAGTGGTGGCTGCCGGCCCTGATGGCCCCTCAGGAGCAGGGTGAAGTGGAGAAGTCCTCAGGGGTGATTGGGGCTGGCAGCTGCGGCTCGCACCCACTGACAGTGCTGAGCAATAGGGAATGGCGCTGGACGCCGGCAGCAGGTGCGAGCGCCGGGCAGGACTGCGGTGCACAGGAGCAAAGAATTTTCAGTAACCACCAGAGACTCACCCTGATGACAGTGACCAGCGCCCCACCTTGGTCTGGTGCCCCCGCTCACCAGCTGAACCATCCCACCGTGGCCAACACCTGCCATGTTCCGCACTCTGCCGCCTGCTGCTGATGCCTGCCATGTTCCACGCGTGCCCCCTGGTGGTCAGCGCACGTCATAGCAACTGGTTGTTTGGTTGTTCCTCTGTTAGGTCTATTTGCATATTAGGGTTGTATATATATATATATATATATATATATATATATATATAATTTATTTATTTTATCTATTTATTTTATATTTACATTGTTTCTGTTTTAGTTAGTGAGCTCCTGAAGAGTAAGGCTAATCCTGTATCATGTTCGTTGTCATTATTTTCTACAGTATGTTACACCAACCAGCACTCAAATATTTATTACAGTGATTGGAAATCACATAACTTACTCAACGCCTAATATGTATGTAGCAGAGAATGAGCAATGAACAATATAAAAACCCCTGCCCTGAGAGCTTTCATTCTAGTGGGGGGAAGGCAGATAACAACATAAATACCTAAAATGTCAGGTCCGTCAGCTGGTGGTAAGTGCTATGGAGAAAAATGAAGCAGGACAGTGGGACAGGCAGAGTATTATTGCAGGGTGAGAGCGTTTCAGTTTTATATGAGGAGGCCAGGAAAGGCTCAAGGCAAAGGGATTTGAGTTAGATGAAAGAATTTGAGGAAAGCCCTGGCCGGGTAGCTCAGTTGTTAGAGCATCGTCCAGATACAACAAGATTTCAGGTTCCATCCCTGGTCAGGGCACATACAAGAAAGCAACCAATGGATGCATAAATAAGTGGGACAACAAATCAATGGTTCTCTCTCTCTAAAATCAATAAAAATAAAATTTAAAGGAAAAGAATTTGAGTGAAGAATATTAGAAGTGAGAGGGCAAGCCCTGCATATATGTAGAGGAAGGATTAATGAGCATAGATGCTCTGAGGCTGGTGGACGCCTGGAGTGTACACAGAACAGCAAGGAGACCAGTGTGGTGGACAGAGTGAGCATCGGGAGAGTGGGAACAGGCTCAGCCGTTGGGACCTTCTAGGCCTTGGTAAGAACCTTGATTTTGACTCTGACGGAGATAACAGGGCTTTGAGTGAAGGTGTGACTTTGCTTACACTGAAAAGGGTTCATCTGGTTTTTGAGTTTGTGTTAGGCTAATCGGCAACAAGAGTGGAAACAGGGAGAACAGTTGAGAGATGAATGTAAGAATCGAAGTAACAGATGATGGTGACTTGGGCC
Source organism: Eptesicus fuscus (assembly GCF_027574615.1). Taxonomy (NCBI): domain Eukaryota; kingdom Metazoa; phylum Chordata; class Mammalia; order Chiroptera; family Vespertilionidae; genus Eptesicus; species Eptesicus fuscus. The sequence continues at coordinate 29,654,888 of NC_072477.1, read as the reverse complement.
AGACACTAGCAGTGGGGTCGGTAAGCAGTGGTCAGATTCTCCATATATTTTCCACAAGATGTTTGGGGAGTGAGAGAAAGAGAGGCATCAAAGATGGCTCCAAGGTATTTGGAGTAAGTGGAAGGATGAAGTTACTCTTACTGAGACTGGAAACCAGCAGCTCTGTTGTGGTCATACTAAGTTTGAGATGCCTATTAGACATCCAAGTGGAAATGCAAGTAGGCTATTAGATACGAGCTCTGGAGTTTTGGAGAAAGATCCAGGTTGGAGAAATAAATGAGGGAGTTTTCAACCTCCTGGTGGTGTCTACAATATTGAGACTGCCTAGGCTCACAGGTGAATGACTGTAGACAGAGAGCCCTGGGCTGCTCCAAAGTTAAGGTGTCGGGGAGATGAAGAAATAGCAAAGGCCAGTGCTAGACACTCCAAGAAGGTATTTCAAGGAGAATGGCACGATCAGCCAGGTAAAATGTTGCCAGGAAGTCAAGTAGGAAGATAAGAGGAGGACTGAGAAATGGCCCTTGGATTTCTCAATACAGAGTTCAACAGGGACTTGACAAGAACTTATAGGGAAGCCAGGTTGGAATGGGTTCAAGAAACAGTTGGGCCCTAGCTGGTTTGGCTCAGTGGATAGAGCTTCGGCCTGCGGACTGAAGGGTCCCCAGTTCAATTCTGGTCGGAGCACATGCCCGGGTTGTGGGCTCGATCCCCAGTAGCGGGTGTGCAGGAGGCAGCTGATCAATGATTTTCTCTCATCAATGATGTTTCTCTCTCCCTTTCCCTTTCTCTCTGAAATCAATTAAAAAAAAAAAACACACAAACAAACAAACAAAAAACACAAAACAGTTGGAAGAAAGGAATTGGAGACTCTGGTAGGGAGGAAATGAGATGAGTAATGGGGAGGTAGTGGGAGGAGGAGAGGAGTCAAGAGGGTTAAAAATGCACCCCCTTCCTCCACCCCAAGAATGGAGAAGTAGCCTGTTTGGGGGTGATGGCAGTGATCGAGTATAGGGTCAATTTGATGTTTTAGCGAAGGCAAGGGAAGATTGCTGGAATAAAGTCTTGTGGTGGGACATGAGGAGAGGAGGAGGGGCTGGCTCTAGGTAAGAGCAGGAAAGTCATTGTATCCAGGACAGCAGAGTGGGCGGCTGCAGATGCTGGTGGAAGAGTAATTGTGTGGGAGGAAATTAATTATCTAGTGGGAAAATAGATGATGTGTTCCCATTTTTTCAAACTTTCTAAGATATGCATTGCATCATTTCAGAAGATATTAAAAGAAACAATTCATGCTGACATTATGAGCTCCTGTGAGTAAATGGCAGAGCAGTCTTAAAGCCTCCTTTATAGGTTTACTCGAGGGTCAGAAGCGACCTCTAGTGGTTCATTTAGGCCATTCATTTTTTTCTTTTTCTTTTTTTTTGCTCTTGATGGAAGTGTATAATTTTGTATTATTTTTATTATTTAATTTATTTTTCATTTTTTATTGATTTCAGAGAGAAAAGGAGAGGGAGAGAGATAGAAACATCAATGATGAGAAAGAATCCTTGATCGGCTGCCTCCTGCAAGCCCACACTGGGGATCAAGCCTGCAACCCGGGCATGTGCCCCTGACCGGGAATCAAACCGTAACCTCCTGGTTCACAGGTCAACGCTCAACCACTGAGCCACACCAGTGGGGCTTGTATTATTTTTAAAGAAACAATTATAACTCACAGTTTAATTTAGAAAAATATCAGGAATTTGAGTAAAATAAACCCAAACCATCTACAGTCCAAGCTGGAGTTGCTATGAATTATCATTACTGAGACTTTCTCATGTAAGTACATCATTTGCTACCATACTGCCAGTATTTATGTTCATTCTGCTTTATTTTTAAAATCCTCATCGGAGGATATGTTTATTGACTTTAGAGAGAGAGGAACGATGTGTGAGAGAGAGAGTCAGAGAGACAGAGAAACATCCATCACTTGCCTCCCATTCCCGCCTGACCTGGGATCAAACTCAAAACCTAGGTATGTGCCCTGACCGGGAATGGAACCCACAACCTTTTGGTATACGAGATGACATTTCAACCAACTGAACCATCCTGTCATGGCTGTTCATTATGCTTCTTTAAAAACAAACAAACAAACAAACAACAACAACAACATATTTTTATTGATTTCAAAGAGGAAGGGAGAGGGAGAGATAGAAACATCAATGATGAGCAAGAATCAATGGTCAGCTGCCTCCTGCACGCCCCCTACTGGGGATCGAGTCTGCAACTCAGGTACATGCCCTGACTGGAAATGGAACTGTGTCCTCCTGGTTCATAGGTCTGAGGCTCAACCACTGAGCCACACAAGCAGGGCAATTCTTTAAAACAATTTTTTAAATATATAGTTTTACTGATTTCAGAGAAGAAGGGAGAGGGAAAGAGAGATAGAAACATCATTGATGAGAGAGAACCAGTGATCGGCTGCCTCCTGCATGCTCTCCATTAGGAACTGAGCCCGCAACCCGGGCATGTGCCCTTGACTGGAATCAAATCTGAGACCCTTCAGTCCACAGGCAATGCTCTAGCCACTGAGCCAAACTGGCTAGGGCAAAAAAATACTTTTATTTACTTATTGATCTTTTAGAGAGAGAGGAAGGGAAAGACAGATGAGAGACAGAAACATTGATTTGTTGTTCCACTTATTTATGCATTCATCGGTTGATTCTTATATGTGCCCTGACCAGGGATCAAACCTGCAACCGTGGACTATCGGTTGACACATGCCTGATTGTTTTGTTTGATGCTCCAACCAACTGAACTACCCAGCCAGGGCCCCTTCTGCTTCTTGAACAAATGGTTTTATTAAACCCAGAAGAAGGACAACTGGTGGGCCACTGTTGATCCAAGGTTGAACAATCTTCTTGATGCTACATAGAGTACAAATTCCTCATATTTTTCATTCCTGTTTCACCTGATTTTTGGTTGTCACTGGGTTTCCTGTATCGGGATAACCTGTCACCCTGGGTTGGTTAACTGGTTTCCTCATACCAGTCTTTACTGGTCTTCCAGATTACTTTCACTGTCCTCTGTTATGCAATCTCACAACACCCTGTGCTTCTTTCTCCCTCATGCTATTTCCCTCAATGAAATAGTTCTGTAATGATTGTTTAATGTCTATATTTTTTTTGTAAATCATGAGACTCATAAGAGCTGAGACTGTGTCTGGCTTGTTCACCACGGACTCCTCAGCACCTAGCTCCGGGCCCAGCACATGATAGGTACTTAATAAATATTTACTGAATGAACAGACATTATTCTGCAGGTGACTCTTGCCATGTCCCTATTAATATCTTCTAGACCCCACTGCATTTCATTAATGGATTTCTATTTCTTGAATACAATTTGCAACTGCTTTAGGCACATCTGTAATAGATGTAACAATGTGTTACAAAACACTTCCAGCTACTCTTTCAATAGCTCAATTTAAATTTCTAGCCAGCAAAGCAACTCTTTACAAAGAAGGCTGAATCCTTAGACCTGGACCTTTATCAGACAGTTTTTTCTAAAACAGAACTAAGGGAAAGACAGTAAGTTGCCAATACAGAGTGAAGTATAGTGTCTATCAGTGATCCTAACCCACACAGTCTCACTTATTCTCAGATTTAGTAACATCCTGCCACCTCCAGGACTTAACTTGGCAACAATACCACTAAAATGGTATAGGGTTTCAGAAGGAGTCACCCCCAGATATGCCTCTGTTTTAGGAGGGTTATTTTGAGCTAAAGTCAACTGAGACCTTGGGGCTCAAGAGAAACTTCTGCCCGCCACTCCCTTAACTTCCTAGAAGAATTTGGATTAGGGGCCTTGCTCATAATAAGACATTATCAGAGATGACCTTTAAAAAACAACAACACTATCTATATGGCAGGGAAAACAATGAATTACTGAACACCTGCTCTTCTTATTGTCCTGCAATGACCCTTTGAAGCCTCAAGGTGCCTTACCTCAAACTTTGTTCAAAGTGCCATGCATGCCCCATTTTAATTGTCTCTGACTGTCTTACATATGTGGGGCTCTCATGTGTACATATGTAATCAAACTTGGTCATTTTCTCTTGTTAATCTGTCTCAATTTAATGATCAGACCAGCTGAAAAAAAACACACAGGAGTTTCTTCCTCCACCACAGTAGATATGGTGATAGTGTTTATATGCCTGAGGCCTTTAGGCCATCCTGGCCTCATCCTTAGAATCTTTCTATTTGACACCAGAGACTAAGAATGGGGGAATGGCTGGTTGTGAAATATCACACTGCCATTCTCTGGGTCCTAGACATGTGACTTGGAAATGAGTGGGAACAGAGTAAAATGCCCTGAGCAGGAAGTTGTGCTTGTGTCCCTGTCTATGTGGAAAGTCTGCTATCATCTTATCTTCTCCCATCCCCCCCATGCCCCCCAATAAACCCTCTGTGCTCTGAATAGTTTAACTTGTTGGTATAATAGTTTTGGTGTATTCCTTTTGATGTGGGCCTAAAAGATTCTCTCCTATTGCTTGACCAAAAGTAGCAGGAGTTGCCTAATATCAATGGAGTTAAATTATTTAACCCCATTCAGCAGGGTAGTTTTTAACTTAACCCCATTCAGTAAGTTTTTTTTTTATTCTGAATACTTTCAGATTAAATATCAGAATTAATATAAACATACATATGTACATCTGTCATGTTCTCTCAAACTTGCCATTCCTTCCTTTTGAGCTCTTCCCCGTATTGTTCACGTGGATCGCTTTTTGTCATCTTTCAGATCTCAGCTTACACGTCACTTACTTGAAGAGACTTGGCCCAATCTAATTAGTCACCTCCCGCTTTAATTTCTATCAGAGACCCTGTTTTCCTTAATACCATAGTTACTGTGTTCATTCACTTAATTCTGTCTATTCCACTAGACTGTAAGGTTTCCAAGGGCAGGGACCTTGTTTGTTTCATTCACTTTTGTATTGCTAGGGCCTAGCACAGTGCCTGACATAGTAGGTGCTTTACAAAAAAACTGATTAAATAGCCCTGGTCAGTGTTGCTTAGCTGGCTGGGCGTCCTATGCACAAGAGGTTGGCTCAATCCCCAGTAGGGGGCGTGCAAGAGGCAGTCACTAGATGAACTCTCACACTGATGTTTCCCTCTTCCTTCCTCTCTCTCTAAAAATCAATAAATTATTCTTAAAAACACACACATGATAAATAAATGAACGAATATTGCCTTGGTTGTTTCACTTGTGCCTTCAACTGCATTTTAGTTCTTTCTGCACTGCAACCCCCAAGGGAATAGGAGAACTTTTCAATGCCCCTTCCCTTCAATCACCGAGTACGGAGGTGGCAGTTCCTTTGTTGAGAAGCTGTTGGCTTCTCCTGGGCGGCTGTCACATACCCGAAGGTGCACAACAATTCTATTAGTAATGGTGTGACTGAGGCATCCAGGAGAGCTGTCAGAAATGCTTTCAAAGGTACAATCACTGGGTTCTTGGACATTCGAGCCTATTAACTAACTGCCGTTTACGATTAGCAATTAAGTGATGTTGAATGAAGTGTGTGTGTGTATTTTTTTGCATGACGAACCAAGGCATCTTACACCATTCCTCTGAAAGGAAAGTCAGATGTTACACATCCTTCCTTCCGTGAGCTCCAGGAAGCTGAGCCTCTTGCAGCAGCAACTCTGACCAATGGGGGGCGGCAGCATCTCAGTAACTCACTCTCTGAAGATTTGTAGGTAGGAGGAGAAAGACTCGCGGTCAAAACCTTTTTGACTCCATCCGCTCTCCGTAGCGCCTTAACCCGCTCGAGTTTCAATGCGCGCTGTTGTTGGACGAAGCTGAGTCCTATACACCGCCCGCTGCTCTACTGATCATGGCTTCTCCGAGTTCCTTCACCTACTACAGCCCTCCATCTTCTTCCCCTGTCTGGTCAGAGCCGCTGTACAGTCTGAGGCCCGAGCACGTGAGGGAGCGGTTGCAGGACGACTCGGTGGAAACAGTCACGTCCATAGAACAGGTGAGATGACAGGACTAGGCGAGGCGCCCGCCCGGGGGCTTCTGGGAGTGGGAGTCCGATCCGCTGGGCCACCCGTGTGCGGAACTTATCGCGGAACTACAGTTCCCAGAGTGCAGCGCGGAGCCTCTCTTCTGGGGAGCTCCGGGCGCCAGGGCTTGGTCTGGGGAGTGAAGCGTTTGTGGGGTGGGGTCGTTGTCAGGATTGGGCTTGGAGGAAAGGACAGTCCCTGGGTCCCCTCTGCCTTAGGAAGCGGAGAGAATCATGTTCTGTGCTTGGAGGTCAGAAGCAGCCCGGGTGGGTCAGACAGCCCACTCCATGCTGCCGGGACTTCTGGAGGTTCTGGGATGGATAGTGCAACCTCCTCACCCTACTTGTACTTTGGGGACATGGAGTGGAAGAGAAACGGCCAGGCTTAGGTCATGTCATTTCACGATCTGTTTAATTTCTGCCTCCAGTGCCAGGCTTGGGGCCTGCCTCGCGGGTGGGCATTGTAGTCATTCAATCATTTGAGCACCAGCAGTGTGTTGGACACAATGTTAAACGCTGGAAATACAAAGAAATAAAACAGCGCCCGACCATGAGCATGTCACCGCCTGCTTAGGGAAGACAGACAGGAAAACAATATAGTTTGGAAAGTGTTTACAATAAAGGTATACATTTTAACTACTCGCCATTCACTGAGTCCTCGAAGTAGGATGGGACCTATCGCTTTGAGAAGTGTTTTAGGAATGAGTAGTGAACTGTAGTTTTGTTTTTCTTTTCTTTCCCCAACTGTTCCCAAGCAATTGTGAAAATGTTTACCCATCTGTCACTAGGAGAAGTGGTCAGGATGATTCTTTGCAGCACTTACAAATAAGCATCAGGCTGCTTACTAAAATAGGTCTCATAGAAAGCACAGTCTCCAGGCTTAACCTTGGAGGGACCTGCTTTGACTTTCATATCTGATGTTGGAAGCCCCCATTAAGGCAAAATTAGTAGTGATAGTTTCAGATTGTATATTATGGCTATAAATACAATTATAAGTTAATAACAAAAACAAAGGCTTGACTACACAATTATTATACACACAGTAGCAGAGAGAATATTATAACTGGAGATTTATGCTTCATGGATTTTAGGGTAGAAAAGGAAACCCTTATCTTTTGACTCTAGGTCCACCAGTGTGTCCTTTTCAGAACTCTTTTGCAAAAGATGGCAAAGAACTCTCTCATCAATGAAAAACCTATAGCGTCTTTGCAGTGTTTATAAGTGATGAATTTTTGAGTTTAGATCAAGCCTTTTTCTTTGTATTTGACCTAAGACTTTGGGGTCACCTTTTATGTAGTTAACTGAATTGACACAGGGGTAGAATGCTAATAGAGAAAAGGGGATAGAAATTGGTCTGTATATTTAGTGGCCAGGACAGAGACTTCCATGGTTAGAGAGGTAAGTCAAAAAAGGAACATAATCAGGAGCCTTACTCATCTGCTCTTTTTCTTTTACTATACTTTTTTTTTCTTCAGTAGAGTGCCCCTGCTTAGTTCCTAAGGAAAACACCAGTGCCTATATTCTAACTACTTAAGCATAAATGAGTGATGCAAAAATAGATACAACAAGGTTCCGGTCTGCAAAAGGGCCGGCCAAGGTCTGGGCCAGGAGTGGAAACCGGGTTCTGATACGGAACATAGGGTACTGCAGGGTGTCTTTCCCGTGTAGGCCCAACTGTGAGGTAGATGGAAAAGGAATATTTTGTTTCCTTTCTATGTCATTTTCCAGCTCACATTAAAAGTCTAAGATAAACAGTTCTAGATAGTGGGAAGATAATATAGTATCTCGTTTTCATGGCTGCCTCAATGTTTTCATCATCATCATCATAATGTCCATTCATTGCATCCCAGCACTGTGCTTAAGGCTCTCCACACATTGTATCATTCAGTCCTTACACGTTTTACAGATGAGAAAACTGAGGCTTAGAGGAATACTAGGTTGGTAGATTAATAATGATATATTAATAAATACCAACCTTGCTAGGAGTTGTTTACAGAATATACTACCGCTATTCTTTTGGTTCTGACGGAACCATTTATTCATAGGGATTTACTCAATTTTGCCCCATTGCCAATAAAAATAAATGCTTAAAAAAACCACAAAAAAACACCAAATGCTTGTCACCTGCTTTCTGTCTGATTATCAGGAGACTTTGTTAAACGACAATTTGATAATAGGAGTTAAACCTATAAGTCGTGGAAAGAGCCCTTAGTTATGATTCCTTCTGTTTTATTTATTTATTTTAACTTAGTCAACAAATACTTGAGTGCCTTCTGTGTGTCAGGCACTGTGCTAGGCACTGGACATAAGGCAGTGAACAAAAGGGGCCAAGTTGATGGCGTTATGAAACTTTTGTTCTAGGCCAGGAGGCAACCAGTTAAAAAAGGGAAAACTGTCTACCTACCTACCTACCACCTATCATTTATTAGATATGTTAGAGAGAAAAGCTGTGGAGGAGAATAAAGCAGGATAAGGGAGGTAGAGTGTGCCGGGAATGGGTGGGGTGGAAGCAGGGGTGGTTTTATATAAGATGGCAAGAGAAAGCCTCTGAGGATGTGACATTTTGGCTGAAACCTGAAGTAAGTGAGGGCACAAGCTACGGGGGTATCTGGGAATTAGCTTCTGTTTACTTCCCCAGATTCACTCTACCCTTCCCCGCCTGCTCTGTAGATGTGCCCAGGAGGTGGGCCTGCATTGGCAGGCTCCCTTGCTTTATGGCTTCTGGTTGTATTGGGCCACGGGGAGCAAGGATAGGGGATGACAGAGAGGGAGAAGAATGAGATCAGCATATTCATTCCCTTCCTACAGGACTGCATGAGCTGAATCTCTAGACTTAAGGTCACATCTATCGGGTGCCTTCTCCACGGAGCTCTCTGTGGTCCATCTCCTTCTCTTCACACCTGGCCTAGGAGGGGATCAAGCACCCCTGTGTCGCCAGCCCCCAAGCACTGCCCCCTCCTCTGTGGTTTCCCTACACCTGCCCATGCCTTTGTAACGCCTTCCTTTATAAACTCTCCTCAAAGCACCCCCTTTGAATGGGCCATCTGTTTCCTACCAGACTGATCCACGATGGGAGGGTTTGGACACACGCTGACGAGCATTTCACCAGGCTCATTTAGGCCACTGTTGAGAAATAGATTGTGAGGCGGAGAGGGTGCCGGGAAACCAGTTAGGAGGCTATTGCGATACTGCGGGTGACAGATGATGGCTGCTTCACTCAGGGCGGTGGTAGTGGAACAGTGGTATTAGCGTGTCTTAGGTCAGGTCCTGGGTAATTTTTGAAGGTCTCCACCTTGACAAGTGTTTTACTGATGGATTTGATGCCTGGAGCACCTTGTATAACTCCAGAAAGCAAGACGGGGTTGTGTTGTTAGTGGTTGCCTTCCTTTTTGTGCCACCTGCAGTCACCCCGTTGCAAACACTCTGCGATTCGGGTCAGTAGGTTAAACTGGTACAGTCTCAGCGGTAGCAGGCTTGCCAGAAGCAGCCATGTGCGGAAGGTACTACTCCTGTGTGTTTTTTTCTGGTAGTTTGCCCTTGAACAGGGACAAAAGCATCCTCCACCTGAAATGGCATGGTGTCATTAGACAAGCTTCAGTGACGTGACAATGAGCTCGGAGGGGACTCTAGAAGAATTCTTAGTTTTAGTCCCTGCCCTCAGAATTCTTTCCTCTGAGAAGCGGGTGGGGGGAAATATGCCTGAAGCAATCACAGAGTAGCTTATGAACGCATGTAATTCAGCGCTAAATTATGACTGCGTTGCATGAGGATTTCCGGGAGTGGAAGCCCGTCTGTTGTGGGCTGAGACCATCAGGACACCTTCCTTTCCTGGCACTGGGTTGGGTTGTAAAGGATGGGGTTGGGGGTGGGAGAGCCCTTCCAGTGGAAGGAGCCCTTGTGAAGGAAGACTCACCAGGAATGAATGGAGGGTGAAGTGGGGCGTGGGAGGAAATGAGGTCAGGCTGTGGGGGCTGACGGGGGTGGGTCCGGATGGAGGGCCAGGCTGAAGAGCTGGCGTGAAGTGAGGGGCATTGCACCACGGCAATCCCTGGAGGAAGAGCGCGGGGATCCAGGAATGAATCCTGAACTCCTCCTGTTGACTTGTTTCAAGTTAGAGTCTCCAAAAGATTATTGACTGGGGGTGGGACAAACCACTAAACATGATCAAACTTACCAGTTTTTGCGTGCACCGAATAGAAGAGAAGAGAGCTCTGCTTGCTTAAGTAGTCAGTAGGCTAGCTCTGTGAGTCAATTTTATTAAATTCAGCATATACCATACTGCCCACTGTAAGGCAATTTCAAACATCAAAATTTCCCCCATTTTCCCTATTAAAAAGTCCCCCAAAGTGTTTTTTGGCCAAGTTGAAAAAACATGTACTTTTAGGTATGTAGACAGACAAAATGCCTACTTAAAGTAAAATTTCCTTTTTTTGGGGGGGTGGTGGAGCAAAATTTACATTTTAAATTTAGGTATATATATCTATAATCACATATGCTCTATAAAATCACACTAATTTAGAAATATGTTTTTTCCTCCTCCTCTTATTCATAAGATATTTTTCTTCAAACTCCTCACATCCATATTTGACCTTAGTATTTTTATCATTACTGGAGCCACATTTTGGATCAGCTAATATGCTTGTCCAGACCACACTTTCAGTTTTTTGAGATTCATCCCTTGTGAGCATGGGTAAGATACTGTCATTGACTATTTTACTACAAGTTACAATTAGCATTTTCTTACAATGTGTCCAGTCTGTGTACACCTGTGGTCGCCATGACTTAGCCATGCTGTTACTTTTTAAAGTAACCTTGAAAATCTTACAATGGCAACTTACATGTGGAAGTGTGAGTTCATAGCCCAGGAATAACTACTAAATCTGTGTTTAATTTGCCTTCTTTTGCTGATATCATCAGTTTAGCTCTATAAGTAGTCAAAACCAGACCTTATTTTTGGCTGATGTGTCAACCCCAACTGGTACTTTGTATTTAAGATAAAGAATTGAAAGAACTCACCACAGCAAGAGTTCCTTTGTAAGGATTGCTTATAAAGTGACTAGTTTTTTCTGAGAGGTATTTTTTTTTTTAATTTATTGTTGACATTATTACAGATATCTCCCATCCTCCCCCCACTTTACCCACCTCCAATCAACCCCTCTACTCTGCCCCCGCCCCCTGCCTCTGGTGAGATCATTTTTTTTAGGGAAGAATCCTTGCCTTATATTTCACCTATTAATGATTCTTTTACCGAATCTTTAGAATTAGCATGAGTCTCAGACAGTAAATCTGCTTTCTGGAAGGGTCCTTCTCTGGGAGAGAGGGGGAGATATAGGGAAGTGATGGTCCATTATGTGGAAGTTGGTGCATCATGAGATTGCTTTAGGTAGAATCTGTGACAGAGAAAGGTACCAAATGCATTAGTTGGTTTTTATGACTCACCTATGAATGGAAATTATTCTGTGGGTCTATTGATTGGATTTCTAGAAAGTTCCATGAGGTATCCTTTAAACAGGGCTGTCCATCATTGAAAAACACAAACTAATAAACATTAGTTTCTATCATGTGTATAGATGATATGCACACATACTGATATGTAATGTATTAGTTTATATTATATATCTTAAATACTAGTATATATGTGCACATATAGGTATAAATATACTAGAGGCCCAGTGCACGAGATTTGTGCACTTGGAGGGGAGGGGTCCCTCAGCCCGACTTGCACCCTCTCGCAGTCTGGGAGCCCTCGGGGGATGTCCGACTGCCAGTGGGGACTGGGCCTAAGCTGGCAGTCGGACATCCTTAGCGCTGCTGCTGCATCGAGCGTCTGCCCATGGTGGTCAGTGCACTTCATAGTGACCGGTCATTCTGCTGTTCAGTCGATTTGCATATTAGCCTTTTATTATATAGGATAGTAGACCAGGAAAAAAATATTTTCTTCTACCAATTTCAGGTTCTCCAGCTGGGGCCCTGTAAATTAGACTAGCCAAAGAAGTTTAACCAGAAAAAAACAGAGATTTAACATATGTATTACCTAAGAACACATGTCAGCACCCATCCATGAGCAACCCAAAGGCGTGGTTAGAACTTTGGATTTTATACTGTTTTAGGGTGAAACAAAGGAAAAGGGCTTGGGGCTTCTAGATAGGGATGATAAGTTATGAGAAGGGAACAGGAAAAGTCTGGTGAACAAGAGTTTAGTGAGGTTTGTTATGCAGATTTAAGTCGAGTCTTCTCCATTGATTTATTCTCTACTTCCTGGTACGGAGAGGGAGAGGGAGAGGGAGAGGGAGCCATTACATTCTGTCTGCCTAGCCTGTGTCCTGTTAAAAGCAGGGGTAAACTTCCAACAAACAGGTAGACTGGAACTCTGAACCATTGTTTTGTACCATTTGCAAGTCAGTTTCATTAGTGTTCTCTCTTTGCCATGTGCTAAGTGACCTGTTGCCTCATAACCGGAGAAAATGAGAGGTGTACTATTAGTATTCACTGTTATGTTATACATTAAACAGGTTTAGGAGGGCTGGCCTGGGAACCTGTTAGCTATAACATTGTTTTGATGGGAAAACAAGGTCTAAATAACTGACTTACCAATGAACTTTCAGAACACAGTTTCTTTGTGTGTTGTGGCCTGCCAATCTATGTAGGATGTGGGGAAGATTGGGTGATAAGGTATCACAAAGCAAAGCACTTTCTGATCTTTCTTTTTTTTAAATTTTTAACTCTTTATTGTTGAAAATATTACATATGTCCCCTTTCTTCCCCCATTGATCCCTTCTAGCCTGCTCCCACCCCCTGCCCTAGGCCTTCACCACCCTATTGTCTATGGTGAAGGCCTAGGGCAGGGGGTGGGAGCAGGCTAGAAGGGATCAATACATATACATATACATATACATATACATATACATATACATATACATATACATATACATACATATATATGTATGTATATGTATATGTATATGTATATGTATATGTATATGTATATGTATATGTATATGTATATATACAAATTTTTTGGTTGATCACTTCCCACCCATCCATCCTCCCTTGCCTTCCCTGTGAGGTTCTGCAGTCTGTATAATCTTCTTTTAAAAAGAAATTTATAGTTAACAAAAAATACAAATACCCTAAAATTAGCAGTTGTTAGGGTGTTTTGTTTGTTTGTTTGTTTGCTTGCTTCTGGTTATTTGTTTGAAGGAAAACAATCACAAATATAGCTAGTCTCCTTTAACTCCCTCCCAGTTCAGTTTGCCCCTCACCCTCTGTAGAAGCGATATCTATCCTGAATTGCGTGCATATACTTCTAGTTCTTCATCTTAAATCCTTATATGCATCCGTAAGCTCTGTATTTATGTGCTGTTTTTAGAAATTTGCTTAAACTGTCACACTGTCATTTTGCCTTTTTCTATTTAATGTTTTTCACCTTTATCCAAATTGACGTTTGTACATCTAGTTCATCCTATTCAGGTACTGATAAAGATAACTTTAAGGAGAAGATAAAATCATAACTTCTATAGATAAAAATGAATGTCTTAAATTTTTTATTTTACTCATATATGAGGGAACCACGCAGATGTTATGACCAGTTCAAAGAAAAAGTCAAAAGGCAAATTTATGTGGACTAATGAAACTGACTTGCAAATGGTACAAAACTGTACCATTGGGAGGAAAGTCAATCAAATCAAAACTGAAGGGACCAGATAGAGTTTGCTTGTAATCAATCTCCTAAATTTACACAGAGGTCTAAATAGTTCAGAGGCAATGAGTAGGGGTAGAAGCAGACAGCCCAGAAGGGTGTACTATAGACAATGCTTAGTTTTCTACTGAAATACAGAATTTTATTTTTATTTTTTTACATTGCTATATGGTGTTGGGAAAAGTATATAGTTGGGGAAGAATAATTTTTTAAAACTCTCCGAAAACGGACAATCAATGGGTCCAGACTGCCTGTCACTACTTGAGCCAATTCAGCAGAGAGAGGGTTGAATCATATATGAGTGTTAATTCCAATAATGCTGGCAGTATGGAGAGCAGCAGGTCATCCACAAAAATCTGCTCTACCCCTCTCCATAAGTCAGCTGCTTATATTGGGTAGAAGGACAAAGATTACATGGGAAAGCAGGAGTTACAGGCATGGGAAAGTAGGCACGGTATAATGGTTACAGGATACAGGCAATGCTGGCTGTGAGGGCGGGTGCCTCCGGGCCCTTCTGGGACCAGATTGTTCCAGCAACAAGGTTGTTAATCTAGGCAGTTCTCAGAAAAGGAGGATGGACCGCATTCCGATGTTAGTGCCCATGTCCCAGGGCATACAACTCTCATCCAGGTTAGAATGTGCTTTCTCTAATCAGAAAGGACCATCACGGTTAACAGAGCATGATTAATATTTACTACTATTATAATTATAGCTAGTCCTCAATATTCTGTTTCTGTCCCTAACAAAAGTGACACATTTTGGGGTGGCATTGTCTGCTCTGCTTCAATAGTATATGTAGTATACCATAGTTAGTATCTACTGTATAGTATATAGCAGTTAGACGGATGACCTAGATGTCGTGTAGTATAGTGTAGTATAATATCGTATGGTAACGTATAGTATATTTTATCCATATCGTCCCTGTTGATGGACATTTGGGTTGCATCTAAGTTTTACAGGTATTTACAGGATTGCAGTGAGCATCTTTATATATACCTTCTTGTGCACATGTGTAAGTGTTTCTCCAGGTATATCTCTACCTGAGAGGTAGAATGGCTGTGTTGCAGGGTCTGTGCCCTCCCACAGCGTTATTGCCTGCTACCATATTGCCGTCCAAAGTGGCTTTAGCAATGTTCCAAATATCGTCTCCTGGGCTCTTGTCTGTCTTTAAGCTTGCTTATGTTTATGTTCTTATTTGTCTTTTTCCTTATAGCTTGGGCTTTTTGAAGAAATCTTTTTCTCTCTCAAGAATATAAAGATATTCTATGATTTTTTAGTGATCTGACTCAAGTTTTCATGTTCAGGTTTAATCATCCTGGAATTTATTTTTTTTAGGGTATGAAGTAGGAAGGTAATTTTTCAACCAACAACACTTACTTAATAGTCCATGTTTTTCAGTTTTAGTCATTCTGCCGGTGGGTGTGAAGTAGATGAAAGGGGCCACATGCTAACCTCAGAAGCTCAGGGAAGGCCTGCGTGGCAGTCTTGCAAACTCTTAAGACTTAAAGTAACCACAAGGATGGTCTGAAATTAAAACTTTAACTAAAAGCAGTTATGGTGGGTAGTCACGTCCTAGGCAGGTATCTTCCCTGACAAGGTCAATCTTTACCCTAACTGAGCCTATTGTCTTTTTGCATCTAAGATAACATATCCTTGAAATGTCATCGTAACTTGTAACTTCCCTTTTTTCCGGACCCCTCAGGGCACAACCAAATGCCCTAGTGCCAGGACAGATACCACACATTCCTTCATTGTTATTGTTATCGTGTTAATTGTTGACTGTTAACTATCCTGCCCCACCTAAGTGAAAGAAGTATGTGTCTATCATTTTACTTTATATCCAGTCCCAGAGGGTCCCCCCATCCCCACCTCACCACTTTGCTTTCTCCCGCCTCTCTAATCTTTCACCAGTGCATTTCCTGTAACTCATCTACATCTCCTTTGAATGTAATGTATAAAATAGGCGAAAAACCGCCATTCTCTGGAGCACTATCCCAATCTGTTGAGATCCTGCTTCCCAGCAATTGTCGACAGTTTGGCTCAAATAAGCTCATAAAAATTCTTTACAGGTTTGAATGTTTTTATGTTAACACATTCAGAGGAGCCTGACTAATGTTTGGTCAAGGCGAGACTCTGTCAGGGTCTCATTGTAGAGTATTTACTTTTTAAATTGCCAGGAGCATTCTAACTGGTTTTGTCACCAGACAGAGACCAGGACTGAGGTGGGTTCTTGACTTCATGCAGGAAAGACTTGATGGTATGAGTCCAGGTGATTCTGAGAGTATGTTTATTGAAGCTGGGACAGTGAAAGGCAAGATCCTAGCAACAGGAGGAGCCTAGGCGAGGCTGCCTTCGCCCTTTAGAAAGAAAGTCCCGGAAGCAGAAGTGAGCCAGCTGGGCTGTGTGTTCTCAGGAAACGAGTTCCAGAGGCAAGAGGAGGGCCCTTGGAGACAGTTCAGGGGGTTAGCTGCCCCTGCCCACTGCTTCCCTGGCTGCAAGTCTCGTTGGTACTCTTAGAGCTTAGGAGAAAGCAAGCAAGATACACACCTGAGAAAAGAGGGGAGGGCTAGGCAGTGCTTAATGAAGAGTGAGCAGTGGATCCTTTGGCTTAAAGGTTTTTATCTGTTTTCTAAAGATGGGAATTTTAGGGGAGGTCTCAATCAGAATATTCACCATTTTCCAGGTGTGTCTTTTGATATGCTGATGCATCAAAATGAGGGATCAGGGTCATTCTCTGGTCAGTTTCACTTTCATAGAAGGTCACAGGAAAGGGACCCAGGGGTGTCTGCCCCGGCAATGTCTGGAAAGTGTAAGACATTTGCTCCTAAGTGTCCTTTGCTAGGGATGATAAGATCTTGCAGTTGGTTAGCTGGCTGCTAACCACTCAGCCTTATTTAGCTATCTGTCTCAGTTTCCACTTGTCAAAGAATTCTCCTAGCATCTTACTAACCTGCTACAGTTTAAGCATTTACTTGTCTACTATATATATATGAAAATGCATCGAATATGTGGATGCATATGTATCTGATTTTTCAACAATCATTCTTATACCTGGATAAAGAACTCATGGTGGCATCTGGGTATTGAGTGTTTTGTTTTGATTCATAATAATTTCCTCCAACTTTTTATTATTAAAGTTTTTCAAATATACAGAAAAATTGGCAGCATCTGTTTACCCTTCACTAATCTCCCTCCTTCATATAAAATGTCAAAAAATAAATTTTAAAAGAAGATAACATCATGATTCATATAAATATAAAATGAACACATGTCAAAGATTTTATTTAACTCATGGAACTAGTCAGATGTTGCAACTAGTTTAGAAGAGAACTCCAAGTACCACACACTTACAGTCAGATAAGGAATGCTGAAATGAATTTACAAATGGCTGCAAAGCTGCTTAATAGCTGTAGGGTGATAATTAATTACATTTTACAAGATACAATTTGCATTTCTACAAGTTAGCTTCTACCTCTATAGAGTTGTGAAGTAGCCTAGTCAAGGACAAAGGTAGAGATAATGCAATGGATCATCTAGCCAGGACACAATTTTTCAGTGTGTGTTTGTGTGTGTGTACATGTGTATATATGTAGATGACTAATGTTTTTCTGAATCTTTGAAATTAAAATCAAGACATTATGACATTTCACCCCTAACTAATAAAGCCTGCATCTCCTAAGAATGGCATTCTTCTGCATAAGGACAATAACATCATACCTAAGAAAATAAAAAATAATTCTATATCATCTAATATCCAGTTTATTTTTTTATTTTTAAAATATATTTTATTGATTTTTTACAGAGAGGAAGAGAGAGGGATAGGGAGTTAGAAACATCGATGAGAGAGAAACATCGATCAGCTGCCTCTTGCACACCCCCTACTGGGGATGTGCCGCAACCAAGGTACATGCCCTTGACCAGAATTGAACCTGGGACCCCTGAGTTCGCAGGCCGACACTCTATCCACTGAGCCAAACCGGTTTCGGCTAATATCCAGTTTATTTTAACACTAAAGGCCCAATGCACGAAGATTCATGCAAGAATGGGCCTTCCTTCCTCTGGCTGTTGGCACCGCCTTTGCTCTGGCTGGAGCCGCCTTTCCACCTTCCCATGCTGCGTGGTGCAGAACGCCTGCATCATCGCCCCCGGCCACTCTGCGCCTGTGTATGCAAATTAACCTGCCATCTTTGTTTGGTTAATTTGCATACTCACTCCTGATTGGCTGGTGGGTGTCACAAAGATATGATCAATTAGCATGTTACTCTTTTATTAGTGTAGATTTCCCCAATTGTCCCAAGACACTTCTTAGCTGTGTGTGTGTGTGTGTGTGTGTGTGCGTGTGTGTGTGTGTGTGTGTTGAACTAAAGTTTCTTTATTTCAGGCTATTTAAAATTTTTGAAGAGCTAATCCCTTGGGATTAAATCTTCTGGTGCTGCCCTGACCAGTTTGGCTCAGTGGATAGAGTGTCGGCCTGCCGACTGAAAGGTCTCAGGTTCGGTTTTGGTCAGGGGCATGTACCTTGGTTGCGGGCACATCCCCAGTGGGGGGTGTGCGTGAGGCAGCTGATCGATGTTTCTCTCTCATCGATGTTTCTAACTCTCTATCCCTCTCCTTTCCTCTCTGTAAAAAATCAATAAAATATATTTTTTTAAAAATAAATCTTCTGGTGACTATGCTGGGGGCCTTTTTTGTAACATTGCCAGTATCACTGTTTCTGAAACGGATCAGATGCCTTAGGCTGTCCTCCTCCTCCTCCCAAGAGAGCCGTATCACTTTCATTAACATGGTCATGAACTGTGCCCTGTGCCCATGGGAAAGGAACCTATGGGCCCTTTGCTATTTGTGCAGAAGAAAAGTATCTGTTGTTTTAGCGCTGTTAGCCA
Source organism: Eptesicus fuscus (assembly GCF_027574615.1). NCBI lineage: Eukaryota > Metazoa > Chordata > Mammalia > Chiroptera > Vespertilionidae > Eptesicus > Eptesicus fuscus. Next base: position 29,636,269 of record NC_072477.1, on the reverse strand, counting down.
GCCTTAGTGTTGTACTCCGTCGGTAACTGCCTTGCCTATGAGGATTCTTGTGCAGACAGGAGAAATGAACTGGAATAGAATAGTCCATTCCGTAGGGATGGAATGGAAGCATGGAAATTTGAGATAAAATGTGAGACCAGGAGAGTGGACATGCTTTAGCATCCCTGTATTGAAGCTGCTTTTTGTTTTTTTGAGTCTGGATTTGAGAGCTGTGTAGTGTTGAGAGTTCGTCACAATTTAGCCTTGTGTTGTTGTTGTTTTTTAAATAGTTACCCCTCAGTTTTCCTTAAAGTGAGGATTTTGATAAAATTTTAAAAGGAATTTAATTACAGATCTTGCTTATAAATGTTAGGCAGTTGTTAGGACTATTTCCTTTAATTCTGTCCCAAAGGCTAAATTTCTAAACTTACTATAAGTGTTGAAGGTCCCCAAAGCCACCCGTAGGTTTGGTGATTCAATATAAAGATTCGGAGAACTCAGCATATAGTCATACTGAAGGCTATGATTCATTACAGCAAAACGCTGCAAAGCAAAATCAGCAAAGGGAGAGGCTTCTGGGGTGAAGCCTGGAAAAAACAAGGCATCAGCTTCCAGAGTCCTCTCCTACTGGAGGCACGCGGGACGGGCGTAGTCCCTCCAGCATTGAGCTGCGAACTGGAACAACGCACCTGAAGTGGTGGTCCCAGTTTTACTGGGGGTTGGTCACTGAGGTACCCTCTGCCTAGCGCTTCTCAAAAGGAAAGCAGCCGTTCAGCATGAAGCACATTGTTTAAGCAGTTTCGACACAGGGAGCCCCTCCTTTCGGTTTTGGAAATGGTGGGAACTCCCCTGGAGGAATCCGGTTTTCCACACACCAGCCAAGGGTCAGCCTTTCAGACAGGCCTTTCTAAGCATCAGAGTCTCAGGCCTGTCATGATAAGTCTTTTATATTCAACTGATTTTTTTCTTTACCTTCCGTGATGCAAATCAAAACATTTAAAAATGCTCACGTCGTCTCAGTAACAAAGTTATTCAGATTTTATATACACTGGCAGGCTACATGGGCGGAGGTGTAGACAAAAAGAAAAGGATGTTGCATGTTTTGGTGATTACTTTGATTTTTTTTCTTTCCCGATGAGTACTTTTTTTAAATTTAATTTTACCTGAATATATGCCTAGAGAGAGGGGGGAGGGGAGAAAGAGAGGAAGAGTAACATAATCAATTGCCTTCCTTATGCTCCCCGACTGAGGATCAAACCCAAAACCCAGGTATGCTCTGACCGGAAATGGAACCATTGAACCGACACTCTACCAACTGAGCCACTCTGGCCAAGCAATACTTATTAATTTCTATCTTAGTTCGTTACTATTTGTAACAAAAAAAAAAACACCCCACACACAACAACAACAAACCCCCACAGTTCAGGCTTATTGCTAAATATTATTTTTAAAGTTATAATCTAAAAGCCATACTGTGTATTCTTAGGTGATCCTTTCTATTAAAAAATACACTAGTTTCTTAAAAAATACATAGAATGGGAGCAAATTTTTGCAAATCATGTATCCAATAAGGGATTTGTATTAGAATTTACAAGGTACTATTACAACTCAGTAATAAAAGACAAATATCCCAATTTTAAAGATGAACAAAGTATCTGAATAGACATTTCTCCAAAGAAGATATACATATTCAGTATCATTAGCCATCAGGAAAATGTAGTCAAGACTATAATCAAACTCTTGTTCAAAGGCAAATCAATGTACTTTGCTATAACCAGTGTTTCACACCCACTCGGAGGGTTGTAATCAAAGACTCAGCCAATAGCAAGTCTCGGTGAGGATGTGCAGAAGTTGGAACCCTCATGCACTGCTGGTGGGACTATGGCGCGGCTGCTTTGGAAAATAGTCTGACAGTTCCTCGAAGAGTTAAACAGAGTTGCCATATGCTCTAGCAATTCCACTTCCAGGTATATACCCAAGAGAAATGAAGACATCTGTTCATCGAAAATACTTGTACAAGCGTGTTTACAGTGGTATTATTTATCATAGCCCAAAAGTAGAAACACCCAAATGCCTATCAGCTGATGAGTGGATAAACAAAATGTGATAAATTCATATAATGGGATACTACTCAGCAATGAAAAGAATTGAAGGACTGGCACATGCTGCAGTTTGAAATCATTATGCTAGAAAGAAGCCAGGCATAAAGGACCCTATATTGTGTGGTTCCATTTAAATGAAATATCCGGCATAGGCAAATCTATAGAGATAGAAAGTAGAATAGTGGTTGACAGGAGCTGGGAGGATGGAGGATTGGGGGTGACTGCTAAGCGGTGCAGGGGCTCTTTTTGGGGCAGTGAAAATGTTCTAAAATTGACTGGGGTGATGGATGCAGCACTCTGAGAAAATACTAAAAGCTGTTGAATTGTACACTGTAGATGGGTGGAGTGAATAGTGTGTGGATTGTGTCTTAATAAAGCTATCAGAAAAATAACCGGTGCTTAAGAGAAAAATAACACGAGTTCTTATTTGTCCATTATTCTGAAAAGCTGACCTGTCATACTCAGATGTTTGTTAGAATTCATAACTTAGATCGTCAGACACGAGTCAGTTACTAACTGCGTTGGAATAGCACTTGTTCATTCTGAAGAATGTGATTAGGAAATGTGATTAGGAATATCCTAAGAGAAATGACACTGGGCTGGGAATATTTCAAGCATTTTCGACTTTGCTGTATGACATACCGCTGTGTTTCTGTCAGGTATCTTGGTTTAGAAATAAACCTCCGTTTTCCTCATCTAGTACTTGGCTGCTGAGTGGGAACTGAAGGTGGGATTTTTCATTAAGGAGTTTCTTGGCTGGAAGCTTTCCTGCTAGGGCAGTGATGGGCAACCTTTTGAGCTTGGTGTGTCAAACTTCGCCAAAAACTGAGCATAACTCGGGTAGTGTGTCACTTTGAGGAAAAAACTAACTCCAAGACTCTAGTCGCAAATGTTTCATCCTCGGGAGCAGCAAATGTTTCACCCTCAGCATGCGGCCGCGTGTCATCAGAAATGGCTACGCGTGTCAGTGCTGACACACGTGTCATAGGTTCGCCATCACTGTCCTAGGGGGTCTCAGTGTCAAAATGCCGAGGAGAAGATGGGCTCATCCATTAGCCTTTGAATATCAAGTCACATGGATTTGAATCGGCTAATGTTTGGATAAAGGAAGTATGTTTTCTTCCCACTTGCTTTTGTTTTATTCAGAGTTCATCAGTGCACTTTGCTGCAACCAGGCGAGTCTTTATTTGATGATCTCACTGACAGATGTTTCTTGCCCTGCATATTTTTTCTGTCCATTTCAGCTTACAGTTAAGGAAGGCACGGCTGAGAAACGCAGTCTGTGTTCCATTGAGGCCGGTGCTTTGTGTTAGTCCCACGTGAGTGTCTGGAATGGAAAAAGAGGGATGAGGAATCGGGAACAACGCTCTCATTCCTCCTGAGGCAGGTTCTCACAGGGACCTCAGTCTGGTTTTTGAAGGATTGCACATTCTTAGCCAGAATATCCCTCAAAGTCTTGTTCAAAGGCAAATACCAAAGCATATCCTAAAACCACATATAAATGAATTTTCAGTTGGCTGTCATTTTCGATGGCTCACGTCACGGTTCCCCTTATCATCACAAATCATTCCTGCATACCTTGTCAAAGAGCCACGGAGCTCGGGCTCAGTGGGTGTTTCAGAAATAAATAATAGTTAGAAAAATTCCCCAGAAAGGACATTATTATGTATCTTGAAATCTCAATGAGGACATGCCTCACCAGAGTAGGGATGCCAATGAAGGGGAAGCCCTGTGTCCTGGTAGCCGCCCCTCCCGTGTTACTGGGCCCGTTTCTTACAGAAGCTGTACTGTGTGAGCGCACTGTGGTGTGGTCCTCAGAGGACCAGGGGATCTGGTTTCTTTTGTGACCTGACTCTCTGAGAGCCTTCATTTTAGTCCTAAGTGTGACGTAGAATCAGTGAGCAGATACGTTATTTCTTTGGTGTTTCTACGATTGATGTTCTTATAAATCCTTTAGGGGATTTTAATACTGTTCAGTGTGTATTTAAATAAGAAGTTAGGACTCTTGGCAGGAATTAATTGTGTATTGGAGAATGACCAGTAAAATGAACCCTTCATAGAGTGGGCGAGAATAAATCATTCAAGCAAAATGTATCTGTCTTCCTCTGCTCCCTGGGTAACTGGTGCCAGGGAGCCACACTGCCATTCGTTTGGATATTCTGGATTAGTTTACGGAGAAGTCGATGGTGGCACCAGCATGGTACAGGGAGGGCATTCTATTTCTTTCCTGCCATCCTGCAGCGCCCCTGAATGCAGGCTTATAGTACCGGGACGTACCAAACCACGCCGAGCACCTCTAGCCAGTGGGCACGTGTGGCAACAGGAAGAAAAGCTGATAGACGTCTCATCTGTATTTGTTTTCTCTCTCTCCCATCTCCTGCATCCTTCCCAGGCAAAAGTAGAAGAAAAGATCCAGGAGGTCTTCAGTTCTTACAAGTTGAACCACCTTGTTCCAAGGTAAGCTTGGTCAGGAGTTTGAGGGGTTTGGGGAGACACTGCCTCCTGGGGGAGCCTTTCTTCTCTCCTCCGTCAGCTCATCCACCCTCGGGGATGTGTCCGCTGCGAGACATGTTTCTTGACCTTGCGGCCACTGGCATGTGCTTATCACCCCAACTCCTCAATGGTCTTTTGGCTCTTCTCATCCATTGTACCCGTCCTGGCCATACCCAGCCTGCTCAGCCTGGGCCAGCACGTATCCTGAGCTCTCTCAGCCATTCTGGTCTCACTCAGTTCCTTCACACCTCTACTTTCCATCTAACCAGCCCTAACCATAGCATCCCCACCGCTGCTTCTACTAAAGGGTCCCAGCGAGATTTCCAAGAAAACAAAATCATGTGACAGTGCCTGCGGAATGGCTTCACTGAGAATGATACTACTACCTAGCTTCAGCTGGGCCTTACTACTGCTTTCCAACCCTTTCATTCAGCCCCTGTAGATTCCCTAACACACTCATCACAGTGGCCAATCCACTCTCCATGGTCTGGTGTCCTGATTCCTGAGGAAACTGAGGCCATCCCCCGTGAGTCTCCTCGGGTTCCCGCTCCCGCCTCCAGAGTCCTGTATGGTCTTGGTTCTTTCCCATCATTTCTGTCCTCAAGAATGTAGAATCCTCCCTTACTGCCAAGCTCACCTCTCCTGCTGACCTCTCCATCCCGACCCTCCTGCCTCCACTTTGGGGACCTTCCTTGATGGATTCAGTCTGGGCTCTGGCATTTTCAGCGTCTCCCCTTTGCTCACCTCTCCTCCATGTGAACCGCGTTTCTTCACCCTAGTGCTGCATCAGACCACTGCTCTTGTCTTCCTTCCCTCACATCACCACAGACACCTTTAGATTGTGGGTTTGGTTTCCTGCCACTAGCTGATAATCACCCAATCTGTTTGGCATGCTGAGGCTAGCGCGATCTAGACCAGCGGTCACCAACCGGTGGCCCGTGAGGTCCGAAAGGTTGGCAACCGCTGATCTAGACAGTGCAAATCTGACCATGTCTTCCCTGTGCCTGAAATACTTCAGTGATTCCCTTAAATTCTTTTTTTTTGTTAATAGTTTTAATGAGATATAATTCATATATATCTCATTATACAGTTCCACCCACTTAAAGTGTACATTTCATTCATTTAAAGTGTACAGTTCATTGGTTTTTTTAGTAGATTCACAGTTGTGCAGCCATCAACACAGTTAATTTTAGAATACTTTTATCACCCCAGCAAGAAGCCCTCAGCCATCACCCTCCATTTCTTCCATTCTACCCCTTCTCCCCCAGCCCCTGGCAACCACTTAATTTACTTTCTGCCTCTATGGATTTGACTGTTCTAGACATTCCATTTAAACAGGATCATACAATATGTGGTCTCTGTGACAGCTTCTTGCACTTAGCACAGTGTTTTCAAGGGTCATCCATGTTGTAGCACAGTGACTCCTGTGTGCTCCTTGGTTTAAAATCAGGCTCCCAGTGCATTTATACGTCCTGCATGGTCTGCCACTGCTCACTACCGTGTGCTTTGGCTCCAGCTAAACTCAGCTCACTGGAATGTCCCCAGTGTTCCCTTCCTGAAACACCCTTTTGCCTGGCTGACGCATGCCCTTGGGTCTCCTTCATTCACTGACCTAATGCTGTGTCCTTGGGGAAGCGTGTTCTGACCCTCGGTGCCGTCCCGCGTGCTGCAGAGCCCACCACCCGTCCTGATCAGAGTGTTTGTTGGACAGGGCTGTAATCACCGTGGACTTGTCCATGTTCACCTCCAGACCGTAGCTCGAGGGAGCTGAGTCAGCGTCCTCCCCAGCGCCTCCCTCTCGGCCCCCACAGAGTGGGTGCTCCCTGAGTCCTGACCCCTGCACCTCCTTGAAAGAGAAATCGAGTCTGGCCTTCTCCTCTTCTTTGGGATCTGGAATCTACTCTCACCACCCCCTGAACTCTCTTGAAGGTCACCAGCCACTCTGCGGTTTGTCCTCTTTTTCCTCAGTCTTGCTGCAGCATTTGCCACTGCTCAGTACCTCCTTGAAATTCCCTCCTCCCGAATCGCCTGTGACCCGGCATCTCCCCAGCTTATGTAACATTTTATTTTTCTCCTCTGGCTTCTTGTCCTCCAAGGACGGGCCTTCCCCCAGTTCTGCACGGAAACTTTCTCTCTGCTCTGCCCTCCCCTCCTGCAGCTTGACCTGTCTCCTGTGTGCAGATAAATGGTTCTCAGTCTGCCACCTGGATCCCTCTCTTGAGTGTCACATGCGTTTCCAACTGTGTGGTTGACATCCTCCCCGGCACTGTCAGTGCCTTAAAGCCCACCTGTCCGGAAGCCAGCTTATCATGGGTCACTGTGCTCGTCCCAGCCCTCCGTACTCTCAGGACTCCTCACCTGGGTGACTCTTTTTTTTAAAATATATTTTATTGATTTTTTACAGAGAGGAAGGGAGAGGGATAGAGAGTGAGAAACATCGATGAGAGAGAAACATCCATCAGCCGCCTCCTGCACGCCCCCCACTGGGGATGTGCCCGCAGCCAAGGTACATGCCCTTGACCGGAATCGAACCCGGGACCCTTCAGTCCACAGGCCGATGCTCTATCCACTGAGCCAAACCAGTTAGGGCAAGGGTGACTCTTAACACTTGCTCAATAAACAGCGGCTGACCTGAGTACCTAGAAAAGAGAATGGCTCATCTGTTTTCCCACTCATCTAACCCGCCTTCCCACCCCATCTCTCTCCACCTAGTGCTTTCATTGAGGCCATTTGTAAACACATATTGAATACCTACTGCTGTCAGGTAGTTTTTCTAAAGCACCATTCAGGTCATATTTTCTCTCTCTCCATTCACAACCTGCAGGGCTTCCCTTTGCCTCCTAAACTGGGTAGAAATTCCCCAGCTGGAACCCCAGACCGCTGGAAACAGGCGTCAGCTGCCTTTCGGCCATTTCTCTTCCATTCCTAATATTCAGGCCAAATCCCCCACCTCTCCTCTTGCACACTACACCTGTGCTGCATAATGCGCAGCCATTTAAACTTAATTAAAATTACACAAAGTTTACGATTCAGCTGCTCAGTCACGCCAGCCTATCTCAAGTGCCCTATAACCAACCACATGTGGCTGGTGGCTGGTGGCTGCCTCGCGGACAGCACAGATGGCATTCCTGTCACCACTGAACGTTCTTTGGACATTCTGTACCTTTTTGATTCTGTTCTTCTGGCTAACCCATCCTCCCACCATCTCCTGCCCTCTGGCCACCTCTGCCTGTAAAAATCTCTCCCTCCACCTGGGCTGTCCACCTCAGCTTCCTCCTCCTCCACACAACCTTTCCTGATATCCCTCTCAGACCAAGCTGCCCTCCCTGAGAGCCTTGGTCGGGTTTGGTCTGTTTCCTTTATGAAACCTACCCATTTTCCCCTCATATTGTAGCCACGCGTGTCCTTATTTCATTTCTAGCACCGAAGGAAGACTTTTTTTTTTAATCCTCACCTGAGGGTGTTTTTTTCATTGATTTATTTTTAGAGAGAGGGGAAAGGAGGGTGGGAGAGAGAGAGAGAGACGAGAGAGAGAGAGAGACAGACATTGATGTGAGACACATAGACTGGTCGCTTTCCCGCACTTGCCCAACTGGGGCCAGGGATTGAGTCTGCAACCGAAGTGTGTGCCCTTTGGTCCGTGGGCCGACGCTCTAACCACTGAGCAACCAGCCAGGGCCTGAATGGAGACCTTTTGAGGTAAAGACGATGTTAATGATCTTATTTTGTGCACAGTGGAGTGGGAGTTCCACAAACAATTGTTGAATTGAATACCTAGAAAAGAGAATGGTCCTTCTTTTATTTCCGAGATGAGCAAGCGCAGTGAATGTGTTGCCATGGCAGTTTTCCCCTTTTCTCTGTAGTCACACAGGCCTCTTCGGCGAGACCAGGCGCGCAGCGCAGCCCCCGTCCTTCGCCTGCCTGTGCAGGTGGCCACGGCGGCACATTCCATCCGAGAGCCAGTACTGCTGACACCAGGGCCGAGGAGAGCGGCTGGCTGTAGAATGCAAGCGGCCCTCTGGCCGAGGCTGTGGGTCAGCACGTAGGAGGTGGAATTTCGGGGAGGGAATAATAGACAGATAACTGAGGGGCAGGCAGAGTGCACACTACAAACCTCAGAGAAGTGACCCCAGGAGAAATGACTGGAATGACGGAGGCTAACCGCGTCAGGGAAGTGGCGAGGCTCAGATTAAAGTTGCTGACAGGCTGGGGAGCACAGTTAGACCCCGGAGCAACTTTCTGGGTGGTTTGTCACTGCCTCGCTGTGTGTGCTCATGGTTGCTTTTCACTTAGCCAAAGCCACCCGCCATGAAGAAGAGGATCGCACCCAAAACATTGGTCAGCGTGGTTCCGGGCACTTTAGGGACATTCAGATGCTGGGCTCTTTTCTCTGATTTACCTGCCCGTGGAGCTAAAGAAGTTGCTGGTTATCCATTCATTGACTGGGGTGGGGATGTCCTGAAGCCAAGAGAGTGTGTGCACACAGGTGCATGTGTGTTCTGTACGGGGTGGAAGCCTAAGAGACCAGACTAGGTTTACGAGCTCTTTGTCTTTCCAGGCTTGTGTTGCAGAGGGAGAAGCACTTCCATTACCTGAAGAGAGGCCTTCGACAGCTGACAGATGCCTATGAGGTAAATGCATTGATCAGGAGCATTTTCTATCAAATCATCAGCCAGATAGTTCTTCCTTTGTTCTATTCGAACGTAAGAGACTTATGAGCGTGACCTGCTGCAGGGTTGCGCATTGTACACCTGGCTCTGGTGGGAAGCAGGGATACGGGAACCCAGGCCCTGCGGGAAGGGCAGAGCTGGCTCTTCCTGGCCCGTCCTCCCTCAGCTCGGGCAGCACCCAGATGGGGCAGTTTTCTTCCTCTGAGATCACGGCGGAAGGGGTCACGTGCTTTCTTGTAGACACCCCTTGACAGCTAGCTAAAAGGCAGTTGTTACCTGTTCATCCCTAACCCTCTGCCCTATAAGCTGATCTAGTTCCTAAGCTGGTCAAAGGGTCAGTATGTAACTCCAGAGAGTGCTACTGCAGTTCCGTGCTGTGAGCATGCCGCTGTAAAAGTCATCTCCCTCAGCTCCCAGGGTCCCACCGAGGGCCTCGGGGAGGGGCACTGGCGGTGGAGGAGCGGAAGGGTGTGGAGTGGCAGGCAGAGGATGAGTGTGAGCAGGAGGGCTTCAGGCTTACACAGAGCGGCCCTGCTCTTAATTTGTTTTTTTATTTTGGAGTTGTACATTTGACTATTTACTACAGGGATTGACCAATGAAAATGCCCATAGACCCAAGCAGCTAGCATGACCAGGAGCAGTGGGCTGGGGAGACTGAAGCAAACCAGAAGCCCCACACTTGTATGTACTCTGTTCCTGCCCATCCCTGCAGACCCAGGTTGCCAGAGCTCTCTCTCTTTTCCCTCCAAATGAAGCCAGAAATTCGGATTGTTGTGTGAATTTCCAAATGCTTAAATGTTGCAACCAATTCCAATTAAACGGACAAACAAGCAAACAAACACTACAGGGAGCCAGCAGAACACATCCCCAGGCTAGAGCTGGCCTTGGGTTCCCATTTTTAAATCCTTGACTCGAATCCTCCATGGTTAGGGTCCAGCCAGCCCTGCTACAGTTCACACCGAATCAGCTAACAGCTCATTGAACAGGGTGCTAAAGCTTACCATGCATTATCTCATTCCTCCTTACAACGACTCCACGAGGGAGGTGAGTCTTTATTCTTCGCAGGTAAGGAATCAGGCATAGCAAGATGAAGTAATTCGTTCAAAGGCAAATCGCTAGGAAGCAGAGGAGCTGGGACTCACACACCCAGGCCGGCCAACTCCATAGCAGCTTCTTCGGGCACCACACCAGGTGGAAAGCTGGTCCTCGCACGTTTACGAAGAGGGCAGCCTGGGCAAGTGGGAGGAGCACTGGCTTGGGGGTCCAGAAACCTGCTTCTTGTCTCATCTCTGCCATTCACTGTCTTTGTAATCTAGGAAAAGTTCGTCTCTCTGGGCCTCACTTATATGCTTTAAATCTGTACCCCGGCGGCAGAAATACTACCTGCCTGCCTGGCCTTGGAAGCTCAGTGCATGTTTGTAGCTCGAATTAGGGGAACGTTCTGTTCACTGTCACCTTGGGAAGCCTTTCCCAGCGCCCCCGGGCAGAGTCCGTCTCTCCCCCGTGCTCCCTCAGGACTGCCTCTGCCCTTTCCAGCTTTTATCCAGGCGTATGTACGCACGTGTGGCTCCACCTTGTTCCAGAAAAGCAAGGTCACTTGTTCTTCTGTGTCTAGTGCCCTCTCCCTCTACAGATAACCACACACATCTTGTATTCCAAGCATCTCAAGAATAGGGGCAGAACTGAATTCATGATTGAGCCCCCAGAACCTAACACAGTGCGTGGCACCGAGTAGGTAGTTACTAAACATTGGTTTAATCAGTGACTGAGTTAATCCAGGAAACCCCTCTCTGGGATCCCGCCTCTCCTCGGGTCTACACTGAGAACACAGCAGCCCTTCCTGGCGAGCGAGAGGTGCTCTGCTCAGTCCTCCTCAGGTCGGGTTCAAGGTCAAGTTCTTTGTCCCACTGTCCTTTCTCACACGTGGTTCTTTCAGCTGCTGGCTAAGGCCACAAGGCAAAGTGTCCTTCATTCACTGATTGTGCGGAGGGTGCCCCCCTGCCCCTGCCAGGCTGCCAGCAGTGAGACAGACATCCCCTTGTCCGCCGTCTCTTGGGACGACTCTGAATAAGGGGTGTGTTTTCTCCCCGTCCCTGTGCCAGTGTCTGGACGCCAGCCGCCCGTGGCTCTGCTACTGGATCCTGCACAGCTTGGAGCTGCTGGACGAACCCATCCCCCAGATGGTGGCGGCAGAGTGAGTCTGGCTGCGGGGAGTCGAGGGTGTTCTCTGGGACTGTATTGGGAGTCTGGGGTGCTTTTTGTTTTGTGTCTGTTTTATTTACGTTAAAGGAAAAACACAGACCGCTTCCAAGAAGCCCATGCTTTTCTTGACCTCCAGTAACCTCCTGAAACTCCTCCACGTTAGAAGCCCATCATAAGCTCGTGGGTAGAAAAAGGCTTTGAACTCCCGAGGGAAGGATTCTGATTTCCTCTATGGGTTTTTCCTTTGGCTCTTGTTCTGGTCTGCGAGGAAAGTCTTCATCATCAACTCTGGGAGACACGATTCTGCCAGAAAGTACAGTATGCTTCTGTGGGAGGGCATGTGCCAACCCAAGGAACAGACAGCCTTGCCTTCCATGAACACCTCCACTGAAGCACCCCCCGCCCCCCGCCCCCAGTGCCTGGGACGGTGTCCTCTTGATGGGACTGGATGTGTTACCATCCTGGTGTGCAGATGCCCTGACTCACCGTTTTCTTAAGACTCGAGATCTAAGCAACTAAGATTCTTCCCAAACTGCTGGTGCAGATGGTGTCCTCAGGGTGGTACCTCATCCTTAGCAGCTCATCACAATTTTAAAGAAGAAGAAACTGATCATCACCCCAGTCTTGGGGATACCTGGGGGAGGGGAGGGCAGGCAGCCAGGAATCGGATCCAGCGTCCCAGTTCTCACTGAGAGAGAGCATGTCCCCTCGGCAGCTACTTGAGATCCTCCACGCCCCTTGGGGCTCCTTGTGGAGAGGAATCTGGGAGGGGAGGCCCCCCACAGCACACAGGGGTGTCTGTACCAGGATGGGTGGAGGCCAGCCGTGCCCCTCCCTGGCCACAGTGCCCTGCATGAGTCACATTGTCAGGTCAGAGGAACAGAACCGCACATTGTCTCATTCATTCTGTCTTAACAATAACCTCTCATTCTTGCCTTCCTGGGCAGGGTGTCTTGTGATGAATGTGGATAGGGAAGATAATAAAGAATTGGGCCATTAACCCTTGTGATACATAACGATGCCTTCTGAGGGAGAGGAGAAATATGCATTGTCTCCCTCCTCACGATGCGGCTACGAGCCTAGCTGCTTTTTAGCTCCAAGTAGGGTTGGAGGCAGTTCCTGCAGCAACTGGGGTTTGATTGTCAAAGTAAAGGCCCGTGTGTTTCTGAAATACCAGTTGGGGGTTGTGGCTTGTTTGGGAAGTTTCTCCCCCGCCCCCCCCCCCCCCCCCCACACACACACACACACAATCAGGATTTCGGCAGGGGAATGGATAAGTCCAACAGGAGAGAAGGAAAAGGTAAGGGGGCCTTTGTTGAGTGAAGTACAGGTGCCCCCGAAGGAGAACAGGGCCCTCTGAAGTGGAAGATCATGATGAGGGGTTCTTGGGTCAGCATCAATTTTGAGTTTTTGATGGTTGTTTTAGGTGAGGCTTTCCTGAGGAAGTAAGTGCCGGGACAGCTTTGTGGCATCTGATAGGAAGAGAGGACCCCCTTAAAGGGCTCTGACACTGACCAATTGGCGACAACCTAAACGGTCACTGTAGGGCAGTGATGGCGAACCTATGACACGCGTGTCAGCTCTGACACGCGTAGCCATTTCTGATGACACGCGGCCGCTGAGGTGGCCGCATGCCGAGGATGAAACATTTGCTGCTCCTGAGGATGAAACATTTGCGAAATAATGTTTTTTCCTCAAAGTGACACACTACCCGAGTTATGCTCAGTTTTTTTGGCGAAGTTTGACACACCAAGCTCAAAAGGTTGCCCATCACTGCTGTAGGGTTATGTAATTAAATTTTAGAAATTATGGTGTAATTTATACAATGAAATACTGTACAGCCATTTAAAAATGAAAAGTTAACAGATGCTAACCAGATTTATTGTGGTGATCATTTTGCAATATACACAAATATCAAAGTGTTATGTTTACATCTGAAACTGATGTTACATGTCAATTAGACCACAATAAAATTATATAGATAAATATATATATTTGTATGTAAAAATGTGTATATTTATATAGAGATGTTCCTGATTTAAGTGCAAAGGTGGCTTCAAAGATTTCACTTTTATAGAGTAAAAATATAGATGGTTCTATGCATGGACAAACCAGAAGGATGGATACACATGGTAGTCGTCACTTCTAGATAGTGGGGCTAAAGGTGATTTCTTTTTTTTCTAAACATATTTTCATTTTCTAAAGTTTCTACATTGAATCTTCATTGTTTTATGGTTACTGTGTTAAACCTGAAAGCTGATTTCAAGAACAACTTGATATTGAAGGGCTTCGAGTTTCTGTTCCATGGCTGCCTTAAAAGCCTACCTGTGGTTCTGTGCAGCACCGACTTAACACACTTTTCAGGACTTACTTAGAGCCTTGGCCAGGTGGCTCTGTTGGTTGGAGCATCGTCCGTCACACCAAAAGGTTGTGGGATCAATTCCCTATCAAAGCACATATCTAGGTTGCGAGCTCCATGCCAGGTCAGGGAGCATATGGGCACCAGCTGATTGGTGTTTCTCTCCCACATCGATGCCTCTCTTTTTCTCTCTCTAAAAATCAATAAAAATGTATCCTCGGGTGCTGATAATATGAACAGAGCCCCAGTAGCTCTGACCTATAAGGAAAGCAGTTTTTAGTGAGATACAGAGAAATCTTAATGACTTCTCTAAAAATACGGGATTTGTTTCTTTAGACTACCTGATATAGGATATTGCCTTCTTATTTATTTTGCACAGGGAAAAGAAATGCTTTGAAAATGGGGACAGGTTTTTTTCTTCATACAAATATTAAGGTGACCTAGAGGCTGAGTTTCGCTCTGGAATTTTATTATTTCCTGCCCTCTTTTCTCCCCACTCCCTCATCTAGTCTCTCTCTCTCTCTCTCTCTCTCTCCTCTCTCTCTCTCTCCCTCTCTCTCTTCCCTCTTTCCTATTTTGTTCACTGTTGTGACTCTATTTGTTTAGGGAACAAAATGCCACGCTGAGTTCCCTCTAGTGGACAAAATCACTTTTGTCAGCTGCTGTGACTGCTGATCGAAGCCAGCAATGTCGTTTTTTTTCCTTTTTTTTCTGCTGTTGGTGTGAGACCCCTCAGGAGCAATATATTCATCGGTAGGAATTTAGCTTGCCTCTCTTAAGAGATTGTACCCACAAATGTAGATGTGTTTACCTTAAATAAATTAGTATTTTGGAACCAGACTAAGGACATTTGCTTTGTTCGTGATTTTAGCCCTGAAGGGAGCAACCCCATGCTTTGTTATGGAAAGCCGCGTTCACGAAGGGCACGAACAAAATGAAGACCGTGGGGGGGGGGGGGGGGGGAGGGGGGACCAGTGCCCTGTTGAGTTAGGCTTTTAGCTTCCGTAAGATCTAAAACTCGTCTTTAACTTGAAAATCGTTTTAGGACTCTTTGCTTATAAAATTTTTCCAAAGATTAAATTTTCACGTGTCAGTAAATAACTCTTTAAGTATTTTTTTTTCCTTTTAATTTTTAAGTATAAATACGATTTGTTTCTTTACCTTTTAGTCAGGACACCTCATTTGTCTTCTGGGCATTTTGTTTTTGGCCAGCAGCACCAGGCATCTAGTGGGTGGAGGCCAGGGATGCTGCTAACCCTCCTCCACAGGACAGACCCCCCCACGAGGAGTTATCCAGCCCAATATGTCGTAAGGCCAAGGTGGAGAAACCCTGCTGTCCAATCACCACCTTCAGACTTGACCACACGTCCAAACTGCAGACCCAGAGGCCTGCCGGCCCCGGTGCGGAGTCAGAGGACCTGCCCCACTCTACAGGCAGCCCGGCCCCGGGGTCACCTAGGGAGCTGCTGCCTCTCACCCGTTCATTGCTGCCCCAACCAGGGCAGGAGTTTTCCTCTCCCTCGTCGTGCGGAGCCGAAGCTGTTTTACAGCTTGACGTCTGAAAGACTTGGCGCTAGAAGAAGCTTGGTGTCCACTCCTGCCTCTTGCAGATGTTAAGGCATCTGCTCCTGGGCCGTTCCGCTCAAGGGTGACTGTTCCTCTTTCCAAAGCTGTAATCTTCGTGACTTATTCTAGACCTACCGTCCGAATGTGGTCACTTACTCTGGTGTCGCAGTTTTTCTGAACGTCTAACCTAAAATCTTGCTGCAAATTAGCTTCCATTTTTGTTTATTTACCAGGAAGCTTGTATAATTACCCTTTATGTGTTTGAGGTATGTGGCTGGGTAGCTTTCTACTGTGGTTGCCTGTAATATTAAGCCTTTTAATCCTTTTTATATTTAGCCACTTTTACGACTCTAATCTGAACTTCCTTTGAGTTGGAAAATGGAGGCTTGAGTCAGATACAGTTCCGACGAATAATGCTTTTAACCGGCATTTTTGTTATTGTTCACAACTCACGGACCCTATCATCTGGTCCTTTGTCTGCTATATTCTTAAGTCCTTTCCCCTCTTATGTTTATACACTTGACTCATCCCCCACTCCTGCTGTCCCCTAAATACATATATTACTACTTGCACCTAATTTATTTGTTTTATTCTTATTGGCTTCTGTTTTTTTGTGTGTGTTTTTTGTTGTTGTTAATTCTCACCCGAGGATATTTTTTCCATTGATTTTTAGAGGGAGTGGAAGGGAGGGGTAGCAACAGAGAGAAACATGGATTTGAGAGAGACACGTCAATTGGTTGCCTCCCACACTCGGGGACTGAACCTGAGACCCTTCAGTCCGAGGGCCGGCGCTCTAACCACTGAGCAAACCGGCCAGCGCTGTGTATTCTTTACCAGCTCTCCAGTGATTCTGATACACACATTTTGAGTTTGAAAATCCCCGATCTAGAAGATAGTTTCCCACGTTGTTGGTACTTGTCATGTAATCTGGAGTGAAATGCCTTGCTGGTTTGAAACCAAACTGATCCATTAAATCTTTTAGTTGTATGACTAAATGAATGATTTGTGAATAACTGTTTTCCACAGAGTGTTAGTGGGTGAACTTCTGGTTTCTAGGATAAGTCTTTCTCCCTCTTTTGATCAAGTGTCATTCACATTTTGGTTTTCTGAATTGCCAAGGATTCTGCTGAGGACAGCTGGTAGCTTCACGGCCAGGTTGCCAGTTCCTTGAGGGGCAGGGCTTCTGGATCAGAATGTTCCGTAATGCGGAAGTGGCTGAGAGTCAAGCAAAGCCCAACCCCTGTGCCCCAGCACAGCCCCGGGGACAGTCAGACGCAGCCCGTCAGCTGATGGGGGTTGGCATGGAGGGATGGCTGAGAGGTGTCTGGTACATTCCGATCCCGGCTCATTCCAGACTTTTCAGGCTGCAGGGTCAGGAGGGTTGCACTTGGCATGACTCTGTCTTGGGAGCTGGGGAAGGGAATGGTAACTAGGTGACCCTTCTTTGTCCTCTTGAACGTGCTAAGTTTTCATAGCAACTCAAACCCTTTGTGACATAGAATACTTTTTATATGCGAGTGCAGCCAGCCTTTGCTGGGACATGTGTTTATTAGCTATTTGCTCCTGGGAAATGCGACAGAGATTAGGAATGGTTTGGAAAATATGTTAGGAACAAACTCATTTTCTCTATGAAAAGTGATTGCTATCAACGACATGCCGCAACGCTGTCTTCCCTCTCTGATTATCAACTTCAGTTTCGATCCTTTTGTTCCTTACAGTAAAATTTTAGGGGCAAATGGAATTTACTGTGTATTGTTTTCGACCTGTGACGATTTCAGGACTCCCAATAGTGAGTCAGCCGAATTTTCTATTGCTGTCCCAGCCCAGATAATGGGAGATCGGAAATCAAATACGTTGAGGAAAAGCAACAATAAACCGAGTCTCGGTGGAGATGAACTGGACTCCATGCGGTCTCTCTGGCAGCCGCTGATAAGAAATTATGACGTGAAAACCCGGGAGAAGGCTGCCTGAGCACTAGGAGGACACAGATCTGCAGTTTGTTCCCTTAAACAGAGGCCCGTCCTCAGAGGAAGTCTGTGACCTCAGCTGAGTCACGGGGGAACGACTGGATAACCAGGACTTTCCTGGGGCACCCCCTTCTGGTGAACCTCAGAGGACCTGGGTCAGATAGGGGCTTTCTGGGTTTCACCTGAAGCAAGAATGAAACTTCTGGGCAAACTGACGCCAGGTTTGGAGGCAGGAGCTCGACGGCCAGCCCTCACTAGACAGCTTCTCTCGGTGAGGGAACTGGAGCCGGGATTAGTGTGAAAACTCTGCTGGACCTACAGACCAGGGTGCGTCTGTGGCCCGAGTCAGCAGAACACACAGGTTTCCACCACTGGGATGCACGGTTCTCTTAACCATGGCGCAGACTCCACAAAAGCTGGTTTCTTGTCAGTTAAGGAATAGCAGTCAGTAGCCCACTGGGGCTTAGGTGGCAGTGGGAATGAGCAGGCATCTCTTTGAATATTCTTGGGGGGGGAGTCTCGGGGGGGGGGGGGGGATCTGGACCTGGGTGCTTAGTGTGGACAGGAGCAGTAGAGCACCAGCATGAAAAGGTGGGAGGGATGTGGTCAGGAAGCGTGGCAGTTCCCCCAGCTCCGGGAAAGGCTGTTCCTTCCTGCCCAGCCTATGTTCTTCCTTCATGAATAGGCCAGTGCTTAAATGTAAAACTCAGATGGGAGAGCACACAATACTGATGATGGCAGGGTAAGGGTTAGGCCTTTTGCAAGGTGCAACTATGTTTTGTTTTGTCTATTTTATATATATATATATATTTTTAATATATTTTATTGATTTTTTACAGAGAGGAAGAGAGAGGGATAGAGAGTTAGAAACATCGATGAGAGAGAAACATCGATCAGCTGCCTCTTGCACATCCCCTACTGGGGATGTGCCCGCAACCAAGGTACATACCCTTGACCGGAATCGAACCCGGGACCTTTGAGTCCGCAGGCCGACGCTCTATCCACTGAGCCAAACCGGTTTCGGCCTATTTTATATTTTATCTTGTTCTATTTTATTTTACTTTGTAATCCTCACCAGAGGACATGTTTGAGGGGTGCAGGGAGAGGAATATCAATGTGAGAGAGAAACATCAATTGGCTGCCTTCTGTATGTGCCCTGACCAGGGGCCAAACCTGCAGCCCAGGTATGTGCCCTGACTGGGAATTGAACCCATAGCCTTTTGGTGCACAGGACCTTGCTCAGCCAACTGAGCCACACTGGCTGGGAGGGTTTAACTATTTTAAATATATATTCAAGAAGTAGGAGGAGAAGTTGTTTTTCTTTTTTCCTTCTGAAAAGGCACGGATCTGGTAGAATTTGGTGTTTTGAAATGAATGCTCTCTGACTTTGCTTTTCCCTTTGGCTGTGTACCTAGTGTGTGTCATTTCCTGGAGCTGTGTCAAAGCCCAGATGGCGGCTTTGGAGGGGGCCCTGGCCAGTACCCACACCTTGCACCCACATATGCAGCAGTCAACGCACTATGCATCATTGGCACCGAGGAGGCCTATGACGTCATTAACAGGTACAGCCAAAGCCAGCAGTGACGGGAACGCAGAGGGCTCCCCGCCGGCGGACGCTACACTGACCATTGCCCTCTCCTGCCTCTCTCCCATTCCTTTCTCAGAGAGAAGCTTCTGCAGTATTTGTATTCTCTGAAGCAACCTGACGGCTCTTTTCTCATGCACGTTGGAGGTGAGGTGGATGTGAGGTGAGTGGGGCCTTCTCAGGCTGCTGCATCAGTAGGTTCCAGAGCTCACCTGCCATGAGAGATGCCAAACCCAAGCACCAACATGGCAAAGCTGCTGTGTTGTCACAGACTGACACGCAGAATGACGTGTGGGTGACACGGTATTGCAATCACAGATGATACCGAGGTCCTCAGTGTGATGGTCACTCGACTCCTTTTATGTAAATATCAAAATAGAAGCAAGACAGAAACAAAATCAACTGCTCTTATTAAAAGTTAAAGATACATTGATTTGGTATAAGATGATATACCATAATCCTATCTAATAAAAGAGTAATATGCAAATTGACTGTCACTCAAGACACAAGATGGCCGCCCCCATGTGGTCAAAGATTGCTTCCCCTATGTGGACACAAAATGGCCACCACAAGATGGCTGGCAGGGAAGGGCAGTTGTGGGCAGTTAGGGGAGACCAGGCCAGCAGAGGAGGGCAGTTGGGGGGGACCCAGGCCTGCAAGGGAGGGCAGTTGGGGGGGACCAGGTCAGCAGGGGAGGGCAGTGGGAGGGACCAGGACTGCAGGGGAGGGCAGTTGCGGGGGGACCAGGCCAGCAGGGGAGGGCAGTTGTGGGCGATCGGGCCAGCAGGGAGGTCAGTTAGGGGTGACTGGGCCAGCAGAGGAGGGCAGTTGGGGGAGACCAGGCCAGCAGGGGAGGGCAGTTCGGGGGAGACCAGGCCTGCAGGGGAGGGTAGTTGGGGGGGACACCCAGGCCTGCAGGGGAGGGCAGTTGGGAGAGACCAGGCCTGCAGGGGAGGGCAGTTAGGGGTGACCAGGCCAGCAGGGGACAGCAGTTAGGGGTGACCGGGCCTGCAGGGAAGGGCAGTTAGGGGCAATCAGGCCGGCTGGGGAGCAGTTAGGCGTCGATCAGGCTGGCAGGGGAGTGGTTAGGAGCAATCAGGCAGAGGCAGGCGAGCAGTTGGGAGCCAGCAGTCCTGGATTGTGAGAGGAATGTCCACTGCCTGTTTAGGCCCGATCCCAGTACGATCGGGCCTATACGGGCAGTCAGACATCCCTCAAGGAGTCCCAGATTGGAGAGGGTGCAGGCTGGGCTGAGGGACACACACCCCCCGGGACTCTAGTATATAATAATCATATAGTGTCATACGGTCCTTCATCTCTCTGGAATAGAAGGGAGAAAAACGCCCAGAAGGGACTTAGCAAATATTTTGGCATGAATTTGATGAAATCATGACAATGTTAAACACCTGAGTGAGAACTGCTCCGGGAGGTGCAGAAACCCTTACGGGCCAGTGGAGTGAAGGGAAATAGACTTGCATTAACGATTGGAACCAATTGGTGCCACATTATTATTTAACTCAAGAATTGTCTGATGTACCTAGCAAGCAGCTTACTTACCTGCCAGGTGGTTGCTCATAAGCATATAGAGAATTTACTGAGCAAATCATTTCTCAACGGCAGCGGATCATTGAGATTTTATACCCAAGTCTTATGACTTAGTCTGAGAAATACATTTTTATGAGGTTTCTATTTCAAAGCCATCTTATTGCCTATTTGTAAATATGTTTTCTTCTACACGAGTTGATTAATACTCTGGCTTAACCACTGGCTTGGAAGTAGCTGGGAAGAAAAGAGCGTGCCAGTTGTGGAGCATAAACTACATGCAGATAAGGCAGGCAGCCGGGCCGTGGAGGCCTTCAGTAAAGGATTTTCTTCTCTCTGTCACCTGTCTGTTCCAACCAAAAAAGCAGCTTATGTACCTACTGGAAAGCTGTTTCTACTCATGACACTTCTGACCCTGGGTGTGTGTTTTCCCTCATATGAAACAGTTCTGACATGGACGACCCAGAGTTAGGACAGACGCCACAGGTTAAGGGCTCAGACGCACAAGGCTGCTGCCACTTCAAACACCAATCACAAGTATTTTGTCCCCAGGTTACCCATACTCTTGCCCGTCTTGGCTACAAATTGGGGGTTCCCATGATGCTTCCTTAGATTCAATAATTTGCTAGAATAGCTCACGGAACTCAGGGAAACACTTGACTATTGCTGGCTTATTCTAAAGGATACTATAAAGGATACAAATTAACAGCCAGATGAAGAGGTATATCTGGCGATGTCTGGAAGGTTCAGAGCAGGGAACTTCTGTCCCCATGAAGTTGGGGTGTGCCACCCCGTGGCAGGCACATGATGTGTTCGATCACCCAGAAGCTCCCCCAAACCCCACATTTAGGGTTGTTATGGGGGTTCCATTAGGTAGGCACGATTGATGAAATCATTGGCCAGTGGTGCTTAATCCAGTCTCCAGCCCCTTTCCTCTGAAAGTCCCAGCCTTCTCATCCCCTAGTTCCTTCCTCCGGCAACCAGCCCCTTCCTCCGGGAGCCCCCTCAGGTATGGCTGAACGGGGCTTGTTATAAATCACAGAAGACTGTCCCATCACACCTGTAACTCAGGAATTGGGGAGAAGACCCAATAGCTTTCCTGTACCACAGTATCTCAGTATCGTCGTTAAAGAGACACTGAGGCACATGAAACAATTTTAAGAGTTTATTTGAGCAAACATCTATTTGAATTAGGCAGCGCCCAATCTAGCAAACAGAAAGGAGCTCCAAGGAGCTGCACAAAGCGACAGCTTTTATGGGCGGGAGGGGTCAGCGCCACGGAAGGCACGCCAGGCAGAAAGCAGGTTGGTTATTGCAGCGTTCCTTTCCTTTAGAGCTGGCAGGACTGTATCAGGCAGACAACCTAACGAGGACTGACCAGGCGACTCCTGATTGACTGGTTTAAGATGCCGTTTTTGGGAGAGCGGAAACTAACTAAGTATTGGTTTAGCAAACGTGACTCCGTTTGGGGCCTCTCACCTTGTTTGTAACATTGTGTAGGCCAACAAAGCCAATCTAACTATTGAAGAAAAGCAATACAGCATTGTGTTGATACTTCTTAAGGAAAAGTTCAAAGATGTTTTTTCCCTTCGAAGTCACTACATTTTCATACCTGTTCTGTAGACATTCCAATCAAATATGCAGTCTTGAAACTTAACTTTCTAAAAACTCCCTGCGATTATTAGGCAAAAGCAAGCAAACCCTGGCAAGATCGCTTTGGCATTTTACCCCATACCTAGGAGACAGAGCATAGGGTGTGTTCCAGAAAGAAGTTCCGTGTTGCTGAAGCGTAGGGGCCCCGTGGGGCAGTGGGAGACTGGGGGCTGCAAGGGCCGGTGGGAGCAGGTGAGGGTTCTGAAGTCTTCCGAAGCCTGGAGTTTATTTTAAGGGCAGTGGGAAGCCACTGACACCTTGGAAGTAGGGAGTGATGTGATCCGTACATTATTAGTTCCCCAGGTGTAATGAACAGGTTGTAGTATTTTAGCAAAAGCCTTCTGGTTTCAGGACTGGAGGGCGGAAGACCGGACAGGGGACTGATCCAGGTAAAGGTGTCTTGGGTTTGGGTGATAGCGGCGTGGATGGAGAGCAGTGGACAAATTTGAGGGATGTGATGGCTGGATGGAGGGAGAGAGGGAGAAACGGCACCAGAAAGATGTATTTTGCTCCCTCCCCGTCTCCATGTGAGAGCCAGGACTAGCGAGTGGCTCCTGGCATCCCTTCTCGGTTCTTCCATTTGGGAGAGGCGGTCTACGATTCTGGCTGCCTCCCTGCCTCCACAGTTACATTAGGATTCAAGAGCAAATGCTCGGGAACCCCTGGGAGAGGCTCGAGGCCTGAAGGAAATTAGATCAGACCTTCGAAGTTAGCCCTTGGTAGACGATAACATTTGGCACATAGGACCCAGGAGCTTCTGGTGCCTGCTGGCATAGCTCAGCCTCTGCGTGCCTTTGGCCGGCATGAGCAGGCTGATAAAAATGCTTGCAGGATAATAATGCTTTCGGCTTCTGCAGAGATCTCCTTGCAATACCTCAGTCAGTTTGACTTACTATTGCGAATGATATGGAGACTAGGCCCTTCCCATTCCTCCCTGTTATCCTTTCTTAAGAGGCCTTGGGAAAAGGCCTTGTAAGCAGAATTAGAATTTTGGTCTTCAACATAAAATGGAGCGGAGATGCTGACTATTTGAAAAGACAGTAGGAGGGGAGAACAGACAGTTTGTAGACATGTTCCATAATAGAGGGCGAAACTGAAAGTAAATGTGTCCCGAGGAGAACTGGGGCTGGCAGAACTACTCCAAATAAAGCAGGATAACATCAAAAAAATTAAAAGGCGTGCTCTTTCTTTTTGATTTAGAAGTGTGTGTGTGTGTGTGTATGTGCTGGTTGGTGCTTGAAATCAAAGTTTTTTTGTTTTTTTTTCCTCCGTCTGGAGGCCCAAGGAATGTATCTGAGTGGGCCCATCCATTCCTCTCTAATCTAAGCAGCCATCAAGGTCTGGTGGCCTGCATTGCAATGTGTGCATTGCAGAAAAAAAAAAAAAATACAGTTCAGCTTTAACGTGTCCATGCCACAAACACGGAAATCCTGGATCTAAAACAATACTGACATCTGAGAGAGTGAGCATATCAGGAATGCCTGAATGACACCAGGGAATTTTGGAGCAAAATTCACTTTTGACATGAGTTGAGATGGCTGTTATTTCCTGTGATGTCGAGTTGACCATGTGGAGGTCGGGAGAATAGAATGTCATGTTCTTTCCCGGGAGCCATGCTGTGAGCAACTCTATCCAAACAGAATGTCAAACCTCTCAGCTGGAGGCCCGGGAGGACTGACCCGGTGCCAAGGGTGAGGACAGGAGGTGATTACAGCTTACGAGGCAAAGGGAACAATCTGCCCAAGAAGTTCGGGAGCCTTATTTAGGCTCTTCCACAAAGCCTAACGCTCCCCCTCTATTTCTGTCCTTGCAGAAGTGCGTACTGTGCCGCCTCCGTAGCTTCCCTGACCAACATCATCACTCCAGACCTTTTTGCGGGCACTGCTGAATGGATAGCCAGGTGAGAGAAGCTGGGATTTGTCCTGGCCTCTGAGACAGCAGGTGGTCAGAGGACTTCTGAAAAATAAAGGCAATGAAAAAAGACTGGAAGGAAAAGTTAAATTACAAGAGATCCATTAGGGTTGTAGCATTGTGCGTTTTAGAATTACTTTAAAAGTTTTCTTTTCCCCCAGATTTCTTTGATGTTGTATTCCAGTTTAGATTGGCAAAGATCGAAAACTTGGTTAGACAGTAATGGTGGGAGTTCAAATGGATTTATCCAGTTTGGAGAGCAATTTGATAATATCTCCAGGTAGCCCTTGCTGATGGACCCAGTGATTCCACTCCTGCAGAAACTCTCACTCAGATGCATGAAAGAGGCAAACATAGGTCTTGTTTATAACAGCAAAAAGCTGGAAACAGGTTAAATGGTCGTAAGTACGAGATGGAGAAGTAATTTTTGTACAGGCACATTGGAATATACTATAGCCGTTAAAACGAATGAACGAGAGCTGCATGTATCAATATGGACAAATCTCAAAAACAGTGTTGAGTAAAAAAAGGGGGAGGATGTTAAAACATGCCAATCGGGATATTTACTTAACATTTTAAAATATGCAAAACAATTCTATATTGTTTATGGGAAGAATCACATTGTTAACAATGTAAAAGCATGCATGGGAGCCCTGGCCAGTGTGGCTCAGTTGGTTGGGCGTCATTCCGCGCCGCACATTGAAAGGTTGCCAGTTTGATTCCCAGTCAGGGCACTTGCCTGGATTGAGGGCTCCATCCCGGGTAGGGGGCATGCAGGAGGCAGCTGATCAAAATTTCGCTCTCACATTGATGTTCCTCTCTCCCTCCCCCTTCCTCTCTCTCTAAAAAAATAAATTTAAAAATCCTTTCTAAAAGTTATTTAAAAAAACCCCACATGCATAGGAAACTTACAGAACAAATTCAGGATAGTGGTTACATCTGGGGAGAGAGTAAAGGAAATGAGGTCAGGGGAGGTCTGCACATCTCCCCGGAAGACTTCAACTGTATCTAATTGTTTCTTTAAAATATTTCTTAAAAACCCTGAAATGTACATGAGTAAATTAAAGGTAGGTATTAGATACATGTATGTTCCATGTATTATTTCCTATACTTTCCTGGATGCTTCAAATATTTCATCATTAAAAAATAGAAAACAAACTCTAGCCAGTTTGGCTCAGTGGATAGAGTATCGGCCTGTGGATGGAAGGGTCCCGGTTGATTCTGGTCAAGGGCACATGCCTAGGTTGCAGGGGGCATGCAGGAGGCAACTGATCAATGATTCTCTCTCATCATTGATGTTTCTATATCTCTCTCTTTCTCCCTTCCTCTCTGAAATAAATAAAAATACAGTATATTTAAGAAAAAGAAAACAAAAGGTATAGTAGATACATATTTATATTATAGAAAGATATCCAAACTGTATGGTTTTTTTAATATTTCAATTTTTATCAAAGTAATAGTACTATGAAAATATAATTTACAGCTAAACCAGATGATATACTATTTATTTTTTAATATAACTTCTATTTTCTTAGAATTAATCATTACTTCTTTTTAAGAATGTATGTATCATGAATTCATTCCCCCAAATTACTCTCAATGCAGTCAAGCACTTCAGATAATGTATTCATTCCCTTTTGTGTGCGTGTGTGTGTATTTGTGTAGTTGTGCGCACGTGTGTGTTTTAGTCATCCCACCTGGAGCCCTCTGCCCTCCTGCTTGTATCTGGACAGATTGCTCTCAGCTTGCGCACAGCGGGCATCCACCAGCTTCCTTTCAGCACGAAATTCACTTCACTCCTCTCCTTTGTCGAAGCCCTGTCCTCCTTTCTCTTGGTTTACTAACTCATGTTAACAAAGCACATACTCAATAAATCTTCCAAAAGAGCAATTGGTGATACATTTTTTAAAAGTTTCAAATTAAATTGATTGGGGTGACATTGGTTATGGTGATACATTTTTAAAAATATATATTTTTATTGATTTCAGAGGGGAAGGGAGAGGGAGAGATAGAAACATCAATGATGAGAGCGAATCATTGATTGGCTGCCTCCTGTACGTCCCACACTGGGGATCGAGCCTGCAACCAGGGCATGTGCCCTGACCGGGATTCAAACCGTGACCTCCTGATTCATAGGCCAATGCTCAACCACTGAGCCATACCAGCCAGGTGGTGATACATGTTGTAAGATTTTACATATAACTGTTTTAGTCTCACATTTGATTAGTAGTTTATTTGGTTAGAGATTTCTAAATTGGAAATTATAAATTGTATTCCTTCAGAATTTTTAAGTATTGTTCCATTATCTTCTGGCTCCCAGTGTCATTGTTAAAATTGGTTATTTTTATACTTTTTTTTTGCTCAGTTGAAATTTTTTTATTCATTACAAGTATATTTTTCTTCACTTCACTGAAATAAATATATAATACCTGCTTCAAAAATCATTCTCTGGTAATTTTAATATCAGGGTATATTTGAGTTAATATGTCACACTTTCCTGATTCTACATATGTCAAGTACTTCTATAGTCTTTGAAATGACTGTGTAGTACCCTGTTGTACAGATACACAAGGTTTTATATAATTAGTCCCTTACTGTTGAGCTTCCATGTTGACACTAATATTTTACGGTTATGTAAATATATAATATAGTAAAAATTCTTAAAATCTGATCTTTGGAAACACTCTTATTTTATATGATTAATTACTAGAAATGACCCTATATTTCTGGGCCAAAGATTATGCATGTTTTAATGCCTAGAAAACATACTCTTAATATATAGTCTAACCTCAAATTACAATAATAGTAGTAAGAATAAACGAGTAATTTGAATACATAAGAAACTATAAATTAATAAGTAAGTTATTATGGCCCTAACTGGTTTGGCTCAGTGGCTAGAGCATCGGCCTGTGGACCGAAGGGTCTTGGGTTTGATTTCGGTCAAGGGCATGTACTTTGGTTGCAAGGTACTCCACAGCCCAGGCCCTGGTCGGGGCTCATGCAGGAGGCAACCAAACGATGTGTTTCTCTCAGATCAATATTTCTCTCTGACTTTCCCTCTCTCTTCCACTCTCCCTAAAAATCAATGGGAAAATATCCTTGGGTGAGGATTTAAAAAATAAAAATAAAAAATAAGTTATTTTTTATAATAACTTATAAAAAATAATAAAAAGAAAAAATAAGTTATTTTGAATAGTTATAAAGGCATACATGTTTACTATAGAAACTCTTGAAAATACAGAAAAATAGGAAAAATATCAGCAATAGACCTGTACTAAAAGATAACCAGAATTAGCAATTATTTGTCAATTTTATAACTTTTTTCCAAAAAGTAATGCTTTGAGGTGCTGTGTTTGTTACATAAGTAGACTATTTCTGAGTTTCCTTTTTTGGTGGTGGTGGGAGGAGGCATTTCCAAAAGTTAATTAGGTGACATCTTTCTATTCATAGTTGTGGTTTATGCCTTAATGTGAGCGAACGCATTCTTTGCCTCCCAGGGTCCTACATGTGTACCCATCCACTCAGCTCGGCCTCTCATTGGTTGACACTGATCCCCTAATCTCCCTTTCTCAATCTTCTCCCAGGTGTCAGAATTGGGAAGGTGGCATTGGTGGGGTGCCAGGGATGGAAGCCCACGGAGGCTACACTTTCTGTGGCCTGGCCGCACTGGTCATCCTCAAGAAGGAACGTTCCTTAAACTTGAAGAACTTATTGGTAAGTGTCTGTTGATCCATCTTCCTCCCAGGCCCTCAGGCCCCAGTGATGTGACTACTCAGACAGGCTCGTGGGAAGGTCTGGCTCTTGGCAGGTGGATAACTCCTGCTTTGAGCTTGTGAACCAGAAGTGCTGTAAAGCAAGCATGTCAAATTCGCGGCCCAAGGGCCGCATGCCTCGGTTATTTGGCCCTTTGAGTTTGACATGCTTGCTGTAAAGCTTTAGAGAGAGTTGCTAGAGCACTCACGCTGCTCTGAGGAAGTGGAAGGAGTGGACAGCTGCTCTCAGTTTCAGCTCCCTTCTGCCTGCCCGCCCGTCTTCCTGCTCTGAACTTTCTACGTGGTGCGTTAGGCCAACTCCAGCGTTTTCTTGAGTCCCTCAGACATCTGGGATGAGCCAGAGTACCTTCCCCAGACTTCCAAGAAAAACGTAGCTCCAGTCTCTTAAAATTAGGGGTTATCATATGTCTTAGAATATCCTAAGAGAAGAGTTTATGTGAAGCTTTGAGGCATCTTGAAGCCAAGCTTTTATTACCTACCACGCTATGTGAACACTCAGTAACCAAATTTAAATTTGCTGGGCAGAGCTGGGTAATTGCATTGAGCAGGCGGCCCACACATTTATATCTCGACTCCAAGCTCCTGACCAATATTCAGAATGAACTCAGAAAACGGTCAGCTTCAAGGAGCCACTAGATTATAGTTAAATTATCATTGGAGACCTTGTGCACAAACCCCCTCCCCGCCCCCCCCCCCCACAGCCACCCAGGAGATGTCTTTGGGAAGCGTTTACTCTCTGATCATGACCTTACAGCAAACCGCTGCAATTGACAGTCATCTTTTCTCCCCAAGTTCATATGTCAGGTTCCTATCGTGGGACCCATCGAGAACTTCCTAGAGACTCTCTGTTACACTGTGTAGGGATATGACCAGCAGCGTTTTGTCTTCCTCCTTAGGGACCTCCTAAAGCATACTCTTCGAAGGCTTTTAAAGGCTTGAAGGTTCATACTGAAATGGCCAACTTTTAAAAAAATATATTTTATTGATTTTTTTACAGAGAGGAAGGAAAGAGGGATAGAGAGTTAGAAACATCGATGAGAGAGAAATATCGATTAGCTGCCTCCTGCACACCTCCTACTGGGGATGTGCCCGCAACCAAGGTACATGCCCTTGACCGGAATAGAACCTGGGACCCTTCATTCCGCAGGCCGATGCTCTATCCACTAAGCCAGGGGTCGGCAAACTGCGGCTCGCGAGCCACATGCGGCCCTTTGGCCCCTTGAGTGTGGCTCTTCCACAAAATACCACAGGCCTGGGTGAGTCTATTTTGAAGAAGTGGCATTAGAAGTTTAAGTTTAAAAAATTTGGCTCTCAAAAGAAATTTCAATCGTTGTACTGTTGATATTTGGCTCTGTTGACTAATGAGTTTGCCGACCACTGCTCTAAGCTAAACCAGTTAGGGCTGAAATGGCCAACTTTGTGCATTGACTCTGAAATCCACTAAAATCTGATTACTAACAACACATGAAATGTAGAACTTCCATTTCTCTCCCAGATAGAACTTTATTTCTCTCCCAGGCAGAAATAAAGAATATAATTAGCAAATGCCTCAGTTACAAATATTCTAGATTTGGACCCTGTCTCTACCACTTCCTAGTGGCCTTGGGAAACTTGTCCAATCTGTTTCAGCTTCAACTCCCCTCCCCCGTCTCTATAAGGTAGAGATAATAGTTCCTTGAGGGTTAAAGGAGTGAACATATATAAACAGCCTGGCACCTAGTAGGTGCTCATTGAATGTTAGTGTCCTTACCAAACTACTCCCTCCCCTCCACTTGCTTTGGGAGAAGTAGGCCCTATAGCTAAAGGATGTTATATGGTCAGTAGAATGAACCCATGGGCTTAGACCCTGGAAAATATTTTAGTTTGGCTTAAAAACACTTCATCTGTGGGGTAAGTAAAATGAAGAATGGACTTCCCATGATAGTGCCAGTTATCTCTTTTCTTCATTAAATGGCATCATCCCTAAGGCACTGGTTCATTTAAGACAACTGGGGATATACTAGTGCCTACATCTGCAGTGCAATTTACTTATTTATTTATTTTTTTTTGGTCTTTCTTTTAAGAACTTGGGATTGTGGCTTTCTGAGTGGGTGTTGCCTTAAACCAGGGGTCCTCAAACTTTTTAAACAGGGAGCCAGTTCACTGTCTCTCAGACCGTTGGAGGGCCGGACTATAGTTTAAAAAAAAACTATGAACAAATTCCTATGCACACTGCACATATCTTATTTTGAAGTAAAAAAACAAAACAGCAAAAACACCCGCATGTGGCCCACGGGCCGTAGTTTGAGGACGCCTGCCTTAAACAGGGATATCATCTAAACTCTACAACCGTTAACTTAAAGGAGGACTGGAATCGCTGCGCGCCCCTCCCCCCCCGCCTCCCCCGTTCCCCCCCTCCCCGTTCTGTGTGGCTACTTTCAAGAACTCAGCCTAGTAAGAATCTAGGGACAGGGAAATACCCTACTCTGTACTGTTTAGTTACCATGGCAGCTGTGGAAGCCGATGGCTGGTGGCTGCAACTGGCTTGCAGGGCGGGGAGGGAAATGGAAATGCCATTATCTGCTCAGCCAGTTGGTTCTGCTCATTCCTAGGGGCCCAACCTGTGACTATCTGGATCTTAGTAGGCAAGCGTGTTTAGAGAGCTTGGGAGATAAGCGAGGAATGGTAATATCATGTGACCACTGAGTGACATCAAGAGCCATTTTACAGGTCCAAAGTAAAAGATTTTCTTCTATCAGTCAGCCAGGTTCCCTGGAGAGAGGCTAGACTGGACACAGCCATGATCAGCCATCAGAGCCGCAATCGGTCGTTGGGACTAATGGCTTCTGCTTCCATTCTTGCGAGGGACTTGCTTAGAGACCTGGGATGAATTTCCTCAGGAGCCAAGTAAAAGTCAGGAACAGTTTGAGACCATCGGATGGGATGTAGCACAAAATTCCATTTATCTGCTTTTAATGAACTTCCCTGAGCAGGGGACGCGGTTAGAAATGAGTTCCTGGTGGTCTCGCCTTCCGTGTCCCAGCGAAGCCCCGTTTATTGAGAGACATTTGCAGATCTCCTTACAAGCCAGCGTGGCCTTTTCATCCTCTCAGCACCGGAACCCACTTGAACCTGGGAAAAGGCCGTTAATTGTGTTAGGCTCGAGCAGAGATCCATGCTGGTTGCCTCGAAAGGGTGGGCTTACGCGCTCCACTTGAGGTCTGAGGTCAGAGGGGAAAGAGGTAAGAAGCCCAAGCACCAGAGCTGTGAGCACCAGGAAGCTAAGAGACGGGAGCCCTCCCTCCCCGATCGGCCTCTGGAGCTGGTCTTGCTGGACTTCGTGTCTCCTTTAGCTGACGGCCGCCTCTCCCTCTTTGTCTCTTTCTCAGCAATGGGTGACGAGCCGGCAGATGCGGTTTGAAGGTGGGTTTCAGGGCCGCTGCAACAAGCTGGTGGACGGCTGCTACTCCTTCTGGCAGGCGGGGCTGCTGCCCCTCCTCCACCGCGCGCTGCACGCCCAAGGTGAGCCGAGCTGCTGGCGAGGGCGAGATGGTGTCCTGGGCTGCTAACCAAGCCGCAGAGCCAGCGTGCATTTCCAAGGGGTTGAAATAGCTCGGTCTGTCCTGGATTTCGAGTTCCCAGTCTGGGGCCTCGTCTCAGGCACGCATGTGCAGCCTCGGGCAGGAATTAGCCTTTAGGGGGTCATGGCTGCTTCACACTGGCTGTGACTGGAGGAGGCGGGTGCCTGTCCTGGCTCCAAGGTGACTGCCACCTCCGCTGGGTGTGAAGCCACAGTTTCCAGTGCAGTGCTCTGTCCTGGTCCCATCAGAACCGAAAACCCACACTGCACCCTCGGCAACTGGCATAAAGCGGCAGAGAGCCAGAACACACAGAGAAAAGACCCGCCGTGTGTGTCTGGCTGCATCATTGCCACCACAGAAACGTATTTTAAAATGTTGAAGAGCCTGGCAGGTGTGGCTCAGTGGTTGAGCATTGACCTATGAACCAGGAGATCACGGTTCCATTCCCGGTCAGGGCACATGCCTGGGTTGTGGGCTCCATCCTCAGTGGGGGACGTGCAGGAGGCAGATGATCATGATTCTCTGTCATCATTGATGTTTCTCTCTCTCCCTCTCCTTTCCTCTCTGAAATCAAATAAATAAAAAAATAATAGTAAAAAAATAAAATGTTGGAGAACCTGAAACGCAGGTTTGTCCCACCGGCACTGCTGGAGTGGAGGGACCCATGTTCTTCTGTGGCGTCTCCGATGGGCGTGCAAAACCAAAGCAGGTAGACAGCAAGCAAAGCCTCTGGGAGCCTCCCCTGATTGCCTCTTGAAATCTCAGGCCGCCTGCTGACTCCTGGATTATCTTCCCGATGATTTTGTGTGAGAACAGGATGTCCCTGAGGAAGCAGAGGGAGAGGGGAGGCGTGGCTCTCTGCTGGGTGCCGATCTGTTCTTGGAGTGAGGTCCCTGGCCCAGGGGAAGCTTTTCTTTGGACTTTGTGGTTGGGCAATCAGTTACTCAACTGTAGAAGATGAGATTCTTTCCTACTGCCCACCCCCATCCCTAATGCGCGTGCATACACACACACACACACACACACACACACACACACACACACACGTTTTCTCCTTGTTTGGCTGTTCTTTCAGAGCCCCTTTCTTTAGCTTCTTAATTTCATTTGAGTTTTGGCACTTTTTGAGACTGAATTGAAGTAAACAGAGCCTCTGTCCTGTGCTCCCATTCTCTCTGTCTCGGTCTGTCCTGAGATGCTTGGCCTGGGGCCCCTGGGCTTCCGGCCTCAGGGCAGTAAGACCAACCAATCCCCTGACTCTGGCCTGATCACTACAGTGTGTGTGTGTGTGTGTGTGTGTGTGTGTGTGTGTGTGTGTGTGTGTGTGTGTGTGTGGTGGGAAGGGTCGGGAATTCACCTAGAGTCCAGAAATAGCATGGGGTTTTAGTGAACTTCTTATTGGAACTGGTGAGACCGAGCCCCTGGTAAAACGGGCAGCCTTGCCCAAGCCTGTCCCTGGCAGGGGTAAGATGCAGTCGCCCTGCAGTTGCCAGGAAAATGCGCAGAGAGC
Source organism: Eptesicus fuscus (assembly GCF_027574615.1). Taxonomy (NCBI): domain Eukaryota; kingdom Metazoa; phylum Chordata; class Mammalia; order Chiroptera; family Vespertilionidae; genus Eptesicus; species Eptesicus fuscus. Next base: position 29,603,400 of record NC_072477.1, on the reverse strand, counting down.
TGTAACAGGAGCACCACGTGCCAAAGTCTTCAAGGGGGGCCCCGGTTGACATTTTGTTTATTGTAGCACATGCTCTGGAGGACTCGTCACATCCAAAGCTTTGCCCGTGGAAAGGTTGCCGGTGAAGCTTGGTGCTCCCAGCTTTTCTCATGGCTGGGAGAAGGCCCGTGCTGGGCCCACTCGCGCTCCTCAGAAACAGTGGGCTTGGGCCAGGCAGGGTCTGGGAAGAAGGGAAGTGTTTTGAACGGCGGGCAAAATGCTGACATTGGGGGTCAAAAGGAGACGCAGTGGGGAAAGTTATTTAGCATAGACTGTGATCAGAACTAGGTTTCAAAGCATTCTGTATGTAATTCCAGTTTCCGCGGAGAGCTGACTCCAAAAAATTAATGGGAGGTATCTGGGTTGTGAAATGGCAGGTGATGTTTGTTTTCTTTCTTTTTTATTTTTATTTTCCAATTTTTCTACAATTGCTTTGTATTTCTCATATAAAGAAAACCAACAAAAGTTATTTTACAAAAGAAGGGAAATTACATAAACAGAACAAGTAGCAAGGTGGGGGACATATTTGTGACAAACAATGAAGGGCTCATTGCTTTCATTTGAGAAAGTCAACAGGGAACAGCGAAACCACCCAGTTGAAAAACCGGCAAAGGATCTGAACAGGCAGGTTCAGAACAGACAGAAACAGAACTCATGCACTCGGACAACAGTGTGGTGAGAGGGGTGGGTGGAGGTACAAGAGGGGAAAAGGGGGTGGTAAATGGTGATGGGAAAAAAAGTTAAAAAAAGAAGAACTGTTATTATTATTATTTTAACTTCTACAACTGCTGCTGCTACTACTGGCAGCTGAGACTTACCAAGCACTCACCGTAAGCCAGGGACTGAACTGAGTCTTTCACATATATTTCCTCATTTGACCCTCAAAACAACCTTTTGCAATAGGTACTATTGTTATTCCCATTTTACAGATGAGGAAACATTACATCGAGGGTAAGCGACTTGCTTTATAAATACCTGACTGACACCTTACGAAGGTGTCAGAGCCCTGCTTGGTAACCACCACAGATGGCCATTAATCAAATGAAAAGGCCAAGGTGATAAAGAAATGCAAGTAGAAACAGTGGGCCACGATTCGTTTTTGCTACCAGATTGACAGATTAGAACCCTTGATAGTCTCTGTAGGGTCAAGTGTGGAAAATGCACGTTTGTACTATTAGTAGGGGTGGGAATACGTGCATCGTTTTTTGGAGGGTGGTTTGGAGGCATCTGTTTAAGTTATTTGAACCCTGCAAGTGCACTGTCAGGAATTTACCTGCAGTGATATTAACAAAGGATGCCTGCTGAAGTGGAGTTTTAATAGAAAACAACCCCACTGCCCAACAAAAGGTCAGCAGTTAAGTAAATGATGACCTCTCGTGCAGTGCTGCATACAGTGATGTGGAAAGCTCTCCAAGACACAGCCCAAAGTGTAAAAGGCCAGGCCTGGCGCAGGACGTGTGCACACAGGCCGGCATCCACACAGCCTTTCCTCACGCGGGCACAAAGCCCCTTTAATAGTGAGGGCCTCTGGGAGAGGGGAGGAAACGGAGGGGTGGGTGGGTAGGGAGGGAGGCACTTCCTTCTTAGTTTGCTCTCTGTACTATGCCCTTCTCCTTCCCCTCCCCATTTTTTTTATCATGTGCATTACTACTTTTAGTAGATGAATAAATACACGTTTTGAAGGCGGTGATCATATTGCTAACTAGAAAGATAAACAGGGATCGACATAGGTCAGCACGTGAACCCAGGCTGGACCCTGACTCTGCAAGGGGCCGGCCGTCAGTAGTTCCTGGGGGTGGATGCCTAATGCGTGTAGAAGACAGTGTTTGAGTAGAAGCAGGAGTTATTATTAATATCAAATGCTGATTGTATTAGAGAATTATTTGGTGTTGGTGGAGGGGTAAGAAAGCAGCAGGCCTGTGAGTTTCTGTCCGGATCGGTTACTCGTTGCTTGTTTGTTCTTGGGGACATGCCCCAGGCCTGTGTTTGTCCACCTGTGAAATTGAGCTCCATGTGGCCGCACCTGTCACTTACTGTTTGGAAGAACTTTTCATTTCTTAGATAAAAAGAAACTTTGGAATGCAAAATGGCATGATAAGGAGGATCTGTAATTTCAGGGAGAGGTATGAAGGATTTAAAAGCTGACTCCAGTGCACAGTGTCACCCTGTAATCACATCTCCCTTCATCTCACTATGATTCCGTGTGCGGTGCGCAAATCCAAGTTCTCTGGAAGCTGCTTGTCGAGGTTATGAACTTGGGGCTTTCAGACTTCAGTAATGTGGGAGGTAACTGAAGCACTCTGTAATCTCTTCAACAGTAAACATAGCATTTTCTTTTCAGATTCTAATTTTTGTGATAGGTTATCATTTACCTTATAATAACAGCCTTTTATTTCTTATAGGATATGAAACAAAGGTATATTTTATACAGATGCTTAATGCTATTATCCTAAAGTTTAATAAATATGCTTTTTAAAATAATAGCTTTCTTGAGACATAATTCACATACCATACAATTCACCCATTTAAAGTACACAATTTAATGGTTTTTAGTGTATATATAGAGTTGTGCAGCCATCACCATAATCAGTGTCAGAGTTTTTATCAACTCCCCCCAGAATCCCTGTACCCATTAAATATGCTTCTTTAAAGAAGAAATTACAAAGGCAAAATCAACAGTGTGATTACAGCATATGTGTAATATATATGTATATTTTTCTTTAAAACCCATGTAACCAAACAAAAGGGGAAATATGTGCAGCATATGATACAGACAAAGGGTAAATATAATGGAAAGCTAGATTGACAAAATAGATTCTTGGATCTCAGAAAACAAAGGACCAACAGGCACTCTCAAAAAGAAATACAACTAGTAAATCAAAGTCATGGGACAATTTTACTCTAATTAGTAATCAAAGGCATGTCAATCAAAACAAATGATCAGGCACTGTTTCTTTTTAACATTTTAAATACTGAGAATTTTTTTAAGTAATCAATGCTGGAGGTAGTACAGGAACATCTTAAATTTTGCTGGTGGCTATATAAAATTTTAAAGCAGTTTAGCAGTATCTATTAGAAGCCTTAAAAATGTTATTCCCTTTACCTGAATAATTCCACTCCTGTGAATCTATTGGAAGAAAGTAATTCTAACACAGAGAAGCCTCACAAAGATGTGTATTGCAGCATTTTTTAGTAATTGCAAGGAACTGGAAAACACTGGAAATAAGGAAAAGGAGATAGGGTGAAGTCCCTTCATAGATGTATGTATCTTCTACAAAGTCAGCTGTGCTCATAGGTGGGGGAAGAAGAAAGAGGGGAGTAATTAAAATAGTGCGAGTGATGCAGCGAGCATGTGCTACGCTGAGCGAGCCTGAGTGGGGGCCTCAGAGCTCTCTCCTGCCGCTGGGCTCAGTTCCTGTGTGCCTCATCAGAGTGAGCGTCTCAGGGCCGAGCATGACTCAGGTGCTGAAGATAGATGGTGTTTGTACATGACCCCCAAATGTCCACTGCACCACATTGAGTGCTCAAACCAGGAAACAGCAATCACTTTCCAGCTGCCCTATCTCTTCCTCTCTCATTTAAGAAATATGTATACGGTATATATATATATATCCCACAATTAAATATTTTGCTCACACACTCTCTCTTATAGACTGCATTTACTGTAAATATTGACAGATTTTTATCATAGAAGATTCTATGCTCATATATATAAAAGTTTTGGCCCAGTGTCTATGTTAATACAGTTACCTTATGCATCCACTTAATGAAATGCTATATGGCTCTTTAGAATGATGGTTATGAAGATTATGTAGCAGAATAGGAAAGTTTATATCTATAGTGTTAAATGAAAAACTTAAGATACAATCTATAGATATAAAAGGGTAATATGCTAAGTGTCCGACCGTGGGACCAGTCACTATGATGCGCACTGACCACCAGGGGGCAGACGCTCAATGCAGGAGCTGCCGAGCTGCAGTGACTTGGCAGCAGCGGTTCTCGGGTGACATACCCCGAAACCTGAGAGGAAGGAGCCTGATTCCTTGCAGGGTCGCGTGATTCCACCTTCGGCTGTGGGTTATGTTGTTGCTGGGGCACTGTCGGCCCTGAATCTGGTTTACTGCACACTTGCGTTTGCATTCCACATCCTGTACGACAGCAACTTTGCAGAGTGCCCTCTCACACTCCGGGACCCTCGGGGGATGTCAGAGGGCCAGTTTCGGCCCGATCCCTGCAGGCCAGGCAGAGGGACCCCACCTGCCGGAGGGACCCCTCTCACTCCACAGATGCCGGGGAAGGACCGTGATAGGTTGGCTTCAGGGCGTGTCCAGCCCGTCTGGCCCAGTCCTGCCCCGCCGGCCACCTTCTAGTTAATTTCCTTTCAATGTGCACGAATCCATGCACCGGGTCACTAGTAGTATAATAACTATATAGAAAATTGCTTAGAAACAAAGAAAAAATGGCTTTCAATTGCCATTTACAGATTGTTTTCTATCTTTGAAGCCCAGCTATCAAAGTATAAAATTGACCAAGGACTTAATGAACATCCTTATGTGTGTATTTTTTAAAGATGTTTTTACTTCATATTTTTTATCCTCACTTGAGGACATTTTTCATTGATTTTAGAGTGAGAGAGAGAGAGAGAGAGAGAGAGAGAACAATGTGAGAGAGAAACATCGATCGGTTGCCTCCCACATGCACCCCAACCAGGCCACAACCTTTTGATGCACGGGATGATGCCCAACCTACTGAGCCATGCCAGCCAGAACCTAGATGTGTATTTAAAAAAAATCAACCCCATGTAAATGTTCCCACCCACATCTATCTTTCGGTGATTTGTCCCTCCTCCCCACCTGATTACCATGTGGCCCGCAGAATTCTCTGACCATCCTGATTGAACTTCAGAGTGAAGAAGCGCAGTACTATAGTATTCTTACCAGAATTGTCAATTTCTGCGCAGGCTACCATGTTACATGATACAGGAGGGCAGTTCCCAGCAACGCTTCTCGGGAATGTTTTTGAGCCAAGAGAAAAGTTGGAGAATCCCCTTTGGAGATAGAGTAAATTCAGGCTTAGAAAAGTAGAATATCCAGACATCATCACTCCTGTTAAGAGTTCTCTTAGCTCATGAGAGTCTGGTTAGCAAGTTTCAGAGGTGAGCTAGAGGAAGTTTCCTCAAAGCCCAGAGTAAGTCGTGGACCAAGTCGGGCGCAGTCACAGGTCAGCCTGGAAAGCCGAGCTCCCCAGCTCGGCCACGCCTGCCACGGCTGTGGCTGAAGACGGTCCAGGCTGTGGCTGAAGACGGTCGTTCTAGGTAGTGGGTGACTTGAGGCAAAGCCAAAGCCCCTCTGCACTGCTGCTCTTGGACTCATGTCAAGGTTCAGGAGAAGGAACGTGTGATGGGACTTGGGTGAAGGTATCAAATGCCCCGAGATTGTAATTTTCAACAGAAGTCCAAGAAGAATCGAGGGGAACCTTGACTGTTCCCATTGGGTAATAAACTGTAAAGAAGTGATGGGTGCTGTGCTGGGCTTCAGACAGGCCGGGCCGCACTGACCCTTTGCCTTCCTGCAGGTGACCCCGCCCTCAGCATGAGCCACTGGATGTTCCATCAGCAGGCGCTGCAGGAGTACATCCTCATGTGCTGCCAGTGCCCCGCGGGGGGCCTTCTGGACAAGCCTGGCAAGTGAGTGCCTGCCCTCGGGGAGGCGGGCTGGAGAGGGCACAGCGGCGTGGACCTCAGGTCTCCTCAGAGCCCGGCGGCAGCAGGTGCCCACCTTTAAAAGCCCGGGTGTCCCGTTCCCTCCCGCTGCTGGTGTGGTATGGGGAGAAGCACCCCAACTCTGGAGCCCCCTTTGAGTGCCGTCGATCCTGGCACCTCCAGTGCCCATCCTTTCCCCCAGTTTACATGCACTTCCCTCTCCAGACAGGCCAACAGATGGCTGGGATACAGAATTTTAAAACCCTTCAGTATCGTAAACAGATATTATAATCACAACTATTACAGAATAGCTTTGGGTGCCAAAGAAAAGAAAAAGGGAAATCAAATAAGTTCTGTTCCCTTTGCTTCTCACCTGCCAAACATGCTCTCTCTCTCCCCCTCCCCCCCCGTCTCTCTCTCTCTCTCTCTCTCTCTCTCTCTCTCTCTCTCTCTCTCTCTCTCTCTCTCTCTCTCTCTCTCACACACACACACACACACACACACACACACCCCTGCTGCTGTCAGCGCCCAGGGGAAGGCGCAGCTGAAGGCCAGTCCTCAGCAATTTATCGGAAAGAATTTGGCCTGTTTCTAGACATTTTGGTGGTTTTTGTCGTTTTTTTGAGAAATATATTAACTCAGCACCAGCTCTGCCCAGAGGACCCCTTTCTGGAAGGCAGCAGGAGGGACTGGCTCTAAAATGAGAGCTCTGTGCCTGGCAGGGCTGCGGATGGGCTTCGAAAGGGCCGCTGGGGAAGCGGGCCGCCTGGAGCTGCTGAGGAGGGCGGGGCGGGGCGGGGCGGGACTGCGAGCTCCCGGCCTCTGAGCCTGTGGTCGCTTTATTGAAGGCTGTGCTGGGGGGGGGGGGAGGGGACCGTGGGGAGCAGAGGGGCACCTGCTCAGAGCTGCCCTGTCCTTGCAGGTCGCGGGACTTCTACCACACCTGCTACTGCCTGAGCGGCCTGTCCATAGCTCAGCACTTCGGCAGTGGAGCCATGCTGCACGACGTGGTCCTGGGTGTGCCTGAGAACGCGCTGGTAAGGCACCCCTTCTCCACAGGCCCCCCGACAGGCTTACCCAGAGAGAGCAGCGCTCCCGCTTGCAGAACTGGCTCTGCCTGTCTCCTGTGCAGGAGGCCGGGGTGGCGGTCACCGCCCTCCTGTGCTTACAGCCCATTGGGGAGGATGTGGCTGTGGAGGAAACACACCTGGAGGCAAACTCGGGGTTCGAGGTGGAGGTTCCAGTCTGCGCCAGTTTTGTGCCTCTATCCCGGAGTCTAGGTAGGACCTGGACCGTTTATCACTAGTTTCCTCTCCGAGGAGCTTCTCAGAGGCAAAGAGTTCTGCCCCCCGCGCTCACTGTGTGGCGGGCTGTGTTTCCGGAGCTCGCAGCTGTGAGCCTTGTTGCCGGGAAGCTTCCCGTCCACCGTCTAAATGAGATCGCCCAGAATGCCCTGCCACACGCCTTGTTGTGCTCTTCACAATTTGTTTAACTTGCTTTTGTCTGCTGCCCTCAAAACGGTCAGCCCCATGCGGGCAGGGCGTTCACCCCCACAGCCAGCCCTGGAGCAGCCTGGTCGCAGGATTGTCACGAGGTATTTCCAACAGAAGAAGCACAAATGGCCAGTAGATGGATGGAAATCAGAGTGACAGCCACTAGCTTTTTTCAAGTCTTAACATTTTCCCGTATTTGCCTCCTATGCAACCCTCTTCCATTCTTCTCTCTCCCTCCTTCTCAGCGTAACCCTGGCCTAAATTTGACCTTTATCGTGCCTGCAGGTGTTTTTGTGCTGTTACTTCAAATGCATGATTCTATAAATAATGTAGAGAGAGTTGTCTTGTATGTTTTCAGACTTTTATAACAGCCCTAGAGGCCCTGTGCACGAATTTGTGCATGGGTGGGGTTCCTTGGCCTGGCTGGTGATCGGGGCCGATTGGGGCTGTCTCGCCCAGTCCCTATCGGGGTAATCGGGGATGGCCGGCCAGAGGGGGGAGGTTGGCTGGCTGGATTGGGGCTGATCAGGGCCTGCGGACAGTAGGGGGAGGGGCGATCAGGGCCAGCCGGCTGCGGGGTGAGGGGACCACAGGAGGTTGGCCCGCCCCAGGAGGTTGGCTGTGGGAGTGCACTGACCTCCAGGGGGCAGCTCCTGCATTGAGCGTCTGCCCCCTTGTGGTCAGTGCATGTCATAGCGACTGGTCGACCGGTCTTTTGGTCTTAATGTCCGCTTAGGCTTTTATATATAGAGATCTACTGAGCCACTTCCTCTGTATTGCTCTTCTCACTAACCTTTAGTTATACTGTTGAGGTTTATCTGTGTTCATAAGTGTTGCTCTAGTTTAATCATTTTAATGACTATACAATCTTCCCTTGTATAATGTATCCCAACTTATTTTCCTAGTCTCCTGTTGGTTAACATCAAGCTGGTTTCAGTTTCCACGATGACAGTGTTACAGTGGACATTGTGATGTCAGAGTTTCTCTAGGAGAGGCTTGCTGGGGTGAAGAAAACCCCCACCCCCACCGTCACGGATGGCAGTGGCCTCCCCACGTGCCTGTGCTGTTTTACACTCACAGGGCACTGAGCCGCCCCACAGTCAGGGTCTTCCTCTCTGCCAGTTTGATAGTTTCATTTTGCATTTCCCTGGTTACCAGTGAGGGTGAGCATCCTTTCAAATGTTATGTCTTTTTTTGTTATGTCTTCTGTGAATCGCCTGCCAGCTCATATCCTTTGCTCATTTTTTCTTCCTGATTTGTAACTTTAATTGTTTGCCCTTTCTTACATATTTGTAGGAGTTCTCTCATACATGTCAGTATGTTCCCGATACTGATCCTTTATCAGTGGTGTGTGTGTGGCGAATCTCTTCCAGTTTGTGACTTGTCTTTTCACTTTGTTTTTGGTGTTTTGTGTTGAATAGATGGTTTAAATTTTAAAGGGAACAATTTTATTTGCCTTTTTGGTTTTTGAGGTTTCTTTTTTGGGGGGGTGGGGGTGGGGTAGGTGGTTACCTAAGAAATTTTTTCCTATGCTGAGGTCATAAATATATTTCCTTCTAGACAGTTTAAACTTTTGCTTTTCCCATCTAGATTTTTAATTCTCTTGCAATTCATTTCTGTCTGTGGTGAGGGTTGGATATAATTTTACCTTTTTCCCATATGGGTAACCAATTGACTAGCGCCATTTATTGAAGTTCACAACCTTTCCTACTGATGCGCATTGTATGTGTCATATGCTCAATTGCTGTATATGCGGTGACTGTTTCCGGACACTGTCCTGCTCCTTTGGTCTGTTTGTCCGCACTGTCTTACGCAAATCTTAAATGCAGGTGAACACGTCCCATCCACCTTGTTCTTTTTCTTTAAAGTTGTCGTGGCTATTTTTTTTCATTTTAGCTTCTTCCTGTGAATATAGAATCAGCTTCTCAAATTCCACAAAAAACACCTAATGGAATTTTTATTGGCATTGCATTGAATTTAAGATTAATGGGAGAGCATGACGTCTCAATATTAAGGCTTCCTGTTTGTGAACATAACCATGTCCTTCAATGTCTTTTATCATTTTCTCTATAAAGAATTAGCACATCTTCTGTTAGATATACACTGAGTGGCCAGATTATTATGACCACCTGACGTTTGTAGGCTAATTAGCCGTACACGGCATCGTATGGGATATGGAAGTCGAAGGCCTGTTTGAACACCTTTGCTGTCGGCAGTTACCAAGATAAAACGTCTCCAATTCACACAGAAACACAAGGATTGGACAGTCAAGCATTGGAAAAAAAGTCATGTGGTCCAATGAATCACGTTTCCAGTTGCATCATGCAGATGGCAGAGTGAGAATTTGGCGGAAACAGCATGAAAGCACGCACCCCACATGCATGAGTACAACCCTTCAAGCTAGTGGGGGCAGTGTTATGGTTTGAGGCATGTTTTCCTGGAATGATTTGGGCCCTTTAATTCGTGTGGAACAATGTCTGAATAGCACAACATACCTAAGTATCATTGCTGATCAAGTTCATCCTATCATGTTGATGGTGTATCCCAATGGAGATGGCTTCTTCCAACAAGACAATGCGCCATGCCATGGTGCTCGTATTGTGCAGGAGTGGTTTCAAGAACATGAGGGAGACTTTACCTTGTGTAGGTGGCCCCCACAATCACCAGATCTCAATCCAATTGAGCATTTGTGGGACGAAGTTAAAAGAGCCATCAGGCAGCTGGTTCCACAACCATCAAATCTCACAGAACTGGACAGTGCCATTCATCAGGCATGGTGTCAGATTCCTCGCATCACCTTTCAACATCTCGTGGAGTCAATGCCGAGAAGAATCGCCGCAGTATTGAAGGCAAAAGGTGGCCCAACGAAGTACTGATGGGGTGGTCATAATAATCTGGCCACTCAGTGTATGTCTAAGAAATTTATAGTTTTTGTATCTATTGTGATCAGAATATTTTTCCCCATTATATTTTATAATTGGTTGTTACTAATGTATAGAAATGCTATTTATATTTATATTTTAATTTTGTATCCAGCAACCTTGCTAACCTTTCTTAATAGTTGTAATCGTTTATCTATAGAATCTTTTGGATTTCCTATTTAGAGAGTAATGTCATCTTCAAATAAGTTTTGCCTTTTCCTTTATGATTCTTAAGAGTTTTATTTCTTGTTCTTGCCTTCTGACGTTGGCTACGACCCCTCCAGAGTGTTGACTGGAGGTAGTAATAGAGGCTGTTCCTGTCTCGCTTCTGACTGCTGGGAAAGCTTCTCTAATTTCACCAGTAAGCAGGATGCTTACTGTGGGGCTTTGATACTAGTAAATACTTCATATCAGGTTAAGGATGTCCCTCTCTATTCCTGGTTTGCTAGGTTGTTTTTGTTCATCAGTGTTACATTTTATTGAATGCTTTTTCTGCACCTGTTTTTTCTCCTTTAATCTAATGTGATATACTTACTTAATAAATATACTGATGTTAGTCTTACATGCTCGGGTAAGCCCTCTTGGTCTTAGTGGCGTATGAGTGTGTGTGTGTGTGTGTGTGTGTGTGTGTGTGGTTAATACACTGCTAGATTCAGTTTGCTAATGTTTTTTGGCTAGTATTTTATTTAGGACTTTTTGCATATATGTTAATAAATTTGATCTAAATTTTTGTTTTGTTGTTGTTTTCCAGGTTGTTTTAGGATAATATTATAGCCTCATAAAATTAGATGAGTATCTCTCCCCACCCCCTTTCTTAAGTCTTTGAGAAAGTTGGTATAGGTTAGAGATTTTCTGTTTCTTCTAGGTTTGATAACACTTGTGTGAGAAACCATCTAGGCCTGTATTTTGGGGGGTGAGGTGAGGTGAGGAATGATGGTAGCAGAATAAGCTTGTTATTATAGATATAATTTATTTCATATAGGTTTTAAAGAAATTCTTCTTAAGTTGGTTTTGAAAATTTATATTCTATAAAGTTATTAACTTTATCTGAAGTTTTATACATTTGGCATGAACTTGCTCATAGTATTCTCTTAAAAGTTGTAAAATCTCTCCTACAATTATGTCCCCTTCTTCATCCTCTCAGAGTGGAAGAAAGTCCTTAATACTGACCGAGGCTTGTGCCCTGTCACAGACCTAAAGTTTCTTTTGGGTTTCTGTGATGGAGTGGAATACAAAAGTATTTAAATATGGCCTGTCACCTTTACTGTGAAATAGGGTTATGGTTCTTTTTCTTTATTATAAATGTAAATGCATGTTCATTATTTTAATTAGAATATATATAAAAGTTTAAATAAGAAAATTTAAAACAATCATATCACTATATCACTCTTTCTATTTTGGTTTATGACTAATTTTTGCCTGTCTATATACATCACAGCTACAAACACATTTTTATTGTTATATATTTTTATTTTTTAACTGCACCTTTTAAATTACAATATTAACATAAAAGATTTATAAAACATTTTTCAGAAAAAATGGCATTTTTCCAGGTGGTGTACCTAAAATGTCCTTACCTTGAGTTGCACATACTGTAACTCAGAATTACAAACAAATTTTCAAAAAGTAAGTTTGGAATAATATTGTGTATACTATTTCCCCCCACTTAATATTTATAAGCAGTTGCCCATATCATTAAATATCTGAAAGCACGTTTCTTACTGGCTGTATAATATTCCTTTGTGTCCCATGGGACCATGAAATGTTTTTATCAGTACCCTGTTGTTGAACATTGGCTTTGTGTGATAAAAATCTGTGTGTATCTCTGATGATTACTTATGATACATTAAAATTTTTATTTATTTATTTATAGAGAGAGGGGAAGAAAGAGGGAGAGAGAGAAACATGGATGTGAGAGAGAAATATCAATCGGTTGCCTCCCACATGCACCCTGAACAGGGACCAAACACACAACCTGGGCATGTGCCCTGACCAGGAATCAAACTGGCAACCCTTTGGTGCATGGGATGACACTCAACCAGCCGCCACACACGGCCAGGGCCTTATGCTAAATTCTTACAAGTGCATTGAATGGGTCAGATTTTCAAGGACGATTGATCAGCATCTGTTCTCCTCTTTGCAGCAGCCCACTCACCCCGTGTACAACATTGGACCAGACAAGGTGATCCAGGCCACCATGCACTTTCTGCAGAAGCCGGTCCCAGGCTTTGAGGAGCGTGAGGATGAGACCACAGCAGAGCCTTCCACCGACTAGAGGACACAGCGTCCCGAGTCTCTGTGTTCGCCGCAGTCAGTGCTCACCTGTGCAGACCAAGGTTTATACGTCTCGACAATACTGCATTCTGTGCTGCACAAGCCTTGGCCACTCTGGAGCTGTGATTGCCTTTCTTTGTCAACCAGAACACAACCGATGGCTCTGGGTTTGGAGAACACAGTGGCATGGTTTAAAAAAAAAAAAATTATTTCCACTCCGGACAAACCAAAAGTCTATCAGCACATGCAGCATATAAACCAGTTTGGGCCTGGCCAGGGTTGGTTGGGGAACAGTGCATGCTGGGAAGCAGCCCCTCCCAACCAGCTCTCCAGCCTGGACAGTCCTATTGAAATGAATGACGTCCATGAGTATTACAGCATCTACTGCTGCGATTCCTACTTGCACGCCACCATGAAGTCGCCAGAAAGGTGCCCTCCCATCGGTGAATAAATCTGCTCCATGGCAAGGGAGGGGTTTTGGGTCCCACCAAAATGAATTTTCCAGAAAAACAAGCCCAAGGCTCTTACCTCCCTCCCTGTCATTTGCAATGGAAAAGAGTGGGGTCCCTCCTCCTCCACACTGGAGAACTGAGCCACACCTCTCTGGAAGGCCACGCTTGGTGCACGGGCAGGATTTGCTTCAGCCCTGGCGTGGGAAACCAATTATGAGCGGAAAATGAACCTCTAATTCAACTCCGTGCCAGAGGAAGCAGCCCCGGGGCCCATGCCCTCACTCCACCCCATCATGTACCATGAAAAGCCCTTCTGATGACCTCAAGGCAGCGCCTCAGTCCATGGCCATTCTGCGCATCTCCATCTCTTTTCCACCAGAGCCCCAGCCCACCCTCCTCAAAGACAGTGTTGTCTTCTCTCATCCAGAGTATTAACACTACTAAGTCTTTCACCTTCATTTCTGACTCAGGATCTCTTCCCATCCTGCCCACTTCAGGCTCAGAGAAATAAAATCAAGTGCTGGACAAGCTGACTGCTGCTAAGGCAGTAGCCGCATAAACCTGGTGTGTTCAGCCCCTGCTGCTCACACGGAACCCTCTCTTGGTCAGTGGGGTGTCGAGTTGGGTCATCTGTCCAGTGCTGCTGCGGTCACAGCAAGCTCCAGGTCGCCCCGGGCTCTCCTGTAGGCAGCCACGGGCCGTGGGCAGATGAGGCTCTTCTAAAAAACTCTGACCATTTGCTGCCTCTAATTCCCTATTGCTTTGGCATATTGGACTATGTATTACCTCCTGGAAGTAATAAAAGAATAACATTTTCTCTGACGTCTCTCATTTGTGACTGGTACCAGGAAAATTCCTTCAGGATGCCCAGTGTTAGAAGGATGCTCTCGAGCATGTCTCCCCGTGAGGGGGATTCCACACCATGTGCGTTAGTGATTGCAAACAGGTCTGACGTGGGTTCCGCCCTCATGTGCCTTCTCCAGTGGAGGACGCAGGGTCTAACCAGGCGTGGGGAAAGCTGTTTCCCAGGTTCCCTGGAGCAGTGCAGTTTGCTTTTGTCCCGGACTCTGCACACTGCCTTTCATGGTCTGTCTAGGTGTCTGTCTCCTTGACCTGACTCTAAGCAGGGACTGTGCTCTTGAGTCCAAAAGCGGGAATGACCAGAAGGGGGAGCTCTCAGGCCCTACGTGGAGCATGAAGTGCAAGGGGGAAACTAAGAGGCCTTCCCAACTTCCTTCCCCTTCATAAAAGAGCTTTCTCTTCTTTGTGTTAGCCAACTTGACTTGCAGGTGGCTCGCCGTGGTCGCATGCACAGGATTGCAATTCCTTGCTGTTTACCAATAAACCCATTTTGCTGGAGAAATATCTGGCTGACAGTTTACAGTCAGAGCCCCAAGGTATTCTGAGATTAATTGCAGTAGTAATTGGTGTGGTGAAGACAAAAGGGACTGCTCAGTCTGAGCTGGCTTTATATCAAAGATCGAGGATTTGAGCTGGATCCCAAGAGGTAGGTAAAATTTGGCCAAGTACAGAAGAGAGGGTCATTTACTAGTATTCTTATCTCAGAACTAGAGGCCCGGTGCACAAAATTCATGCACGGGGGTAGGGTGTGGGGGGGTGTCCCTCAGCCCAGCCTGCACCCTCTCCATTCTGGGACATCCCTCTCACAATCCAGGACTGCTCCCAACCGCTCGCCTGCCTGCCTGCCTGATTGTCCCTAACTGCTTCTGCCTGCCAGCCTGATCACCTCTAACCACTCCCCTGCCAGACTCATCGACACCTAACTGCTCCCCTGCAGGCCCGATTGACCCTAACTGCCCTCCCCTGCTGGCCCAGTCACCCCTAACTGCCCTCCCCTGCCAGCCTGGTCACTCCTAACTGCAGACCTGGGTCCCCTGCAGACCTGGGTCCCCCACAACTGTCCTCTGCTACAGGCCTGATTGCCTACAACTGCTCTCCCCTGCCAGCCATCTTGTGGCGGCCATCTTATGTCCACATGGGGGCAGCCATCTTGTGTGTTGGAGTGATGGTCAATTTGCATATTACTCTTATTAGATAGGATAAGCATCTTACTGGCCTACCATAAGACTTCCTTTCTGCTCCCCGTTGAGTCTGGAGGGTTTCCTGACTTGAACAGCATTCAAAGTGGGTCCTTGAGGTTCAATTCTCAGATTTATCATGTGGATCCTTAAATAGAAGGCACTTGCATAGCACTCAAGGTAGGTTACCCCAAAGAAATATTTCCCCCATCAATAAAGAAATATAAAACTATTACAGATCCCTATCTCTGGATGAGCCCCACTTTCCCCTTGGATCCATCTCAGACCCACATTGAGTGTTATGTAAGTTGGGAAGCCTGTCAGATCCTACTGGGAGCCAAAGGGGAGCCTCATGGATAAGCCAGTGCAAACTCCCCTGAGATAACAATACAGGACCAGTCAGCAGTATCCCTACACTGCCTTCTCTTTTTAAACATGTCTTTATTGATTTTAGAGAGGGAGAAGGAGAGGGGTAGAGAGATAGACACATCGATGAGAGAGAAACATCGATCAGCTGCCTCCTCCATGCACTTTACTGGGGATCGAGCCTGCAACCCAGGCATGTGCCCTGACTGGGAATAGAACCAGTAATCTCTTGGTTCATAGGTTGATGCTCAACCACTGAGCCACGCCAGCCAGGCTCACCAGTGGCTTTAGTATCCCAACTCAGAGGGAAGGGTAAAGGCCCAGGTGGGAAAAGAAAGTTCTTATGTCTGTAGGCTTCTGAGACATTGTGACCAGGGCTAGTAAGATCCAGGCATTGCATAAACCAAATCTTAAAGACATAGACGTCTCTCATTCACTGTCTGGGATAAGTTCAATTCTATGAAAGTTTGCTTTCCTAATGCTGATAATCGAACCTGATGTTAATGGGATACAATGGTCTATGATGGAGGGCCAGTCAGTGTTACTTCCACTTGGGGACACAGGTATTCATTTGGGGAGAAGTAATTTGCTAATATTTTATTTTTTTGCCATCTATATCAGGGGACAACAGACTTCCTCTGTAAAAGGTCAAATACTAAATATTTTAGGCATTGCAAGCAACTACTCAACTCTGCCATTGTAGTACAAAACAGCCATGAACAAAGTGTGGCTGTTTCCAATAAAACTTTATGAAGACAAGTGGTGGGCCAGATTTGGCCCGTGGGCTGTAGTTTGCCTACCCCTGATGTAGACTAAATTTCATCCAGTCATTCGGCATTTTTCCACTTCCTTCATGGCTGGGATGCTGTCTATGTAATATTAGTGTCAAATGACAAATGGTGAAGTTCGGACAAACGTTTTAGCCACCCACATGCGCTGCTCATTGCCTCTGAACAGGAAGGAGAACTGTATGATTTAGGACACTGTTGCAACTCAGAAAACTTGACCCAAACTGGCTTAAAGCAAAGAGGAAATGTGTTGGTCATAAACTGAAATGTCCAGAAACTAGCTTGGCTGTGTGAGTGACTTCCGTAGGCCTCTTCCCCTCTCTCCATCTCTCTACATTAGCTCCAACTTCAGGCTCTTTCCATGTGGTTGTAAAATGATAACAGCAATAGCTCCAGACCTTATCCTCTTACGGTCAAGTTCAGCAGACAAGAGCAGCAGGCAACAGTCCCAGCCTTCCTTCCCAGTGAGAGTCATTGTGTTTCACTGGCTTTGATCAAACCAAGTGCCAGAGAAGCAATCCAGTGGCCAGATTCCAGGGCACTGATTGGCCTAAGTCCTAATCACGTGCTTCTCCCATGAGTGGGAAATGGAGTTCCAGCGGAAGCACATAGACTAAGAATAGGGAAGGAATAAAGCCCAAAATGTAAGTTAGGATTGTAGCCAACAGGGGGAAACGGATGCTAGAGAAGCTAATTACTATTGTTTACTATGGTGAATTCTTACTGTGATAGAAACGTGTAGTGGATATTGTTGGCATCGTTTCCCCATTTCCTAACGGTGGCAGACAAAAAGCTTGCATGGATTTGATCCCCTCCTACCTCTAGGTCCAAGCCCTGATTGGCCTAGGCCCGTGGTTGGCAAACTCATTAGTCAACAGAGCCAAATATCAACAGTACAACGATTGAAATTTCCTTTGAGAGCCAAATTTTTTAAACTTAAACTTCTTCTAACGCCACTTCTTCAAAATAGACACGCCCAGGCCATGGTATTTTGTGGAAGAGCCACACTCAAGGGGCCAAAGAGCCGCATGTGGCTCGCGAGCCGCAGTTTGCCGACCATGGGCCTAGACCAATCATTTTAGTCCGCCTCTCTGCTTCCATAATTTGTTAAGGTTTGGTAATAACCCAGGTCTAAGCAATCAACATGGCTTGTCCTAGCTGTGCTAATTGATTCAGAGCCAACCATGTGGCCTGAAATAGACCAAAGAGAGAAGCCCTAGACATGTTATGATAAGAAAAAAAGCAGCTATCCCTATTAGGGATGGTGGAATGGGTGGCCTGGGACTCCTACACAACCATTTTCCCACCTACAAGGAAGCTAGCCATAGAAGCTAGTACATAGGATTCCCTGGGAGACTGAGCCATCACGACCACAACCCTGATCACACTGCTCCTGCGGCCAGCTCTGCCTCTGGATGTTTCAACTATTAGCCAACTGGAGTTGGATTTACTATTACTTGCAACCAAAACATCCTTAGTCATACAAAACTCTATCCCAGATTAGCCCTAGGGCCACGCACGTCCTTACTTGGTGACTTAAGAACAGTGACCACCCTGGCCACACCCACCCAAACAACATCCCTAAGAGAATGCTTCCTGGTCTATTAACTCCACATTTGATCCTTGACTCAACCTCATGAGGTGGGTGAGGCAGGTGTATTATCTGCATTTTACAACTAGAGAAACAGGTCAGAGAGCTAAGTGAATCACCCAAGGTTTCCTAGGTATCAAGTGGTGGAGTCTGAACCTGAACCCAGATCTGCTGCCTCCAGGGCCATGCCCTTCCACAACCCCAGGTCTCTAAAGGAGGTAGCATGGGTGGTGCCAGGAGGTGGGTGCCTCCAGGGCTGGGTGGCTAAGACCTCGAATGCCTGCCCCATCTTTTACCTGGATGAGGATGGTGACAACAAACAGCAGGGGCAGGCTCACTTCACCCTTTTACCCCCTCTTCCACTCTCTGCCTAAGCCCCTGGCACTAACTGCGTGCCACTCCACTGCAGAGCGTGACCCTGCATGACTCACAGCAAGGCCGTGGTGAATCAGTCTTTCTGGGAGCTGACCGCAGCCCCAGTGGCAGCCAGCCTTCTCCAGCCTGGCCGGCACGCCTGGCCATTTCCTGGACATCCCCTTTCATTTCCCTGCAATAACCACCTCACCGCTGCTTCCCACCAGCTGGTGCAGGAGGCCCAGGGCACGGGGCCTGGCCTCTGATGTTCCGCCTTCCTAGTTCTCGGGCACATGCAAGAACAAACCAGGCAGGTGGGGACAGAGCGCTCTTCACCGACCCAGATGAACTAAACTTTCCCTGTCCTCTGCTACCCCCTCCCCCTCAACGGAAACACAGCTCTTACAGAATAACAAGAACAAGAATGCATTTTTAAAGTAAACGTTTGTTAGTCTATACCCCTTAGCCTATTTCCCCTATTGTTATCACCTTACTGAATATGGTATATTTCTCACAACTAATGAACCGATACGGACACATTTTTATAAACTAGAGTCCATACTTCATTCAGATTCCTCAGTGTTTACCCAATGCCCTTTCTCTGTCCCGGGATCCCATCCAGGATAGCTCATTACATGTAGTCATCACATTGCCTTAGGAAGCTTTTGGCTGTGACAATTCCCCAGACTTTTCTTGTTTTGGGTGACCTTGACGGTTTGGAGGAGCAGTGGTCAGGTATTTTGCAGAATGTCCCCAGTTGGAATTTGTGTGAAGCTTTTCTCATGATTAGTCTGGGGCTCTGGGTTTTGGGGATAAGACCTCAGAGGTAAGTGCCCTCTCATCATGTCCTAATAACAAGGGTACATGCTGGGAGCGTGGCTCACCACTGATACTCTTAACCTTAACCTCCTGGCTGAGCTGGTGCTTGTCAGGTTTCCCACCTTAAGGCTCCTCTTTCTTTCCTTTCCCATGGTGCATCCTTTAGATAGAAGGAGGCCCTGGTGCACCACCCACACTTAGGGAATGGGGCGTTATGCCCTCCACATCCTTGACGGGGAGTGTACCTATATAAATTATTTGGAATTCTTCAGTATGGGAGGTTTATCTATTCTCTATTTATTTTTTTCAATCATTTATTTATATTAGTATGGACTCATATTTATTTTATACGTTGGGTTATGTTCCAATACTCTGTTGTTTTATTGCTGCTCCAATTGTCCTAGCTTTGGCCATTAGAAGCTCTTTTAGTTAGCTTCTGTGTCCCTCTGACATACCCACACTTTCTTAATAATAACAACAATGCATTTTAAAATCCATTTTTATTTCAAGAAGTATTGCATGTTGATAATCATTGACACTGGACAATGAGGACATTAGGGTTCAGTACACTAGTCTCTCAACTTTTGGTCACAATAAAATTCTTCCATAATAAAAAGCATGGCATGTCAGTTTTCTTGGATGTGAGACTTCATGTTCCATCTGCTGTACCTGAGCCGATGGGCACTGGGGCTTCACCTACCAGACTTAGAACAGCTCAGTGTCACAGCTCTGTCGGGGAAGGCTCGGTGGACCCTCGGCAGAGAGGCTCTGTTCCCCAGGTGTGCTGGCCAGTGCCTGCGGGGCGGTGGTGAGTGCCCTGCACATAGCACCTCTGTGCAGGGGATATTGATGGTGATGATGACATGAGCACCTGGGAGAGCGACACTGTTCCCCAGGAAGGCTGGAGCTTACTGGCCTCCACCACTCAGGTACCTCCCTCTGGGAGCAGTGGCTGCCAGGAGCCTCGATACCAAGGTGGCCAATGAATGTGTTGGAATGTGAAGGGTGATTCAGCCCATGCAGAGCAAAGGCTTCGGCCCACCTTCCCTTCAACAGCCTCTCCCCAGCCTCTCTGCCAGCTGACAGGGAGGAAGACAGGAGAGCATGATGACCTAGCCCTGCTCCTTGTCCCTCCCGTATGCCAGCCCTCTCTCATCGAGGCTCCCAACTTGTGAACTACTCTGCCCATCAGAGCCCTGACCTGTACTTCTGTGCCATGTGCAAGAACCAGGTCTCTGCCCACTCTAAGCTTTTTGAAGGCAGGGCCCTGGCTCCATTAGCTGCCCTGTATTAGCTGGGCTAATACGTGCTGCTCCAATACCTGTGGGTTGAACTCATGCAGAGGCTGACCTAGAAGTGCAGAGATGAATGTACACTGGGGAGCGAAGTCCACTGGCACACACACACACACACACACACACACACACACACACACACCTGAGTATTTGTGGGCTACCCGTGATAGGCCAGGCACTGTGCTAGGGGTGCAGCCACAGGCATGAAGATCAGACCTGGCCTCATGGGAGCTCCCAGTTGGAATGCCTGCCAATGTGTTCACGGCAACACTCTGCAGAGGAGGGGCCCTGGACTCGTTTCCTGGATGGGAAACAGAGTCAGGTTGTTTGATCCAGAGTTCCCTTACATAGTCTACTGCTGGCCTTGCAGTAGGTACATACTGTGGACGTGACATTCCTTCTCCCAGCTGGCTGGCCTTGCTGTGGCCTTTGGCCCAAAGCCATTGGCGGCTGTCCTTTAGCCCTAGATATACCCAATAGGTAGGAAACAATGAAGCTCTCACGCAGGCGTGTAGGAGCCACACGGCCAGCTGGATTCCTCTGGCTGGTGATGAGTGACCAGGGGTATGGGTGGCAGCTCTACATACCCATTTGTTTATTATTTTTTTAATCAAAAGTATATTTATTATTTTTTACATTCAATATTATTTTGTATTACTTTCAGGTATACAGCATAATGGTCAGACAATCATACTTTACAAAATGTTCCATCGATATTTTCAATACCCACCTGGCACTATACATAGTTATTACAATACTAGAGGCCCGGTGTATGAAACTCATGCACTGGGTGTGTGTGTGTGTGTGTGTGTGTGTGTGTGTGTCCCTCAGCCTGGCCAGCTCCCTCTCCAATCTGGGACCCTAGGGGGATATCCGGCTACCGGCACCTGGACATCCCTCTCACAATCCGGGATTGCTGGCTCCTAACCACTTGCCTGCCTGCCAGCCTGATCGCCCCCAACTGCCCTCCCCTGCCGGCTGATCGCCCCCAACTGTTCTCCCCTGCTGGCCTGATTGCCCCTTAACTGCTTGCTCCCCTGTGCCAGCCTGATCTCGCCCCTAACTGCTTGCTCCCCCGCCAGCCTGATCGCCCCTAATCGCCTCTGCCTCGGCCCCCTCCACTGTGGCTTTGTCCAGAAGAAAGTCGACCCAGTCTAATTAGCATATTACCCTTTTATTAGTATAGATTATTGACTATATTCTCTATGCTGTACTTCACATCCCCAAGACTATTTTGTAACTACCAATCTGTACTTCTCAATCCCTTCACCTTTTCACCCAGTCTCCCATCGGTCAGTTCTCTGTATCTGTGAGTCTATTTCTGTTTTGTTTGTTTATATTGTTCTTTAGATTCCGCATGTAGATGAAATCACTTTGGTTATTTCTTGAACCAGACATTGCATGGCTCACTGGGCCCTTGCAGGAGCTAGCTTGTGACGTGCGTACCTTTCCCTACAGGCCTGCCACGGGAGCTGCCAGGTTTCTGTTTTTCTTGGCAGGAGGCTCAAACCTTCACCATGCTCAGCACTGGAGTGGAAGGTTCTGGCACTGATTTAACAGTGGATCCTTGATTCCTCCATTGTTTAAAATTAATAGCAGAGACTGTGGCCGAATAATTTTGCCCAGAGAAGGCTGTGGCTGTCCGAGGGCCCCACCCCTGCAATGGACAGCAGAGGAAAACAATCCTAAATGGGGCCTGGCAGTCAGAACAGGCTGGCTGGTGCAGCTGGCATCCAGCACTGGATGCAGGAAGGAACCTGCTTGGCTGGTTGTGAATTGTCCAGGGCCACCTGTTTGGTTCTCTTCTAGACACGCCCATCTTACTGGGTGTCACAGGGCATACACATCAGCCACGGTGAGCTGGAGTG
Organism: Eptesicus fuscus; assembly: GCF_027574615.1. Lineage (NCBI taxonomy): Eukaryota > Metazoa > Chordata > Mammalia > Chiroptera > Vespertilionidae > Eptesicus > Eptesicus fuscus. The sequence continues at coordinate 29,581,400 of NC_072477.1, read as the reverse complement.
GACCACTCATTAGACCGTACAGGGCCAACTGGGTAGTCTGTCCTCGCCTCACCCTGGAAAGTCTGAGTAACCAGGGTTCAACCCTGTCTTAACCAGGCCCTGGTGTGAACCTCTGGGTAGGCACACTTGCAGTGTCTGTGCCTACCACAGTGCAGACCACCAGGCACGGCAGAACAAGACCTGAAACCAGGAGAACAGTACAAAGCAATAGTTCTGATCCGGCCAGCAAGGGTATATTTCATTTCCTAAGTCCAGATTTTGTTCAGATTCAAGGTCTTTCATGAGTTCCTTCAGAAACCAAGCAAAGCCTTTTGGATACCAGCCTTTGGTATTCAACATGCATTTACTTCCCCTTTAAGGACTCTAATGCACTGAAAAATGGGATTTATTCACTCCATATTTCAACATAACTCAAACAGAAAGGGCTCACTGCCCAGGGCCTATGATGGCACACAGACCTAAGAATTGTTAATATTTGAGTACTTATTAAGGGCCAGGCACGGGTCAAGTGCTTTCAAACACCTTATGCCTTTGTGCTGCTGTTGTCCTCATGTTATGCTTCAGGAAGCCAGGGCAGTGCCACTTAGAGCCAATTCAGACAGGTGGGCTCAGAGGCTGTGACCTAACCACCCGGCTCCGGTTCTGAAGCTCCGTGCCCCACCCTGACCCTGCGAAGCAATGACATGACACAGTGGGTGATGGCGGCTAGCTGGGAGAGCTTCCAAAACTCACGGGGCCTGCCTGATGTCGTCTCTCAGCCCCGCACACAGGCAAGCCTGCTTCTTCAAACTGGTCCAGGGATGGGGGATTCGGCCAATTTGATTTTCTACCTGAGGAATTAACTAGAAGCTATGCATTTCTGTCTATAGCCTGGGAAAGTCTGGGGCTTAGTAAACCCCCGACTCTAAAGGACATTCTGCCTTTGCCCAGGGACGACCTAGCAGTGCCTCAGAAGGGTCCTGTTCTCCCATGGTGTTCGCATGCACATCCCGTGTGGAGGCTGGGAAACTATTCCCTACCTGGGTTTCCTCCACAGGCCAGAGAAACAGATTTGAACAAAAAAAAAAGGCTCTGGTTTCACATTCCCGGAGACTGTCCAGGATGGAGCCTGGGAAAGAGCTTGAGAGCGAGCGTTGCTCTGGCTGGCTTATAAACCTGCCTGGTGACCGGAGGACAGCCAGTGCATGGCGTAAAAATGGGTGTTGCCCCATGATGTCACCCTCTCTTGGGAGCAGTGGGCTTCAAAAGCAGGTGCTGGGCAGCCACTGGCCAGACGAGTGTTCGAGCCCCCCTGGGGGAAGGGAAACACTGTTTAACACCATCAAATGAACTATTTTCACACACACACACACACACACACACACACACACACCCCGTCCCTCACCTTTGTCCAAGTGCGGCCTCAGAGAGCCTGGCCTCAGCCACACTTTGCTAATTCAGTCTTCCGTACCTCACTTTCCCCAACAGCTTCCTTTTGTTCCTGGGCTATTTTACTTTTGGGAGTCAGAGCTTCTTAAACTCAGTCTGGGTGGTGGGCCACAGTATGCTTTAGGTCAGGGGAGGGGGAGCCCAGGACTCCTTTCAACAAGCACCCCTGGGCACGGCCCAAAGGCCCCACTTGATTATCAACACCATGGGGGCTTCTGAGTGATTCTTCCTGGGCAGACCGTCCAATAGCACAAGTTCAGAGACACCACTGAATGGCGGGAGGAGGCAATGGCACAACCTCACTTGGGCTGACACCAGATCTGACCCAGGCAGCCATGGGGCCTCCTCGGTTTTGAAGAGTGCATCAGTCCAGTCTTGGGGTTCCCTTTATTCTCCTGCTGTCTTTATTCTCTCTGCCTTGTAAGAATAGGGCACGTCTGAGGGTCGGGAAGCATTTGCGAGACACCAGGAAGCCCACCCTCCCACTCTGCAGAGAGGGCCGCGGGAGCTGGACTTTTCCATCCTGCAGACTCAGCCCTGGTCACACGCTGTGTGTCGGTAACGACGGCTGGCGCCTACCTGAGTGCTCACTTGGTCCCAAGGTCAAGCACATGATAAGCATATTTCACAACCACTTTACAAGGTTAGTACTATTATCACCCTCATTTTACAGATGAGGACACCGAGGCCGAGAGAAGTGACCTGCCTGGGATTCCCCCACTATGGACAGAGCTGGGACTTTGAACTCAGGCAGTCTGACTTCAGGCCACGCACCAAACACTACTCTGTTCTAGCATCTATTCAGTCTTGTGCTTTAAACCTTTCCAGCCAGGACAGCTCTGTGAGCTGAGGTAAGTCTTTGCAGAAGTTGTAGCTCCTGTACAAAAGTTGGGCCATTTTTTAAATTTTTTCCACCACCATTTATCCCCTCTATGCCCTCTTATTCCACCACCCTCCCCTCCCCCACTCGCTAACATGACATTATTGTCCATATCCATGAGTTCTCTCTTTTGCTTTTTTTTTTTTTTTTTAAAGCCGAGCCATTTAAAATACCCTTTTACTTGGGGCAATTAATTGTAAAAATAGGAAAACATCAAGTTCACCCTAAGAAAAAGACAGGGCTTTTAACAAGACCCTCAGCGATGCCACCTGCTGCAGTAACCCAGGGAATCACCAGGTTCTCTGGCATTGCATGGGATTGTCCAGAACGCAACAGCGAGAACAAACCAGAGGATAACATTGCTGTCAGAGTAAAACACAGTCAGACGTCGCTGTCCTGGTGGGTAGACACTGGTTCCCTGGACACACCCCCCCAGAAGGAGCATGGCTGTGACTTTCACTAGTCCCCTTTAGAAAGCACCATCTCTAGCTTGGGTTTCTTACCTTGTTTCTTTCCAGGCAGCTGCTCCCAGTGTACCACCTTTCCCCACCACTTGCCAGTCTGCTCAGCAAGTCAGTCAAGGGCTTCCGATTTCCCAGGTGAGTCAGCTATCCGTTGTGGCTCTTCTTCCAACAGGTTTATTGAAATTTTGAGAAGCTTAAAATGTAATCCCTTGTCCAGCCAATATGCTGGAGCCAGGAGCTGGCTCTCAGGGACACTGCCTATCACTGTGCTGGCTCCCTGCCTACCGGGCGCCCAGCTTCACAATCCTTGCATCTCATCCCCGGGTTAGAACCTGCAGTCGGTTCTAATGCCTACACTGACCAAGCCAGCTGTGTGCGACGTGTTTATAATTACAGCCAGACATGCAAAGAGATATAGTAAAAAGCAATGAAAAAGAGGAGGAAAGCATGCTAACTTTGAGGGCTTAAGAAATCATCTGACTTCTCATTCCAATTTGTCTTATTCCTGTTTCATTTGTCTTGAAATGGAGTGCCTTTAATAAATGGGATTGTGCTCCCAACATCCTTGCTTCCCTTATTACAATCATGGTTGCGGGGAGGGAGTTTGATCATGTTACAAACTGCCTCTTGTAGAATCAGGACCCAGCTAAACTCCCATTAACCAAAAAGGTACTGTGGATCTGAAATCCCACTGATAGGGGTCCAGCACTACCATTCTAGAGTGACAAAGCAAAGAACTGATTTGACTTCACTCTCCTGGTCTAGGTACAGCAGTATTTCCTGCCAGCCAGACAGGAAAAGCAAAGCTGAGCTGTGTCCTGGCCAGAAACCCTTTTCCTTTCAAGGCCAAACAAGTTTGGGCTGGTGTTGGGCCCTCACTTGATGCTGTTGAAGCCTTCTTTACTTCCAGCCCTTGCCAGCTCTGCTGCTTCCTCTAACTATGTTGGAACCGCTAGAAACTGACAGGTCCTAGAGAACACCGGTCGCCTTTGAAGTGGGCATTCATTACCAGGAGAAACCCAAACCCACAGCTCTGGGCTACCAACTCCCTAAGGGTCATTTATTTAGCAGGAACTGGGTCTAGAAATGCTGCCCTGAATAACCCCATCCCCGTTGGAACTTTAAAAGCTTCCATCTGCCCAGCTGGGTGTGGCTCAGTGGTTGAGCGTCGACCTATGACCCAGGAAGTCACTGTTCGATTCCTGGTCAGGGCACATGCCCAGGTTGTGGGCTTGGAACCCAATGGGGGGCGTGCAGGAGGCAGCCGATCCATGATTCTCTCTCATCATTGATGTTCTCTCTCTCTCTCCCTCTGAAATCAATAAAAACATTTTAAAAATAATAAAAGCTTCTATCCAATGAGCAGTCACCACCACCAGTTTACCCACCCCCTGCCCTGCCTGGGCTAAGCTGAGCCTTTAGAACAAAAAGGGAACTGCTCTGGCTTATGGTTGCTCTGTTTTGCAAGGCCACGTAAGTGACCTCTGCTCCTCTCAGGCCTAGTGGCCTCCACAGGGCTCTTCTCTTAAGCATCTTGGCCTTTGCAAGGGCAAGAAGACACCACCACCAAGAAGGATAAAATAAGTTTTTATTTATAGTCTTATAGTAAAGGGGGAAGCCTTAACTTGCAAGACAATTCTTCGGCAGTATGTACAACATACTTTTTATTTCCATGGAATGGAACCAAACACGGACTGAGACTACAGAGTATACACTAGAAATCAGCAAATGCCAGGAACGGAGTAGGAAAAAGACAAAGAAATGAGGCCTAAACACACAAAACCCTTCACTGGGAGCTGCTGACCGCAGCCAGAACCAGGGCTGGGTCACCGTGGGGACAGGTTCCAGAACAGTCAGAAAGGACGTGGGGCGAGGGTGGGAAGGGGCCGCACTGGGGTGCGGGTTTAGTACCAGGTAAATTGCTCTTGGTATTTACATACAAAATCAGTTGGCTCTATTTCTTAGAAATACACACGGAAAGAAAGGAAGATTTGATCATTACTTTATGAATCTGTCGCTTTGCAATACCGACATCATCAGAAATAGGGACAATTCACTCAGATTCAAATTTCAGTAGCAGGAAATAAATATCAAAACATCATCACTGGCCCTCAATACAAAACCTCTACCCCACCCACTCCTCCCTCCTTGCCCTCCCGCCCCCAGCACCCTCTGGCGGCCACTTCACTGCTGACGTCCCCCACACCACACGAGTGTCCCACGGCCCTCCCGAAGGCTGGCTGAGAGAAGCAGGAGTGAAACAGGCCCAAGACTGTGCTGCAACTCTGTCCCCACTTCCTTTCACACCACAAACTTCTTCAAGGATCTGGTCTTTCAACAGGAGCGATAAATAGCTTTTTAATTCTCATCACTTCTTAAACCAGTCATCTTCTTAAAGTAGAGCAGTCCACAGATTCACAAAGTCTATCAAACAGAGGCGAGGGTGGCCTGGGGAGGCCTGGGAGGGGCAGGAGTCCTCCGGGCCTGTGCCCGGCAGGGCTGGAGGAGCTGGTGGGTGGTCAGGACACCATGTGCTCAGAGGTCCGGCCGGCCGTCTGTCCTCCACAGAAAAAGCTGCCAAGTTGGGGTGTTTTGGTTTAAAAATTCCTGGTGGGGACAGGGAATCCCTGAAGGGAAACATTAAAAAAAAAATAGTGGAAATGGGGAAGGAGAACGAGAGCTGTTGTCCAAGAGCTTCTATGTAAAAATAAAATTTAAAAAAAAAATAGAGAAAGGAAAAAATAGAGTCTCTTAAATGGTTCTGAGGGTTCTAAGGATGAACTGAAAGGAGGATGAGACGACGGAGGAGACAGACAGTTTTTATTGCTGGCCTGCCCGGCAGAGCTTAGCTGGCCTCCATCCGGAGTTTCTTCCTGCTTTGGGGCTCTTCAGGCTCCGACTCTGAGCTGGAGTCCGAGCCCCCATCGAAGGCAGAGATGGCGCTGCCCTTGGCGTTGGTGTAGAGGCTGTTGTCTGAGGAGGGGTAGTTGGTCTGCAGTTGGGCACTCGACCTCGCTTTCTCCAGTGCACGGACTGAAAAGCAACCAAGCGAGCGGGTTACAGCCTCTGAGACAGAGGAGAAGCTAGAATAACTGAGTCTCAGGTCAGGGTCCAGCCTGTTCTTCCGAAGGGCTTGCTGGGCCCTGAGGCTCAGAAATAACTCTCTTCTGGTAGCTGTTCCACCAGCACACTTCATCTCCCTCCTTTCCCAGCCAGACCTGGAGCCCAGTGGACATGGCCAGCTACTCTGCAATGCCACTCAACCCTAAAGAGAAGGCTTGTGATGTCACCGTCCTGCCTTAGAAGCCCAGTGTTGAGACAGGAGCTCCCTGTGGGACCCAACAGTGCAGTGACAGCGGAGAAGCTGGCCTGGCAATGCTAGGATCCATAAAGGTGTGAAGGCCACACAACAGCAGGAAAGGATGACATAAGATGTATCAGCCAAAGAAAAGTTTTGGCTTAGCTCTCTTGTACAAGATCCACTTGGAAAGACAAGCTGGACACTTGGAAGCAAGTCACCAATACACAGAATACCTGGGCCTTCTGACACATAGCCCCTACATGCAGGCTGCTCAGCCCGGGAACCAACCCGCTGCTGCCTCCCTCTGCCCATCCCTCAGTTCAGCTCATCTTGAGCCTGCAAGGTCAACCCATTTATATTATTTTATTTTATTTGAGGTGTTCTAACCCAAGTGGTTACTTGCATTTCTTTTTACTTGCATCTTCCATGAGGGAGGAAGAGAAGTGAATTCCCCAGGAACAAAGAACTTGATCAGCTCTCGCTTTCCCCTGTGGTTGTAGGAAAAGGCGGATGTGAGCATTGGAGAACAGCATGGGCCTGGCCCATAGGCTGCCCTGATTGGACTACCATTGGCAATGGGAGAGCTCACTGACCCTGAACACCTGGATTTCTGGTACTTACACAGCACACTCCAATCCAAGGACCTTAGCTCTTTTCAGACACCTAATGCCAGGTGTGCCTCCTACTACAGGCAGAGCACCTAAGCCCCAAGAAGGGGAGAGATCATCTCAGAAACGTCTCCAGATGTCGAACCCTAGACTCCACTATTCCCTCACTGGCGGCTCAGGTACTTCCTCAGGATGGCTCTAACACTCAGCTACTCAGAAGCAGGGCCACAGCCGCTTATGAGCACACACTCCTGGTTCTGATTCTGCAGGCCCAGGTGCAAAGCCCTGACCTGGCCAGAGCGCAGCAGGGCCAGCTGCCCCACAGGCTCAGGTGCTCACCTTGCTGCTCCAGAAGAGCATTCTGCCGCTTGAGGTCATCAATATCTTGCTGGTGTGTGTGGTTTTTCCTTCGCATATACTGGATATACTCTGTGGCTTTGTCTAGGATTTGGGCCCGGGATGCCTGTTGCAATACGAGAAAAAGCAAAGGGAACAAAATAAAGACCTAGTCCAAGCAGTGAGGAAACTGTCTTTCTGCAACAGCAGCATGGGGGCAGGAAAGCAGGAGGGTGAGGTGGACAAGGCTGAGGAAACAAAGTTATTGCTACTGATAGTCTTCTGTGTGCCAGTCAAGGTGCCAAGTGCTTTAAATGGCTTACCTCACCAGCACTCAGAAGTAGCTCCACAGGAACCCGAGGCTCAGAGTTACTGGCTTATTCAAAATCACCAGCTAGACAGTGGGAGAGCCTGGATTCAAACTCAGGTGCGTCAACTACTGAAATTGTACTCCACTCCTCCCATCCCCTTTGGTTCTTTACATTGCTCTCAAGTCTTCAGCCTGGCTATGTCTGAAAACATGAAAATACTACTTCACTGAGAGCTTATGCCACTCATTCTCTGCTAGGGCCTGACCACAGGTGGCCGTGCCAGGAAGATAAGAGCAAGATCGCGGCTGGAGCTGGCTCAGGAAGGAGTGGGTACAAAGTTTTTCATCAAGGCCCTAAATTTCAGCCAAATTCTCAGACTGAAACTATTTCCAATTAAGCCACACTGCTGTGTCACTGCTTCAACCTTCCGGGCTGAAAAGACTGTCGTGAAGGCAGTCAGAGCTTGATGTCAACACAGGAAGGGCATGAGATTGGGCCAATTCAGGAAGCAGCCACACCTATACCATGCCCACGGTAGCCTGGGTACTGTCTGTCAGAGGAGTAAGTTAATGAACCAATAAAATGGATGTCAGGTTACTCTGTCCCTGGAGGTCACACTTGCCTGGAAGATCCCCTTCAGCCAACCAGCTGAAGTGGTAGGATGGTACAAAGCCAAGGGAAATGAAGCCACGGGCAGGGCTGTCCAGTAGTTGAAGTGTGGCCTTCATGCTACCAGGATGCTGAGAAGTAGCAAAGCTTTTTCCTCAGGGTAGGGCAGAACTTGACCAATTCTCTATTATAACCCCACTGGGTTCTAAGTAACCAGAACATAGCAGGGGTAAAGGGGCAAAGAAAACATTCACTCTCAGCTAGCAAAACTAAATCCACTTGTAAGTAAATCCTGACAATCTCAATTTATAGACCTCAGGCTGGGCTGGGTATCAGAGAAGTTTGTGAGGCCTGGGCAGTCCTCACAAGTTCTAGAACTTCCAGGCTTGCTTTCCTCTTATAGCACCCTTAAGGCAACTTCCTCAAAAGGAAACTGTTCATATTTGACCATTTTTATCTGATGTGAATTATGTGCAAGGTACTGTGGGGAAACCAAATGTATTAGTCATGGTTTCTTCTGCCCAGATGCTTACTTACTGTCTAGTTGAGATAAATGTATCTGTACACAGACAAATCACAGGGCAGTACCAATAAGTGTAACCTGTGTAGTACAGATTAGGAATTAAGCAGATTAGGGAGGCCACAGGAAAGATGGCTCCTGATTAGGGCTTTGGCTCTGTGTGTGCACGCACGCACGTACACATACACGTACATGTACACACACACACACACACACACACACACACACAAATAGTGAACCCTGGGTTAGACTGAGGTGGAATTTGTAGAAAAGGATTCCTCGGGGCCAGGAGAAGAGCACAGGCAAAGGCATAAGGATGGAGAAGCCAGCTGTATTTCTCTAGTTAAGTACGTCTGCTGATATAGGAAGAATGAGTACCTAGCAATGGGGGCTTGCAACTCTGGTTGCAAGGCTACTTCAGAGGCTTTTTCCCATTTCTGCCAAAGGGGACTTCTTATTAGGGCTAATTATTAGGTGATTAAATGAGAAAAAAAAGGACACATAATTAGAAGGGACTAATTACCCTGCTTCCCTGGATGCTAGATATGGGATTAAAAATAGTACTGTAGGATAGGTGGCAGAGCGGCAAGGAAGAGCTTAGAAATCCAGGAGACAAGGCACCCCAGCCTCTGTCATTAATGGGCTCTGTGACGGCAAACAAAGTATTTCTCTCCGTGGCAATTCCTTATCTGACTAGAATATCTCTCAGACCCCACCTAGCCCTCCAAATTCTATGTACTCCGTCACTGATCCATCTAATTGCTATGCATATTCACAGTGCAGGCGCTCTTTAAATTTGCCTATCTTTTTCAATTAACAGTTCCCAGAAAGCGACATTAGCTCTTATTTAACTACTCATTTGAATCTGGGAAGAGGGGGGAAAAAGAGCAAATTCTATGAATGATGGAACACTTGCAAATGTTCATGGTGATAACTTTTAATGAACGACACAGAATGTCTTGAGAACAAGAGGTCCCCAAAGAAGGCTGGATTGGTATAAACTCAGCACAAGACCTTCAGAACACTTAGCACAGCACGTCTTCCCTTCCCTTCAAAAGAACCTTAGGCCACTCACGGTGCCCCTGACTCCTTAGCGAGTCCAAAAGAATGGTTCAATTAACTTTATTTCGCTCTTCCCAGAGTATTCAACAAGAAGTAAAATCCAACAACAACAACAACAACAAAACCTTAAAGCACAAAATATAGAATTCCTGAATATTTACATGTACATATCTAGTCCAGGGAAGAAGTAAAAGGTTGGAGCCAGAAAATGCTAGACTCACCCAAAATTCCCTCCTCCCAGCATTCTAAACCATATAAGATCATGTGACCAGCCACAGGATTGAGAGGTGGGCAGGCCCTTCCTTGCTTTTATGACTTTATACTATGTGAACAGTGTACTATGAGCCAGCAAGAGCCCTGGCTTTATGGCATGGACTATGGAATGGCCCTGGGCTTTCAGTTTCTTTTTTATTTAACAGGATCAATCAGCTGAGTCAGCAATCTCCAAGTGAGTGTGACTGAGCAGATAGAACATGGTATGTTAACATGTCCAAAGATCAACTCTTGTCTTTGGATAACCAGTAAGGATCTGAATAATTTTTTCCTGCTAGTTTTTAAAATAAGAAGACACTAATTCTTATTCTGCCTTTCTGAGCAGAAACAGATCTCTTCAGTGGTTTGGATGCAACTCTGGGCCAGGAAGAATTGCAGCTGAGAGGACTCAAGAGGTCCTGGGCCTGCTACATAACAGTGTGAGTTAATGCAAAGTGCTCCTCAGGCCTTTCACCACGGGGAGCGTGCAAAAGGACACTGGACAGCCTTTCCAGATCCTGTTCCAAAGCCATGGTTGCACATGTGATACAAATGATGATGACGATAATGACAATGGCTGATACTTACTGAGTACTTACTAAATGCCAGGCATCCTCACAACCTGCTGATGTATTATTTCCTCTCTTTTATAAATGAGGAAACTGAGGCAAGAGCTGCAACTTACCTAACGTTACATAACTACTAAACAGTAGAGTCACAATTTGACACAGGCCTCCAAAACATCCATATTTTGGGAACAAAGAGGAGGCTGTGGAACTAATAAAAAAACAACCATAGTATTGGAGAGGCAGTATTGTTGTGAAGCGGAGTTTGAGCAAAAGGAAAAGGACTATAAAAGAATCACCTGATTTATCCACAAAGATGTCAATGAAGACTCTTTCTTGGAAGAGTGAGAGTTTAGGTAAATCATCTCTGCACAGATTATGGGTGCAAAAGTGAGTTGAAGCTGAAGCAAATATAGAGACTAGTTTTTAGAATTAGGTTGAAAAAGAAATGGGGGAAAAAGTAGTTTGGAGTAATAGCCACATTGAAGGAAGGCTGTTTCCCTTTTTCTTTTAAAGACATGTGAAAACCAAATAGGCTTCTAGCAGAGAAGTAGCAATGAAGAAGAGCCTGAAGATGCAAGAATGTTTGCGAGAACTGCATGAACCTGGCCCTGGGGAGGGGAAATGACAATTCCCATAGAGCTGTGGTTTCATTGACCAAGAAGAGTAAAACTAAATGGACAATGACGAAGACCCAGTCTGTCCAAGAGGCCCAAAAGATTCTTGCCCCTTCTCCTGCATGTGCTGCAGCTGCTTGTACATCTGTATCCCTGCCCAAGCAACAGAGACAAAAGGGTCAATCCAGCCTCCAGAAGCACCCACTTCGACAGACCTCTGCTTGAGAACAGAGTGAACCAACCTTATGTGTTGTAGCAAGAACTGACTACATATTTAACCAAAGGCCTCAAGTCCAAGAGTCTCTAATTAGTACCTTTTTAAGGCCCCAAATGGTTCTTAAAGTAGTTAACACTGAAGCTTAGGATGACATCCTAGGTTTCTAAATCCCATTTAAGGGAGTGGTTCTCAAAGCTTTTCATATAAAAGAGGAGTTCCACACATTTTTGAAGTTGTAAATCTTACTACAGTAACCTGGATTTGTGTAGAACTCCAAGGTGTTTCAGAAAGCAGATTGGGAGAGGCAAGGAAAAGAAGGGTGGTACTAGACTGTTAAATTAGAAACACCATCGCCATTCCTGCAGTCCTAATGCCGACTTGAGAAACATTGATCTTAGCTATACTGATCACTTTTTCCTCTTCACTGTCAAAATCAGGTCCTACCGGGTTGATGTTAACTGCCTTGTTGCCCAAGACCCAAAATGCCGTATCCTGGAAAATGAAAAAGAACTACTACTGACTCACCAACTGACACCTGTTTTATTTTGCACGAGTTATTTTAAAGAAAATAAAATCATTATTTTCCATAACCTGCACAAGCTTTTATACATATTAAGGTAAAGGGAGGACTATGTAAAAGCCAGTGTACATTTCTATTTGAATAAGCCATCTTCTGAAAACAAAAATTAAGGAATCTGCACAATAAATTTGGGTTTGCATTAAATTCATTCCCATATGCAAGCCCCATCAATGCCAACAAGACAAGCTGTGGGGTCAGAGCCATCACAGTCAAGAGACCCCTCCAAGGCTTCCTGCTGCCAAACTGAAGGACCACTCTGTTGATGACCAGAGGAAGGCAGAGCCATCATGATCTTTAAGGGGCTAGTTAAAGCCAAGAGTCAGACATTTGTTTAGGAGTCAACACAAATCATGTTTCAAAACTTGTATTCTTTTTTCTTGTGCCCTTCCTTGGCAGTTTGAAACAAAGGTTGACTCTTCCCCATCAAACTTTTTTTTTTCCTCCTGTGTTCCCATCAAACTTTTTTTTTTCCTTCTGTGTTCCCATCAAACTTTAATGATGAAGGATAGGAGCACAGTTACCCAAAGAAGCAAAACTACTAGTAAATAAATATGTGGAAATAAATTTAATTTCACAGGTAATAACAAAATACAAAATTACTACCTTTGCCTATAAAATTAGTCACCCACTTCAAAGTAATTTCCAGTATTGGTAAAATTGGTACTTTCAAAAGATACTACCCAAAAGGCTAATTTGCTTGAAAAAAAAAAGAAAGAAAAGAAATAAAAACAACTTTTCTGAAAAGCATTTTGGCAACACACAGCAAGAAACCAGATGTTCTTACCCCTAGTCCCAGCAATGCAACTTCTGGAAATCTATTCTATGGAAACAGCCCCACACACTAAGATGGTCATCACTATATCATTTCTTTGCTTCTCAGACTCCATCAACAAACCCATGGATTTAATAATAGCAGCTTTTGAGGGGAGAGAAGAGGCAAGTTTCTTGACATCCACTTTAAGATGGCACCCAATTTCAGTCATATTAAAATGGAAGTGTGGGATGGAGAGAGTGTATCTCTTATGCAATGCCCTACATGATAGCCACTAGCCACATGTGGCTAATAGCACTTGAAATAATAATGTACAGTACCTCATCAGTAATTTTTTGTTGTTGCTGTTAATTCTCACCTGAGGATATTTTTTCCATTGATTTTTTTTTTTTTTTTAGAGAAAGTAAAAGGGAGGGAGGGAGAGAGGGGAAGACAGAGGGACAGAGAGAAACATCGATGTGAGAGATACACATTGGTTGGTTGCCTCCTGCACATGCCCTGGCCGTGGCCCAGGGGCAAACCTGCAACCCAGGTACATGCCCTTAACCAGAAATCAAACCCAGGACCCTTGGGTCTGCAGGCCAACGCCCTAACCACTGAGTATACTGGCCAAGGCCATTGGTAATGTTTAATATATTGATTATAGATATACTAAGGTCATACTTATTTTTGCATATTCCATTAAATAAAATAAATTATTAAAATGAATTTCACTTGCTATTTTACTTTTATTGTGCCAGGAATTATAATTATATTTATATTAAATTTAAAATGTATTTGTGGCTCAAAGTTTTTGCAATTTTGTTAGAAGAAAAAAAGAAAAATGCTTCAGGGAAGGCCTAATAACCAATTCCTATCCTTCCAAATCTCAAGATGGAAAAGGCATTAGCGAGTTTGCTTGCTCTCTAGTCCTCTCCATGGGAGTGAGCCCTTCCCCACTCTACACTGCAGAGACTTCAGGAGGATGGACAGGCTTCTGCCCTCAGGGAGTGCACCCTTTACTTAGGTGTAACATCAGCCAGAAGGAAGGAAAACACAGGAGAGGCTCCAGAAAGGGCTACTGGGATTAAAGGGGGAGTGAACCCCCGGGGCTCTCAGGAAGCAGAAGTTTTGGAGATGGGTCCTGAAGGTGGGCAGAGGGGGACTGACTGGCAGGGAGAAACACATGAAGGCACATGAGTGGGGAAAGAGTGCACAGGCTAGGGAGCCCGTGTGAGTGGGTCTCCTCACCACAAAACCTGACATCATCTGGGCAGGGAGCTAGAGTTAGACACTGAGGAAAGGGAAGAATGCAGATAAACTGAGATTCCTGTGTACACCCTCCACAATAAGGGAAGGAGGAGAAAAAGCAGGAGGGCAAGTTGGGTGCCTTACTTAGAGAACATGGAATGCCAGTCCTTACCTTGATGGGCACTGAAAAGCCCTTGGAAGTTTCCAGCAGCACATAAACAGTTTACATACAATTCAACAAATCAGGACATTTACAGTTGCTGAGCCCAGAGCTTAAGGAAGACGTGGGCAACTATGGACAATAATTTAAGATATAGAAAATTTAAGAAGAAAATAATTGCCCAACTTACAGTCTAGCCAGGTAATAACCTTAATGAGTAATGAGGTGAAATGGCTAGGACTGTGATTTACATTTCATTTAGGAGATAATCCCTCCAGCAGTCCAAATATGATACAGAAACAGTGCTGCTGAATAAACTGCCTGCCTTAACCGGTGTCCACCAGAATGAGCCTATTCAGTGCATCATGGCCTGGGTGGCGGGGACTTCCTTCTTTCAGTTAATAGACACCCACTCTGCACTCTACTATCTGCCAGGCCAGGAGGGAAGAAATATGACCAATATCTACCTGCTAAGAAAACCAGGCTTTAATGAAGATGAAACAGATTAGAGCTCAGTGTTTTAACCTCTTATTTGATGCTCAGGATGTTACCTTATTATTGTTAGGAATAATCGTCTCTCCCAACAAGAGAGCAAGACCCTCAAGAGCAGACACTATTATACCTTTTAAACCTCTACAGCACTCACACAGCTCTTAATTAAGCAGGTGAGCACAACCGTGTTGGCTGTTGCTGTTTTTGTTAAAGGGATAAGCAAGCTCACTGTTTCTTCTGGCGCTCATTCCACAGTTATCTACTGGGAACTACCACGTGCCAGGGTCTGTGATAGGAGTTGACAGAGGCAGTGCCCTCAGATTCTCACCCAAAATGAAGGAATTCTGAACTTAATGCTTGCTCCTTGTTTTTCTTTATTTTCATTTTAGGTCCCATTCCCTCTTTCTAAAAATGATTTTTAAAAAATATGTTTTAAAATTGATTTTAGAGAGAGAAAAACATTGATATGAGAAAAACACTGACTGGTTGCCTCCCACGTTTGGGGCCTGAACCCACAACCTGGGCATGTGCCCTGACCAGGAATCGAACCACTACCTTTCAGTGCACAGGATGACGCTCAACCAACTGAGCCACACCAGCCAGGGCTCCCTCTTTTTAATACAGCTCCATCCAGAAAGGAGAAATCCAGAGCACAACTGCCTGGCAGAGCAACTAAGTATGATAAACAGGCAGTTAGCAAAAGACTTAGAGATGAGAAATTTCTATAAACCACTGTACAGCTACTAACGACTATGTTGACACAGAACCTTCTCTCACTAAGGTCAACCATGCTAAGGAGACATTATAATTGGTTGTAACTCTGGTTTGGGTGATGGGGCTAAGTGATGGGAGTGGTGGGCAGAATTTTATCCCTATGTAAAGGCAAACTCATGGGCTGCCCACCAGATCTGGCCCCACACACAAACAGGGTGAGCTCAGTGCTAGCAGGCCTTTGGGCAACACTCTTTAGTACCCAACCAAGGACCCTAAAAACAAAAAAATAATTCTATTCAAGAACAGTAATGTCTTCCTATAAGAAATGGAGCCACAATTGTTCTTGCTCTTATTCCCCTTACTCTGGTTGACTGGCTGATGGTTCTTATATCATTCCTTCAGTCCCAGCGAGATGTCCAGCTGAATAAAACTACATGGGAAATAAAACCAAAACAACAGAGTCCAAGAGTCCATTTGCTAATACTGTGGGAAAACCCAAATGGGCTGCCAACTATAATGGTCTATTTCTCAGAGAAGCTGTGTGGACTCAGAAAAATTTATGAACTTTAAATGATCCCCAACTCTCTATGCTTCAGTGTTACTGACATAGACCGATTCAGAGGAGAGTATTTTAGTAGCAGGCTTGGTATGACATACTGCCAAAATCACTGCCTTTATCCAGGGGAAGCTCCCAATATAAAAACAAGATGTAAGTACTTAAGCAAAATTTCTTTAAAATAGTCCCTGATTTATGATGGTTTAACTTTCAATATTTCAACTTTGCGATGGTGTGAAAATGACACACAATGATCTTTTCCTGGGGTAGCAATATGCAGTACTGATACCCTCTCATGATGCTGCTGGACAGTGGCAGCGAGTCACAGCTCCCAGTCAGGCACACGATCACGAGACAAATAATGGATATTCTATAGTGCACTGTATTGCCAGCATTTTTGGGATATTGTGTTCACATTTAAGGCAGGCTAGGCTAACATATGACGTTTGGTAGATTAGGTGTATTAAATACATTTTTGACATGAAAAATTACGATGAGTTTATCAAGACAAAACCCTATCATAAGCCGAGAAGCACCTGTATCCTTAAATTGGGCCTATGGTATGGTAGAAAAATAAAACTTGACAATCGGCAGTCCTGAGTTCTAGTCCATGTCCATGATCTAGTTCTAGTCCCCTGGAATCATGATTTTGAGCCACTTTCCTCACCTCTGATATAGTAATAATGGCAGAAGCTAGCAATAGTACCAATTGTCCAATTACAATAGCAGTATAATACTCACCTCATAGAACTGCTGTACTGATTTAACTTTACATTGCAGTACACATGTTAGTTATCAGATTTTTTTACTTAAGCAAAAGGTGACCATTCTTTATGTTTATGTTATAGTAGAAATACAGGGTACAAAGGATAATGGAGTCTGGGTCTCAAACGTAAAACTTTTTTTAATATAAAAAAAAAGTTTTTTGGTTAGGATAAAACTCAGTATTTGTTTCTCTTTAATACAAAACAAAAGGTTAGGACACATGATAGTCCAAATACTAAATGAGAAGTCATAAAGGAGACTAGAGGTTTTTTCTTCAAGAATCTAAGATCCCTGCCCTGGCCAGTGTTGTTCAGTGGTTAGAGTATTGACCCACTCACCAAAGGGTCACAGGTTTGATCCCTGGCCTGGGTCAGTGGGAATTCAGGAGGCAACCAATCCATGTCTCTCTCTTATATCGATGTTTACCTCTCCCCTCCACCTCTAAAAAATAATCAATGGAAAAAATATCCTCAGATAGGTTTAACAACAACAACAAAAGAACCTAAGATCCCTAAAATGGTGCAAAATAATCATTTCATGATTATTCACATAATGTCATAACCTTAATTACTGCAATCCAAATCAAGAATTAGCCAATTTCCTTTGGGTCAAATACCACATTTAAAAAAAATTGCAACATTTAGTGAGAACTCGGAAGTCGAGACCAAAGTATTCTGTAAGACTCCCTGTAGATCTGTGAAACAGTGTT
Organism: Eptesicus fuscus; assembly: GCF_027574615.1. NCBI lineage: Eukaryota > Metazoa > Chordata > Mammalia > Chiroptera > Vespertilionidae > Eptesicus > Eptesicus fuscus. Next base: position 29,564,251 of record NC_072477.1, on the reverse strand, counting down.
GGCAGACAAGGAGATTAATGAAGATTGTGGAATTTAGCTAACAGCCAGTTCCTTTATTCACGCTCAGTGTGAAATACATGGATTGAAACACAGGGCAGGATTCTGAAATTGGAAAGGCACCTGTAAATTTCATTGCTGGGGTCTACGCACCCTGACCCCTCAACAGCTCCCCTCCACTAGTCTTCTACTTCTCTGACCTCATCTCCTGCCATGGTACTTTTATTCATTCCACTCTAGCCACTGTTCTCCCTGCTGGGCCCAGGAATGCTCCCAGGTTCTTGACTTTGGGCTATTACTCACCTTCCCTTCCCTCTGCCTGTGATGCTCATCACCAGATAGATGCATGGTTCTCTTTCCTTTACTTTCTTCAAATCTTTGCTCAAATGTTGCCTTGACAGTGAGTTTTCTTGTCTGCCCTAATGAAGACTGCAACCCTTCCTTCCCTGTTCAACTTTCTCCTAGCACTTATCTGATATACTATACACTGAGTGGCCAGATTATTATGATCTCTGAATGCACAATAATCTGGCCACTGTGTATATCCTATATACAGGAGTTAGACCAGCAGGCAGGTCAGCCAACAGCCCATGTCCCCTCCCCCTGGCCAGGCTGGCTGGACCCCACCCATGCACGAATTCATGCACCGGGCCTCTAAAAAAGAAAAAATACACACACACACACACACACACACACACACACACACAGAGTGGCCAGATTATTATGTGTTCAGAGGTCATAATAATCTGGCCACTCAGTGTATATATTTTTATTTATTAGTTCATTTTCCATCTTTCCCTCACCAGGTTAAGAGCTTCTGTTTTTTGCCTGTATGTTCACTGCTGTATTCTAGAACAGTGCTTGGCATGTAGCAGATCCTTAATCAATATTTGTTGAATGGAGTGAATAAATAAATAAATAGGCCACAATGAATGACAAACTATTCAGTATGTAAGGCTACCAAATTCAAACCGTCAACTTCCTTGAAGAAAGGAGACAACAGGATTTAGGATAATGTGGTTTTAAGAACTTAAGAATGTTATAGCAATGTAAAATAGGCTGTAGTTAGGCTCTTGTGACCTGTTTCCCCCAAAGTGTTCTCTAACTTAAGAATGCCTAAAAATCAGCTGACTGCTTGTTATAAAGATCCCAGGTCTGCGTCCAGAGAGGCAGACTCGGTAGTGATTCTGATGTGGGTGGTCCACAGGACATCTTGGAAAACACTGACTTGGCACCACTGCTGGTTAGATGTGAGACTTAAGAAGGCAGTTCTGTCCATTCAGTTTACCAAAGCCATTTTAAGTGATACCATGGCATATGAATAAGCATTAACTGTCAACAACTCAGACACGCATGGAAGATAATCCTTTGCACGTGTGTACTTTGACTAAAAGGGTTGGTCTCTGTCCCCATCATAAAGATCTCCTGTGGTGCTTTAGACAGTGTTGTGCCCAGGAATGTTGTTATTCCAGGTAAGAACCTTGGTCCAAGGCCATTAAACCATGTCTATACTAAGTAGGTCTAACCCACAGCAAATTCTGGTTTTGCAATACTAGGTATTCACATGGCCTGTTTTATTGTTTTCATAAAGGTCAGACCTACCCCATGCTTCAGCCACACAGAAAGCCACACCTCAGATAAGGTATAAAGTATATGACTTACCAGAGTGGCAGTATATACAAAATGAAACCATAATGGTTCCAGATTTGATTGGATAACCAAACAAACCCAGGACCCCCACCACAGAGCTAAATGAGGAGACTCATTCAAAGCCGACATTTTTCTAACGACTGTTTCTTTAAACACTCTGGATCACTGAACAAAAAAAACCAAAAAAACCAACACAGGTCTTCTTCCGAGTTTGCCACTTACCTACCACTGAACTGCAGCAGAAGCGGCCAGCTACATTCTGTGTCAAGGATGAAACTAACTGTGCAAACAGATGTTTCTTCCAAATCCCAAGGAGTGACCCTAACCCATAGGCTTTTTACTCAAAGCTTCCAACGTTTCCAAATGTAAAAAAGCTGGTGCCTCCCTCTCCAGGGAAAACATTAGTTTCTGGAATGCCACCATTAGTGGGGAACGGCGGGGGGGGGGGGGGGGGGGGGGGAGGAGGACAGAGGAGGAAAATCAATAATTTTTTTCTTCCATTTCATATGAATATAGCTCTTTACCTAAGTTTTTTTGTCCCACAGCTTAAAATGCTCTTTACAAGCCTTTGAAATAACAGCTGTTGGAATGGGGAAATCACTGGTGTCCAAGTTGATTCACCTACATTCTTGGGAGGTTTCATTTAAGTATTAACTTTGAGCCATGCGAAAGAAATTCTCATGGAGGTCTAGGGAATCATTGACCTCAGGAACCCTTAGTGTTATCCCAAACTACTACGGTCTCCTCTTTATATGATAGTGTATTGTTATAATAATTCTTGAATGAGTAACTTATTACAAATAATACTAACTTAAAAGACAATTACTACTGGTGTCTTAAACCTGACTCCATTTCTTTCCAGATAAGTGAGTGTGCTGCTAAGCTCCACTCCAAGTACCAACCTGGTGATGGCCACCCAGCTTTCTCAATAAACTCACCTTCTCTCCTTGGAGTGATGGGACCGAGTCCCGCAAACTGTGAAAGCTGTCTTTGATGTGGTCCCTACGCTTTCGTTCCAGTGCATTATGATGAGCCCGTTTGTCAGCCTAGAAGAAAGAGCATATTAGCAATGTCATTCCTTTTGCTTGGTACAGGTGAGTGGGTTATAGCCGGGAAGAATATGCTGTCAGCGCAGTCCCTGGTGAATGGACTGGGAAGGATTTGTTGAGGTGGGCAGTTAGGAATCTCCAGAATTAGGCTCTGCTAAAGGGGGAAAAAGGGTGAGCAAGCCTTGTGACAGGAACATCCAAAGTAGCTCGATGCATCCAGCTCATGCATAAGTAAAATAAAAGTTATTCAAGGGGACAAAGTGTGACTCTCCTACATTAGTTTTCCCCCATAACTTACTTATATGACAGAAAAGCCGCCAGTCCGTGGTTGGGAGGTTGACCCAGGAAAAGCTCCAGTGGGCCCTTTCATAAGGTGTGATCACCCCCACTGTAAGTCAGCGATTCCCCATGGAGGGTGCCCAGGATGGGAGTTAGGGCATTGGTGCCATGCTTCTTTCCATGTGAAACCCATCACCATGAGTCTGTTCTGGTCTCCAGCTCGCTAAAATTAAAACCTCTGGAAAAACCCGAAAACATGAATCTGTGATCATTCTGACAGCTGATATAGACCCCAACTGCATTCTGAGATCCTATCTTTTAAAAGTGGATCCAGGGTGCCATCCTGCCAAAGTCTTCCCCTCACACAGGCTGTGACTGAAAAGGTAAGGGCTCTGAAAAAATATCCTTGGGCACCTGTGGCATGTCATGCTTATTTGGCAGCACCTAAATACCCACGAACCAAAGTCTTTATCCGCCTTGCTTAGACTCACAAAAAGAACAAGAACAATCAGCTGGAGAGGGGTGAAGACTGCCAACAAATCAGGAATGGCTGGAGAGCACTGCAGGTCCCCATTAAAGGTGCCTTCTCTCCAAATGGAACACAAAATGCTCCCTCAAGCTAAGCAAGAACTTTCTACACATGAGGAATTATGGAAAATAATATACTTAGAATTTTCCCTTAATACGCAAGGGTGCACTGAGCTAACCTAAGGAGCAAGTCTGTATAAGGGAAGTTCAGGTAGCTTTAATCAACCCAGACAGAGCACCAGGAATTTTAAAAATGGAGTAACAAGAGTAAAAAGTCAGCACAAGAAAGCCTCAAATGAATCCTTGTATTAAACAAGATGTGGGAATGAAAGGACTTGAAATTCTATTATCTAATCCTAAAAGTCTGAGTCATTTCAGAGGAAGAGGAGGATGGGAGCAGCTGTGGTAATTTTAGTCACTTCCTGGTCTCTCAAGCACAACACCTCACCTATAGCTCTGCTGAATTAGACACATGGTTCCCATCACAGCCTTGGTTCTCCAGAACACAGCACTCACTTTCAGGGCAGATGCATGGAGCATTACTAAGGCCCTCCTAATTTTTTAAAGTCTAAATTCACTATAAAATGAGTGTTTGCTGAACTTCAGTGATATAAGGAATTTATGGGGAATCTGAAAGATCAAGCTTAGACAGATTCCCTGAGGCTAGAGGTAGTCCACTGTATCATACAACATTAGGGCAGAAAATTGCAGATGCCTTGAATAGCAGTATGAAATAGCTTGAAGGAATTAAACATATTTAAGTGCCTTGTTCTTTTCTAACCTACTGTTCTCTCTAGTCACCTATACAGGTAAGTAAATTCTAACCTGGACTATATCTACAGTTTAGAAGGCTGAGAGATGGCATTTGGCTTCTATCTGCCTCTCCTGTGTTTGCTACATACTCCCTAAGCTAGTTTATTTACATGCAAATTAATCGCCCAGCTTTGGTCTCCAGCAGCAGCCCAAGATACTCTGGTCTACTAAATCACCCTGATTCCTGGCCCTCCTCCCAGCTTAAGAGCTGTGCACAGAAGCAGTGACACCAGAGTTACCCATAATCCCTCTTGTTGATACAAATAAAATTCTAATTGTCTGTTTTCTTTCTGGGAGAGCCCTGCAAATCTCAAAAGGCTAGAATCAAGTGAACTTGGTTTTGCTCAGGCCTACACTAGAGGAATGGAGTTGAGTATAATCTAACACCAAATTCATGCCCACAATACACTACCCCCTTCCCATTCACTGAGCCCTGAAAGGACTCAAATGGACAAGTCTTTCGGTTAGAGGATTGTAAGTGAACTTGGCTGAGGACCATAAGCAGAAATCTTGGCTTCTCATCTGGGGAGCCAGCCAAGTTTGAGAAGTTGGCTCAACAAGGAAAGGCAGCAGTCTACTGCCTGGTAGAAAGCCTGGGCTGGGGACTGTTGTTCTCAAAGTAGTGGATGGAATTTCTGTGGTGGTTCCAGGTCCAATTTAACTAGCAGAAGAGTGGAATCTTAGCCCAATCCCTGTTGCCATATCCATCCCCAAGCAGCTACACTTAACCAAAGTCAATTTTAAAGCTCTCAGAGACAACGGCAATGATGTATTTTTCTCCTCCCCAAGCCTCATTTGAAAAAGCAAGTTAAAAATATGCAGAAAGGGCCCTGGCCAGGTAGGTCAGTTGGTTAAAGTGTCATCCTGATACACCAAGGTTGCGGGTTTGATCCCCGGTCAGGGCACATGCAAGAATCAGCCAATGAATGCATAAGTAAGTGGAACTACAACCATGTCTGTCACTCTCTCTCTCTCTCTCCAATCAATAATTTTATTTTTTAATGCAGAATATGCCTAATTCCAGGCAACTCTAAACTAAGTGATACCTCTAATGGCTTAGAAGAACATATGAAAAACCTTTACACAAAGCAAGAGAATTTGTTGGGGAAACATTTCCAAACCACAGATCCAACCAGCCAGGTAACACTGCTACCCCTCACCCCGCAACCAATTCATCCAAATGGAAGGCCAGTTACCAGGCTTATCACTGCTTTGTTAACTATCTTCACTTGCTGGCAACCTTTTTTGAAAGGGCCAAGGTTTCAGAGTTGAGAATCAAAAACTGGGTGAAGAATCCGAGGATAAGGCATCGGAGATCCTCCCACAAACTTAAAACTAGTTTTGTTTTTAATTTTAAAAAGGGCCAAACAATTGTGTCTTGAACAAATAAAGCTCAACTTTGATGAGCCAGCTTTCTCTCACCTGTACTGAGAAAGATATCTGATTATGAAAATGGGTCGTACCAAACAAATTCTAGGAGACAACAGAGGTATTCTTGGGTAGGACAGCAGGCCCCCAAACACCTCTTCTATATCTACAGGAGCAATGGCTGGATGCTGCTGCTTTTCAAGTACAAGGGATTTGTGGTTTCTGCCAGAAAACCCTTCCTTCAGGGCATCCGAAGCTAACAGGAATACTAAAAGGCTGCGCGATACTGAAGAGTGGCCCACAGATGCTCAACAGGAACTCCAGTACCAAATCACTTCCAGCTTTGACATCTCCGCCAAGGTTTTTATTCCGCCTCTCAGTTTTATTTCCACCAAACTTTCCATACTGGCAGCCAGAATAAAAATCTTCACCTACAATTTGTCCATCTCTGACACTAACAAGCACACGTATCTTAAGTATTGTTAAATGTTGAAAGCAAGCATTATTTTGTTAGCCAAGAAGTTGCTAAACTGGCAGAAAGTCAATCATTCAAGCTAAGGAGGTCTATTCAAAATTGAGGGGAATCTCTTTAAGTTATTTCCTTCCAATTTATTGCATAGAGAATGCATACTCATCCAAGGCATTACATCAGTCAGCCGTCTTATTTTCTGCAAGTTCTAGGTAGGCAAGTAGCACGGGGAAATAAATACTCCGTTACTGAAGAATGCACAGGTTCTCCAGAATAATGCCATTTCTTGCAGGCTACCTCATACCTAATCCCCTCTATAAGGGGAGTCTTCTCAATTCCAATATAGAAAATGCTCAGCAAATAGGGAATTAGAGTTGCCCACTAAACACTTACTAACTTTAAGAAATTTAAAGGTTGCTTTTAGAGGGAAGATAGTGTTGCCTTCGATTATTAATTCTTATTAAACAGTAACACTGAAAATACACAGACTCAAAATTCTCATCAGAAAAGATCTATTACTTCTGATAGACGGGAAGAGGACAGAATAAATAAAACTGAATTTCTAAGCAACTCATTGCAATCAACATGAAAAATGCAACATGAAGTAATGGGTAGCTAGAATGAGAAACTAAGGTCCTTAATATAAATTTCAACTTCCCAACACCTCTCCTACTTGAAGCCTGTTATACATTGCTAACATCTAATAGATACATGTGTTTTCAAAACTTTTTTAAAACAATCATTTGGTGCCTAAAAGAACTTGGGAACACTATTTCCCAAATATGGCATCGTACTGTAGCCATTTAAGAGAGTAAGAATGCCTTCATCAGGAAATTTTAATTGAAAATCAACTTGGATTCCTTGATCAACTATTTCACCATTACTGGCATCTTGGAAATAGAAAAATGTAAGAACACCCTTTATTCTAATGAACAGGCATATTTATGAAACAAACCTGGTATTTCTCTATCACTGTTAACACTCTAAGCAGACACAAAGTACATGCATCATACAGCACTTTACCAAGCAACTAATTCCTGGTAAAACAGACAGTAATTTCCTGAGTCAATTCCAATCTCAGAGGCAACCAAGCTCATTCCCTACTGAATACACTGCAATTCCTAAAGAAGCAAAGAGCTCTGAGAAATTAAAAATATTTCATACCAGAAAGGTCCAGAAGTGAAATAGCACAAATCTGTTCTTAAACTCCCTGACAGATATATTGTAACTGCAACACGTTCAGCTGGAGGGTAAGTTGAAAAAGGCTTGAGTTTTCTGACCAACAACTAACCCTACATTTTTAGTATACCTTTGTTCTTTCCAAAAGAAATTTCTCAAACAGAAGTAAAATTAAAAGATCACTTTGCATGAAATATATCTGTCCCAGAAAATTATCTTTAAAATGCAAAATAATAATAAAAATAACATCAGTGGGATTCTGATATATTTAAATTTAGTAATAAAAATATTGTTTGGGGTTACTTCCTTTAACAGATTGGTCACTGGAGCTGTGTTCCGTTGGCACTCAGGCAACAACAACAAAATTCGTCAAATCAGTTTCACTTTCTGTTACAGTTAGCTTCACTTCCTAACTTTTCTTGTGAAGTACCCTACATTTCTCATGCAGTAAGACCATAGCTATTGTAGTTGACATTATAAAAATGATGTTTCTTTTCATGAGGACCCAGCAGAATCTTTCCTAAATAACTTTTTAAAAGTTCTTCAGTAGTCCTATATATGCGGTTATTCAGTTCGCATCCTTTTATGAATGAGACAAAGCTTAAGAATAGTTTTCCCCTAATTAAAAAAAAATATATATATATTTATGATCTATACTAAATGTCAAGAACTAAACCAGGGGTCCTCAAACTTTTTAAACAGGGGGCCAGTTCACTGTCCCTCAGACCGTAGGAGGGCCAGACTATAGTTTAAAAAAAACTATGAACAAATTCCTATGCACACTGCACATATCTTATTTTGAAGTAAAAAAACAAAACGGCAAAAACACCCGCATGTGGCCCGCGGGCCGTAGTTGGAGGATGCCTGAACTAAATAGATGTTTTCAGAGAAAAATAATGAAATCCTTTTTACCCTACACGTTTATGATAATTGTTTGATATTTGTCTATTGCTTCTTCTCTCCACGCTCTTGTGATACTCCCGTGCTAGATAATATTTAAGTCTCAGCAAGCAGATGTGTCAAATTAAAAACAAAAGGTCAAGCCCACTCCCTTTGCCCACTTCCCAAAATCAAAGGGAAAAACCCTAGGCACCTTAACATCAGACTAAAAATATCTAGACAAAACAATGAGATTAGCATTCTAGGAGAATGGAAACATTTTAATAATTTAACAAAGCAATTTACATCAACACCCATGTGGATGAATATTTTGAAAAGCAGAAAGCTTTTCAAAATTCAAGCCAAAATTTCACAAAGAAAACTTTTCTCTCACTGGAAAGCCAATGTAATTCCAATTCAAGTAATGATTCTGCAAAGGATGCCTAACCTATCCCTATTCTCCAACCATGATCAAGCTCTGGGGGAGACTTTAGGACTGGAGACTTGGAGAAAGAAATGTTTTAAATAGACTGAGTTCCAAACATGAAACTCCACATTCACATTATTAAGGTTAATAGTAACTGGGGGGAAAAAAAAAGGAACTGAATTTTCAAATATATGCATAAACATTTAGTATCTGACAATACTTCAAGGAGAAATAAAATGAATTCTTTCATAGTGACTATTAGCCAGGGACAATTTTTAAGAACCCTGGAACAACGGCATCCTTGGATTTTATGGAAATATTAGCTCTCAATAAATAAAATTTTTCTTAATGCCTATCTGCTTGGACAAATGGCAGAATCCTTGTTTGCTCTAATGAAGGTACAAGTAAGAAGGCTTGCTTTTATCCTGTGGTAATTAAATTCTTTGACCAGAGGTATTAAAGTGACATCCTACACATTCTTAACAAGCCCTCCGACAAAGGGACTGTCCCACACATCATTTTGAAAATCAGAAAAATAACATACAAAAGGATTTCTAATCTTTCTTTAAAAATAGGAAGATCTGGCAACAATGAGCCCTCCTTCCTACATAACAACCCACTGGAGTTTAGTGGCTGCCTTTTTAGAAGAGGCATGTGCTCTCTAGTACCCTAGTCTTTACCTCTATTCTCTACTTTATTCTTGACTATTTTATTGCCTGGGTCCCCCAGAGGCATCTACATTTTCGACCCTCATTCTATATACTTCTTACTGTTCCCAGCTGTCAAATATTAGACAGTGATACACTTATTTCTCTTCCCTTCTCTGATTATGATTTATCTTTTTATTCTAACATATTCAAGGAATAACCACAGCTCTGTCTCCAAACACATAGGATTAGTATATATCTATAGCTATACTCATAGATATATCCATAAAGCCATTTTCTGAGAACATCAATATCAAAACCCTGAGAAATTATTGATAACACTGCCCAGTCTCAACCATCAGCCTTTAGCAAAACTATCTCTGCAACGCCACTTTCCTTCAACAATTTTTGTTTCCTTTATACCACTCCTTCGCCTCAAATACACTCAGACCACAATAAGCTGTCTGCGACACTTTCATATTCAACCATTGGCTCCTCTACATTTCCAACTTCTGCATTAGAATAATACCAGCTTATACTAGATGCTACAGGTCTACAGCAGTCACATGACTTTCGGTGACTGTCATGTGGCTTCAGTTTTACACAACTATGTAGATATGCTTTAGAACCTATTTGTCCAAAGTAAATCTTCTGACCACTCTGCTCTGAAATACTACCACAGTTTACTTCAGGATGATGTCCTTCTCGTTTCTGACATACAGAGTGACAGCTAGATTCCCCCACCTGAAAACTACAGAATGATTCATTTCTTGGCATACAGCTCCTCTCACCCACAGACACTGGAACTTATCACCTGAGAATCTAGAATTATGAGATTTGTAACCCCTCCCCAACCTAGAACCCCAGAACAAGGCTCCACCTCACCTTAGCGGTTAACAGGAAAGTTTACTACAATATTAAAAGTAATAGAATGATCTTTTTTCTCTCTGACCCCAAAAAGGACTAGAACTGAACGGAAATGAAAATGAAATGGAGAGTAGGAGACGTACCGCAGATTGAAACCTCGGTTGCTCTTCCTGGAATAAGAGAGAAAAAAAAAATAGAAAATATAGAAGTTATTTTTACACTTCGCATTCAATAATAAGAAAGAAAATGCCGGCGGCGGAGGAAGCGACGGGTGGGGAGTCAGCCCGAAACCCCCCACCCCCCACTTCTTTGCCCCACACCCCCATATTCCCAGCGGGATCCGGTGGCGGGACAGGGGGGTCCCGAGCGCCGCCCCTTCTTCCGGGATCCGACCCAGGCCGGAGGGGGTCAGAGCACTGTCTCCTGCCCTCGGACCCAACTGGGGCATCAGGGCGCTCCCAAGCCCTCGGCGTCCACCCTCACGCCCCAAGGATCCGCGGGTCAAGGGAGGAGGGGATCGCGGAACGAAGGGCCAGGTCCTGAGCGCCGTCCCTTTCCCCAGAATCCGGACAATGGGATCCTGGGCGCACCCCGTCCCTGTCCCCCGTCTCCGGAGCGGGATAAGGTGGGAGCGGGAGGCCGCAGCACCCTCCTCCACGGGAGAGGTGGGGATCCCAGAGGCCGCACGTCTCCTCCCCACCTCCAGTCTCAGAAGGCCGCTCGGCTGGGAGCCCGGAGCGGAGCGAGCCAGGAGGGCGACGGAGGCGGTCCCAGCCCGAGGGTGGGAGGCAGGCGGCGGCTGCCCGGCCCCCCGCCGCGGTGGCCCCGCTGAGAGCCCGGGCCGCTGTCCCTGCTGTCCCCGCCTGACAACCCCCAAGGGAAGGAAGAAACCCAGGGACTCACGTCGCTCTCCACCTCGATGTCATCGTTATCGCTCATTTCCTACGGCCCAGGGAGCGGCCACTGCAGCAGCGGCAGGGAAGGGGTAAGGGTGGAGGGGAGGGGGAAGTCACCGACAACAAGCAAGTCCCCCCACACACTCACTCACTCACTCACTCGCTCTCTCACTCACTCACACACTCACACACACACACACAACACGGGCGAGAACCACCTCCTCACTGCAGCACCGGATCAACGGCGGCACGCACGCCCGGTCGGCCCCCTGACACGTGACCGGGCTCGTCACGCTGGGGCCACCGAGACTTGTAGTTCCTGTTCCTTTCACTGACGGCCCAGCTAGCTCCAGAAAAACTACGAATCCCATAAGGAACTGCATCTAGTTGTCGCTAGCCCAGCTTGCGAAGGGAACCCAGAGCGCCTGCGTATCCTGTGGAGGGGGGCGGGGGATGGGCGGAGAGAGGAGCGCCGCAGTGCCTGCTGGGAGTCGTAGTCCGCAGACCGCGAGTTGTCAGGAGGTTTCCTCCCTAGGCAGCTGCGGAGGCTGCTGGGAAGACAGGACACGTGGAGGGAGCTGGGGCTCCTGAAGCCGGGCACCGTATGAGTGCTGGGCGCTGGGCCCAGGGGACAGGGTGGAGACTCTGGGGGAGTAGCCGGCTGCCTAAATAACGCTGCCTCTCCTTGGTACGAGTGGTTTTACTTTTTTTTTTTTTCTTTTTTTTTTTAGTGCTCTGAGTGGCTCTGCATTGCGTGCTGGGGCGTAACCGCCAGCTCGGGGGAATGCTGAGGCGGCGGAGGACTTGGGGGCGCGGCTTCGGGTGCACACACGAGGACCCTTGGGATCTGGCTGTGGGGAGGTGTCAATGGCAGGTGTTAAGTGGTGTTACAAGATAGGCAGGGTGACCCGCCTCGCTGAAGGACAGCTCCCAGACGTGATAATCTTGTATTCATTAATTGGGACTGATCATCTTGCTACTCTTTTACATACACAGACATCCTTTTCCTCCACCCTACCCCAACAACTGTGTATGTGGAAGTAAAAGCCTCTCCTGGGTTTGTTGTAGCCCAGGCAGTGTAAGGAGTGGCCCGGCAGTTTGCAGTACCGTAATTAAGAATTGCAGAAAGTATCCAAAACAGTGTCCGGGTAAGAAATGTCCAAACCTAGAGAGAATTTTTCTAAGAGTTTATTTGAGCCAAACTGACAACACATGCCAGGGAGCAAGATCCCCAAAGCTTTAGGGAATACGTTCTTCAGTTTCCTTTGTGCATTTGAGATTAAGGCGATAACGTAAAGATTACATGAAAATGGGGAGAAAGTGAGTTGGGGATTGGATTGCAGGATAGTTAAACTCACACTTTAAAAGGAGAGGTTTGAAAGGGGGCTTTTCAAAGGTGTGTTAACCTAGACGCAAGAAACAATGGACAGGGCTTGCTTAAGGGAAAGCTAAGCCTTTTACTAAAGAAGTTATATGCCGGGGCATGACCTGCCCAGTTAGGAATTTTTGATCAGATCGCCCTGTGAGGTTGCTTTCCATAGAAGCCCTTCTTCTATCCACAACAGGAAAGCTGTGCAGTTAAATTCATATTTAAATACTGTGGCATGAGGTGTGCTCATATCCATTCCACCAATATTATTGAACACCTAACATGTGCCAGCACTGGGATGCCATACTGTATAAAACTGGAACAGTCCCAGCCTTCATGCTGCTCACAGCTGTGGAAACAAAAATTAGAATGCCCTGCCACCATTTTAACAGTGAACATCAAGTCCCACTGGAAGGAAAAACAATAACAAGACGCTTTCAGCCCTGACGTAAACAATAACAAGACGCTTTCAGCCCTGACGTAAACTACTTTTAACATCTGGTCTCCAAAATGAATGAAATCTTGAGCTTTTTCCATAAATTACTGAATTTCGAATGAAAACCATTCTATCTCTGATTTTTGAATACAGAAATTTGGACTATGTCACATTTATATTTCTTTTGTATTCTGTTGTGTCTCTTATTCAGTGATCCAATCCTACTGAAGTTTGCAGGTCTTTACAAGTAATCAGTCATCTTCTCTAAATGCTTTTGTCTCTTAGTCATCTTTCACACTAAGTGGGAGAGATAGGCATAAGTAGGACAGTGCGTTATAAGAGCTGATGGGCTATAAGGGAGACAGGGAAGGTAGCTCTTCGGTGAGGTAATTTAGCTGGATATTAGAAGTTAGGGCTTATTCATGATTACAACCAACAATTATTGGGTGCCAGTTATGTGCAAAGCACTATAGGGCAATCCTGGCTACAAGTTAAAATTACTCTAGGGCTATTAAAAATTTCAATACCCTGGCTGTGCCCCAAACCAATTAAGTCAGAACCTCTGGGGATGAGGACCAGGCAGCAGTATTTTTTTTAAAGCTCTGCAGGTAGTTCCAATGTGCTACCAAGATGGAGAACCACTGCTACCAAGGATCCAAGGTAAATAAAACGATCTTCCACTGAATCGTATACTTTACAAGAGTGAATTTTATGGTTTGTCAATAATTATATGTCAATAAAGCAGTTATATAAAAGTAGGGTAATCTTTGCCCACCCAAAATCTAAAACCTGATAGGGTTGTAAATTATGAATACAAATAACTGCAATGAAGATAGACTAAGTGCTAACTTAGCTGCACAGGCAGTGAATGCTGTAGGAGCTCAGAGAAGGAAGATGTGTTTCCAGGTCTGAGGTGGGGTGGGGAGAGGTTGGTGATCAGGTAAGTCTTCTTAGGCTGTCAGGTCCATCAGGGCAAGGATGGGGTCTGCAGAGACCGGGTCCAACTTTGGTGAACATGAATCCCCAGTTGTTGGATGGAGGCCTGAGGAAGTACCCGAAGTGCAGAGGAAAAACTTTCCAGGTAGAGAGCCTGGAGGTTTTAACACATTTCTTTTTAGTAAATTGATAGAATACAAAGACCCATCAACCCAGGTAATAAATTTGACCTAAGAGACATAAAACACGTCACCCAACAATTGTAGAATATGTTCTTTTCAAGCTCTCAGGAAACATTGACACAATTGATCATGTTCTGAGCCATAAAGCAAATATCAACAAATTTCAAAGGACTGTGATCTTAGAGAGCAAGTTCTTGCACTTAATGCAATTAAAGTAGAAATAAAAGATAACTAGAAAATCCTCATACATTTGGAACTTAAGAAACACCTTTAAAAAATATGTTTCTATTGATTTTAGAGAGAGAGGAAGAGAGAGAGAGAACCATCAATGAGAGAGAAACATCAATTGGCTGCTTCCTGCACACTCCCTTCTGTGGATTGAATGGGTGACCTTTCTGCATAGGAGGATGCTCAAGCAACTGAGCCATACTGGCCAGGGCAGAAAACACTTAAGTGACTCAAATGGAGGGACTTCCATGAGCAAGGCATACACACAGGGAAGAATTAGACATATGAAAAGAGAAATGTCCTCTAATTTTCCTTTTCAGTATTTTTCTGATGTAAATAATAATCTAGGATCCTAAGAATTCATTTTCATCTCTGCATGCTTGAATGTCTTTGGGAAAGCCCTGTATGAGCTTATCAAGATTGGGTCTTGTCCCTGGGGCTGCCCAATCTAGCCCCTTGCTACTCTAAGCTTGGTCCAGTGGTATCCACATCACCAGGGACCTTGTTAGAAATAAAGGCCTCACCCAAGACCTACTAAAACAGACCTGCATTGTAACAATATGCCCAAGTGATTCATACGTGCATTCGTGTTTGAGAGGCTCTGATGAGAGAGGAGGGGGGACTGCAAGTGGGGAGGACAAAGCAACTGGCTCCATTTTCTCCTCAGCTCTTTCATAAGTTGGCTTCCATTCTACCACTAGACTGAAATCACTCTTATCCTGGCCATGAGCTGCCTCTTTATTGCTAAATCCAAAGCCCTTGTCTTACTTGACCTGACACTGGCCTTCTGCACAGTTGACCACTCGTCTTTCTTGAAGGTCAAATACACTCCTTCTTTCCTCCTACCTCCATAGCTGCCTCTTCTCTGACTCCTCTGGTTCCTCTTGCCCATCAGTGTTTGAGCTCCAGGGATTCTGGTGGCCCTCTCTCTTCCCCTCCCAGGATCTGCATGGTGGCCTCTTCTGCCTCCTGAGGCTTTGGCGGCCATCTCTCTGATGGCGACCCTAAGACAGAATCTCTCTCTGTTGAACTCTAGATTGTTATGTTCAATTTATTTCTGGACACATCCACCTAGATTAATCCCAGGCAACTCAAAACTCGAGACTTATGGGTGAATAAGAAAAAGTAGGTTTGACAGCCCTGACTGGTGTGCTTAAATGGTTAGAGTGTCCACGCATCGAAGGGTCTCAAGGTTCGTTTTTTCCAGTCAAGGGCATATGAAGGTTCGTTCAGCCTCAGCCCAGTTGGGGTGAGTGCATGAAACAACAGATCAATGTGTCTTTCTCACGTCGATGTTTCTCTCTCGCTCTCGCTCTCTCCCCCTTCTCTTCCCCTCCCTCCCTCCCTTCCTCCCTTCCACTCTCTCTAAAAAATATCAATGGGAAAAATACCATCAGGTGAGGATTAACAACAACAAAAAAGTAGGTTTGACACAGCATTTGGAGTATGATTCATCCCTATAAAACTGAACATATCTGTTCAAGTATTTGCATGTAGAGAAATGTGTAGAAGGCTATTCAGCAAAAATGTTAATAGCATTTGTCTCTGGGAGGTGGAATTTCCAATGATTTTTCTTTATCTTTTCAAGTGAACGGCATCATTCTCACCAAACCAGTAGAGCTATTAAAATACAACCACTATCTCAATAAGTCCATTATCTTTCCTAAGCAGCAAACTTCTCAAGTTGCGATCCTGAGGAAGACAGTTCCATGCTTTTCCCATGCCACTTATGCTTCCTGTTTTCTTTTCTTTTTAAAATTATTTTTATTTAAAAAATCTTTATTGTTGAAAGTATTACATATGTTCCCCTTTCCCCCATTGATCTCTTCTAGCCGCCCCTCCCCGCACCCCCCCCCCCCAGGCCTTCACCACCCTATTGTCTGTGTCCATGGGTTATGCATATATGCATATAAGTTCTTTGGCTGATGTCACCCCCCTCCCCACCCCCGCTGCCCCCTTCCCTCTCTGCCTTCTCTTGGGAGACTCTGAAGTCTGTTCTACGTCCCTGGATCTATTTTGTTCATCAGTTTATTTTGTTCATTAGATTCCACATATGAGTGAGATCATGTGATACTTGTCTTTCTCTGACTGGCTTATTCCGCTTAGCATAATACTCTCTAGGTGCCTCCATGCTGTTTCAAAGGGTTTTTACTGCTTTTTTCTTTTTTTGGGGGGAGGGTATAACCTCAAGGGTCCCAGAAGGAGCCAGCTGTCACACTCAAATTAGGATCATTCAAGGAGGTTTTAATAATGAGGTTGTTTACAAATATGTGAGCAGGGTGTAAAGAAACTATGAGGGATTGTGCAGTACCACTGGGACTCTCTGCCCATCTATAGACGTGTAGGGGAGAGGGAATGAGTGGTTATGGAGCTGTGTCTAGGGTATACGAAAGGGCCCTCTGACAGGAGCTCAGACCTGGAGCCCAGGGCAATTGGATCGGGAGGGCCAAAAGGAAGATCTCTGAGGCATGACAAAGGACCCTTTCCTCCTCTTACACTTTCAGAGAGGGCTGGGAACTGCCAACCTCCTGCTTGTTCTCCACCCTGCAGCCAGAATGACCTCTCAGGAATGAAATGTCCTCACTCTCTTGATTAAACCCTTTCATCCATCTCCATGTTCTGGGGATAAAGCTCGGACTCCAGAGTTTGGCACATTAAGACCCTTATGATCTGGCTGGCTCCTTGGCCAGGCTCATCTTTCAGCTCTTGCTCTCTCACCTTCTACCCTCTAACCATGCAGAATTTCTTCCCTTTTGCCTAAAGGACCATGTTTCCTTTAGCCTCCAGGGATTTTCACAAGCTGTTCCCTCTGCCCTCCCTTTTCTTCTCATCTTTTTTGACATAGCCATCATAGCCTCCTCCAAGAAGTCCTCCTGGATTCTCCAAGGCTGGATTAGGGAGAATGCACTGAGCCACAGGCAACCAGTTTCTCCTCTCAAATTTGCCAAGCTGATGAGCCACTCTTCCTCCAAAGGGGATAGAGAAGGGGGACAGACATGTCAGAGTATCCCTCCCATATTTTTCCCTCCCTGAAGAGTGGACTGGCCAGTGCCTTGAAATTCCAGCCTCCAAAACTGAACAATAGATTTCTGTTGCTGTAAATCAGCCAATCTGTGACATTTTGTTATAGCAGCACAGATGGACTAAGCCAATCGCACCTGTTTTTATTTGACATTTGTTTACTTATTTATGGGGGGGGGGGGGGGCTGTGCCCATTTTGCTCCTAGTCATATCCCTGGCACTCAGCATGATAGCTGGTATGTGGTTGGTACATAATAAATACTGCAATATGGAACCTCACAATTGTTTATCTCAATCTCACCATACTTTGGTCTGCATTGATAAATGTTAAGTCACTCCTAGAAATACCATGGGGGGGAGGGGGGAGGCGGGGAGGAGCGCGGGAAATCATAAAGATGGTTTTACCTTTGCCCGGGGGCTGAGGAGAGCTTCCCTGTCTGACACACACATCCCAGGGCTGATGGGGAACAAGGAGGCTACTTGTTTGGACCAGCTCTACACAGTGAGCTTGGCAGGACCGTCCCTGCTAATAACGCCCAGCTCTGAATTCTCCAAATGTGTTTCAACAATTCTGAGGTCTTAGGGGTCAGGGTGGAGAGGAGGAGATTAGGTCAAGGGCCAGTCTGTGTTTAGCCTACACCTTACTTGCAGTCCTTGAACTAATTTGACTCCTTTGTCAGAAAACCAAAGGCATTGGTTCAGAGCTTTTGTAAGAGAGAGCCAGCAGAGGATGTTTTGTTCCTTAGCGCTGGCGTTAGTGTCCTCATAGACATGGGAAGTCTGTTGATGGAAGTTGTTTCACTGACCACTTAGACTGCTGTTAGTGATATACGCTAGATTTTATATTACGTAGGAGAAATTCCATATAAAGGAATAAGATTGCACATATTATATGTTTCTTCATAGAGTCAAAGTCCAATGTACAAAGAGCAAGCAAACAAAAATCACAGGCCTCATTTAATGGAGATGTTTGAGGTTGAATGAGACAATAACTTTAATTCAAAGCAATAATAGTCCAATCAGTCTTCATTGTGACCCTCTCCAGCGGGCGAAACATACTCCAAGGGCAGTTTTGAAGTCACTGCTGGGAAGATTGTGAGACTAGCTCTTTTGATCTGGCTTCTTGCTGACCATAGCAAGAATATTTTGCCTACAAACCCCAAGTTCCTTTTATATTAGAGGAACATGTGCCAGAACACGTGGTTCCCCCAAGGAGGTCTCCTTTGTCTCCTCCGCGTGACGAAACTAGGGGCCTTGGAAAGAATATGGCTCTTTGAAGCTTGTGGGATTCAGAATACCCATCACCAAACTTTTAATCTACAAATTAACTGATTGACTATTGGTGTTATTTAAACTGATGGCTTCAAACATGAGGCATTCATGGGAAAGGGAATGATAGATCTTCCCTTCCCCCAACTGATGGACGGAGAATGACGTAAACTGCACCTGCAGCACGAACATTCCTGAACACCTAACCAGGCACCTTATATGGACTGTACATTGAACCACCAATCAGCACCTGCCAAATACCCTAAGCCCCCAATTCCTACGTCCCTAAGTGCCTAATCATGTGCCTTATATGAAACCACCAATCAGCGTGTGCTGAGTACCCTAAGCCCCGTCCCTTCCCTTTCCTCCCCTCAAAAGGCGCCTTCACCCCTGCACATGGGCTCTTTCTTCCTTGGAAGGTAGCCAGCCCGGCAGGGTTCCTTCTGATGGGAGAGAGAACTGACTGAAGGGTCGGCAGTCAGTGCGGGGTAGCTCCAGAGTGGAAATAGCTCCAAGTTAGGAGTGGAGGTGGCAGGGATGGTTCTGATTCCACTGGAGTGCCACTTCCCTCTAAACTTCCCATAGCAGCTCTGGGGCCCAGGTGATGGAGATATGGGGATACAATGCGATTATGTATGTGTCAATATTTTGTTTTGGTTTTCTTTTAATTGAGGTATAATTTACATAAAGTAAAATTCACTGTTCATATGAAGTAGCACCACAATCAAGTTACAGAGCAGTTTCATCATCCCCTAAAATTCTCCTGGGCCCCTTTCTATTAAGCCTCTCCCACCATTCTCAGCCCCTGAAAATGACCCCTGACCTATTTTCTTTCTTTAATCCTCACACCAGGTTATGGTTTTTTTTGTTTTGTTTTGTTTCACTTTTTAGTTGGTATTTAGAGAGGAAGAGAGATAGAGGGAGAAACATCAATGTGAGAGAGAAACATCAATTGGTTGCCTCTCGTCCGCTCCCAGACCGGGGATCAAACCCACAGCCTAGGTATGTGCCCTGACCAGGGATTGAATTTACAGCCTTTTGGTGTAACGGACAATGCTCCTACCAACTAAGCCACCCAGCCAGGGCCTAATCTATCCTATATAATAATCCTATATAATAAAAGGCTAATATGCAAATCAACTGAACGGCAGAATGACTGGTAGCTATGAGGCGCACTGATCACTGGGGGCAGACGCTCAATGCAGGAGCTGCCCCCTGGTGGTCAGTGTGCTCCCACAGGGGGAGCGCCGCTCAGCCAGAAGCCGGGCTCATGGCTGACAAGTGCAGCGGTGGTGGCAGGAGCCTCTCCCACCTCCGAGGCACTAAGGATGACCTACTAACAGACATCTCCCGAGGGCTCCCAGACTGTGAGAGGGCGCAGCACGCCCCCCCCCCCCCCCGCCCCCCAGTGCACAAATTTCGTGCAGTGGGCCTCTAGTTTTCTATATTTGTAATTATACCTGTTCCAGAATGTCACAGCAGTGGCAGCAAGTAGCCTTTTGGGTCTGGTTTCTTTTTCTTTGTATTTGGGATGTGTTCAAGTTTTGCACATGCACATCATCAGTCCATTTTTTTTTTTTATTGCTAGGTAGTATTCCACTGATAGATTTACTAGTTGTTTATCCATTCATTTTCTGAAGGACATATGGGTTGTTTTCAGTTTTTGACAATCATGAATAGAGCTGCTGTAAACATTTGCATAAAGGTTTTTGTGTGAATATAAGTTTTCATTTCTCTTGAAATAAGTACCTCAGAGTGGGATTGCTGGGTCATATGGTAGGTGTGTGTTTAACTTTATTAGAAACTGTTAAACTGTTTTTCAAAATGGCTGTGCCATTTTTGCATCTCCACCAGCAATGTATGAGTAATGTGACAATATTTTGGGAAAAAAAAATTCTACACATCCCTTATACAGGTAGGTAGAAAGCAGTTTTCCCAGGATTGGGAAGGGCAACTTAGAGACAGTTTGCCCAACTAGCTAACAGAGGCTACAGCAATCAGCCGAGAATGTTTACTGAATCTTGGGAGCAATACTACAAAAATATATTGCTTATTTAGAATCACAGTGAATACTGGTAGACATTTATTGAACACTTACCATGCCCTAGGCACTGGGCTTCATACTTTACATGGATCTTCACAATGACCCTTTTTATTACTCCACCTTACAGGTGAAGACAGGGGGCCCAGAGAGGGTAAATCACATGCCAAAGGCAACCCAGCTCATAAGAGACCCGAGGGGGAATAAAATCCAGGTGTGTTAGATTCCAGACACTGTACCCCCATAACTGCTCTTCTATGCTGACCTTGTAGCTACAAATATTGCCAGTTATTAGCACCCTTCAGATTGCACTTTCTGCTTTTCCTTGCACACAATAACCGGGCCAAGAACGTTGGGTGGAAATCAAGCTTCCTGCCAGGTAGCCCTGAGCCTTCTGCTGCTGTTCAGTCCAAACCCACAGGGCTCAGCGCTGGACTCAGCCTTACTGGCTTCCTCCAAATTATGCTATAAGCCACCCATTGTGTCTTTGGAGAATTTTCTAGGAAGGTCTCTTGCTGATCTGACTGAATGTGGGAAAGTCTGATGGAATGACCACTGTCTTCCAGTTTGGGAAGGTCAGGCTGAGAGTCTGCTGCCAAGAGATGGGTCCGGTTCCCCCTCTCCAGTTCTTGCTTTGATGTGAGTCCGTTCCCACCACCACATGGAAGCACAAACAGGCAGAGTTTTAGGTGGATTATCTTGTGCTTCCAATGTTGGGTTCCTCAGAGTGCCTTGGAATCCTAAGATCCATAGAGCAGTGATTTAGAACTTATGGTAACCCTGGAGCCCACACATTCTGACCCCTAGGGTCCCCTGAATTAAATGGCTGCTGCAATTCTGACTCTGACACTTCCTGGCTGTGTCACCTTGGGCAAGGTGATTAACCTCTCTGAGTAAGTTTCTCTGCCCCCAAGATAGGGACGTGATACTTACGCACAGGGTGTTTTA
This sequence comes from Eptesicus fuscus, assembly GCF_027574615.1. Classification (NCBI taxonomy): domain Eukaryota; kingdom Metazoa; phylum Chordata; class Mammalia; order Chiroptera; family Vespertilionidae; genus Eptesicus; species Eptesicus fuscus. The sequence goes on along the minus strand of NC_072477.1, from coordinate 29,542,773 downwards.
AAGACTGAATGAACAAGGATTAGAGCACAGTGCCAGGCAAATCGTAAGTGCTCAATAAATGATAGCTTAACGTTAATATAACCCAGAGTCGTTAAGTGACACTTCCAACACCAACATTTTTGAGAGCAGAGTTAAGAATTAGGCGGCGTTGTGCTTGACTGGGACACAGCAGAAATTTGAGGTTAAGGACAGATTGACAAACTAATTAGCTTAGTGATCTTGAGCAATCACTTAACCTCCCCTTTCACTTTTCTTCATTAATGACCTCTGAGAACTGTTTCTTGTGGTTACCACTCTAATCTTTTAAAGTGAACAAATAAAAAGAAGTGTCTGACCAGTCCTCCCCATTCAGAGTGTCTCATCTCCTTTATTCTATTCAGTAACCGTTTTAGAAGGAAGAATCCTTGTCTGCAGAAAAACTTTCCATCTGTTTTTCCAGAAATGTAAATTTCTGATTAGTAGTAATGATGATAGCCATGGTACTGAGCATTTTTGCTGTGCCAGGTGCTGTGTTAAGCCCTGCATCATGTTACAGAAACCTCCCAATAGCCCAACGAAGATGGAGAAACAGAAGTAGAGCAAGGTCAAGTAACTTGCCCAACACCACGTAGCTGGTAGGTGACAGAACCAGAACCTGAGCCCAAGTCTCTCGGATGCCGAAATGTGTGCTTTCACCATGGCACTGCTGCCTCGGTCAGGAACAGAATAGCGAACTTTAGAATGGAAAGGAACCTTGGAAATGGCGTAGTCACATGACACCAAGCTACTCCTTTTCATCAACCTCGGCGTAGTTGTTGCTTTCTCTATCAAATTACATAAGCTCCCTGCCTACTCCAGTTGACAGAAGAGTGAGTTGGGGAACCCTGGCTTGTGGATTCCTTCTGTGAATTGAGACCCTTATGTAGTCAGCACAGTCTGAAGTTTGTATGCACTTGACGGAGAGGGGAGTTCAAGGGGCATCAGGGTGATGAAGGGCAGCAGTCCCAGAGGCTGGTTGCTGACAGGTGTCTAGACCGCTCAGAGGCTCTTTCTAAGGGCAAGTGTGGAAACACTGCCGAAGTTGTCACACAGCTTTCCCAAATCCAGCTGTCTCTTCAGTTGCCAATGCGGAACCCCGAGCTTCTGGCATTCGCTCTGGGCGTGGCAGGGATGGCAGTGCCTGGCACAGCCTGTTTGCTGGCTAAAGACAACACAGCCATCTCTCCATCTTTCTTCCTGTCACTGCCAGGGGCTTGTGAGACCTTGACCACGTCTCTCAAGAATCAGTTGAACTGTTTAAGCTCTAAGCATATTGATTGAAATAAATAAATAGGAATGATAAAGTATAAACAATTGTTCTGCGTGGATAGGAAGATTTTCTTCTAAGTGGCACTCCTCTCTGCCCCCACCCCTGTGGTACAATTACAGGCCAAATGCTGTGGCAATTCAAGGAGAATGAGAGGAAATTTGCTTTGAAATAGGAGGCGAAACTGACCTGGCTGGTTTGGTAACAGGTCCAAAGAACACAGTGTCCTCTGGACGCTGACAGCTGCTGGAATAAGTCTGGTCTTCTTGTCGGTCAGGCCGACCCTCTCTAGCCAATTGACTCGCGGCAAGTGGAGAAGGTCAACAACATTTATGGAAAGCCCACTCTATCCTTTACAGCAAGATGCGCTGACATGGGAGATGAGGGAGACTTTTATGTACTGATAAACAATGGGAACACGTCCATAATGAAAGGTGACACAGTGAAGCAGGTTATAAAACAGTACCTACCAAAGTATTGTAAGGTAACGATAGTTCCCATACACCTTTCACCTAGATTTTCCTAATGTTAACATTTCACATAATCACAATACAATGATAAAAGCCAGGACGTTGATATTGATATGATGTTATTAATTAATTCATAGCTTTTACTCAAATTTCACCACTTTCCCAGTAATGGCCTTTTTCTGGTCCAGGATCCCACACTGCACTTAGCTGTCATGTCTCCTTAGTCTCCTTTATTCTAGAAACAAGTTCCTCAGTCTTCCTTCATCTTTAATGATATTTACATTTATTATTATTATTTTATTATTATTATTATTATTAATCCTCACCTGTGGACATACTTAGAGAGAAGAAGGGGCAAAGAGAGAAACAGATGTGAGAGAGAAACATTGATCGGCTGCCTCCATACGGGCTCCAACAGACCCCGAACAGGGATCAAACCTGAAACCCAGGCATGCACCCTGACCGGGAATTGAACCCTCAACCAACTGAGCCACTCTGGCCAGGCTACATTAGTTTTTTTAATTAAAAATTAACCAGGGAACATTTTCCTCTCTCACTTCTTCCCTTCCTTCTGAAAAAGTTAGCGTAAAACCATTAGCATGAAGAAAACAAAACACATTAGCATGGGCCAAGCAAAGTATGCATCAGTGGGGATTGGGGAGTGGGAGTTGCAGTCACATATCACAGACATAGGAACCCAAATGGGGTGAGGCAGCACCTATGAATGGGGGGCGGTGATGGCCCAACTGGGTTGTCAGGGTCTAAGTTGAGTGAGGGGGGCCTCTATGACAGTGAGGGGGTGATGGGGTGCCCAGAGTAGGTGAGATGATAAGGGCATCTGTGCAGGGGTGTGATGGCAGCGAGAGAAGATTTGTTACACACAGGGCCCTCGATCAAATAAATATCTTGAGAATAATGAAAGACAGATGTCTCATCAGAGAGAGAAGTATGATATGGAGAGGAAGATTATTAGAATTAATGAATCCCATGGTTTGGATTAAAATGGAAAGTAACTGTAAATGTATGGTTTTCACATATATACATAGATACAGAAACAGAGTTCTTCCTAGCTCTATCCTCTGATAAGTAACTTTATGAAAATAACTGGACTAGAATCTTCAAAAGTTTCAAGGCCATTAAAGATCAGGAGGGACCGGGGGATTATTTCAGATTGAAGCAAGTTGAAGAAACATGACAACTAAATGCTCTGCATGATCCTGGATTGAATCCTTTTGCTATAAAGAATGCCACTGGGACAATTAGTGAAAGTGGAACGGAGTATGATGCTTAGACAGCAATAATATATCAATCTTGGCTCTCGATTTTAATGGTTATATTATTGTAAAGAGAAAATAACCAGGGACAAGAAACAAGTTATCCAACCCAATACCTGCTACTTCTGTGGTATTCTCTATCTTAATTGGCATTATCACCATCTACCCAGCAACACAGCTTTTTTACAACCTAAAAGTCCATTTGGAACAACCTAAATATCTACTAATAAACCAACAATTTTATGGAATATCTGTGCCTTGGAATATCATATTGCTATTCGGAGAAATAAAGTAGGTCTGTGTAGCAACATGAAAATAAAAGAAGAAAGTTGTGAAATGTAATATGAAGTGAGATATCGTTCTTGTTCATTTTTGTACATGCGTAGAACAAGGTGTGTTGAAGGATATATTTCAAACTCTTAATGGATGTTATCTCTTTGGAATAGAATTATGAATTTTCTTCTTTTCTGTACTGTTTGAACTTTAAAAAAATGAACTCTTGAAAAACATAATAAAGATATTTTACTTTTGATAAACCTTTTTAATATAAATGATGTTGCAGAGATTACAAAGGAGATAGAAGCTATTCACTTTCAAAGAACTTCCAATCCAATAGGACAATGTAAGCATTATTTGTATGCTTCAGATTATTTATAAAAACAATACGGAGGAAACACAGATTTATGAGTAAATTACAACTATAAAAAAGGAAAGCATTTGAGGACATAAGAAGGAAGAAAGACTGATACTGGATGAGTTGGAGAGACTGAACAAATGGGGCACAACTGGGAATGTCCTGGCTAAGAGATCAGTTTTGAAGAAGGGAGAGTCATAGGAAGCTGAGAGAAGATGATGTTGAGCCAGGTTGAACCCCTGGTTCAGGTTGATGCTTAGCTAGCAGAATAGGTAGTTTTTCCCGAGTTTTTGCCCTTCCTTACACCTCTTTCTTTTTCTTTTTCTTTTTAAATATATTTTTATTGATTTCAGAGAGGAAGGGAAAGGAAGAGAGAGCTAGAAACATCAATGATGAGAGAAAATCATTGATCAGCTGCCTCCTGCATGCGCCCGACTGGGGATCGAACCCACAACCTGGGCATGTGCCCTGACTAGGAATTGAACTGTGACCTCCTGGTTCATAGGTTGATGCTCAACTACTGAGCCACCGCGGCCAGCCCTTATACCTCTTTCAATTTTGATTTCTCCTTTCCCACTGTCCAGGAACCTAGGGGTAAAATGCACCCCTATTCACTCCAGGGAAAGCATGGGTAACACTCCTTTAATATAGCTGAAAGAGTTAACATAAACAGAAGTTATTTTATGAAAAACCAAGGGGGAAAAATAATGTATAAAGAGAATAACAGATAATTAACATAAAAAACTAAGCCACCCAAGTCTAGATTTCTTACTTTTAAAATTCTGTGAAAATATCTAAGATCTGTACATAGCCCTAAGTTTCCCTTCTCTTCTCAAAGAGCAAGCATAACTTTGCAGGAATCAGATGTGGCTTCCTACCCTCTCAGTTCCTCTGCCTGCCTCCATGTAAGGACAAACTCCAGCTCCATTAAAACTCAATCTTCTAGAACCACTAGAAGTCTCTCATTTTCTTCTGGTCCAAGTTCGTATAAGGGCACACCTATTTCACAGCAGAGCTGCCAGGTAACAGTGATGGACATCTTTAAGCCCCTCCTACTGAGGTCTTTGGCTCTGTCCACTTTGGAAGCATTCTGTGATGACTCACTCAAATGAGTCCCTACAGACAAGAAAGGGTCTTGTAAAAATTTGTCTGTTATAGTCACACCACATGATAATAACCACATAGTAAGCATTCCATTTAATAGGTGAATTAGTACATTTATAGTATTGAGGAAGGTCATCCTCATTGACTAAGTGAGGTGGTAAAATCTTGCCTGCAGGGTACATAGTGAGTAGGCTTGGGAGTAGTTTTGTCTGTAAGCATGTGAAAGTTTGAGATACTCTTTCAAGTTTTTCTCTCAACTAGGTGGTTTAAAGATTTTATTTTTAAAAAAGCAGCCCAGCCTGGGTGGCTCAGTACTTGAATGTCAACTCATGAACCAAGAGGTCACATACCGATTGTCAGTCAGGGCATGTGCCTGAGTTGTGGGCTCGATCCCTAGTAGGGGTTGTGTAGGAGACAGCCTATCGGTGTTTCTCTCTCATTGATGTTTCCATCTCTCTATCCTTCTCCATTCCTCCCTCTCTGAAATCAATAAAAACATATTTAAAAAGAAAGATTTAAAAAACAATTATATGGCTATCACTTTAACAAAATATTTTTAAAAAACACAACAATTATGCCTGTGTCCAATTCAACATGGGGATATCTGTAAAACCCAATTCAAAGTGTAAGTAATTTAAACTCCTCTGGTTAAAATAATTACTGTTTATAATAGTTTCTAGGGGAAATTCAATTTGTGCTGGGCTTGAGGGTGATTTTTGTGTAGATTTCTCTAAGATAAGGGTCTACATCAGGTGTATTCTCAGTTCTGTGACTTGTTCAGCTCTGTGATTCTGACATTATAAGTCTTCGAGCTACTGCTAGGGAGACCCTTAGGGAATCCCCTATGGGGCCTGAGATCCCCTAACACTACCAAGAAATGATTTTTATCTTCTTGTGGAAGGTATATAAGATGAATAAATTTGTATTATATATTTACTAGAGGCCCCGTGCATGAAATTCATGCACTGGAGGTGGGGCTGGCGGTGGAGGGGTGGAGGGTTCCTCAGCTCAGCCTGTGCCCTCTTGCAGTCTGATAGTCAAATATCCTTAGCGCTGCTACGGAGGCAGGAGAGGCTCCTGCCACTGCTGTTGCACTCACCAGCCATGAGCCCTGCTTCTGGCTGAGCAGCACTGTGGGAGCACACTGACCACCAGGGGGCAGCTCCTGCATTGAGTGTCTGCCCCCTGGTGGTCAGTGTGTGTCATAGCGACCAGTCGTCTGCAGTTCAGTCGATTTGCATATTAGTCTTTTATTATATAGGATTTAAAAAACTTTAAAAAACTGTTGTATAGTGCTGACTATGTGTTTGGTATTGCATGAGTAGTAACTCATGTAGGCCTTTAACAGCCCTCTGAGGTGGTACAATTATTAGTCCATTTATAGCTGAGGCACAGAGAGGTTAAGGGACATAGGTTGCAGGCTTAATCCCCAGTGTGGGGCATGCAGGAGGGAGCCCGTCAATGATTCTCTGTCATAATTGATGTTTCTACCTCTCTGTCCCTTTCCCTTCATCTCTGAAATCAATAAAATATATATTTAAAAAAAAAATCCTTTGGTCAGTCTTTGTCTTAAGGCTCTATAATGTCTATCTCGTTGCTATACAGTAAATGGGAATGGAAGTGCCTTTGAGGCCAGAAAGGAGAGTACCCCTCACTTTGCCAGTCCTTGCAAAAGTCTCCCTCAGCTTTATATACATGTTTTGAAACTTATAAAAAAAATCTTGATAATGTGGTGGTATACTCATGTAGCAGGGTCTGTCAGGAATATATTTCAGGCACTGTTGTGCATGTAGAGAGTCATAGTTTTTGCCCTCCCATCACATCTTGCTATAGAAATGACATGTATGTATTATATACGGTTATTGATAATGCCTTTGTTAAAAGGTTTTTCTGTGGATACACAATTATCTTTGCCTGTTGTCCTTGCCACGGTTTGGAGGACAGTTTTTAGAGCAAGAGAATTTGGATTTATTTGGGAGATTGAATTAGAGTTTAAATGGCACTTGATGAAGATGAAAGTAGAAGAAAAGAATGGGCTTTGAAAGGTTTTGCTTGACGACTACTAGCATCAGGTGCACGCTTAGGGGTATCTGTTCATTTTATTTCCACTGTGCAGTCAGCCACACCAATCATCCCTTAACAACGGAAGCCCAGTGTTCTCTGGGCATCAGCAAAGATGGCTGAAGACGCAGCTCCTGGAGGTTTGGGAGCCACACCCTGAGTTTCTTAGGAAGAGATGTACTCAGAGGGTCTTCCTATTAGGGGCAGAGGGTTTTGGGGGCCCGTTTTGAGGACAACCAGAAAAAAGGAAAGCTTTTTCTCAGTAACTGTGGCTGAAAAGGCGAAGATGCGGGTCAAATTCTCTGTGTTGTAGAATGACCCTTGGCCCCCTTTGTAGTTAAGACATTCAAATCTGCCCGAGTCTGTCTTGTAAGATGTCAGTGCAGAGGTGGGTGAGAGTCTGATAGCAGCTTTGGTAGAGCCCTGTGGCCCAGATGTTTTTCGGTTTAAACCACTCTTTCCTATGCACAGACGCTCTGACCATGCCCAGCCCCCAGCAGCCACCTCCACATCCCTAGGAGCCTCTGCCTGACGAGACCCCAGGGCCCAGCACCCGGAGGGGAGGAGCGCCTCTTTGGGTTGGGAGGCACAGACAGTTTCACCCCGTGTGTATTCTGCTCGGGTGTTCCACTACGTGGAGGTAAGCACTGGCAGCTTCTGGGTCCAGAATCTCATTGTTGAGCAGAGAAGAAGAAGGGGTGTTGGGAGGGCAGCTGAGGGCAGGGATGAGGTCAGTCTGGTAATGTGGCCTTGGGTCCTGGCAAGGCTGTGGCTGGCTGGGTAGCTCCCCCCAGCGCTCCCAGAGAAAGGGAGTCCGTGCTCAGGCGAACCATTGGCTTGGCTGTTGGAGAAACATTTCTAACTGGCCTTACTTTTCTTAAGACAGGGAAGTCCTGGGAAACCCAGATGTGGCTCAGTTGCCAGTGAGGGTGTAGTCAGCATAGGACCCTCATAGCTAACTGCTGGACCAGTAGGGCCAGGGTGAGGGCCAGCTAGTGAGGTGCCTCAGGCATTGAGTTTAAGGAGGTGCTCCCTCCTATCCCTGGAGTTCCGGCCCCTCTCCCCAACACTGGGCTGAGCAGTCAGGAGAACCTTTCTCAGGCTTAAGCTTTACTGCCATCCTCGGCCTGGCAGCTCGTCCAGACCCACTGTCCCCTTGTCCCCCCTCCCTGGCTAGGTTCCCTTCCATCCTCTCTCTCCACCATGAATGTCAACAACCTTAGCTAGGTGTTTTCCTTAAGAGTTTTGAGACACTTTAGGATGACAAGGACTGTGAGTGGACCCTGGCATCCTTTCTGCACACCCCTGGCAGCAGATGGCTGTCAAACCTGTCTCCACTTCCCCCAGGCTCTGTCCCCTCTCCCTTCCAGACACAACACGGCCGGTGCCCATTTATGTTGCCTCACTGGGCGATTTACCTCCCGTTTCCTCCAGGGCGGTCAGCAGGTTCTCCAGGGACAGAAAAAGGAAAATGCTTTGAGCTCCCAGCCGACAGGTGCTTTCCACATGTATCTTCCCTTCCAGCTAAAAAGGAAACAAAACAAAGCAAAAAAAAAAAAAAAAAAAAAAAGTCAGGGCTGCTTCCCAGCTGCAGGGAGAAGCCTAGCCTCACACCTCTGTTTCTAGATTGACAGAGACCTCCCCAAGAGCAAGCAGGACTTTTCCTTACCTTTGAACTCACACAGGATATGATTGAGTTGTTTACTCCTCCTGGAGAAAACGTGTGTTCTCTTGACTAGTTAAAGTTGGGGACTAATGGTTTAGCTTTAATGTTTTCACATAGGAATAGACACAGGTTTTTGCAAATCAATGATGTGTTGACTTACCTCTTAGGTACAAGAGAGAGAAGAGCAAACTGAACACTCTGCTCTCCAGAAGTGGCACGTGGAGGAGAGGGATGCAACCTGGGAACTAGCCCCGTCCTCTCTTCTGCAGGGCCTGGGGCAGGAGAACAAATGGAGGCCCGCACACCATGTGTCTACATCTTTAAAAGTTACACATCGAGCCAGCAAACTGCTTAACAAAGTAAGCTGTAACCTCCTGCCTTGTGTACTTTCATAACAAATTAGAAGGTCAGGTTCAGATGGAGAGTTCCTGGACTTCTCAGGGTTCTGAGAAGGCGCATACCAAAGGCACACAGCAGCCCAGGGAATGCCTGCCCAGCCCCACGCTCCCCCTTCTCCTCCCGTGCTGGCTCTGCTCTGCATCGTGAGGGGCCTGTGCACAGGACACCACAGCCCACATGTCCACGCTCCATCCGTATGTCTCCCCTTGGCCACACCTAGGGTTTGGGGAACAGCTGCTTATGTGGATGTCTGTGCTTAGAGGACAGATCCAGTCAAGTGGGCAGTGCAGGCGCTGGAAGTGGGCTCAGGGCTGTTTGAGCAGGAAATTCTGGGAGTGTTGTCTGGAAGAGGGGGCTGGGACTTGGGTGTGCAGTGAACATATCACTCTGGCCCTGAGGGAGGGCAGCAGCCAGTGGAAGGCCAGGGAAGGGACTTTTAGTGCATAGGGCCTAGGGCAGGAGTGCCTCTTGCCCAGGTGTAAGGTCAGAACTGCTAGGAGTAAACGGCTCCCCTTCCAGAACCTTCCTCTATGAAGATACAATCTTCTCCAAGTCCTTGTCCTCACATGGGCTCCATCACCAGGGCAGGGAAGAGGCCAGTAGGGAGGCACTGGGCAGAGTTCAATGCCACATGGACACAAGTCTACAAGGAATTCAGTGACCCAACTTCATGCCAGCTGCCAGGCCTCCAGTAACTGCTAATGACCAATGCATTGGATTGGAGCCACCACCCCAATGGAAACATGGCCATTCCCTGCTTCTAGGGGACCCATGAAAACTTGATAATCGCATCTGGGCCTGCCAGGCTCATTGTTCATCTTCAGACTGTTTCACTCTCTTGATAGGGATGCAAAAGCAAGACATCCTGATGACACGCTATCCTTTCCCCTCGGCCCATCTCCCCTCACACACCTGTTTAAGATGCTGCTGCTAGTCTGTAAAGGAAACAAAGAGGGCTCAGGTACTTTCCGAATGCCAACTCCTGCCCCGCCCTCCATGAGACTGCCTAATTTTTCCTAGACAATCCTCGGCCTCCTTCACAAAGCAGACCGGCATTCATCCAAAGCCTTGGTTTTATAGGCTGTTTTATGATTGGAAATAACTTACTTTTCGTAAATCTCCCCTGTGGGATTTACAGAGGTGTCGTCTGTTCTGTTTTTTTTTCTAGCTCTTTCACACATTTATTTAACTTTATTCGCCACTCAGTAAGAACATTTTGAATTCTAAGTTGTAATTATGTAAGAAAGAAATATGCCCCCCAGACACAGCCCTTACCGTATTGATTAAGGTTTCCTTCATCCCCTTGGTGGATCTCCAGCGTTTAAATATGTTTCCTCTATGAAGCCCTTGAATTGCTTCATAAGAGCGGTGTGTTGGAGCCTGTGGGCTTCCAAGGGTGCACAATGCTTTCTTCAAGCAACAAACTGAAATTTGTGATTGCTGTGGAGTTTTACAAACTATCTTCTGTGCAAGGGAGGGAAAAAGGTACATTCTAATGTTTCTCAGTTGCTAACGCGTAGGTTGGTCCCTGATTTTCATATCTCACTTTGATCCCAGAGAGTTGAAGGGCCCTTTCAACCTTTCCCTTGGCATCTGTTGTATATGTGAGTGTAAAATATACATAACATATAACTTACCATTTTAAGCATTTTTTAATCCTCACCCAAGATTATGTTTCCATTGATTTTAGAGAGAGGGAGACACATGTGCGCGCGCACACACACACACACACACACACACATACACAGAGAAGCATTGATGTGAGAGAGCAATATTGATCGGTTGCCTCCCGCACATATCCTGACTGGGGATCAAACCCAAAACATAGGTATGTACTCCGACAGGAAATCAAACCTGCAACCTTTTGGTATATGGGACAATGCTCCAACCAACCACGCCTCCCAGCAAGGGCACTATTTTAAGCATTTTCAAAAGTACAATTCAGTGGCCTTAAATTCCTTCACAATGTTGTGTAACCATCACCACTATTTGCAGCACCTTTTCCTACCCCATCAGAAGCTCTGTCCCCATCAGGCAACAATTTCCCATCTCCAGGCATTCAGCTTGGGCAGTGTTTCAGCGAGTGCACTTTAGAGCCAAGGACCCTGGGTTGGAATGTTGGCTCTCCCCTTTCCTAGCTCTAGGACATTGAACAGCTTGTCTGATCTCTTTAAGTCTTGGTTTACTCATCTGTAAAACGGAGCTAATAGGAACCAGAATAACAGCCTTCATAGACTTGTTATGTGCATATGACACCACCCACAAAGGGACATCATCAGCTCTCAGTAAGCACTTTGTCTCCTTGTTGTCAGCGTCTCATTGCATCAGGGTTTTCTGCTCTCACCTCCCAAATTCCTAGATCTTCATTGTCACCTGGGCTAGACCTGGCTCCCTCTCCAGCCCTTTAGCCGGGCCTACAAGGGGATTGGGGCATTTCTTAATCTTCACAATAATAACAAACATTTGTCAAGTGCTTATAGAAGAGGAAACTGAACATAGCGATAGATGCTAAGTAACATGAAGAAGGTCGGCCAGCTTGCAGGTGAAAGACAGGATTTGAATGCAGTCTGGCATCAGGACCCATGTTCTCAACCACTAAACCACAAGGCCTTGATATGCTAATAAGCATCTGGTAATGATGACGGCTGAAGTAGAACTTGCAGAGGGAAATTAAAGCTAACCCAGCAAGTCAGTGGTACTGCCAAGGCAATAGTCTATGTCTTCTGACTCGCCACCCAGTGCCCCAGCCACTGGCTCTGGCTGTGCTCCAGTATAATTATTCTAAGAGTGTTATGTCAGAGGTAGTCAAGGCGTCAGGTCTTGATTAGAATGAGGTCTGAGGTCTTTAGGGAGCTTTTAGACATGAACAATACTAATGGCTTCCCTCCTGGACTGTTGCTTTGATGACTTCCCTTATATATCTTCCCACAGATCAGCCAAAGCACATACTTAAAGTTGCCTAAAGATGAGTGTCACCAGCCACCCACCCGCTGCCACCATTCTGATTCTCAGTCCCCCAAACCATCCACCTTTAAGACTTTATTGCCTGAGTGTGGGTGGTTGAAGAAAGACATCAGTCTCATTTAAGACTATATTCACATTTTCATGTTGGTTTCATAAAATGGTTTTGTCAATGTCCCTTGTTGGAACAGAAGGCTTTGTTCCTTGTCCTTCAGGAATTGATGGAGTATCTCAAACTCAAAGGTGACTTCCTGTCATTCAATTTTCATTTGTGTCTAAAATTGATAGAGATAAGTGGTCACATGAACACTAAAGAGATCACATGCAATTTCCCTTTTAATCATTGGCCACAGATGCTGCCCCATAATTTCCCCTTTGTTTGATTCTGTTCCCATCACATACCCACTCACATACCCACTCTAAGGGAATTTAAAAAGAGAGACAAAATATAACCTTAAGACTTTAAAGTGTATGTCATGCAATGTGATTTCAAAATGAGTTTTTGCAACTCCGAGGATATGTCCAGCTATCTTAGGGGATAAACGTAATTATGAATGTCTCAGAAAATTCATTTTAGTTAAAAAAATAGACACACCCATGTGTTTCTAAGAGGAGAATGGGACGTGTCATGAAGTCAAGAACATGTGTCTGTGGGTGTAATTATGAAAAGATTGGGAGGGCGGGAGTTACTCTGTGAAGCATGTGGGTGTCTGCTTTGTGGTTCAGTTTCTTGGCTCTGGTGTTGGGCTCTAGGGGAGCAAATCTATCTTAAAATGTACAAATGGGAAGAGTTCAAAGAAGATGACTAGTGCTGCTATGTCCAGACTCTATTCCTGACAAATAACAGAATGACTCCAGTATGGAGAATGAAGAGGGAATAAAAAAGGCAGAAGGCAGGCATCCCGGAGAGTTAACCTGTGTGAATAGTAGTAGACATGAGATAATTATTTACCACCGAGAGCTGAAGTATCTGGAGCTGAAACCATCTGAACCACAAGAGGTAATAATGCCATTTAAAAAAATAGTCCAAATATGACATGATCAATTAGAAAAAATTCAGAATCGAAACTGTTAAGGTAGAGAAATAGTATCCAGTTTATGTCTTATCACAAGCAACTTTTTTCCTTGGTCATTTTCTACATCAGGGATTGGCAAACCACTGCCTGATGGACAAGAACCGCCCCACTGCCTGTTTTTGTTTGGGTCTTGAGCTAAGAATGCTTTTTTTTTTATTTTTTGCTTCCTACATTTTTTATTTTTGTAATGTCTGAGATTTTTATAACAGAACTTGGAAACTGGAAAAAGCAATTAAGTTAAGAGTAATAACCAGGCAAAGCCAATCACCAGCTGTGATTTGAGGACAAAGAAAGCTTACGGCCCTACCTCGGGCCTCGCCACTCCATATGTGGACCCCCAGAATACCAACAGCAGCACCACCTCAGTGCTTCTTAAAAACGCAGAATCTTAGGCCCGATCCTCTGTGTACATTCATATTCATGTTAAAGTGGGAGATATACTGACTGCCCATATTAACCATTACCTTCTTCACCTGGTGCATGTAATTCCTTTTAATAGGGAAAAATTTTTTTTAAAAACTTGAATTAAGGGATAAGCAGGTTTTTGTAAGAATGAACTTTCAACCATTCAATGGATGGACTAGGTTCCCACTGAGAGGAAAGAGGCACTGCTCTTCTTTATTGCAATAGAAAGTCAAGACAGTCCATGCCTTCTAAGAATGGTTTTTAAATGGTTAAAAAAATTTAAAGAAGAATATCTTGTAATGTGAAAACGATAAGAAGTTCACTTTTCATTGTCCACAAATAAGGTTTTATTGGCATACAGCCATGCTCATTCATTTTTAAAAAAATATATTTTTATTGATTTCAGAGAGGAAGGAAAAGGAGAGAGAGATAGAAACATCAATGATGAGAGAGAATAATTGATGGGCTGCCTCCTGCATGTCCCTCACTGGGGATCAAGCCTACACTCTGGGCATGTGCCCTGACCAGAATCAAGCCAGTGTCCTCCTGGTACATGGGATGATGCTCAACCAATGGAGCCACGCCTGCTGACTCTCTCTCTTTTTATACTTGGCCCTTTTTAAAAAATATATATTTTTATTGATTTCAGAGAGGAAGGAAGAGGGAGAGAGAGATAGAAACATCAATGATGAGAATCATTGATTGGCTGCCTCCTGCACGCCCTATACTGGGGATCGAGCCTGCAACCTAAGCAGGTGCCCTTGACCAGAATCAAACCCAGAACCCTTCAGTCCATAGGCCAACTCTCTATCCACTGAGCCAAACTCGCTAGGGCAACTGAGCCCTTTTGTGGGACTAAAGTTCCAGGAAACATGACTTGTTGATAAATACCGCTGAAAAATAATTGGTGAATTGTATATACACAATGGGGAAGGGGGAAATCCTGCTACTAAAAAAACTGGTAGTAGAATTTCTCTCAGAGGGAAACCTATTTTTTGTTTCACAAAACATCTTAGTAGGTCATTTGGTCATGAAAAGTTAGGCTCAAGGAACTCGATCTGGATGACGGAAAATGGAAACAAAGAGAGTTAGATAATTCTGCATGTACAACGAGGGCAATTTGGAATTCGGGGCTAGTTTAGGACAGATTGAGAGGTGGACAGGGCAGGAAAAGAGGGAGATGAGAAGGATACCTGGGAGCTTGAGAAGAATCAAAGAAATCTGGTGGGTAAGGCTGGCAAGTGAGAAACTCCCTAAGGCAGAGAGGGCCACACATCAGAGCAATGATGGCCATCACTGGCTAGATAATTTGCGGAGTCCGTAGCAAAATGAAAATGTTCAAAATGCAGCGAAAGGTGCTGTAGAGGTACTGAGATATGAAGCTTTCCCTTTCAACTGCAGTCTCTCTCTCTCAATCTGTCTTGCTGTTTTTAATTTGCTATTTAATGTCATGCTTCCTCCTGGCACATGGAATCCAGGAGCACAGATCCTTCGGGGCACCGTGACTACGCCTGTCCGCCCTTGCTGCCTACCCCTGAGGCCTGCTGGCTGCAGCCCTCTCACCACCTCTGCACACAGATGCTCTGCCCAAGTGGGGGTGGGGGTGGAGGAGTGTGGGCTGGAGAAGTCAGACCAGGCATCTCCCCTTCCCTTGTGCCCACCACCCCAAACCATGCTGGATTGAGGGGAAGTAGGGGGTGGAGGGGATGTCATTGGGTGAGGGTAGGGAGGGGCCTGGGACACCAGGCAGAGATGGGAGGTAGTTGGATGGGAATGGGAGGTCTAGCCGAGAACCTGGTCCAGGAAGGCAGGGAGTTGGTGGGAGGCAGGCCTGAGTGTGAATAGAGGCTCTGAGCCCCTGGCATATGCACCATTGACCCGTCAGACTTCATGTACAAACACAAATTCAAAGATACAATTATTAAGCATTTCAAGATGACCACAGAGCATGAAACCACAAATGTGGGATCCTTCTGAGCATAGGGCCTGTGAGACTGCATTAGCTGTACACCCATGTAGCCAGCTTTGGTGATGCCGGATCACTTTGACTTTTAAAAGAGAAATGATCCCCACACCTTTATGTCCACACCCTTGGTAAAAAGCTGCTGCACGAACAGCCCTGTGTTGGGCCAGCAGTTGCCTTGGCAAATTAAAAGCAAAAGGGGCTGATTTCCCTGTTTGGGTCCATGCCAGCTGAGGAAACAAAACAGTAGTAAGCAAGCAAGGCTAGGAGACTCATATTTCAGCATAAACAAGACACGGGACAAGAGGTGACCGTGAGAGCACAGTCCCACTGGGAACATGCAGACATTTTGGGTTTCCAACCACGCAAGTGACCAGAGCCAGCTGGAGGACTTGGAGACAGCCAGATGGCCAACACTTGGGTTTCCCATAGTCTGACTTATGTTTATGGGGAATATGTTAAAAACATGTAAAAATCATCAGAGGATATTTACTGGTCTGTGTGCATTTCTCTATGCTAGCAGTAAACTTACCTGTGGTCTTGTGCTCCTTTAATTTGTCACTGTTAATCATTAATGACAGGAATCGGCAGAGAGGGACGGCAATAAATCTTAGCTTGAGTTCTGGTTCCTACATCATGCCTCAGCTTCTATGTGACTTGAGGGAGAAGCTGGCGATATGCCAAGAGTCACCCTCACCAAATAAAGAATGTCTAATGCATCTTTTAAAAAAATGTCTAAGACAAGGGGGAGTAGAATCACGTCTGCCCAACCAACCTGGCTTGGATCAGAATAGATGGATGGAGAACTTGGGGAAAGAGGGTCAGTGACCTTGTTTAGCTTACCTGCCCAGGCTGAAGACATTGGGTAAATAAAAATAACTAAGTGACACAAACCACTATTTATGGAACACTTTCCAAGTGTCAGGCATCCTGCCAAGTCATTCTCATGCATTACCTCACTTCATTGCCACATTGATTGTATGAAGTGAATTATCTCTTATTTCACAGATGAGAACATTGAAGCTCAAAGAAGTTATACTTGTTTATGGTCACACAGCCAGTAAGTGCCAGAGCCCTAATCAAACCCAGATCTGTCTGCTTGCAAAGTCCCATCTCATCTGTCACATCTAAGAAAATGAGCTTATACAGGCTTTTGCCAAGAGCTGAAACTCTTCTTACCCTGACATATGCATATCCAGGAGGTCCTGAAGCTGTTTGAAAAGTTTGTTAATAGTAGTAACCTCAGACAAATCACTTTTCCAAACATAAAATAGAGTCAATGAGGGGCTCGGTGGCATTGATGTCTGATATTATTCCTTTGATTTGAAGTGCTTTATATCAAAAGTTGAGGACTGAGGTCACATCTCTAATGCCTCATTATATCCTCAATGTCTTACACCTAGCAGTTATTCAATAAATGCTAAAGAATGTAATGCTTAGAGAAGGACCTTACGATTGTTGTTCATCTTCTTGAAACTTTTGGAAAATAACATGATGTACAGCTGTTTTAGGACATAATAATGTATAAGGAAAAATTTGGCTCTAATTTGTTATTGAGTTTATCTGTGGTTTAAAATAAAGTGGTATTACAATCAGATACCACCTACCAGCTGTCAGAATGGTTATCATCAATAAATCAACAAACACGTGTTGGCAAGAAGGTGGAAAAAAGGGAACCCTTGTGCACTGCTGATGGAAATTCAGATTGGTGCATTCACTATGGAAAACAGTATGGAGGGTCCTCAAAAAATTAAAAATGGAACTGCCTTATGACACAACAATTCCACTTCTCAGTATATAATCTGAAGAAATCCAAAACACTAATTCCAAAGAATATATGCACCCCTATGCTCATGGCAGCATTATTTATAATAGCCAAGATATGGAAGCAACCCAAGTGCCCATCAATAGATGAGTGAATAAAAAAGTGGTGGTATATACAATGGAGTATTACTCAGCCATAAAAAGAATGAATCTTACCATTTGCAACAGCATGGATGGACCTAGAGCAGTGATGGCGAACCTATGACACGTGTGTCAGCACTGACACGCGTAGCCATTTCTGATGGCACGCGGCCGCTGAGGTGGCCGCATGCCGAGGATGAAACATTTGCTGCTCCTAAGGATGAAACATTTGCGAAATAATGTTTTTTCCTCCAAGTGACACACTACCCGAGTTATGCTCAGTTTTTTGGCGAAGTTTGACACACCAAGCTCAAAAGGTTGCCCATCACTGACCTAGAGGGTATTATGCAAAGTTAAATAAGATAGAGAAAGACAAATACCAAATTATTTCACTTATATGTGGAATCTAAAAAGCAAGTTAAACAAACAAAATAGAAATAGATACAGGGATCAGACAGATGGTTGCCAACGGAGGGGGGTTGGAGAGTTAGGTGAAAAAAGTGAAGAGATTAATAAGAACAAATTGGTAGTCACAAAATAATCACAGGGATGTAAAGTACAGCATCGGGAATATAGTCAATATTATTGTAATAACTGGAGCCCTCCCTCCTGGGAGCATGCCCATGCCTTTCTCTTCCTTTCCCTTTCCCCTCCCCCGCTTTTTGTAGCCCCAGGCATGTTACCATCAGCTTCCTCACTCCCAAGCTCAAGGGCCCTTTCTTTACCTCTATAACTTGTTTCCTAAGCCCATTTCTTCTTGGAATTACTTTTTCTACCTCTGTAATTACCCAATAAATGTTCTCTTACCAAAAAAATTATGATAACTACGTACAATGCCAGGTGGGTATGTGAAATATTGGGGTGACCACTTTGTAAAGTATATGATTATCTAACCACTATGCTGTACACCTGAAACTAATACAAAATGATATTTAAAAAATATTATAAAGTAAAATGGTATTTAAATAAAAATGATTTGAAATGAAAGAGTAAACATCATACCTAATAAAATGGTAATATGCAAATTACCATCACCCTGATACGCCCACCATTGGGCCGGCTGAAGGCGCAGGGGGCGGGACTCAGGGTGGCCGATTGGCTGGCGGTAGGAGCGGGGTCGGGGACTCGCTCAAAATAATCACAGGGATGTAAAGTACAGCATGGCGAGTCCCTGACCCCCGCTCCTCCCGCCGGCTTAAACGGCCGGAGCTGCTTAGGCCGGAGCTGCGGAAGACGCTGGTGGCGGAACTCGGGGTGGCCGATTGCGTGGCTGCTGGCACCAGTTTTCCGCCAGCAGCAGTTTTCCTCTGTCCACCCGCCCGATCGGAGCGCCTCCCGATCAGAGTTCCTCTCGGGGTGGCCGATCGTGCTGGCGGGAGGTGCTCTGATCGGCGGGTGGCCAGAGGAAAACTGCTGCTGGCCCATAACTGGTGCCGGCAGCCAGGTGAAGGAAAAGTCTATTGCACGAAACTTCGTGCCACGGGCTCCTAGTTTAAAAATAATTATCCAGCTCACCCTCTTTATTGTTTAGCAAAGTAACAGCTCTGGAGGGGACAAATGGCTGGTCCAAGTCTCCTACTCAAGTCTCAACAGCTGACTCACCTGCTACTTCATGAAGGTTACAGAAGCCACTCAGGTTCAGTCTAGATATTTGGGATTTGTTCTACTACCTAAGTGTCTCTTGAATCTGTCCCTTTCTTCCCTTTCCCATTGACACTGCCTACTTTCCCGTAGTCCAAATTTCTCATCTGGGTTATTGCACGAGTCTCTGTGCTCCAATGCACTCTGTACACTTGGATGTGATATTTCTAAAACAAAAGGTGGTGCTGCCTCTCTTCTGTTTAAACCCCCCCAAGGCTCCTGAGAGTGTAGAGCAGCTTGCCCAAGAGAACTTGCTGTGATAATGGCAATATTCAACATGGCAGCCACTAGTCATATGGCTACTGAGCACTTGAAATATGGCCAGTGTGACTGTGGAATGGAGTTTTAAATTTTACTTACTTTTTAAAAAAAATATATATTTTATTGATTTTTTACAAAGAGGAAGGGAGAGAGGGATAGAGAGTTAGAAACATCGATCAGCTGCCTCCTGCACACCCCCTACTGGGTATGTGCCCACAACCAAGGTACATGCCTTGACCAGAATCAAACCTGGGACCTTTCAGTCTGCAGGCTGATGCTCTATCCACTGAGCCAAACCAGTTTCGGCTTTGCTTACATTTAATGAATTGAAATGCTTGCATGTGGCTAATGACTACTGTATTGGACAATGCAGGTCTGGGATGACATGCAAATACTTAGCATGGCCCACAGGGCCTTTTATTTTGCCCCTATGCCCCCTTCTTATCCTCATTTTCTACAGCTTACCCCTCCACACTCTAAGTGCCAACAGAACTGCTTGCTTTTTTTTTTTAGATGCACACATTACATTCTTTCAGGTTTCTTCTTCTTTTCCCCTTCCTGGAATCCCCTATCCTGCCTTATTTGCCTGACAAAGTTCCTACTCAGTTTTCATGACTCAGTTGAAATTGCCTTTTCCTCGGTGAGGCCTTCCTGAACTCCCTCAGGTTGAATTCATATTCCTCCGCTGGGCTTCCACCAGGGCCACTGCACAAGTCAGGGGCCACCATTTACACCAGAGTCCATGCGAAGGACACCTTCTGGATTTGTGCAATGCACAGTATATGTGGCCTTCATGGGTCAAAGTCCAAACTTTTAAAAAATATATACCGTATTTTCCGGCGTATAAGACGACTTTTTAACCCAGGAAAATCTTCTCAAAAGTCAGGGGTCTTATACGCCGGAAAATACGGTATATAAGACCAAATTTTCTGGCGTATAAGTTCATTCATTCATTCGTTCACTTGTTCATTCATTCATTCATTCATTCATGAGGCACTGGGCTTGGCTTGCATATAACTGTTGTCATTTGTTCCTCTGTCTTACTCCTATGCCACTCTGTGCCACTGTAGGGAGTCACCTTGTTCCTAAGACCTGGCTTAGTGCCTGGCACATAAACTCAAATTTTAGTTATCATGCTGTATTAAATGTGAGCAGTTGCATAATGTACAAACTTCACTGCTAGCTCTTCAGTCCACAAATCACTATGTAAATAATGGTTGACAGCATGATCAGTGAACAGTTATGCCACTTGTTTTAAATCTGTTGGTTATTGATTATTGTGCATCTGTTATTCAGTTTATGCAGAAAAGCACCTGGCTGTGTTGCCTCCTTGCCTCCCAATGTTAAACCCAGGTGACATTTTATATAAATGATTACTCAAAAGCGGGAATTGGCCAACAAAGATGAAAGTGCAGCAAAGAAATGCAGAGTGATGACACGAGAAGTGAAATTGATGTGATTAGAAGATTGGAAAATGGGGACAGCAAAGCAAAGATAGGAGTGAGATCAAAACCTGCATGAAGCAATGGCACAAACTGCATTGAAAAAGACCGATGAATATGAAAGCAAACTAACGTCCTTCAACATCTTGTAGTTTAAGTTGCACTAGTAACAGAAAGCTGCTTATGGTTGAAATGGAGCATTTACTTCGGCTTCGAATTACATGCAGCGTGGCAGTAACTTGTACTCCCCTGTACAAATAACTTTGCAGGGTTTGAATCTCATATGATTGGAATTAGAGAAAAGATAGCTGGCCACCAGAATATTGATACTACCACCATTAGAGAGACTCTATATACGAGGTCAGAGGAACTTAGTGAAGGTGGACTTGTTGGTATACATGAGGAAAGTGGTTGTGACAAAAAAATGAGGAAGATGTCCCAGAGAAAGTGACATCAGCAAAAAAAACCTTGACATTAAAGGACCTCTTAGAGATATTTCACAATATTGAAAGTGCAATGGATAAAATGTTAGAAAGATCCAAAAGAGTAGGAAAATTCACCAAGGCATATCAATGGGGTTCACTCTGTATTGTGAATTATATAATTATATAGAAAAAGAAGCAAGGCCCTAGCTGGTTTGGCTCAGTGAATAGAGCATTGGCCTGGGGACAGAAGGGTCCCGGGTTCGAGTCCTGTCAAGGGCATATACCCGGGTTCTGGGCTCGATCCCCAATAGGGGACAGGCAAGAGGCAGCCAATCAATGATTCTCTCTCATCATTGATGTTTCTATCTCTCCCTCTTCCTTCGTCTCTGAAATCAATAAAAATATATTAAAATAAAAAAGAAGCAAGCACTATTCAAACTATTCTTGTTAAGGTTTTTTTTTTGTTTGTTTGTTTTACAAAGAAATAGAACATATTAATTCTCAACATTTCTAATGTTTTAAATAACAATGTACTATCTAAATATTAGAGTTACTATTTTAAAAATATCCCTCTATATTTATAACTTTCAGAGGGTTTTTAATGTTTTGATAAAAAATTTAAAGGTCACGGAACCACCATAATTTTTCCACCTTACTATTTAGGTCACTTTGAGTAGTTTCAGCTTTGCACGGCCATGTTCATGGTCCCGTGCTGTCGTGCAAAGTGAGGGTTGTCCATACTTCCTCGTGGAAGAGTACATATCAGACTCTTGTTTTAAATTGTGGTAAAATATGCAAAACATAAAATTTACTATTTTCACCATTTTAAGTGCACAATTTAATGCATTTGGTGCATTTACAAGGTTGTATAACCATCACCACTATTCGTCTCTAGAACTTTCTCATTCTACCAAACTGAAATTCTATGCCCATTAAACATAACTCACCTTTGCCTCCCCTCCGTCCCCCTACCCCCCCTTCCCGGCTTCTGGCAACCACATTTCTAATTTCTGTCTCTGGGGTTGCTACAAACATGGGTGTCCTATTAGAGACTTAAGAGTAGTTCTCTCTGGAAAGTGGGAGCAGGGCTCAGAGAGTCCTGTTACTCTTCACGTTAGATCCTTCTCTACCATTTAATTTTTTAAAAAATAGAAGCACATGACATTTTAAAAATATATGTATTTTTTGGAGAATTTGGAAAATCTGATAACATAGGATTGGGTTTAATGTGGACAGTATGTGTGAAGGCACTAAGCTTGGAGCTGGAGGATAGAAGGCACATGATACCTGCTACTTATATAGAGTCAGAATCCCACATGCTTCCCTTTGTAGAGAGGGCATGGCAGTACCCGAGATTGACAAGAGGGTAGAGCTCAAAGGCAGAGAATATGGGGTTGCATTAGAATTTGGGGGCTGCTGCCTTCACTTTGGTCCCTTTCCAAGAAACCCAAGGCCTGGGGCTGCTCTGAGGCCATCTCAGCTTCCCATCTGCACTTCCATCTGGGCTTGTCCTCCTCAACTGCCCACACCAGGTCTCAGGCAGCACCCCATGCTCAATCCCCTTCATCAGAGAGTCCTTGTCCTGCTCTCCAGCTCAGGACTCTGGCAATATGGTCACTAGTCATAACGGGTTCAGGTGATCTCTCCTGGACATATAGTTGCACTGTAAATATAAAAAAAAATTTTAAGGACAACAACTTATGGCAAACCATTGACAATGCTTTTCCAGTGCCTGTGGCAGACGCTTGCTAACTGATTCAAACCTCCTCCTGCTGAGTCCAGAAAAGGCCTCAGAATCTTTTGTAAAAAAAAGTCTGCTCTCAATCATTTGGAGTTGCAATGAAACCTACCATATTTTCCGGCGTATAAGACGACTTTTTAACCCAGGAAAATCTCCTATATGCCCAGTCGTCTTATACGCCGGAAAATACGGTATTTGCCATCCCTGTGACCCAAGGGGGTGACCTTCTTGGTCTAAATTTCAGGTGTTGGCAATGGAATATTATGCTGCCATAAAAAAGAAGGAATTCTTACCGTTTGCAGCAACCTGGATGGAATTGGAGAACATTATGTTAAGTGAAATAAGCCAGTCAATGCAAGAAAAATACCACATGATCTCACTCATTTATGGATAATAAAGAACATTATAAACTTGAACAAAAAGATAGATACAGAGGCAGTAAAGCATCAAACAGTCTGTCAAATTACAGCAGGAAGGTTAGGGAGAGGTGGGGAAGATAAGAGATCAATCAAAGGACTTGTATGCATGCATATAAGCCTAACCAATGGACGCAAAACTCTGGGGGGTGAGGGCATATATGGGAGTGGGGTGGGAGAGGGCAATGGTAAGATATGTACACATATAATACCTTAATAAAAAAATTGGAAAAAAAAAAAAAATAAATAAATTTCAGGTGTTGGGGCAGGGACGTGAAAGGCAGACCTTGCAGCACCTCTAAACTCATGCCATGGAGCTTGCACCTGTAGAGCTTGAGCACCTATGACCCCTTCCCAATTTGAGGGTAGAAAGGTCACCTTGTGAAAACTGAGCTAAAAGGCAGGCCTCAATGCTGGCACTCTAGTTAAGCCCCAAGACTGTGACATGCATCGTGGCATCTTCCCACCTTCCATGCATCTTCTGGGAGGAGCAAGAAGGCTTGTAGCCTAAGTTACAGCCATGAGGGGTTCTGGAAAACTGGGCTATGTTGTGTCAATGCTCCCCCTGCTTCTGCTGGCCCTTCCTGTGAATTACTGAGTCCCAGTCCTTGCAGATCCCATCTGGAGGAGGAAGGCAGAGAAAATTTACCAAAAAAAAAAAGAAAGGAAACAAGAAATAGGAAAACCAGCCCAGCCAGTGTGGGTCAGTGGTTGAGCATCATCCCATGCAGCAGGAGGTCACAGTCTGGGCATATGCTGGGTTGTGGGCTCAAGCTCCAGTAGGGGGCCTGCAGGAGACAGCCGATTGATGTTTCTCTTTCTCCCTTTCCCTTCATCTCTCTAAAATCGTTAAAAGCATATTAAAAAGAAAAGAAATAAGAAAATCAAATTGTGTGCATTTGTCACAATGGAGCATGTTGTGTTGGTAGGAGGCCCAGGAGGCCCATGCTCTAGGGGTTTGCCTTGGCTAGCTGAACAGGGTGAGGATTCCCAGTGGGTCTGGCTACCGACTTCCTAGATCCGAGGTCGGCAAACTGTGGCTCGCGAGCCACATGCGGCTCTTTGGCCCCTTGAGTGTGGCTCTTCCACAAAATACCACGGCCTGGGCGAGTCTATTTTGAAGAAGTGGCGTTAGAAGAAGTTTAAGTTTAAAAAATTTGGCTCTCAAAAGAAATTTCAGTCGTTGTACTGTTGATATTTGGCTCTGTTGACTAATGAGTTTGCCGACCACTGTCCTAGATCAAGCTGTGTGCACTGCACACTGTAGGTGAAACCATTAACACCCTACCATTGGCAGTTTTAAAATTTGTTTTTTTTTGGTTTTTGTTGTCCTAGGACTGGAGATGCATCTTCCATAGGGCCAGCCTTGGGAAGCCAGGTTCTGTTAATTCAGATGTTCATCACCCCTAATGACAACAGTAATAAACAACAAGAGTAGTAGCAATTAAGAGTTTACTATGTGCCAGGCACTGTGCTAAGTGATCTATAAACATTATCTCTCTTAATCCTTACAACAACCCTAAGAGGTAGGAACTCTCATTTTATAGATGAAGAGATGAGGTTTAGAGAAGTTAAGCTATTTATCCAAAGTGACACCTAAGGGAAAAGGCAGAGCGTGGATTTGAATCTATACGACTAACTATAGATCCCTTACCCACTAGGCCACTTGAAGAAATGACTTTTTTTCTGTAAAACTTATAATGATAACTCTGAGAACATGATGGGCAGCTGTGTGGTGGCTGATACTGGGGAGATATTCCAATGCCCTAAAAGTAGGCACCGACTGTCAGATTCCCTCCTCTCCCTTCTTTCTTTCTCTCCCCTTTTCCTTCCCTCTGTTTGCCTGTCTCCAGCTTAACCCCCTTCTCATTCCTCTCCTCCAAATCGCTGCTGGCCTGTGAATGGGACTCCTCACTCAGATCAGTGAGGAGTGGCCCAGGCAAAACCCTCAGAGCAGGGGCCTCCTGGTCCTCCCCACCTGTGTCCTCCAGGTGCAAGGACCCTGCCTCCTCCAGCTCCCACAGCAGCCTGGTGACATCCAGCTGCCTGCTGCATTTAAAGCTCTCGGCCTGAGGCTCTGGTGGCACTGGGGACAAGGGGCAAAAGGGGCGGGCAAGGCCCCCTCCCAGCACTGGGAGAGGCAGGCCTGGCAGAAGCAATGGCCACACTCAGTGATTGCTGGGTCTTGAAGTATTCGAGGCAGATTCAGCGGGTGGCTTCCTCCTTGGGGTGGAAGGTCAGCAGCAGCCATGGCTTTGGAAGTCAGGGGAAGGAAGGGGCTGTTTTACTCTCCTGGTCTCCATACCCTCTGTAGCATCTCCTCTGAGCTGACAGCGTTGCCTGTGGCCGCCCAGACCAGCCTCTACAAGTCACCAGAGCCTTTTGGCTTTGGGTTCCTTTCAGTTTCCCAGTCGGAAGCTGCTTCTCTCAGTCCTGCCGCTTTCCCGTCAGCAGTAACTGGGAAGGAGACTGTGTAAGGTGGGGAAAGTGTGGGTTTATCCCTTCTTCCCATTCCATGGCCCAAGGGGCTCCCTATTTGTCAGGTCAGGACCTTTGGAAAAGGGCTCTGCCTTAACTGCTGTGCTGGCCCCGAAAGATGGGAGCCCATGAGGTCTGCGATGGCCGGTTCCCAGAGTGGCTCTACTGACCCCACAGCTCCGGCTGCTCCCAGGGCTGGGGGAGGGGCCGGAAGTCTGGTTTCCTGAGGATTAGGAAGGACTCTAAGAAATTGGCAGGGTGACATTGTCTGAGTCACATCTCAAGAGAATGGGGAAGAAGTCATTTTCTAAAACTTTTCTTCGTAGAGAATTAGTTTGCATTCAATAGGGAGACAGGAGAGAGTGTTAGGTAGGAAGTTAGACATGAGTAGCTGGGGTGGGGCCTGCCCTGGGTCCTGAACTGAGGCTGGACCCACATTGCCTTCAGACCGCCTCTCTGTGGGCGGCCCAGCAGCAGGCAAGTTCGGAACCAGCCAGTTCTTGGCACAAGCTCCGAGGAAAACGACATGACCTCAATGTGACCTTACTAGGACTCTGGACAAATAATAATAAAATTTGCATTGCTGTTTTGATGCCCCCCTTCCCCCACCCCCCTGTGGGTTTGTCTGTATGCATTATGGGTAAGGGCATGCGCACAAGAAATATAGTTATATAACCCTTTTCTGTCAATCATCCCTGAATGAAAATGAAAGTCTCCAGCCAGAAAATCCCTCATTTAAACCATATAACCCAGTAGTTCGGGGCCATGGTCTCTCTTGACTGGTCCACTCCTCGCTTGCAGTGTATCTTTAATAAATCCCACTTTGCTTTACTTTCATTTTCGTTGACCTTAAAAATCTTTTCTTCGCTGACTAGAAGAACCAAGGTTCCAGCCGGTAACACAAATGGGTAACAGTAGTGGGGAGGGCGTGCTTTTCCAGGGATGCCTCATGGATAGGGACACCTGAGCCTTATGGAGGAGAGAATGGGGGGAGGGAAGAGTGGACATCCTGGGTTCTGGTGGTGGCTGCTGAAGGATGTAATTAAATCATCCTGATGACCTCAGGGCTGGGAGCTCCTGCCTCTACATTGACCTCTGCTCCGGAAGGAGAGGCTGTGTGCATGTTGGTGGGGAGGAGGGGAGGAGGCGAGTGGTCCTGCCCTGTTTTGAAGTAGGTTCCGGAGCCCTGGACGGGAATCAGAAAATTGCTGTTCTTCGTTGGCACAGGGAGGTGAGCCTACAAAGAGGAGATTATAAAAAGGGGATGTGCTTTACCAAGAACTGAGCCCCAAACCTTTACTTATTTTTTTTAAATTTCTTTATTGATTAAGGTATCACATATTTGTCTTCATCCCCCTATTCCCATCCCAAACCCCTCCCCACGCATGTCCCCACCCGCTGTTGTCCGTGACCCCTGGTTAGGCTCATATGCACGCACACAAGTCCTTTGGTTGATCTCCCCCCCTTATCCCCACCCTCCCCTACCTTCCCTCTGAGGTCCGACAGTCTGATCGATGCTTCCTTGTCTCCGGGTCTGTTCTTGTTCATCAGTCTATGTTGTTCATCATTTCCCCTAAATGAGTGAGATCATGTGCTACTAGAAATACACTTACAAGAACCGAAAATGAGACAAGCAATAATGAGCCCCAAACCTTTAGATGGAAGACCTGGTAAGTGGTGGGAGAAGGCCTCAGGGTTGGCCTCACCAGCTCAGCTCAACCAGAGAGAAAAGTCCAGAGCTGACTCTGGAAGGGCTGCGATCAACAGGACTGTGAACTTTCAGTGAAAAGAGAGAGTTGGCAACAGGGGTGTGAGAGCAGTGAGAACCCTTCTGGCTGGGCCCAGCCAGATTGCGGCAGCTTTGCTTGAGAGCAAAGTGTTGAGCGGCCTGTTTCATGAGCCCCTTCTCCCTCATTTCCATTTCCTGAGTACTTAGTATGCCCCAGGCAATATTCTGCAATTGCATGCATTCTTTTACAAATGACCGCTGGGCACACTTACAGCCACCTTCAAGTTCAGGGGGCAGAGGCCAGACTGACTGGGCAGCAGTGGAGCCCAGGTCAACTTGAGGTCAAGGCCGAGTTTTTTTGTTTTTTTGTTTTTTAACATGAACACTAGTGACCTGGTGCACACTGTGAGGGACTCTGAAGCAATAAGACAGGACCTGACTCTGGGTGGGGTAAACATTCTCCTCGGAGAGAGAAGTCTCTGAGACTTTTTTCTTGCAGCAGCAGAGAGGACTTGCTTTGCTCCATGCACTTCTTTGTATCTGGAGAGAGGCAGTGGCAAGAAGCTGCTGGACTTGTACTAGGCATTCGAGGGGAGAGTCCTGCCCTGCCCTGGTTTTCACCCATTCTAGCCTGAAACATCTGGACTGGAAATAGCCACAAGCTCTTCTGGTACCTGCAGCCACCAGCAGGGACATTTCAGACTCGGCTTTTAGGAACCGTCTCCCAAGAGTGCCCTTTAAGCCACGTGAGCCTCTGCTGCCCCTCCCAAGGATTTGGAGACCTGGAGTTACCCCCTACTCCGAGTTGGGCTGGAAAATTGGAAAGTCAGGGGGAGGAGGACTCAGGCAGAGGGCCAGCTGTTATCATTACGAAGGAGACGAGACCCACGCAGTTTCTGACCGCCAAGAAACACCTGTTTCAGGGATGAATTGAGGGAAAAATCTTGGTCACACGCATGGAAAGATGACAATTTGTCAAATACCCACAGAAGCCAGCAGAATACATTTGCACTTATGTTCTACATGGGTTCCTCTGGTGATTCAGGGGCCAACCACAGGAAAGAAAAAAAAAATGTGTGAGGGTTTCGAAAGTATTTCCTACAGCAAATTCAGTTCCACACGGAACAGGGCCTGAGAATGAGCATTTTAACAACACGGCGGCAGCAAGATATGCTTTACTGAGTGAAAAGCTTCCCAATTTTAATTTTAAAAAAACGCAGTTGACAAATTAGATTAGGCAGGCAAGGCGAGTCATAAGGGCAAAACGGCTTGCAGAGTAAGCAGTTTGAAGGGCTCTGTCAGGAAGAACAGGGTCTGTCTCAAGGTCTCCTAATATGGGCCTTGTTTCAAGTGTTTAGTAAGAGGCTAACTCCACCCTCCTTCCCACTCAGAGAGGGAGAGAAATGCAATGTCAGGTCTGCAGGTTGGTGAAGGGAGAGACCACTACCCTTGACTCATAAGAGCCCTCATCCTTTCTTTTAACAAAATTGCATGTATGGACAGACAGAAAAAAGAGGCTCAAGGGGAAGCCGCCAACTATGCATGGTGATTAACTCTGCGTGATCTTTTTTTTTTTTTTTTTAATACCCAAATGTATTTTTCAGAATTTCCACAAAGAATGCATGTTCCATTTAGAAGGAGAAAAGAAAACATTGTAAATACCTCTCTCAGCTAGAAAAATAACATTTATGTAATACTCTAATTTATGAAGTCCTTTTCACACCCATTCTAATTTAATCCCCTCCACAGCAATCTCCTGACGATTGCTTCCAGTTGGGCTCCAGAACGCACACCTCAGAAGGTTCAGAAACTTTCTCCAGGACACACAACCCCAAGGGGCTGAGCCAGAGCAGAGCCCAGCCTTCTCCCTGCAGCTGTCATCGTGGCCAGGAAACTAGAATCTTGGGATGAGTGGGCTGGGGCTGCAGAGGGGCGTCTGGGGGGTAGGGTGAGGGAGAAAGCAAGGGGGATGCTAACGAACCTTATGAGAGGTGGAGGTTTGGCAGCTACTGTTTGGATAACTGGGGTCCTGATACTTCTGGTTCTGTTTGGGCCCCAGAAACGTTTCTGGGCTTGATTGGAAAGTGCCCTCAGAGGAGATTGGTCCTCTGGGGCTCCTAGGCGCTGGGTTGGCTCTGCCTGGCTCGCCTCTCTAGTTGAAGACAACTGGGAACGGAAAGGGGCCTAGCCAGTCTTCCTCTGGCCGGCCTGTAGTGTGTGGGTTCTTGACTTGGTGCAGAAAAGATTATTTCCCAATGCAAGTCCAGGTGATTTTTGAGAGTACGTGTATTAAAGCTGGGGACAGTGAAACAAGGAAGGGCCTAGGACAGACGAAGCAACTGGAGAACCTAGGCTGGGCTGCCCTAGCTCTCTGGGGAGTAAAAATCACAGTGCTGGAAGTGAGCCAAGGCAGGGCTGCTGTCAGCATGGGAAGTCAGAGAAAAGGGGGCCTTGGAGACAGGTTAGCCCAGGACAAGCTGCTGTTGCCCATTGCTCCCCTGGTTGCAAGTCTTGTGGTGTCCCTTCGAGTTTAGGAGATGCATGCCTGTGGGGGAAAGGAGTGGGGGAAGGGAAAGACGTGAGATCCCAGGAAGGAGAGCAAGCCCTGGGTCCTTTGTCTTTAGGGTTTTAAAGGCTGGGAGTTTAGGGGAGGCTCTCAATAGAATATTCATCAGCTTTGTGCTGATGCGCCAAAATGAGGTTTAGTCCCTCAACTTCATCTGTCAAGTGGCTGCAGCAATATATGCTTCAGTAAGTGAAAAGCTTCCCAATTCCTGCTACCTATCTCCCTGAGTAGGGTGATTTAAACTACTTACCCTCTGGTTGGGGAGGAGAAGAGAAGGTAGGATTTTGCAATTTACTAGATGGCTGTAAACTGCTTGCTTGGTTAACTCTCTGTCTCAGTTTCTCTATTCCGCTTGTCCTGGCTTACTAGCCTGTCTCAATGCATGGCTCTACACATTCCTCCTTTCCTGGGCCAAAGGCAGAGCCTTGTGTGTGTGTGACAAGTGAGAGGCACAGGGTCCAGAGCTACCAGCTACCTCACTGTACTGCGGTGGGGGCTTCCAGGCCAAGGCCGGCCCTTGACCCCATCCATGAGAAGGAGTTTGGACATGAGCATGTGAGAGTTCTCTTTATCATGGGTCATGATGCTTTGAGCATTCTCTCTTTCCACAGGTTAGAAGTGAAAAGGAATGGAAAGAGAAAGGAAAGAAGGGAGCGGGGAGCTGGGGGGAAGTGGACCATTGGCTAGAGCCACCTGAAGATGCTGACAGATCACTCCAGGTGGTACTCCCCATTCTCTGTTTGGGGCCGGCACTTGCTGATCTGTCTCTGTTCATTGATACGCACCAGCTAGAATTATTCTGGAGTCCAGTCAATTTGCGAAGGAGATATATATATTTTTTCTTGAGATTAAAGAAGTGGCATGTTGGGGCCGACTCCCATCAGATAGCAAAATTTTAAATTTTCAGCAATCTTCACGGAATCACGAAGTGAATCATCATGCTAGTAGCTTGAAATTGGTCATCATGAGACTATTCACACCATGGAGAATAGCAAGCACTACAAACCAGGGCTTCCCTCTGCCACCGAGGTGGTCATTAAACATTTACCTGCACACCCCTGGGCAGGCGTCCCATTTACCTCATGGTTTAGGGTTCACTGTGGTCTTTGGAGGGAGATGATGACAGCATGTGGGGTTTGGCTTGCTCTCTGTGATGCCTTGATGGGAAGTGGAGTCATCTTTGCCTGTGGCTTTCTCTGTTTTGCTTTTCCTATACGTACATCACAGAGGGTGGGCTCGGCTGGAAGGAGACCGCCCATGTGCTCCATTTCTACTCTCTCTGGACCACGTGGCAGCGAGTGCAATGCCCAGGACAAAGCACAGTGCACAGGCACTGTAGGAACAGTTGTTCAGGGGGCTGAGGAAATAGGTTTCACCTATTAGAGTTTCATAATTTTCCTCAATGTCGTCAGCAGAGGGCACTACAGGACTGATAGTTTGTGAGTTAATAGCTCCCTCTGCTACCCTGTCTTTAAAAGGAAAAAAAAAAAATCATTAATTTGAATGAATTAGGAAGGGGCCAAACTGAATTGGTGATTTTTAAGGTAAAGCACCAGTTTGAAAACAAAAAAATAGTAGCACGGTTCAGTGCTAATAGTGAAGAATGCTGTAGTACCTGACAATTTACAAAAGGCACTTGGCCTACATCGTCTTGTGTAATTCTCACAGCAACCCCCCGCAAAGGCAAAGCAGGTGGAAGCATCTCACAGTACAGTCGATACATGTGTGGGCTCTGGGGTCCGTGTCTGGGCTTCAAATCTTGGCTCCGTCAATTACCGACTCTCTGACTTGGACAGGTCACAAAGCCTCCCTGTGCTTTGGGACAACACTGGTATTTGACCTTGGGCTTGGTGTGAAATGAGAAGACGCACACGTAGCACCTAACAGACTGCTTTGCAGGTAATAAGCACTCAGCAGATGTTAGCTCTTACTATTCTTGTTACAACACCAGGCACCTAACCTGAGCGTGAAGGAAACGCTGAAGGTCCTATCACTAGTAAGGGCAAAGGCAGGACACAAGTCCCACCTCTTCCAACCCAGGGTCTCTGCCTCTGGCCACCACCCATCCCCCAGTTGTCACTGCTGACAAACCTCTCAGCCA
Source organism: Eptesicus fuscus (assembly GCF_027574615.1). Taxonomy (NCBI): domain Eukaryota; kingdom Metazoa; phylum Chordata; class Mammalia; order Chiroptera; family Vespertilionidae; genus Eptesicus; species Eptesicus fuscus. Next base: position 29,510,770 of record NC_072477.1, on the reverse strand, counting down.
TGCTAATAATGCTTGCCATTATGGCTGAAGCACTTGAAAATGACTTCTTTAAAAATTTCCTCTTGAAATCCTATTTATGCTATTAATTTGCTTAGTAACTCATTTTTCTTTTAAGTATTTTTAAAGAGAAAGAGAGGAAGGAAGGGAGAGAGAGAGAGAGAGAGAGAGAGAGAGAGATCCATGTGAGAAAGAAACATCGATCAGCTGCCTCCTGTATGACCCCTACTGGGGATGGAGCCCAAAACCTGGGCATGTGCCCTGACCAGGAATGGAGCCGGCAAACTTTCAGTGCACAGGATGATATCCAACCAACACACTGGCCAGGAAAGTAACTCATTTTTTTTAAAAGATCTCATAGCTAGTTTAAGCCAGTGCCCTCCAGGCCTCATGATTCTAAATGTGAATGCGCCAAATCAAGTAGGTTAAGCCTGGCATCATGAACTCCAATGACTTCAGTGTCAGCGAGTGTAATGAAATAGAACTTGTGGGGATTCCTGCCCTGTGTGAAGTAGGAAGTGGCTATATGGCCAGGTATGGTCAGATTTGCTGATTTTTCCAAGAGAATCAAAGACTCCATATTTTTAAGTATCCCAATTAATAGGTCTTGTCAACTAATTTTTAAATTTTGTAAAACTTAACTGTGGGGTCCAAATCAAACATGTTTGTAAGCCACATCCACTCTAGCTACCAGTTAGCAATCACTGGATCAGCCTTAACATGGGGATGGGGGTGGGTTGAAGGTGGGGGTGGGATAGTCATGACCCATGGTCTGTGTTCCCAGGGGTGACAAGAGTAATCCCACTTCAGTCTGGAGAGCCTTGTCTAAAGCCAGTGTATTTTGCTCACTTACATTTTTCTCCCTTTGACTGGGGTAAGTAGCTAGCTTAAGCCAGTTTTTGCTCTTTCTGTGAAGAATCAATCCCTTGTCTGGGTAGTGCTGGGAGCTTAGAAGGGAGAATAGGAAGGAGTGACATCTCTCTGGGACCCTGTGGTGTGACTCCAGGCAATACACCCCCCAACCTTCATATTAGAAACAGATCTCCCCAACACACCCAATGCAGCTGGGTTTCTGTCCCGTTGAGATCAGCAATGGCTGTTGTTCTCTCCTCTGTTCAGAAACTTGCTTAGAGAAGGAGGCTCCAATTACTAAGTTCCAGGCCAGGAGCCTCCTCATGGGTCTACATTAGGTGCTCCCCACCCCCAAATTTTGAATTATTATTTTCATTTCTTCTTGTTCTTTGACATCCAAGAGTCTTTTGAATCATACATACCTGTGGTTAGTCCACGCAGTAAGGCGAGGCAGGGATAAGAAGTGTGTCATTTGGGTCTTCTGAGAAGCAGATGCCAAGATAGAATTAGGTATGCAATAATTATATTGGGGAGAACACCTGGGAAGGATAAAGGGGGAGGGAGGGAGGGGAGGAGAGGAGAGCCTTCAGGCAACAGTGCAGCCTGACAGTTGCCAAAGGAGGGAGGACAAGAACCTTAGACTACATAGCACAGCTCCAAGAACGTCTTGGCCAGGCTGCTGAGAGCTGGCTGGTACTCCTGCTGGCCTCAGTGTGAACGTCGCAGGGATCCTGAAGCTGCGGTGGCTGGAGGCTGTCAGCTCACTGCCCTCCTTGCAGCAGGTTCTCTCTCTCAAAGGGAGGTTTGAGTGGAGCTCTCTCATGTCTGCCACCATCAGCAAGATTTCCGTGACTCCATACATGTGTGGTGTTACTTATTTTTATACAAAAAGAGGGAGCAGTGTGTGGGGGTTCAAAGTTAGTCCTAGGTGTGTGACTCCACTACTATGCTTGGTAAGGAACTAAATTTCCTTATCTGTTCAATAAAAATAGTGAAAGTGACTCTTCTATGGAGTTGCTGTGGGAGTTAAAGAATGTATGTCAAGTGCTAAGCACAGTGCCAGAAACCTCACAAGTGCTGAATAAATATTTTTACTTTGGAATGTACTATAAGATGAAATATCTAATAACCTTTTCTTTGATTTTTAGAGGTCTTGTCCTCTAAAATGACATTGTTAAGGTGAGTCTGGTCAGAAGGTCAAGTGAGGATGCATTCATGGACAATGGCCATCCACAGCACTCTCCTGTCAACTGTGTGAGGCAGGTTCTATTATTATGTCATTTTACAGATGAGCAAACTAAAGCCCAGAAGGGTCTTGGTGATTTGCTGGAGCAAGTAACTGAGGTATGATTAATCAGATCATTGCGATGCATCTGCTTGGTTCAGGGATGGGCAGGAGACCCAATCAGAACCACGGAGATATAATGAGACTGGCCAGAGTAGCTGCAAAGATGTTGGACTCTTTTATTAATGGGCTTCAACAAGGCAGGGTATGAGGCTGGTGATGCTGAAACTGTCTTACCTCCACAAAGCTAAGGCCCTTGAGATTGAGGAAGAAGCAGTAATAGTTGGCTGGCTAACACAATATTTATTCAAACCTTTTCTCCCATAACTGCTCTGGAGAAGGTTGCTAATTTTCCTGCAATACACCCCCCATCCTTCATATTAGAAACAGATCTCCCCAAGTTTTAGCTAGACATGTGGATATCCAAATTTTGCACTTCCCAGGTTCTCTTGCAGCTAGTTGCGATCATGTGTCTAAACTCTGGCCAATGGAATGTGAGCAGGAGAGAAGTAAAAGTGATGAGTGCAATTTATGTACCACATCCTTCCTTGCTCTTCTATGTTCTCTCCTCTTGGCTAAGAAATGACAAAATGGAGCAACCAATCAGACCCTGTGAATAAAAGGCAGAGGCATCCCAAATTTCTCCATTATATGGAGAAAATAAAACTAAAACAAAACTTGCCTCTACTGTAGGGTCCAGAAAAACCTAAAAACATGCTTTCCAAGCCTCCTCACTGGACATGTACATGTGACACTGATGTGTCCAATCAATTTGAAGCAGAGATCAGCTGGGGGCTTTGGGGAAGGATTTGCATTTCTGGATAAAAGAATCAGATGCAACTATTTATTTTTTCTGCTTCAAATGCCTGGAGATGGAGCAGTCCTTCTGTGACCCTAGAGAGGTTGGAGCAGAAATGAAAAGGCTGGATTCTTGATAATATTACCAAGCTGCTGTGAGAATAAGCATACTCATGTCATTTGTGCCTATTCTTGTTGTCTGAGAAAAATAAACCTCTCTCTGGATTTCTTATGTGAGAATAACAAATCACACTTTGTTGAAATCTCCATTAGCTGAGTTTTGTCTTATTGCAGCCAAAGCACCAATACATCAGTAGAACGTGGTGAGACAGAATCCAGATGTTGATGATGTCATCTGGTGTCCTGAACACAGCTGTGCCTGAGTCTAGCCCAGAACCCTTGACTTTCAGTTATAAATTACAGTAAGTTCTCTTTCTGCTTTAACAGTTTAGGTTGGGTTTTCTGTTGCCTGAAATGGGAAGACTCCTGATACAATTATTAGCAAATAGCCAAGTAGACTGGTTGAGTTTTCACCTCCTCTCTGTCCCTCCTCCAAATTTTGGGAAAAAAAAAATGAGTGAAATGAAAGAGAGGAAGGAAAACAGAAAGAGATAAAGGAAAGAAAAGAATAACAAACAGTAGTTAGATGAGCTCAATGAACAGAAGGATTTTGTTTTTATAGTTCCTTGTTCAGAAACCTTGGTCCTAGATTCCCTCTGACTCGTGATGTGACATGACCCAAGTTAGTTAATTTGTGTCCTGAACCAATCCCATTGTTCTCCTGGGCTACCCTTAAGTCCACGGGCCATAACCCTCTTGTACTTACTGATCTCCAGGGTTTTCATCACTGCTGAGAACGGGCCGTTTAGTCCAACCTTGGTGCAGACCAACATTAATAAGCAATTGCCATAGGGAGATAATACAGGAAGAAAAATGGCTAAAAATACACAGTGAATCACAGAAAATTACATCTCTTAAAACCTACAGTGTATTCCTATCCCCATAGCAACCCCTGGCTAGTAAAGACAGAGCTGATTTATTACAGGCTTTCCCAGCACTCAATTCTGCCAGAAGCACGTCTGGCCTGTGGTACCAGTCCCAGTGAGGGGAGGGACAGGGACATCACAGACCCAGTGTTTCTCTCCTCCATCCCTTCCAGTGGTGTTCTGTGGTGAGGAGAGTTGGGTTCCTTCAGTACAACCCAGAAAGCCACTTTTCTGAGATGACTGTTTCTAATCTCTGATAAAATATCCCGTGTTCTTCCTATACACATGCCTGCAACAGCAGAGGGCTGACTTCCAGTGTGAATGAGGGACCGGAAGGGATGGTAGGTACCAGACCAATCTGAATAAGTGGGGAGAGGAGTTCCTTCCTCCTACCTTCTTTTCCTTTCTTCCCCCTCTCTATCTCCTTCTCTCCTTCCCTCACTTCCCTGACTCTTTTTTCTCCCTTGCTACTTCCTCAGTAGATCCCCTGTGAAATGGACTGGCCGCATATCGGAACTAGGAGATGCGATTGGGGGTCAAGCCTTGATTTACCAAATGAGTCCTCTATGTAGAAAGACAATGAAGTGTATGTAAATAAACATTTCGTTATTCCATTGGAATTCATTGGCATATAATGTGTGTTTTGTTATAATATTAAAAATGAGATTCTTGAATGCTATTTAAACTTTCATGATTTGGAGAAATATTCTGGACCAGGGTTCTGGAGCATCCTCTCTTAAAAATAGCACTGTCTGAGAAATAAATGAATGGGACTAAATTAAACGAAAAAGCTGCTGCACAGCTAAAGAAACTGCCAACAAAATAAAAAAAAGAAGCCAACCAAACGGGAAATGATATTTGCAAACAATAGTGCTGACAAAGGGTTAATATTCATACTCTATAAAGAGCCCATACAACTCAATACCAAACAAACAATCCAATTAAAAAATGGGCAGAGGACATGAACAGACACGTCTCCCAAGAAAATATACAAATGTCCAACAGAATATGAAAAGATGCTCAACTTCATTAGCTGCTAGGGAAGTATGGAGCAAAACTACAATGAGATAGACACCGGTTACCCTTCAGAAGGGCCTTCCAGGGACTACATAGGCCCCTCTGGACCTCTTGCATGGGCTCTGGATTGGCCACTGCTCTCCTGTCTCCTTTTCGGTCCCAGCCATCACAGTCCCAGCAGGAAAGAGATGGCATGGGCAAACCATTTTCTGGAAGGACTTTGGCAAAGGGACTGTTAACAGGTGTGAGAGCAGGGGCAGACAGCCAACCAGGGAGGTGGCACCCCGGAAACAGAGACCACCCAAGGTCTCAAGGGGGCTGGCCACGTGATCACGTGAGAGTGGGCACATGAACAAGGGGCGGGGCCACAGTGAAGATTGAGAAGATGTGGCCAGTAGCCTCCTGGAAGCTGAAAGGGCAGGAAGGACCCTCCGCTGGAGCCCTCTGAGGAAGCACAGCCCCAGACACCCTGAATTTAGATTCTGGCCCCAGAATGGGGAGAGCACGTGTTCCTGTTTGTTTAGGCCAGTCTGTAGTCATCGGAGCAGCAGCCCCAGGAAATAGACCCCTCCTTTGGGGACTTTGATCGGGTTCTGGGAACAAATAAGGCCTGAGTCTCTGCTTCCTGGAGCACCTGGGTTGACAGGAGCCGGCAACTGGGTTGTTGTGCCCATATTCTAGATGCCAAAACTGAGGCTCAGAGAGGGGGAGCAGAGGTTCCTATCCCCAGCCCACCTCCCCCTCAACTCAGCCCAGCTCACAGGCGGCTCCCCCAGCTGCCACCTGGTTGCCATGGTCTTCCTTCCTCACTCCCTCTCTCCAGCTTCAAAGCCTCCTTTTGTGCAGGTAGGCGGGGGCCTCTTCCTGGCCAGGCAGCCGGGAGCAAAGGAGGTCAAGGAGGCAGAGGGTCCAGGTAATGGGTTCTGGGACCCCAACCTCACCCAGGAGATTTCCTGGACCTGGGCTCCATTGCCCTCCGGCTGTTTCCTGCCTTCCTGCCTCCCTGCCTTCGCACATGCAGTTCCCTCCACCTTGAATGCCCTTCCTCATCCTTCAAATCCCAGCTCAGCTTTAACTCCACTGGAGAACCTTCCCTGAGTCACTTAGGGCTCGCCCTGCTTTCTGCATCCACCACAGTCACATATGTTTTCTGGATGATGCTTTCATAGGGCAGTGAGGTCTTGGGGATACTAACTTTGCCTTTGAACCTCAGCCCCTGGCACAGACAGGTGCTCAGTAAATCTGGAAGGAAGGGAAAGAGGGAGGAAGGGAAGGGAGCAAAGAAACACCTCTCATAGGATTGGAGAGGATCTGGGCCTTGAGCACCTGGCACAGGGCTGGGCACTGAACAAAGCCCACTCCCTTCCTGCCGCCTTCACTTGAGCCTGGGCTCCAGCACCTTCTGCCTCATCTGATTTGGAGCCGGCTCAGGGGTCAACTCCATACCCGCAGGCCTATGTCTGTCGCCCATTTGGATGCAAGGTAATTACACCAGGATGCAGCCGTGCACTTGACTTCATAAGGAGCTAGTGTGTTTGGGAGAAAGGCCTCCATTCTCCGAAATCCCGGACTGTGCAAACTTGCAAGGGCCTGAGCAGGGGTTTTCACACTGAGTACTTTCTGCAAACAAAGCCTTACCTGAGGCCATTATATAAAACAGATGGAAACTAAGCTGCTTGGGGAGAAGTGGTGGGTGTTTAAGGCTACTGGGAGACGGGACCAGAGTCCCCTTTCCCCTGTACCTCTGGGTCCCGGGGAGATGGGGGTTGGGTTGGCCCTGGCAGTGGAAAGGGGCAGCCAGGAGAGAGGGAGAGGCCTGGGGTACAGAAGGGCTTCAGTATCTTCAGAACTGCGTGTTCATGCCAGTGTGGCTGGGCCAACGAACTCATCTTTCACAGCAAGAAGTCAGTCTACACAAACAAAAATGAAAATGCGTCCTTGAAAAAAATCATAATGACTTCAACCTTTAATGTTCTCACAGTTTCTTTTTTTCGATCTTGGAAGGGATATTTTAGGGGAAGTATCTCTTGTCTAGAGGAAATATTTATATGAATTCAGCAATTCCATCAACTTTTCTTTCTTTTTCTTTTGTGAAATTCAAGAAAAATTAATTTTAAAATTGTATCCGAAATATGATAGTTATGGTTTTATAAAAGTATCTCTACCCATCTGTTCATTACCTATGCTTCTCTTTTTGTATTTGCATAGTAAGTTGTCCAAAATGATGTTCACCTAATGTTATTGGTTATTCTGGCTAGTGGGATTGGGGTTGTTTTTTTTGCTTCCACCTTTGGGATTTCAGCATGTTTTACTGAATTCTTTATAATGAGCAGATGCCAGTTAAAAAAACAAACTACAATGAGATACCATGTCACACCTGTTAGAAATTCCATAAACAAGATAGGTAATAACAAGTGTTGGAGAAGTTGTAGAGAAAAAGTAACCCTCATTCATTGCTGGTGGGAATGTAAACTGGTACAGCCACTATGAAAAACAGTATGGGGTTTCTAAAAAAATTAATAGAATTACCATATGACTCAGCAACCCCTCTTCTGGATGTCAACCCAAAAATTTTGAACACATTTACTTGCAAATATATATGCACCCATATGTTCATTGCAACCTTATTCATGTGGCTAAGACATGGAAACAACCGAAGTGTTCTTTGATAGATGATGGATAAAGAAGATGTTATATATGTAATGGAATACTACTCAGCCATAAAAAAAGATGAAATACTGCCATTTGTGACAACATGGATGGATCTTGAGAATATTGTGCTAAGAGAAATAAGTCAGAAAGAAGAAGTCAAGAATCATGCAATTTCACTCATATGTGGGATATAAAACTGAAAGCAACAAATGAACAGGCCCTGGCCTGGTATCTTACTTAGTTGGTTAGAGTGTCATGTCGATACACCAAGGCTTTGGGTTCAATCTCCAGTTGGGCACATACAAGAATCAATCAATGAATGCATAAATAAGTGGAACAACAAATCAATGTATCTCTCTCTCTCTCTCTCATCAATCAATAAAACAACAACAACAAATGAATAAACAAAACAAACAAAAACTCATAGACACAGACAACAGTATGGTGATTACTAGAGGGAAGCAGGGGTTGGGTAGTAAAAGGTAAAGGTGGTCAAATACATGGTGACAGAAGAAGGTTTGACAGACAATATAGGCACCAATACAATACACAGGTGATGTATTATAGAATTGTACACTTGAAACCTATGTAATTTTATTAACCAATGTCTCCCCAATAAATTTAATTAAAAAGAAAAAGTATTGAAGGTAAAAAAAATAATAAGAGTCCTGCCTGGACATGTCAAGAAGATAAAGAAGACAGCTGGAAGGAGCTCTCACTGGCCAAATCAGGGACAATCTGAAATTCAAAAAAAATTAATGATAGCAGTGTTTTATAGCCCATTGACTAAAATAAGAAATGTAAGTTTATACTGATATTAACAAATAAATAAATGCAGGAAAAGAAAAAGCCCCATCTTACAGTAAAATTCCAATGAATAAATGAAGTAATGATGGAATTAGAAAATCATCATTTGGCAGCCTTCATAGTAATAACTGAGCCCAGCAAAAAATGATCAATGGGTGTGTAAAACCAGTGAGAAAAAGGTTTGGTGAGAAATAGTGTATTTATGTAATTTTCTCACAAAATACCTAATGATTTCAAAGAGAAAAATAGTAACTCTATAGTGGAGGGGCTTGACAGACCCCACCTGACCCAAGTGGTCATGGTTAACATCTCAAGGGGCAAATGGGACACGTGAATATCATGCCTCCCCTGATGTGATGAGCTGAGCAGGACACAGCAGCAGCTCTGTGGTATTCCCTTCAAAAATGCACAATCTGAACCTCATTGTGAGGAAACATCAGACAATCCCAAAATGAGGGACACCGTTCAATAAATGACTTATATTCTTCAAAAAATGTCAATGTCGTGAAAGACAAAGACTGAAGAACTTACTCTAGCTGAAGGAACCTAAAAAGACATGACCTTGGAGTGCATTCTGGATATAAAAAAATTTGTTTCCTCTTTTGTTATAAAGAACATTGTTAGGAAAACATGAGAGTTGAAACAGATGTGCAGTTTGATAATAGCATTGTATCAACATTAATTTCCTGATGTTGATAATTTCTTGGGGTTGTGAAAGAGAATGTTCTTTTTAGGAAATACATGCTCAAATTCTTAGAAATAAAAGAACATTGTATCTGCCACTCATTTTCAGTCAGTTCAGGAAAGAAAGTATATTATACACATAAAGAGAAATTGATAAGCAGATGAGGTCAAGAGTGTATAGGAATTCTTTGTACATATTGTATTTTCTGTAAAAACTACTTTTGTGTAGGTCTGAAATGATTTCAAAATAAAGATTTTTTAAAAAAAGCCTCATCCACAGACAAAGTCCTTTTGAATCAATCTTCTTCCCACTCTCCTCTTTCCCTCACAGTGAAGCTTCAGCTGAGTATTTAGGTCCTCACTGTTCCCTGCACAAAGCAGGAGAATCCTACCTTAATTGGGCAGATGAGGAGTGTGTACGTGTGTGCGTGCGTGCGTGCGTGTGTGTGTGTGTGTGTGTGTGTGTGTGTGTAAGATGCAAGTACTCCCTCAGGGTGCACAGAAAGACGGGATAAAGTCTTTTGTTCCAATGCCCAAATCAGAGGCCCGTTGGTGACTCCTCTCAGGTTTCTGAGGGAAGGGAGCTTGTGGCCTGGGCGGGATGTACTGACCCAGCTCAGTGAGAGCCAAGAGCCAGCCTGTGATATGATAAAGCCCAGGACGGAGCTTCTCTCTCTCTCTCTCTCTCTCTCTCTCTCTCTCTCTCTCTCTCTCACACACACACACACACACACACACACAATCTCTTTCCTATAATCTTTTCTAACTCTGTACCTGGTGAAGGGGCATTTCTATCAGGGATAAAACGTCTCTCCACAGAAGGAGGTGCTTTCTTCCTCTGGGGACACAGATTGTTTTTTCTTTTTCTGAGGGGGGTGGGCACAGAATTGAAGCTCCATAGGTTGAAACCTGTTAACTTTGAGGCCCAGTGCCACCCCCCACCTTCCTACCCTCCCCTCCCTCCCCCTCCCCCCCCTCCTCTGCCCTGCCACATGTAGTCCAGCCTGTCTAGATCCTTGTATCCAGGCCCAAGGACCCGATATACAAGTCCTGAAGTGCTTAGTCCAATGCCTACACAATGGGCATGACATGAAAAAATTCCGAAGTTTGCCATATATTACATAAAACTCCCTCCCCTACTTTCTCTAATAGTGGTTTTGTTCAATTCACTCATCTGAATATCGAGAGCTGCAGTGAAGCAGAAAGTGGTTCTGCTATTTATAACTGATCCTGATGGAATGAAATAATGTCTTGATTCCTTATCAGTGGTCTAGAGACAATAACAAGAGAGGCCTAAGGCATGGGGGGGGGGTAGAGCTCCCTCCCCCTTGGAAACGGGCATCTGTCCCACCCCCAGCTTTTAGAATACTGCCTCATGGTTGGAGAGAGGCATAGGAAAGGGAAATAATGGAGTCATTTTCAGTTCTGAGAAGGTGATATGTCTCAATCTACCAGCATCAGTCAGATATGAGTTGTACAAATGAAACAGGCACAAGACTGCGCTGTGAAACAGGCTGCGCTGTGAAAAAGAAACTTTAAATATTTAAGAGCTGGTCAGCCATAATCAGGTCAGAAAATACAGACATGAAGTCTAAGCCCTTTTTTAAAAAAGAGGCCACAGTCTGTATGTTTCTGCGGAGAAGGTGGAGCTCCATGGCTAGGCCCAAGGTTGTGTATAGATTACAGAGGATCCAACTTTCTGCCCATCATGTGGCCCATTTGCCCACATACAACCTCCCAAATGGATTTGTTTCACAAGTACTATATACCCAGTAGCAGCATATTTTTATCAGTCAATTGGGAATTAGGCAATGAATGACTTTATTAAATTTAGCCCGTGACTAATACCTGGACAAGCCTGTAAGGGACAATAAAACTAGCTTTCAGATAGGAGTGGGTGTGCCGTCACAATAACTATGATGGGAATAGCTGGGTTCTTTCCATCTGACTGATTCACTCAGGCATCTAGGGCCCAGGGACATGAAAGGGTTTTTTTTATTCAAGGCCCCAATGTGGAAAGAGATTATTAACTCTTATGTGGGAAATTCATTATTTTCATGGGATTCCTTATCCTTTCTTTTCTTTTGCCAGATCAAGGCAGTGTATCAGTACTTTTCAGAGCCAATATTGATAATTTCAGCAGAAAGATTCTCACAAAGATCTCAACATTCATCTAACCCAAGCTTAGGAAAGAATGACTATCTATATATCTATCTATATATAAAAGCCCAGTGACCGGACAGCAGAATGACCAGAATGACCAGAACAACTGGTGGCTATGACATGCACTGTGGCATCCAACCAGCCTGATCCAGCCCCCAATCAGGGGCGGGGCCGGCCAACTGCCCTCAGCCCCTCCCCTCAGCTGGCCTGGCCTGATGGGCCTGCATTGGGGTGGGCTGGCCAGATTCCACCCATGCATGAATTCGTGCACCAGGCCTCTAGTATATATATTTTTATTGATTTCAGAGAGAAAGGGAGAGGGAGCGAGAGATAGAAACATCAATGATGAGAGAGAATCATTTTTCAGCTGCCTCCTGCATGCTCCCCACTGGGGATCGAGCCTGCAACCCAGGCATATGCCCTGACTAGGAATTGAACTGTGAATCTAGACAATTGAACTGTGACGCAGCCTGATTCATAGGTGGACGCTCAACCACTGAGCCATGCCAGCCAGGCCAAGAATGACTATATTTAAAGAGTGAGGAATTTGCAAAAGGAGAAGCAGGTGTCTTGCCAAAGCCCAAGGACAAGGGAAGCTCCATAGCAGAGCGAGGAGTTGGGCCTAGATGCCCAAGTCCGAGTGCCCTTCTCCAGCACTGTGGGTGGGGACTGTGGGTCAGGATGCGTGTCACTGTGGTCTACAGTCAGGGATTCCATTTCCCACATGCCACCCTGGCAATTTTCTCTTTTGTTTACTGCTCTGAACTGGGTGGGGCAAACTCTTCTAGCTGGTTGAGTCCACACTTGGGACTTCGTGGTTTGCAACATAGTAATGTTCCATGTTTCTTGATTACAGAAGAATGCTATAACCCTTTGTCTTCTTAAAAAAATATTTTTATTTCAGAGAGGGAGAGAGAGAAAAAAACATCAGTGATGAGAGAGAATCATTGATCAGATGCCTCCTGCATGCCACACACTGGGGTTCAAGCCTGCAACTTGAGCATGTGCCCTGACCAGGAATCGAACCATGACCTCCTGGTTTATAGGTTGATGCACAACCACTGAGCCACACAGGCTGGGAAAACTGATTGTCTTCATCATATTTACTGTAGTAGGTTAAGGATGGCTGCAAATTCTTTGCCTCTCTTCATTCTTTGAATCTAGACTGACCCTGAGACTGACTTTGACAAGCAGAGTGCCCTGGAAGTAACACAGTATAAATTCTAAGGGCTGGTCCTTAAGACATCAGCATCTTCTAATTTTGTCTTACGTGGAAATAGTTGCCATATCAAAAGTCTGGCTACCCTGAGACTTCCATGCTGTAAGGAAGCCCAAGCTATCCATGTGGGGAGAGAGAGGCCATGTGGAGAAGCACTGAGGTGCCAGCCATGTGTGAGTGATCTTCATAGGCCTACCTGCTCAGCCACCAAGTAAATGAAGTAAAAAAATCCAAAGACAGATGTAGAAAAAGAGAAAAAACTTCTAAATTTCTAACCCTGTTCAAATTGCTGACCCCCAGAATTACAAGCAATTAAGATGGTTGATTTTAGCCAGTTAAGTTTTGGGGTAATTTATTATCTAGTTAGTTAACTGAAATGTATACAATCAAACCTCATGGAATTAGTGACCCACCCATCACTACCGCACAGAAACAACAGGTCCCAGATGGATAAAAAGCTTCTTTACGTCATTCAAATGGCAAAAACTCCACTGCGCTGGAAGCAGAAAAACTCCAGGATTCCAGCTATGGTCTACATCATGTCACACAGAAATAATATTCTTCTGAGAGCAGCTCTTCTCTCTTATAGTCCCTTTTCTGTACTGTGTCTCAGATTCTGACCCTATTTGGCCATTATACTCCCTACTGTGATCTTATTATCCAAGGGTACATTCTTTTACTTTTAAATGTCACAACAGTAACATTTGTAAATAGCTAGCTGTTCAACAATAGGCTGCATAAATAATTTATAGTATATCCACATAATAAAAAAGCCTTAAATTTATTAAAATTGATACTATAGAAGGGTATCAGAGGCACAGAGAGGTATTCCCAGTGTGTATTATGATACAATATGGTCCCATTTATAAATTTTATATATGCCTGGCTGGTGTGGCTCAATAGTTGAGTGTGGACCTATGAACCAGGAGGTCACGGTTTGATTCCCAGGCAGGGCACATGCCCAGGTTGTGGGCTCTATCCCCAGTAGGAGGTGTGCAGGAGGCAGCCAAAAACTGATTCTCTCTCATCATTGATGTTTCTATCTCTCTCTCTCCCTGAAATCAATTTAAAAATATTTTTTAAAAAATGTAAAAGTAAAAATTTTATATAGAAAAGGATATGAGGATTTGCAACAAGGTTGAGTAGGCTATGGGAACTTCATGCTTTTATTTGAGTTGCCTGGAATAAGTACAGCAGGTCTTCAAATAACATTATTTCCTTCTATGTCACTTCAATATAATGTTGTTGAGATGCCATAGGAACTTACCTCTTATTTATTTCAATTAGCCTATGGCAAAATTGGTTTTGTTACGTGTCCTTTTCCTTAAAGGGCACAGATTCTATTGACATTAAGTGAAGATTTACTGTATGCATATAGCTTTTCTTTGTTGTTGTTGTTGTTAATCCTCACCAGAGGATTTTTTTCCCCATTGATTTGTTAAAAATATATTTTTATTGATTTCAGAAAGGAAGGGAGAGGGAGAAATAGATAGAAACATCAATGATGAGAATCATTGATTAGCTTCCTCTTGCATGCCCCCTACTGGGGATCAAGCCTGCGACCCGGGCATGTGTCCTGACCAGGAATCGAACTGTGACCTCCTGGTTCATAGCCAATGCTCAACCACTGAGCCACACTGATCAGGCTCCACTGATTCTTTTTTTTTTTTTTGAGAGAGTGGAAGGAAGGGGGGTAGAGAGAGAGAGACATCGATGTGAGAGAGACACATCAGTTGGTTGCCTCCCACACACATCCTGACCAGGGAGGTGATGGAACCTGAAACCCAAGTACGAGCCCTGGACTGGAATCGAACCCTCGACCCTTCGGTGCATGGGTTAATGCTCTAACCACTTAGCACACTGGTCAGGGCTGCATATGGCTTTTCCAATATGATAAAACAGTAAGAGAAGTGTTATTTAGGAGATGGAAGTGGTGGCGGGATGGCAGAAAGTCTTCCAGGCCCCTAAGGGAAGTGGAATTGGGCTGAAATGATGTTGTGTCTTTGACTGAAATCCGTGTGGTTTCTTGGGACTCCATGTGGCACTTGTCCTCCTGTGCACAGAACCTGCTCCAGGCAGCCTTCGGACAACATAACCTCTGTTAGTGGAGCTGAAATCTGAGCTCACGCAGATTCTTTTTTATTTTTTTAAATGTACCTTTATTGTTGAAAGTATTTCAGATGTCCCCCTTTTTTTCCCATTGACCCTCTCCACCCCAACCCCCTCTCCCAGTTATGATGCAGATTCTTAAGTGGGATAGAAAACAGTCAGAAGAGTGGCTATTTTTTAAAAATGTTTTTATTGGTTTTAGAGATAGAGATAGAAACATCGATGAGAAAGAAACATTGTCCTGCTGCCTCCTGCACGACCCCAACTGAGGATGGAGCCTGCAACCTGGGCAGGTGCCCTAACCAAGAATCGAACCAGGGACCTCTTGGTGCATGGGTCGACATTCAACCACTGAGCCACACCAGCCGGGCAGAATCATGTTACTATGTAAGAGAGCTTGTCAGAACTTTATCATCAAATAGTATATATTAAACACTCTGTTGCTTTCATAGGGTTCTCTTTCCCTTTATCATTTACAGCTGTGTTTCTCAGCAAGTGTAGGGCTTGCTTCCTAAAATGGACCAGGACCTTCATTTTCCCGAAGCCATATTACTAGGCAGAGTTTTCCAAGGAAGGAAAGTGTTGATTCACCACAGACCACCAAGCAAATGTCTGGCCGCTCTCTGGGACTTCATGTCTGGCTCTCATTTCTCAGGCTGGCTCTGCCTGGCTGGCCTGGGCAAAGCCTACAGACGTTTCCATATGACACGTGCAACTCTCTAGCTTCCAATTTCCTGGCTCCTGCTGGTGCTCAGGGGCACTGGAGGGGGGAACAGGGGCAGGAGGGTGCTGGCAGGAGCCTGGCCCTGTCGCAAACCCTCAGAAGGCTTCTCTGTGTGTCTCCTCCCACGTGGCCCCTGCTTCCTCCATCGCTACCCCACAGGGAAGTGAAAACAGCTCATTATCTATTTATTTTATAAAGTGCTGCCCTTGGTGTTCAAATCGCCTCAGGGCACAGAGCATGCCATTTAAAACAATTAAAAGATATAAAACAGAATTGGTGACGGCCAGCAGTTCTTTAAAACCAGCAATAAAATGCCAGTTTGAGGAGCCCTGGCTCACCCTGTGCAGATCACCTGCGGGCGCTCTGTCCACGGGAGGGGCAGGGAGTGATTCTCCTACAGCCTCGGTCTGAGCTGCTCGCTCACCTCCCCCTTCCTTCAGACTTTCCCGTCTGAGTCGTGATGACTCAGCTCAGGCCTGATCCACTCATTCGTTTTCTTCGTGTGTCGGGCTGGAGAGGCCAGCAGCGTCCTGACGAGGGACAGAGGGGCAGGTTTGTTCCAGGGGCCTGCCATGGGGGGCCAGCTTAGCTGTTAGCGTGTCACTGCGTGGGCCTAGTCGGTAGTTGGTGAGCAAATAATAATATTGACAGTGACAGTATTAATAACAAGAGCTGAGCTTGACCGAGGCTTCTGCTTTGTGAAGGGAGGAATGTTGACTCATGGCTAAGGTGTCTTCAGCTTCGAAAGATGCATGGTTAGAACCAGAGGGGCGGACACCAGGCAAAAGCAGCCACGTTACCCAGGATGGAAGAGAACTTGGGAAAAGGAAAGAACCACGTGAAGTCATCTCAGCTTGAATGAGGGGCGAGGTGCAGCTGGGGCTCCTGCAGTGAGAAATAGAAACATGCTAATTGCAGGCAGGTTTGCCCAGCGATCTGAGCCGTGATCCCCAGCTTCTTCAGTGCCTGCATGGCTTAGGGCAAGTCACTTCACTTCTCTAGAGGTTAGTGCCCACGAGATGAAATGAAGGAATTGGCCTAATCCCCTTTTAATGCCGTGTTACAGGTTTCTGAGTTTCAGAACTCAATCCTTGGCAAGCACTTACTGACCCGTTCTACCTGCCGGGCACCTGCAGAGGTCTCTCAGGGAAAAACACATCTCATCTCTCAGTATCACACAGGTTTCTCTCCAGTGGCTGCAGCCCATTTGCCTCTTCAAGGTAGGAGAGGGCAGGGGGTGATGGGGGGCTGATGGGGGCGGGAGAAGAAGCATCCTTTGGCTCAATTATGCATTTACTGAGCACCGACCTTCCCCACCCTCCGAGTTGGTGGTTGACATTCAATAGCTGTTCCATTCGGTCCCCATGCAACCATGTTCTGAAATTCCCTGATCACGGCTCCACCTGAGGAGCAGCCCTGCCTCTCTCTGGCAGGAATGGGGTTTCCCTTCTAGTCCCGCTCTGGCCTACCACCTTCCATCCTGCTGAGTGTCCCTCTGGCTGCATTCATTGCTCCCTACGCCCAGGGTTATTCAACTCTGTTTCCCTCTGTTCC
This sequence comes from Eptesicus fuscus, assembly GCF_027574615.1. Classification (NCBI taxonomy): domain Eukaryota; kingdom Metazoa; phylum Chordata; class Mammalia; order Chiroptera; family Vespertilionidae; genus Eptesicus; species Eptesicus fuscus. Next base: position 29,493,923 of record NC_072477.1, on the reverse strand, counting down.
ACAGGCGATCTGTCACACAAGGTCACAGCCCAATTCGAATTCCCGTTCCCTTTCCCTCTCCCTCTGTCCCATGTGCTGAGCAAACGTGCATTTGGCATTTCAGCCACGGAAGTTCCCCGACCCCCTTCGCTCTTTCCTAAAATGGAAACCTCAGTGGCTTTTGCAGAAATTTTTATGTTCTCTGCCACGTAAATGCAACAGCTATTTGCTGAATACGTATACATCATAAGTTTAGTTTTGTCATGCCCTCAAGAGGCTGATCATGTGGTTGGTGAAATAAACACACACACGTGAAACCGTTTGAACACAGCAAAGCACTGTGATGTTGTCAGTATTATCATCAGGCGCCGAAACGTGTGGAACTATAATCCCACCACTAACACTAGCAGTACATGCTGACATGCCCGAGCACTTAGGCACATTCATTTCAACCTCAGACTAGGCCTAGGAGTTGGGTTTTATTTCCCCATTTTACACTTCAGCAAACGGAGTCACAGAGAATTGAACTGGCCTCCAGTCTCATGGATGGTAAGACAACCCAGCTCTTTTCAACTCAAAAGTATGTACATTTAAAACCCTAACTCCACCGCTGCTCTCTCAGCTCCATGAAGGTGGATCTAGGTCAGTGGTCGGCAAACGGCGGCTCGCGAGCCACATGCGGCTCTTTGGCCCCTTGAGTGTGGCTCTTCCACAAAATACCACGTGCGGGCGCACACGTAGAGTGCGATTGAAACTTCATGGCTCATGTGCAGAAGTCGGTTTTTGGCTCTCAAAAGAAATTTCAATCGTTGTACTGTTGATATTTGGCTCTGTTGACTAATGAGTTTGCCGACCACGGGTCCAGGGTGCTTTGCTTATGGCTTGTTTTCCAGGACCATTTTCCCAATGTTTACCATAATAAATGCTCATTTAAGAAAAAAATATATAGGGTGTCCCAAAAATGCATGCACATGCTTTGAATAATTATAAAAGCAGTGTTTATTAAAGTATATTTCGTTTTCACAATTGACCTATTAGCTATCTTTTGGCACACACCCTATATACCTACATCTATCTATCTATCTATCTATCTATCTATCTATCTATCTATCTATCATCTACCTACCTGCACCACACATACATACATATTGCATGCTGTGCCTCTTATGAACAGAAAGGACAAAATGGTCTGTTTCCTAGTCAGAGGTAGGAGGAAATGTTGAGGAGTTTGGATTGTGAGAATCAAGTTTAGCAGTCCCAGGAGCCTGGGGGATGAACTTGATGATCAAAGAGTGGGGGAGAAAGTAAAACAAAACAAAACAAAACACACAACAATTACAAAACACACCACAGCAACCAAAGCCCTCTTCTCGAAGCCTCAGCTCCAGCTCTCGGCCCTGCTGCGTTCCCCTGTGCTCGCAGCTCCGTTCCGTGAGGCCGGGTCAGCCTGGTTTGTGTTACTTATGTCTGAGTCTCTCCCAGAACTTGGGCCTCGGGAGGGCAGGTGCTGGTTCCCATACTTGGTATTCCCCTGTGGGTTGGTCCCACAGAGCAAATGTTTGTTGAAATGAAGTGAAATTAGTAAGTGTGTCATCTCACTCAGCCTATTTTTTTTAGCACCCCCCTTTCCCCCCCCCCTGTTTCTTATGTGATGCCTTTTTTTTTTTTTGAGATGGTTACTTTTTAAAAAAATATATATTTTTATTGATTTCAGAGAGAAAGGAAGAGGGAGGGAGAGATAGAAACATCAATAATGAAAGAGAATTATTGATTGGCTGCCTCCTGCATGCCCCCTACTTGGGATCGAGCCTGCAACCTGGGCATGTGCCCTTGACTGGCATTGAACCTGGGACCCTTCAGTCAGCAGGCCAACGCTCTATCCACTGAGCCAAACCAGTTAGAGCCTATGTGATGCTTTTTGGGAAGGAGCAATGATATAGGAAAAAAGAACCATAGAGAAATCCCTTGGTAGTTATACAGAGAAAAGAATACAGTGCCATTTTTTTTTTTTTTTTAAAGCCCTGGGTCTCATTTGTCCCAAGTTGCATTCCCATCTTAGATGAAAGGAGGGAAAGAAATGAAGCTGCATCTCCCCATCCAGTCTGCCGGGAGGGTCTGCCTTAAAGAGGATTGAGGGGGAAATGTTCAATTTTATTGATTTGTTCTGCTGGGTCCTTCTCTCCAGGACACTGTTTAGTGTGCCGATCGGAGTGGAAAATGAAGAACAGATGAGCAATCAGCTGTGAAAAGCGCTAATGGACCCAGCACCCCTTTGGGAATGAGGCAAGGCTCTTGCTGGCTCTCAGGACCAACTCTCTTCCAGTTCAGTGGGCTTTGTTTCTGTAATGGGAATTTAACTCCCTCAGGTGGCCCCGGATGGAGGAATATTACAGCCTGCACAGCGGCGGGGCTGCAGCATCTTTCGAGAAATGGAGGCCACTGCCCTGGAAGAGTCTCTGGCTCATTGGGGGCCTTTGCAAATCTTAAACTTCCCAGGTGGCCAGGAGAGTGGGTTACATGACCCCATAACAGTGATGCTGTGATTATCTGGGGGCTTCCAAGTAATGGAGCTTGGAAGTGGGAGGACTGTGGGTTGGTGTGAATCCTGACCTGGCTTGGGACCAATACAGCTTCTTTGTGGGAGCAGCTGGGTGGGCAGGCCTCTTTTAAGCTCTTTGAGTGTTAAGGAATGAAGGGTTGGATTTGGACTGGGAGGCTGGGAAAGGATGTCTACCTAACAGTAATGAGGAGGAGGAGCAGGAGTAAGAGCAGGCATTCTGCATTTACTATATTGCAGATCCCGGGCTAAGTACCTTACTTATTAATGTGGGAGAGCGAAGCCTTCACTCCCTCACACTAACACATATCTGGTCTTTGTTAATTAGCTTCTTCCTCTCTCCTGCCCTCTCAGGGTTTTCCCGGCTCCTGAGCTTTTAAAGATAATAGAGTCAGGGGAATGGGTTATAGAGAGGAAGGATCAGAGAGGCAGAGGCTGGGGGAAGGAAAACATTCCTTTTGCTGGGCCAGCTCTGAAGCTCTCCTTTGTTGTGGAGAATGATGGCATTGGACAAAGTGTACATGAAAAATTTTAAAATGAAGTGGCATAGTTGGCTCAGTGGATAGAGCGTTGGCCCAAGGACTGAAGGGTCTCAGATTCGATTCTGGTCAAGGGCATGTACCTCGGTTGCAGGCTTGATCCTTGGCTCTGGTCTGGCACACGTGGGAGGCAATCAATCGATGTGTCTCTCTCACATCGATTTTTTTCTCTCTCTGTCTTCCCCTCGCTACCAAAAAAAAAAAAAAAAAGGCAATGGTAGAATATTCTTGGGTGAGACTTAACAAAAATAAAAAATGAAGTGAGAGAAACTTACTTAGTGAGCCAAGTCAACCTACATAACAAATATGGGATGGAGAGGAATGAAAGCAGAAAAAAAAATTTTGTGGGTTGGGTGTTAACTAGGGTTTCTAGACAAAATACAGGATACCAGTTGCATTTGAATTTCAGATAAACAACCAATATGTCTCAAATATTACATGGGAAATATTTATACTAAAAATGATTTGTCATGTAGCTGGAAGTCAAATGTAATTGGGCATTCTTTCTGTTCTTTGTTTTGTTTTGTTTTGCTAAATCTGGCTAGTCTAGTGTTGGGGAGAATTTTGTGAGCTTTCTCGAGTTGAGATTTGGGAGCAGTGGGTGGGGGCAGAAGAGGAAAAGATAGTTTAAGAAATGTTGCTGCTGTGATTTATAAATCGGATCCCCTTTTATTTCTAATCGTACTAGAATCACTCTTTGAGTGATTCTAGTAAGATTAGAAAACTTTATAAATTACATTTGGTTTTAGAAGTATCTTCAAATGGAACTACATACAGAGACTGGGTGATGTGAGATCCTGGCTTATGTCCGGGATACCTATACCGTAGCTCAATAATCCTTACAATTATGCAAGGTGGGCAGCATTATTCTTGTTTTACAGATGAGGAACTTAAGACTCAGAGAGGTTCAGTAACTTCCTCAGGGTCACATGGCAGGTAGTGGAGCTGGCGCCCAGGCCTAAATTCATTTGATAACCTGTGCTTGAAACCTGAAGCCTAAACTGAACACCACTGGGATAGACTTGTAAATAATGCTTGAATACAACACGCTAAATGTATGTAGAACAGACCCATGGATTTTAACATTCCTTTTCTAGTTAAAGAAGCAGTTATCTAGAGAAGGTAAGGCGTCCACAGGTAGTTATTGGAAGGGCCACAGCTAGAACCGGGGCCCACAGGAGGCACATAGGAGCAGAGTGCTCCAGGGAACAGCTATAAACGAGTAAAGCAAGTTGACCGCCTCTTTATTGTCGGCCTCCACCTGCCTCAAATTCACCCCACCTCTCCCCCTTCCCATCCCTCCCTCTCCAAGCATCGAGCTGTGTCCCATTTCTATGTATTCCTGCTCTGAGCCAGCTGTCCTAATCCCTGCAAGGTGTTAGCTGATAAGAGCCTGTGGGAGAATCATAAAATGTTAGCCCAGCATAGGATATTAAAGGCGGTAGAGGTCTGCATGCAGGTGTGTGCCGAGACAGAAATGGCAGGAGATGCCCGAGGGCCTGGCCACCAGGCAGCCTTGCAAGATGGCATTTACCTCGAGACATTCACTACGGTCCAACATCCGGTCTGTTCCCTGCCTTGCTAGTCCAGACACTCTGTCTTCCCATGCCCCACGTCTGACTGGACCCAGCGATGGTGACTCATCGTAACAAAGCTCAAAGAAAGAAGCACAGCAACAAAAGGCAATTTACTAACGCACAGTGAGACGTACACCTGCTAAGCTGACTTGCACCCGTCTGGTGTCTTCTCCCGCCTGGGTGAGGAGCTCCGTGGAGAATCAGGTAGCAGCTGGTTTGTTCAGGGCTCCTGGACACAGTGCAGGGGGAGTAAGGCAGGGAAGACCAGAGCTTAGTGGCACTGAGTGCTAATGTCTGAGGCTCTCACCTCCACGACGGCAAGGTGCCTTGTGCCCATCAAACCAGGCATACCCTCTCCTAGGATGTGGCAGGTGTCAGGTGAGGTCCGGGAAGGAAATGAGCAACACACTCAAAAGGGAGGAGGGATTGGAGAGAAGGGAAAGAAGGGATTTCAAAACCAGCAGGGGATAATGGATCACCCCCCAGCTAGTCCCAAGCTAGAAACCCTGTATTTACCATCTCCAGGGCAAAAGGAGGAAGCAGTTACCGGAATCTGGAGGGGGCTTAGCTGTGGCTCTGAGAGAGGGCGTTTCCTCCCTGTTCATAGGTCGACACTCAACCCCTGAGCCATGCCAGCTGGGCAGGTCTGTGTTGTTTTAAGCCACTACATTTGTAGTAATTTGTAACAAAGTCATGTGTTGTAAGAAACTAACACACAGAGGATAGTTTGGGGATAGAGGCACCTTTCCAACATCCTTCCATCACAGGTTACAGGAAGACTTCTCAGGATGGCTTTTTTTTTGCCACCCAATTTTGGTCTCTACACAGACACCAAAGAACTGGAAATCCTGACCATAAAAACGACTGTGGTCCCATGCCAGGCACAGCTGATGCTGAAGTGGGTTTCTGCCCTGATAAGCATGTTCCCAGACCTTGTGCCTCACTGCTCACCAGGCCTGGCATGGCGGGGGCCTCCTCCTGAGCTGAGAGCCCTGGATTCCCAGGAAGGCCAGTGAAAGAGGCAGGCAGAGGTGGCGGGAGGCCTCCCCGGCAGGGATCATTGGCAGAAAACAACAAGGAGTGACACAAAGGACACCTTTCCTCTAGGCGCTCCATCGCAAAAGTAGCCCAAGGAAAGGGCTTTGAATCTGCTCTGAACTGGAGCACTTGAGGGGAAATAACCGGTGACATGAACTTCATGTCATTTAGCAGATTTCCTTAGTTCTAGTCTCCATCCCTGAGGTGACCCCCATAGGCTGTCAGGAAGAGGTCCTTCTCTGGAAAGCTGTTTCCTTTCCTCTTCAATTAAGTCGCATACGCTAAGTGGAAATGAAGAGGACGCGGCTCAAACCATGCCTTTAGAATGAAATGGAATACGAAACGGCCCAAATCCATTTTAGAGACAGCCCCTCCTGTCAGAAATCAATACAGCCGCTACGTTCTACAACGTGCCTGCTCATAAAGTGGAAACAGCTCGAACTCTCCATTTAACATGTTCCAAGCTGATATCAAGTGTCAAGATTTTATATCTGCTGTTGCCTATTTAGGACCAAGTTATAAATCTGAAGTCTCTCCTGAGCTTACGAGCCTGACAGGGCTCGATAAAAGCTTTTATAATCAAGTTCGATAAAGAATCCGAAATCTCCGTCTTGTGATTTTTAGCTTATAACGATCTTCGTAAAGAACATTTCTTGCCTTGATGTTTGTCAATATTTATCATTTTTAAAAAGGAATAAAATAGAAAACTATGTAAACTCTTACCTCGTGGATGGAAATTACTGTTAAGAAAGGAGTCCATGAGTGAGATGTCTTCATAGTGGCATTTATAAAGAACGACCGTGAAAAGTCAGAAGATGGAATATTGAGTGACAGCCATGGTCTGCTACGGATGGCGTTCACAGGAAACAGAAGACAGGCCATCAGCTTCAAGTCTTAAAAAAGACTCCCCTTTGCTCATTTGCATTTAATCCAGTCCTGAGACAGACAGCCATGCACCCATCCTTCTAAGTTATCCTTAGGTAGAAAAAAGGCACCTGTTTCACCTCCACGCCTGTTTTGGGTGGGCTCCTTTCTTTAGAATGAGAAACTTAGAGAAAATTAATAAAAGAGATATTTTTATTCAAACAAGTGAATGCTGAGTTCTCTGTGTTTTCCTATCTGTAAAAAAGAGACTGAACACATAGTATATATACACATACATATGTATATACACACATAAATATACACACATTATACAAAACATATGCACTGTGTAACATGTACTAAAGTTAGGAAGATAAGTGTGGGAACAGTAAACAACAAATTCAGGACAGCCATCACCTCTGAGGAGGAGAAAGGGGGATGTGATGAAGATACACAGGAAGCTTCAGGTGAATGTGTATTGTCTTATCTTTTCATACTGGGTAGTTCACAACTGCTCATTATATTATGTTCTATGCCTTTTTATTTGCACATCTGCCACATTTTATAGTTTAAAAAATGTTTTAATTTAATCTTTATTTTGAGAGTATGTTTATTAAAGTGGGAAGGGCTTAGAATAGAAGAAACAACAGGAGAGAGAGTAGGCAGGGCTGCTTTGGCTCACTGAGAAGTCAGAGAAAAGGGGCCTTGGAGACAGGGTCAGGGGGTTGGTCCCAGACAGAGCTGCCACTGCCCATTGCTCCCCTGGTTGCAAGTCTCATGGGGTCCCTTAGAGTTTAGGAGATGTAAGCCTGAGAGGGAAGAAGAGGGGAGAGGGAAAGGTATGGGTGTGCTGCTGGGAGGGAGAGCACTCTAAAACAAATTTTAAAGAAAGGTTTAGGGTTGTGTGATGGTTAATTTAATGTGTCAACTTGACTGGCCTAAGGGATGCCCAGATAGCTTTACCAATGTCATTTCTTGGTGTGTCTATGAGGGTGTTTCTGGAAGAAATTAACATTTGAGTCAGCAGACAGAGTGAAGAGTCTCTCTTCACCAGTGTGGGAAGACATTGTCCAGTCCACTGGGTACCTGAATGGAACACAAAGGTCCAGGAAGGGCAAATATTCTCTCTGTTCTTGAGCTGGGATATCCATCTTCTCCTGCCCTTGGACACTGGGGCTCTTGGTTCTCAGGCCGTAGGACTCCAGACTTACACCAGTGGCTCCCTGGTTCTTAGGCCTTCAGACTCGGACTGAATTATACTACTGCTTTCCCGGTGCTCTGGCTTGTAGAGAGCTGATTGCTGGACTTCTTGGCCTCCATAACCAATTCCTATAATAAATCTCCTCTCCTGTCTATCTATACATGTTCTACAGATTCTGTTTCTCTAACTAATACAGATTGGGTCATCAGAGAAATGGGAAACCGAGGGAACAGTCCAAATGCCATTCAAATTCAACATGACTTTTTCACCCTGCTCACGGTTGCTCTCCTGACTCTACAGTGAAATGGGGACCAGAGCATGTTAGTGACAAGGGACAGTAGTCTGGTTCAGGAACTTTGCCAGCTGTCAGCTAAATACCCATTATTAAGTATTAAATTATATACACTTATAATTAAAGTATATAAAAAAACAAAGGTAACAAATACTTATCATTTATCACATCTTATTATTTTACTATACTTTACTACTATCTATGTTCTTGAAGTTCTTTAAAGCCGTTGTATCTGCATGGTAGATATTCTATATAATGCAACTCTGCATTCGGTGACATCATGTTCATAGCTTGAAATTGGCCATGGTAGGAGTATTTACACCATGAAAATTGGCAGATGCTACTAGTCAGGGCTTCCTGCTCTCCCCCCTCCCCCTTGAGAGCCTGTGGTTAAACATTCACCAGCATACCACTGGGCAGAGCACCAACTTCCTCTTCAACAGCTTCTGTGCTCTAGCTTCATTCTGAACATTCTGAATTCTCAATCACCAAGAAAAACTCATAATTCATTCCCCCACTAGGTTTGGATGACGTCTACAAAACCAATTGAGCAGATTCTTGAGATATTAGGCAACTGGGGAGCATTTTCAGGAGTGAGATGGTCTGTACAGCCCCAAACCCCAAAGTATCAATTGTCAATGTCCCTCATAGTCCTCTGAAGGGTGTATTTGACTGTTGGGATATTCCAGTCCTGGATATCACATTGTCAGGCCAGAAGCTTCTGCTTAAGTATCCCTGTTGTAATTCTCTTTCCTTTTTTCAGTCCTGACTTGTCTTTAGCTGGTGACTCCCTAGAGGCCTGAGACCTTGATTTACCAGTATGCAATATGAGGAACTTTCACTGCAGTGGGAAGCTGGCCTGCAGAAACTCTGGGATGTGTAGGCTTGCACATATGCCCAATGGCCAAATTCCCTGCTGGGTTGAAAGTGTGCCCTTTGGTGGGCAGCTCCTGGGCACCCGGAGGTTAGCCAGGGGCAAGCAGCAGCCGGTTGAAGAATTATTGCCCTGCCCCACCCCCCAGTAATGTCTGGGCCTAGGCCTCCAGCCCCATGAGCACCAGTTAGAGTCAAAGAGCAGGATCAGTTCTAAAGGGGTTGGAGGGAGGTTGGAGAGCTGCTGCTAAGAACCGTCAAAAAGGCGTTCTCTCTTGAAGTGGATCCTGATTTTTTTTCTCCCTCCCAGTTCCCCTTCAAGCCATTTCAAAAATAAATTCCATGAAAGATGGAAAACAACCTAAATATCCATTATTAAAGGATAGATTAAGTATATTTGTTTTAAGAAAGAAAATTATGGATCAATGAAAAATTCTTTCCTTTTGAATATTGTATCGTGTCCATGTAATAATCGTTAGAAACATAACATTAAAAGAACCTCACAAAACTGTAAATGCTCATGTTGTAGAGATCAGATAGCACATGAAAAATCTACTTTCTATTATTTAACCCTGCATTAAAAAAAGAAAAAGAAAGAAACTGTTTTAGTTAGAACCAACTTGTTCTACTTGTGGTTTAGTGTAAAATTTTCAGTGACAGCCAATAGATTAAAAAAGTGCTGTAACTCAAACAATTAGATGAGAAGGTAATGTACTCCAGGAAACTGAGAGACGACTCAGAAAGTGGCTCTGGGGAAGACAGAGACACTGATGTGAAAGCGACAGGTGAAGAGGCCTGGCGGGTAGTGCAGTGGGTTAGTGCATTCTCCTGGTATGCCAAGGTTTCAGGTCCAATCACCAGTTAGGCACATATAAGAACGCATAAATAAGTGGAACAACAAATTGATGTTTTATTTTTCTCTCTCACACACATAAAAAGAAATATTTTTAAACAAAGAGGAAAAAAAGATATTATGCCATGAAATGTGAAAGTGGAAAAATGTCTTATATCTACCTTAGTATGTTATTTTATACAGCATGTGATTTTAAAGATGTACGTGCAACTACAGTAATGTATAGTTTAAGTTAAAAATCATGTTTTAGAAGACCAATGACATAGAGAAAAGGCCATGACAGTGATAAATCAGTATAAAAATGTTTGGCCTATAAAAACTATTTAACTGTAAAAGTAAATACATATGAAAGAAAATTAAATGTATATTGATCTGGAAGGAAAGTTACCCCAAAGAATCAATGGTTGTATTTGTACAGGTGACTTTTATTTTCTTCTTTATATATTTTTATAGTTTCCAAAGTTTATACAATGAATATTCATTACTTTCCTAACAAAAAATAACCTTGTTTTTTAAAAAAATACAGTAACATATCTGCCAATAGACCCTGCCTCCACTGTACCCCACTGTGGATTCTCTTAAGTTCATTAGTGTAGAATAGAAATGAAAAAAATTGGTAACTTTTATTGAGTGTGAATCATATACCCAGCACTGTATCAAGCACTATGCATGAATTAATTTAGGTAATCACCACGCCAGTCCTATGAAGTTGGCATGAATACTCTGATTTTGTAGGTGAGGAAACCAAGGATCAGAGTGGTTTAGTTCTTTGCCTAAGTGACACAGCTAGTGAGTGGGGGTGCTGGCATTTACACCCAGACAGACTGACTGCAGAGGGTCACACTCTCAGCCCTGGCTCCTCGCTGTGCTGCCTCCCAGCACTCCCATGCCCGTCTGGCAGGATTTCAGAAGCTGTCAGGCTAGCCCATGGGAAAATTCCTAGCCAAGCATCCTAGGCAGTTCTGCACAAGCTCATACTTAAAGAAGCTGGGCATTTTAAGGAGTGAAGCAAGCTTCTTACCTGGAACTGTAATGATTGCCTGAGTAAAGGGATGAGATGAGCTTGTTGAATAAAATGTATTTACCTACTGCTTAGGCAGGAAAGCTTCTAAGGAATGGGACAGTTGGTGTGCTGGTTTTAAACAGAGTCTGTGAGGATGTGTCTGGGGCTACTTAGGTGGCAGGAAGAGACCAAGATTATGAGGACTAACCAAACCAGGGACGGAGCACCAAAGGAGGGGGTTTTGAGTAGTCAGGGGCAGCAGAATCAGGGAAGCAAAAGACAGCTGGGAAAGGGGTAAAAAACCAGCTTTGTCCAGCAAAGGAAGAGTTTTGTGTGTTTTTTTTTTTTTTGGTGGTTGTGTGTTTTTTTTTTTTAGCACTTATTGAGCATGTACTGTATCCTGGATATTTATATTTGCTCTTTCACTTCATCCTCCCAACAACACTCTTTGATCGGTGTCCTGACCTCCAGCTGATGGTTGGAAAAGGGGAGGTTGCGAAAGATGAACCCATCTGAGCTCACACAGCTATTGAGTGGTCAGGCCAAGATTCAAATTCTGAGCTTTCTGGCTCTGAAGTGTTTCCAGTCGTATCAGCCCGTGTTCCAGCAGGAAATGCTCAAATGGAGCAATTGAGAAGCATTTAACAAAGGGGCTGATTACAAAGCTGAGCAGGTGATGGGGTTTAGGACATACTATCCCAAAATATAGTACGTTGGCATATTGAATATCTTAAGCTGAAGGATATTTTTCCATTGCTTTTCAGAGAGAGTGGGATGGTGGGAGGGAGGGAGGGACAGAGAGAGAGAGAGAGAGAAAGATTGATGTGAGAGAAAGGCACATCGACTGGTTGCCTCCTGCACCTGCCCCAACCAGGGCACGGGAGCGAACTCAAAATTCAGGCACCTGCCCTTGACCAGGATTCAAATCTGAGGCCCTTTGGTGCATGGCCCAATGCTCTAACCATTGAGAAACATCAGCCAGGGCCTTTTTTCATTTTCTTGGTAATGAGACCCCCAACCGCCGCCCCCCACTCCACTCCAATGGCTGCTGGCAGCCTGCTGCCCCTGATGCTGGTGGTGAGGAGATAAATGGGTCTGAGTGCCTGCCTGGGGATAATTCAGGCTCTCAAGAGGTTCTCAAAGAAACTGCTGCTCTGAGGTTATTCATCTGATGGGAATAGGCTGGTGAGAGAAGGAAAGAAAATTCTGGTAGGGTTTTGGCCTGAATCCTGCAAGAGAATGGAATTTGGCAGCTCCCAGTGCATGGCCAATGGGATGAAAAGAGGCCATTAACAGACCAAAGTCATAATTCCAGGGACCTCCACTCACCCCCCCCCCCCACATTGTGAGGATGGGCATGTGGCAGGGCTGGACAGCCCCCAGATCTTGTGGGCTGGGTAAGCTGTCTGGATTAGCAATCTGAGCAGCTGCACAGGGCCCATGCTTGGTTCAATGCTCTGCTGTTGCCATCTTGAAATTCTTAATAATTTTTTTAAAGCAAAGGGCCTTGCATTTTTATTTTGCACTGGGACCTGCAGTTTGTATAGCTGGTCCTGCCTATAGGGTATCAGAAGAGTAAAAATTCTACCTGAATTCATTGGGCTAACAGGCCAGGTGGGAAGGGAGAGAAACCTCCAAGTTGCAGGTCCAGTAACAGCAAGGAAAGCAGAGCAAGTGCCCTGGAGACAGGGGATGGCAGTGTGGGGGAAGAAAAATGTTCCTCTACCCTTCCAGGTCCTTTCAGTTGTTCTAATAATTAAATTGACATGACGCAGATTAACAAGAGAAAATAACCAAATTTGATTACATATGTATGTATGCCCATACATGACTCATAAACCCCATATACACGAGAAGTTCAGGAACAGAAGGGAAATGAGGCAATATGACATTCTGAGCTAAGTATGAGGGAGGTAAGGCACCTTGGGGCTTTGGGAGATCACTGCAGGATGATAAGAAGAACAGCTGCTCAGTAATTAGCAGTTTGCCCTGCCCTATGCATAGGCCAAAAAAAGTTATTTCTGGTGATAGCTCTTACTATGGACAAGGTTCCTAATATAAGTTCTTTAAGGGGAAGGTCAAAGTTACTTGCACCCTAGCCAATTTGGCTCAGTGGATACAGCATCGGCCTGTGAATGGAAGGTTCCCAGGTTCGATTTCAGTCAAGGGCACATGCCCGGGCTGTGGGCTCAATCCCAGAAGGGGGTGTGCAGGAGGCAGCCAATCAATGATTCTCTCTCATCATTGATGTTTCAATCTCTCTCTCCCTCTCTCTTCTCTGAAATCAATAAAAAAAAAATTTTTTTTAAAGTTGCTTGCCAATCTGCAAGGTTTTGGTTGCCTCGGGCTTAAAATAATCTGCATACCACAAAGGCACATCCTGGGGTGACTTGTTTTGAACCCTTTTACCAGCTTCTGCATCAACCCCTTTTATGAGAAAGCTGTGGAGGTAAACCCCAGACATGGGGTCAGGGAAGGATGGGGTGGTGAGTACAGCTCCACTCTTTGCCTGTCCATCTCCTTTGTTTTCTCTTTTGCTTTGTCCTTGGTTTCAACCCCACCCTGGACCTGTGCCCGTTATTCACTATTAGAGTTTTCCTACCCAATATTTCAACTTGTTCTTTAAATTTCTTGTTTCATATTTCTTCTGTCTTATCTCTTTAGTTCTACTTGAAGCTTGTTTTAGATTTTTGTCTGTTTGTTCTTGTTCTAATCCTTCGGTTTCAGATAACACAAGTATGGTTTGCTGTTTTTCTTCTGAAGGAGTGACAGTGCCCCAGTTTGGAGGGAATACTGGCTGCTGCATCTGGCATCATATACAGGAAAGTGCTTAAGGCCTATCTGAGTCATCGCTCCAGAGGTTTCTCATACCTTGTTGTTATTGTTGTTGATTCCTGGAATCCCTGTTTCCCTCTGTAGTTTCTCCAGCCTGGCTTTGGGAAAGGGAGCCAGCAGCTCTGTTGGTTGGCCAATTTGGCAGACTCTCGAAGTCTTTCTGGCTCACCTCTGTTTCTTGTGTTACCTAGTATGTAGGATTCTAGTATGTAGAATCCATACTACATTCTCCCTCACTTGTAGGTGAAACCTATTTCATTGTAAGTTGCGAGGTATGGATATTTTTCTATAGCAATCAGTCCATGTCAATTCATTTTCAAATGGCCAATAAAAACAAACAAACAGCCCTAGCTGGTTTGGCTCAGTGGATAGAGCATTGGCCTGTGGACTGAGGGGTCCCTGGTTCGATTCCGGTCAAGGGCACATGCCTGGGTTGCAGGCTCCATCCCCAGTAGGGGGTGTGCAGGAGGCAGCCAGTCAATGATTCTCTCTCATCATTGATGTTCCTATCTCTCTCTCTCTCTCTCTCTCCCTCTCCCTTTCTCTCTGAAATCACTAAAAATATATTTTGGGCCCTGGCTGGTTTGGCTCAGTGGATAGAGCATCAGCCTGCGGACTGAAGGGTCCAGGGTTTGATTCTGGTCAAGGGCATATGCCCGGGTTGCAGGCTCGATCCCCAGTGGGGGGTCTGCAAAAGGCAGTGATCAATGATTCTTTCTCATCATTGATGTTTCTATCTCTCTCTCCCTCTCCCTTCCTCTCTGAAATCAATAAAAAAATACTATATAATAAAGAGGTAATATGCAAATTGATCCTCACACCCTCACAAGATGGCTGCCTGTGACCAGGCTGGTGGGGGGGCAGTTAGGGGCGATCAGGCTGGCATGCAGAGGCAGTGAGGGGTGATCGGTCTGGCAGGGGGGAGCAGTTAGGGGTGACCAGGCAGGCAGGCAGGTGAGCGATTAGGAGCCAGCGGTCCAGGATTTTGAGAGGGATGTCCGACTGCCGGTTTAAGCCCGATCCTGGGCCTAAATCGGCAGTCAGACATCCCCCGAGGGGTCCTGGATTGGAAAGGGTGCAGGCTGGGCTGAGGGGACCCCCCCCCGCACCGTGCACAAATTTCATGCACTGGGCCTCTAGTGTGTGTGTGTGCGTGTGTGTGTGTGTGTGTGTGTGTGTGTGTACAAAAGAACCTTACCCTACAAATGATCTCTTATCTCTATATCTATTCTTCTCTCTCTCTCTCTCTCTCTCTCTCTCTATATATATATATATATATATATATATATTTTAAAAAACAACACACAAAAAACTAATTAACTAACTAATTTAAATAAATAAATAAAACAAAGGGCCATCCAATCAACTGCAACTGCCATTTAGTTACAATCCCGATGGTGGAGGCTTACAAATAATGTATATGTGGGAGAATGTGATCATTTCTAAATTCTGATTAGTTGAGTTTTCTTGCAGTCTGATTGGCCAAAATGTCAGGCAATTATGCAGGAAAATGTTTACTTTTTGGAGAGAATGTTTAGGGGTGAAGATATTATGTCTATAATTTACTTTAAAATGTTTCAGCACTAAAGAAAGAGTTTAAAAATAAGTATTTTTAATTTAATTTATGATATTATATGTGCAAGACCATAGGTTGCCGGAATCATTCCTGTAGGGAAGTAGTATTTATATTTTATATTGCATATAATCTGGCTTATATTATATATAAACATGTTAGTTATTCTACAAAAATGCTATGGTCTGAATGCCCCATCCGATACATATGTTGAAATCCTAACCCCCCAAATTTAGTTTTGGGAGGCAGGGCCTTGAGGAGATGGTCAGTCATGAGGGCAGGGCCCTTATGAGTAGGATTGCGGCCTTATAAAAGAGGCTCCCGAGAGAGTCCTGGCTTCTCCCACCGTGTGAGGCACGGCCAGAGGCACCAGCTATTTACCAGGAAGCAGGCCATGCATGTGACCAGGCTGGCACCCTGACCTTGGGTTTCCAGCTTCCAGAACTGAGAAATAGATTTCTGTGGTTTAAGCGACCTGTTCTGTGCTATTTCATTAGAGTAACCCAAACAGACAAAGCCAGCGAATATATCGACAATATCTAATTTGATGAATTCTGCAGAAGTATTGCTCATTTTGCAAATGAGAAAACTGAGGCCCACTGGGCTTGTGACTTGCCTGGGGCTACATGTGAGATGAGATTTAAGTTCTGTTGGGCACAGATCCAGGGCATTTTCCACCCCAACCCACCCACTCCATCAGGAATCCAGGAGTCCAAGCTGACCTGCCCAGTTCAGCCATTTCACCTTCAGAGCTGCCGTGGTTGTATCCACAACCCAGGGTGGTGGATGGCTGTTCTTTTATTTATTCTTTCTAGTCTTTTAAATATGCAGGGATGGAGTATTACAAACCAGAGAAACTCACCTAAGCCCTGATATTAAGAGATTTTGCTAGGGCTCCATCACGTAGATTGATTGCCTGCATGGTTGATCTCAATCTCCAGGTTGACTGACCCTGAGTGACCCAAAGCCAAACCCTAAATCATATTGTTGATTTTTCTGGTGTGGCCAGCCTCCACCATAAGTCACTTTGTTACTATCTGGCCAGCCCAAGGCCCCCAGGCAAACAAAGATTGTCTCCTAGGAGCGAAGTGCAAAGTCCAGACTTCTTTTGGGGCAAGTAAATTCTTTACTACAGCGGTAGTAGAGTCTTAGGCAGTAGCATGGCTCCGAGAAAGGTTCAGGCAGGTGGATGGGGAGTCCTCCATTGAAACCTACCCGTTGGAGGAGTCCTAGGTCTGGAAGGAAAGGTCTGCGTTAGTACTGTCCACCCCCGACGCTGAGCATTGGCTGGGCGTAGGCCTGGGGAGTGTGGCATCAATATGAATGTGGGGGTAGATCCGGAGGGGCAGTCATGGGGCCAAACCTGCTCCCCATAGCAGGACCGCTGAGTGGCACAGGAAGGGGCAGTGAGGGTGGGAGTGGGTGCAGCTGGCTCACTAGCCTTTAGGCTTGAATGCACTGCGAGGCTTCCTTGTCTGAAATGACTGTCTCCTCCTCCTCTTCCACCCCAGTCTCCTGCCTCCTGCAACATGAAAAAGGGCTAGGGCAGGGCTGCCAACCGGACCCGTGTGGACTGGGCCCTGCACTGCAGCTCCCCTCCTGCTGCTGTGCTGTAGGGCTCTGGGGCACAGACACTGATGAGTAAGAACAACACAGGAAGGAAAGAGGTTGGGGTGTAGACTGTCTTCCGTGAGGGGTCTCTGCTGTGGCTTCTGCTCTGGCTGCTGCTCTCTTGGGATCCCATAGCTTCGCCTGAGCCTCACACAGGTGAGCTCTCACATGGGTGTACAGCAGGGTCTGTGACTGGATTCCTTGCTCTGGGACCATTATAGGCACCCAGAGTGACTAAGGAGGCGGCCTCCACAGACACAACTGCTCTCACAGACTTCTCAAGTCTTGTTGATTTCTCTTTCTTAAACTCCACAAACTGCTCGAGCAAGACACCAGGTGGGGGAAACCAAGATTAGAGAGAAAGTGTGGCGTGCAGCCAAGCAAGTAGAAGCAGGAGGCGGGATGACTCAGAACAGGATGTCAGCGCGAGGTGAGTGTTTTCCGCCCGGCACACTGGGCCTGCCCGCGTCCTGGAGCCCGGTTCCTTCTTCCACGTCTGCTTTCACATTGTCTTAGTGCCTTCCTCTTTGGTGGCCAGATCCCAGCCCTGAGGATGGTGCACGGTGAGGACCAATGTTTGCAAATAAAATCATCCAGGCCTGGGCCACGTCTGCACCAACACAGTCTAAGGGTAGGGACAGGTGGCCTCCACAGCCAGAAGAGATGAGATCTAAATTCTGTTGGGCACAGATCCAGGGCATTCTCCACCCCAACAGGACAGAATCCCACCCCTGGACCATTGTGAGCTTCGGGACATGACACTGGCCACGGACTTATACATGACTTTGCCATTGACTATTATTCCTTCATTTTCCTGATTCTCAGACATCATTGATTGTAAGGTCAATGTAATAACTGCTTTTGGGGAGAGAAAAAGAAACATGCAGATGCACACATCAATCCAAACAGCCCTCCTGATCCCAGGACTGTCAACATGTGAAAAATACAGAGTATCTTAAAAACAAAATAAAAAAAGAAAGAGCAGAATTTATTTTAAAAATTAGATAAAAGGAGGCTTTTTCTAATTCTGGGACTGAGATGCAAAACCAATACCAATATTTTTAAATAATAGTAGTAATAGGCTTTTTACCATGTGTCATTGCTATTTTTGGAGAGGAAGAGGACATGAGTTGACCTGATAGACGCTCACTTAAAAGGGTGGTATATTAGTGACACTTCTATTCAGTAAGCTGTGCAGGGTTCGTATTGGTTACTAGATATTTGCATCTTTTAACTACACAGCCAAAATAAGAGAACTACAGGGTATTTCAGTTTTAGGATAAGAATAGCTAATGTTTGTGGAGCACATTTTATGTGGAGGTGTTACTCTAGGGCAGTGGTCGGCAAACTGCAGCTCTGTTGACTAATGAGTTTGCCAACCACTGCTCTAGGGCAAGCATGTCAAACTCAAAGGCTAACATGGGTCAAATAAACACGTTTTAAGTTTATGTGGGCCGCAAAAAAAACAAAATCTTCAATTTTCATAGAAACGTAGGTTTATTTCGATAGAAACATGCTGAATACAAAGGGCTGAAATAAGTAATCGTTAACATAAAATAATAGAACATTTTAATAAAAATCAATATTTTTTCTTGAACATTACCTTACCAGACACTGAATAACTGCACAAATTAGTAAGTGTAACGCAAATAAACCTATTTTTCTTGTTTTCTGAAAGCGAAATATTTCCTGTTGCGCACACCAAACAAGTCAGTCCAAGACTAATGATGTGGCAATCGGCTGCTAAAATATTTGCTGCTAGTATTAGTGGAGAGAAATGATGCGCCTGTATGTAAGGCGCGAAAGAGAAATGAATGCAACACAATTATAGTAATCAGTCATTAGTGAACATTATAGTTCATTATTAATAATTATGTGTAACAGGATATTGTAAAAATTAAGTTACAAAATTTTTATTAAAACATTTCTTGCATACCATTATATTGGCTGGGCCGCAAAAATATTCACTGTGGCCTGCATGTGGCCAATGGGCCGTAAGTTTGACATGCTTGCTTGCTCTAGGGACTTCACTGTATTAACTGGTTTAAGCCCATGGAAATCCTATGAGAAGGTGCTATAACTACCTCAACCTAGAGAGGGAATCAACAAGGCACAAAGATTAAGCAGTGTTCTCTAAGTCTCACAGGTAGGATATGGACTTGAACCAGGTGGTGTGGCTTCAGAACCCACCTCTTAACTGCACTGTATAGTCTCTCTTCATGCAAAAGGGAAGGAAATAAGCCCAACAGAACTGAATGTTTCTAGTCATTGTCTATGGGCAGAAGGAAATGGTGGGTTGGCCTAACAGTAGCGGTATGCTGGTAAACTGCCCCTCCCCACCAAAAAAAAAAAAAAAAAAAAATTCCTGCTTTATGACATTTGCCAATTTCCTTGGTGTAAACACTTCCACCTTGGCTGATTTCAAGATATCTACTATCTGATAAAATTCCAGAGTATTTAATAATCATCTCTCAGGAGTTGTTATGAGCCCGCTCCAGCCCAACAATGGCTGAAAGTCATTGTTCAAGTGGATCTGAAGTAGTTTGGCCAGTGTCAATGGAAGAACATCCAAACCTGTAAAGAATTTTTATAAGAGTTTATTTGAGCCGAACTGATGACATATGCTAGGGAGCAAGATCTCAAATGCTCTGGAGAATAACAGTTTGCATTTTCTTTTCTTTTTTCTTTAATATGTTTTTTAAATTATTATTTATTCCAGAGAGAGAAAGGGAGAAGGAGAGAGATAGAAACATCAATGATGAGAGAGAATCACTGATCAACTGCCTCCTGCATGCCCCCTACTGGGGATCAAGCCCACAACCCAGGCATGTGCCCTGAGTGAAAATCGAAAATATAACCTCCTAGTTCATGAGTTGACGTTCAACCACTGAGCCACACTGGCTGGGCTGCAATTTCTTCTACGCATTTGAAATTAAGGAAGGACCATCAAAAAGGTTACAGGAGGTGAAGAAAGCAAGGTGGGGATTGGATTACAGTATGGTTAACAAGATTATGTGCTCTCTTGAGAGTGGTTATGGTTTATTTCTAAGGTATGTCGCCCGGCTGGTGTAGATCAGTGGTTGAGGTTCAACCTATGAACCAGAGGGTCATGGTTCAGATTCCTGGTCAGGGCACATGACTGGGTTGTGGACTTGATCCCCAGTAGAGGGTGTGCAGGAGGCAGCCAATCAATGATTGCCTCTCATCATTGATGTTTCTAACTCGCTTCCCATCTCCCTCTCTGAAATCAACCCCATTTCCATCTCTGAAATCAACCCCCTCTCCCTCTCTGAAATCAATAAAAATATACTTAAAGAAAAAAAAGGTATGTAAACCTAGATGCATAGAAACAATAAACAGGGCTTGCTTAAGGCAAAGATAAATCTTTTACTAAAAAAGTTACATGCTTGGGGTGTGACTACTCACCATGACCTACCCAGTTAGGAATTTATGAACAGATCACCCTGTGAGGTTACTTTCCACAGAACTCCTTTTTTTTTTTTTTATCCTCTCCAGGAAGGTGTTGTGCATGAGGTTCAAGTAAGCCAACCATGGGTGGGGCTCAGCATGCATGTACAGAACTTAAAAATGGTTTCTCTCCCTCTGTTCCCCACCTGCCAACCTGGGGAGCCAGCCCCTTGCTGGGAAGGTGAGTGCATGCTCTCCATGCTGCGGCTGGCCTCCCTGAGTGTCACAGGTGAAGCTGAAGACCAAAGTTCCCACTCCAAGGGAGGCAGTCGTCTGAGTCATGCTCAAGAAGGAGCACTTAGTGCTGACCTAAGGGCCTCCTTCTGGAAGCAGAGTGGCAGTGGTGAGATGAGATGGAAGGGAAAACAACATGAGGTTAAAAAGAGGGCAGAGGGCCTTGGAGGTGGTGAAGCTGAGGGTTGGGAGGAGGCAGGTGAGCTGTGTAACTGGAAAACACTTCGGTCACTCCCAGGACAGCTCTAGAAACAAAGTCAGGAAGTAGGAGTCACTGCTCAGATGCCTCCAGGTGCCAGGCAGGTTAGTGGGCAAATTAGACTACGTATGATAAAATAGACGGGGATAGGGACTGTGGCAAATTGTGAGCAAGTGACAAAAGACTTTAAGATGTTTTTTAAAAAAGGTGTTTTCATTGTTTTTAGAGAGAAAGAAGATGGGAGAGGGAGAGAAACATCAACCAGCTGCCTCGTGCATGCCTCCTACTGGGGATCCAGCCTACAACCCAGGCATGTGACCTGACAGGCAATCAACTGGCAGCCTCTTGGTGCATGGGCTCAAGCAACTGAGCCACACCAGTCAAGGCTGTTTTTTCTTTCTTTCTTTCTTTCTTTCTTTCTTTCTTTCTTTCTTTCTTTCTTTCTTTCTTTCTTTCTTTCTTTCTTTCTTCCTTCCTTCCTTCCTTCCTTCCTTCCTTCCTTCCTTCCTTCCTTCCTTCCTTCCTTCCTTCCTTCCTCTCTCTCTCTCTCTCTCTCTCTCTTCTCTCTCTCTCCCTCTCTCTCCCTCCCTCCCTTTCTCTCTCTCTCTCTCTCTCTCTCTCTCTCTCTCTCTCTCTCTCTCTCTCTCTCTCTCTCTCTCTCATTATAGACCAAACAGAATAGGTCCCTAACTTGGATCCAGGCCTCTGCTTTGTGAGTTCTGTCACTAAGCCTGTCCTTACAGGTTTTTGAAAACCAGATTCATCTGAGCAGTGGGGCCCCAGGGGTGGGCGGGCAGTGGAATCTGCCCATCACAAGTACCGGCAATAAGGGGGTGCATTATCTGTGGCAAATTTTAAAACAACAATAAAACAAACTAAAATTCAGTCTGCTTTTTATTATCAGTATGTATTGACAATTCTGAACAATGTCAGTGATAAAAATACCCTCCTTGAAAAAATATTTTGTTGGCCTAAGTTCTAAGTAATTGCTCTGGTTGTTGTTGAGTTTTAATAATACATATGCAAGCTTCAAATGAACGCATTTTAATAAATTATCTGTTCATGAACATTGTATTCTACATGAAAGTTAATTTGAAATTTAGCCCTTGACTCAAGTGGACTCACCGCAAGCTTTTCTTTCCAGAACAAGTACCTAAGGACCTGGAGCCCTTCAGTTCTGAACCCTGTGGAGCCATGTATTCCTGTGTGTGAACAATAAATGCAAAATACGCAACAATAGAACATGATTGTAAATACAAGGGAGCAGAATAGGAGTCAGTCAGTTCCATTTTGTGTTCCATGTGATCACACCAGAGGAACTCAGAAGGACAATGTTTAAATGCTGGATTGTTTTCATTAAGAGGGGAGCACTTGTTCTAAAGCAACATACCAAATCATTCCAATTTCACCGTCACTCAGCCATTTTCTCTGAAGAGAAGCTTCAGAAATTTACCAACTATAATAGAAATCCATGGTGAATTTTCTGGTGAAGATATTTTAACAGATTTTTTTTTTTTTTTTTTTACTGTGGAGACATTTGAAAAGCAGCTAAAATTGATCCCATAGAAACAAATACACGGACAGCATTGCAACTTCTGAAATGAACCATGACGTGGAATTTTTATGAATCTCCAACAAACTTATTCTTATGTTTAAGACTTCCTATCTCTCTGTTGATTCCTGTAAAACAAATTTTTCTGAATGAAAATTAACTAAGAATGGAGATAGATCAACACACTGCCTATTGAACATAAATATGTGAAGATCAGTCGTGACAAAGTCATTAACAAATTTGTGGAGGTTAAGCCTGGAAAATAGAAACTGTAATAGTTTTCATTCCTTCAACAGACTGATATGTAGGTATGTTTGTCCTAGTTTCACAAAGTATTGATATAATTAAAACATACAAACCTGTTACTTTTTCTATTTTTTATATTTTAACATAGATTTAGTTATTGTTGCTGGCATGATTACATATATGAGGCTCAACAAAAGAAAACTTTTATTGTCTGCATTCTTTTTCTGGCCACTATTATCATGTTTCATTTCATGATTGCTGCTGAAAGTCGTCACGTTGAGGAGAGGGATGTTAAAAATGATCTACCCATGGTGTCGTGGTATTTATTGAGATATTCTATTACTCCTACCACTGTTAACTACCACTGCGATTTCCCCTCTGCTTCCTAGATATCCTTGTGAACGTACAAAAGTGCCACCTGGAAGGACTACCACATACACCCTCAAAATGACAAGGGCGACCAGCTCCTCTGTGCCTCCCCTGGCCTGGTCACACAGAACCCTGCAGGTGAGAGGTGGAGAGCAGGGGTGAGTTTACGGGGAGACTTGGATGAGGAGAGACCTGGGACAGTGGGACAGGAGAAAGAGAATGGTAGAAGGAGGGGAAAGGTCTGGACTGCCGGCAGGGAGGAGGGCCTGGTCCCCAGGGTTTAGCACAGGAGTCTAGAAGTGTTGTGTGCCAGGGAGAGCAGGTAGCAGGGTACAGACACTCCAAAGGCAATGGATTTCTTCTTGGAAGCTGTCAAGGGTATTGATTTAAGTTGTGACAGGCTCAAGGACACGAAGAGATTCTTTCTAAAGGAAATCAAGATTTGGGGTGGTGAACACACAATACAATATACAGAGGATGCATTATAGAATTGTACACTTGAAACCTGTATAGTTTTATTAACCAAAGCCACCCCAGTAAATTCAATAAAAAAGTTAAAAAAAAAAAAAAAAAGGAAATCAAGCTGCTTCTCCTGCTTTTTATTTAGGCAGGGGTCTAAATCTACTGAGGTGAAAGTGCCTGGGTCTCACCTCTGGATGAGCAATCTGGGAAGTCCTATAAAATTTATTGACTGGACTTACTTAACCTACTCTGACCAATAATAAAACAACGAGGCCCATCAGTCAGTCCCCAGGCCTCCCAAGAGAATGCTTACAGGGTGGATTGATTCCTCCTCAGAGATGGCAGTTAATGGGGAAAGCGCTGAGGGGGTCAGGACAATAGATGCTCACAATGACATTCGAGGACAGCGTACCAGGGAAGCCAATTCTTGCCCAGGGAAGCATCCTGGGAGAGGGTCCAGGAATTCTCTGGGAATAGGCTGCAAAGAGCTAGACAGTTCCATCCTGAAGGTGGTGGGAAGCTGCCAGATTTATGTTTGCCAGGTGAGAAAGGGTAAGAGAATTAGGATATCGAGGCAGGGCAACTAAGGAGGGTGTATGGAGAGGAGCAGACAGCCAAGATAACGAGCGGCCAGCACCCCTGCCTTGAAGTCTGGAGCAGGGCCCTCTAGAGGGCATGCTGTGGGCCTGCCTTTTGCCAACTGGAAGGACATTGGAGGAGTTATTCGGTCCAATTCACCAAGCATTTCTCGTGCCTTGAGAAGTACGACATGTCCTTACTAGAGGCTATTTGCAGCCTAGTTGAGAGACAAGATGTTCCCACTAGAATGAGACAATGACCTGAGACCTTGGACGATGAAATGCCAAGTCAGCGGCACATGTTACGAGTGCCATAAGAATCCAGGAAAAGGGGTGCTCTCTGAGGGCTGGAGGGTTTGGAGAGGGTCTCAGAGAAAAGTTAGACTTGAACTAGGCCAGTGGTCAGCAAACTCATTAGTCAACAGAGCCAAATATCAACAGTACAACGATTGAAATTTCTTTTGAGAGCCAAATTTTTAAAACTTAAACTTCTCCTAACGCCACTTCTTCAAAATAGACTCGCCCAGGCCGTGGTATTTTGTGGAAGAGCCACACTCAAGGGGCCAAAGAGCCGCACGTAGCTCGCGAGCTGCAGTTTGCCGACCATGGAACTAGGCTGTCCTTGTCTAATTGGGCAATTCCTGAGAGGCGATTGTTAAACATTCAGGAATTTTATCAGCTAGTTAATATCTTGAAATCAGCCAAGGTGGAAGTATTTACACCAAAGAAACTGGTAAATGTTGTCAACCAGGGTGCTTTGGGGGTGGGGGTGAGGGTGGAGTGCAGTTTAACAGCACACCACTGCTTTTAGCCCAACCCAACATTGCCTTCTGCCCACAGACAGTGACTAGAAACTTTCAGTTTTGTTTGGTTTATTTCTCTCCCTTATGCTTTAAGAGAAGCTGTATAATGCAGTTAAGAAGTGGGCTCTGGAGCCACACCCCTGGATTCAAGTCCACATCCAACCTGTGGGACCTTGAGCACACTGCTTAATCTGTGCTGCAATGATTCCATCTCTAAGATCAAGGCAGTCACAGCACCTTCTCGTAGGATTTCCATGGGCTTAAACAAGTTAGTGCAAATGAAGTACACAGAGCAGTGCCTGCACATAAAAAGCTTTTATTATTCTAAAACCGAAATATTCTTTAGTTCTCTCGTACTTAAGGACCATGGAATAAACAGTGGTTAAATGTGTGAGCTCTGGAGTCAATGTTTGGCGTCTAGCCTGGGCTCTACCAATTACTATTTGTATGGGCAAGTGACTTAACATCTACAAGTCTTAGGCTCCTCATCTATAAAATGGGGATAATCATAGTACCTATACAGTAAAGTATTTGTGAGGATTAGATGAGACTAATGTCTGTGAAGCACTTAACACAGTGCCCGGAGCAGAGAAAGCGTTCAGGGAATGGTTATTATAATTGTAAGTGGTGATAATAACAGTATTTAGATTGCCACCAGGTTCTGGAGTGCTCTGGTTCCTTAGACTGCTTGAAGGAATAAAGGACAAGAAGGAATTCTATCTCTATCCTGAGGGAGATGACATGGGGAACCATATTCAACGTTTGAACTGGCTCTCTCCCAATGGAAAGAACTTCCATGGACTTCCATGAAGTTAATTCTTTTTCTTCTCAGGCCCAGCGTGTCCCTCCCTCCCAGAGCCCATTCAAGCTCCCTTCCTCCTGATGTCTTCCCTTCAGCTCCAGGCACCAGGCTCTCTCCTTGAGCCTTGTTGCCCTTGCCTCTCTCTGGGCATGAAGTCTCTAGGCTGACATCTGTCTTGTTAAGTCTCTTTTACGCCTGTGCTGCATTTCCCCAATAAGGTTAGTGTTTCTCAAGAGTAGGAACTGAAAGAAAAAAGTAGGTCCATGTCCTCCGATGACCTTAGAAGAATTGAATCGTGTTGCAGCTGCAAACTTTGTTCTTCGTTGAGATTGAAGGGTCTGAGCTCTCTCTTCCATCCCATCCCCATTCTTTTCTCACCAAGTCCATGTCTGTTTCTCAGTTCCTGGAATCCAGGTGCACTATGAGGTTCTGCTCTGGATCTCTGTGAACTTCCCAGGATGCCTGAACCCCACTGGTGAGGAGCCCTGCTAGGTGGGAACAGTGCCACTCAGGCCCGGATTTTGATCTAATCTCCTGCCTGCTTGGGTTTCCACAGAGGTGGCCAACTGTAGTGCCAAATGGGTCTTAATAAGTTTCCAACAGAGAGATCTGAGCCCACTCCAACCTGACAGTGAGACAGATTGGGGTCTGAGCTGGGAGGATGGAGAATGACACGACCTTCTTGCTCTTTTTGTGGTTCTCCTTCAGGGCTGGAAATCCCCTTTAAGTCACTTTCTGTATCTTGGTTTTCAATAATCACCGGTCTGGGAAGCAGATTATTAGAATCATTTCTGTTCCTCCCACTGCTGTTTTGTTTTCTAACTCGCAGGGGTGGGATTATATGGAGATACATTGCTGGGTGATGAGAGACAGGCCACCGAAAGAGAACAACTGAATGGGGAGCACTTTCATCAGGAATAAATCATCTTCAACATCATGCAAGCACAAGTACATGCAGGCCAAGGGGAACCAGTCATATAGGGGATGATGAAACTGAGGTTTGGCCTAAGTCCCTGCTTCTTCAAGGAGAGGCATTTTGGCCCAAATGTCGTGCAGATTGCTCTGTACATGGGCCCCCAGTGCTGGCTGATATTTCTGCAAGCCCATGCTAGCTTCTTTGAGTGATATGTGTGTTCTTACCTCGAACCTGAAGGGCAGGGAGAGGAAGCCCGGAGCCCACTGAGGAGGTGAACAAGGGCGTACCACAGCTGGCAGCCAGCTAGTTTAGTGCCTGCAGAACAGAGATAAATGACCCCCGACTTTTAGAGGACCTCCCCCAAAAGCACCATTGGAGAGCCGGCAGGAATATATGGAGGAGAGAATGAAGCTTCGAGTTTTGAATTTGAAGTGGCCTAGAGAATAAATAGGTGGAAGAAACTCTGAGACAGTCCTTTGGGGATCCAAGAGAGGCATAGCTAGAAGCACTGGCTCCCCATAGCAACAATTATCTAAAGGGACTCCTAACCCTCTGTAAGATGAAAATAAAGCCATCACCAGTGCAATACCAGAGTACCTTGGGTGATATTTACAAACACCTTCAGAGCTGGGAAAAGGAGTTAGGGTTCCTTACTCATCCTCTAGCTAGTTTTCTTTGATTTTCCCCCATGCAGCAAAGCTAATAAGCCCCCCAGAATGGGGGCAAATGGAAATTCTGAAAGCAGGGCTTTCACAGAGTTGGTAGGGATTAGTTGGGATCTTTCAGAGGTCAAGCAATACCTGAGCTCCTTTCATTTTTTAAATGTTCTTGGAATATTAAAAAAAAAAAAGTAGAAATGTTTTCAGAACAGAATTTTTAAAAGGGTGATATTTTTTGAAACATTGTATTTCATAAAATCGGTATAATTTAACACCAAAGGCACAGAGTTATTAACAAGATAATTATAGAACTTTTAAAAAATATTAATTCATAATGTACTACAGTCAGTCAGATCCGGTAAGGGGGACACATTTTAACTTTACGAAGAGCATCATTTTTCAATGTTGCTATAGTATGCCTCTAAGACTGTATGTATAACCTCATTTGGAAATGAAACAAATCAAAATCGAGGCCTTTGGTTGAACTGGGATAAATGAAATAAATTGTTTCCCCACAGCTTGTGATAGCCCTGGGATTAGCAGAAGTAAGTAGTCTATATAAGTGAGGCATTTTATGGTGATTCAGAAGTCTTAGATAGTCTTCTATAATAATAAAAGCATAATATGCTAATTAGACCAGACAGCCAAACGACCTTCCGAAGGTTATTCCGGACATCCTTCCAGACGACCTTCTGGATGAAGCTGTGGCAGCGGGGGCCGAGGCAGAGCAGTTAGGGGCGATCAGGTAGGCAGGTGAGCAGTTATGGGTGATCAGGCAGGCAGGCAAAAGTGGTTAGGGGCGATCAGGCAGGCAGGTAGGCGAGCGGTTAGAAGCCAGGGGTCCTGGATTGCGAGAGGGTGCAGGCCGGGCTGAGAGACCGCCCCTCCCCCCTGCATGAATTTCATGCACCAGGCCTCTAGTATTTAATAAAGATTTGATCCCCAGCCATGGTTGGGGCTCATGTGGGAGGCAACCAACCAATGTGTCTCTCCCATATCGATGTTTCTTTCTCATTCTCTCTCTCTCTTCCCCCTCCTTCCCTTCCTCCATTTCACTCCCTCTCTCAAAAAAAAAAAAAAAGAAAAGAAAAAATAGGGGGCAGGAGTGGGCTGGAGGGGTCAATGGGGGAGAGAGGGGAACATATATAATACTTTCAACAATAAAGAATTATATATTAAAAAAAATGAAAAATAAAAAAATATCCTGGGGTGATGATTAACAACAACAATAACAAAAGCCTAAAAAGACTGAGATAAAATACTAAATGGAGGGAAATCATCTTACCTGCCTGCCTGATGGCCCCTTACCAATGTATGTGTATAACACACCTCTTGTGAATTACTTCAGAGGTTAGGGCCTCACCTACCCTTTATTCTGGCTGTGTGTAGTTCTGTGTGATATCAGCCAGTTCCCACAGGTACACTGACCATGACCCACCTCAGGTCCTTTCTTTATGCTCTTTGTTTTCTGTCTTCAGGTATCTGAATGACATTGTGAATGGTTGGCACTCATGCATGGGCAACATAGACATCATGGGGAGAACCTTTGCACAGTGGTCTCGGGGGGCGGCGGTAATGGAGAACTATTGTCCCCTTTCTTCCTGCTTTGGTTGGTGCTGAGATACCTTTCAGAGAGCAACTCCATGATCTCCAGGGATGGTACAGCAAATAGTCTGTAGACAAGGCCAACTCCATACCACAGCTCTGTACTGGTTCTTTTATTTCTCTCTTCACTCTACCACTTCCTCACCTCTGTTCCTTTCATTCCCCAGGAAAGAGCTTGCACTTAGGCCTCTGTCTTAGGCTTTGCTTTCTGCAAAACCCAAAACCTTTTCATTAGAACTGATGGTATACTTGATCTTCCTCTACTATTTTTTTGCAGCTGATTTTTTAAAAACCTAAATGCAAGATTTAATACGGAGATTTGTGCCATCTATGAAAATGTTTTTAATTCTGATTTTGTCATTTAACAGTGTTAGCTCTTCTTCCTAGCCTTGAGTTATCTACAAATTTGTTCATAAAATTTATTGGCTGTTTAAAAAAAGCCATCAACAACCAACCTCTGTAACCTCATTCATGCTTCATTCTCCTTGATAACTACCCTCTGGCAGCCTCACCTCCTACAAGTGCACAAATGGGCCAAGCTCTTCCCCCTCAGGGCCTTGCACTCCCTGTTATTTCTGCTTGGAATCCTCTCCCCTCAGGCTCTTCACATGAATATCTCTCTATCACGATTTGGGATGCAGCTTAAATGTCACTTCTCAAAGAGGACTTGCATGGCCACTGTGTTTCTGTCACAGCTCTTATCCCAATCCACGGGGACCATGGATCCACCCATTAGTTTTGTTTGCTTTTATTGTTCATTGCTCTAATGAGAATGAAATCTCCAGGAAGGCAGGGATGTTGTCTGTTTTCTTTGCTGCGTCATCCCTAGTATATAGCCCAGGTTCTGACATCTGACAGAAGCTCAATAACTATTTGACTTCTCCTCTCCACTTGTGTCCTAGATCCATCCCCTCTCACCTACTCACAGGCACATATTAGGCACTCAGTAAAAGATTGTTGACTGAATGAATCATTTTGCAGAATGAATGACTAAAGTAATAAAGCATTTATTAATTAACAGAAAAAATGAGTTTAGATCTCGAGCAATGTCTGAATAACTTTTTCTAAAAATATATTTTATTGATTTTTTTTACAGAGAGAAAGGGAGAGGGATAGAGAGTTAGAAACATCAATGAGAGAGAAACATCAATCAGCTGCCTCCTGCACACCCCCTACTGGGGATGTGCCCGCAACCAAGGTACATACCCTTGACTGGAATCAAACCTGGGACCCTTGAGTCCACAGGCCGACGCTCTATCCACTGAGCCAAACCAGCCAGGGCATGTCTAAATAACTTAAAAGATCAATATTCAACTTAGCGAATAGATACAAGACAGCTCTGTAGCGATATATGGTGGCTACCTAACTGTGTAAGTGGTAGAGGGAAGAATTCTCTTTCATCCTCAGTCTTCTAATGGAAGGCTCAACAGGGCAGCTCAATGGAGAAGGGAAAACCAGTGAGAGACTCCTCAGCATTTAGATAATGGCAGGCCTTGCCTTAGAGATGAAAAAACTAAGGCCCAAGGTCATAACTTTCCCCAAACTCTACATTCTCCCCTCTATGGTCTGAGGCATAATCCTTTACAAAACACATCCAGATAACTATCTCACAGTCAAACAAAAGTTCTTATCCTTTCTTAGAATTGCATTCTGGAAAATTGGCACGCAATAATAGTGCCAGCCAGAAGGTGGAGGGCTACACACTCTAGGTGGCCACCCAAGGGTAGAGAGCAGCTGGGACCTGGCCAGGTCAGACGGGTGGGTCAGCCAGGGGCCTCTAGGGAGGAGAGCCCCGAAAACAGGGCTCTGTCTCAGAATGCCTCATTCTTGTTGGCTGGGCCCCATGAATAAAATAGTTGTTGCTGAAAAAGATACATGCTTAAGACCTCAGATGTAAGAGCAACTACAAATCCAGTATGGTTGGCAGATCCACAGTCAGGATATTTATCTCAAATTCGGGAGTTTGAAAATCTAGGGCAGCTCCTTGGAAACCCAGCACTGGCGGTCCTTTTGTTGGACTTTTCTTAGGTTTAGGCAACAGCCTCTGAGAGGCAAGATGGAGACTCAACCCGGCCAGTGTTCCCCCACAGGAATTATTAACCTGGACTTTGTGGTCTACCAGCCACTGCAACTGGGTATAAAGTTGTGTGTGAGGGTGGGAATTGGGGGATGTGTTGATACTTACAGTTTCTAGAGAGGTAGCTCATTATTTTCAGCTGTCTCTCAGAGGGCTCCATAATTCAAAAAAGTAAGAGCCCGGCTAGCATGACTCAGTGGTTGATTGTTAACCTATGAACCAGGAGGTCACGGTTCGATTCCCGGTGTGGGGCTTGCAGGAGGCAGCCGATCAGTGATTCTCTCATCATTGATGTTTCTATCTCTTCATCTCCCTTCCTCTCTGAAATCAATAAAAATATATTTAATAAAAAAAAAAAAAAAGGTTAAGAAGCTACTCTAAAATTTCCCCCCACGCCCGGCCGGCGTGGCTCAGTCTTTGGGAGTGTTGGAAGAGCTGCAAACTGCAGACAAATGCTGTCGGGAGAAGGAACTGCCACTGTCAGAGTGAAGAATGAGAATAGAGGGACATGTTTAGGAAAAGGAACCCCAGGGGAAGCAGACAGGAAGGAATGAGTCCCAACTTTCTCCTGCAGCTTTGCTGTCTCCCTCTGGTGCTTCCCCTCAGAAGAGCTAACCTGGAGCCCGCTGGCAAAGCTGCAATGTTTTGCTGAGTCCCAGCTCCAGCATCACAATCAAGACTGGGTACAGAAGGGTAGGTTTGGAGCTGAGAGACAATAAGTTCAGGTCTCCTCAAACATATTTACTGTAATATTCACAACCATTATCCAATCCATTCATCCAAAGGGAGTCAAGCTCTTAATAGATTTATCATTGGGTCTGGGGGGGGGGGGGGGGGCGGGAAGGGGCACATGTAGTGGATTTTTAAACCGAAGTTTGGGTCTTGCAGCAATGAGAGCAGTGGTGGTTCTCACCATTTTTAATCTCGGCTTCTAACCTGGGTGAGGAGCAATGGAGACCTTCTGACCATGGCTCCACAGTGGCTGTGGACACTGGCTTATTTATGTATTCGGTGTCACCTCTTCAGTGAAGTGTTCTAGGATCTTGAACCTGAGTCTAGCTCATAAACCATAGCCCACTCTTGCCTTGGGCATTAGGAAACCTCCTAGTATTGGAAATATAAATGATCATCATTCTGAATAAGCATGACTCATGGAGTGTAATCAAAGTAAATTTGTTTTGGTCTCCCACTGTCCTTTCTAACTTATTCAGGGGAGTGAGCTCTTCCCCGGCCCCAGATAAAATTTAAGGAAAGTCCCATGAGTTTCTGGTCACACTTAGTAATACCAATAATCCTCTGGTGACTTCAAATCACACAGTATAAATTTACTAATTAAAGTATTCAGTCTCATAACGTCTTACTTTGAAGTTGAAGCTTTCCACCCTTACACCAAGGAAACTGGCAAATGTCATAAACCAGGGCTTTGGTGGGGTGGGAAGGGGGAGAGCAGAGGGGTCCAGTTTACCAGCATATGACTGCAGTTTACCAGCATATCACAACATTTCCTTCTGCCCACAGACCGTTTTATTTGGTTAATTTCTCTCCCTTATGTTTTAAGAGAAGCTGTATAGTGCATTTAAGAGGTGGGTTCTGGAGCCACACCACCTGGGTTCAAGTCCACATCCTACCTGTGGGACCTTGGGAACACTGCTTAATCTGTGCCTGGTTGATTCCATCTCTAAGGTCAAGGTAGTCACAGCACCTTCTCAGAGGATTTCCATGGGCTTAAGCCAGTTAATCCATGTAAGGTTCTTATATCGGTGCCTAAACATAAAAGGTGCTCCACAAACATTAGCTATTATTATTCAAAAACGGAAATATCCTTTAGTTCTCATATTTCGGCTGTGTAATTAAAGATCCAAACATCTGATAACCAATTTAACCCCTGCATGGCTTGCTGAATGTACATGTTACTGATATACCATCCTTTTGAGTGAGTGTATATCAAGTCAAGTCATGTCCTCTACCTCTCAAAAAATAGCAATGACACATGGTAAAACACCTATTACTAGTGTTATTCTAAAATGTGGGTATTGGTTTTGCATCTCAATCCCTTCACTGCCCACCCTATCTTGGGTGAGGCCCACATCTGGCCACATACTCACATAGCCTCTGTTGTAACAAATTTGGGGAGGGGGGCACAAGCTTTCATAACTCCTCCTCTCAATCTTCCCTTTAATCCACAATCAAAGCCATAATCAGTCCATCACTGCCCTTTAGATTTTCTAGGTGGAATTGGATACCTCTACACTGTGTTCCTTATGCTACCAGCGACACATGTTAAGCTCTCTTAGTGGACAAGCTGAATCTCCTTTTCTGAAGCTTGGAACAAGGCCCCTACACTCCCTTCTCTACCCCATGTGTGGGAGTAGACTCACAGAATACCAGAAACTTTGCCCAGAAATCCTCTTTTCTCATCTGCAAATTACCGGTCATTCTGTCACCATGAATGAGGAGTATGAGAATCATGGAACTGATTTTCTCTGCCTTCCTCTTTTTTTTTAATCCTCACCCGGAGATATTTTTCCATTGATTTTAGAGATAGTGCAAGAGAGAGGAAAAGACAGAGAGTAATATCGATGTGAGAGAAACACATTGATTGGTTGCCTCCTGCACGCACCCTGACCAAGGCCCAGGCTGAGGAGGAGCCTGCAACTGAAATACGAGCCCTTGACCGGAATTGAACCCGGGACCCTTTGGTCTGCTGGCTGATGCTCTATCCACTTAGCCAAACTGGCTAAGGCCCAGTACCTCTTTTTGAAATGTGATCTCTAGTGTCTTCAGGCCTTAGCAGGAACTTCTATTTTAACCTCTTGATACATCTGTACTTTGAGAAACATGAATAAAGTAACTGGGTTGCTTTATTAATCCAAAGGCATCAATATTCTTAAAGCTTCCAAACCGGAGTCAAATGGCCAGAATGAGTCTTTTTAGGACCATTAGGGACTGTTCAGGTAGAGGAGCGATGCTGTAAAACTTCCCTCGGAATCATCTCAACTAAGATCACTCAACTGTTTCTAATCCCATGTAGAAGGATCGAGAATTCCGGATTGCTTCAGAGGACCATCATCCACCTCACTGGTTTACCACAGGACTGTATGAGATCACATACCCAAAAGTGTTCTGTAATTTTGTAAACTGGAAGGCAGGATGCACAGACATGCATGGACTATCACGACTATGGATACCTTAAGAGAGCCTGGATTATCTAGAATTTCTAAAGACAGTTCCAAGCAGGCATTCACAGTTCAAAGAGGAAATTCTCTTTAAAACTAAATCCAGAGCAAACAATAGGGCTGTTTGGCAAGTGCTTCTGAGAAGAAAATTACCCGGTAACTAGAGTATACATTAGCAACAATGGGAGATTACTGTGTAGCTCGCAGGTGCAGCCCCACCCATACATGGATGTGTTGGCTTATCCCAGGTCACCTGCCAGTTGTTCCCCAATGTGCTAATAGTTCCTGCTTCTTGCTGCCCTTGGGCATGCTCTGGCCCCTGAGTGAGCAGGAAGTGAATGCCCCAGGAGCAACGCAACCCTATCCATGGGGGGTGAATGTGAGGTCCTCAGAGACCATTCTGAAGTGTGTCTCAAACAATTTCTCAGAGGGTCCCAGTAGGACTGACCCCTCCATCCCCACTCTGTGGCAACCTGCTCGCTAACACCCTTTACTGGCTTCCTCCTTCCCTGCCTCACCTTCCCCATTCTCTTACTGAGCTTTCTGTAATCACCACCCCAATCAACTACTTGCAAGTCTTCTTTTGGGGAGGACTCAAGCTAAGGCAGTGAAGTGTGGAGGGCTTGTCTTTGGCAGGAAATACAAATTATACTAATGAAAACAGTAGCTTCTTGGTAAATCTAGCTATTGGGTCCTAGTAGAAATTGTTAAGTAATAATAACTTGCATTTATTGATAGCTTACTTCATGAGTAGCATGAAGCAGGAACTTTTCACAATGGTAACAAACGATGGGTCTTTGGAGTCTGACAGACAGGGATTTGACTCTCAGAATCTTTACTGTTTCTACCTTTCTTTCTTCCTTAATTAACCTTGGGCATGTTATTTAATCTCTCTAGTCCTCTGTTTTCTCATCTGTAAAATGGAGATAATGAAACAGTATGGCTCTGGTTGGGTTTTCTCAGTGGTTAGAACATTGGCCTGTGGACCAGAGAGTCTTGGGTTCCATTCCCACTCAGGAGCATGTACCTCGGGTTGCAGGTTCCCCAACCCCAGTAGGGGCACGTGCGGGGGGTGACCAATCAACGTGTTTCTCCTCTCTCCCCTCATCCTCCCTCCCTTCTACTCTTTCCCTAGAAATCAATGGGGAAAAAATACCCTTGGGTGAGGATTAATCAAAAACAAACAAACAAAAACCAGTATGGTGGAAAGGGTTAAGTAAGGCCATGCCCATAAAGTGCTTTGCACGGTCCAGCACATGTAAGTGCCTAAAACTCTTATTACTGTTGATTTTATGAGAGAAAACCACCCTGAGCCTGGAGGGGAGAAAAAGATCTCTCCTCTACTATTCTAGGTTGTTTGGGCTGGTCTAACAATCAAATAGACATAAGATAGATTAACAAGAGAAAAGTGACCAAATTCAATTACATTCATACGTATGGGAATTCCACATGCATGAGAGAGTCTGAGGCACAAAGGGGAAATGAAGCAGGAATGACTTCTGAGCTAAGGATGAGGTAAGGCACCTTGGGGCTTCAGAGGGGAAAAAGGTCATTCCTAGGACAATAAGAAGAGCAGATGTTCAGTAGTTACAAGTTTGCCCTGCCATATAGAGAGGCCATAAAAAGTTATTTCTGGTGATAGCTCTTATTATGGGCAAGGCCCCTAATTTTAATCCTTTAAGGAAGAGATAAAAGTTTCTCCTGAACCCTCAGAGTCTTGGTTGCCTTCTGTTCAAAATAATTCTTGTGCCAAAGTGGCACACCTTGGGGAGGCCTGTTCTGAACCCCTTCAAGCACCATCCAAAGATAGGGGTGGCGATGGGAGGCTGATTTTACTGGCTTTACAGGGTATATAAGAAAATACTGATTAGCCTGCCCACTGTGACTCAGTTGGTTGGGCATCGTCCTGTGCACCAAAAGGTTGGCGGTTTGATTCCCAGTCAGGGCACATGCCCATGTTGTGGGCTCGATCCCTGGTAGAGGGCATGCCGGAGCAGCCAGTCCATGTTATGTTCTTACATTGATGTTTCTCTCTCCCTTCCTCTAAAAAAAAAAAAAAAATTTAAAAAAATCAATATAAATATTTTAAAAGAAAAGAATTATTAACTGTTTTCATCTACTTAACAGAGTGAGAAAGCCTCAATCTGTCATTACATCCCTGTGTACATTCAGATTCTATACACCTTGCTAAAGAAAAGGATAAAGAAGGTTTGAAGAGAAAACAGTTTTAGAAGCCGTTATTAAAAGTAGCAATGATGTTACACAAAAGACATAATCCCAGGCAGTGAATACACATGAATTTCTTAAACATAAACAAAAGCTTTTATTTCTGAATTTTGGTCCTTCCCTAAAAAATTGTACTGGTTTTACAGGGTATATAACACAAGGTGGGGAGGGGAGCTGGGGGGAATGCAATGTGCTGAACTGGGGAAGAGCCAGAAGGGCTGGACAGATCTTCCTCGGCAGCCAGGCGTGGACTTGGAAAGGAGCAGAGCAGGGCAGACATGTGGGCAAGGAGGATTAGAAATTGGAGACACAGGCAGGAAATGGTCAAAAAGCAAGCTGGCGTTGGCCTCCTACCTCAAGGCAGGCATCTGATGGATTGATACCCTCCTCACCCACCCCAGGGACTCATGGGAGAGAACCTGCTGGGTCTCCCTGACTCGTGCTTAAGAGGGCTTACCTGCCTATGGGAGGGAGGCTCAGCACTTGTTAACTTGTCATGTATACAGGAAGGGAGAGACGCCTGACATTTTCCCAATCCCTGAAAGTGAAAGAAGAAAGGGTTCCTTACGTTCAGGGCCACATCCTGAATGACAGAGGTCAGTGTTTGCAACTGATCCGTGTGGGCGCAGACTCCTAATTATTTCCTGGATAACCTGTTATCTATTAGCCATCAGGCTGCTTGCCAGCATATGCTAATGTCTCCAGAGTGGCTGGTCTGGATTCTGAGGAGCAGATTGCTTTGTTTTTGTTTTTTAAAGGGGAAGTAGGAGTTGGGCCGCAGCTAGCTGTTAGTTCCATCGGCAGAAAGGTTGTCCTTTCCTCTGCCCTTAGCCTGTGGTGGAGGAGGGAGAGTGCCTAGGAATCCAGGGCTCCATCCACGCTGACGCCAGTGTGGAGCCCAGCAGTATCTCCCCTTTTCCTGGCTCCTTGACACACTCCTTTGGGAGATTTGGCTTGATCAGAACATTCTGGAAAACTTTCGAGAGAAATGCCTTTTTTTTGGGGGGGGGGGGGGTGGGGGGTGGTGCTGATATCATTTGCTTAGAGAACAAGGAAACTTTTCAAATAATCTTTGGGGAAAGGAGGGAAGGGAGGGTGTCAGAATTCAATAGCTCTGTTTTTTTGGTTGAGTAGGGGCAGAACTTGGCCACCACCCAGGTGAGCTTATCATCAACCATCAATTACAACCACAGCCTCTATATTCGTTCTAAGGCACAAAGAAATGTCACCTAATGGGAGGGGTACACAAATATAGGGCATCATTCTTCTTATTATTATAAAAGTAGCACATGTTTATTATTTAAAATTTAGAAACTCTAGAAAACAAAACAGATCCCACTCAAAATTTCGCTCCTTGGAGATAATCACTGTTAACCTTTTGGTGTATGTCTGCTTTTTTTCCCTATGCTAATTTATACCTATCTATGATAAAGGGCTTTTGATTAAAAAATACAATGGTGCCCTTTGATCTTTTGGAAACAGCCGGAGGATAATATGTTATTCAGCACTGGGGTTTGTAAATAGCTCTCTAATCCTCAGCGACCATTCTGAGGTGTGTTCCAAACAATTTCTTAGAGGGTCCCAATGGGATAATACTTAAAAATATTTTTTAAAGATTTTTAAAAAATGATTTTTAGAGAGAGGAAAAGAGAGGGAGAGAGGGAGAGAGATAGAGATAGATAGATAGATAGATAGATAGATAGATAGATAGATAGATAGATAGAGAACATTGATGTGAGTGAAACATCACTCAGCTGCCTCCTGCACGCCCCCTTTTGAGGATCAAGCTGACCATCTGGGCATGTGCCGTGACCGGAAATCGAACCAGCATTCTTTCAGTGCACAGGACAAGGCCCAACCAACTGAGACACACCGGCCAGGGCTTAAAATAAAAATACTGACAATATGAGATGTTGGTGAGAAAGTGGAGCAACTGGACACACTCATACACTATTTTGGAAACCAGTTTGACAGTTTCTCCTAGTTAGACATGCACATCTCTGTGAACCAGCAATTAAAATTGTAGGCATTTACCCAAGAGAAATAAAAACATGTCCACAAAAGACTTGTACAAGAATGTTTCTGGCTCTGCCGATTAACTGGGTGAGTGATCCTAAGCGTGTGAATTTACACTGATGTTAAATGGGGTTCTATCAATGCAGTGAATAACCTGAAGGGAGAATTGTGATGCCATGGATACAGCCGCAGAGAAAAGTAGCACAGTCAGTCGGTCTTTTTCCAATGCGACTGCCATAGCTTATGTAGCATGAGCTGCTGGTGGCCCAACTTTACTCCCCTGGAGGCAGAAGACAGGATGAGGTCTGGGCACAAGCTGGAAGCGAGCGCACCATGGAGGTTTTGGCCAGGGCTGATGTTAGATCTGTCTGCATAAGGAACATGGATCACTCCTCTTCCCAAGCCTGTATTCCTCTAAGGAGCTGTTTCTGCTGAAGAATCTCCTGCTGAAGGGAAAGAAACCTTGAGCAGCATCTGCATTTGGGATTCAGAAATTGATAAGTGAGTCTGAGAGCCTTCCAGGCTACCGAAGAGAGTGCTAGGGCCCCCAAGAAAGCATTTAACCTAAATAGGGATCCAACTCAACCATGGGGAGGGGAGGGGTTGATTCATTAGCTTACTTTCAAGCCAGTGGCGATCCCATTCTCCTTGTCAGAGATTGGTTTAAGAATAGGCATGCACACAATTCTGGCCAATGAGACACGAAAGGAATTCTACAGGGGACTTTTGAAAACACCTGAGAAGCAGACCCAGGAAGAGCATTCTTCTCTTCCTCTGGATGTTATTTTATCAGGTAATCACAAAGGGAGCCAGCTGTGGAAAAGTCAACATCTTAAGGATAGCAAAGCAGAGAGATGCAGACAACCTGGGTCCTTGACCCTTTGAACTGCTCATTGCACTACCCCTATTACTACTTATGGCTTTTCTATTACTTATGGCTCAATTATCCTAACCAACAGAGCATGGAATTGGAATTCCTACATTAGCTTGTGGGGGCTTAGAGGTAATAAGACTTGGGTATTAAGAGGCTGTAACTAGTATCTTTACAGGCTGGTGACACCAGGATCATAGTCATACATGTTTCCATACATGTCAGGTGGGACTCCTACTTTACAGCCCAGCTGAACTAGGAATACTGTATTCCTCCACATTTTCTCCTTTAGTCAAAGTAAATCTGGACTGAGCTCCCAATCCTGTCCAGTGGGCATGTCATTCTGGGGGTACAACCCCCTGAAAGATTGTGTCTAATTGGGCAAAGGGTAGAGACATCCCATCCACTCAGCAGCCAATAACTGAGTTTTCTTCTGATGCCTCATGTCTCTTCCAGTTTGGTGATTTTGCTATTTCTGAGTCATTCTTGGGGCCCAGGAGTCTTTGGTGAGGATGGAAACCCAATGCCTAAGGCCACCTGGTCCTGAGATCTGGTTCTTACCCAGGACCTTGGAATGAGTTCCGTTTCATCATCAGAATTTTTTAAAAAAATATTTTTCTTCCTTTCTGGTTTCTGAGCACTCTTCATTCTCTTTCCTTGTCCTTCAAAGCCCTCCTGGCACCTTCTCCCTCTGGTTATCTCTATCCTCTCATCAAAGAGCCAGGGCTTCTATCACAGACAGGACGATCAATTAGCTTCAAGAAGCTTCTGCTTTCTGTCCTACAAGAATTCCTAAGGCAAGAAAAAACAAAAGCTTGACTAGCCATGCCTGCTCAGAAAGAGAAGGCAATGGAAAGTTACAGCAAATGAATTGATATCAATTATCTTGTCACAG
The DNA here is from genome assembly GCF_027574615.1 of Eptesicus fuscus. NCBI lineage: Eukaryota > Metazoa > Chordata > Mammalia > Chiroptera > Vespertilionidae > Eptesicus > Eptesicus fuscus. The sequence continues at coordinate 29,453,974 of NC_072477.1, read as the reverse complement.
GTACCTCAGAGGTGACATAGGAGAATTCAGTTCAGTAGGAGGGCTGGCTCCATGCTGCCTGGCAGCCAGACAACCAATGAGAGTTGGAAAAAGAGAAAGAAGGTGGATCCTGAGCACTGTGGGGGAAACTTCTCTGGTTATTTGAAAAACCTGCTTCACAACCTGGACTTGAGAGCCTGGGGACATGACTGCCTCTTTCCTTTCCTGGATGTTCCTGGGTGTTCTTAAAAACACATTTCCAGCCCAGCCCGCTTGGCTCAGTGGTTGACCATCGACCTATGAAACAGGTTCGGTTCCCGGTCAGGACACATGCCCAGGGTGCGGGCTTGATCCCCTATGTGGGTTGGGCAGGAGGCAACCAATTAATAATTCCCTCTCATCATTGATATTTCTATCTCTCTCTCCCTCTCCCTTCCTCTCAGAAATTGATAAAAACATATTTAAAAAAATACATTTCCATTCCCATAAACATTCTGTCTCTGCCTGAGGTCACACATGGGGTAACTGTAAATACTAAAGTCTCTAGGGAGTGGGAAGGATCAAATGAGCTAATATACAAGAAAGGATTTTTAGCTGATAATGTGTAGGAAGGTGCTGGCATCCCACTCAGGGCTGAAGCAGCTCCAGCTCTTCCCAGCCTCTGTCAAGGCCACCTTCTGAACCTACCTCAGAGGTAAGGGGAACAGCGGAAGTACATGCAGCTGGGATTTAGAAAGTATCTTCCCACAATAGCTGAAAGGACCTTTGAGATCATTTAAGACCAACTCCCTAAGTGAAACTACAAGGGGATTCTTCAGTATAGACTTTTTGCTCCTAGCTCTTATCACCCTGATCTCCCAGTCCTGGTCCCGCCTCTTCATGCTGATTGTCTTCTCAGGTGATTTTGAGTGATTGACCTGCACTATCTTGTTGCTGCCTTGGAACCCAGCAGACCACCTGCTGAGGGCTCCCTCCAGGCTGATAGGCTATGGCAGTGGTTGGCAAACTCATTGGTCAACAGAGCCAAATATCAACAATACAAGGATTGAAATTTCTTTTGAGAGCCAAATTTTTTAAGCTTAAACTTCTTCTAATGCCACTTCTTCAAAATCGACTCGCCCAGGCCGTGGTATTTTGTGGAAGAGCCACACTCAAGGGGCCAAAGAGCCACATGTGGCTCGAGAGCCGAAGTTTGCTGACCACAGGGCTATGGGATGATTAACCTAAGACAATGAAGGCATGTGAAGCTCTTGGGCTGGGCTCTCTCAGACTCTGTCATTGAGCATTTTGGGGAGGAAATGGGAAGGTGGATTACTCAGAAGACAGCCCCGGGCATTTCCCAGGTTACAGGTATCTCCTGGGCATGCTCATTTATGACTTTCTAATTTAGTAATTTCAGCCTGGAGATGAAAGCTTTTCAATCAAAAGGTGGGGCAAACAGGTCCTAGGTCTTTGGATTCCTATTGTCTCAGGTGGTCTAACAATTACCGCAGGGCATTCTGATGTAGGTACCCTATGGGGCACACACACACTGTGAGAAACACAGTGCCAGGCGGAGGAGCTTGAGCAAAGCCTTTAGCCTCCATAAAATGGGAATAAGAATGCCTACCTCATAGTGGTTGTGAGGATTAAATAAGATGATGGAATGTTAAGTGCTTAGCACACTGTCTTACACATGGTAAGAACTCAACAAATGTTAATTGTTATTGCTATTACTAGAGGCCCGGTGCACAAAATTCATGCACGGGGAGGGGGGGGTCCCTTTGCCCAGCCTGCACCCTCTCGCAATCAGGGATCTCTGGCTCCTAATCGCTCACCTGCCTGCCTGCCTGATCTCCCCTAACCTCCTCTGCCTGCCTGCCTGATCACCCCTAACCACCTCTGCCTGCCTGCCTGATCACCCCTAACCACTCTGCCTGCCTGACTGCCTGATCACCCCTAACCACTCACCTGCCTGCCTGCCTCATTGCCCCTAACTGCTCATCTGCCTGCCTGATGGCCCCTAACTGCCTCTGCCTGCCTTTCTGATAGCCCCTAACCATTCGCCTGCCTGCCTGATCACCTGCCACTGGGGCTTCATCCAGAAGGATGTCCGGAGGGTCATTTGGCTGTCCAGTCTAATTAGCATATTATGCTTTTATTATTATAGATGGTTATTTTAATTGTGTCACTGTTCAGCTAGACTCCTTGGTACTACTGCCTGCTTCATATCGCTGCCTGGTCTGAAAGATCTGTGAGATCTTTCTCTTCCCAAATCCATCATCTAGATTTCTTATCACTTACTCCCCAGCATAGACTAAAATGCCTGGACACTTCCCTTCACACACACACACACACACACACACACACACACACACACACACACACACCTGTGCTCCAGCTCTGATTTTGCATCCTGCAAAATCTCATTGTCAAGGTGTTGAGAGTATTAACAGAAGCTGTCTTCGGGTGGGCGAGATTTGTAGGTGGTTTTAAAAAAATTCTTTTTTTGCTTGTCTGTATATTCTGCTTTGTTTGTCATGGGCATGTATTGCATTTGTATGAAAAAAAATATGTTTAACTTTTATAAAATCTACTCACTACCTCTAGGAAAGTTTCCCTGAAGGGTTCTACTACATTCTGAGCACTCTTTTGAACTCCCCACCTTCTCAGCATTCTCTGTGCTCTGAACTACACTTGCTTTGTGCATTTGTGAGTTTTTCTGTAGATGCTCTTAAGGGATTCAGCATCTGTGAGCAGGCAGGAGAGGCTGTATTATTATCTCTTCTGTAGAAATAGCTTGACTTTCTTAGCTGACTTCAGCTCTCCACCCTTCTCTCTGCATCATCAAGTCCAGGTGACTGAGAGAAGTCAAGGATGTTTGGTTAGAGCAGGGCTTGATTCTATCCAGCTGAACTTCCTATTGTTCCCATATTACAATCCCCAATACTAGGGCTAGCAGCAAAGCCTGGTTTCTGGGGAACCCTGATAGATACTCAGGGCAGCTTTCAGCAGGGATTGGCTGCATCATGGGGCTTGGGGTTGTGTGTCAGCTTGGGCACGAATTTAACCTAGATCTTGCAAAATCTAATAATAAAAGCGTAATATGTTAATTAGACCGGACGTCCTTCTGGATGAATCTGAGGCTGTGGGGGAAGCTCGGTCCCAGGTGCCAGAGGGAAGCCAATGTCAGAGGGAAGCCGGTACCAGCAGCCAGGGGAAGGAAGGCTACACTTGCACAGATTTCATGCATCAGGCCTCTAGTTTCCAGATAACTACTTAGGTGACACAGTGAATCTATTCTTTTTTTTTTTTTTTAAATATATTTTATTGATTTTTTACAGAGAGGAAGGGAGAGGGATAGAAAGCTAGAAACATCGATGAGAGAGAAACATCAATCAGCTGCCTCCTGCACACCCCCTACTGGGAATGTGCCCGCAACCAAGGTACATGCCCTTGACTGGAATCGAACCTGGGACCTTTCAGTCCGCAGGCCGACGCTCTATCCACTGAGCCAAACCGGTTTTGGCCACAGTGAATCTATTCTAACATAACGTAGACACAGGCAGAAGAGAGTGAGGACATATAATATGCAGAAGTTCTTGGAGCATCACACTAATGGGAACAGTCTTTAGAAAGGAAGTAAGCCTTAGAAGGACCTGTAGGAACAGGTGAAGAGATGAAGAGATGGGAGCACAGTACAGAGGAGAGAAGGCATGTGGGCTGGAGCTGGCCGATGGGGCTGTTGATATAGCAGTAAACACTCAACCTCGGGCCCTAGCTTGTTTGGCTCAGTGGTTGGAGCATTGGCCCATGGACTGAAGGATCCTGGGTTCGATTCTGGTCAAGGGCAAGTACCTCGATTGCCAGCTCGATCTTGGCCCCAGTCTGGGCTCATGTGGGAGGCAACCAATCGATGTGTCTCTTTCACATTGATGTTTCTCTCTTTCTCTCTCTCTAAAAATCAATGGAGAAAAAAATCATCAGGTGAGGAATAACCAAAAAAAAAAATAAAATAAAATAAAGAACTCAACCTCTGGATTCATGTGATCTCTGGATAAAACTCCAACAGGCCTGATAATGCAGCTAATGGTAGTTCCTGCCTATTAAGATTTTTATGAAGAATTAGTGGAATAATGTTTTTAAACATCCAATAAATGCTAGCCAAGGTTATTATTATTGTTGTATTGTGTTAATATTATAATTGATGTTTGTTTTCCAGAAGAATTTCATTACATATCCATCCATTCCCTTCTTTCCCAATGCATTAGTTCACTTGCATTCATTCATCTAGCATGTAATAATAATATATAATACATATGTTTCATATGCAATAATAATATAATCATAGCTAACATTTAAATAGCATATTCTATGTGCCAAGCATTGTTCTAAGTACTTTACATGTATGAAACTCATCACTTATGCTGTGTTATTATCTACATTTTATAGATAACAAAATGGAGATACAGAGAAGTTAAGCAGCTTATAGACGGCCACACAGCTAGTGACAAATTAGAATTTTTTGTTCCAAAGAATCTGGGTCAAAATCTGTTCTTAACTATGCAGCTATTAAACACCTATGCTATTTTCAAAGACTCAGGGAAGAACGGAAGGACAAAAATATGAAGGAAACACCGATTCTACCAGCAGGGAGATAACCAGGAGGAGATGAGACCCTTACAATAAGATCATGCCCACTCAGTCAGTGTGATTATAGCTGCCTGGAGGTGCAGGAAGAGCTCATGTAGGCCTCTTGGCATGCCTGGGTTGTCACCTGTGGTCAGTTTGGGTCCTCAGGTGAAGTCCCTGTTGTAGGCTCTGTAAGAGACCCTGCTATCTTAGTGCATTGCTGATACCTCTTGGCCACAGTCGGTGCCCCCTGCCCCATGGAAGGCTGGATGACAGAATGTGGTTGGAAGGGTATAAACCCACCCCTTACTTATTGAGCAAATGACTCAAATTACAGGGCCTACTGAGTGCGGGTTGGCTCATTGCCTCATTGGTTCATTGCATTATTTACTGGCTGACTATTTTTTTTAGTTCTGTACTCTGTGCTGGCTATTACACTGAACACAGAAAATGTTTGTATTTTTACCCCCTCCTGAACATATTTCCAAAATCTCTAGGATTATTCCACTTGGCCTGTTCCAGCTTTATCCTTTAGTATAAACATTTTGAAAGTTGGCTGTAAAAAGACCCTAGATAGTGCTATCCTGGTATTTACTCATACCAACTTGAAGAACTGATAGTTAAATTTTTTGGAATTTTGCAAGCCAATTGTTAAATACAGCCATTTAAAAAAATTGAATAGTATAAACTTACAATTTAAAAATTACATTTAAACACTGTAATGATTTGTAGCCATGGTGGTAGTGTTTACATCACAGAAATCAGCAACTACAAATCAGCACCCCTCTCCCCCAGGCCCATTGTTAAACATTGCCCTGCACAAAGGCCTTAGATAGATATACTCAAATTTGGTGACTCTCACTGAGTTTCAGCCAAGGGGATCTGCTGCTGAGAGTCCTTGGTTGCCCTCAGCCCTGAGCTAGGCTAGAGATATGTTTATTTATTTGTTTCTAATATGAACTTATGTAAGATTTTGTTTGCGTGACGTTCTTTCCACAGTTTAAAACAATTGAAAGTGCCCTGGCCAGTGTGGCTCAGTTGGTTGGAGCATTGTCCAGGACACTGAAAAGTGGTGGGTTTGATTGCTGGTTAGGGCGCATACCCAAGTAGTGGGTCCAATCTCCCACGGGAGACAAACAATCAGTGTTTCTCTCCCACATCAATGGTTCTCTCTCTCAATCTCTCTCTCCCTTGCTCTCTCTAAAATCAATTTAAAAAACCAAAACAATGGAAAGTGGTGAATCTCATCTAATTCTCTTGATTTACAGTTCGGTAAGTAGAACATTTTACCGCTCAGATCCAGAGGAGTGAAGTGACTTACTTTAGCTCTCCCAGAGCCCAGTCCACTGCCTTATAGGAGGGAGCTGAGATCATGGCACCCCATGATGAGAGGCTGACTCCTACAGACATGAACTGGGGCTTCCCTGGGCCCCGAGTGTCAAGAGACTCTCTTAGGGCTCCTCTCAGAAAGACAGTCCTCCCCTGAGCTACATCCACTGTGCCACTTTGTCCTGGAGACAGAGTGGGCTCCCAACCACGCCTTGCAGGAGACCCCTCCTGGTACCTCAAAATGACTTGCTGCTCTGCTCAGCCCGCCTTCCCTGACTGATGTGAGGCCAAATTGAAAATCTTACCCTCACAAACAGGTTTTTAAACTTGTTCTTTGACTTTTGGTTGGGGAAACCGGCTTAAAGTTGTAACCCTCCCCTCTTTTATAACCCCCCACAAAAACTAGCTATTTTATTTTTTTTACTAAGCAAAGCCAGAAATGGACATCAGGGCCTGCTGGAGGGCAGTGGATGTGGTGGCGGTAAGGGTGTGAGTGATAGGCCAGAGTGGAGGGGTGGCAAAGTGGAGAGAGAAGGAAATATGGGAGTGAAAAGCTACAAATAAACATTTCAAAGAAGCATTTTAGGGGTGAGAAGACTTAGCTACAGGTGTCAAGGAGTGTCCTGAGACTTGATAAAGTCTCACCACTTGCTTCCCTCTAGCAAAACCCGATCTCCTGTGTTATCAGTCAGTTATGTTCTGTTGTGTCAACTCAATTACACAGAGCCCAGTGAAAGTGTTGTACAAACACTCCTTCGTGGTAATGCCGCAATGAAGAATTCTATAGTAAATATTGTAGCAGTTTGTTAGCGGTGCCATAACAGAATCCTACAGACTGGGTGGTTTAAAGAACAGATATTATTTTCTCACAGTTCTGGAGAGCTCGAAGTCCAAAACCAAAGTGTGGGCAGGTTTGGTTTCCTGTGAGGCCTCTCTCCTTGGTCTGCAAGGGGGCGTGGCTTCTCGCTGTGACCTCACATGGTCTGATGTCGCTGTGTGTCCAAATTTCCTCTTCTTAGAAAGACACCAGTCAGATTGGATTAGGGCCCACCCTAACGGCCTCATTTTAACTGAATCACCGCTTTAGAAACCTATCACCAAAGACTGTTACATTCTGGGGTAACTCAAATGTCTGAGGTAATTCAGACGTTGAGGTTAGGACTTCAACATATGAATTTCAGGGGGATATAATTCAGCACATAGCAACTGTTCAGGAACTGTTTATCCAATATGCACAAATAGGACCCCCATCATGTACTTGGAGATGAATGGTGCTCCCTCATTGACAATGAGACGTTTTATCATCGACACAGTTGCCATGGCACTTCCGTGTTTCTGAACACAGGCAAAGCCCTCCTCTCCAATGTGATCTCGACAGGAGATGGTCCATTAATTTAAAATACTGTTTAAAGGGGCAACCAAGAGAAACATAACTTAAGCATCTTATTTTAACTTAAAGCCTATGTAACCATGTTTGGGCACCATTTTGTTTTAGGGTAGGAGCAGTTTTTTTGAGCAGGCTTCTATTAATTGGAGTTTTGCTTTAATGCTCTTAGGTTTCTTTAAAGTTGGGTGAGAACTTCAAGACAAAGCAATCTGAGCACAGAATTATCCTAAGATAGTTATGACCTTTCCCCCAGTCTTTGCCACACCAATTCAATAGCATTTTTCCTGTGTGACTTATTCTTACTAAGCCTTTCCAAAGCATACAATGTAAGTCTTCACAGGAACAAGAATTCTTTTTTTTTGCACTCACATTTTATTGGCTTTCACAATAACTACCAGTAAGTTGCATAATCAGAATTGCAAGTCCAACAGGCAGAAATGGGTTTGGGAACAAAGAGCACTGACCCCAATTTGCAGGGACAGGAGTACCTGAGAGTATCTCTACTAGTGGAGTATCTGGCATGTCGTGGGTGCTAGTGGGTTTTACAGAGGCAAAGTCATCCATTAACCAGGTGACTTGGTTAGGTGGAGGTCAGCGGTGAGGGCTTCTGCCACACTGACTTACCTATCTTTCCAGACCAAATATAGGTTGGACTTTGAGAGTTGCTTGTGCCATTCTTTTACTGAAGGTTTCAAGTACTTATTCCAAAGCTTTTCAAAGGTGGGAAACAAGGAGTTGTACCTTTGTTGCTAAGTATTTGTTTTTTGTTTTTTCAATAAAATTCATAAAGAGAATGGTATGCCTCTGTGTTGCCTTTTGTGTGCTATCTCATGTGAATTTTCGCCCCATTCACACTCCTCTTTTATGTATCTTCCAGTCAGGCATACCACTTCTTCCCTCAGGATAAGCAGCCCCAGCTCATCCTCCCCGGTGCCTTACAAAACCTGTGCCTCACACACCAACTGAGGGTCAGCACGGCTTCCCTTGGCTCAGGCTTCCGTGGGCTCTGCAGGGGGATGAGGGGAACCCTGGCACATGGATGGGGGTGCAGGAGGAGCATCAGGACTGGCCTCTTTCCATCGGAAGGCAAATATAAATCACCACCACAAAAATGTAGATTTCTTCAGAACACAACACAGTCTGGTCTTCTTTATTTTAAAATGCATATTTCTCTTATTATAATGACTTGGCCCCGATTTCCTGGCCTGGATTTCATGGCAAAGAATGCCCTCCCCCTTCCATGAACTAAAAATGCTCCTTCCAGAACCATTCAGGATACATGATATTGTCTTCACATAGCAGATCTCTGATGTCCAAGTTTCTCCCCATAGTAGAGGTGGAGTTTCAGTTCATCCTCTGTAACACCGCTCCATGGAGGGCCGCTGCCCTCCTATTTGTACAGGAATAGGAAGAGAATATGTGCTTATATATCCCAACAACAGCACACCAAACAGGGCAAGCCACAATAGAAACAAAGAGGCAATAATAATGATAAAAAGTCAACGATAAAGATTTTCAGTGTCCTGAAGTGCTCCCAAAGTAACAGTGAGATGACAGAGATTATCTAATCCAGCCTGCTTATGTTGCAAACATGGAAACCGAGACACTTGGGTGAAATGACTTGCAGATGACAGAGGTAGCCCGAGGCAAAGCTGGGGTCAGGAGTCTCTGACATTTAGTCATTTGTTGCATCTACTATATGCCTCCTTCCTCAAAGTGTGGTCCATAGCCCCCCCAGGATCCCCGTTACACTTCCAAGGTATTCATGAAGTTAAATCTACTTTCATAATAATACGATGATTTCCCCCCTTTTTACCATTTGCACTGAAGGAGCAAAAGCAATGGAATCAAGGCGGGCACCAAGCTGTCGTCACTGCCACACACTTGCAGTGAAAACCAAATGCCAGTTTCATTTAAGATCTGTGATAAAGCAGCGAAAATAATGAATCTTATCAAATATTGATAAAGCAGCGAGAATAATTAATCTTGTCAAATATTGACGCTTTTAGAAATAGTCTGTGTAACTAAATGGGGAGTATGCATACAGTACTTCTAATGCAAACTGGAGTATGATGGCTATCTCCAGAAGTTCTTAGCAACAGAGCTGTGAGAGTGGAACTAGCCATTTTTTTCATGGAACTTTTTTTTTTTTTTTTGCTTGAAAGACTAAATGACAAAGACTGCTTTTTCAGACTGAGTATTTGACAGAAATTTTCTCAAAATGAACAAAGGGAGGCTGTCACTTCAAGGAAAACAACTGATAGTATTTGTTGCCAATGATAAAATTTGAGCTTCTAAGTGAAAATTAGAATTTTTGAAAACTTGATCTAATATTGTGGAGCTTGACAGCTTGCCAATACTCAGGGACTTTTCTAATGAGAACTATGGTGATATTAATGAATGTGATTTTTTAAAACATTGAATAATGAAATGTGTAAAAATGTTGGAATATCGGCATGACCCAATAAATCAGTATTTTCCAATGACCAATGCGTGGTATTATGAAGTCACACATGGGTAACAGTTCCATTCAAAGTGCACAATAAAGTAATGGATTATTTTTATATAAATTACAGAGTACAAAAATTCATTGATATGCTTTCAGATTCCACATTGTAAGTAACTTTTAAAAAGCTTGTTACATTTTAGTGCAGTATCTAAAAGAATATCTACCATTATTTAAAAGGACTATTAAATACTTTGTTTTTTTCCAGCTACACATCTGTAAAGCTGGTCAGTTTTATATACTTCAACCAAAACAACATATTGCAATATAGTGACTGCAGAAGCAGATATGAGAATCCTGCCACTTTCTATTAATCCAGACATTAAAAAATATCGTTTTAAAAATGTCACTCTTTTTGAAGCATCCATTTTATATAAAAACTGCTGTTTGAAATTTTAACCCTGCTATTTGGCTTCTGCAAATGCTTGTTTGCTTAAATAATAAGGAAAATTAGACTACTCCCACTTCAAAGAGGCCATTAAACCTTCCCCGGACAAAGTTATCAGTGCTGGCACCAGGCCAAGCCTTTGGTTGAGGTCTCAAGGCCCCAGCACAGAGGGGCTCTTTAAGAACTTGCAAAGGGGGCCGGAAACACCCCATAGTTGGGAGACAAAGAAGGTAAAAACATATAAATAGGGAAAGTTCCTCCATGTTGGGGTCCAGAATTTGAGAGGCATTTTCCTCTGGGTCCACATGTAATAAATATAACTCCATCTCTCTAAGTGTTGCTTGGTTCTTCTCCGGTTTTCTGTAACATTTTCATGAATTTATTATTTGCTTTGGAAGATATGTTTTGTTTTTTTTTAATGACAATACATTATTTATGTTAAGATGTAATGGCTTATATAGACTGATGAACAAGATCAGACCCAGAAACAAGGAGGCATGGATCAGACTGTCGGGCCTCAGAGGGAGGGTAGGGGTGGGTGGGGATAAAGGGGAGAGATCAATCAAAGGACTTGTGTGCATGCATATGAGCCTAACCAGTGGTTAAGGACAACAGGGGGGTAGGAGCATGTGTGGGGAGGGGTGTGGGATGGGAATGGGGGGATGAGGACAAATATGTGATACCTTAATCAATAAAGAAATTAAAAAAAAAAAAAGATGTAATGGCTTGCCCGGCCAATGTTGCTCAATGGTTGAGTGTCGACCTATGAACCAGGAGGTCACAGTTTGATTCTGGGTCAAGGCACATGCCCGGGCTCAATCCCCAGTGCAGTGGTTGGCAAACTGCGGCTCGCGAGCCACATGTGGCTCTGTTAACTAATGAGTTTGCCGACCACTGCTGTAAGGCATTACCCTTATCCAGAAGTTTTGACTTCAGGTTAAAGACATTAGTACATTATTAAAATGTTTTTTAAGTGTTTTTCCCTAGGGTGTGCAGGAGGCAGCCAATCAATGATTCTCTCTCATCATTGATGCTTCTAACTCTCTATCCCTCCCCCTTCTTCTCTGAAATTAATAAAAAAAAATATATTTTAAAAAAATGTAATGGCTTTATTATTTTAAAATTACTTAATAAACATTTTAGATTTTCTACTGATAGCGTAATCAACATGAATTTTAGGAGTGCAAAGTGTTCCTGGAACTCGAGTTTGGGCACTGCTACATTAGACCACTCTGCTTCTGGACAGTGTGATGGAAGGGGGTACCTCTTTCTCCTTCACTCAAATAACCAAAATAAGCTAAGGTTGACACCGTTTTACTTTTTTAAAAAAAATTTTAAATATATTTTTATTGATTGCAGAGAGGAAGTGAGAGGGAGATAGAAACATTAACGATGAGAGAGAATCATTGATTGGCTGCCTCCTGATGCTCCCCACTGGTCCAGCCCACAACCGGGGTATGTGCCCTGACAGGGAATTGAACCATGACCTCCTAGTTCATAGGTCAATGCTCAACCACTGAGTCATGCCGGTCTGGAATCATTGTTTTACTTTAGAATCCAACCTGCTTTTTTTCCCCCCTCCAAAACTGTTAAGTAAAGAAAACTGCAAAAGCATTGTAGATTCCTGAAATCAGAGTACCCAAAACAAAGAGAAAAGGCAGAAGAAGTAAATAATAACAGCTCTTCCCCAGAGCCTTGCAAGGCCCACCAAAGATCACCTTCCCAACGGGCAGCCTGGTAGGAGTTGCCTATTTCTTTCTGCTTCATTGGCCTAATCTCACGCCATCCACCCATTCTCACTCCCCTGTGTCTCAACGGGGATCTTGAAACACTAGTGTTTTCTGGGGCCTCAAAGCAGAAATGGCCTTAGGAAAGCTTTGGACTGGTCCCCACCCCCAGACCCCTGGTTCCCCGAACCCACTCTGGGATTCCAGTGAAGAGAAGGGTGCTTTCCGTCTGTGCCTCCCCCAGCCCCCTGTTCTCAGGCTTAGGGCTGAGATGAAAAGGGAAGGCCCCTGTTTCTGGAGTGAAAAGCAAGCGTAAATCTCTCGCAGGCCACGTGCCAGAAGCTGCCAGGAGACCATTTCCCTGTTAGTAAACAGGGCCTCCGGGGCCATCTTTCTCTTCTTTAATAACCTGTGGGGCACCTATTGATTGCACATGCTGGTCCCTCATAAATTAGAACAGGAATGCCTTCCGGTTGCTCTGGAGCTGCGTGGATGGTGAAATTGGCTCAGTAATACTTCATGCTCCTGGAGCAGAGTGCATCGAGCCACGTAAACATGAAGAATATTTATCATCGAGCGCTGAGAATGCACAGGAAACAACTCTGGCAGCTGCGGCCGCTTAAGGGCATGCTGCAGACTTTAATTAGGCAGTTTCCTGCACTTGGTTTGGAGAGGGACAGAAACACACTGATCGCTGCCTCCTGCTGCTTTCAACCGGGTGGGAGCTCAAGCTCTGGTGGGTAAGAGATGGGCTTGCTCCCTTCTCTACCCCCTCACCAGGATGGGGCACCAGGTATGTTCATCTCTTGTGCTCTGCTTTACCATGATAGCGACATGATCTTGGGCAAATCCCATAACCTCTCTGAATCTCAGCATCCCAACTGGAAAGTACAGAAAGTGAAAATACCTAGTTGGTTGTGAGGTTTGAGGTAAATGAGCCTTGCCTGGTGCTCCGTAAGCTCTCAGATAAATACTTGCTGAAACTGAATTCAAATCAGTTAAGGAACATGGCAGGTATAGGTCTGGAACTATTTCTTTCTCTCCCCTCCAAATCCTGGCATCAATAACTTTCCGCCCTTACCCCCAGCGAGCACCTTGCTCTGTAAGTAGGAAGTGAGGCCATGGAACAAATAGCTTGATAAAGTGGACATGATTCTCTCATCCCTTCTGTATTCCTGTTCCCCTTCTGACTTGGCTTATTTAAAATTCGTTCCACAGGGAATGTCTCTAAAGTGGAGGGTGATCACAGAGAAACATGCCAACGTGGCTTACCATTCTACTATAAAAGCTTGGCACCCGCATGCCCACCCTTGGCAGGACCTTCAGAGTTCCTCCAACGTTAAGCAGGCCCTGGGCCATGGGGGCCACTTACACTTTCCCAGAGTAAGTAGCACTGTCCCCACAGTTCCACTATTGTCCCTCTTGCCATCACTAATTAAAAAGGATCAGAAGGACAGTGCGTATCGCCATATTTTTCTACCCATTATCTTGGTCCTGGAAATTATATCTGCTGCTCTGAGATGAAGTGTGTAGTGGGTTGAGTGGTGCCCCCCCCAAAGTGCGTCCACCTGTGAATGTGACCTTACTTGGGAAAAGGGTCTACGTAGATGTCATTGAATGAAGGATCTTGAGATGAGATCATCCTGGGTTATCCTGTTAGGCTTGAAATCCAATGGAAAGTCTTATAAGAGATGAGAGGGGAACATGCAGACATAGAGAAGTCCACTTGAAGACAGAAGCAGAGTGATGCAGCCACAAGCCTGGACTCCTGGGCCACCAGAAGCTGGAAGAGGCAAGGAAGGATCATCCTCTAGAGCAGTGGTTCTCAACCTTTCTAATGCCGTGACCCTTTAATACAGTTCCTCATGTGTGGTGACCCCCAACCATAATATTATTTTCGTTGCTACTTCATAACTGTAATTTTGCTACTGTTATGAATCGTAATGTAAATATCTGTGTTTTCCGATGGTCTTAGGTGACCCTGCTAGCGGTTCTCAACCTGTGAGTAGCGACTAATATCCACAGGTTGAGAACCGCTGCTGTAGAGCCTAAGACCATCGGAAAACACAGATATTTACATTAGGTGACCCTGCTAGCGGTTCTCAACCTGTGAGTAGCGACTAATATCCACAGGTTGAGAACCGCTGCTGTAGAGCCTAAGACCATCGGAAAACACAGATATTTACATTACGATTCATTAACAGTAGCAAAATTACAGTTATGAAGTAGCAACGAAAATAATTTTATGGCTGGGGGTCACCACCACATGAGGAACTGTATTAAAGGGTCACGGCATTAGAAAGGTTGAGAACCACTGCTCTAGAGCCTTTGGAGGGAGTGTGGCCCTGACCACACTTTGATTTCAGACTCTGGCCTCCAGAACTGTGAGAGAATACATTTCTGTTCTGTTAAAGCCACTCCTTTGTGGTAATTTGTTACAAGCAATTTGTTACAGAAGCTCTAGAAAACTACTACAAATGTGCTCCCTGAGGATGGACCCCAGCTCAGGTTCATCTGCCACAGCAACCAACTCTCAGGAAATCCAAGCACCCAGATGGGGCTGTGGCCAAGGATTCATACTGGAGAAAGCATCCTGGGGTACTTTCAGCGTCCATCCGTGGGCAAGGCACAGGGGAAATGGCCTCAATTTTGAACCTAGACAGTTGGTTTAAAACTCCACTCCACTTGCAGGCTCTGTGACTACAGACAGACTACCTGCCCTCTCTGTGCTTCGAATTCCTCATTTATACAATGAGGGTGATAATGCCTATTTTGTAGTCAGGGGCAGATTCAGGATCTGAGGATTGCATAATTTTAGGGACCCTTTTAAAGGAAAAGAATATAAAATTTGAAATCCAAAACTAGGAATGGTGTCTCGAAAGGACCTTTTGCAAATGAGGGACCCTGAGGCTAAACTAAGCCCATCTCTGTTCACAGAGTGTTCTGAGGATTATGGGTAAAACATGAAGCTCTGGGCAGTGCCTGGCTCCTAGTGGGTGCTCTGTAAGAGGTAAAGCTGTCTTGGTGAAGAATCCAACACTTCCGTTTCTACGGAAAGGTACATAGATAAGTTTGCAACATTGAAAAATGTTAGGCTACATTCCATGACAGGTTGCTAGTTGTTGCCTTGAGATCCATTTCCCACCCCCCTTTTTTTTATGTAACAGAAAACTGATTTTTTTTTTTGGGGGGGAGGAGGGTGGCCATGTGCTCAGCTAAAGCCTAGCTTCCCGAGCATCTCGTGCAGGGAGGAGTGGCCATGAAACTAAGTCCTGGCCAAAGAAGCATAGGCAGAGAGGAGGAAGAGACTTCTCTAACCTCTTTCTATGGGAGAGGGTTGTACGTTAAATTGAGTCTCCCCAAAATGCAAGTGTTGAAGTCCGAATCTCAGATAGTGTCTCAGAATATGACTTTATTTGGAAATAGGGTCCTTGCAGATGTAATTAGTTAAGATGAAGCCATCAGGGTGGGCCGTAATACAATGAGTGGTGTCCTCATAAAAGGGGAAAATGTGAACACAAACGCACATACAACCATACACCTGGAGAACGCCATGTGGAGATCAGGGCAGAGAATCCAAGGGATGCTTCTACATGCTAAGGAATATCAAGGATTGCCACAAATTACCTGAAGAAAGGAGAGAGACATGGAACAGATTTTCTTTACAGCCCTTGGAAGGAACCAATCCAGCTGACACCTTGATTTCAGACTTGTAGCTTCCAGAACGATAAGGCAATAAATAAATTTGTGTTGTGTAAGTCACTCAGTTTGGGGTACTTTGTCACAGCAGCCCTAGTGAACTCATACAGAGAGATATGCTCTTCTTCACCGCTTTTCCATCTGGCCATCCAGAATGCAGATAAGAGGGCTGATCCTCTGTGAGCCATTTTGATCCACGAGGATGAGGGACCCTAACACTTCATGGAGCTGCCACACTAGCCTTGGATTTGTTTTCCTGAAAAATAAGTAAACTTGAAGGCTTTGTTGTTCTTATTGCTTCGTTTGTTTGTTTTTGAAACATGAGCTTGACCATAATCTTAGTTGATAGACACATAAATTGGATAAATTAGTTACTTTTTGTGGGGGAGGACTAGGATTGAAATATCAGTGGTAGGGAAATTTTAGCTTTATCTGTAATGTCTCAATTTTGATATCAAGAATGTATTTATGTGTTCTTTTGTAACTAAAAAGAAATTTATTTCATAATATATGTTACAAAAAAAATAAAAGAGAGAGATGAGAACCTGTATATTAAAAAAGACCTAAGAGTCTAGCTGGTATGACTCAGTTGTTCAACCTATAAACCAAGAGGTCACCAGTTCGATTCCCAGTCAGGGCACATGCCCAGGTTTTATGCTCGATGCCCAGTGGGGGGCATGCAGGAGGCAGCCAATCAATGATGTTTCTCTCTCATTGATGCTTCTATCTCTCTATCCCTCTCCCTTACTCTCTAAAAATTAATAAAAACATATATTTTTAAAAAGACCTAAGAAATATATCAACCAATTGCAATGTACGAACCTATTTGAATCTTGATTTAAACAAAAACATTAAAAAAACAATTAGAGACAATCAGGGAAACTAATATTAATTGGATATTTGATATTATAGAATTATCATTAATTTTTATGCATGCTAATAATATTGTAGCTATTTATTTAAAGTGCTCTTATCTTTTAGATTCTAACTCATGGTTTTCCAACCTCAGCACTATTGTTATTTTGGATTAAATAATTATTTGTTGCCACACTTGGGCATTGTAGGCAGTTTGGCAGCATCCCTGGATTGTATAGCCACTAGATGTCAGAACACCCCGCCCGCCCCCCCCCCCCCACACCACACACACCACCACCACCATCACCCTACACACAAACACAAGTTGTGACAGACAATAATGTCTCCAGATATGGCCAAATATTCCCAGGGGGGAGGGGGGATTGCCCTGAGTTGAAGATTACTGCTCTAAAATTTAGATAAATTTTAAATAAATTTACTGAATATTTATGGGTAAAATGATTTAATGTTTGGGTTTTGCTTCAAAATAATCCAGGTGATGGGAGTGGGTTAAAGTGTCCCATAATGAAAAGTTAAAATATATTTAAAATTTTGGGCAGCATGCTTTCTCTCTTGGGAGCACATCTGTGCCCCCCCCCCCCCCTCCCCGCCCCCGGCCACCACACCTCCTTCCAGCCCCAGGTATGCATCTCCTAAGCTCTAAGGGTCCCCACAAGCTTTCAACTAGAAGAAAGGAGACATAAAACAGAAGAAAGGGGCCAGCTGACCCCTGAACCTGTCTCCAAGGCCCTTTTCTCTGAGTCTCCCTCCAGTGAGCCGAGAGCAGCCCCATCTAGGCTCATTTCTTTTTTGTGATGTTTCTAAAGAGCAAAGCAGCTCTGCCTAGGCTCTCTCCTGCTGCTTCTTCTGTCCTAAAGCCCTTCCTTGTTTCACTGTCCCCAGCTTTAGTAAATGTACTCTCAAAATTAAAAAAAGGTGTTTGTTTTTTTTGCCCTAGCCGATTTGGCTCAGTGGATAGAGCATCAGCCTGCGGACTGAAGGGTCCCAGGTTTGATTCCGGCCAAGGGCACATGCCTGGGTTGCGGGCTCGATCCCCAGTGGGGGGCATGCAGGAGGCAGCCGATCAATGATTCTCTCTCATCATTGATGTTTCTATCTCTCTCCCCCTCTCTCTCTTCCTCTCTAAAATCAATAAAAATATTTTTAAAGGGTTTTTTTTTTTTTTTTGCAAAAGTTTATTTGGACGTCTCTATCAATGAGTGTATCAGAATGGTACACTCATTCTGAAATATTTTCTCACTATAAAATCTGAATATACTGAATAAACTATAGTAAATATTTACCTTCTTTGGCCCAAGATCTTATCTCATGTGTCCTATCTAACCACTCAAGTCCAAGGCTCAAGGTTGCAGATCTGACTGTGGGCAGGGCAGGCCCTCTCTCCCACATCATTAACATAGCTCACCCTGGCATCCTTAGCATGGGCTCTGCTTGGGCCTACTTCAGGTGCCTGGAGACCTACCTCCTGAGGCATGCCTCCCAACTCTGCCTCCTCCCCCAGCCCCCAAGCTCCAGCCCAACTTCCTCAGGGTCTTGCCTTGCCCATCGCTCTGAGAGCCCAGCCCATGAGCTTCCTGCTGTTTGCAGAAGCTGTATGCCCTGGCAGACCGCCTGCTTTAAACAGGCATCAGGCTTGTACCCATATTCTCTACCAGCTGCTCCACGTGGCAATCTGCTCAGGATGCCCTAGCCCTCCATGGTGCTCACCTGGGGGTCTCAGCTGAGACTGACTTTCAGGCCCACCTGATCTGCCCAAGGCACCCTCAAGCTGCGGGCTGTGAGGTATCATCTGACTCCACCAGGGGTCAGTCGGGGCGCAGGCTGGAGGAGGGGCCAGTGAGCTGTAGGCAACTGGGGGTTGAAAGTTCTCTGCTGAGGGTCTCGGTGGGGTTACACGCTCTGCTCCCACCAGGTGGTGTGAGGGGCAGTGACTCTGACCCTCTGTTCCGCAGGTGTGGAGGGAGCCTGAGGACGGCTCAGCCGCCTCCATCGGTGCCGGAGGTGGGTGGGAGCAGCTCAGGTATCGAATCGACCAGGACAGCAGACAGCGGAGCAGCACGGGGTAAGGTGGGCCTGGCTATTTTTACACGGACATTGTTCCAACTACAACGACGGTTTTCCGAGGTGGGCGGTATCTATCTAGTGGAAGGCTCTCTGAGGTGAGAGGGCGGAGGGGCGCCCGGGCATGGCCACTTCCTCTACCTTTCTGAGTGTACCGCAGCAAGCCAGCAATCCTGGGTCTGCCCCATCGTCCTGCCCTTACAGAAGTAGAGTGAGGTGAAATCTGGCCACCTGCTTGCCTGGGAGGCAGTCGTGGATGCTGATGGGTTTCCAGGGCTTTGGGAGCTGTGGATGGACTTGGGTGAGGAGCCATTCCCCTGCCCCTCCTAGGAACGGAATCATGTGTGGGTGTGAAACAGTGGGCACCTGCAGACGTCTTGGTGCCTCAGCTTTCCCACGTGTGAAATGAGAATAATCTTACCTACTTCACCACTTCATAGGGTTGTTGTGTGCGGATTAGATGAAATTGAACACACACACACACACACACACACACACACACGACCACAGCTGTCTAACAACAGCTCCAGGTAACTGAACATCTGCTCGGGGGACAGAGACACTATTCCTCCTCAGGCCCTGTTGTCAAGCAAGCGAAGTAGACTCGGGAAGGAAGACTGCTGACTGCTGACTGGTGAACAGTGGAGAGCCAGTCAAGATGTTGGAGCAAAAGCTTCGTGAAATAAATATAGGCACAACTGGAGCATATTTTTTCCCCCATTTTTTTTTCCAGACAGAGAGAGTGGAAGGGAGATACAGAGAGAGAAACATCAATGTGAGAGAGACACATTGATTGGTTGCCTCTCGCATGCACCCTGACTGGGGCCAGGGAGTGAACCTGAAACCCAGGTATGTACTCTTGACCGGGAATCAAACTCCTGACCCTTCAGTTCATAGGCTGACATGAACAACACTGGACAGGCAGGACTATAATTTTTTTAAGATGGAGGCCTATTGATTACTCAGAGGCATCTGGGGTTAGTATTATTCACCAATATGTTGCTCCTAGCCCAGCTGATTGTAGCTCAGTGGTTGAACATCGACCCATGAACCAGGAGGTCTCGGTTCCATTTTTAGTCAAGACACATGCCTAGGTTGAAGCTTGATCCCCAGTAAGGGGCATGCAGGAGTAGCCTAATCAGTGATTCTCTCTCATCATTGATGTTTCTATCTCTTTCTCCCTCTCCCTTTCTCTCTCTGAAATCAATAAAGACATATTTAAAAAAAACACACACACACACAGAGAAAAAGCAGATCTAAAAGATGGAGACACGTAGATTTCTTGCTGCCCTTGCTGAGCAGCTGGACCGAGCCATTCCTGAAGGTGCAGAGTTTTAAATTACATGAGCTAACATGTTACCTTTTCAAAGACAGCTTCAACTGGGTTTTTGTTAATGACAACCGAAGGGGTTCTGACTAATTCATCTTTCTTTTCATTTTTTTATTTTGATGAAAAATTTGCAGTTTTCACATTGTGGCATTAATACAGAATTCTGACATGTTTGACAACACATTTTTGACAGTTCTGTCTATTTCTGACAAGGACATGCTGCTGGCAAATTGTGGAAACACGTCCCCTGTGTCCATCCCCCTCCTTTTAAGTACATGTTTATTCAGAGCTACATAAATGTATGCTAATGATCTTAGGAAGATGCCAATCAGGCCTGTGCTCCAAGAAGAATATAGCAGTCATGAGTAGAATTAGAGTTGGGAGAGACAAGAGGAAAAAAAGACTACTCAGGAGGCCAAAATAATAATTCAAATGAGAAGTAAAAAGGATTTTCACAAGGTGGTAGCCACAGAAATGGGAAGGAGAGACCTTGAGGAGGTGGGATTACCATGGTTTAGCAATAGATTAGAGGATAAAGGAGTCAAAATAAAATGTTTTCATCTACAAGGCCCTACAGATCCTGACAGCCCCCTGCTCTGTCCCTGACTTACTCTCTCCACTCTTTCTCCTGCCCAGCTACACCGGCCTCTGCACTCACTGCGCCCTCTGCTTGGGATGGTTACTCCAGACAGCCCCCTGCTTCATCCCCTCATGTCCTTCAGGTCTCTGCACAGATGAGAAAGGCTTTGTCATATCAGAAAGGCTTCCCTGAACCCTCCCCTTGACCCTTCTATTACTGCAGCCCCCATCTTAGCATTCCTTGTACCTGTTTAATTTTTCTCTATGGTTTTTGACCCCTTGTCAATAATGTAGATATTTCTTTTTTGTCTCCCTTGACTGGAATGCAAGCTCCATGAAGGCAGTGACTTTTGTTCACTGCTGAATCCCCAGAATCTAGGGCAGAATCTGACACAGTGCAGGTATTCAGTGAATATGAACAGGTAAATTTTGAACAAAAACACACCACACACACACACACACACACACACACACACCACCGCCACCACCACCACCACCACCACCAACAACAACAACCAGAAACATTGAGAGATGCATGGGGCCAGGGTTTGTGGACTAGAGGAGTGAGATGGTGAGTCCTATGAAAGCCTATGGGCTTCAAGGTTAGATGTGCAAAGGGCACCATCAGGCTGGGGGTTGAAATGCTGGTCTGGCCCTCAGGAGAAGCCAGAGGTGAGATCTGGTGGGGAAGTATGCCTCAAAGGCTGGTGAAATCCCTGGGGAGACCATGAAGAGAGAAATGAGACTTGGGGGCAGAGCACTACAGAAGACCTAGGGTGATTGACTTGTCCTGGTTTGCACAGAACTTTTCTGGTTTAAAAACTAAACATCTATCTTGGGAACCTCTTCAGTCTCAGGAAAACTGAGATGGTTGGTCACCTAAGAAGGCCCTTCCATCGAGATACAAGTAGGGGAAAGACTGGTTGGGAAAGATAGGTGAGAAGAAGTCTGGAGCGTCCTCACAAAACCCAGGGAAGAGGAGGGCTCTGGTAAGAATAGGTCTCCCTCCTTCTGCTCCCTCAAGACCAGCCTGGTTCTGAATTTCTGAGCCCAGGAAAGCTGAATTACCTCTGAGCTGCCCCTCTCCACCTCCCAGCAGCATGTGATGGCTTCCTGGGAGGCCACGTACCGTAATTGGGTTGACTTCACGGCCGAGGTCCCAGCTCAGACCAACTAGAGCAAGGATCAACCCTTAAATTCTGGTGTCTGGGGGGTTAAGTGATGCCCTGAGTAAGTGATGCCTTCAGTGAGTGATCAGTTTCTGCCTGACCCAAGGTGTAGTTTGAGAGGGTAAACAACTGCATTTGACTAGTCACTGTGGCTAAGCAAACAGGAAGCCACCTCTCCTCTTGTAAACAACACCAGCCAAGATTAGTAGCACTTAAAAGGTGCCATCTCTTAGCAGGACCAACTTTCAGGTAAGTGAAATGATTGCTGGGTACATAGAAATACAAAGGAACCCCAAGGGGCATTTTCAAACCTCTTTCTGAATCAAGTATTTTGAGCCCCAGTTATTGTAAAGAGCAAATGAGACAATAAATTAGAAATCTCTTATATTGTATAATTTAATTATACAAAATCATTTTATTATTTTAAATAATTACATAAATACAAGGTCTTATTTGCCATGGCTCAGTTGGTTAGTGTCGTCCCCATACACCAAGGTTGCAGGTTCTCTCTCTCTCTCTCTCTCTCTCTCTCTCTCTCTCTCTCCCTCTCTCTCTCTGGAATCAATCAATCAGAAAAAAAGAAAAAGAAAATCAAACACAACCACAAGGTCTTATCACTGGGTGTCCTTTGAAATAAAGGAACTATCAGCATGTGATCTATAGAGAACATGGTCCCTGCCCTCAGAACTTTCTGGCTTACCTCTAGGCAGGGCATATACCAAGCTTATGATACAAACCTAACTGTATTTATTAAGCAATATGTACTAGTAAGGAAGTAGAAATAAATGTTGCGTCAATTCCCTGACTCTCTCACCCCTTCCCAGATCTCTAACGTACAATATACATATCCACCTTCCAAATGAGTGTGGAGAAAGGTGCTCTAATTCATCCAGGCCAGAGTGAGGTAATGTTTTCAACCACCTTTTTTTAAAAAAATATTTTTAAAATTTATTTCAGAGAGGAAGGGGAGAGAGAGGGCTCCAGCCTCCTTTCTTTACCTAAAGACCTCCAGGGAAGAAAGGGTCAGGAATGCGGCAAGCCTGAGTTTAAATACAGTGCCGAGAAATTTAATTCAGTAAATATGAACAGGCCATCTGTTTTAGACCTAATACTACTTTAGGCCCTGTGGGGATCTAAAAGAAGTCCCTGTCCTTAATCTCACTGGAGTGAAAAAGCTAAGGTTCCCCAAAATGAAGTCCCATATCATTAAGTGCCAATGTTAGTTATAACTGCAATAAAATTCTATAAAAGGGGAAGCATTAATATTTTAAGCAGACTTTATATTTTATGGCAGCTGAGCCATGAACTGGACAGCCTGTCGACACAGAGGGAAACCTGATGAGTCAGGGTGTAACAGAATGACTGAGTATGGCATTTGGGAAAATAATGGCAAGACTTCCCGCTGAGATCCAGCTTGAGAAGGAAGAGGAAATGTTTTATCATTCCTTTAAAAATATGGTTTGCTTTCAGTAGCATAAAAAGAATCCATGGCTCTTAAGGGGCTAAAGGACTTAAATGGAGGAACCTGCACATCCTACGACTTGAGCAGATAACCTGGCACTTAGGGATTTAAAACCCCAATTCTTGCCCAGCCAGCATGGCTCAGTGGTTGAGTGTAGACCTATGAACCAGGAGGTCACGGTTTGATTCTCAGTCAGGGCACATGCCCAGGTTGCAGGCTAGATCCCCAGTGTGAGGCATGCAGGAGGCAGCTGATCAATGATCCTCTCTCATCACTGATGTTTCTATCTCTCCCTCTCCTTCTCCCTTCCTCTCTGAAATAATATATATATATTATATATATATAATAATATATATATTATTTTTTTTTTTTAAAAAAAGAAAAAAAAAGAAAAATAAGACCTCAAGTCTTTCTGGAATATGAAGGCTCATTGTGCTGGGAAGAAGCAGCTGCAACTGATTGATTTACTTTAGAAATTCATCAGGATAGGTGAGGTTATGCTGTGGTAACAATTAACCTCTAAATCTCAGTGTCCTGATAACAATAAACATTTATTTCTTGCTCATGCTGTATGTCCAACATGGATAAGGGTAGGGTGGGGGTGGCGGGAGCTCTGCTTCATATAATCTTTCAGGTACCCAGGTTGATGGAGGTTCATCATCTTGGAATGCTGCCATCTTATCATGTAGCTTCCAGGGTTGCTGTAGCGGGGGAAAGGAAACTGGATTATCATGCAAGATGTTTGTAAAACCGTCTGTGAATGGCTTATATCACTACTATCAACACTCAATTGGCTAAATCTAACCATAAGCTAAAGGAACAATGGGATATATCTTCTTCTTTGGTGTCTTGAAAGAGAAAAAGTAAAATAGGATTTGGTATACACATGGCATTATATCCATCATGACCTATGACCCAAAGACACTTACTCTATTAATAATAGCTAACACAGTTATTGCTAATCCTTATGATAATTCTGTGAGGTAGCTTCTATTATTTTCTCCATTTTAAAGATTCGGAAAGTGAAGCAAAAAGTTTAATCACTTATTCGAAGTCCCATAGCTAGTAAGTGACACAATAAGGATTCACACTCTAGTAGTTTTTCTTTAGAGTCCACATTCTTTTAAAAAATTTTTTTATTGATTGATTTTTAGAGAGAAACACTGAGTTGTTGCTCCATCCATTTATGCATTCATTGGTTGCTTCTTGTATGTGCCCTGACCAGAGATTGAACCCACAACCGTAGCATATCAGGATGACACTCGATAACCAACTGAGCTACCTGGGCAGAGCTAGAGTACACACTCTTGACCATTATGCTGTACTACCTTTGTCATGGATTTAGTCAAAATAGAAACCATGATCCCATGTAGCTAGCACCTCTTGCATTGGGGTATAGAAGCTTCTAGCAATGTTGTTAAGCTTGACTTTCATCAGGTCCCTCTTGCCAAAATTCCCATGGCATCAGTTGTATAAATATACTCAAAATGCTCTTGACCTGCCTATCTTGGTATTCCATATGTTCCAAGGGATGTGATGAGAACTTGACTGTGTATAAGCTATCTGAGTAGATGCTGTTTCTAATTGCAACACATCCCCACATAGGCAATCGTCAAAAACATGTGTCCTCTATTTCTGTCCCTGAATAAGGCATTCTGATTCCCCTGTCCTTAACCGCTCTCCAGCACAAGTTCTTCTCATCCTTTGGAGAACAGAAGTTATGTGAACTATATTTTTCTCCTAAATCAATGTAATGGAGCAAATTATGTACAGACAAGTGGTGGGGGAGACCTTGGAAGCTGGCCGCAAAGCATAGCTGAGTAACGGATGTACTAGGAATCCAAGTTATCTCAAGCCTCAGACTTATTCAGATTTCCTTATGTAAACTGTGTGTCCAAGGTCTGAACAGCCTGGAAACATGAGGGCTATAATTTCAATAACATCCATATTTTAAACCTAACGTGAGCAGGGATTATTTTTATTTTGTTCACTGCTGCATAGTGAGCATCTAGAATAGTACCTGGCATGTAGTAGACATGCAATAAATGTTTGTTGAGTGAATTTGTTGACTAAACTTTGGTCCTCTTTAAAGATGCTATACATAGTGTACTATGAGAGCACTGACTTTAGAATCACATTCAAATCTCACAAGCTATGACTCCTTGTAAATTATTTACCTTCATTGACCTCTTCCTTCTTCATTGGTAAAGGCCAAGGCTAATATTAATGACTTTGTGGTTGGTTATGAGAATTAAAAGTGTTAATTCATGCCAAACGCTTCCTACACTGTTACAAGCTATGGCTTTTGCCTCTACCAGAAAAATGCATTCAACATTCCCCTCAAACATTCCTGAGTCTTCAGGGGTAACTTAGGTGCATTCACTAGTAAGTCGTCTTAGCTACCAAATCTCACACTTCTCTTGGATTCCCACCAAGCTCCTCTTCTACCACTCTGATTTCTTTCGGTCTTGTCTGATGCTGAGTTCTCCACTGCTATTTTGTAGTGCCTACCATGTAGGGTGCTAGTGTCTGAGCTAATGCCTCCCACTTGAAGCCAATGATGTCAACACTGAGTTAACAGCACTGAGGCCACCCCTGGAAGCTTCAGGTGTTCACCAAAGGCATCGCCATCGCCCATTAGAGGCACCTTGTGCTTCTTTGTTAGGCCACCTCGCTGGGCTGTTGCTTCCTAGCATGAGGATCCACCTACAGAAGCAGGAAGCATTCCTAGGCTGCTCCTATTGCACAGATCCCAAGAGGCTCTGCAAATTGAGGAGTATCCCTGATCCACACTCGCTTCCACTTTTTTCCAATATCTTATGAAAGTTTTGTGTGTGCCTACTTCTGCTCTCCACGCACTCAGCCCTCTGTCCTTAAGACTTAGTCACATCCATAGGGAGCTGGACGGGGAACAATCTGAGAGGTACTAGTATACACCAGCTGTTACTCAAAACCACTCCTTCCCACAGAAGTCAAGGGCGTTATCCTCAGGGGCAGCTGTCTGCCAGTTTCTCTCTCAGAGTCCTCCCTCCGTGGCTCCTTGGTCCCACATACAAACAGGTTCCTGACATGCCTCTGCACCTGCCCTCTAGATAAATCTGGACATGTCTGAACCCAGCACAAAGTCGGCTGTCGCCAGCCTGGATCCTCATCACGTTTTAAAGGGAAAATAGACAGTAACGTTCCCAGTCAGCGAGGCTGACTGTACAAATGAGCAATGGCCAGACTGTGTATGAAAATTGAACTCTGACTCAAACTTTCTTGGGAACTTCAGAGTTGATCAACAGAAAATGCTGAGATTACAAAACAAGGACTTCTTAGATAAACATTGGAAAACAAAGGGGGCACCGAATGAGATGATTTAGTAAAAAATAGAGGTAGAAAGTCCTAGCCTTTAAGAGTAGATGGGCGAAACTGCACCAAAGCCAGTAGCAAAGGAGCCATCCGTCCACTGGCCTGAGGAGGCCCCTTTGGGCTGTTTGATAAAACGGGGGGGGGGGGGGGGCAGGCACTCACAGTGCTAGCGCCTGTGGTGCTAGGAGCTTTTCATACACTATCTCTAATCTTCAAACAACCCTGTGTTACTGGGAAAAAACACCGCCCATAGCCACTCCCTCCCATACTCACCAGACTGGGGCCTAGGAGGGAAAGAGCCTTGTCTCTCAAAGGAATGTAATCTGGGGCCCTTACAAAGTCCAACCTGCAATTTTAAAGCTTTAACAGAGTCGTTGCACATGATGAGGGAGAGCAGCATTTCAAATAGGGGCTGATGAGAGATGAATTGGTTGCATAAGTAAATAGGAAGACTCTGTTTTTCCCCTCGAGGGTGGGGCAGAGAAGAAGGAGGGCCAAGGAGAAAGAAGAGGAGGTCTTGAGAGCACTATGGGAGACCAGAGCCAGAGCTATTGGAGATGCCTGGAGACTAGGAGAAATGAGACTCATTTTTCAATATGCTTGACTGGATGTAAGTCCCCGCATGTTCTACACAAAGGCATTGGGTGAGTGAGTTACTGTCAAAATTAACAAGAGGGCTGAGCTGCACAACTAGATTGACGTGGCACAGATCCCAGGCAGCGTGTGCAGGTGATGAGACGATTTTGCAGAATTCAAATAACCCCGGGGAGGCAGGAGCTCACAGACAGGGAGATCATGAGACGGTCTATACCTGTGTGATGGGTGTTTGAGCACATCTTACCTAAAAATTAAGGGCCTCTGACTGACCTCTGCTTATACCTGCAGTCACACGGTATGTGTGATTTTTGAATTACATCTGTCATTTTGCATTACATTTGTAAACATTTCTAATGTCACTGAATCAGAAACAACTTTTAAACATTTTTGCACAATATGACCGCACCTTAATTTTCTTAATACCATTAAATTGGACATTCTGGCTGTTTCCAGCCTTGTTTTTGTTTGTATACATTTTTACTGAGCAGCAGTGTAACCATCCCAAAATGAAATTAGGTAATCGGTTAACCAGGATTTTCCAATATAGTCTCTCTTTCGAGGCTGACTGTACAAATGAGCAATGGCCAGACTGTATGTAGAAACTGAACTCTGACTCAAAACCTCTGCAGCCTCCACCAGTCCAGGAAGCCAAACCACAACTTCTGGAGCAATCAGCTCATAATCTCCAACTTGCCCAAATTTTGCTCCTGCTTCCAGCTCGGGACCAACCAGAGACAGCCAGATAAGCTCTTCATGCCAATCACAGAGGGTGTCCCGCCTCCCTAGTTAGCCTGCCTCCAGTGTCCCCATGCCAACTCTCTTTAACCAGAGCACACCCGAGGCCTTTCCTATTTTTCACCCTGAAGCTTTCCCACTCCCCTACCTGTCTTTGCAGTTTCTGCCCGAAGTGAGTAATGGCGGATGACTCCATTGCCATCTTGAGCTTTGCATAGAAAGCCTCTGCTTGGTCTCAATGGGGGAGGGTTGCTTAGGTCTACACTCCCCTTGGAGTTTTTCTCAGGTTAACTTAGTAGACACCCCAAAGGGATGTCACAGGCAAAAACGTGGCATCAGAGCTTTTCCACCATGAGCCATTGGAAAATAGCTGGCTACTGCTAGAAGGGACCTAAGAAAATAACACACCCCCTGCACACCTATCCGAGCGATGGCCCTAGGCCCGTGACTTGTTTGACTACTCACACCAACTACTCGTACAGCAGCAGGAAGCCGCAGAAAATAAATCCGCTTTTGAGTTCAGATTGCGCCAGTCTGTCACAATGCCACACGGCCAGCCCGTGGTGCTGTGCCAATTACCACCACAAGCACCTAAGTCACGTTTCAAAACATGGCCAGACAACCTCCAGCAGGGCCAGCCAGGCGTTAAAACACTCAGACGCGATTGTCAAAGCTAAGAGGTCCATGCCAGCAAATATGAGTCTGGGCTCCAGTTAAGCAATCACCTGGATGACAGCCTGAAGGTTAACCCTGTGTGGACAGACAGGCCTGTCACCACCTCAGTGGGACATGGCTAAAGGGAGAACAATAAGACTCGGGGGGCGGGAGCGCCCAGGCATGGGATTCAGTCAGACTGAGACCTGGGTGGTTTTCTATGCTGCTGACCCTGGGCAGCCCCAGCTTCGGGGGCTGTGGGCGATTTGTGAGGCAGTTGTAGGTGTGGCACATACTTTCTTAAGCCTCACACAGTTACCCAGAACCATCAGGAAACAAACATCTCCTGACAACCGACTGTGTGCCCAGCACTGAGGTTCCTTTAGGGTTTCCTTGAAGGACTCCTGACAAAAGCCCCACCTTTATCTTATCAGGACTCCTTCCCCAGGGTATGATCAGTGCCATGTAGATGCCTGCATTCTGGGCTGCCAAGGAAAATTCCCCAAAACTCCTCTCTTGCCCCACATTCAGAGAAATGATGCCAATTAACATTTGAATAGGCTTTGGTTGTGTGTTTTTTCCTCCAAGTTCTTTAGAGGTTTATTTTTTATTATATATTTTTCCTTTTTATTGAATTTATTGGGGTGACACTGGTTAACAAAATTATACAGGTTTCAGACGCACAATTCCACAACACATCATCTGCACGCTGCATTGTGTATTCACCACCCCAAGTCAAGGCTCCTTCCATCACCATTGATCCCACCTATACCCTCTGAGTAGGCTTTTAGTCTATTAAGCACTGTTGAGAAAACTCACTTGGTTTACAAATCTTCCATATCGGTATTTTTTCAGTATCCTAATCCCTCTTCTGAGGCTCAGAGAGTTGAACTAACTTGTCCAGGATCACACAGCTAGGAAGGTAGACAGCCCTGGCTCTTCTGACTCTGAACTCCACGTGGGGTACAGTACGTGGGGGTGGGGCTGGCAGACTGGAGGTGGTGGTGGGGTGGTAGGATATTCAGCTTGCCCCAGAGCCCCAGGGGTTTGCCCTGAACTTCCCGATACTGTGGTGTTTGAGGCAGCCTTGGGGTGGGGTTTACCCAGCTCACCAGGAGGCCTGGGGCTGGAAATAGCCTCTAGGTTCTCTTCAAGCCCCAGAAAGGGAGTGCCTACAAGAAACAACTGGTCTGGCATTTTAATGGGACAAAAGCAGGAAATACAAGGAGTTAGCTGGTTGCTGGGACTGCCCTTAACACTTAACTCTAACGAAATGTCATTTCCTGAATGTAAAAAAAGGTTTAATAAAAAAGGGACAGAGGAGGCTCCTAGCCCGGCCAGCTGCAGAGAGGGAAACAAATGAGCTTCTATAGACGGAATCCTACTTTTGAATAGAGGTTAATTTTGGCTGCCATTTGCTTGTACCCTGAGGTGAGGGAGGTCATCCTTAAGGCCGGAACTAGGAGCCCCTGGAGGAATGATCACTGTTGGGACCCAGGAGGGGATCACTTATAAAAAAGGTCATTGTGAATCTGGAGAAATCAAGGGATCAAGAAGATTGTGAAGATCTGTGGGTCTGGGAGTGAAAGGACATTTTACTGCCATGAGCTCCTTCCCTTCCTTATTCTCTTTTCATGCCACATTTAGGTAACAAGACCAAGTGAAAATAAATCCCAGCCCCTTGCCAAAGCAGGAATGCCCAGAATAACAGGCAGCGCTTGCAAAGTCCAGGGGTGCTGGCTGAGTGCAGGGGCACCCACAGGCAAGCCTGTTTCCTTGCACCTCCTGGCCAAGCACCACTTACCCACCAACATGGCAAGTGAGAGCTCCAGGGGGCTGGAAGACCCTTCCCAGCTCCCCCCATCCCGTCTTCACCCTCCCCCACGGCCTCTGCAGAGGTTTCTCACCTCCAGCAGAGGTGCCAGCGGGGACAGCACGTACCTTTAGATTGATTCTGTACTTTCTCTTCTTCTGACAAAGTCATACAGGACATGCTCTTCTCCAGGTACTAAAGCCCCCCTGGCCTGGGAATAAGAGAGCCTAAGGGCCTGGAAGTGGAGGAAGCCATTCTTCCGCCTTCCCTGTTCTCTGGTCCTATCCTCCACTAGCACCCTGGCCACTTGTGGCCCACGAGTGGCAGTGTCCTGCTGGTCGGCGACTCTCGCTGTGAGACCAGCATCAGGGCACTGGATGGTGTGAGGCAACAGCCATCGATGACACCGATGGGGAAGGCGATCTCTCGGTGCCATCCTCCCGGGGCTGGGCCACGCGCTTCTCTTAGGAGAGGGGAGCACGGGATGCTGGAGGTGGGACTGGGTTGTGGCCTGAAGACCTCTGAAAACTTGGTGCAGAGAATAGAAGACACAGATGGCAAACCAACAATAAACCCACATTTTAAAGAGTCCATAAGTGAGCTTTGGGTTTTGCAAGAGGCAAGACTTGGATACAGCTTTCACGCAGATGGAAACTTAGTTCTGGGAAAACCAGTGCAATGTCCTATTTAGTTATGCAAATGTAGGGATCCAGTAGCTGGGAGGGAAAAGTGCTCTGGGTGGTAAAGTGAATGAGTGTGTCTATGTTGGCGTCTGACACAGAACTCTACTACGCTTCTTTAGGAACAACTGGATTTGCTGAGAAAGGATTTGGCCTGTGCCAGGCTGATGCCCCACTGAAGCTTGTCTATGTGGAGCTCCATCCCAAGTGAGGGACCTGCTCTTGCAAAGGGTGTGTAGGAACCCTAGGTACAAGCAACACGGTCAGGGAAATTCTGTGTGGAGCTCTGCCTTAGAGGCTGCTCTGGTATCTCCAGGACAGACCTCCGTGGCCAGGACATTGGCATCCCCATGACGGGCATCATTAGCAAGGAGGCTCTCTAGTATCATTCACTAGGCTAGGTGCAGGGGTTCTTACCCTGAGTCTGTGGTCCCCCAAAGGGTCAGTGAATAGAATTTAGAGATTCTGTATTTAAATGAAAAATATTTTTTTATTAACTTCCAAATAAAATTTGGTACTTCCTTCAATAATGATGTAGGCAATAAACTGCAGTAGTATTAGCAGACCCTGTGATTTTTGTCACCAATGGAAGAAATCATAGGTACCTTCAGATGATTTTGCTGTTGTTACTGTTATTTTGAAATTTTTTAAATGTTAAATAGTTAGTGCTTCAAAATTACAGTAACTGTTAGACCTGCCATTAGAATCTGGCAGGATTAAATCAACCTCCTAGTTGGGGCCAGGTATTAGAAACACTTGTAAGTGGTTTACACTGCACCAGACTGAATCCTTGGCTTGGGACACCCTGAAGGTCATCAGCTATTGAACTGTTTGGGCAAAGGTACAAGTGCCTGCACAATATTTCCAGCCAATGCACCTACTACCTCAAACACAACTCATCTTGCCAGTGAGCACTAATATCTAACATTTACTGTGCTAACTAACAAGCCCTCTGGTATTACTAGAGATAAAGACAGTTGAAGTTTTTGAGGTACCCCTCTCTGGTTAGAGTCTTTTTTTTTGTTTTTTTTTTCTGCTGAGAGTTCAGCTTAGAGTCTTTCAGAAACTATTCATCTCTGAAGAGTATATCTCTTTTAGGAGACTCCAAATGCTAATTAACTGCTCCTATGGTGTAGATGAGATGTATATCGTATTAAGTATACTGATATTTTAAAGTACATGATAGCAATATAATACAAATTAAGGCTGACCTTAAAGTTTGGTAGGAATTGTAGGTTATACCTGACACCCCATGAATACGTTTGCTTCATTTGGGTAGCTAAACATCAAACTTGCCCATGAATTTACAGTTGCAACCACTTGGGAGATAGCATGAGGTATATGGGGTCACATGCAACGGAACCCCTTGGTCAAGGATAGACTGCCTCCAGGTCAGGCTTGGCAAACTCTATAATGCCAGGTCATTTGAAAAAGAGTGTCCTAAAAGCAGGAGACCACAGCTGCACCCCCTTGTCCTTCTTTGGAAAGAAGTGTGAAGTGTGGTATGTCACAGAAAGTCTGCCTTACCCTGCTCTTAGCTCTGTTTTGCAGGTGTCTTATTCCCAAGGGTACTAGATCTAGCTAATAATAGCCAGGGTATTGAATCCAAGACCAGGGGATGCTAATCTTCACCACAACCGGTTTCATTTTCAAATGTAAAGAGGCCCAATGCCTTTAGCACCTAGAGCTACAGGATTCAGTTTTTTTTTTTCCCTTTTGAAATTAAACTGCACTTTGGCTAGAAAGAAGTTATTTAAAACCTTAGCATGATTAATGCAGGAAGGGACTGCAAAGAGCATTTCATCCAACTTCCCCATTTAGCAGATGAGGAAACAAAGGCCAAGGGAGATAGCTTGATAGCTACATATCAAGATACTGACTAGTCTGAGAGGATCTTCCTTCAACACCAAGATCTAGTCCTATTGAGATGAGACAGAGGGAGGAGTGAAATTGAATCTTCAGAGCAAGCATGTGATCTATATACTAGCAATAACCACTCAGAAAATGCAATGGGAAAAAGATCTCATAGTAGCAGTACAGAAAGGTTTACCCTGCTCTTAGGTAGGTTTCTTTTTCACATCACCCACAAAAAATAAATTCTGGATGTGTTGAAGATCTAAATGTAAAAACAACAGCCCCCAAACAAAAAAACAACACACACACACAAACAAAAAAACACACAAATGATAAAAATGCTAGAGAAAAAGGTAGGAGAATATTCTTATGATTGTTGGGTATGATTGAATGACTATCCTAAGCAAGAGCCCAAATCCAGAATCATAAATGAAGACATCTGCAGATATGACTGAATGAAAGTTAAAAACCCCTGTAAGCAAAGGCAAATGAAAAGCAACTAATTAAGAGAAAATGTTTGCAACATACATAACAAGAAAAAGGTTAATAGTTATAATATACAAAAATTTCAACAAATACATAAAAAATACAAATAATTTGATAGAAAAGTGGACAAATATGTAAATTGGCCAATCACATAAGAAATACAAATTGTCATTGAGCATTCGAACAGACAGTTTTAGGGAAATTGTTAGGGGAAATAGATTTTAATTGTGGTTTTCAGACCACACTCAGTTTCAGAACCATTCAGGCAAGAGGATTAAATCATAGGCAAGGCATGTTCTTCAGGGAAATGGGCTTTCCAGAAAGTTGGAAAGGTGTAGGCAGAGCTATTGTTCAGGGAGACCCAGCCTTGATAAGTTTGTTTCAAGAACCAGGAGAGCCCAAGTCTGATAAACCTTCTCTTAGACAGAAATATGGCTTATGTGTATAAAGGTGACAAAACCCCAGAGTATTATAAAGTTAAGGCATAATAAGACTTGAATTTTTCCACATCTGGCTTGACTTCCCTTACAGGCATAGTAAGGGGACCAGGGAAAGCTGTGCTGAGACAGCCACCTTTGCTCCAGGTGGCTTCCCCACTGCTGATAACATTTTGTATCATGGGCTAATGAAATCCAGACATTAATTTTTTCCACATTGGGTGTGTGTGTTTTGTGTGTTCTCTTCCCATCAACTGACAACTACTGGAAATGCTTCAATGTTTATTCTGATTAATCTAACAAGTGCAAATTAAAATATGACACATCTATTTTTGTCTAACTGATCAGAAAACAATTTAAATATATATGATACCTACTATTGGCAAGAGGTGGGGAAAAGTACATTCCAACAAACTCTTGCCAAGGCTATTATTTTTAAAAATATGTTATTGTTGATTTCAGAGAGGGAGAAGGAGATGGAAACATCAATGATGATGAGAGAATCATTGATCGGTCCTGACTGGGAATCGAACCTCAAGGTTCATGGGTCAATGCTCAACCATTGAGCAACACCAGCCAGGTGATAAGGCTATTATTATTATTTTTTAAATATGTTTTTATTGATTTCAGAGAGGAAGGGAGAAAGGAGAGAGAGAAACATCAATGATGAGAGAGAATCATAGATTGGCTGCCTCCTGCATGCTGTCCCCTACTGGGGATCGAGCTTGCAACTAGGGTATGTGCCCTGACCAAGAATTGAACCCTGACCTCCTGGTTCATAGATGCTCAACCACTGAGCCATGCCAGTTAGAACAAGGCTATTATTAATCAAGTCACTTGGGGGGCCAATTTGGCAGTATCTCTTACATACCGAATGTGTGATTTCCTTTGACCTAGCAATTATAATTCAGAAATATGTGCACGTGCTAAAGGCACATTGGTAAAGATTTTATTGTAGTGTTATTTTATTGAAATTAAAAGACAATGTAAATGGCCATTAATAAAAAATGATTAAATAAACTAGAGAATATCCATGCAATCTTAGTTTATGTTCTTCCAGAAGCAGCTCTTGTTTCTAGGATTTAAGCGTATGTTTGGGAAGTATAAATAGGGAAATGGGGGAGTGATTCAGGGAAGGGCAGACAGACAATAAAGGGTGTGTTAGTAAGCCAGCTACCATGGTGAACACCTAGAGTTTAATCTTTCAAGGGAACTCTGAAGACAGTGCAAAGCACAGGCTAGAAGAGATGGGATATTTACACTCCAACAATGTTTAGTCATTGCTAGAGCCTGTCTCCCAGAGGGAGATTGATTCCCAGGTGCTTGCAGCCAACCATCCATGGGTAAATTGGTTTTGGTGGCTGGAGGGAGCTATCCAACCAAGATGGAGGTACTGGCTACTGGGGGTCAGGCTGTTATGTGTAGAAATGATAGGGTTTCTGAGGAGTTATGAGTAAAGCATTGACTGTCTGCTATTACAAATATGTGACTAGAACAGGTCCTCCATGATCAACATGTGTGACCAGATGAGAGAAGAAACCAACCTTTTCTTTAAAAAACAACAACAATAACTTTATTGAAGTATAATTGATATACAAGAGATCTCAAGTAAAGTAACATTTGATAAGTTTTGACATTTGTAAAGTAATAAAACTATCACTGCAATCAAGGTAATAAACTTACTGCACCACTAGCGTGGCTCATTGGTTGAGCGTTGACTTATGGACCAGGAGGTCACAGTTTGATTCCAGGTCAGGGCACATGCCCAGGTTGTGGGCTTGATCCCCAGTGTGGAGCTTGCAGGAAGCAGCCAATCCATGATTCTCTCTCATCATTGATGTTTCTATCTCTCTCCCTTTCCCTTTCTCTCTGAAATCAATAAAAATATATATTTTAAAAAAGGATAATGAAAATATCCATTATCCCCATGAATGTCCTCAGCCCCCTTGGGGATCCTTCCACCTTGCCCTCCCCCAGCTTTCTCTCCACCCCATGCTGCCATCTCTAGACAACCATTGATCTACTTTCTGTGACTATAACTTTAATTTTATACAATCCTATCTAATAAAGAGGGAATATGCAAATTGACCATCATGCCATAACATGATGGCTGCGCCCACAGCAGAGGCCGAGTTCCTGTAATGAGCCTTAACTAGCTATCAGCCGGGACCTGAGGCTGCATGTCGCTGGGCCGGAGCAGGGGACCTCAGGCCATGTCCCCCACCCCGGTGCCAGGCTGGGGGACTTCAGGCTGTGTCCCCCGCCCCGACGCCCGGCAGTGCTTGATGGGGGACCTCAGGCTGCAACCCCTACCCCAGGGCCAGACCTGGGAACCTGAGGCCATGCCCTACGCCCCGTGCTGGGCCGGGGAACCTGAGGCTGTGCCCCCCACCATGCGGGGCTTGACAGGGGACCTCAGGCTGTGCCCCCCACCATGTGGGGCTTGACGGGGGACCACAGGCCACGCCCCCCCACCCCGACGCTGGGCCAGGCGACCTGAGACCATGCCCCCACCTGGCGGGGCTTGATGGGGGTGGGGCCAGCCGGGTCTGGGTCTCGTGTGATTTCAAGGCGCATGTGGGTGGGTGAGGACTTGACTCTGCTTACCATGGCTCGCCCCAGACTCTGACAGGAGGAAGATTTTCATATACAGTTTACTAATTTTCTTTCACCTCTAACACTTCTATTATAGAGAAAGGGCAAATAGCAATATTAAAGTATTTCCTCTAATTAATTCCCTTTTAATGTGCACGAATTTTGTGCACCAGATCACTAGTATTATATAAATGAAAACATACACTATGAACTCTTTTAAGGTTTGGACAAAATTTAGCATACTTATCTTGAGATTTCATTCATGTTGCTGTATGTATCAGTGGTATTCTCAAGCAATTTTCCTTTATATTGATACACCACAGCTTATTTATCCCCTGATGATAGACATTGAGTTATTTCTATTTGGGGGCTATTATAAATAAAGCTGCATGATATTGATGCAAACGTTTTTGTAATGGACTTAGGTGTTCATTTCTTTTAGGTAAATACCTAGAAATGGAATATCTAGGGTATAAGATGGGTGTGTGAAACTAACCTTTTCTCGTGAGATTTCCAGCCTAGTTGTTCAGGACCAACAAGATCAGAAAACTCTTCAGTGTTTTAAGAACCATGGATCAAAGCCATTGACATTTCCTCTCAGTCATCCCCAAATCTTTCAAAGTGTTTGTTCACACCTGACGGGCAGGGTAGGAGAGGGGGCTTGAAAGCCATCCAGGGAGATTTGCAGCCCTCACTCTCACCGGCAGAACTTCCCCCTCTGAAGAGGGGATGAATTCAGTTATTTCAGGAACAGGGATTATAGATGTGACCCTGGCTCAGCTCTGATTAACTGCCTAGACTTCCCAACAATATCAAGAGGAAAGGAAAATCTAAGTTAAAGAAAAAGAAACCCCTCTAAATATATAGTTTATAAAGCTGCCAATTGCTTCATTAGCTTCTTTAGAGGTCCGTGGCCCATTTTCTTCCAGAAAGTGTCCCTGTGGGACAGCAGTGATATAGAATTTGGTGGGATGGGGATTTGGTTCTGGTCCCAGCTCGGCCACATATTAGCCAGGAGACCGTGGGCAAGTGAGTTATTCGGCAAACATTTACTAAGGGCTGTATCCTTGAGAAGTATAAAGATGAATTAGACAATTTCTTCTCCCAGGGAACACACAAAAAATTGAGAAGAAAAAGATGAATAAGTAAATATTTGTGTTACAGTATGATAAATGATAAAAGAAGGGTCCCATAAGGGGAGCCTGAAGAAGGGGTACATAGCTCAGCCTGGAGGGAGTGGTCTCCTAACCTCTCTGAGTTTCTGTCCCTCTCCCATGAAATGAGGAGGTTTTATGTATTTGTGAGGAAAGCTAATAGAGTATTGGGGTGCACCTTGCCTCCAAAATGGAGCCCCTTCAGTGACTGGCACCTGACTTTGTTAGAGAATGAAAGAGAAAGTTCAACCGTCCCTCATGAGGATGCTCGTGAGGAAAAGCTCCTGCTTCTCCCTACTCCTGCCTCAGTTTCCTCCACACACTGTATGTCCTTTCTTGGCTGGCCATATGATCCTTATGTACTTATTGTTTTTGTTTGTTAATCCTCACCTGGGGATATTTTTTCCATTGATTTTTAAAGAGAGTAGAAGGGAGGAAGGGAGGGGGCTAGAGAGATACATTGATTGATTGCCTCCCACATGCACCTCAACCAGGGCCAGGATCCAACCTGCAACCCTTGACTAGGAATCAAACTGGAAACCCTTGGGTGCGAGGGCCGATGCTCCAACCACCGAGCGACACCAGCCAGGGCCTGATGTACTTTCTGTGTAAATGTGCTAAATTGAGAGATATGTGATTCTCTGGATTGGCAGAAGCTGGAGCTGCTGAACAAAAGGAGTCAAAACTGAACTGGGGTGAGAGAGACAAAGAACCTGGAGGACTGAAGAGAGCAGAAGGGAGGGAAGCGGAAAGGGTGGAGGCACATTAGACCAGTTCTCACGGGAATCCCAGGAGCTGGACCTGTGCCCTGACAGGAACTAAAGACATACCTTGAAGGCTCTAGAAGTTCAGAACTGCTTGACTCTGCGTGAGGATGAAAAAAGCCAGTAGAACTGTCTCTTTTTAGCAGCCAGATTTAGTGTAGCAAAAGCTCTGTCTTCTCAGGGGGTAAAAGCAAGATGATATTAGGAAGTGAACACAGACTTCTGACATGATTGGGGACATGATACCACTGAATGCGAAAGCTTCTGCTTTTCTTCAACAGCAGATCTAAAACTCTGCATTTCTCACTCATTGATGCGTCTGTCGTGCATTCATTTCGTGCTGACACTGAGGGGGATACGAAGCCATACAAGACTGAGCTCCTGCCTTCAGTTTTATTCTAGTAAACACGTATTGAGCATCCTCTATGTGGCAGGCACTGGACTCCATCCTAGAACTTGAAAAGAAACAGAGCACAATTTCTTACCTCAAGGAGCTTATGGTCTAGTTGATTTGCTAATAAAATGCCCTCCTTCCACTTAGAATATTCTAAACACTGACTTGAACAGATATTATATATTTTTCTTTCCTGTGATTCTGTCATTCCTCTGGGCTTTGTTGGGAGAATAAATCCTGTGGATTTATTTTAGAAGCTTGACAGTTCAGCTGTAAGCTCATAGTTATTTGTGACTGAGAGAGAGAGAGAAAAATGTTCTGTTTCCCTATCTCTCCCCTACAGGTTTAACAATGTACCTGGCTGGATCAGGAATATCCGCTTTGTTCTCCAAATGAGGTATTGCACATACGGAGTCATTTTTCTGGCTTTCTAAAAATCTCAGTTCAAACCTCCAATTTCCCACCTTTTCCTTCCACCTGCTTTGCTTAATAATTAAGCTACTTAATAAATACTTTTGATGAAGAGGAGAGGAGGAAGATGATTATTAGGGTTTGCCAGTCCCCGGGGAATGCAGCAGCTTCCTCCTTGAATCATCTATTCTGGTTGTGCCCCAGGCATCTTGCTGAGTGAAAAGGCTGCAGGCTTTTCCTGCTTCAGGGCCCAGATCTGAGTGATCTTGAGTCATTCTGTCCCCAAGGGGCAAGGTTTGGTTCCGGTCTCTTAGCCTCCTTGTTGTTCCTGCTAACTTACCCTTCATTTCACTTCCTTGGAACTTTGATGAACAGCCACTGCTTTTCAGGTACATCCTGGGTTTGGAAGATAGAGAGCAGGTTAGACTGGGTATAGATAAGGAAAAATGTCCAGGCCAGCTTGTGACAATGCAGAAGAGGCAGGAGACTTCACTGGAGGAGCAGGTTTTAGAAGGTGGGCATTCAAGATGAGGGCTTCAGGAAAAGAGGTGATGAATAGCTACTCATAGACAGGAGAGAGGAGAGAGAGGAGCAAGAGGAGAGAGGAGCAAGAGGAGAGGGGAGAGATGGAGATAGAGATAGAGAGGATTTCATACTGAGAGGCCACATAGCTTAGGGAGAAGATGTGGGTTCAGATTCCTACTATGTTAGGCAAGTAACATAGCCTTCTCTAGCTTCAGTTTCCTCGCCTACAAAATGGAGCTAATAATACCTATCTTGCATAGTCATTGTGAGAACGGTAATACAATACATATGTCAAGTTATTTGCATTTAGTCGGCACTCTGGAAATGAGAGCTCTAGTTAATATTGAGTACCTTTTGTGTACTAGTACTTAGCTAGGTTTGGGGATATATGTAGAAAGTGTGGTGTAGCAAGTAGATTGACCAATGAATGATCCCAGGGGTTTTCTCTGGGGCTGCCTGGCAATGGCCTAGCTGCCTCTTTCTCCAACAGGAGCGGCTGGCTGTACTAACTTCAGCTTCTTAGGGGACTAAGAGACCTTAAGGCCTCTTGCTTTTCAAGCACTTCCCTAAACAGTGGGTCCCTAAGCTCATACTCCTTTGTATCTGAACCCCAAAATATTTATCGCTCCACCCCAGCAGAGCCCCTCCAAAGCTAATCTATAAAAAGAAAGAGCAACGTGGGATTCCTCCTCAGGAGCGCTGCCGTGTGGATCCTCCTGCCTCACCCCAACCTGACCCCGCCTCTCTGCTGGATCTGGGGAGAACAGGAACCTGCATACCTGCCCCTTTCTTGAGTTTCACTTGCACCAGTGATGCTATGTGTATGGAGTCATTTGTCAGAGCAGAAAGGCAGCCTCTTCTTAGGAAACAACAACTCTAATGCTGCGTGATACTGTGATAGAGTTACTTCACATGGTCCTATTGGGGCACAGGAGAGACATCTAATTGCCTTTTCAAGAAGGAGCTACTTGAGCCCGGCCAGTGTGGCTCAGTGGTTAAACATTGACCTATGAACCAGGAGATCACGGTTCGATTCCCAGTCAGAGCACATGACTGGGTTGCAGGCTTAATCCCCAGTAGGGGGTGCGCAGGAGGCAGCCGATCAATGATTCTCTCTCATCATTGATGTTTCTATCTATCTTTCCCTTTCTCTTCCTCTCTGAAATCAATAAGAAAGTATATTTTTTAAAAAAGGAATAGCATATGCATCATTTCTATAGAGCATCATTTGAGATGTGTATATGAAATAATCCTGTGATATAGTATTATTGGTCACATCTAAGAGAGAGGAAAACTAGCCCAGAGAGCTTAAGACTATGTGCATGGACACAAGTAACTAACAATACTGAGGTTCAAACCCAGAAGCACTTGATTCAAGTTCCTTATTCTTCCCACTACACTTGATTACCCCTGCCCCCCCAAAGCTGGCACAGGACTTGCCATCGTTTTCTATTTTAGCCCTAACATTTGTGAGCTGTATGCTTAGTTGGTCAGAGTGAGAGTATGTACAGCCTTATACGTTTGATCTTCTGACTCAAATGTGGATTGAACCACCCATGGATGAATCTGAGTTGCTCTCAGGAACAGAAGATGTTCTTCTCCAACAATACAGCTGTCATGCTAGCCCTGCGCAGCACAGGGTTTATATAGGCCACGTGGACAAACTGCTGGAGTGGGGTCCTTCCCTCCCTATTTAGTCCTTCTTCCTTCTCAGGCATGTCTTCTAAATACAGCACAACTCAGACCTTTAACAACACAATAACTACCTCTCTTTCCTTAGTGAGGGTGAGAAAAAGAAATGCTAACACCAATGAGCTTTTCTCATTCCCCCAACCCCCAGATTATCTATCTATCTATCTATCTATCTATCTATCTATCTATTATCTATCATCTATCTATTTTTATTGAGGTAAAGTTGACATATAACATATTTGTTTCAGGTGTACAACATATTGATTTGATATTTATAATGATTTGATCACAATAAGCTTCTTTCTTAAATGTACCTTATTATAATGTTT
Source organism: Eptesicus fuscus (assembly GCF_027574615.1). Classification (NCBI taxonomy): domain Eukaryota; kingdom Metazoa; phylum Chordata; class Mammalia; order Chiroptera; family Vespertilionidae; genus Eptesicus; species Eptesicus fuscus. The sequence goes on along the minus strand of NC_072477.1, from coordinate 29,412,397 downwards.
TAATTATAAAATATTATGAAACATTACCTGACCAGTGTGGCTCAGTGGTTGAGCAATGGCCCATGAACCAGAAGGTCATGGTTCGACTCCCAGTCAGGGCACATGCCTGGGTTGCAGGCTCATTCTCCAGTAGGGGACATGTAGGAGGCAGCCAATCAATGATTCTCTGTCATCCTTGATGTTCCTATCTCTCTCTCTCCCTCTCCCTTCCTCTCTCAGAAATTAATAAAAATATATTTTAAAATAAAATATTATGTAAAATTAATATATAAATATATAAAAAACAAATAACAAAAATAATTTTTATTATAAAATTGTATACATATGTATATAAACATTTGAATGAATGTACACATACTTACATCTGTATACAGGGTGGGGAAAAGTAGGTTTACAGCTGTTCATTTGGAAAGTAATACAATAATTGATAAATACTACAAGAATAAATTCTGTTTCATGCACTCAAAACTGAAACCTACTTTTGTCCCACCCTGTATTTGTGTATGTGAGTGTAGCTAGATTCGCAAAAAAAACTATCCACCTTTATACATATATAGCCATACCTATATTCCTTTTGCACAAGTGGGTTCACACTGTACAAACTATCCTACAATTTGCTTTTTTTTTTTCCAGCTATATAATAAACAGATAGTCTTTGTTAAGATCATACTGATGGGCTTCCCTCACCGAGACAAGTTCTGGAGAACGTCAGTACTTCTGCTATTTCCTGATGGCTCACGATAGTCGCACGTCTTGATAAGGCTGATGTCAACTAGAGCAAATAAGAGCATGTATCTGAGCATGCTTTACAGACTGTTAGGATGCTGTGGTAATGTTAATCATCACAGTATCATATGTAGTGGTGAGGACAACATTTATACAGGAGTGGATTGCAGGCTTCTCATAAAGTGCAATAGCAAGGGAGGAGTGTTTACACTTTAGACGGGGGAAGAGGAGACTCTGAGGTTGGGTACATAGTTGATCATGCCCGCTCTCAAGTGTCCCCTGGGAAGGAGCCTTTGAAGCCTCACTGTGCCTTGCCTCTGTCCCCCAAATCACCCAGTTGGTTAACTGAGGAGGTTTCCTAACCACATCTGTTTCATCAAAGCACAATGGGAACAAGGATTCCTTCCAGCTTCCTCTGGGAGCCCAGAAGCTGAGAGAGCGCTCGCCGCCACATAGGAGGGTTGGCTTGGTCGAGAACGTGAGAGTAAATATAGCATCTTCTTAGCTCTAGAAAATACCCCTCAAAATACTCCAGATCTTTTTGGGGTTGAATTTAACATTTTACTTGTTGCTGTTTCCAGTTGACAGCTTAAAAAAACACACCACAAAAACACAAATTGGTGGTTCGTTGGTTGTTGTTGTTTTTTTTTAATCCAATGACATGCCTGACTTAGAACTATTCAACCATTTTTCAGCTCCCAATACTGTGTGTCTATATATAAACAGGCATATTTATTATTTAATTTTGTTTATATTTCCCCAGATGGAAGTCCATTAATTTCCCAATATATTTTACAGAATGACTTGTCTGTAGCCGGCATTGGGAGGATATATTAATCCTTAATCCTGAAATACGTAAGTTAGAAAATAATGGGAAATAGAAGAGATAGAAGGACCGAAATGAGTCATTTATCTCAGATATTCACCTTAAACTACTTCAGAAATGCCAACAGTGAATTAAAACCAGAATTCTAGAGGAATGACCTAAATCACACTTCACCAGGGAGACTCTACAGTTCCTTAGCAAAAATTGCACTTCATGTCTAGAACGGAGGAGCTTAATGATTGCTTGGGTCAAGTAGCATGAATTTAGCTCCAAATGGTCTGTGGATAAAGAATCAATATTGTCTCTCTATGAGTAGAAACCTCTTTAGAAGATGAGAAAGGGAAGCCACAATCAAGTGTACTATATTAGTGTACAAAGGATAGCTGGATTGAAAAGGAGAAAGATCTGTTCTTGCCCACTGACTCGGAAACCAGATCTGCTTCTCTGCTTCTTCTGCGGCGCTCTTCTGCTTTCATTTTCCCTGGGCACAAACGGAGTGACCCTACGGAGCCCCATCAACCGACTTTTCTACAAAGTGATCTGAAGGCTGGGGATCCCAGTGTGCAATGGATGGTAAAGACTAGGGTTGTGACTGGGGCAAGAATCAGGGAAAAGATACGACTCAGGTTAAGGAACAGAAAACTCTTCGTTTAAAGTTAATAAAAATTCATATTTAACTAGCTACTGCAGGGAAGCAACTGATCTTACACTATATCTGTTATAATATTGTTGTTGGTAATGTTAATTACTTCCTTGGATGCCAGGAAGAAGTGGCTTTCAACTGCATGCATTTATTGTCCAAGGTGTAAATTTGGCCTTGGAATTAATAGATAACAAAGACCTAGGGAGCTTAGGGAGGTTATTTACTTTGTGCATAAATGAAGAGGATTTGAGTGAATAAAGATTTTGAGAGAGAGAGAGACTCTAACCTTAACCCTGGCGGATAACTCTGAGCTGATTGCTTAGGTGAGCCTTCTGTGCGTAGCATTGTTGGTTAAGGTGGTCTCATAGCCAGAATTGGCCCTCAGCCTTGCATCTGTAGGACCCTCATTTTATCAGTTCACCTGACAGTGTGCAGGCTCTAGTAGCATTGACAGAAAAATATACAGTGCACCCAATGAAATTTGAATTTTAGATGAGCAATGAATAATTTTTTATTATAAATATGTCTTCTGCAATATTTGTATTTGGTAAATCTGGCAGCTCTATATAGGAAGCTTCCATTAATTAACTCACCAGTGGCTTATTTATAAGTCAGAATGCCAATGTGTGAGTATACAGGGCAGGGCTCACCTTCCCATGTATCAGAGCCCTTCAGCCTACTATCTGCACTGCTCTCTTTAGGAATTTAGAAAACCAAGTTTGTTCATGTTTGGTGATGGTTGAATGCCAAATTGTACAAAAGCAACTGCATAGAACATGGAAACGCTGGATGTTTGACTCAGGGATGCCTCCCAGAACCTGGAGTGTCTCTCTCCCCCAGACAATGCTGCAATAATGCTGAGCTTCAACTCTCCTTTTCTTCAATATTTATTTTTTTCAATTTTTAAAATAAGTCATTAAAAACTTATTTCTCATCATAGACACTGGGCCATTTCCAAAGATATCTGCTGATTAAATCCATTTTATATTGATTGTTGTGCTACTTTTTAGGGAGTCATACTAGATGTCTTGCTGTGTTTTAGGAAACTTGATAGCCTTAATTAGTAGATATTAATTTTACAAGATAGTTTCAGATGTGTACATCTGTACCTTTGATTTTCTAAAGCAGAACATAATTTTTATCCCAGACTCCCATTTTGTGTGATGCAGAAAAATTAATCTAGTAACTACCAAGGAGATTAATTCACACCCACACACTCTCCCTTGCTCTCCTGCAGATGCAATATCAGTGGTAGGAGAGTGAGGGGTGGGGGGGCACATAATAACAGGTATCTGAATTGGTAGCTTCTGAGATGAATAACTGCCCCATCTTGTCTTTGATTATGGGATCCCTCCCCACTGGTCCAGCGTTATCCTCTAAGGTAGCTGCATTCCTATCTGGTTTGCTTAGCTCATGCCAGCAGGTATGTTTGTTCCTGCGTGGCGTGACTCCTTCGGGCTGTTGGCTGTCACTCTCAGCTAACTTCTGAGACCTTCTCAGAGCTTGAGGAGGTCCACCTACTCTCCCACGCCTCTTTGGGGCCACAGAAAACAAAGTTGTCATTGAGTTCTCTTCCCTATCATCTGTACAACCATCTCTTCTCTGTTGACCCCATATTACTGTGGGGTTAGCCGCCCTCCCTAGATAGCAAGTAGACACAAGCCTCCCCTTTCTCAGTTGCCTCAAGGCTTATCTGGCATTCTACCTCCAACCACAGTTCCCTGTCTTCCAGGGGGATTCATCCTGGAAAGATAACAGGAGGCTGAGGCTTCTCTTAGAAACCACACATCCCTACGATCTAGGTAACCCTACCATAGTACATGAGGTCTGGTTATCTTAGATGGAGCAAGGGGAAGGAGTTCTTTTAGGCTAATCTTATTTGTCTGCTGGTTAAGCCCAAGTATTTTCTGAATGCACAGAAATTCTTTTCTCCAAAAGAGAGGATAGGTAACTTGTTCAAAGATTCCAGTTATAAGTGGTAGAGAAAGAATTAAACCTACAATAATCTAATTCCAAAGTCTTAATTTTATATATTTGTTTACTTATTTATCCCAAGACTTCATTTAAAACCCTAACAGTAGTCTCATTACCTGGGTGAACAGCTGATTCTCCAGGGATTTTGTTAAAAGTAATTTTGATAAAGACCCACTCAAGGAGATCCTGATCCATTTGGCCTGTGATGGGGCCTGGTTGTCTGTGTTTTGAACAGCCTCTGTAGGTAATTCAGAGGCACACAAAAGTTTGAGAGCTAGTTCTAGAACTTGTTAACTGTGTGATTTGGGACAAATTAGTTCACCTCCCGGTGCCTCAGTTTCCTTGGTTGTTAAATGGGGATGATGACAGTACCCATACCATTGAGTTGTGGGAATTAAATGAGTTTAAAATGGAAGCACCAGGAAGACTATATAGCACATAATAAGTGCTCGATAAGCATTACAGATGATTATTATTTGCTGCCTCTCAGCAGCAACTTACTTACAAAACGTGTTTTAGGAGCACTGTTTCCTGTGCAGATTACATAAAAGGATATTTGTATGCATTTACATATATTTTTAATAGTCTGTGTCTCAGAGAGACTTTTTTTAAGCTCTTTCCCCCAAATCTAGGTGGATGCCTAATTTGGATCCCACGGTCTCCTATGGTCCTAACCACCTCGAGGCTATGTTATTGATCAGGTAAACTGAAATTAAGCTGGGGATATAATGATGATGGCAGGTAAAAGAGAAGTAGATCAATGGTTCTCAATATTGATTGTGTCTTGGAAATATCTAGAGAGCTTTAAACAATGCCTAAGTCACAGCCTTTACCATTAATATAAGAATCTTTGGGAACCAGTTCCAGCCATCAGTATATTTTAATCTCTAGATGCTTCCAGTGTCTGGCCATTGGGTCTTACCCGAGCTCCAGTGAGCAGAAACTCCAGAGGTAGGACCTTAAAATCTGTGTTGTTGTTTTTGTAAATGTATTTTTATTTATTTCAGAGAAGAAAGGAGAGGGAGAGAGAGAGATAGAAACATCTATGATGAGAGAGAATCATTGATAGGCTGCTTCCTGCATGCTCCACACTGGGGATTGAGCCTGCAACCCAGGCATATGCCCTAAACGGGGAATCGAACCGTGACCTACTGGTTCATAGGTCGACATCCAACCTTACTAAGCCACTCCGGCAGGGCCAGAAATTTGTGTTTTAGCAAGCCGTCTACAAATGTCAGGACCTTTGGTGTGAACCATTCTATATCCTGCCCATGTCCAGGCCTCTCTTTTTGCTTCTCTGCTGAGTAGGGTGTGACCTAGAGAGAAGGTATGTTAATTCTTAGTTCCCTTAAGTAGAAGCAGATCAGTACTACAAATCAAATCAGCATTTATTCTAGCCAGACCTGCCCTAGACTGGGAGAATGAGGGTCCTTCAGCCTAAAGGCCTGCTTCTCAAGATGACTCAATTTAGAGAGGCCCCACGCTCTCAGAATGGAGACCCTGTCACTATTTGCCTAAAATACCCTTTCTCTCTAGTCCCAACTCTGCCTGCTCTGGAAGATTCACAGAGGCCAATAATGTGTAAACAAGTTCCAAACCAACCCATTTGCTTTTCATTTCCTGCTTTGTGCTAAAATGAGACTTTTAAGGTTGCTTAAAATACATCCCTCTCCTCCTGCCCCACCCCTGGGGCATTTGCTCTGTGTCCTCAGGCCACCTCAGTTTCTGCCCCCTCCTCCACCTGGGTCCTTTCTGCACAGATCTTGGCTTCCAACAATGCTCGCAGTTATTCCTGGCATTTGCTTCTTTGGCTTAGTGCACATCCAATGATATCTTTTTCTTCTTCTGTTTAAAACACTGTCTTCAGTCTCTTCATTCGTCCTTTTCTCCTCTGGCAATTGTACTGCTATCGACATTTGAAAGTGGCCGGATTCCCTGGAGTTTAGTAAATGGTCTTGCTGCTAGAATTAGCATGAGAGAACTGTGGGCAGGAGCAAGAGCTAACAGGGTCTGTCTCCTGGGGCTCAGATGCCCCTCTTGGGACCTCCACAGTGCACTTGGGAGGTTGGAGTGTGCTGGGGCTGGGGAGATGGCACCTGGTGAGACCTAAATTTGAGCAATGACTTCATATGATAATAAACCACGGCCGCTGTGCTCTGCTTCTGTTTAGCATCTGTTATGTAGAGACCTTTGCCACCAATTAATGAGAGAAGCCCTATTTAGTTTCAAAGAACTGCTAGGTTGTAAACAAACTTGGAAAGACCAGTTCCTGGTGAAATTGGAGGGTGGCGGGGGGGGGGGGGGGGTAAGGAGGAGAAAAGGAAAAATGTCTCTGTATTCTCCTTTCAATATCAGAGAGATGCTGACTTTTCTTCCTTAAGCAGTTAATTTGAACCCTCTTCTAGGGCACAATCCCAGACCCCACACGCTCTCCTAAATGTGCTACCCTGTCCCATACGGTATCTTCTCAGGGTCCTGCCAACTACAGGTTAGGTAAAATAACAGCTGTTATCGCCCTAATGTACCTTCCTTCCAAATCTGTCAACAACATAAACTGAGGGCCTCTTTGTGCTCAGCTCTGGCCCTTAAGAAGCTTATGTTCCCATTAAAGAGACAGGATGTGTGCACAAGCAAAGAAAACAGCTTGAGACCTTGGCAAGTGAACCAAAAAGATAACAAAGGTTAAAGGAGTACACAATTATTCAAAAAATATATATTGAGCAATACATGTTATGTATTGTTGTAAGTACTGAGGCTAAACCAGTGAATAAAACATGGATCTTAGGTTCTAATGAGACATGACAGAGCATAAGTGAATAAATACATCGTACATCAACTTGTGACAAGTGCTTTGAAGGAAAATGAAGCGGAATAAGGTGATTTTTTTCAGATAGGAGGTCAGAGAAGACGTCGGTTAAGGAACATTTGAGTCAAAACCTGGAGAAGGAGAGAGAGCAAGCCATCTGGATATCTGGAAGAATTTTCCAAGCAAACTGAACAGCAAGTGCAAAGGCCTTGAGGAGGGAGCGTGCTTGGTGTGGTCTAAGAAGGACAAGTAGGCCAGTGAGCAAGAGGGTGTGGGTACAAATAAGGTTAGAGAAGTGACAGGGGTAGATCACAGAGCACCCTGCAGGCTGTGATACGGACTTCGGATTTTCTTCTGAAGCCATTGGAGGGTATTGAGCAGAGCAGAGAACAGATCTGACTTACATATTGGCAGGATCACTCCATGTGAGGACAGACTCTAGTGCTTGAAGAGGAGAAGCCTGAGGCCAGTGGGGAGGCTGTGGCAATAACCCAGGGGAGAAGTGATGGTGGCTTGGACCAGAGTGATAGGACCAAGCGTGGTAAGATGAAGTTGGATTCTGAAGATAAACAAGATAGCTAAGGCACAAGATTATGAATAAAGAGAGAAATTAGGAATGGCTCCAATGTTTTTGGCCTGAACTCGAGGTGGTATGCTCAGAGGAGGGAGTGGCTACTTCTGGTTAAGGTAATCAGAGAAGGATTAATGAAAGACCCAACATTTGAGCTGCACTTTGAAAAACTAGTAGGATTTGTGGCTTGTGAAAACTCTCCGTGGTTTATTCTGAGACCATTTTGTCTTCCCGGACTCCCCACAACCCCCTATCTCAATCCTACTCCTTTGTTTAGTTTTAGCAACCTCTAATCCAGGGGACCAGGAACTCACCCAGCACAAAGGAGGTGCATCTTGATTCTTTAGGCCAATCATGGAAAGTCCTTGCTCTTGCCAGTAATTGGTTTAGAAATGGGCTGGTTTAGGAATGGGCATGTGCTACAATTCTGGACAATGAAGCTTAAAAGGGTACTCTGCAGAAGGGACTTCTGGGAAATTCTCTGTGATGCTCTTGTCTTGAGATGTCCTGTAAGGACATAGTGCTTGAGCTGCAGTGGCTATCTTGCAACATTGAGGAGGAAAGCCATTGTGCGGAAGGTGGTAGAGGGGAAGTTTGGAAAAGCCACTGAGTTACCCAACCCTGGAACTGTGACACTTCTGGGCTTCTTATTATGTGAGATTAAAAAAAAAATCCATATTATCAAATATTTTTGAGTAGGGTGGTATTTGAAACAGGAAAGTACATAATTTTAGAAAAGCAATAAAGACTTCAGAAGGGAAGACACAGCAAAAGCAGATGCTTTGAGGCAAGACTTTCTTTGAGACAAGAACATTCAAAGCATATTTGGGGAACAGTAGGTGGAATAATTTGGCATTTGTTTATAGACTTGTTTAATAAACACTTGTGGAGCCTCTACTGTGCACAGGCCCTGTTGTAAGATCTGGGATGCTGTGGGGACCAGGTGACAGGATTTCTCTTCTCTGGAGTTTATTTCCCTGTGGAGGAAGGCAGTTGGTCATGAAGGAAACACAACAAGAATCATTTCAGGAAGCTATGAATGTAATGAGGAGATAAACTACATGATATGATAGAAAGTGATAAGAGGGGCTGCTAGGTTGGGAATGGAGCATACAGGGGACTTAAAGAAGGAGAGAAGATGGCCAGGCTGAGAACGTGAAATGAGGCTGGTGTGGCTAGAGCCTAGGGGGAGAGAGAGAGGAGAAAGGAGGCCAGAGAGAGAAGTGAAGCCAGGTCCTGTGGGCTTTGGGACCAGTGCAGGCATGTGGATTTTATTCTAAGTCATAAAGGAAGTCATTGGAGAATGTTAAGCAGGGTTGTGATATGACTTGTTAACATTTGTAGATGTGTCTGATGGCATCATGGATGGACCCAGGTGGAGGGATGTGGGCTCAGAGGGATATAAGTCTGGGGAAGCAGTAACTTCCTTTCATTTCAACAGCCTAACCCAACATTGTGGCTCATTTGAGCATTTCAGGCATGGAAGCAAGGGCATTGGGACAATAATTATGGCAGAGGCCCTTTCCTCTTCTGAGCCTTCTACTTAACCTTCCTCTTCCTTTTTCTAGGGGGGGGGGGGGGGGGAAGTCAGCTTTGCCACAACACTAGATACAAAGAATGGTGCTAATTAGAAATAAAGGTGATTTCCCAAGATATTGGTCACATAAGGTTCAGGAAATTCTAAGACAGCACTGTCCAAAGGAAATAGAATGTGAGCCACATAGGTAGTTTAAAATTTTCTAGTGGCCACATTAAAAAAATAAAGGAAGTAGATAGATGAAATTAATTTTGATAGTATATTTTATTGAAGTGAATATATCCAAAATGTTATCATTTGGACATATAATCAATATAAAAGTTATTAATGATCTATTTTTCTCTTTTTTCCACAATCAGTCTTTGACATTTGGTGTGTATCTCACACTTATAGAACATCTCAGTTTGGCTAGCCACGTGTAGTTAGTAGCTACTGTACTGGATAGCAGAAACATGGGAACATGATCTTGGAAGACCTGAGATGGGGAGGCTGGGTCAGGATGGGAGCCTGGACTTCGGCAATAGCTTCATGCTTCTACTGCTCTGCTCTGGATTCATTCACTGAGAGGAATGTATTAGGTCAAAAGGCATGAACACTTTTAGGGCTTGAATTAATTTTTAAATAGATGACACTGACTTATTGTACCCATAATGAATACAGGTGCCAATATCAGTGGCTTCAGATTTGGGAATTTGCATTTTAATTTGGAGAAGGTTAATTTAGTAAAGTTAATTTAATTTAGTGGAAAAAAAATACCATACTTCTTTTCACCTGCTTCTCTTTGATATCCTGTAAGATTGAATATTGTTTCGTGAATTTACTAATATTTGTTATTTTATGAATGAGGAACCTGCAACCCATGTACCTACCCATGACCAGAATCTAACCTGGACCCTTTGATCTGCAGACCAATGCTCTATCACTGAACCAAAAAAAGCCAGGACTAAAATTTCTTTTAAAAAGTTTTAATGTTGTCAACTATTTCAATCTTTTCTTTATGGTAATACTATTGCTTTTCTTAGCGATAGTATAGGGTCACCACTAGTGTTTTGATAAGTACTAAATTCTATTTTCTTTGGAAGTCATAGATTTAAGTGTATTTCTGTCTTTAAATCAAATGGAATTTATTCTGATATATACTGTAAAATGTGGGTCTAAATTATTCTATTCCTCCCAAATTGTTGATCAGTTATCTCCATCATTTATTGAAAAAAATCTTTATTGCCCGCCCTGCATGTCTCGGTGGTTGAGTGTCAACCTATGAACCAGTAGGTCATGGTTCAATTGCTGCTCAGGGCACATGCCCAAGTTGTAGGCTCAATCCCCAGTGGGGGCTGTGCTGGAGGTAGCCAACTGATGATTCTTCCTCATCATTGATGTTTATATATATATACTAAAGGCCCAGTGCACAAATTTGTGCATGGGTGGGGTCCAGCCAGCCCAGCCCCAATAGGGGCGGATTGAGGTTGGGCCTGTCGGGAGGAGGAGACAGCAGGAGGTTGGCCAGCTGGCCCGCCCTGGGGCTGATTGGGGCTGGGCAGGCTGGAGAGAGGGGATGTGGGCAATTGGCCGGCGGGCCCCACCCCCGAATGGTGTGTCGGGGGGCTGTGGGTGGTGGGCCAGCCAGCCCCACCCCCGATTGGTGTGGGGGGGCTGATCAGGGGCCTAGCTGGCTGGGGGGAGGGGCTGCAGGGCAGTTGGGGTGGTGGGGGCTGATTGGGGGTGGGGCCAGCCATGGGAAGAGGCTGTGGGTGGTGGGCCGGCTGGCCCCACCCCTATTGGGGTGAGGGGTGCGATCTGGGGGGGGGGGGCTGACTTGGGGAGGGTTGGCCGGCCATCTAGCCCTCGATCGGGGTGGGAGAATTGATCAGGGTGGGGCTGGCTGGGGGGAGGTTGGCCGGCTGGTTCGCTGGCTGCAGTGGGCGTCATAGCAACCGGTCATTCTGGTCGTTACAGTGTTCCAGTTGCTGGCTTTTTATGTATATAGATATCTCTCTCCCTTCCTCTCTGAAATCAATAAAAATATATTTTAAAACCTTTATCTCATTGTATTGTGATATCTTCATCACATAGTAAAAATTTCATGAAAATTAGTATATATTTCTGATCTTTCTACTATATTCCAGAAATCTGTTATTCTTACACCAAGACTTCACTATCTTATTTTTGTTATTTTATAGGTATTTACTTTTTAAAAAAATATATTTTTTTTATTGATTTCAGAGAGGAAGGGAGAGGGAGAGAGAGATAGAAACATCAATGATGAGAGAGAATCATTGATTAGTTGCCTCCTGCACATCACACACGGGCACATGCCCTAGACCAGAATCAAACCCGGAACGCTTCAGTCTGTAGGCTGACACTCTATCCACTGAGCCAAACTGGCTAGGGCTATAGATACTTACTTTAAAAAAAAAAAAATTTATTGATTTTTTATAGAGAGGAAGTGAGAGAGACAGAGAGTTAAAAACATCGATGAGAGAGAAACATTGATCAGCTGCCTCCTGCACACCCCCTACTGGGGATGTGCCCGCAACCAAGGTACATGCCCTTGTCTGGAATCGAGCCTGGGACCCTTCAGTCCGCAGGCCGACGCTCTATCCACTGAGCCAAACTGGTTTCGGCTAGATAATTACTTTTAATAAATCTTGTCCACTCCACTCTCCTTATTATTCTTTCTTTACTCCCATCCCTCAATAGATTTTCTTTCTTACCTCTTTAGAATTTTTCTGCCTCTCCTTCCTTTTGTTATATGTTTAAAACCCTTCTGAGTTTGCTGTTATTGCTTTTTTAAAAATCAAGATTCTGTTAAATCTGTAACTTAAATAATAGGAAATAGATGTTTATGTAATATTTAGGCTTCTCATTCAGGAACCTCTTATTTTTTCATTCATTTACATCTCTCAGACACCATGGAAAGTTTTGTGGTTTCCTTTATTAATATATATATATATATATATATATATATATATATATATATATATATTTGCATGCATAGTACCTTAGGTTGGGTTCCATAGAAATAGGCTCTGAGGTGGACCGTTGTCCGCAGAAGTGTTTATAGAAGACACTTCTGGCTTGCAATGCAGTTGCAACTGGGGCTTTAGCTGATGGGGTGTGTGGGCAGGGAGATAATGGGGACAGGGAGAGATGCACTGGAGCAGAATGGGACATCAAGGTTTAGTAACTTACAAATCAAATACCATCTTTGAGTGGACCAGAATGCTCAAGTCAGCCTAACCTTAGATTAGATTGATCTCAAGGGCAGCCAGATCATCAGGAGATGCTTAGGAAGTGTGGAATCAGACTAAAAAATGAGCTGGTCTCAAGTGTCTCTCAGCTAAAGCAGGGCACAGCCCTGGAAGTGTAGATGGGAGCTTGCTTAGCTGTGTTTAGGGGGCACTGGTGCATGTGCCTGGCTGACTCATTCCCTTGTATGTACTGGATCCTTTTCCAGCTAGGGAGCAAGTTTTGTTTACTGTTGTATCCTTCTCTTGCCTCCCTGAAATTGCTCCTAGAGCACCATGGACAGGAAGACTGGCCCTTCTCAGCCTCTTCAGTCACCAAGTCACAATCTCTAGATTTACCTCCATGTATAACTAATCACATTTGTGATGTGGGGGTCTTATTAATTTATTTTTGAGATTAGCTTTATTTTCAGTTTCTTGGGAGACATCTTATTGTGATCTGCAAGGACTGACAACAGCTTCTACAAAATTACTTAATATGATGTACAACATTAGGTACTCTTTAATATGCTAAGAAGACTCTATCTCTATTAACATTTAAAAATAAATATTATTATATACTTTTTTGCATTTATAGAAATAAAACTTTTCTAGTTTAATATCTAGTGATATTCTTCAATTAAGGTATTCTTTTATTATTTGGGTTAACCTCTCCTTTTATTAATGAATCACTTTGAATAGCTAATATGTGTAATGGCATAAAATTCAGAAGGTTCAAAGAGGAATATAGTGAAAATCAGTCTCCCTTCCTCCTCTGACTTCCTTCCACCTAATTCCCCTCCTTAGGGCAGCTAATGTTATCAGTTTGTGTATCATTCCAGACATGGCTTTGCATTTTCAAATATCCCTCTACCCCAACCCCCAACTCACAAACAAAGAGCAGTAAACCACTGTGTATTATTCAGCATATGGCTTTTCTCATTTACTATTTATTTGATGTATTTCTATATCAATACATATAGAGTTGTTTCATTCTCTAAATGGCTGCATATAATTCAATATAAATATAATGTATTTTATTAATTGGTCCCGTACTGATGGACTATTGGGTCCATTTTGCATTGGACACAATGCAAACAATGCTGTAACCAGTATCCTCATGCATGTTATTTTGTGCACATGGAAATGTATCTGTAGGATAAATACCTAGAAGTAGAGTGGTTGGATCAAGTGCACTTTGAGTTTTGAAAGTTTTTATCTTTCATAGATTTATACCACTTATAGTTCCATCAGCAACAAAAGGGTATGTCCATATGAAAGTGAAAAATGGCATCTCATTGTAGTTTTAAAGTGCATTTATCTTTAAGAATGAGGTTGAGTTATTTATATGTTTAGCAAGAAATATGTTTATATGTTGAAGCTAACATTTGTAGCATAGTATTACCTGGTCTTTGTATTCCAATTTTTGCCTCACAGAACCCTTTTATATCTCTCAGTTTTTGCATCAGTTTAGGTTCATTTTGACTGCAATTAACATAAAACCCTCACTCAACTGACTTTAACAATAAGGAAAATATTTTCTCTTATATGACATCATGTTCTGGGAGAGAGTGGCTCTAGGGTTGGTTAATTTAGCTATACACCAAGGTCATTGCCACTCTCCAAGTAGATTACCTCATGGTCACAAGATGGCTTCCCATTGAGACAGTATGGAATCCAGTAGAAAAAGAAGGGCTGTTTCTTATCATGAGTCACTTTTAATTTATTTTTATATTTTAAAATATATTTTTATTGATTTCAGAGGAAGGAAGAGGGAGAGAGAGATAGAAACATCAATGATGAAAATTATCGATCTGCTGCCTTCTGCATGCCCCCTACTGTAACTGGACAACCAAGGGGTCCGGGCTGCCTGTCACTACTTGAGTCAATTAAGAAGAGACAGGGTTGAATCATATATGAGTGTTTCTTCCAGTAATGCTGGCAGTATGGGAGAGCACCAGGTCATCCACAAAAATCTGCTCTGCCTCTCCCCATAAATCAGCTACTTATATTGTGTAGAAGGACAAAGATTATATGGGAAAGTAGGAATTACAGGCATGGGAAAGTAGGCATGGTATAATCATTACAGGTTACAAGTCATGCGGGCTGGGGGTGGGGGGAGTGGTCACAGAAGGTGGGTGCCTCTGGGTGCCCTGAGGCCAGATTATAGGTAATAGGGGTTGGGGGTTGTAAAGAGCAGGTGCCTCTGGGATTAGATTGTTTCAGTCAGCCACAAGGTTGTAAATCTTTCCCATAATGATAGGCAGTTCTTGGGACAGGAGGATTGACTGCATTCCAATGTTAGCTCCCATGTCCCAGGGCATACAACTCTCAGTCAGGTTAGAATGGGCTTTCTCTAATCAGAACAGAACCATCATGGTTAACAAAGCATGATTAATATTTCTTATCATTGTAGCTGGTCTCCAATATTCTATTTCTGCCCCCTAACACTACTAGGAATCTATCCCACAACCCAGGCACAAGCCCTGACCCGGAATCAAGCCAGTGACATCCTGGTTCATGGGCCAACGCTCAATCACTGAGCCACACCAGCCAGGCCAGAAGTGACTTTTTAAGAACAAGGACACTTTTCCTGAAGTCCCCTTCCAAAAATAATGCACTCAAATCTCATTAGTCAGACCCTGGTTTGACACCCATTTCTAGACTAATAACTGGCAAGTAGCCTGGGACCACCATCATAATTGGTTCATGTTAATCAGGATTTTCTCCTGAATTATATGGGATAGCAGTGGATAGTTCCCTGCCCTACCCCCTAAAATCGGAGCGCTGCCAACAAGAAACATGTGGATTGGCTAGAGAGGGACAATCAACTGTGACTGAAACAACTTTGCACGTTATTCTCTTTGTCAGATGTAGCCCTCCTCCACTTATCTTCCAGCCTAACTACTATTTGTCTTTCAAGTATAGGCTTGAGCTCCACGGAAACAAACTCCCCTCTGTTCCCATGGCAGCCTGTGCCACCCTCATCACACTGCATTGTAATTCTGGCTTCACTTCTCAGTCTTCCACCACAGCCCAGCTCCTTGAGGGCAGGAGTGTGTCTGATCTGTCTCTATCTCTAGCCCCTAGGGCAATGCAGAGTATAGAACAGACCCTTACCCCATGCTTGTAGAATAAAATCTACCTTCTAGTATTTTATTTTAGAGTTTTTAAGTCTAGATTCAAACTGTTAGGGGCAGAAATGGAATATTGGGAATTAGCTATAGTTATCCTATATAATAAAAGCCTAATATGCAAATTGTCCCCTCGGGTGGTCATTTGACCCAGAGAACGGGAGTTCGACCACTCACTATGAGCTGACTGCCAAGGGGCGGTGTGGATAGCCCCACAGATGGCAACGGCCGGGGGCGGGGGGGGGGGGGGCGGTGAGGGGAAGGCCTGGCTCCCAGGTGCTGAGGGAGCCAGGCGGGGGACCTGACCCCAATTGATCGCCCCACAGGTGGGATGGTGGAGCAGCGCCAGGTTACCGCTTGGTGCCAGGCGGGGTTGCGGGGCTGTGACCCTGGAGGCATGAGCTGGGGCCCGATCCCCGCAGGTCACCCCTAGGGACCCCACCCATACACAAATTTGTGGCCCGGGCCTCTAGTAAGAAATATTAATCATGCTCTGTTAAATGTGATTATTTTGTTTTGATTATAGAAAGTACATTATTGCCTGGCTGGGAGTTATATGCCTTGCCACCCCTCCTCCGGCCCCCACCCCCCAACTTGGGAGTCAACCTTGGACTGGGAGTCAACTCATTCCCATCCTATTATCACGGAAAGATTAACAACCTTGTTGCCCAAACAATGGAGTCCTGCCCGCATATATTTACTTCCCCATGCCTGTAATAGTACTCATTTTGTGTACCCATTCTTATTCCTTTGCCTACTTCCTCATGTAATCTTTGCTCTACCCAATATAAGTAGCTGGTTTATGTGTGTGTGTGTGTGGGTGGTGGGGGGGGAGGGAGGAGGGTGTGCAGAGCAGAGCAGATTTTGGTGGATGACCTGCAGACTCCCATACTGCCAGCATTATTGGAATACATGCCCATATATGACTCAACCCTGTCTCTGCTTAATTGACTCAAGTAGTGACAGGCAGCCCAGACCCAATGGTTGTCTGGTTTCAACACCAGGAATCAACTTCTAGCTTTGTGTTTGTTGAAAGATTTGTTTGTTGAGGTTTGGAATTAGGATTATCTCTTCTACAGAAAGCAAACTGGAGAGTTTCCAGAACAAATTGTTTAACCTGTGGACTATTGGATCCTTAAAAAGTCCAGAAATTCAACAAGTACTTCCTGAACACATATTGTGTGTTGGGCACTAACCCAGTTGGCTCTTCATCTCTGAATGTGGAGTTGATGCTTTCAGGCAGCATTTTTCAGACCTATTGGTAGGTAATGAAATCAATTTCATGGGTCAAAATCATCATCAAAAGGGGGAAAAAACTACACTAGAGTAGAACAAAATATATCAGAGTGCATCACTCCTGCTAAAACATTTGGTATATACCTATACCAAAAATATATATATTTATGTGATGGTCTGGGTGAAGCTATAAAATGTGTGTTGTTGTTTTTTATTGTGGGTGACGGTTTAAAAAGTTTAAAGCTATTGCTCTAAGGGACAGTATATTTTCTTCTCTCTTTTTCTTTGAAGTGTGTATTTTCCTACTCCTAATGTCTGGGCTCCCTAAAAAGAGTGAAAGACAGGGCTTTGAGATTCTGCCTTCCACCGCACCCCAAACCCCCAGCCTTAGATTCGCTGAGCCAGGCACAGACTTTAGAGTCCGGCAGAAGTCCAACCCGAGGCTCCAGGACTTGGGATTTCAGCAGCCGTGGGCACACTGAACCTTTCAAAATACCTGTTTCTCTCTTGCGAGATGGAGATAACAATGCCTGTCCCACAAGGCAGTTAAGAGGAGTGAGGAAATATGTAAGAATATTGTGTGTTCAGTCAACTCCCTACAGTTCCTCAGAGGAGAAAAGCAAACTTAGCCCGTGGGTTACAAAAATTCTATCTCCTGAGAAGGGAGGAAAGACATCAGGGCATGGCCCCACAGAGGAAGTTAAGTGGGGACTCTGAACACACAGGGGCTGCAGATATTTGAATCCAAAAAGGGGGGGATCAGTGGGAAAAGGTCAAGGCTCTCCCATTTCTCCAACGAGCAGTTATTTTTACTCCTCTGTGGAGCACAATGTCACAGGGGGTGTCAGGAGGTGCTGACAATGCACCTGCTGAGTTGGGAGGGAGAGTTGCTGACGTGGTTTCCGTTTCATAAACTTCGGAGGAAGGACTGGGGAATGGACTCTGTCCTCTGCTTACTCATTGCAGGAGGTGTGATGGGGTCATCAGCCTGGTGATCACTCAGGTTGGAAATTGTGATTGAGGAGTGAGATGGGGTGGAGTGAGGAGGAGGCTTTAAGGAAGGAAGGCAGTCTGAGTGCTTGGTCTGTCTTGAGGGTCGTTCCTCACACATCTGAAACTCTCTCTTCTGTGACCGTCTCTGAGCAATAGTCACAGTGGACAAGTTGGGCACAGGCTGTCCTGCCTGCTCATTGTCTTGAGCTGTAGGCAATGCGCCTCCCTGGAAAACTCATTAGGCTTCGCAGCCTGGGCTCTCCTGTTCTCAGCTGCATGAACAGGAAACCATAGATGTGTTTTATTTTTATTTTTAATATTTATATATTTTTAGAGAGAGAAACATGATGCGAGAGAGAGACACCAATCAGCTGCCTCCCGTATGTGCCCTGACCAGGGATCAAACCCGCAACCTAGGAATGTGCCCTGACAGAATCAAACCTGCCACCTTTTGGTGCACAGGATGATGCTCCAACGAACAGAGTCACTTCAGCCAGGGTCATAGATGTGTTTTCTTAAAGAAAAAGTTAATTTTACTTGTTTGTTGTTATCCCTGAATTGTTGAGACTTGGGAGAGAGGTTCTGTAGGGGATTCCCTACTCCCACACACACACACACACACGCACGCACACACGCACGCACACATACATGCACACACGCACGCACGCACGCACACACGCACGCACGCACGCACACTCATAAGATGAGGAAGATGGGAAGTTGCTTTGCCTTGGCTGGCAGCTAGAGACAAATGGGGACTGATACCAGCTAGGATTTGTCTTTAACTCTCCCAAGGCAATGCAGACAGGAGGAAGAGGGAATTCCAAGAGTTTTCAGTGAAGACTGGGGATCCCCAAGTACCCAGTGGTGCTTCTTTGCTTGTTTTATTGTCCCCCCTTCCCCCAATGATTCTGTCCTTAAGGAGTCCCATCCAGGATCTTGGCACCTCACTCCCTGTCCTCTGACACCTGCCCAACCAGCTTTGGCCCCAAAGGTGCCAGGAGTCACCAGCATGCCCAGAGAAAGAAGATAGGGAAATGGGAGGGCAGTCACATCCACTGCCAGTGCCAGGAAAGGAGGAAGCCCTCAGCCATGTGTGAACAGCTGTGGCTCTCTCAGTCTCCCAGCACAGCTTCCTCCTCCTCCTCCTCCTCCTCCTCCTCCTCCTCCTCCTCCTCCTCCTCCTCCTCCTCTTCCTCCTCCTCCTCCTCCTCTTCCTCTCCTTCTCCTTCTCCTTCTCCTTCTCCTTCTCCTTCTCCTTCTCCTTCTCCTTCTCCTTCTCCTTCTCCTTCTCCTTCTCCTTCTCCTTCTCCTTCTCCTTCTCCTTCTCCTTCTCCTTCTTCTTCTTCTTCTTCTTCTTCTTCTCCTTCTTCTTCTTCTTCTTCTTCACCAACATTTGCCTTTAGTTGTGATTTCTTGAAGGTCACCAGTGACCTTTTGTTAGAGAGTGGGAATTTTTGAGCACTCCGGAGAGGCCGTGGACTATGCCCCAGATTGAGTTGCCAGTGTTGACACCAGGCCAGGCCTTGAGATATGGTTTCATGGCCCCTTCCCCTTGCACCTCACAAAATAGCCTTGCAAGATAGAACACTGTCAGCTTTCTGAAGAACAGGATGACCCTGTGAATAACATGGTCGTCATGGGCATGATCTTGATGTTACTTGGGAAAAACTGTTTTGTCTTAGGATTACTTGTTCTGCAAAAACAGGTTGTGGTTAATGTGCTTAAAAGTGGTCCTACACAAAGGGTCGCTGCTGCTCTCTGACCTCCCTCTCTGGAAGGCAGAACAGCTGCCGGCCGGCAATAAAGGCTCCCTAAATTTTAATTTGGTTTGGACTCCAGTGGTCTTTACTCGCGTTCGCTTCACAACACTTTCAGGGACCAAGTCCAGTGGCTGAACTTTTCTCAGGCCTCATCTGCCAGCTGACAGCTCCTCTTTCTTAAGTGCTCACCCTCAGTGAGGTAGTTTTTTCCTACTTTCCTACTTCCTTCAAATTCCTTTTGTGTTTTTTTTTTTTTTCTTTTCCATTTTTCTGCATTCTAGATCTATGATTTCTTCAAGCCTCTCTCTATAGCCCTTTTCTTTCTCTACTCTCCCTCTCTCCGGGCAAACTTTGTTTCCTTTGTCACCAGCTAACTAGTATTTTAGTTGAGACTTTTTTTTGTTCCAAGTAATAGTAACTAGCTTAGGCAAAGGGAGGGTTTACGTTATAAGGTGTCTGTGGAGCTCCGGGCTGAGCGTCTCGGCCAGGGTGAGCACAGGCCCTAGCAGGCTCCCAGGAAACCAGGCAGAGTGTGCCAGGCCTGGTCTCTGCCTCTCTGCCTGTCTGCTCACATTCTGCTTCCTGGTCTCTCTCTCTCTCTCCTCCTTTCCTGGGCCACCATGTTACCTGAAGGCTTCATGACATCTTTCCTACTGTTGGTTTTATCCTCCATCCAAGCTGTCTTATTTCAACAGTGTGCCCTTGGCCTTGGGTCTCATGCTTTATAACACCACCCCCCCCCCCCCCACCCCCGTCCACGTTGGCTGTACCTCCCCAAATAGCACATCAATGGGATGTTCCCACCTGAAGCTCCGGTTACCTTTCTAGGGCCTGTTTCCTAGGCCTGGGATAGCCTTTTCTCCGGTACCTTCTGAGGACAGACCACACCACTATTGCACTTACTCCTAGGCCTGAAAGGTGCCCAAGGGGTAGTTGTTTGTTGTAGAGGTGGGAGCAAGAATGTGGATGGAGCTTGGGCATGTCCACGTGAACATACTCAAAGCCCCCTGTGGTATAGGACAGCGCCTGGGCTCAGGAGAGAAGTGAAGCTGGTCCAGGGGCCAGGTTCCCTGCATTCTACCGTGTCCCAGCATGGGACTCTGAGAAATTCAGGAACTCTATATTTGAACCTGGCCTTCCACATTGTTATGAAGTTTATTTCTCAGTATAGAGGCATGGAACATATTTTATGTAATTTAATTTATTACTTTGATTTACTAGTATAACTCTTAGACATGTGGCATGTGGAGCTCCATTTATACTCCTCCCGTGGGCCCCTCAAACCTTAGGGGCAAATCTGTATTTCACTATGGCCAGTTGTATATATATTTGAAGAAAGCTCTGATTATGTCATCACTTGCCTCAACGCTTTTGATGATGACTACTGATTCCTAGGAAGAAAGTGGCTCTGGCTGTTCAGTATTCTGTGTCACATGAAGCTGACAATCAGGTGGGACCTGCCTTTCCTCAGGAAAAGAGTCAGTCCCAGCTTGGGTCGGCAAAGGAGCAGCTTGCTGCTTGGAGCTCACTGGTGAAGCTGAGAAGACAGACGCCAGGGCAGGCAACAACGAGCCACTGGAGCCTCAGAGATGGTGTCAGTTCACACAGACCAGGATCAGGAAATCAAAGGCAAGTCTAAGGTAAGCTGTCAAGAAGTGGCCAGTCCGAAGCTGTTGAGGAGAGCAGGGCAGGGACCAAGGTAGAGGAGACCTAATGCCTGAGGTCACGTTTGCCTCTGTTCCAGGTTTTCTATAGCTCCCATGGGCCGGGACTTATCCTAGCCTAATCCATGTAAGACCCTTCTAGGGCACGGACAACAGGAACTAAGCATAGTACTCAGCAGTGTGCAGCAACAGCTTCTCATGAGTGTATGATATTTGTAATCAATCTCCTTTTGAATATCTTTAAAGGGATCAAATTTGGGAACCAGTTCATATAGACCAGGAGAAAGGATAAGCAGGTAGGACTAAAGTCGGGGAGGTGGGCAGGGCAAGATGACTCTCCATCACCTTCTACCCTCTTCTGTGGTTGAGTCAGGTGCCCCTGCTGGGAAAGAAGATGCCAGGCTGATCCAGGCTAAGGCTTCGCTGGGCATAGTTCTATCTGACAAAGCACTGCAGCTTCCTAATGTGCAGGGATCAACAGCTTCCCCGAGGGGCTGTTGTTGAGCTTGAGAGACAATAGGTGATTTTTAAAATGGGAACATGGAGGAATGTATATCCTAGGAAAAGCCCTGCATATAAAACTATTTTTTTTTAAATTCATGCATAGCTTTCCAGGGCTTCAAAAGTAGGCATTAAGAACAGACTCCCCAACCTCCAGATATCAGGCTGTACTTTCACATAAAATTGTTTTATCTCAAACTCATTGATATGGATGGGCCCTAATGGCTGGACAGCCTGGCATTTTGCAAGAGATGCTGTTTTGTCTTAAGAGGCCTGTCTCGGGAGGAGTCCACTCTCCCAGTGCTTCCTAAACCAGCATGCATCAGAACCACCTGCTAGTGCTTATTCAAAATGCAGACTTTACAAGAATTTTTTTGTGTTTATCTAAGATTTTCTCTTTAAAGCTACTGTAGTAAGGATCTTACATTTAATGACAAACACAAAATTATTTTACATGTTTAAAATTCTTAAAAAGCTACTTTAGCTTGACCAAGGGAAATTTTTACTAACTTTACTAGAGGAAAATAAAACACCCCTTGCAGAAGCTTAGGAAAGGGCAAAATTAAGTCAAAAAAAGTCCCCATATTAACAAATAGTAATAAGAGCAAAATGTTCTAAAGGTTCTGTCAGTCAACGTCCTGGGAAAAAATAGCTGTATATTGAGTCATTTGAGAAGAGTGCAATAAGGGCACTATTTACAAAGCATGGGTTGGGCTTAGACCAGTGACGGGCAACCTTTTGAGCTTGGTGTGTCAAACTTTGCCAAAAAACTGAGCATAACTCGGGTAGTGTGTCACTTTGAGGAAAAAAACATTATTTCGCAAATGTTTCATCCTCAGGAGCAGCAAATGTTTCATCCTCGGCATGCGGCCGCCTCAGCGGCCACGTGTCATCAGGAATGGCTACGCGTGTCAGTGCTGACACGCATGTCATAGGTTCGCCATCACTGGCTTAGACAAAGAAAAAGGGATGGTGCATTATTCCTGAGCAGGTAAGTGCAGGAGCCATCTCCACCAGTAGGCCTGAAAGGACAAGGGGGCTTGAACCAGTGAAAGGACCTTGGAAAGAGGGCTGATGGAGAAGGCCATTTGGCAAAAAGAAACCAGAGAAATGACTACAGAAATCTCCATTATCCACAGGGGAATATACTCCAAGACCCTCAGTGGATGCCTAAAATTGTCCATAATACCAAATCCTATATATGCTTTTATCTGATAAAGTTTAATTTATAGATAGGCATAGTAAGGGATTAACAACAACTAAAAATAAAATAGAACAACATAACAATATATTGGAATAAAAGTTATGTGAACGGTTTGGGGGCCATTATTAAGTAGAAACTTGAACACAAACACTGCGATACCATGACAGTCAGTTTAACAACCAAGGTAGCTAAGTGA
Organism: Eptesicus fuscus; assembly: GCF_027574615.1. Lineage (NCBI taxonomy): Eukaryota > Metazoa > Chordata > Mammalia > Chiroptera > Vespertilionidae > Eptesicus > Eptesicus fuscus. The sequence goes on along the minus strand of NC_072477.1, from coordinate 29,389,396 downwards.
CTAACTTATACAATGTGGATACACTGGACAAGGGTGATTTGTATCCTGGGCAGGATGAAATAGAATGGTATGAGATTTCATAATGCTACTTAGAAGTATGTACAATTTAAAGCTTATGGTTTGTTTATTTCTGGAATTTTGCATTTAATACTTTCAGACTGTGGTTGATTATGGATGACTGAAACTGCAATAAGGGGTGACTACTATATGCCAACCTCATTGGCCAGCCCTCCCAGAGGCTAGAGGGCAAAGGGAACCCACCTATGCAGTCCATGTGGCTCAGCCTCTTGGGGCAATGAGCAGGTGGAGAAGGGTGGAGAGTGGCTCATGAGAGGAAAATGGAGAGAATCTAACCTCTATTAGACATAGCTAAGGGACCAGAATGGCCATTGTGTGTCTTGACAAGCACTGAAGAAGACAGTAGAGTGATTTCCTTTTCTATCATCTTGTTTATATTACCCTATGGTGCGTTTATAAGAAACATATTATCTTTAAGTGTTATTGCCTTGTGTTGGGTGAGGGGTGCAGAATCCTTTGCCCCACCCGCAGACCTATAGAATCAAGTCTCACTTCACAAGGGGCCCAGAAATCTGAACTTTAAACGAACATTTCAAAGAACACACATCCAACATTCAGGACCCCTGAGCTATAAAATGAAAGGCTGAGCAGTAGTAGTTATCTTCTTAAGAAACTGGTAACAGTTATCTGTGTTGAGAAAACAATTCTGCACTAAGTATGCACCCATGCGGACAAGGACAGGCCGGGGAGCAGGCAGTTGAGAACAGTTGGTTCGTAAGGGTGTTCAGAGTTTTAAAACATTTTTTTTGCTTTGATAATGTTCAACTAAGAGCTTATTAAATTAAAAACACCTCCAGAGAGGCAGGTGAAACTTCAGGTCACCAGGAGGCTCTAACACAGGATCTAAGTTCTCTTGGTCCCTGTCAGGGCTGCTCAGAATCCCAGAGTCTCCCAAGCCATTGTCGTCCTGAGCAGACATCCAGAGGAACATCTGTGACCTGGCTTCACAGGACCCCACAAGTGCGTTAGGTATGAATGGGCAGGCAGCCACCACTGGGCTGAGTGGCTGATCTTCGGTACTTGGGCTGAGGAGGCCTCTTCTCTTTGTTTCCTTGTTAGCAGTTTCCACAGGATGAAAGTTACCTGCCCAGTGTAACCTTACGCTGCAACAGAAATATCCCTTGGGGCGAGAGACAGCAAGGTGGTGCCCAGGCAACAGAGCTCTGGCGGCTGTGCTTAAGGAGGTCCTGGGCTGAGCCTTCTGCCTCTCCTTGAAGCCGTCTTTCTTTGGTCTTCTGGACACCTGTAAGCTTGGGTCAGGGCAGAGGAGGCCGCAGAGGAGGCCTGGCTTCCCCACAGACGCTGGTGAGTTGCCTGCAAAAGGGAAGTTCAGCTTGTAGGCTTCGGGGCAGGGAGAGAAACCCACTCAACCCAGAGGTCAGGAAATGCTCATTATATTCTCTGGAAAGGGACCCCCTGTGCCTTCGGAGCTGACACAGAGAAGGACTATTTATTCTCAGTGATGCTTGTCTGAATTGGCAAGCCTGGGCTGAAGCCGGGAAAGCAGATCCAAAACAATCATGTGATGGAATTACACCTGCTGAGATAAAGGACTGTGTGGCTCCCCAGCAAACATTCTTGCAGACTCTGCATTGCAAACTCTGGCTCAGGAGGCGCTGGGCTAATTTGTCTTTTGCCAACTAAAGGCAAATGGGGGAGGGCAGAGCCTGGCAGCTTCTCCAGCTGCCTGGTGATATGAGGATCTCTCTAACCACTCCCCTCCCCCACCGCTGCTCTCCCACTGTTGCCTAGATAAAGGTATGAATTCGCTTCACTTCATTACGAAGCAAGGAAACACACATTTGTTCATTTTTCCAAATCAACTGAAATCAAGCTCTGAGCCCCATCTTGGCCTGGCTGGTGGGATTCTCAATATTAATTCTTATTGAAATTCCATCTTTCCCTCCTCTGGGGCCTACTTGGTAAAAGAAAAATGGGGCAGTGGTCTGGGATGGTCAATAAAATAGCCACCATTATTAATATTGCTTCTTTTGTGACAAGATGCAGCTATTGGACTAACATGTTTCTAATCCCATTGTCTACTTTGCCTGCAGGCTCTGCCATAGGGGGCCCTTGTCCATGTTTTCAAGGTCATTAATTAGAGATTGCCACAGAGGCATTAGTTATGTGCTAAGTTTGGAGCAGGGGAAGGGTAGAGGAGTTATGAGGAAATTTTAGACCTTCCCTCCATAATTGGGGAGTCCCCCATTCTTTACTATGCATAAATATTTACGCATTTCCAGGTATATAGCCACATGAACAGTTTAGAGCATTTTCCTCCTCTCCCAGACTGCTGCCATTAAGCCCCTCCTACAGAGACACTTTGGAGGCCTGCCTGCCAGGCACAACTGCAGCTCAGAGCCCTCCAACCTCGGAGCCCTGCATGGAAGAGGCACAGGCTTCCACCATCCAGGGATACCGCCTCTTCAATGTCCTCCCAGATGGGTAGACTCCAACTCTCCCTCATCCAGGAAGCCCCAGCTTCTCCCCACTCATCCCACCCCATCCTCTGGGGCACCTCCAGCTTAATTCCTCCTTAGGCTTGACCCCCAAATCATAGAGAAACCATTAGCTAACTGCTGTTACCCCCACCCCCAAGACAAACCAGGAGCCAAGACCACTGAACACAAAACCTTGGCTGATTTGTGGGGCTAGGAGGCCAGTGAAGAGGAACAGATTTTTTTTTTTTTTCTTATAGCAGGAAGGAAATAAGCTTCATTCGATGACCATGCCTGAAATTCTGTTACCAGAAAGTCAGTCCTTTGGGTGGGATTGCTGATTCCAAGGGATCCTAAGATGCCACCCTTGGGAGAGGTAACAAAGCACCTTACTGTGAGGGGTTCGTCTGGCATCGCCACAGTGACAGGTGAGAGACCATGGGTGGAGATTGTGGGAGAGGCCTGGCTCTGCCCCTGGTACATTCAGGCCCAGCTGCTGGCTTTGTGGTTGGCTCTATCAGATGACACTGAGCAAAAAGCCTTCTCCTCTCTCTGTTGACAATAAGTTTGCAAGATTTTTATGGTTTGTCAGGGCTGGGTCACCGCTTCTAGTCTGCTGCGACCTGCATGGCGAGTTCAGGATGACTTGCAGGAGGCCTGACTACACTATGCAAGAAATATGAATTTTGAAGGCATGGGGGGCCAGATGGAAACCTCTTGCATGAAGAGGAACACTGAGTCCTGGTCTTGCCTGCTTTTTATTCACTTTGAATACACATTTGCCCTTTAGCAATGCATACAGGCAGATCAAAGGTAAAGTTTGGTAAACAATGTAAGGATTATCAGGTCAGGAAATCACCTCAAGCCATCGAAATCACAGCAAGAGCAAACTTGTGCTGATATTCAGCCCTGCTGAATACCAAGGTCCATTGGCCTTCCAATGTCTCTTTTGCACTTTCATGCAGATAGATGCTTGTCATGCTTTGGCCTCTGGCATAGTCAGGTAGTGAGGTGGGGTTTTTAGCTTGGATAACCACCTGGGAGTTATTTCTGTTTGTAAGAAAGACCCACAAGGCCACATTTAGGATGAGGAGGAAATCAGAACACAGGTTTAAAAATCTGGCAGAGGCTCTGAGGTCAGCAGCCTTCTTCAGTGCCACTGGGGTATGGTAGGGGGTGACTTTATTAAACTCACATGATCAGGGGCAAGCACTGAGACAAGTTCTCCCCAGGACTGGCAAGAGCCACTGGGAAGCTTTCAGGTCTCATCAGAACTAACAGAAGCTGCCAGCATACTCTGGCTGGAATCAGGTTCCTTCACTTGTTATCTGGGCAGCCTTTGGCACTTACAATCTGTGCCTTGGTTTTTCCATAAAAAATGGGGATAATAACATACCTACTCCACTGACATGTTATGGGGATTTGTCAGTGTATTTAAAGCACTTAGAAGAGTCCTGGCACATAGTTATATAAATGTTAACTGTTGTAGTTATTGTCTAAAGCCAGGTGAAGCAGAGTCAGGAGCCTTAGGCAAGCCTCTGGAGGTGCAACTAGAAACAATCTATATATATAAAAGGCGAATATGCTAAGTCAGACCGTCCAACCTGTTGCTATGATGCACACTGACCGCCAGGAGCAGACGCTCAATGCAGGAGCTGCCGAGCTGCAGTGACTTGGCAGCGGCAGTTCTCAGTTCTCGGGTGATGCATCCCGAAACCAGGGAGGAGGGAGCCCGATTCCTCAGGGGGCTGCGCAATTAACCTTTGGCTGTGGGTTATGTTGGTGCTGGGGCACTGTTGGCCCCGAATCTGGTTTACTGCACACTTACATTTGCGCTCCACACCCTGTACGACAACAACTTTGCAGAGTGCCCTCTCGCACTCTGAGACCCCTTAGGGGATGTCGGAGAGTCAGTTTCGGCCCGATCCCCACAGGCAAGGCTGAGGGAATCCACCTGCCAGAGGGACCCTGCTCACTTCACAGACGCTGGGGAGGGACTGTGGGAGGTTCGCTCCAGGGCATGTCCAGCCGTCTAGCCCAGTCCCGCCCCACCAACCACCTTCTAATTAATTTCCTTTCAATATGCACGAATCTGTGCACCAGGTCACTAGTTATTTATACTTGCTCCGAACTTGCCTCAGGCTACAGGTGAGATAACAACTACAGAGACTTGAAGTGTCCCTGGGAGGGGCCCGTGCCCAGATTCACAACTAGAATCCAGGTGACAGAAGCTATTACCTTTGGGCTCTGGTTGAAATACTCTTTTTTGCCATGGTTTGACGGGCTCTGAAAGGCTTTCTGGTCCCATTACACCTCCATCATGGGCTTGCCTCAATGCCTAAAATTGTCCCTAGTGCTTCCAGGAGCTCTGAAGGGGTAACCTTGTCTGCAGCTAGACTGTGAATGGCTCCCGACTCTGTCCTCACTGTCTGGGAATCTTAGAGAAGTTACTTAATCTCTCCACCTCAGTTTGCTCAGCTGTAAAAGTGAGACTAATAAAAATATCTGCCTTATAGAATGTTTGAAAATTTTTTTTTATTTTTTGAAAAATTTTCCTTCTCTGGAGCATTTGAGATCTTTTTTTAAAAAACAGTTTATTGATTGATTTGAGAAAACTAGAGAGAGACATTGATTTGTTGTTTCACTTATTTATGCATTCATTGGCTGAGTCTTGTATGTGCCTTGACTGGGGATCAAACCCACAATCTTGGCATATCAGGATGACACTCTAACCAACTGAGCTGTGTTTGAGAATTATATGAAACTAGAGGCCCGGTGCACAAAATTCATGCACGGGAGGCGGGAGTCAGGGGTAGTCCCTCAGCCTGGCCTGCACCCTCTCTAATCCAGGACCCCTAAACCGGCAGTCGGACATCCCTCTCGCAATTCAGGACCGCTGGCTTCTAATCGCTCACCTGCCTGCCTGCCTGATCACCCCTAACCCCTCTGCCTACCTGCCTGATAGCCCCTAACTGCCTCTGCCTACCTGCCTGATGCCCCTAACTGCTCCCCTGCCAGCCTGATTGCCCCTAACCGCTCTCCCCTGCCAGCCTGATTGCCCCTAACCGCTCTCCCCTGCCTGCCTGATCTCCCCTAACCTGCCTCTGCCTTGGCCCCCGCCACCATGGCTTTGTCCTGAAGATGTCTGGTCTATCCGGTCTAATTAGCATATTACACTATTAAGTATACACAAATGTTGAAAAAGTAATACAATGAACACATTATTGGTTGTTATTTTGCTAGTGTGTGTGTGTGTGTGTGTGTATACACATTTCCCCTCAATCATTTGAAAGTAAGTTGCAAGCTTCATGACACTTCACCCCTAAATACTTCAGCTTGTAACTCCTCCAAATAAGGAGATTCTCCTACATAGCAATAATACCATTACCACATCTAAAACAGTGATTTTTAAATATTATCCAATACTGAGTTGATATTCACTTTTTCTGTTGTTCCCAAAATGTCTTTTAGAATTTTTTATTTTTATTTTTTTTGTGTGTGTGTGTATGTTTTTCCAGCTAGGAGCCAATCATAGTTTACTCATGCATTGTGTTTGGTTATGTCTCTTTAAATCTAGAGTACCATTCTCATCCTTTCTTTTTAGGGACACTGACTTTTGAAGAGGCCAGGCCATCTGTCTTATAGAATGTTCCACCTTCTGCATTTGTCTTACTGTTTCCTCCAGTGCAGTTTTCAGTGAAAATTTTGAGTAAGGATGAAAAAATCTAGAGCTTGAACTGGAGTCTCTGGGTTGTCCCAAGGACACAGAACCCTCCTGCCTATAAGAAATGATGAAAGAAACAAAAAAACAGAAAACAAGGACTTTTTTTTTTTTTTTTTGAAACTCTAAAGCTGTTAAACACTAATTTCCCATTCTCCCTTCCCTCAGCCCCTGGCAACCACCATTCTACTTTCTGTATGCATTTCACTACTCTAAGAGCCTCATATAAGAGGAACCATACAGTGTTTGTCCTTTTGTGACTGGCTTATTTCATTTAGCATAATGCCTTTGGGGTTCATCCATGTTGTAACATGTGTCAAAATGTCCTTCCTTTTAAAGGCTGCATTGTATGGATATACACCATCCATACAGTAGCCCACATTTTGCTTGTTCATTCATTCATCTGTTGCTTCCTCCACACAACTTGGGTTGCTTCCATCTTTTGGCTATTGTGAATAATGCTGCTATGAACATGGGTGTACAGATATTGTTCACATCCCCGTAAAGCACACTCATTTTACCTTTTGTCCTAGGGCTAGTCCTCATGCAGCCTCTAGTAACTAGTAATTTTAGAATGCATTTTCATTCCCATCATTTTCTCCCTTTTACCAAATTCTAACATAAAACTGCTCTTCCAGCCCTGTCATTATCTGGAGTTTACAGGCAACTACACCAACAAGAGAAATCTGGGCGCAACACGAAGCAAATATTTCTACCCTGCTTACTGTGTCAAGTATATTGATTATAATATCAAGGTGTGAGAAGCCAAAAGTTCCAAGCTTTTAAAGCCACTAAATGCAATAGGCCAGAGATACCCTTTTAAATCGACTTAATGAATTTTTAATCCGTTAGGCTTCCACACTTCAGGGACCTGGCTTCCCCCCCCCCCCCCCCCCCCCCCAGGCATTTATTCCAGGATTCCAAATTAGCATGTGTGGTTTATATCTAGCTACGCATGAAAGGAAGCAAGGCAAAATAGAACAAACGCTGAACTGGATGGTCAGGAATTGGGGATCCGGTTTCAGAGCACTGTTCATAACCACGCGACCTGGGGCAAAGCCTCGATTTTACTGTAAATACTAGTACCTCAGTTTTCTCAGTTGCCAAATGGGAGGTTGACTTATAGCCCTCACATGCTGTGACTGCTTGAGCTACATTTTATTTATTTGCAAAAAGCAATAATAGGGGGGCAGGTGTGGAAATGGGAAGGCCCTGACGTTGAGTGCCAAGCTTCTTTATAAATTAGCTGGGTGATCTCCAGCAGATCCCTTAATTTTATGAGCCTGAATTGTCTCACTTGCAAAATGGGGATGATAAATATGGCAGATCAGTGATAAAAACATAAGTAATGAAGTATGGTGAAAGGGCATTGTAATTTTAAGGTGTTCTGGGATCACATGAGAGTGATTGTAGAGGATTTTAAGCCATAAAGTGCTCTATAAATTTAAGGGATTACTCTAGAAGTATGGATGCTATTGTTAATGACTTGTACAAACTCACAATATTCTATGTTAAAAATAGATTACAATTCAGCTCCCATCTCCCCAAGAATCCATTCTCTCTTGGCCCTGGGTATTTCTGTAAATTGATTTGGATGTTGTGGTAGATCCTCCCCCATCCCTACTTTGTAAACTTTCAACAGCTGTTTGAAAATATTTGCTTTATTTTGCTCCAAAACTTGTTGCAGCATATCTTGTTTCAACAGTCCTCCAGCCCGCCAGTGGAGTTTTGGTTTTGCCAGTTGTGGTGACTCTAAAGCTCTTTGTCAGTTTTTTGTTTTATTTTTGTTTGTTTGTTTAGTCCTGGAATACTGGATCAGCTAGTTGGGTTGCATGTTGCTTTAACCTCTGAAGAGTAGATTCCCAGGTTTTGCTGTGTTTTACAATGTGCAAATTAATTATAATTTTAAAAAATACACATTTTTATTGATTTCAGAAAGGAAGGAAGAGGGAGAGACAGAAACATCAATGATGAGAGAGAATCATTAATTGACTGTCTCCTCCATGCTCCCTACTGGGGACCAAGCCTGTAACCCAGGGATGTGCCCTTGACCTGAATCAAAACCAGAACCCTTCAGTCTGCAGGCCGACACTCTATCCACTGAGCCAAACGGGCTAGGACTAATTATAATTATTTTTAACAAGTGTTTCTCACTAGAGCTTCAAATAGTCCCTATCAACATGTGTTCACTCTTCTCTTTACAACCACACAACCCTCTCTTCTAAGGAAATCCCTGTGTTTCCGTTCTGAGGGGAAACACAACTGAGAAAAAGATATAGGAATAGATGAGCTCAAAGTTGACCTAATGACTCAGCGGATTATAAACTATTTTAGAGTTAAGGGTGGTATGCCAGGATAATTAACTAGTATGCATAAGAATCCCCTGGAATTCATAATAAAAGTGCAGATTGCAGGACCATGACCTCAGAGACCCTCTGATTAAGGATTCCTAGGGTGGGTCATTTTAGACATGCTCTCCAGGTGACGCTAACACAGTGGTTCCACATTTTTAAAAACCCGGTGTAGAAAGAGCACTGGTTCTCCTATTGTTTTCAGCAAGTTGACTATCTGCAAGCCACAAACTTCCTGTGGCTTAGTCTCCATGTTTATAAATGGCTATGAAAACAGCAGCTGTCCTCCCAGCCTCACAGGTTTAAATGGGAGTAAAATGAGACAATAGACCTGAAGCCATTTTGAAGAGGTAAGAGCTCATGCCAGTGCAAGGCACTCTCATCCTTCTCAGCATTCTCTTGCCTCAACAGAGCAGACCCCAACTGGCAGCCCGTGCTGCCCCCACCCCATTAGGCATTTCCACGTATTTCACTTGAAGGCAGGGAAGCCCCGTTGACCTGCCTTTGTTTGCTTGGTCCAGACAGGCTCACCTAGGTTTATGCCCTTCTCAATAGAGTGCTACAGGACCACACACATTTCTGTTTGAAATCTTGCCCAAAACAAATCTGGATGACCCTCCTAATGGGCCCAAGTCCTTAAAATCTAGGTATAGCTACATCATTAATGATCCAATTATTTTCATTTTCCACAATGTCACATTATCCCTGGGCCCACACATGCCTTCTCTTTGAGCCAGAACTTACACCTGAGGGCTTGCAGTCCACACCCACCCCTCGTGCTTTGGCTGTGTTCCCAGGTACAGTATGTACCTTTTGAAGTTTAGAGTGATCAACTTCACATTAATCTTTTCTCCATCTATTCTAATCGCTTTGGCAAGAACTTGCCAGGGTATTCTACTCTTTGGGCCACATTCAGTTAGAAATAAAATGATTGAAGTATCATTTCCAGTTAAAGACAAAGTTAAAGTTCAGTTAAAGATACTGCCTTTTTAGATATGTAGGGCAGCCTACCTGCAAGGCCTTCAACTGCTGTGGCTCTTTCTTTGCTTTTTTCTCCCTCTTCCTTATGATTTTATTTTTTTAAATTTATTTTTAAATTTTTATATTTTAATTATAATTTTTAAATTACAGTTGACATATGATACTATATTAGTGTCAGGTGTACAACATAGTGATTAGACATTTATGTAACTTATAAGTCATGACCCAATAAGTCTAGTACACATCTGACACCAGAATTTTCTGCGATTTCTGATGAGTGCTGAGTACTTGCAGTTTCCCTGTCCCCCCTAAAAAGCATGATTCCCTTCCTAAGGCCCGGAATGTTTCTTCCCCTTGCTCACTCTCATTCCTTCACTGGTTCACTCAACAAGTAACTATTGAGCACCTAGTATGTGACAAACATTAAAGACAGCACAATATAGAACAAGATTCCCACCATATAGAGTTTATGGGAAGACAGACAGTTACTAAACAAGAACACTTAAGGTAATGGTAAGTATTAGGAAGAAAGTGGCACATTGTCATGCTATGCAGAATAAATGGGGCTGTGGAACTGCTATTATAGACTGGGTCCTCAGAAAGGCATTTAAGGTGAGACTTGAATGAACCAGCCTTGGGAAGATTGGGCACTAGAAAGCTGTTATGCAAGCTTTTCCTCTAATGCTTTAGTGTTATTTTACAGAGAAAATAAATCCTTAGAAAGTCTTATTCTCCAATCATGACGTTACTATAGGTTACTGCTAGAATATACACAACAGTCCACCAGAAGGAGGACTCAGCATATAGCCTGCCACAGCTCTGTGTCCTTTTCAAAGCATCACTTTGTTTAGTAGTGGTAAGTGAACCAAAGGATCCCTCAGAATAGACTACTGAAAAGGCCTACTGTATCCAATTAAATTAAGCATTTACCAATATGTTATGCTTTTAGAATCCCAGGTAAGGACTTCCACCCCTCAACATATCCTGGACTTTCCAGCTACATCCTGGAGACTGAAATTCTTAATCAATTTTTCATTCTACAGCCAGCTAAAGTCTTAAATGCCAACTGGCCCTGCACATTCACTTTGGTTCTATAGAGGATACAGACTCTTTCTGTAAGAGGAAGGGAGGGAGAGGAAAAGCCATGTGCTGGAGAGAACTAGAAAGGAAAGTTAGGGGAAAGGGAAGAGCTGAAGAAAGGGGAAATGGAAGGAAGGAAAGGCTGTGTGTCCTTGAGCAATCTGAGCTTGAGGAAGTCGGGCATACTTGGAGTTGGTCAGAGGTATCTCGTTAAGCAAATGATTCTTCATCTTTAAGAAAGACCCTAGTAGATAAGAAAACCTCAATGGGATGAGACCTCCTTTAGAATGTGATCATAGGTTACTTGTCAATCCCTCAGGAAAGCTCTGTGAAGTCTAACTGGGCAGGAGATGGGGTGGGGAGAGGTGAGGGTGAGAATCTAGAGGGCTCCTTCCAGCACTGAGCAACTAACCTATCCTCATTTTGTTACCCTGCTCCCCAATTGGAAGCATGGAGAGAATGGGGGAAAGCAATGGAAAGAAAAGTCCTAAAGAGCTTTGTGGACTCATTCAATGAGTATTTAGAAGAAGAAAGTAACTCGAATAAATCCTGAGGCCCTCAGGAGGCTCAGTTTCCCAGAATCTTAATCAAAGAAGGTAATCCAGAAGCCAAGAAGAAATTAAACCTGCATTACCATCTTTAGAGATGCAAATCTCTAAAAGGACACTAAAGAGAATCTGATTCATAACCCGGAGAACATGTCTCAAATTCCTATTTCTCTCCTTAATCTGCATCTGACAGAGACTTTTACCTACCAAATCCCCCAAATTGCCACCAATACCCAGACTGTGCACTTATTTCCCTTCTTCATTCATCCCCTCTCTTTCCTCTCACCTCTCCAACCCCACTTTTCTTATCTCCAAACTCTGCCTAACAAAACCTTGCAATCTGATTTGAAAAGACGGGACTATCCTTGGAGCAGTGCTGTGCAGTTAAAATATAGTATAGCCACATATGTAATTTGAACACTTCTAGTAGCCACATTTTAAAAAGTAAAAAGAAACAGCTGTTGTTCCTGTGTAAGAATGAGGCACTAAGACGGCAACAGGAATTTGAGGTGGGCAGTAGAGATGCCAGATAAAATACAGAATGCCCAGTTCAATTTAAATGTTAGATAAACAATAAATAACTTTTTAATGTAAGTATGTCTCAAATATTGCACGGGACATATTTATACCAAGAAATTATCTGTTGTTTATCTGAAATTCAAATCTACCTGAGTGTGTATTTTTATTTGCTAATCTGGACACCTTTGGTGGGAGCAGAGTCAACTAGTGGACCCCAGTTTTTCTTTTCTTGGGCCTATCATTTTTCTCAGAGAACAGTCCTTCAATTTGCCCTTTGGCGCTCTAAGCCCAGCTGCTAATGTGCCATAAGACAATTGTGGGGAGGGGTCAGTATGCAGACTGTCTTCAGTGCCACCGTCCATCCCTCTTCAAGTTGTGTCTGGTGTCCCTCTATGAACATAATCGTGGAGGAGTGTAGTTGGGCAGTTGCCTGGCAGGGAGGGAGGGTTTAGGAAGACAATCAAAGTGATCTAAATGAGTGTTATACACACTTTCAACCAATCCTCCTATTTCTAGACCTGCCCAGAACTACAACCTTTGGAGATATCTATGGGCCCCAGTATCTTGCATCTTTCTGGGATTCTGAGACTCTAATTGATTTGTTTCTCCTAAAGGTTTAGGCTTCAGCTTTCTCTGAATATTGTTTATTTCTCTTTTTTTGCTGTGTCTTTGTCTAGTGTTCTTTTAGTTTTTAGTGGGTTTATGTTATTGTTGATATAAGCAGGTCCAAATTTGCAGAACATTTTTATTTAATAATTTATTTGAGTAAGGAGACTTGACTTGGGGTGGTGAACACACAATATAATAATACAGATGATGTATTATAGAATTGTACACCTGAAACCTATATAATTTTGTTAACCAATATCACCCCAATAAATTCAATAAAAAAGTTTTAAAAATTACTTGATCCAAACTGAGGACATTTCCAGGAAGCAAGAGCCCAATTGCTCCAATGAATGACAGTTGTGCAGTATCTTTCATGCATTTGGAATTAAGGAGGGAACATAAGGAAGATTACTAGAAGGTGGGAAAAAGCAAGGCTGGGACTGGATTACAAGATAGTTAACAAATTTATATATTCTTTTGAGGGTGGTTACATGTCTGAGGGGTCTTAAAAGGAGGTATTTCAAAGGTGTGTCCATTGTCCAGAAACAATGGACAGGGCTTGCTTAAGCAAGATAATCTTTTACTAGGGAAGTTAAAGGCCTGGGGCGTGACTACCCACCATGACCTGCCTGGTTATGAATTTAGATTGCCCAGTGAAGTTACTTTCGGTTGGTTGGATTTATTATAATGCCCCTTTTCTTCCACACCATTTAAAAAATTCCTTTGCTGAATTTTTTTTGTGAGAATAGAGATAAATGTGAATGTTCAACCTGCCATATTTAACTGGACAACAATGAGTTTTCCATTTATTTTATTGTGTTCCAGACTCAAATGTCCTGGGAAAAAGGTGTCTGAATAAACCTAAGATTTTTTTTCTTCTTCTTTCTTTTCTCCCCTGTCCCTAATGAAAGACCTAAGGTGACCATGATATGAGTTATTGGACCTTCCAGACTTGGTACTTTGCACTGATGGCCTCCCCAAGGAGAGCTGGACTAGAGTGCATATAAATCATCAATCTTAACCAACTGTGAGTTATAACCTAACCATTCCCTGTAGGTCTGTGGTTTAAAGCAATGAAGTTAGATAAGGGCAGGATTTATTGTTGTTTATTGCTTTACAATAAGTGCTGTTTGCTCATGGTAATGGTTTACTTCATCACTAATAAACACCTAGGGTCATTTGTTAAGTTGGAAGATGAGGGATCCCAAGACTCAGTGAGGACTGAGTAACCTTGGACTTGGCCTAGTTCCTCATACATACCTGCTGAAATGAGCCCAGGAAATTAAAAAAGCAATCTGATCATTCCAAAAAATTATTTTCTACCAACTCATATTGTCATAATTAAACTAGTTGGTTTGGTACATGTGGCAAATATTGTGAGCAGTAAAATTCAGGCTGATAATCACCATAGTCAAGGAATGGAAGCAAATAGCAAGAATGGGGCAGGAGCCCTAGCCGGTTTGGCTCAGTGGATAGAGCATCGGCCTGTGGACTAAAGGACCCCAGGTTTCATTCCAGTCAAGGGCACATTACCAGGTTGCGTGCTCCACCCACAGTGGAGGGCATGCAGGAGGCAGCCAATCAATGATTCTCTCTCATCATTGATGTATGTTTCCATCTCTCTCTCCCTCTCCCTTCCTCTCTGAAATCAATAAAAATATATAAAAAAAGAAAGAAAGAAAAGAATGGAGCAGAAATACCAACAGCCCTCACTGGACTTGGCTTCCTTTTCAGATGATGAAATAGGTTCACAGAGCCTTGTAGCGGTGCCACTGGTATTTAAATTCACATTTGTCAGACACTGACTCTTAGGGATGTAGACCCGCTTTGAGTTTAAGAATCTAAAAGGCCTGTATTCATTCTGGGAAAGCAAAGGGTTAAAACCAAAAAGACTTTCTGTGGAAGGAAATTTCCTATTCTATTTGCCCAACATGCTTTTCCAGAGTGAGTTGTTTCTTTAGCAGATATTGCACTGCAGTTGGATCAGGGGGACAGTTGTCAGAAGCCTTCTGTTTTCGTGGTGGTATCAGCCAAACAAAATCAGGAAGAATATATGGTGGCAAGAAGCAAGAACTGGAAATCTCTCTTGGTTCAGTTCACAGTTAGAGAGCACTGATTTTTTTTTTTTTATAGCAATGTGAAAAATCATGTAAACAGAGCCCCTTTCAAATAGAGTCAGAGCCGCCATCCCAGAGGAACTACCTCGCGTCTCTTATGCCTCAAACCTTTGGAATGTTAAAACTGGGCAAAATAACCTTGGACTCAGCCTAACGCAGCATTGTATTCCAAATAACTGTTTGCTATGACCAGGGACTGAAAATGAAAGACATTCTTTAGAATTTGCATCGCTATGTTAGCTTAGCTGCACCTGTACAAATTTCTTCCTTCTATTCCTATAATTGTTCCCTTCCCCTTTCTCATACATACCCTTTGCTTTCACCTCTAATTGGAACACTATTTAGGTTTCTGCCTGAATCAGTGTTTCCAGAAAAGCTAGCTATTCTTTTGGATCTCAAAGGCTTGTTGCCTCTCACTTTGGCCTTTTATGTTTAGGTTGACAGTGGACAAGCTCATCAAGACAACCAGGACAACTCTTCTCCTGGCTTAAAGACAGCTCCACGCTTGATGGGACTCAGACGCGGGTCCGGCTGTTGCCTCTATGTAGAGAGGTATTAGAGAGAGAGAGAGGTGAGTTCCTATAAAGAGATTCATGTGAGCAGGAGAAAGATGGATATGTCGGTTACTCTCAGGTAGTCCGGAAGAGTCTGGCAATGTTAGATTTTTATGTTCATTTTAATTGTTTTCATGTCTTAAGCTAGCAATAAATTGTCAGTTAATCACTTTTATGCAATAATAAAAGGCGCATAAAAATGTTAGCGCTGCTTTCTGCTCAGTGCCCCCATCCCAGCCTGGAGTGTTATTAAAATACATTTCATTCAGGTAAGCTGGCAATTTTATCAGAGCACAGAGGACACTGACAATTACCCTCATGCTGCAGCAGAAATATAAAAAGCCTCCAAGTCCTAATTCGTTTTGGTGCCAAGAATATATCTTACAGAAGCAGCAGATTTGTTGGCCCTGGAGAGTTTGGTCACCAGGTTACATTATTTTGACCACAGGAAAATATTCCTGCTTCAGAGCATAGAGCCTAGGAGTCAGTAGATAGGGAGATCAGTGATTAATAAATGCAATGAAATGGGCATCTGTGTTAAATTTAGCTGCATGGATTTTTAGATCAGGTTTATGTAAGAACATTCTTGAATTCTTTCTAATTATTGGTGAGGTCAGAGTGTCCATAGAAAACTACCCTGTACAGCCAGGGTGGGGAACCTTTCTTTTGCCAAGGGCCATTTGGATATTTATAATATCCTCCATGGGCCATACAAAATTGTCAACTTAAAATTTAGCCTGCTTCATTTGGTCAACTCACCCCTAATGCCGTGGTTGGGCCAGAACAAATGATTTCGTGGGCCGGACGTTCCCCACCCCGCTGCACAGACACTGGGAAACAGTCATTCTCAATAGGACTGCTGATGTGTTTGAGTTTTAGTGCCTTGGCTTAAGTGGAGAAGAGAACCCTCTTTACAAGGTTACCAAGTAGTAGAATTATGTACCTTAAACTTGTATATTTTTCATAACCAGTGGCACCCCAAATAAATTCAATTAAAAAGGTGGTTACCAGGTAGAGCAGTAATTGCCACCCTTAATTTTGCAAAGAGCAAGGTTGTTGCAAGTTCTCACGAGATTTCAATCTATCCTAGTGCACCCCTTACACAAAGGACATGGCACCAGGAGAAGCAGTTGTGTGAAATTGAACAGTGATGAGGTGATACAACTTCAAAAAGGTTGGAAATTCTTGATATAATAAGGTCATAAAGCTACAGAGTAAAGGAAGAAGTGACTTGACTTTGGGATGACTAATATGACAATCTCAGCACTTCACTTGGTTGCTGTTGCCAAAGGAGGAGGGAGGAGGAAGGAAAGACAGGGAGACGAGGGGCGGAGGGAAAGCTGCCTCAGTTGTGACAGTTCTACTAGACCATAAATTAAGCTAATTGTTAGTATCAGCTGTTACTTATTATTTAATTCAGCAGTGCTGCTCTGTAATTCTACAACTCTTAAGTTGGCAAAGCATTTTATAATGGAGCTGTATGAAAGATCTTATATAAAACTAAGTTACTATTCTTGTTATTAAAGTTTGGGAGTCACTCTACTGAGCCAATATAATCATGAATTAAGAAGGTGGGCTGCTGCCCTGGCTGGTACTCAGTGGTTAGAGCATCGGCCTGTGCACCTAAGGGTCGTGGGTTTGATTTCCGGTCAAGGGCAGGTACCTGGGTTGCAGGTTTGATCCCCGGCCCCTGGTATGGGTGCATGCATGATGTGTCTCTCTCACGTCTATGTTTCTCTCCCTCCCTTCCATCCTATCTAAAATCAGTGGAAGGAGAAACCAAGATGGCGGCATAGGTAAACACCTGAACTGGCTGCCTCGCACAACCACTTTAAAACTAAAACTAAAAGACAAAACGGACATCATCCAGAACCACAGGAAGGCTGGCTAAGTGGAAATTCTACAACTAGAAGGGAAGAGAAAAGCACACTGAGACTCAGAGGAGCTGCGGAAGTAAAGTGCGGAGGTACGGAGGCGTGTGCGGAAAGGGCTGGCAACGGAGTACGCGGCTGTCTTTTTCAAGCAGGAGGGAGACACAAGCTCCTGACTGCTCTGAACTCCAGTTCCGGGCGAGACTCTGGGGACCCAGACTCATACGGGGGGGAAACTGGACTGTCTGGCAGCGGGCGGAACTCGAGGGTGGCTTGCTCTCAGAGGTGCTTGCAGCAATTACCAAGGGACACTGAGACCCAGGGGCCTCTTAGGGCCATTGCTGTTTTCTCCGCCCTGAGACTCTGCCCCATCCTAGCTGTGCGCAGAGGCTTTTGCATATGAATGGCCTGGTCCTTTCAAAACTAAACTTACCTAACAAACTGCAGCTGAGTCAGTGAGACCCAGAACATCCAAAAGAAGGCCCAAGGCCCCGCAGCAGCTTGTATTGCTTCACAGCTGGGCCTCATCTGGGCACCTCCAAAACCCAAACAAAGAAGAGGAATCTGCAGATCTCTCTGTAGCTCCTGCTTGGTGACCTCAGGCAGAGGCTAAATTAGCACCTCCTTGTAGATCCAAGAGCCAGTGTACCCAGGGGTCAGAGTGGGACCATCCAGATTACAACTCCTCAGATCCATAAGGGACACACTCAGGGGGCAGCCTCAGTGAGCACCAAAGCCCCACTGAAGCAAGTCTTGTCTCATAAGGGTGTCTCCAGCACAGAAGTTCTCCCATTGTAGACACAGCTGGTCAATTCCTCCCAGTGATACCAACAACAATCAAGATTTAACTACAACAAGACCATGAACACAGCCCACAAAGGGGCGCACCAAGAGTGTCCACCTCAGGTAACTGGGGGAGGCTGAGCCACTGGGCTCTATAGAACATCTAGCACACAGAGCCACTCTATCAACTCAGGGAAGCAGCCAAAATGTGGAGACAAAGAAACAGGTCACAAATAAAAGAAATGGAGGAAAGCAAATGACTGGATCTAGAGTTCAAAACCACGGTTATAAGGTTTTTCAAGAATTTTCTAGAAAAGGCCGATAAATTTAGTGAGACCCTCGAGGACATGAAAAAGGACCAACTAGAAATTAAGCATACACTGACTTAAATAAAAAATAATATACAGAGATCTAACAGCAGACTAGAGGATCGCAAGAATCAAGTCAAAGATTTGAAATACAAAGAAGCACAAAGCACCCCACTGGAAAAGCAAAAAGAAAAAAGAATCCAAAAATATGAAAATAGTGTAAGGAGCCTCTGGGGCAACTTCTGGCGTACCAACATCCGAGTTATGGGGGTGCCAGAAGAAGAGAGAGAGCCTGATACTGAAAACCTATTTGAAGAAATAATGACAGAAAACTTCCCCCACGTGGTGAAAGAAATAGACTTACAAGTCCAGGAAGTGCACAGAACCCCAAACAAAAGGAATCCAAAGAGGACCACACAAAGACATATCATAATTAAAATTCCAAGAGAAAAAGACAAAGAGAGAATATTAAAAGCAGCAAGAGAGAAACAGTTAGTTACCTACAAGGGAGCACCCATACAATTGTCAGCTGATTTCTCAACAGAAACTATACAGGCCAGAAGGGAGTGGCAAGAAATATTCAAAGTGATGAACAGCAAGAACCTACAACCAAGATTACTCTACCCAGCAAAGCTATCATTCAGAATTGAAGGTCAGATAAAGAGCTTCACAGATAAGAAAAAGCTAAAGAGTTCATCACCGCCAAACCAGTATTATATGAAATGCTGAAAGGTATTCTTTAAGAAGAGGAAGAAGAAGAAAAAGGTAAAGATAAAAATTATGAACAACAAATATATATCTATCAACAAGTGAATCTAAAAATCAAGTAAATAAAAAATCTGATGAATAGAATAATCTGGTGAATATAATAGAATTAGGGGCATAGAAAGGGAGTGGACTGACAATCCTTGGGGCGAGGGGTGGGGTGAAAAGAGGTGTGGGGGTATGTGGGAAGAGACTGGACAAAAATCATACACCTATGGATGAGGACAGTGAGGGGGTAAGGGCATGGGGTGGGGTGGAAACTGGGTGGAGGGGAGCTATGGGGGGAAAAAAGAGGAACAACTGTAATAATCTGAACAATAAAGATTAAAAAGTATATATATATTTTAAAAAACAACAGAAATGTATTATTAAATAAATAAATAAATGTGCACACACACAAAAAAAATAAAATCAATGGAAAAATATCCTTTGGTCAGGATTAACACACACACACTCACACACACACACACACACACACACACACACACCTAAAAAGGTGGGCTGCTAAGGAAGAGGCTGAAAAAGAACTGATGCTTGTTTCAAGCTAGTTGTCTATAATCCCAGCCACCAGGAACAGGGGCCCAGTGGATAAAGATGAAAAAAAAGTGAAATCTGCAATAAAGTCAAATTGTTGGTTCTATTTCTGATTTTGTCTGATTTTTGACCTTTTAGAATAGAGATGAAATGAAAATGTTTGTCTTATATCTACCTGCCCAGGATGTAATGGAGAAGAACAGACTCTATGAGAGAAATGGAGACTCCCCTAAAGAAATGCATTAAGTAAATGTCAGGTGATATAACCCTTGAAGATCCTCTAGCCATAGTAATTTCACTTGAAAGCTATTTATTTAGGAAACAGAGGATAGAAAGCCCTGGAGTTTCAGATTAATACTCCCTCAGTGCACCTATGTTAGAGCATTTCCAGAACTTGAGCAAAATAAGTCTATGGGAGGAGTAGGCAAATGTCTGCGTGTCTACAGAGTGACTCTTGTAGCATCAAAATTTTTCTTTGACTATTCCAAGTAAAGAATTATGAAAAAAACAGAGTAGTCCTTTTAAAAATACTATAGTGACATTTTTAAACAAATGAAAATAATACGTAGAGACACAAGAAAGCATAATCATATGAGCAAAGTTCAAATATTTAATAGCTATCTAGTGAGCTCCAATTACCTTATGTACTAGGCCCTGTGCTTGAAGCCAAAATCATAGAGATGAGCCATGTAAACCAGGATCCATTCTCCACAGAACTTAAAAGCTACATGCTGTTCTGGGTTCAAGAGGGAAAGGCCTGATCATCTGAAATCTGTCGTTTGTAAGTAGGCTAGACATAAATAATAAATGGGATAGGGATGGAATGAAGTTGTCTTTTGAGGCAGTGCTTAGCAGCCTATGGCAAGGAAACAATTCTTAGTTGGTTCAGTAGTCAAACCGTGGAGCACCACCAAGTAGGGGTGCTATACCCTAACTTCATCCCAGCCATTCCCAGCCTCATGCAACCTCATTCCCACCTTCATTCCCATTGGATTCCTGGCAGCTGAAGGATTTCCTCTAGGGTCCTCTGAGGCTTATTCAGTCAGGTTGGTCATATTTCCTGCCTTTCTTTATACAGCTATACCAGCTGGGAAGACAATGAAGGAAATCCAAGGCAGCTACTTCTGAATTCACTGATCCCACATTGGAAAGTGTTTCCATGAGGAAAGGCAGCCAATGTCACACATTTCCCATGTAGAGGCTCCATTTGCATCTGGAAAATTTGAAAGCCATCTAGCTTGCTAGGTTACTGGCCTACACCACAGGGCATGGATAATAATGGGAGGGTCTGGGAATGTAGGATGGCTCGATCCTCAGTTGATATCCACTGAGTTCACACAATTGCCCAGCCATTGTAGAAAGAGGTGGGACAGTCCTAGCCCTTGATAGATTTGTAATCTAAAGTTACATGTTTTACATTTAAAAGAGGAATTTAAAATATGCAGGTTAATTCCACTCCCTAAATATTTATTGATTGCTATTAACTTGGACCATTAAACACTATCTTTTGGAAACCCCATCTCACTGCCCTCACTAATGGAGTATTCTCAATAATAGGCTTTTTCTCTTAAATGTTCTTCTATAGCTTTTCCCTTTAAACTAAGGGACTATTATCATAACTGAAATCTTGTCCCATTCAGCTAGAAATGAGCATTTAACTTAAAACAAATTGCAGGCCAAGCTTTAAAGAGCCACTCATTAGTATTAGTATTAGAGGAGCAAGTTGACTAAATGGCTGAAATTGGCCAGAACAGGCCCATTTTGCTTCTTATCCCATCTGACAACATTTGTCCTCCAAAAGCACATTTAATTACTGATCGGGGTAAGTTGAGAGAATGTCAGCCTGGTGCCTGGCACATGGAAAGCTCTAATAAGTGTTTTCTGTCCTGTTTCCCTCTTCCTTCTACTTTCTGCAGTCACCCCTATCATCTACCTCATTATGATTATGGCTTGAACTCTTTCAACTTTTCTTAACTTGAAGCTTATCTGTTTGGTATTCCTTTCCTGGTCTGACTCCACTAATAATGATGTTACCCCCTCCCATTTTCTCTGTAGCTCCACTCTGCCAGGGACCCCTTCTCTAATGTGTATCTTCATTCTCTCCCAATCTAACATTTCCTTACTAGTCAACTAATGCGCTCTATCTCAAAATTAAAACTTTCTCTTATCCTTCTTTCTTTTTAAGTTACTGGCTGTTTTCTCCTACCTATTGTTCCATGCTTCTTAAAAGAGTAGTTGACATTCCTTCCCTTCAAGTCCTCATCTGAAATCTGCCCCTTGGCTATTGTAACTTGACTTATGCAGCTACTAAAACTGCTTTCCCAAAGATCAGTAATGACTTCTATTCACCAAATGCAGTGGCCTCCTCTCATTCTCTTCTACCTCCTTGACATGTGATGTGCTTATGTACTCTCCTGATAAATTCTTCTGACTGCCTTTATCTTTATCTGTCACTCTTCATCATCTCCCACATCCATACCTTAAATGCTGATGTCCTCAAGCGTCCATTCTTACTTGCTTCTGTTTGCTCTGGATCAACATCTGCTTCTCAATATGGATACGTACTAGAGGCCTGGCACATGAAATTCGTGCGCGGGTATGGTCAAGGCCTGGACTATGATCAGGGCCATCTTCCCTGGCTGCCACCCTCTGCCGCCACCCACCCCTGGTTCCCTGTTTGCCATCAGGCGATCAGAGCCTGATGGACGGGGGAGGGACGGAGAGGTCGGCTGTTCCACCTGCTCGTCGGCCTCACCCCTGCCGCAGGTCGCCCTCTATGTGTGGGGCGACCAGTGGTGGGGGTCTTGGCCTGGCGCCACCTGCATCCCCTGCCACCCACTCCCAGTACCCTGTTTGCCATTGGGTGATGGGAGCCTGCCGTCCAGGGAAAGGGACCGAGAGGTGGTCAGTGCGCCTCATAGTGACTGGTTGAGTGGTCGATCTGGTCATTCCGGTCATTTCGCCATTAGGGTCAATTTGCATATTACCTTTTTATTATATAGGATAAGAATAACCTGAGGAACTCTTTTACAATACAAGCCCAGATTAACTCTGATTAAATACATAACAATTAAATCTGATTTCTGATCCCATCCAGAAGTTGAATTTAGTTGAGTTGGGGTTGGACCTTGGCATTTATTATGTAAATGCTGCTCAGATGATTCTCAAGTTCAGCCAGGACTGAAAGTCAAAGCTCTAGAATATCTACTTTTATCTTCAGTTATTACATTATTCCTGATACATATACCTACATTTCCAGCTCTTTGCTGAGTATCTCAGCTTGAATGCTCCATAGCACTTCACTTTCTAGGTGGTCCAAATTAAGCTCATGACCCCAATTCTAAGAACCTATTCTTCTTTGTTTATAGGGCTCCCATGCTCACATTCTCCCAAGCTGGAGACCTAGAAGTCATCCATAAAAATTTCTTCTGCTTTGCCCCTCATTCACTTATTTACCAGGCCCTGTAGATTTTATTGCTGACCAATTTTAAATCCATTCTCCCATTTTAGATCTTTATTGCAATAATTTCTTATCTGGCCTCTCTGGTTTCAGTCTTTTTCCTCTTCATTTCACCCTCCCCATGGTAGTAGAAAGAGTTTTCTGAAACACAGATTTGATTGTATCTACTCAATAACAACCATTGAATCACTCTTACACAAGGATAAAGTCCAAACTCTTTAGTAAAACCCCCACAATCTGGCCCCAATTGTCTAAAACCACCCTCCTCTATCCTAGATTCCCACTCCATGATGTTCCCCAGAATTTAGTTGTGAATCATGACACGTATTCCTTCTTGCTTTTACTTATACTATTCTGTCTGTCTAGAACTGGATTCAATTCAGATGGTTCAAATAAAGAGGTGGATTACTAAGGTACAATACAGTCAAGGTAAAGGGAAGCCACAAGAATGGTTGAGACATCAGAGACTAGCAGAGTGGGAAGCTCTTACCTTTCCTAGGGTTGAGGGGCCACGGGCATAAAATAGTTTTACCACAGCTCAGTGACAGCTGGAGCCATGAGAAAGAGGGTCATCAGTAGGAGCTGCAGGCAGGGCAGGCTGCAGCCGCTGTTAAACCAGAGAAAGGGTAGTGAATAAACATCCCAAACTCTCTCTCCTCCTGCCCTTTAATCTCCAGAAAATGTCTTTGATGGACCAAACTCAATTAGAAGAATGGTCAGATGAGGCAGATTACAAAGCAGTGCAGAGAAAGGCAGAGAATGAATGGTGGTTTGATGAAGGAGAATATTAAATGGTGAATAACTACATAACCCCCATTTATATACAGTAAAATCCTTTTGTATCTTTTAGGACACAGTTCAGATGTCACCTTTTATATGAAGCCTTCCCTCATTTTCCTACCCTAAAATCCAGCAATTATTTCACTCCTCTATGCTCACTTAGCTGTTGTTATGTCTGTGTTATTGCAACCATCAGTCTGACTTATGATACAATTATTTGTGTATCTGCATCCATCTCCTGCATCATATTTTGTGCTGCTGGAGGAAAGGGATGGTACTTCATTTGCTACAGAGTCTTGCAGGTAACAGGCACTCAATAACTGTTGGCTGAATTTAATTGCATTTTCATGTTATCTCCTTCTCAGCCTCTGAGAGGGAGATTCATGTATACTTATAAACCATAGTCTTCATACTTTTTACATTCCTACTTTTCATAAGATTTCCTTTTTGGGTCCTGATTCTTTTTTTTGTTTTTACACAAAGTGCCAACATTTATTGAGTGTGTGTGTGTGTGTTTATAAGATCTCCTGTGTTTTTGTTTTTCTTTTCTTTTTTATTGTTTAAATTGTTACATATGTTTTCTTTTTTCCCAATCGACTCCTCCCTGGCCACTCCCACACCCCAGGACAAGCCCCCAATGCCCCAGTGTCCATGTCCATTGGTTATGCTAATATGCATGCATACAAGTCCTTTGGTTGATCTCTTACCCCACCCCCCCCACCCTCCCTTGCCTTCCCTCTGAGGTTGGACAGTCTGTTTGTTGTTCCTTTGTCTTTGGATTTATTTTTGTTCATCAGTTTATGTTGTTCATTATATTCCACAAATGAGTGAGATCATGTGATATTTCTCTTTCCCCGACTGGCTTATTTCATGTAGCATAATGCTCTCCATGTCCATCCATGCTGTCGCAAATGGTAAAAGTTCCTTCTTTTTTATAGCATCGTAGTATTCCATTGTGTAGAGGTATCACTGTTTTTTAATCTACTCATCTGCTGATGGGCACTTAGGCTGTTTCTAAGTCTTAGCTATTGTAAATTGTGCTGCTATGAACATAGGGGTGCATACATCCTTTCTGATTTCTTGGGATATATTCACTAAGTGGGATTACTGGGTCAAATGGGAGTTACATTTTTAACCTTTTGCACTCGGATGTCGAGTGTGACTCGACACGGTTAACATTAGAATAAAGGAATCGAGAAAAAAGCAAGCGAGTGCAAAGGGTTAACTTTTTGAGGAAACTCCATACTGTTTTCCACAGTGGCTGCACCAGTCTGCATTCCCACCAGCAGTGCACAAGGGTTCCTTTTTCTCCACATCCTCGCCAGTACTCATCATTTGTTGATTTGTTGATGATAGCCATTCTGACAGGTGTGAGATGGTACCTCATTGTTGTTTTGATTTGCATCTCTCAGATGATTAGTGACTTTGAGCATCCTATATAATAAAAACCTAATATGCAAATCTACTGAATGGCGGAACAACTGGTGGAACAACTGGTTGCTATGACGTGCACTGACCACCAGGGGGCAGACGCTCAACGCAGGAGCTGCCCCCCCCCGCCCCCCCACCTCCGGCCTGCAGGCCCCAGGTGCATCAAGGCGGGTACCAGCGAAGGCCCCCAGATTGCCCCACCAGTCACCCCACAGATTGGCCCTGATCACCAGCCAGGCCTAGGGACCATACCCATGCACAAATTACATGCACTGGGCCTCTAGTGTTTTCATATTTCTCTTGGCCTTCTGTATGTCCTCTTTCGAAAAGTTTCTATTTAGGTCCGTTGCCCACTCCTTATGCTTCTTGCTTGATTTTTCTCCTCTGGCCTATATTTCTTAGGTTAGATACTTCAAACTGAAGCTCACCAACAAATTGTTGGGAACACTATCATCAATTATCCTGGTAAGGGTCTGAACATCTCTATCTTGATTCTATGTCCTAAGTAGTGCATATAACTTTTTCCTTTAATTTATGCATGAAACAACCTTTAAAATGATGTCACAAAACCTAATTTTTCATCTTCATTGAACATTAAACTTTTCTGAATAGAAATTACGTTTGGCTTAACATATTTTGCAAATAGTAAAGGTGTGTACTTTTTTAAAAATATATGTATATATATATATTATTTATTTCAGAGAGAAAGGGAGAGGGAGGGAGAAATAGAAACATCAATGATAAGAGAGAATCATTGATGGGCTGCCTCCTGCATGCCCCACACTGGGGATGGAGCCCGCAAGCCAGACTTGTGCCCTGACCAGGAATCCAACCGTGACCTGCTGGTTCATAGGTTGGTGTTCAACCACTGAACCATACTGGCCAGGTGATGTGCTTCTATTCTTTATAAATACCAATGGCAAGTACAACTAACATATTTTTACTATGCAAACACTATTCTACATTGATGGTTTTGAGGCATGTTGGTATGTGGCTTTAGGATTTTTATATGAAAAGGAGTATTTTTAGACCCAATGAAAATATTATTTTACTAGAGGCCCAGTGCATGAAATTCATACCTGGGTAGGGTCCCTAGTGGCTGCTGGCTGCCAGCCAGGGCCTTCCTTCCCGCTGTTGGCTGGCCGGCCCCGCCCCCTGGCCGATCTCCTGGTCAAACTCCTGGTCCAACTCCTGGTGGAGGGGACAATTTGAATATTAGGCTTTTATTATATATAATATTTGAGATATTGCTAATAATATAATAGAATTAATGGCAAAAATTCTAATTCCCATAGCAATTCTGAGTTTTCATCTCAAATACTGTATTTTTCATCTTAAGAAGTTCAACTTTAGTCTTTTGAAAATATCTTTGTTTTCCTTTCTTAATGTGCTCACTCCTTCCTCTACTTTGTTGAACACATGGATTATAGTTATAATAGCTGTTTTAATGTCTTTGTCTATTAATTTAATCACCTGTATTATCTGGACCTGTTTCTATTGATTTGTTTGGTTTTCCTCATTATGGGTTATATTTTCCTGCTTCATTCTGCATGTCTGGTTAAGAAAAAGTACCAGTAGGACAATTGGATTCCAAGCATTGTGAACTTTACATTGTTGGATGCTGGATTTTTTGGGGGGTTGGGGGGATAGTTTCCATTAAATATTTTTCAGTTATGTTCTGGGATATAGTTAAGGTAGTTGGAAATAGTTTGATCCTTTTGAAGCTTGCATTTAAACTGGAATAGACAAGAGTAGAGCAGCCTTTAGGGCTAATTTGGCCCAATAATGAAGCAATACCTTTCTGAATACTCAACCGGATGCCCAATGTGTTAGGAAGTTTTTCCATTTGGGCTGTGGGGAATACGAACTATTTCCAGCCCTGTGTGAATGCCAGTAATTGCTCCTTGCAGGTGTTTCTCTCCCTGGGTGCAGGTAATTTCCTCAAACATGTGTGCTGCTCAGTACTCAGCTAAAGACTCAAGGGGAAGCCCCTGCAGATCTCCAGAAAACTCTATCTCTCTCTCTGTTTTCTTCTCCCTCTCCCTCGCCCTCTCTCCAGCTTTCTCCTCTCTGGTGATCTACCTTACTAATTCTAGCTGTGTTAGCCAATCTGAATTCTCAACTCCATCTCTTCAGCTCAAGAAACTGCCAGGCTTTGTTGGGGTTCCCTTGGCTGTGCTGTAACCAGGAATCTCTCCAGGCAGTAAACTGGGGGAGATTATGGGTTCACCTCATTTGTTTTTATTCTTTTAGAGGTCACTGTTTTGGGCTGAATGCTATCCAATATCTGAAAACTGTTGTTTATATATTTTGTCTGTTTTTCATTTGTTTAAGGTAAAGGGTAAGTTGTGTCCCTGTTATTCCATCATGGCCACAAGGGAACGTCACAGTTTTGATTTTTAAATGGGGTATGAACCAATTTTATGTCAGAAAAATAAGAGCGAGTATGACCATGATCCAGTCATTTATCCTCTTCTTAGCTTTAGTTTCTTCATCTGTAAAACAAAGAGGTTGGTTTAAATGATCATAAGGTTCTTTTCTGACTCTAAATTTTGCAATTCTAGAATTAAGTGTAGGTGTATTTTTTGCAGAGAGAACTGATATATAGTCTCCAAAGTGATAATTTAAAGATTCAGAACTATGGAAGCCCCATATTGCTATAGTAAAGTAAATTTAGAAGAGAAGATTTGTGTTTTAATAGATGAAGGAGTCTTTCGTTACAAACTGGGAGCAACAACACAAATCCCATAGCACAGACATGTAAAATGACCAAATAATTTGAAGAAGGGAAAATGTATAGGAATATTCTTAGTTTCATTATTGTTTACAGGGCCTATGCATTGTGCATTGGACATGGTAGGTGTTTAATTAATATCTTTTGACTATCTCAGTGGTATCTGAAGCCATTTTCCTAACAGAGAAAAGTAATTTAAAAAGTTTCCACTATAGAAAAAGTTGGAAACGACTTTTTTTTGGGAGAACTGGTCAGTGGTACAGTCATATAATGGAATGATATACAACAATCAATAAAACTGAAGTAGTGTATGTACTAACACAGAATGCCTTCAAAGATATAGTGTTAAATGAAAAAAATAAGTTCACTATAATTTTATATTTTATAGATTTTTAATGTTTTATATATTTTGCAATAAAAATATTTAAAAGGAATTGAAAAAGCAATGTGTATAAAAGCATGTTACTATATATCTTACATATATTATATATAAATAAAATCTGTTTTAAGGCATTATATAATACATGCTGGTATAGTCAGAGAAAACATATAGAAAGGTCTACAGACTGGTGAAACTGGTGCCTCAGGGTAGAAGGATTGGGGACAGTGTGGAAGAGAGACTCACTTTTCCCTGTATGCCCTTTTATATTTCTTTTGCATACTTTTACTCATGTGTATGTTTCATTTAGTTTCTTAAAATGCTACCATATATATATATATATATATATATATTAATGAAGTAACTGAAGTTCTCTTAAAGGGTTCAATTTCATTAAGTAGAAATTTTCCCCATCTGTAGATTATGTGCTTAAAGAAGGTAGACCACGTTCGTTCTTTCTACTATTACTTCAGGAAAGTACAGAGCACCTCATGGCTATGATTAATTCCCTATTTCTTATGAACAGAATCATCACGATAAATATTTAAGTGACTGGCATCAGGAGGATAATGCTTGCTTAAATATGGGTGCTTGAGAGAAAGAACAAGGCCACATGTTTCTAATGATCTTATGTACATTTTATGGTATTTAATTAACCTTTATAATCTAAACCATCCATCTTTCTGGCTTCTAGAGAAGCTACCTAACCCCCATTCCCCCCCCCCCCCCACACACACAAAACAACAACACAAGGTGCAGGAGCTAGATAGCAAGGCTGTATGAGTCACAGGATGTTAACCTGTGGCCAGTATGCTACTTTCCAATTCTACAGGTGATGTGTACATGTGTTTGGAAGAGAGTGAAATCGAGCACACCACATGGGGACACTACATTTTATGTTTTAGGGAGCCAGTTATACCTCTGGCAAGCTATCTTAAAATAATTTCTAGCCATAACCTGTATTCCTGTGAGTGTCTGATGTTCTTCAGGTAAAACCCAGCCAAGTATTTCCTGGAAGACATGGGGAGATATTTGAAAACATATGTGCAAGTCCAAGATTAAAAATCCATGGCTCATTATGCAACTCAGAAAAACTGCTAGGATTTGCAATTATATATGCCCAAGGCACTTCCTTTGAATTCTGTTATCTGCTTTAAAATTTCTGGCTCTGTTTCTGGTTTTGAATTCTTAAAATGCCAATGCAGCAAATAGATAATGCCAGAAAGATGCCTCTAAGATCTAGCCAGCCAATGAGAGAATATGAAGAATAGGATTCCTAGATTTGAGAAACTTATTTTTGTTATATGAGAAATATTATTGTGTGTAAGTTACTATAGCACATGAATAATAGGAAGGAAAACATTGCTGTTAAGGGGGAAATATTATTTAAAAGAGCAATGATCAATGCTCTGTCTCTGGATCTGTTTTCGTTCATCTGTTTATGTTGTTCATTATATTCCACAAATGAGTGAGATCATGTGATATTTATCTTTCTCCCACTGGCTTATTTCGCTTAGCATAATGCTCTTCAGTTCCATCCATGCTGTTGCAAATGGTAAGAATTCCTTCTTTTTTACTGCAGTGTAGTATTCCATTGTGGTTTTTTTTAATCCACAGGGTTTTTTTTTAATCCACTCATTCATCAGACTGTTAAACCTCAGAGGGAAGGTAGGGGAGTGCTGGAGTAAGGGGGAGAGATCAACCAAAGGACTTGTATTTATGCATATGAGCCTAACCAATGGACACAGACACCAGGTGAGGTGAGGGCATGAGTGGGGGAGGGTGGGGGGCAATGGGGGGATAAGGACACATATGTAATACCTTAATCAATATAGAAAAAAAGAAAATCATAAAAAATAAAAATAATAAAAGAGCAATGATTTTCATGGATTACATTGACAGGAAGAGTCCTACTTTCAGCCCCAATCTGAGCCAAAGGTCAGGAATTTAACAAAAGGAGACCACTACTAGGGGTGCAGGTATAGCAAATAAAAATGCAGGATGCCCAGTTAAACTTGAGTTGTCTCACACAATATTTGGGACATACTTACACTAAAAAAATGATTTGCTGTTTAGCTGAAAGTCAAACCTAAGTGGACGCTCTGTATTTTATCTGCCAATCCTAATTGCTACCCAGAGTAGGAGTAGATGCATTATATGTTGTCGTCTTTCTTTTACCTCTTGCTTCCCTCGTGGCAAGATAAATCGCTATTGACACCCTCCACATAACTAGGACCCAATCAGAGGTAAGAGCACAGCTGAATTCTCGCTATGCTGCAGAGCCAGATGGAGGCACAGACTATGGAGTGAATTAACTCAAGAACAACTGGGAGATAAACCCTTTTACCACCTGCCCCCTAACCTCCCCCCGCCCCCGCTCTGCCCCCAATAATCCAGATGGAGGTGACCTTATAAATGATGGAAGTTGAGCCTTTTAATTTGGATATTAGAAGAAAAGGTGACTCCAGAAGGCTGGAGGACTTTAAAAAATTCCATAGTATGGAAATTCTTGGAATGAGTGAAGGTGGAGGTTCCATAAGCTAGGTCAATGAATGCTGGATATGAGATGGGGTGCACCTGCTATGTGGCATCAGGCTGAGGGAGCTCCTGGCTTACGCCATGCTATCTTCCAGAGCTGGAGAACATGGAGTTGAAAAGACACATATGTGCCTGGTCAGTGTGGTTCAGTGGTTGAGCATCGACCTATGAACCAGGAGGTCATGGTTCGATTCCTGGTCAGGGCACATGTGTGGGGTGTATAGGTGGCAGCCAATCAATGATTCTCATCATCTCTCTCTCTCCCCTGCCTCCCCTTCTTCTCTGCAATCAATAAAAATATATTTTAAAAAAGGGAAGGGTAGTGATTGGTATGCATAGGTGGATTTGTTCACGGAGTTGCAGAGGGTCTGGGAGACCATGTAAGGATTTTGGGCTTAATTCATGAAGTAGTGGGGCTCCTTTTGGGGTTTCTGTACAGGAAATGACATGATTATAGTTGTGCCTTAGGAATATTAATCAGGCACCTCTTTATAGAGTTATTATGAAGGGAAGAAAGTGAAGACAGGGTAATCAGCTGAGAGGGGATACAGTTAGGGCTCCTGCTGGTCCATATGGCATGTGTATGTGAATTACCAAAGGCACCTTCCCTGGGGGGATGCAGATGATGGCACTCATTTGGCAAAAGACTGCGCCAAGTAACATGGTTTGATAACTAAATCAAAGGCTAGATTTCGCCCTTCAATGTCCTGTTGGTCAGTATAGTAGTTGGTTAATTAATACTAATGGCTTAATGCAATAAAATATTTATTTCTTGCTCATGTCCCAATCCAATGCCTGTAGGGTAGCTCTCCTCCTAGTGGATGTTCAGGGATTTAGGGTACCTATTTTTACCTTATAGTGAGACCACCTAGAATATTTACCCTCCATGATCACCAAGCAGGAGAAGAAAGAGCTGGAGGTTCTCCCAGAGGCACTTTTGACCAGACTTGGAAGTGACTTACATCACTTCTGTCCACATCCCGTGGCTAGAACATGCTCCAACCTGATTACCAAATAGGCTGGGAAACCTAAAGGAGGACAGGAACTTGAGCTGCTCCAAGTTTAGAAAGCACTGGAAGATGATTCTAGCATCTTTGGAAAAGATTGTAGGGATAGTAGAGGAAATCAGATACACTCTTTTCAGTTTTCATTTTGACTATAATAAAAAGAATAACTTTTCTCTCGTGCAAAGAAATTTAATGAGTATTTGCATCTAGCAGTTTGGGGTTTCTAGAACTGTATTTGTGCAAAATGATGACTCATAAATACAGGAGGGACTTGAAGACATTGTGTGGTCCATGCTACTCTGTTAGAGCATGACAGACATAAGCCTAAAGCCATTTTGAAAACATACACATGAGTTAGTTTCTACCTGTTAAAATTTGTCCTACTCCATTGACTGTGATACTGGAGTTCTAGATGTGATGAATATAAAATTTACCCCAGGTCCTTTCATGAGCAAAATGGTTAGTGATCATTGGGATACAGTGAAGGAAGGATAAAAACTTTCCTACCACAAAATCAAAATAATCTGTGTGCAACTCTGTTTACCAGAGCTTCAGTTAGCCTTCCTGTTACCAAGTTAAGCTCATGGAGGACAAAGATAGTCTTTGAATACTTAAAATACTATTGCATGGTCTCAGATAATTAAAACAGACCCTTGACTAATCAGAATTTTGCCATACTGGTGAACATCAGCTGTGATTTATAGCCAAGGATATTTTACGTACAAGGTCATGAGGAATCATAACTATAAGGCAGAGTTTAAATAAATATTCCCGACTTATCAGTATGGTATCCATGTATCTTAGACTTTCCAGGAAAACTCAGATTTTAAGTATTAGATTTAGTTTTACTTCATTTGGTGAGAAAAATATGGTCCCCACAGCCATTTCTATATGGGATGAGCTGGTAAATGCAATCATTCTAAGTTGTGGAGGAAAGCTAATCAAGTACATCTTTGTCTTAGAGACACACAGAATATTAAAAGTTAAAGAGCTGCATAAATGATTTTATTAGGCCCTTATTTTAAAAATGAAAAATATTCCTATAAAAGGGAAAACAAAGCTAATTGGATTTCTTCAATTATATAGCAATGTGGACATAAGTTATATAAGGTTTCCTCTGATGCTTGAAAAAGTAGCTATTAGAAGGTATTTGAACTTTCTTGGAATCCATTTTAGAGGGATGAAGAAAGTTGTAGAAAATTGAAGGGGAAAGCAAGAGTCAGGAGTATAACAGGGTATCTGAAATGTCAATTCTTATGTCTGCTCCCTCCCACTTCTACTAAAGAGTCTGCAATGCTCAAGCCCATAGTCCCTGCTGAAGGGGCAGCAACCATCACCTTGCCACAGAAGTCTGGAACAGAATTAATACCTGACTGAAGGCCAGATGACCTATGATGTGACTTAGTAGAAAAAGATTAAGACCCAACAAGATTTCCCTCTCTGGAGAACGTGTACCAAGAAACTGAGAATTAGATAGTTAAGATTGTGTCATGCCATGAAAAAGATGAAATGATAAGAAAACAAAAATTACGAGCAAGCAAAAATCTAAAGGTGGAATAAAGAATGGGAGTCTGGCCCCACCAGTGTGGCGCAGTGGTTGAGTGTAGACTTATGAACCAGGAGGTCATGGTTTAATTCCCAGTAAGGGCACATGTCCGGGTTGCTGGCTCAATCCTCAGTAGGCGGCAAGCAGGAGGCAGCCAATCAATGATTCTCTCTCATCATTGAGGTTTCTATCTCTCCATCTTTTTTCCTTTCTGAAATCAATTAAATATATATATGAATGGGAGTTTGTTGGTATGGAGAGAAGAGCAGAAAATGACCTGGGGGAATGTGAGAAAGATGGAAACCTGGAGGAGCAGGTCTCCAGTTGCCTCAGTATCTGATGGCAGTTCAGCCCCAGGTAAGTTTCAGTTAATGTGTTTTGAACTGAAAACAGTTCAAAGTCCTCCTTTCTTTGAAGTAACTTGAGTTACTTGGTTCCTTGCACCTTAAAGAGCTCAAGTAAGTTGGATGGACTTTTCAGCCATTTGACATGTCAGTGTAAGAGCCCAGACAAGTAGGAGTATATTTTAAACTAAATGATCAGCCTTGAAATAAATATGTTAGCTCCACTTGACTTTATGTGAATGACAAGTCTACTTGTAAATTGTGTCAACACAATTTATAGTGGGTTGTTTTAGGACCTTTACTCTTTGTTTTAAATACCAACAGTTGTGTTATGGCATGTACCACAGACCTGAAATGGCATTCAGCTTTTGGTCCCAGAAACCTTGTCAATCACCTATTTCTTTTTCATGTTATCTTGACTCTGGATTTAGATCAGATAGTAACAATAGTGTCCACAAAGGTTTGCTTTAGTTTAGGTTTTTTGTAGAGCTATAAATGGTCCATGAAGTCACCTGTCAGACATCATGTCCAGGCAACAGAATGGAGAGAAGTGGTAAGAAGGGTATAGCCCCTTCCTTTAAAAAAAAAAAATATTTTTTTTTATTGATTTCAGAGAGGAAGGGAGAGGGAGAGAGAGATAGAAACATCAATGATGAGAGAGAATCCTTGATCGGCTGCCTCCTGCATGCTCTACACTGGGGATTGAGCCTATAACCTGGGCATGTGCCCTGACTAGGAATTGAACCGTGACCTCCTGGTTCATAGGTCCACACTCAATCACTGATCCAGAGTGTCCGGGCTCCCCTTCCTTTTTATTATGTTTTTTAAAACCAGAAGTCCCACACAACATTTTTGCTTAGATATCAATAGCCCAAATTTAGTGGCCACACCCATGCAAGGTTACTGGAAAGCATTATATTTTAGCTGAGTGGTAATAGGACCATCTAAAACTTAGGGGTTGGTTATTATGGAAGAATAAAAGAATAGATATAGGTAGGTAATTTGAAGTTTCTGTCACAGGTACTTTATATATAGTTGGTATTTGATAAATATTTCTTGATTAATTTTTATAAACTTGATGAACATATTCTTAGAGGTATCACTCAAGTTGTTAATAAAGATCATGGATCCAATAATTTTCCCTCTTCTTATTGTTTACTTTATAGTAACACTAATGGCCCAGTGCACAAATTCGTGCACATTGAAAGGAAATTATTTAGAAGAAATATTTTAATATCACTATTCTCCCTTTCTCTATAATAGAAGTGTCAACCAAATTAACAATCGACAATGACAGATGGAAACATGTGTGCAACTGGCACCAGTGAGAGCTTTATATGTATCGTGCATAAGCAAGTCAACTTAGCCTTTTATATTATAGAATAAACTTGCTTTATTAGACCTGCTTTCTGATTTAGCAAAACTTTTTCCAGCCCAGTGAAGCACCCCAACTTCTCTTTCAGGTAACTGTCAGCAACACAGCAGTAAATATCAACATGAAGCGGATTATTATTGTAGATCATGCAGGGAGAACAAAGGGTAAAATACTTAACTGCAGCAATGAGCAATGTTTGACTATATTCTGTGCAGTGAGAAAACCTGAAGTCATTTTCAAGATCCACCATTTCTTACTTCTTTTCAGTTGGGTCAAGTTTCTAAGCTTTCTAAATCTCTGTTTTCTGGCTAATGAAAAGAAAATAGGATTCCACCGAGTCTCCTATCTACTTACTCCAGGACTTCTGTGAGGATCAAATGAGATGAGGCACGTGAAAAAGCTTCACAGACATTTGGTTATAGTGTGAAGTGTTTCCACCTGGCTATAAAGCAAGTCGTGTTCCTGGGCTGAAGAAACTGCAAGGAGGCTAGTCCTCACTAGGGAGAGGAAGTGGTGTTGCTATGTGACATCATTACCCGGATGGTTGGACAATTAGCATATTAGCCTTTTATATAGATAGGTAATAAAACATATCATTGCATTAATTGCACCTCAAATAAATCCATCAGGAATTATTGGGGATTAATATTGGAAGGATATGGGAGAAACCCTTGGAAGAGACAAACCTAAGCAGAAAGAAAGACAGAGATTTGTCAATGGCCAAGAAAACCTGGAACTGAGAATTCCAGTAGGTATCATAAAGATATATTCTTCACCTTCTCTGTTTCCCTCTGTCCATTGACTTTATTCTCTCAATACAAAATGTGCATTTCCACTTGGCAAAAAACATGTCCAGTGACATATTTCATATTTTATATCTAGGTGAGGCTTGAGATGACCTCTCTTCCAAAATCTAAAAATCTTGAAGGAATGGCTACACTGGCCCATCTTGGGTCATGTGTTCTGCTCTTGACCAATTAGCTGTGGCCAAGGAACAATTAGTAGTAACATGGTTTCTTTTGCTGCCATAATGTAATAGAAGTGTGGAAATGGGAGGAGTTCCTATAGGAAAGGTGGATGCTGGCTATACAGTTGTATAGGCTATCCTATAATTATACATGATGAAAAAACACACAGGTCAATGGTCTGAATTATATGAATGATAAAGGAGAACAGGATCAATCTTAATGTAAAAAATTGACTTAGCTATGAATAAACATCATTTGATAGAGCTGCAATATATAGAATGTTTACTATGTTAGGCATTATGCTAAGAGTTTTTTTATATGTTGAGTCATTTATTCCTCACAACTCTATGAGCTAGAGACTATTGTCCTCTATAGATGGGAAAACCAGAGCTTAGAGAGCTTATGTAACTTGTCCAAGATCATATAGCTAGTAAGTAAGCTATATTTGTCTTAAGTTCAAAGTTTTTAACTACCAGGGCAATATACTGTCTCATTCCCTACCTTGAGTGGAAAATTATGGTCATTTTTAATGAAACAATTAGTAGTTTTTATTTTTTCCCTCTCAGTTCTGCCATGGCAAGCCATATGAACTTGATAAATCTTATACTGTGTCTGGGTTTTAGTTTCTTCATCTGTAAAAAGATTGGGTTGAATCAAACTACTTTTTTCCCCTTGTTAGTGCAGGTAATATTTTATTTCTGAAGACAAGAGGGTGAGCTTTATATTTTTTAAATTTTAATTCATTGAATTTTTTTGAATGCTTCTTGAGTTAGATTTATGTTAGGAAACCTGATGAAATTAAAGATGTACAAAGATAAACACATATTTCTGCTTGCCATGTTATGGAGAAACAAACAAACTGAATTATTAGTTTGCAGAATTAGAAGTCTAGAGAGGAATAGACTTCAAGAGCAATATAGCCATCAGATCAATCATATCATCAAGGGTTTTTTCTCTGTTTGATCAATTACTCTTGTGGCAATCTGGGTTATAGGCTGATTTGCTCATACCTGGTAGGAAAGAGAATCCTTTTCTCTAAGTATGGATTAAAAATCTTTCCCTTTTGTCTGATTGGGCCAGTTTACTACAGGACTATAATGGTTTTCAGGTGTTTTAATTAGAATAGTCTAGGACCTAGCATAACTTATTTTCTAGGTCATACTGAAGTAAAAAAAAAAAAAAAAAAAAATTAAAAGAAAAAAAAAATCCCTAAACAACAAAGATGTATTTATTACTCAAACCAACCATCCTGACTTGATGAGAGTGAGAGGTGGGCTATTCTACATTATTCTTTCTTGGGGATCTAGGCTGACAAAAGCTTTATCATCTTCAACAATACTGGTCTTGAGGCTGTGGCAGAGTAAACACTGTAAGAACTTACACTTGCAATTAAATGTTCTACCTGTAAGTAACACATATCACTTCTACTCACAACCCACTACATACTAGTGACTATAACTAGTTACATGGCCCAGCCAAGAACAAGAGGCGGGGGGGAGAAGGGGGCGGGCAGGGATGTACATGTGAAAATGTGACAGGGTAAGCATTACAAATCTCTATTATACCAGGGAATTCATTTACTGATTGACTCAGGCTAACTGAGTTGCCCTTTTGTAGCTGGAGGTTGGATAGTTACCTAAAAACAAACAAACAACAAAACAAAACAAGCAACTCAATAAGGAAAATTTAGGAGTGGATGTTGAATAAGAAATCAAGTGTGAACTATATGATACTTTATCCCAAAGGAGAAGAAAGAAATTTCAGCCAAGGAGGCAAGTTACAGGGAGGGATAGCTTGGCAAGTTTCATCAGCCTCTAAATCAATCACTTCATTTATTCTTCTGATTGGAAAGATTGGCTCTGGCTATTTAATGAGTGGGTGTAGATCAAGCATGTCAAACTCGTGGCCCGCGGGCCACATGTGACCCATAATGAATATTTTTGCGGCCCAGCCAACATAACGGTATGTAAGAAACGTTTTAATAAAAATTTCATAATTTAATTTTTACAATATCCTGTTATATGTAATTATTAATAACGAACTACAACTTTCACTAATGACTGATTACTATAATCATGTTGCATTCATTTCCATTACTCGCCTGCATCATTTCTCTCCACTAATACTAGCAGCAAATATTTTAGCAGCCGATGGCCGCGTCATTAGTTTGTACTGACTTGTTTGGTGTGCGTAACAGGAAATATTTCGCTTTTGGAGAACAAGAAAAATAGGTTTATTTGTGTTACACTTATTAATTGGTGCAGTTATTCAGTGTCTGGTAAGTTAATGTTCAAGAAAAAATATTAATTTTTATTAAAATGTTCTATTATTTTATGTTAACGATTACTCATTTATTTCAGCCCTTTGAATTCAGCATGTCTCTACCAAAATAAACCTACATTTATATGAAAATTGAAGCTTTTGTTTTTTTGTGGCCCACATAAACTTAAACCTTGTTTATTTGGCCCGTTATTAGCCTTTGAGTTTGACATGCTTGGTGTAGATAGACAATTTCAACTTAAAGAGATGGCTCAAAAGTAGCTTAAAACCTTTATTGAATTTGAAAATATAGGCTGTTTTTTTATATTTCATTGTTAGTTACTGTCAAGCTAGCTAGATTTATAATTTAGGACTGGCAAACAACTAAAATTTACCTAGTTCAATCCCTTTATTTTACAGATGAGAAAACTTAGAGCGAAATGGGTAAAATAATTTTCTCAAGTTCACACCTTCTTGTATGTAGCAAGAACAGTGCTGTCCTTTGGGTGTTCACAACTTTGGAAATGTGGTAGTGTTCACTAATTTTGACCTCAATAAAATGGCTACTCAGGCACTCAACTTTCATTTTGGTATTTTCCATTGTCTAATGGTTGACTCCTTCTTGTTCCACCCACAAGACCTGCACAGCTCTGGTTGATGACTAAGAATTTGATGCAGGCTGTGTAAAAAAATGTATGTATTTAGAAGTTTCTATTAGTTCTCAGTATAATGTTATAAAGAATATTTTTTACAGTGTTTCGCTGAGCAGAACTTTGTAAGTTTTTGCATCAGCAAAAATAGGTCTCAAGCCTAGTTGGTGAGGGGGTGGTGGTGGAGGAAGTGGTGGAACAATTCTACTTTCTTAAGCAAATACCTGAAACTAGGAGTGATGTGAGGCACAGACAGACAGCTGGGCTGAGAAGAGAGAGTGAGAGGGCCCAGCAACAGAGGGAGGCTGGAGCTTGTGGAGAAAACAAACTTTAGCAGAGATGTGTTCTGGTAGCCAGTGACATAGATAGAACCTTTGGGGGACACTTTCTGTCAGAAATTTAATCTGTTAAGAGAAAGGCCGAGTTTTAGTAATATTCCTCTCTGGAGAGAGTAAAAGAAATGTGTTTTTTAAAAGCAGGGACTGTTGTGAATTTTTTGTAAATTCATTACTGGCCTGGAACTTAATGTGTAGTTTGTTCTCAAAAGTCAGTTATTTAACTAATACTTCCAGTTCTGAGGTGGTAGCTAAATTGTAGGCATGCTCTGAAAAGGGACTTGATAACAGTGTTCTGTCACAGGCTGAGAAGCACATTGACTCAGCAGAGCATAACTGAAATCGCTTAAGATCTAGTTTCTGAATATGTGCTAGAGACACTAGTTATTTGGTATTTTAATATATATTATACTGCGCTATAAAAATGCACTAAATCTTGAACAAACATTCCTTGGGCAGATTTTTCTTTTCTTTTTGAGCAGGAGTTTGAGAAGATAATTATTTTAATGCCTAGGTTTCTGGAAAGAAAAAAATGAAGGCCAGATTAAAAAAAACACGATGTTTTCAGGCAAATGTAAAGCTTTGAACTTGGAGATCTTGAAATATTCTACAACGTAAGCTTTAAACATTCTTGCTAAAATACTTCTACTAGTAAAACTGCTGTTAAACTAAAAAGTGAATATCTGCCTCACTTCTGACTTCTAAAAATTATCTAGAGTATGACTGATAAGACTTTGGCCTGTAATCCATCTTACTCTGGCATAAGCCTAAAATTTCTGTTCCTTTCCAACAACCATAGCCTGCAACCCTTATAGCGGATTTTTGTTCTGTTTACTAGTATAAGCTTAGTGCAGAAACGGCCTCAGTGGAGGAGAGCAACCACACATTCAGTAAATGATTGTTGAATGATGACTAAGCTGAGCTGGAACACAATTCTGGCTCTGCCAGTGTATTTTTTGACCTTAGACTAGTCACTCTACTTTTTTTTTTTTTTAATTTTCCCTTCTTACAGGGAGATCATAATAAAAATAACTGTAAACTACTTCGTGGAGAGCTTTTATTTTAAAGGGCTGTCAATAAATACCGGAGTCACAAGGTCTCACAATCCTCCCTCAGAAGCTAAGTTTATTGAGAGATAGGGAACTTTTTTCTCCTTTGAAATCAGCAGTATCTTATTTGTGTTTCTGGAGTACAGTTCCTGGCCTTTAAAAAAAAATGACTCCGTAAATACTGTATATTTATGAATGTTATGAGGCAGATAACAGTCTTGGCAGCCCACTGCCTCTTAAATCTCTTTTCTGCGATCCTTTTCACACTCAGCATCTAAAAGGCCGCCGCTATTTGCTCTAGGATATGTACCCAAGGCATTTACTTAAAAAACACCCAAGTCCAGAGGAAGAATTCGTCTGTGTTTTAGGGCATCATTTCGCTTTTCCGCAGCACTGCACCTCAGGCTTGGGATCTGGGTCCGGAGGCACAGGGAAGAGTTCGGTAAAGGAAGCTCATCTTCCCGCCTTCTGATTGGTCGGCTCGCACTCCACTCACGCAGCTCGCGTCTTTGATTGGCCACCGTGGCACCCCCCTCCCCCCCCACCTCGGCTCGCGACTACTTTGTGTGCCCGGCCAGCGCGCTCAGGTCCTGGGTCCCAGCTCGCCGTCGGGGCTGGTGTGAACTAGCTCTTCGGCCCACTGCTCTGCATCGCGGGCGGCAGGACTTTCCCGAGTCCGAGCGGGTAGGAAGCATCCCAAGGAAAAGCCCCCCACCCCTCCGTTCCGTGTTCTCTTTCCCGCACTGAATAAACTTCCGCCTCATTTGAGGGGCTGTCGCAGCCGCGGGCCGGGGGAGAGGCCAGACAGCGCATTCAGGCCCTCGTGGGGGATCTTTACCTCCGGCGAATGTGGAAACATAGCTCTCACGAGAAAGTAGGGCTTCGCCAGTCCATTTTGGGTGCGTGCCAGTCTACGTTCGCGTTGCAAGCTGCAGCCGGGCAGCAGCGGTCATCCCTAACAAGTGGCAAAGAGTCCGCTTCCAATCTCTAGTACCTAAGGTGCTCCTTGGGGCCGCGGCTGAGCTGGCACGGGCCAGTCGGTCCCAGCGGTCGAAAACACGGAATTCCCTGGAGGTGGCGCTCCCGGGAATGGGAAGCCGCCTAGCCTCGCGCCCCCCTCAGCCTCCGGCCTTCCAGCGGTAGAGGGCGGCCTACGCGCGCGTTGGAGCCGGCGCCCGCGCGCGCAGCTGCTGCACTGCTGGAACTCTCCCGGTCCGCTGTGGCCCGGGGCGCTCCTGCCCCAGGATGCTGCGGCGAGCGATCCAAGGGCGCAGCGAAAAGGGGGCGGGGAGAAGCCCTGGCACATGCCTGGGTCGCCGTAGGTGGCAGGGGCCGGCGCATGCGCGCCCTCTCCCAGGAGCCGGGAACGCTGAGGGGCGCGCGCCCCCTTCCGCGCGCTCACGCTTGCGCTATCCTGGGTTTCCCCGCCTGCTCTCGTTGTCAGAGCCGCCCCGGCGCGTGCGCGCGCTATCTCCGGCCGACCGGAGTGGTCGGGCTCCCTCCGCTCCAGGCCCCCGCCCCTCGCCGCCCCCTCCCAGCCCCCAGGCAACCCGTCTCCTTCCTCTCCTCGCGGAATGGGGCCGGCGCTGCTCGGGGTCGCGCGCCCGAGACCCGGCTCGCGCTCGGTCTCGCGCTGTCAGCGACTGTCCAGCTCGCGCCGCCTCGCGCTCTCCCTCAGTCACTGGCGCCGGAGGCTCCGTTAAGCGGCGGCGGTGGTTCCTGTTTCCGTTTCTTCCTCTCCCTTCAGTCGGTAGTAGCATCCTCCACCCAGCCACTCCTCCCACTCCCCTAACGGAGGGCAGCTGCGGCTGAGGCTGTGGCGGCGGCGACTGGGGAACAGCGGAGACCGCCTCTGCTCCCGCCTCGGGTAAGGGGGTGTTAGGGGGGCCGGGCCCCGCGCGCCTCGGGGTCTGAGGCTGGGCAAGCGCGGGATCCGACGGGGCTCCGGGGATGTGACCGGAGGCTGTCGCTACTCTTCTCCCCCCAGGCGATCCCCGGGCCTGTTGCTGCAAGTGCTGCTGCTTATCCAGCCGCTCCGGGAAAAGTGGGGAGGGAGCCCCCGGGACGCTCCGGCGGGTGCCTTTGCGCGGCCGGGAGGGCGCGGGCAGGGGGTGAGGGGCGCCCGCCGCCCGGGCCGGGACCCGGAGCGGTGCGGCCGCTGCCCTCGTGTCGCGCATCCTTGGACAGGGCAGGGGCTGAAGCCGAGGAGAGGAGAAGAGATGGGGGGCGGGGTAGGAGGTGTCCCTCTCCTCCACACCTCCCTGCCCTTCCGTGGGCAGTTCTGTCCCTGTAGTCACCGGCTGTGAGGAGGAGGATGCCTGTGCGTTACGGGCTTTTGAGAGGGGTTCTTGGGCTAGAAATCTGGGAGTGGACCTATAGAAAGATCCACTCCCAGCGAGGGGGTAATGCCTGGGCATTTAAGGGCATGAGTGCCCCTGCACCTCCACACACACCCCCCCTCCCCATTTGATGTGGAAACGATGAGCTGGTGGCTTTTGAGTATCTAAACTTACTTGGGAGGTTAAGTGAGTCTTGACTAGTTCAAGGAGGTTTGTCCTGAAAGAGGGAATAGATTGTAGGTCGCAGCACCTGTGCTCTCACAGTGGGGACTGCAATCTTTAGGAACACAGAACGTCAGGGACGCAGTGTATTTCTTAAGTTCAATGACAGTGTCGTGGTTAGCTATCCTTGGTGAGCTTTTAGCGTTTTGCCATATATTAGCTTGCTTGCATGCTTGCTTGCTTGCTTGCTTATTTATTTATTTATTTATTTATTTATTTATTTTAGTTGTAGAAATGGGAGTATATTTTCTTTAAAAATTAAAAACTGAAAAAGACTTAACATCAGTGGTGTGCCAGTATAGGTCGGCAGGAAAATAAAACACTGATAAGCTTGTCTGTTTGATACCAAGAAGATAACTCTAGTCCGAGCTTGAATATGCTTCCTATGTTTTCTGCTGCTTTTCATTCTTTTCCATATTTCATATCAGAGGATTGATACAGTCTTTAAAACTTCATTAACAGGAACAAATCCATTATCCACAATTCTTCTCAAAAGGCACTCGAACCCATCAGATAGCCAGGCAGTTGCATTCTCACGAGTACTCTATCCATGAAAAGAAACTCAATAAGACACAGACGAATCCAATGAATAGAAGAAGACATCTATTGAGTTTTGGAATGTTTGGTGCATTTGGATTGGTCTAGGTTTATGAAACCTAACCCTCCCATTGTAAACAGGATTCGAGTCCTTCTATAATATATTGTCCGTTTACTCTGTAGGCCAGGAAAGCTACTGGTCTCTAATGCCATGTTCCTCAGTCATAGAGCCAACACTCTATTTCTCTGGTGATGAGGAAGTAAGACACTACCACTAGAGTGTACGTTG
This sequence comes from Eptesicus fuscus, assembly GCF_027574615.1. Classification (NCBI taxonomy): domain Eukaryota; kingdom Metazoa; phylum Chordata; class Mammalia; order Chiroptera; family Vespertilionidae; genus Eptesicus; species Eptesicus fuscus. The sequence continues at coordinate 29,345,897 of NC_072477.1, read as the reverse complement.
TCATGGCCGAGGACATGTGCATACAGGATGGCTTCTTCAGCTTCAGGTTGGGTCATTCCAGCACTAAGAATGGGGGTCAGTACAAAGTCTCCATGTTGGTGGTGGCAATAGCAGCTCTCCGTCTCCATATTAGCTTTTTGATTGAGGCCTTGGATAAAGGCAGGGAGAGGTGTCATTCTACTTCCTGCATTTTAAACTTTTCACAGGTTACTGACTGAACTTTGGCTTGGCTGTCTTTAGAAACTGTAGGAAAGGTTTCATTATACTAGTTTTTGTTTGTTTTTTTTCCCTTGTTATTCTGGGGTTAAGTGCATTTTTATTTTCTTAATTTAAATTTTATGTTTTTATGCATAATTCTTTTAAAGGGTGCATCATATAGAAATCAATTTAGGAGAGAAATTATTTAAGCACCACAGAGCTACACTGAAATAATGGCGTAAGTTGTATTCTCCCTTCAAGTTAAAAACAACCTAAAATGTTATGCCAAAATAATAAGGACCTGTATGTTGCTATCCTTGTGAAATACACTATAAAATGTGTATAGAAAGTCTTGATTACTTGATTTAGAAATACAATAGTAAGAATAAGGTGGGAATTCAAACATTTGAATTGTGATTTTACAGTTTAATATTTAAAAATGTAGGGAGTTAGAAATGAGTAGAAGGAAAATAGAAGGGTAGTTTGGAAGCATGGATTTTCTTTTTGCTGCATTATAAATTGAGAATTCTACTTGAATTGAAGAGCTGAACAGCTGGAATGAAACTTGCATAGACTGCAGAAACATGCTAAAATGTATCTTTGATCAAGTATTAAGCTCACATGAAGAATATATTGTGGTTTATTAGGATAGTGGTTCAAAATAATTTCCATAAAACATACCACTACATAGATTTATTTTAGGATGTTCTTAAATTTTAAGAGTCACTTGAAGTTGTTTTCCTACAAGTCAGTTCTGTTTGAAATGTATAGGATTGAAAAAAATAATTCTGATTATATTCTGAAATGTTTGGATACAAATTTTAACTACATATTTTAAGGAGTTGGAATGTATTTAAAAGTGGTGAATTTTGAAATTTGCTAGTGGTTTGGAAAAACGTGTGTTCCTTGTTTATTTTTTTTTAAGTGCAGTTTATTAGTAGGTTGGTCTGGAGGGGGAGCTAGTGCCAAAGCAAAGCATAGCTTAATATGTTTGAACTTTTAAAATACCCCAAATCAGATTTTTATGACAAGAATAAACATACATTTATTTTTATTCTTTTTAGAGAGACTGGAAAGGAGGGAGGGGGAGAGAGAAAGAAAGAGAAACATTGATGTAAGAGAGACGCATTGATTAGTCGCCTCCCACATGCGTCTCTGACCTGGGCGGGGATTCAACCTAGATATCAGCTCTTGAGTGGGAATTGAACCCATGACCCTTCGGTGCAAGTGCCCGTGTTCTAACCATGAAGCAACACTGGCCAGGGTGAATCATACATTTTTATTGAAAATAGTAAGGGAATTGATATGGCATATATCTGTACATAGTTGTTTGTGGAGTATATATATATATATTGTGTATTACAAATTAGTTAAAATATCTTTTCATGATCTGAAATAATGGAAAGTTTAATGTTTAAGGTTTGTTGAATTTCTCATTTAAAATCTCTTGAAAATATGTCCCAAACTTAGAGTGTGTGATAGTAGTTTCTTAACCTTCTTGTGCAGTCATCAGAAGGGAAGGAGTATATCTTGACCCTTTGTGCATGTTACATGTTCTTAAATGTTTTTCATTGTAATATATACAGTCTTAAATATCAAAAAAGCTTCAAGTAGAGTCTAATATGTGCAAAGATATCACTTATGTAGTAACATAGATATTTATCAAAAGTAGGGGTACTTTCAATAAAGAAATAGATCCTTGAGAGATCTGTAGAGCAAGGATCCCAAGATCACTTATTAACCTCTGTCTCCTGAAATATGTAGAGCAGTGAGCCCAGCTGATCTACTAAATTCACGTTGTGCCTTTGAATATGAAGAAGTTTCTTTCTTTTTTTTTTGATCTATGGTACTTTATTTAGACGTTTCACCATTCACATTCTTCAAATTATAGGCTACAAATTGGTAATGTGAATATTAAAATCATTAGAATATTTAGTTTCTGAGGATAGTGGTTGAGCTGTGTGTTCTCTATTGCTCTTCATTATGTAAATAGAATCTCAATGCTGATAAAATAAAAAAAATAGATTCTTTGAAAGGAATGATAATATCTGTAAGAGAATAGTGAGGTGTTTACCATACTTAAGGGGTTAATGCTATAAATTAAACAGTTTTATGAGACATGCCAGAATATTTTTATGTAACTTTTACAATGTCTTTATTTTTTGGTGCCGAATCCCAGGAATGAACCATTACCATTTTAATTGTTATTTTTTGATTTAGTGAAAACTGCATTTAGTAAATCTCTTGGTTTAATTAAATGGTAAATCATATTTTAGCACATTTATAAAAAGTAAGAGTCTCCATTTATAATCATAAGAGTAAATATAAACATGTAAATAAATTTATTTTGTAAAAATGAAAACAAAACTAAGATTTTAAACAACTCGGAAAGCAAAGATGTTACTATTATAGTACTTTTATAACCTGCATCAATACTGGCCCTTTGGTACTTTTCAGCTGAGATACCTACTTTGTCTTCTGTTGTCAATAGTAGTATAGTAAGGGTTGCATTTAGAGGACCAATACAAGATTTCCTTTTAAAAGATTTTCTGCTTATATATATATTTTAAAAAATATATATCTTTATTGATTTTTAGAGAGAGAGGGAGGGAGAGGAAGAAAGAAATGGAAACATCAATGAGAGAGAAACGTAACAGTTGCCTCTTGCATGCCCCTCACCAGGGATTGAGCATGAAACCCCGGGCATGTGCCCTGACTGGGAATTGAACCAGTGGCCTCTTGGTGCATGGGTGGACTCTCAACCACTGAGCCACACTGGCTGGGCTGGCTTATATTTCTTTACCATAAAGTATATGATTTCGTTTTTGCAATTTGAATTGTTATTAAATTGTAGTTTGTTATAATGAGATATTAAGCATGTTTAAAAGTAAAAGATATTTACAAATGATTTTTTTGAAAACCTTTAAAAAATTCCCAATATAAGAAAATTATATGGGAATATATATACACTTAAGATGTATTTTTTAACAGATTAGTCTCAAGTCTCAACTTTACTTTCTCTTTATGTTCTATTCTCATGCCTACATCTTCCCTTCAACCACCTTCCATCATCCCACACTTTTCTCTTTGGAGTAATTAGGAATCAAACCAATGAAATGAACCATATCACTTCCCTGACATAGATTTTTTTCTTCCATGATTAAATAACTTTATATCAATCTGTACAATATTCTAAACATATAACCCATATAAACTTTATATGATACTGTTCTTTTTTTTTAATAGAAGGAGAGCAAATAGGGCTGATGGAGTTATGTCATGTATTTCAATATAAGAGTTACTTATCTATATATATAAAAGGCTAATATGCTAAGTGTCTGTCTGGGTAATGACATCACGTAGCAATGCCCGGCTTCCTCTCCCTAGAGTCTAGCCTCCTTGCAGTTTCTTTAGCCCAGGAACACGACTTGCTTTATAGCCAGGTGGAAACATTTTCCACTTTAACCAAATGTCTGTGAAGTGCCCATGCCTCATCTCATTTGATCCTCACAGAAGTCCTGGAGTAGGTAGAGAGGAGACTTGGTGGAATCCTATTTTCTTTTCATTAGCCTGAAAACGGAGATTTAGAAAGCTTAGAAACTTGACCCGACTGAAAAGAAGTAAGAAATGGTGGATCTTGAAAATGACTTTAGGTTTTCTCACTGTGCAGATTATAGTCAAACACTGCTGCAGTTAAATATTTTACCCTTTGTTCTCTCTGTGTGATCTACAATAATAATCTGCTTTGTGTTGATATTTACTGCTGTGTTGCTGACAGTTACCTGAAAGAGAAGTTGGAGTGCTTCACTAGGCTGGAAAAAGTTTAGCTAAATCAGAAAGCCGGTCTAATTAAGCAAGTTTATTCTGTATATATAAAAGGCTAAGTTGACTCGCACATGCGCGATATAAAGCTCTCCCTGGCACCATTCACATGCATGTGTTTCCCTCTGTTATTGTTGATTGTGAATTTGGTAGACACTTCTATTATAGAGAAAGGGTGAATAGCGATATTAAAATATTTCTTCTAATTAATTTCCTTTCAATGTGCATGAATTGGTGTACCGGGCCACTAGTACTCTTTATAAAAAGCAGAGCTAGCCCTAGCTGGTTTGGATAGAGCATCAGCCTATGAACTGAAGGGCTCCGGGTTGGATTCTGGTAAAGGGCACATGCCCGGGTTGTGGGCTTGATACCCAGTAAGGGGTGTGCAAGAGGCAGCCAATCAATGATTCTCTCTCATCATTGGTGTTTCTATTTCTCCCTCTCCTTTCCTCTCTGAAATCAATAAAAATATATTAGAAAACAAAACAAAACAGCAGAGCTATAGCATTACTTTCATTTAAATTTTCTTTTAAAAAGATGTAATTTGCCACCCTGGCCAGTGTTCTCAGTGGTTAGAGCATCAGTCCTTGCACCAAAAGATTTTGGGTTTGATTCCTGGTCAAGGGCACATAACTGGGTGGCAGGTTCCATCTCCACCCCAGTTGCTCGTGCAGGAGGCAACCAGTTCATGTCTCTCTTTCACATCGATGTTTCTCTCTCTCTTCCTCTTTCTCCCCCCTTCTCCTTTCCCTTCCACTCTCTAAAAGTCAGTAGAAAAAATATCCTTGGGTAAGGATTAACAAAACAAAACAAAATAAAACAAAAATATTTTATTTGCCAAAACCTAATACCTTACTCAGATACTACTTTTAAAGATTACCTTTTGTGATAGAGAATTTTTTTTTTGGTCAGAAAATGACATGTGAAAGGAAAAGGTTTTGAATTTTAAGGATTTTTATTTTAATTGAAAAATTATACCAGTATGAGGCAAGTACTGATGTAGTTTAAACTTACCTTTGCTATATTATTCTCTTTTCTTTTGTATTGGTTCTATGTTATAACCTCTTTATTGAAGCACTGGAATAAAACTTTTAAGATCACTACTGAGCCCTAGCCGGTTTGGCACAGTGGATAGAGCGTTGGCCTGTGGACCAAAGGGTCTGGGGTTCGATTCCAGGTAAGGGCACTTACCTCGGTTGCAGGCTTCTCCCCAACTGGGCCCTGGCCAGGGCGTGTGTAGGAGGCAACCAATCGATGACATCGATATTTCTCTTTCCCTCTCTCTTCCACTTTCTCTAAAAATCAATGGAAAAATATCCTGGGGTGAGGATGAAAACAAACAAACAAAAGATCACTACTGAAATGCTCCCTATATTTGTTGCGACCCACAGGTTGACAACCGCTAGCAGGGTCGCCTAAGACCATCGGAAAACACAGATATTTACATTACGATTCATTAACAGTAGCAAAAGTACAGTTATGAAGTAGCAACGAAAATAATTTTATGGTTGGGGGTCTCCCTCCCTCCCTCCTTCCTACCCTCCCTCCCTCTTTTTTTCTCTCTCATCAGTGAGAAAAACAAAACGAAAAGCCAAAGGGGAAATCTATAATAATAAAAGTGTAATATGCTAATTAGACTGGACATCCTTCTGGATGACCTTCCGGATGAAGCCAGGGCTGTGAGGGAAGTGCGGGTCCTGGGTGCCAGAGGGAAGCTGGTGCTGGCAGCAGGGGGAAGGAAGGCCTACTCTTGCACAAATTTCATGCATTGGGCCTCTAGTCAATAATAAAAGACAAAATCACACTTACCAGTTTTCCTTGTCATAGTCTTGATGAGCAGTTAGTGTAAATAAAGTTCATGTTATAAACCAGAGATTTTCAACCTTTTCATCTCATGGCACACATAAACTACTAAAATTCTGCAGTACACCAAAAAATACATTTTTTTTTTACTGATCTGACAAAAAGAAAGAGGTATAATTTTGATTGATTCACACCTGATGGCTATTTTTGTGTTGGCTGTTGTCATTTTTTTAAATTTGACAATTTAAGGGAAAAGAGGGCAGTGCCCCTGACTAAATGTGCAGGTATTGCATGTTTTAAAATTTTTTGTGGCACACCAGTTGAAAATTGATATTAGATGTAAATGGGGAAAGCTAATGTTTATTTTAGAATCTTAAGTTATGAGATATATTACATGATATGAACTTTAAATGCTATAACTTTCTGATTATAAATAAATAAAAGTAAAATGAAAATGGGAGATACTTCTATTTCATTTATCTCAAACATACTGTATAACTAAAATGAACCTGTTTTGTGTCTATGTAAATCTTATTCAATCAAGACTGTTAATGAACCATGAATGAATTTTAAATTTTTACTAATGTTGTGGCTGGTTATTTATATCATATCCCCTAAATGAGATATCAAATCTCATTAATACCTAGAGCCAGAATAAATTTGCCTTACTAAAAACAATATTTACAGACTATCAAATTGTAAAAGCATACCAGAGTTATTAAATAACTAGTTTTCCCGTTGCAGGAAAAATCCTGCAATAGGATTTCCTGCTGCACTCTACCCCGCCTCCGTTCCTCCCTTGCCGCCCGCCCCGCCTTCTCCTCCAGCCCGCCCGCGTTTCCATTCGCCCCCCCGGCCCCGCCTCCACCCCGCCCTTGTCACCCGCCCCGCCTTCTCCTCCAGCCTGCCTGCGTTTCCATTCGCCCCCCCGGCCCCGCCTCCACCCCGCCCTTGTCACCCGCCCCGCCTTCTCCTCCAGCCCGCCTGCTTTTCCGTCCCCCTGCCCTGACTTCGCTCCTCCCTTCTCCTCCCCTCCCCCCCTTTCGACGCTGTCTTGATATGCAAATTAGCCGCCATATTTGTTGGGGTAATTTGCATACTCATCCTGATTGGTTGGTGGGCGTGGCTTGGCTGATGGGCATGGCTTAGGTGTAGCGAAGGTGCGGTCAATTTGCATATTTGTCTATTATTAGATTAGATGTAAATCAACATTTCATAAGTTAGTTTTTAAAATCCTTTTTATAACTATCCTATCTAATAAAGAGGGAATATGCAAATTGACCGTCATGCCGTCGCAAAGATGGTGGTGCCCACAGAAATAGGGAGGGAATATGTTAATTGACTGCCACACCCTCAAAGATGGTGGGGCCCACAGCCACAAGATGGCGGCGCCCAATCCCCTCAGCCCCAATGGGGCGGCAGGTGTGCGGCATGGCCGGGCCCGCCCCCAGGTGTGTCCGGCTGCTCCATATGCCTGCCTCCAGAGCCCCCCGGTCCCCTCAGCCCCCCAGGTCCCCAGATGCCCAGGGCTGGCCCGAGGCGCAGGCAAGCCTCGGATGTCAGTTGCCTAGCGGACGCCCGAGACACAGGCCAGCCTCGGATTGCGGCTGCCCAGCCACCTAGGGCCGGCCCGAGATGCAGGCAAGCCTCAGATGGTGGCTGCCCAGCAGCCCAGGGCCGCCCGAGGCTCAGGTAACCAGAGCCAGCCGAGGCTTGCGCTGCTGGCATAGCAGCAGCAGAGGTGTGATGGGGGCATCGCCTTCCCCTGATTGCCGGGTCGCCTCCCGCCCCTGAGGGCTCCCAGACTGTGATAGGGGACAGGCCGGGCTGAGGAATCACCCCTCCAGTGCATGAATTTTCATGCACCAGGCCTCTAGTAAAAATATAATTGATTATAATATCTTGATTAGTGGTAAAGGTGGAAAATATAATTTGTAGCTTTTATATTATACTAGAGGCCCGGTGCACGAAATTCATGCACGGGGGTGGTGTCCCTCAGCCCAGTCTGCACCCTCTCCAATCTGGGACCCCTTGAGGGATGTCTGACTTCCCGTTTAGGCCCGATCACGGTGGCCTAAACGGGCGGTCGGACATCCCTCTCACAATCCAGGACTGCTGGCTCCCAACTGCTCGCCTGCCTCTGCCTGATTGCCCCTAACTGCTTCTGCCTGCCAGCCTGATCACCCCCTAAACCAGTGATGGTGAACCTATGACACGCGTGTCAGCACTGACATGCATAGCCATTTCTGATGACATGTGGCCGCTGAGGTGGCCACATGCCGAGGATGAAACATTTGCTGCTCCTGAGGATGAAACATTTGCGAAATGATGTTTTTTCCTCAAAGTGACACACTACCCGAGTTATGCTCAGTTTTTTGGTGAAATTTGACACACCAAGCTCAAAAGGTTGCCCATCACTGCCCTAAACACTCCACTGCCAGCCTGATCGACGCCTAACTGCTCCCTGGCTGGCCCGATTGCCCCTAACTGCCCTCCCCTGCCGGCCTGGTCACCCCTAACTGCCCTTCCCTGCCAGTCTGGTCACCCCTAACTGCCCTCCCCTGCCGGCCTGGTACCCCCCAACTGCCCTCCCCTGCAGGCCTGGGTCCCCCCCAACTGCCCTCCCTTGCTGGCCTGGTCTCCCCCTACTGCCCTCCTCTGCCGGCCTGGTCACCCACAACTGCCCTCCCCTGCCAGCCATCTGGTGGTGGCCATCTTGTGTCCACATGGGGGCAGCCATCTTTGACCACATGGGGCGGCCATTTTGTGTGTTGGAGTGATGGTCAATTTGCATATTACTCTTTTATTAGATAGGATCCATTCTTGCAGACCTCAGCTATACTTGGGGCAGTCAGTGAGGGGAGGAAGATAGAGAGAGGCAGAGGATTGTACTGGTTGATGAGCATGCCTTATTTGGAGGTGAGGGAGATTCTTTAGTTTTTCTCTCTCCTTCCACATTCTTCTACCTGTTTGTCATCTTTCCTCTCCCAGCAGTGGTAGCAAATGTGGGAGTTGACCATCTTTATAGGATTTTTTTTCTTAGAGTTCATAGAACATGTCCTGGTAAAACATTAGCTTTTTATATTACAACTAGAGGCCTGGTGCACGAAATGCATGCGGGGGTGTGTGTGACTGTCCCTCAGCCCAGCCTGCACCCTCTCCCCAGCCTGCACCCTCTCCAATCTGGGACATGCTTCTCACAATCCAGGACTGCTTCCAACCGCTTGCCTGCCTGCTTGCCTGTTTCCCCTAATTGCTCTGCCTGCCAGCCTGATCACCCCCTAACCACTCCCCTGCCAGCCTGATCGACTCCTAACTGCTCCCCTGCCGTCCTGGTCACACCTAACTGCCCTCCCCTGCTGGTCCAGTCACCCCATAACTGCCCTCCCTTGCCAGCCTGGTTGCCCCAAACTGCCCTCCTCTGCCAGCCTGGTCGCCCCCAACTGTCCTCCCTGCAGGCCTGGTTGCCCCCAACTGCCCTCCCCTGCTGGCCCAGTCACCCCAAACTGCCCTCCCCTGCCAGCCTGGTCGCCCCCAGCTGCCCTCCACTGCAGGCCTGGTCGCCCCAACTGCCCTCCACTGCTGGCTTGGTCCCTTCCAACTGCCCTCCCCTGCAGGCCTGGTCCCTCCCAACTGCCCTCCCCTGCTGGCCATCTTGTGGTGGCCATCTTGTGTGTTGGAGTGATGGTCAATTTACATATTACCTCTTTATTATATAGGATATATTTATTCTAATGGTTTTATTTCCTATGTAGGCAGTAGGCTAGAGACTAGAAGAATCACAGTAGGTATAGGGTTAAAACATTTTTTTTTTGCAAGGGTTAAGGTGGGAGTGGAGAATGTACACTGGGTCCTTTGTCACTTTTTTCAGCATGCTTTTAAAAAAATTAATTTAGAGAGAGAGGAAGGGAGAAAGAGAGAGAGAGAGAAACATTGATTGGTTGCCTCCTACAGTTCCCCTTCTGGGGATCAAGCCTGAAACCTGCATGTGCCCTGACTGGTGACCTTTTGGTGCATGGGACGATGCTCTACCAACTGAGCCACACCACTGGGCAGGGTGTAATATTATTTATTAAAACAAAGATTTTGTACCTCCATATAAAAAGGGATATGAGAGATGTTGGCTCATTGTTAAGGTGCCTACATTACTCACATTATTGTTCTACTTAATATTTTTTGTTGTTCACTTAATATTTAATATTATAATCCCCTCTTCCAATGTCCTGGAATGCATTCTTTTTCCTCCAGTGTTATTTCTGTCTTCATCTATGGAGTTTCTAACTGTAAGGAATTGTTTTTTAGAACATCTCTTCACTTTCTTCTGTGCCTCATTACAATAATATAATGTAAAAAACATATTGGCCAGTGTGGTTAGAGAGCCCGCACACTGAAGGGTCGTGTGTTTGATTCCTAGTCAAAGGCACATACCTGGGTTGCAGGTATGATCCCCAGCTTGGTCAGGGCGTGTGCAGGAGGCAACCAATCAATGTGTTTCTCTCACATCCATGTTTTTCTCTCTCTTCCTCTCTTTTCCCTCCCTCCCTCCCCCTATCTTCTTCCCTCTCTCCCTTCCTCTCTCTCCCTTCCCTCTCCCTCTCTCCCTCTCTCCCTTCCTCCCTTCCCTCCCTCTTGCCTCCCTCTCTATCTTAAAAAAAAAGCAGTGGAAAAATATCCTCCAGGTAAGGATTAAAAAAAAAAATACTGTCTTTGATGAGAACTAATTCCTGAAGTAAAATTAATAGCAATGTTCTCCAATCATGGGATTATTCGCAGGTTTAAGCCAGTTATTGTGAAAACTTCACAAGGAGAAAGCATGTATCTGATAATTAGGCCCCCTAATCATTTGGGATCTGACTGATTCAATTACTCTAGGACATGGAATTGTACTTGTACATGAAAGAGAGATATATTCAATAGAGATTGTTATATTTTTCATGCCTTGGCTTCTTTGAGTAACTACTTAATTCATACAGTTAACAAATGTCAAAAGATTGTAATTTTGAGAAAACCTGTTTAAAATTAGAGTTTAAGGGTAAACATTTCGCTTTCTTTTTAATAAGGTTTAGTGAAACTCTAGGGCTTAGGAAGGTGGTAATTGAAATTATTAAGGTCAAAAGGTCCCTTAGCCTTGGTAAACTGAACCTCAGCAGTATGAGAAATGTACATCCTGACTGCTTCCTCTGACATAGTTACAGATATCTGGGCCTCCATTAATTAAAACTCTGTTTATTTTTAAGGTCCAAACATAGAAGTATCAACTTGATACTTCTCATAGGTAGGTGTAAAGCATTCATAGGATGAGAGAGAATGTTATTTTTAGTTGGTAAGTAAACAAAGAATATACTGTCAGTGCTGAGTAAGCTGGAGATGTATGCTTACTAAGGTTGCAAAAATAATAACTAAAGAAACTTGCTAATATGCAATTAGGAATAGTTCCTCTTAATAAAAGACTCTATTAGTGTTTAAAATTATAATGGCATAAAGATATCATGAAAATGAAATAACCAAGGAATTTTGTTTTGGAGTAATTTGTCAGACCAGATAACAGATAAAAGAGCATATCTTCTATTCTATAACTTACTTAGAGAGGTACAGATCTTACATAAAAGGAAATAATGATCAATATCTAAAGTGTTTCATAGGAATTTTGCACATTTCCTATGTGTATGTATATTTGTGTCAGACCTGTCACTTCTGTTTCCATGGAAAATGTAAGGTTGGAAGGTAAGATACTTAACTTTTGGAAATTCTGAAGGGAAAAAGATCTGAAGTTTGGAAAAAACTGGTTTACTTGCGTTTTAGTGATACTTTGACATATTCTGAGTTCTACAGGCTTAACATTAAAATCTGAGTTCCTTCTTAGGATTTTTAAAAAATAATTTTATTAAAGTATAATTTACATACCATAACATTCACAGTTCAAGTTTTAGTAAATTTATATAGTTGTGCAACAATTATCACAATCCAATTTTGAAATACTTTCATCCTTGAGAAAGCTCCCTCTTGCCAGTTTTCCCAATCCCTGCTTCTATCCTCAGCCTAGGCAACCACTGATCTGTTTTTTGCCTCTATAGTTTTGCCATTTCTAGAAACTTGACATTAATGGAATCATACAATATGTAGTCTTTTGTGTCTGGCTCCTTTCATTTAGCATACTCCTGTTTAGTAATTTGAATGAATGGATAAGGTGGAAAACTTGGAATCAGGAGACTTGGATACTGGTGTTGGCTTTGCCATCAAATGTATGAACTTGGGTAAGCCACTTGCCCCTCTGGGCCTCTGCTTCTTTCTTCATAAAATGAATAATTTTGATTTTCTTCTATTCCAATTTTCAGCTGGGTAGACACTCACTGACTTTTTCCTAGAATGTATTTTAACTCTTCCCTTAAAAACTGTCACTATGTTGTGTTTTTGTTTTTTTTTTCTGAGTGAAAAACGAGGTGTATTGTCTAATAGATAATTCAACAATGGACAAAGTTGGGATTGTTTTGAGGAATCAAGATGGCTAATTAATGTTTTCATTGAGCATTTCTTAGCTTATGTGCAGAACGTTGAGAACAGAGAAAATCTTAAATGCTGAGTTAATAATAAATACTTTTGAAGAGAATAAAGGCCAAGTTGAATACTTCTCAGAGGTAAGGCTTCAAAAACAATTGAAGCTTCTTATGAACATAAGAAAAGACTATGCTTTTTAGTTTTGCTTTTTTTTGTTTGTTTTGGGAGTAGAAGGTCGGGTGAACTGATTTTAGTTAAGTTTGAACCAAGTTGGCTCAAGGCAGCTGAATGGGATTAGACTGTTTTCCAATATGAACCAAAGGAAATGTATGGCTACCATTAGAAAGACTGTCCTAGGGCTCATCTGGAGGCAAAGCCAGCAGGTAACGTTCAGATGACAAACTAGGAAAAACTTACATATATAGGGAATTTAAAAATAGGCATGTGCATGTGTATATAATGTGTGTGTAATAGGAGTAGACATCTGACTAAGGTGGTATTGGGTATATGCCAAAGGGGTGATGTGTATTTTTAGTATAGTATAAAGAAAGACAGGGCATTGAATAACAACTAGCTAAATTTAAAAATGAAAGTGTTTTAACTACTTGCCAATATTCAATAATTTGACTCTTAGAAACCATCAGTTCCTTGTATTACCTAATAGTAAAAAGTATGGCTGTAAAATGATTGAACTTTTATTTTTACCCAACATACTAGAATGTATGAGTGGTAAGCCACAGAGCAGACACTGTGGAGTAGAGGAATGTATTTATACTTTTAAAAAAATAAGTTTTTATTGATTTTTAGAGAGAAAGGGAGAAGGATAGAGAGACAGAAACATTGATGAGAGAAGAACATCATTGATTGGCTGCCTCCTGCATGGCCCCCATTGGGAATCAAGCTCGAAACCCAAGCTTGTGCCCTGACCCGGATTGAATCCGGTGACCGGATTGAACCAAGAGCAATCACTGTTGGTTCCTGGGTGAATGCTCAACTGCTGAGCCATACCACCAGACTACAAATATGTAGTGTATGTGTGTGTGTGTGTGTGTGTGTGTGTGTATGTGTGTGTGTGTGTGTGTTTATGTACACAGTGGCTGCACCAGTCTGCATTTCCACCAGCAGTGCATGAGTACAAATATATCTTAATGATGGTGTCAGTATAGCAGTGTAAGAAAATTTGTTTCATGCATTATAGTAACACTTTTTGTTCAAAAGTGGTATTTCTAATTTAGATAAATTACCTTATGATAACCAGAAATAGCCCCAAATCAAAGCTATATTTAATGAATGAAGATTTGTGACTTTCGACAATATTATACAGATTGTGTTGAGACTTTAAAGAAGTTCCAAAAGTTGAATCCCAAAGCTTTTTATGCAATGGCAGCTTTCTAGGAATAAGTATAGAGCTTTTTTTTTTTTTTTTTCCAAATGTTTTTATTGATTTTAGAGAGAGAGGGAGAGGGAGACAGAGAAACATTGATGTGAGAGAGAAACATTGATCAGTTGCCTCCTGCATGCACCCCGACTGGGGACCGAACCTGAAACCTGGGCATGTACCCTGGCTGGAAATTGAACTGGTAACCTTTTCGTGCACAGGATGATGCTCATTCAGCTGAGCCTTACTGGCCAGAGCAAGTATAGAGCTTTTTAAGGTGACTGTTTTTGTGGCAACAATACTATTTTGAATGTATGCTATGTCATATTTATTTTTAAATGTCCCACTGAATTTATAATACATATAAAGTACCTAAGCATGAATTATGTAATGGGAAAATTTTCAGTTGTAAAGGAAAACAGACACTTCTTTCTGTAACTTCTGAAGCTTCAAGATACTAAAGATGATCATCATTTATATTTTCCTAGGGCATTTTATTTTTAATCATAATAAATGAGCATCTGTCAGAAGATATAGCCATTTCTAGGTTTAGAATTGCTATTTTTTATATAGTTTTCTCAAATACTTGTCTTCTAGAAAATAGATATTAAGGATTTCTTAAGTAATCGATTACTACTTTGATATTTAAGCAAAGCATAAGAGCAAGACAGAACCACATTAAAGCATTAAAATGATTACTTTGAAAGCTTTGTAACATAGCAAAGAAAAAGATGGAGTAATACACAATGAGAATGACTACAGAACTTCATTATCTATGATCAGAATACAGTATAGAAGGCTGTCTTTACAAAAGAATAACAATAAAGCCAAATAGACTAAAGAATTTGTGCCCTTTTGCTAGTTAAGTAAAAATTAGATTAACAATTATTTTGGAAGTGTGCTCCAAAATACTTATGTTGGTTTGCAATTCTTTCTAATTGACTCACTTCAGGGGCTGTTTCAGACCTATTCTTCCTCCTTCCTAGCCCCGATTCCAGTATACAACTGGTCCCAACTTATAATGGTTCAACTTAGAATTTTGGAGTTTTTTCATGGTGCAAAAGCAATACGAGTTTAGTAGAAACCATACTTCAAATTTTGAATTTTGATCTTTTCCCAGGTAAGCAGTATGTGCTAAGATACTCTCTTGTGATGCAAGCTACAGCTCCCACTTAGCCATGCAATCACAGTAATCACAAGGGTAAACAACTGATACTCTAGCAGTGATGGCGAACCTATGACACGTGTGTCAGCACTGACACACGTAGCCATTTCTGATGACACGCGGCCGCTGAGGCGGCCACATGCCGAGGATGAAACATTTGCAAAATAATGTTTTTTCCTCAAAGTGACACACTACCTGAGTTATGCTCAGTTTTTTGGCGAAATTTGACACACCAAGCTCAAAAGGTTGCCCATCACTGCACAGTATACTGTGTTGCCAGCATTTTTTGGATATTTGTTTTGTGTTCTTGCATCCCATCATATCTACAAAATGCCCATCTGTGTCGCCTGCTTCTGGTGAGAAGAAGAAGGCAGTTGCTCTTGATATGAAACTCAAGATACGTGCCCAACTGCAGGCTCATGTAGGTATTCTGTACAAGTTTGAAGTAGGCTAGGATAAGCTATGATGTTGGGTTGGTTAGGTGTATTAAATGCATTTTCAACTTAAGATATTTTCAACTTATGATGGGTTTACTGGGACAGAACATCTTTATTACTCTCAGATTTTATAGGTTGTTTCACTTTTTTATTTTTAAAGACTAAGAAGATTACATCAAACAGAATCTTCTTCAGTTTTGGTTTTCTTTATCTCTAAATTATATAATTGCTCTTTGTCTCTATCATTTGGTTTTAGGAATGTGTCCTTTAGACTTTCATGACTACTTCATGGCTATTTCTTTTATCCATTTTTTGTTTGTTTGTTTGTGAGTGGAAGGGACGGATGGGTGGGGGGAGAGAAAGATAAAGATCACAGTGAGAGAGACACATCAGTTAGTTGCCTCTCACACATGGAATGGAACCTGCAACCCAGGTACGTGTCCTTGACTGGGAATTGAACCTGAGACCTTTCCGTGTCTCAGGCCGATGCTCCAACCATTGAGCCATGGCCAGGGCTCTTTTATCCCTTTTATCTGTTGGAATATATAGGTTCATTAGTTAACACCTTTATTATTTTATTTCAAGCTTTCCTAACAATATCTTTAATGGCCTACCTCCTTCCCCGCAAATCCCAAAACACCTTTCTTTATTCTTCTCTCCTTTCCATGTTTTTTCTTTTTTTTATATTACACAACAGCTCAAAGGAAAAAGCGGTATGTCTATTGTTTCAATTTTGCTACGTTCTTTTTTACTAAAACTATTCTATCATTACCAGTGTCCTTTGAATTGCTAAATAGGGATTTTTTTGGGGTCTTAATTCGTACTGTTTAATTCTTCAGATTTGAGTTGTGAACCCCTTTTCATCCTCCCTTCTCCTTGTAACTTTGTAGTTCTCCTTGGCCTTCTATATATTCTAGCTGCTTTTTCATTTACAAGGTCAACTTGTTTCTTAAGTATTTGCCTTGCACATTTTTCTTAATTTAGATTCTTTTTCTTGTAATGTTATCTGGTCCTTTGGCTTCAGTGAGTACCTTTTTCAGATGACTCCTATACTGTAAGTGTCTGAAGTTCAGTTTCCAGCTGGAGAGCTCCATCTGTTTATCATGCCGTCAACCTCAATATGCTGACATATGAATTGTCTTTCTCCTAAAAGGTATTCTTTCTAACTCTCCTTTCTCAATTATTGGCTTATCCCTCCCATTTCCCAAACTTGATTTATGAGTCACCTTTGAAGTCCCCATTAGATCCATTCAATTGTCAAACTGTGAATTCTGTTACTACAATGTTTCATCTGCTCTTTCCTATTTCATTTCTTACTACAGAAGTTTAGGTTTTCATTACCACTAACATATAAATAATTATAACTTGATAGAGGGAGAGGAGGCAGAGGCAGTTCTACTAGGGTATGGTGGGAGGAAGCTGTATTGAAGGGAAGTGGCATTTAAGTTTAGCATCAAAGAATAAGTAGGGACATTACAGGCAGACAAACTGAAGAAAGATTTATTATTTTATATGTTGTCAACTCCTAAGACTTTTGCTTTAATCCTTACTGCATGTGCATGTTTTTCCTTTTGGCATATACTGTTGCCTTTCTTCAGATATTAACGTAGATCAGTGAATGAACAATGGAAAGCCAGAGTGATACAAGTAACATCTATCCTTATTACCTAGCTTTGAGTGAGTGAAGTGGTTAAATGTAAAGCAGTGAAAAGTTAACATTACCTGCATTGAAAACTTAAAATCCAACTAAAATTTACATTAAAAGTGGTCTTTAAGGTTTTTGACACTTGGAATATAAATCTTTAGTAGGCAGCTATTTTCAGTCTAGTTATATATGGCTTTGTTTTTTATTTCTTTCTCTTTTCATGCATGTATGATTCCGTACAGCTTTATGTTAATTGTGATTAATACTGAAAATAAATTAATGAAAGCCACTGCTAGTAAAGATATAATTTTCTATTTTTGCTCCCTTAGAGAAACAAAATGTTACTGCTTTAAAATGGGAAGCATTAAAAACAACAATAGTTCTAAAATGGCTTCAACAAAAAGATGACTATGACTTATTGGCTCTGTATGTAGGAAGAACAAGTAGAGCAGTCCAGGCACAGCTAGGTCCAGAAATTGAAATGATGTCTTCAGGATAATCTCCATTTCCTAACTTCACTTTTTTTCTCTGCCTTGGTCTCATATTCTGCTTATGTTAGAAGTCTTCTTTCATGGCAGAGACACATGTTTCAGAACACTGAGAACTTAAGTTTCTGGAGGAAGGTTTCTAATTGGGCTCATCCTTGGGCTTATCATTGTGGGGATTAATGACATTGGCATTGTCATCAGAACCACATAAAATATGGCAGGTCAGTTTCTCAAAGGAGGGGAATACAGTTGTCCCCCTTATCCACAATTTCACTTTCTATGGTTTCAAGTTACCCACTCTGAACGGTGGTCTAAAAATATTAAATGGGAAATTCCAGAAATAAACAATTCATAAGTGTTAAATTGTATGCATTTCTGAGTAGTGTGTTGAAATCTCTCTCTGTGCTGCTCTGTACTGCCCTGTCCTGCCCAAAACGTGAATCATCCCTTTGTTCAGAATATCATGCTATATACACAACCTACCCTTTAGTTATTTAGTAGCTGTTTTGCTTATCAGATCTACTGTTGTGGTATCATAGTGCTTGTGTTATCTAGTAACACGTATAGTAGCCTAACACTATGTCACAGTGCCTATATCATCTCATCATGTAGATATTGTATCATCTCACATCATCACAAGAAGAAGGATGAGTACAGTACAGTAAGATATAGTCATGTACAAAATAATGATGTGGTCACCTGACTACTAGCATATAACAGTGGTTCGATAGGTTGTAATGGATCTGAAAATTTCCTATCCAGTTGCTGTAAAAGCATAGTGCAACATATTACTCACATGTTTGTGGAGATGCTGATATAAATCTACTGAGCTGTTAATAGTATTAAATTATAGCACAGACCATTATGTATAGCACTTGATAAGAAATGACTGTTACTGGTTTATATATTTACCATACTATACTTTTAAAAAATATATTTTTTATTTAAAAAGAAAGATTTTTTTATTGATTTTTAGAGAGAGAGAGAGAGATAGAGACAGAGAGATTGAGAGAAAGAGAGAGAGAGAGAGGAAGAGAGAGAGACATCAAAATGAGAGAGCAACATTCATCAGCTGCCTCCTCCATGCCCTTACCTGGCAAAACCCAGACATGTGCCCTGACCGGGAATCAAACTGGCGACATTTTGGTGCACAGGACACGCCCAACCAACTGAGCCACAGGGGCCAGGGCTGTGTACTATACTTTTTATTGTTATTTTAGAGTGTACTCTTCCTACTTAATAAAAAAAAGTTTGCTGTAGAATAGTATGCCATGTTACGCCAGCCGCAGTGTCATACATCTTGTGTTTACCGTCAACTGATTGCATCATTTTCTCTTGTGCTTGATTTAATCTTGTGTTGTTTTGTTCATCATGGTCCCTAAGCATGGAAAATCCACTACTAGTGCTGCCAGTAAGAGGCCTTATTGAGTGACTGAATTGGAAATGAAATTAAAAGTGATTAAGGACTACAAAGGTAGAAAATCAGTGATGGTTATTGCGAGCCAGTCAGGCATATCTGTTTAAGGATCTGCTTCATTGAAGGCAATGAGAAGAACAAAGATTTGAGAAGTGCCTGTTTCAGGCATGGAGAAATTTCTAATGACCTAAATAGAAGACCAGACAGCAGAAGCCTATCCCTCTCAGCACCATGACAATCATGGGCAAAGCAAAAAATTTATTTGTGATGTTGAGAGAAAGAGGCTGGATCTGATTATGATGTTGAATTTACTGCTAGCGGTGGATGGTTTAAATGATTAAAGCATTGTTATTCATTACAGAATGTGAAAGTGAGTGGTGATTCTCTAAATGCTCTCATGAAGGTAACTAAAGAATTTTTGTGCCCTGACCAGGTAGCTCAGTTGGTTAGTGTCAGGATTGCGGGTTCAGTCCCAGTTCAGGCATATATAATCAACCAATGAATGCATAAATAAGTGCAACAACAAATCGGTATTTCTCTTCTCTCCCTTTCTCTCTCTCTAAAAATCAATAAATAAAATTTGAAAAAAAAAAAAGAATTTTTGGAAACTCTAAAAATTTTGTGGAGGAAAATTACTCTGAGAGCAAATACTCAACATGGATGAAACCTACCTATTCTCAAAACAGATGCTTGAAAGGACTTGCATCCATAAGGAGGCCAAGTCAATGCCAGGTTTCAAGGCTCTGAAGGACAGGATAATAGTCTTGCTTAGGGGCAGTGTTGCAGGCTGCAAATTGAAACCCTTTGTGATCTGGCACAGTGAGAACCCCAGGGCCCTTAACACATTGCAGACCAGTAGTTTTATTGCTAGCTTTACCCAGGGGCCAGGTAAGTTTCTATTGAACGAGTACAAAAAACGTTTTACATAAATGTTAAACGCAAGCTTTAAAATTAAATACCCATTGCATTTTGAAGTTATTTAGAACATGTTCTTACAAGCTAATATCTTTTTAAAGAATTTTCGTGATTGGTCACAAGCCTTAGAACAGAAAACACGAGGATTCTCGTGATCCGTCCGCAATGTTAAGAGCCTCAATATGCACACACTGCCAGTGTACTACAGGAGCAATAAGAAGTCATAGATGATTTGACTACTCTTCCAAGATACTTTTCTGAATTGCTATGCTAGTGAAATGGAGTACTGTTTGGAGAATGACATACCTCTTAAGATTTTGCTTATTATTGACAGTACTCCCAGACATCCTCCTTGTATTGGTAATCATCCCAAAACCAAATTGTTCTTTCTCCCTTCAGACACCATCTCTTTGATCCAACTAATGGATCAAGGAATTATTAGTATAGTAGCGTTTAAGTGCTATTACCTGGGGAGGATCTTTGCCCAGGCAGTTGCTGCATCTCAACTGTTGAAGACACTGAGAAGACATTGATACAATTCTGAAAGGCTTACATCATCTATGACTGCATCAAGAACCTTGCTTGGGCCCAGTCGGTGTGGCTCAGTGATTTGAGTGTCAACCTATGAACCAAGAGGTCACAGTTTGATTCCCAATCAGGCAAATGCCTGCGTTGCAGTCTCGATCCCCAGTGTGGGGCGTGCAGGAGGCAGCCAATCAATGCTTCTCTCTCATCATTGATGTTTCTATCTCTGTATTCCTCTCCCTTCCTCTCTGAAATCAATAAAAATACATATTGGGAAAAAAAAAAAGAGCCTTGCTTGGGCTTAGGGTGATGTCACCAAAGAGTGTATGAATGGCAGCTGAAAGAAGACACCCATGGGGTTAATCTATGACTTCAAAAGATTTGCCAAGGATGAAGAGGTTGTAAAAAGTTAACAAGGCTGTGGTTGAGATGGCAAACAACTTTAACCTGGTGTACATGAGGATGATATTGAGGAGCTCCTAGGGGTGGTTCCTGAGGAATTGACTGAGGAGTTGTTGAAATTGGAACAGGAACACATAGCTGATGAAGATGCAAGAGAAAAGTAAACTGTAGGAGAAGAAAAAAAAGAACACTTAAGAAAATTCTTGGTGAAGAGTTTAGCAGAAGCTTTGCAGACCTCAACAAGGGTCCTTAAAAAGTTTGAAAACATGGACCCCTAACCAAAAGGTTTTCATTAATAAAGAGAAATGCTTGTGCTGTATTGTCTGCTTACAAACATATATTATGAAGAAAAGTAACTATGTAAACCACCATAGATATATTTCTGAAAAGAGTGACACCTCCTCAACAAGAGTCCTTGGGAGATACTCTAAAAGAAGGCATTGCTGTCATAGGAGATGTCAGCTCCATAATTGTTATTGCCCCTTACAGTCTTCTAGTGGGAGATGTAGAGGTGAGAGACAGTGATACTGGTGAGCCTGAATCTATGTAGGCCTAGGCTAATGTGTGTGTTTGTGTCTTAGTTTTTAACAAAAATGTTTAAAAAGTTAAACAAATAAAAAATTTTAAAAATAGCTAAAAGCTTATAGAATAAGGATATAAAGAAATTATTTTTGTAAATCTGCACAATAAGTTTTTCATTTAAGCTATGTGTTATAAAACAATCAAAGTTTAAAAATTAAAGTTTGTAAAGTAAAAAAGTTACAGTAAACTTAGGTTAATTTACTTTTGAAAAAATAAAAGTAAAAAAAATAAATTGAGTGTAGACTAAGTGTACAGTTTTAGACAGTCTACAGTAGTGTACAGTAATGTCCTAGGCCTTCACATTCACTCACTACTCACTCACTGACTTACCTAGAGCAACTTCTAGTTCTCTATGCTCCCTTTATGGTATATGCTCCATACAGGTGTACCATTTTCAAATTTTTACACTATATTTTTACTGTACTTTATAATGTTTATATATGTTTAGATATCCAGATACTTATCATTGTGTTATAATTGCCTAAATTATTTATTCAGTACAGTAACATGCTTCACAGGTTTGTAACCTAGGAATAATAGGCTAGACCATATATATAGCTTTGGTGTGTAGTAGGTTATACAATCTAGGTTATGTGAGTGCACTCAGTGATGTTCCCACAACAACAAAATCACCTAATAATGTATTTCTCAGAATGTATCTTCATTGTTAAGGCACATATGACTGTATTTTGAGAGAGAGAGAGCTCATATTCACATAACTTTAATACAGTATATTGTTATAATTGTTCTACTTGATTATTAGTTACTAGAGGCCCAGTGCATGAATTCGTGCATGGGTGGGGTCCCTTGGCCTCGCCGGCGATCAGGGCCATCTCGCCCAGTACTGATCAGGGTGGGGTTGGCCGGCTGGGGTGAGTGACCATGGGAGGTTGTGGGAATGCACTGACCACGCGGCCGGCTGGGGGAGAGACTGCGGGAGGTTGGCTGATCATGGGAGGTTGGCTGTGGGAGCATACTGACCACCAGGGGGCAGCTGCTGCATTGAGCATCTGCCCCCTGGTGGTCAATGTGAGTCATAGCGACCATTTGACCAGTCATTTGGTTGACTGGTGGTAACGGTCACTTAGGCTTTTAAATATATAGACTAGAGGCCCAGAGCATGATATTTGTGCACTTGGAGGGGGGTGGTCCCTCAGCCTGGCTTGCGCCCTCTCAAGTCCAGGAGCCCTCGGGGGATGTCCAACTGACAGCTTAGGCCCACTCCCTGTGGGCCTAAGCCATCAGTCTGACATCCTTAGCACTACTGCGGAGGCGGGAGAGGCTCCCACCACCACTGCTGCGCTCACCAGCCGTGAGCCTGGCTTCTGGCTGAGTGGCGCTCCCCCTGTGGGAGCGCACTGAAAACCAGTGGGCAGCCCCTGCGTTTAGCGTCTGCCCTTTGGTGGTCAGTGTGCATCATAGTAACCAGTTGTTCCGCTGTTCAGTTGATTTGCATGTTAGCCTTTTATTATATAGGATTGTTGCTAATGTCTTACTGTGCCAAATTTATAAATTAAACTTCAGAGGTATGTACGTATAGGAAGAAACATAGTATAAGTAGGGTTTCGTACTATCTGTAGTTTTAGTCATCTACTACGGGTCTTGGAATGTATCCCATGAGGATAAGGGTTGGGGGATTACTGAATTATTAACTAGAGAAATAGGGAAGGAATATGAAATAGGCAAAAACAATCTCTTGTCAATACAGAGGAGGAGGAAAGACGAGAAGGCCTGGCAGACACAAGACTGAAAAACTGTCATAGCCAAGGGGAACCTAAAGAGACATGACAACTAAATATAATGTGGGCCTGTCTGGTGTGGCTCAGCGGTTGAGCCTTGACCCATGAACCAGGAGGTCATGGTTAGATTCTCTGTCAGGGCACATACCAGGGTTGTGGGCTCCACCTCTAGTAGGGGCCGTGCAGGAGGCACCTGATCAATGATTCTCTCATCATTGATGTTTCTATCTCTCCTTCCCTCTCCCTTCCTCTCTTTGAAATTAAAAAAAAAATTATATATATATAAATTTACATATATCCTGGATAAAACTAAGAAGATGTGAATCAACTATGCACTTTATTAATAATATATTAGTATTGGTTTGTTAATTTTAACAAATATACCATATTAATCTAAGATGTTAATAGGAAAGGAAACTGATGAGAGGGCAGTATATTGGAAGTCTGTGCTATTTTCTAAATTTTTCTTTAAATATAAAACTGCTCTAAAAGAAAGACTATTAAAAACATGAGAAAGTAGTTAATTTTTTAAAATTATGAAAAATGTAATAATATAAACTGTTGGAGGATAGGTTATTTGACTTAGTAATATTTGTATAATTAAGCTCTAGCATATTGCCTAGTACAGTGATGGGCAACCTTTTGAGCTTGGTGTGTCAAACTTCGCCAAAAAACTGAGCATAACTCGGGTAGTGTGTTACTTTGAGGAAAAAACATTATTTTGCAAATGTTTCATCCTCAGGAGCAGCAAATGTTTCATCCTCCGCGTGTCATCAGAAATGGCTATGCGTGTCAGTGCTGACACGCGTGTCATAGGTTCGCCATCACTGGCCTAGTACAAAACAAGCACTCAGTAAATGTTGAGTGATAATATTATACTTAGGTTATTTTGTGGAAGGAACGATAAGTAGAAGGAAGTTGAAAAAGAAGCTATTTAATTTCCTAAATTTTTATTAATTAAAAAGCTACAAAAACTCAATTTAATGCAAGTTGAATTAATTTGAATACATTTTATACCCAATGAATTGAAAATGTTTGCATAAACTTTGTTATTGCTTGTGAAGCCAATTTGAAATCTTCAGTGTTATAAATGATTAGAGGCCCGGTGCACAAAATTCCTGCACTGGGGGGGAGAGGTGTTCCTCAGCCCACCCTCACCCTCTCCAATCTGGGACATCCCTCTGACAATCTGGGACATCCCTCTCACAACCCGGGACTGCTGGTTCCTAATCACTCGCCTGCCTGCCTGCTTGCCTGATTTCCTCTAACCACTCTGCCTGCCAGCCTGATAGCCCCTAACCACTCCCCTGCCATCCTGATTGACACCTAACCACTCCCCTGCCGGCATGATTGACACCTAACTGTTCCCCTGCCAGCCTGATCACCCCCAACTGCCCTCCCCTGCAGGCCTGGTCCCCCCCAACTGCCCTCCCCTGCTGGCCATCTTGTGATGATGTGGGGGTGGCCATCTTGTGGTGGCCATCTTGTGACAACATGGTGGCCATCTTGTGATGACGTGGGCAGCCATCTTGTGACGACATGGAGGTGGCCATCTTGTGATGACATGGGGGTGGCCATCTTGTGATGCGAGGGCATGAGGGTCAGTTTGCATATCACCTCTTTATTATATAGGATTCTGAAAAGGTATTGTATTTAGTTTAGTTTATTAAACTATTTCATTCCATTAATAGGATGCTTGCTAAAATACTAAATGTCCTTTAATAAGTTGAATTAAGTACTTTAGAAAAAAAATTTCAAGTATATTAGCATCATTAGCCATTAGGGAAATGCCAATTAAAACCACAAAGAGATACCACTATGTACCTATTAGAATAGCAAAACAAAAACAATCAAACAAACAATGTTGATAATACCAAACTGGCAAGGAAATGAAGCAACTGAAACCCTTACATGTTGCTGATGGGAATGCAAAATTGTATAACTACTTTGGATAATAGTTTGGTAGTGTCTTATAAAGTCAATCATATTTAGTATAAAACCCAGAAATCCCACCTGTAGGTGTTTGCTCAAGAAAAATGGGACTGTGTTACCTCAGAAACTAGTACCTGAATGTTTATAGAAGCTCTATTCTAATTGTCAAAACTCATTGATTCCATTTATATGACATTTTTGAAAATATAAACCCATAGTGATGAAGAACAGATCACAGGTTCAGAAGTTGTGAGTGGGGAGAAGGTGAGCTATAGAGATAGAACGAGGAAGTTTTTTGGTGTGATGTAACTGTTCTGTATACTGAGTATGGTGGTGGTTAGACAAGTTTATACATGTGTTGAAATTTATAGAACTATATACTCTCTCTTCTCCCCAAAATCAATTTTACTATATGTTAATTTAAAAAAGTAAAACCAAAGACATATATATGTGTCTGCTTTTTAAGGATTTGGTCTGACTACTGTCTAAATAATATTATGTAAGTGCTTTCTGATGTTTTTCCTATTAGATCATTTTTAACTTTCAAGGATTTACATGCAGAGTGACTGATAATGCCGAAAATCTTTTATATTAAAAGAATTAGTACTATAATCATTCTGTACAAAGAATTTGAGTGGTCACCCTGTACAACTTCACATTTTTGAATAGATTATAATTGTCATTTATTGAAATAATATTGTCCAGTTGTCACCTTGCTAAACATTTTTAACTATACTTTGCTCATAATTATGGTTAAATATTATTTTCCCTATCTTACACATGAGAAAGCTGAAGCATAGAGTTATTAGATGTCTTGCCTAGGATCACACAAGAATACGATAGTGCTGGAATTTCAACTATCTCTGTTAGGCTCAGAATTCTCTCTCTCTCTCTTTTTAAAAAAAACAACACATTTTATTGTAAAATAAAGCACAGGTTTAGAAAACCACACAAAAGAAATGTATTTAATGTATTATAAAATGAATACCATTATAACTACCATCCAGGTCAAGAAGCAGAACTTTGCTAGCTTCCCCAACAGCTTTCCATGTACTCATCCCAATCATAACTGCCTTTTAATCTGTAAGTCCCCCCTTCTCATCTCGTTCTTTTCCCTTATAGTTTAACTATTGAGCCCTGGACTGTTTGAGTTGTAGAGCTTCCTACAATTTGGATTCTGCTGATTGCATACTAATGGTGCTATTCAGCATGTCACTCTGTTCTCTGTGTATCTTGTAGATTTTCCTGAGGATCCAGAGGCTTGATCAGAATCAGGTGTGATTTCTTTGTCAAGTTCGTATGTAGATTGTGTTGTGTGGAGATACTTGATATCTGCATTGAGGTTTTTATTTTTGTGTGTGTGATATTAGGAATTAACGGTATTTAATGCCTAGAACCATTAATTCATTGGGGGTTGCAAAGTAGTGATATTCTAAAATTTTTTTCTTTTATTTATGACTTAGTTTACTTTCATAGAATACTCTCCTCACCTGCTATTTTGTTATCGAATAGTCTTTTGATTTAAGGGCTCTATAGAATAGAATTTGCAGAGGGAGTGAGTGATTCCTATGTAGAGGAATGCTTTCTCTTATGTGACCAGATTTTCTAACAGGTACTATTAATTAATCTTATCTTTGCTGAAAACCTGACTCTCTGCAAGGCTGCAATGCTACCATGGGTGTCAGGGACATCTCTGCTCTCACTGACAAACAAGGAGGCAAATATATTCTTGAGATCACAGTTTGGAACTCAGAATATTACTACCTCCCCCGCGCGCGCGTACACACACACACACACACACACACCACACACACACACACACACACACACAATTTTCCTGTATTTATAAATGGTAGCTAGATATAGTTGATGAATTACTATTTAAATGTGGGCTGGTCTGGGAACAGAATTACCATTTTTAGCATTGCTTTTGTATAAAAGGAAATGCATTCTGAATTCTGAATAGGTTTTGGAATTACCTGTTCATTCATGGTGGCCTGCCTATTTTTACATATGGGATCCTCATTGCTTGTCAGATGCCAAGCATGAAATGTTCAGCACATTTACTAGCTTGTAGCCATCAGGGATTATATATCTGAGATTCGGGTTAGGCCATGTACTGCAGATGATTTACATTATTTGTATAATTGAGACTGAATGGTACTATTACTAATATTTTATTAATGAATGATTGAAAATTAACTTTTAATCTAGATGGTAACTTGGTAGAGTGGAAAAAACTAAGGTTTTGGAGTCAGATCTGAGTTCAAATTCCAATTCCACCACTTATTAACTGAATTTGTTTCCTCAACTGTAACATGGAGATGATAATTACACGATAGTTATGAGATTTTAAATGATTTAATAGTAGCCCATGTAAAGTGCTTAGTTAGGCATTTGGTACACATTAAACACTCAGTAGCATACCATTAGATCCTTAATTCCTTGCAGTTAGTTCTTTAGCAACTTGACATGCGTAACAGTTATCATTTTACTGAGTTACAGCATAGAATTATGTTTTAAAAGGCTCATAGTAAATAGGTATGATAATATATTTTCATATCTCTTTGGCTATGTTAATTGAGGATGGCTTATTTTATTTTTTCCCATTTTTACAGTGCATATAAAAACATATATTAAGTCCTGTACATCAATGTATGTAAAAACAATGAATAAAATAATGTGCTATTTATTTTTCAAATTATTTTATATAGTAATGTTTGCTTTGGCAGGAAGTCTTACTTTATGGGGTTGTTGGTTAAATTTTTATTTCCTGTTATGATATAATAAACATTTTTAAAAAATACGTTTTTATTGATTTTAGAGAGAGTGAGTGGAAGGGAGAGGGAGAGAGGGAAACATTGATGACATCCATTGGTTGCCTCCTGCATGCCCCCTACTGGTGATTGAGCTCACAACCCAGGATATGCTCTGATCCTGGAATCGAACCTGCAGTAGACAAAGCAGGAGACAAAGCTCAACCAACTGAGCCACACCAGCCAGGGCAAATAGTAAAGTTTTGAAATGTATACTTCTGAAATTCAAATATAGCTTATCAATGGCCAATACTGAGCTACAAGGTTATTTCAAATGAAAGTGAAGTAGAAACCTTAAAATGTAAATTAATTTGATAACTGTTCTTTTATGAACTTGATGATATAAATGTAAGAATTTAACTAGTATAATATGTTTATAGTCCATTTTCAGGTTAACAAACTAAGCACAATTAAAAAGAATAATGTTCTGCCCTAACCGGTTTGGCTCAGTGGATAGAGCGTCGGCCTGCGGACTACAAGGTCCCAGGTTCGATTCTGGTCAAGGGCATGTACCTTGGTTGTGGGCACATCCACAGTAGGGGGTGTGCAGGAGGCAGCTGATCGATGTTTCTCTCTCATTGATGTTTCTAACTATCCCTCTCCCTTCCTCTCTGTAAAATATCAATAAAATATATTTTAAAAAAGAAGAAGAATGTTCCTGGCCTTGAACACTGAAAATGGTTTGTGAGAAAAATTTGTCTTAGTTACAAATGCTTCAGTTTAATACTATTTGGCTAGGCCATAGTAAATATGAGAGGCCTAGATAAAATTTGTTAAATGGGTATTATGCTTAGACGATGGAGAGGTAGCAAGACAAAAAATA
The DNA here is from genome assembly GCF_027574615.1 of Eptesicus fuscus. NCBI lineage: Eukaryota > Metazoa > Chordata > Mammalia > Chiroptera > Vespertilionidae > Eptesicus > Eptesicus fuscus. The sequence continues at coordinate 29,317,315 of NC_072477.1, read as the reverse complement.
GGAGATAGGTCCTCTAATCAAATGAGATTATACATATATAATGTAGCAAAATATTCCAGCAAGGATTAATGGAGTACACAGAATGATTATATCAGCTCAGAAAGGAATGGAGGGGCTGGATTTTGAGAAAGTTGACTGAAGTGCATTGATTGACGAAGAGGATAAGGGAGAAAAAGTCTCTGTTCTAAAAAGAAGGAATGGTGTGTTGCAGGGTGACAGCTGAGAATGATAAAGTTGTTCTGTGGAAAGCAAGCAAATTAAATTGACTTGAATGGAAGTTTGTGTAGAAGATAGTCAGAAATTAGGGTGCACAGCTAATCTGAGTGTGGGGATGTAGAAAAATGTTAACATTAATTTGAAAGGAGAGACCTTTCAGATTGCTCTATATTTAAAAAAGTAGACAAAATGAAAGAATTTCGTGTTCACAAAGCAAGTTTTATAGGTGTCGACTTATTTTAAGGTGAACTATGAAACAGATTAAGACACTGAATGTTACCGCATTTAACTGTAATTTGCAAAATGAAAGTCCATTCATTCCTTATTGAGATATGAAAAGCACTGCTTGCAAAAAAATTGAATGTACAACGAGTTTACATGTCATGATTGGCTATATAAGGAAAGAAAAAAGATTTTAAAAAAACTATATAATAAGGCTAAAATTTGAGTAGGGCTGAATTTTGTCTATTTTTCTTTTATTCTAGGTCACAGCTTTTGCTAAGAGAGTACTCTTAACACGAGACACCGTGCTCTGTTGCCCTTACTGATTAATTGAACAAATTCAGGTTAGTACATTTTATGCACAGCACTTACCTGTGCCAAGTATATGTTAATATTTTGAGAAATGAATAATTTTGTGTTTGAAGCTACATATGTATGTACCATTGAAGTAGAAAGGCCAAGTGGATCGAAACCCTATTGAATTGTGTATTAGTTAACATTTTCTGACTACCTACTATGTGAGATGTGTGGTGCATATAATGAAAAACATTTTACTTAATATGTAATAGTTTTGTACTTTAAAGTAAGGGGCTGGATGAAACAAGTTGTGGGTGAATATGGTACATTGTATTTTTGGTGTTGTGTGGTGTATTTGGTGCTGAAAATAACTCATCTTAAAAAATAAAAAACTACTTTTATTGATGTTTAGAGAGAGGAAGGGAGAGGGAAAGAGAGAGAAAAACATCAATCAGCTGCCTCCCATACACATCCCCCTCCGGGGATCAAACTCACAACCTGGGTATGTGCCCTTATTGGGAATCGAACCAGCGACCTTTCAGGGCACGGGACGATGCTCAACCAACTGAGCCACACTGGCCAGGGCTCATCTTAAAATTTTTGACAGTAGCTGACTTTTTTTTTTTTTTGACAGCTGACTTTTAAAGGTTTCATTCTTGTACAGATTTAAGTCATACATTAAAATTTTTATTTGTATTTAGTGTTCAGTCTGAGTTTTGACAAATATATAATCATCACCACAATCTTCTAAATTCACTTATGTCCATTTCAATCCTCAGAAACCACTGATGTGTTTTTTTTTTTTTTTTTTGGGGGGGGCCCTATAGTTTACCTTTTCCAATATGTCATTTAAATGGAATCATTTAGTATGTAGCTTTTAAAATATGGCTTCTTTCACTTAGCATAATGAATTTGGATTCATCCATGTTGTGCATACTAGTAATTCTTTATTTTATTACTGAGTAGTGTTCTACTGTGTGGCTATACTACAGCTAGCTTTTCCATTCACCAGCTGATGGACATTTGGGGGAGTTACTAGTTTTTGGTGATTATTGCAATCATACTTTTTTATTGTAATAAAATATGCGTAACATATACAATTTACTATCTAACTTTCTGATTTCCCATCTGAACAATGAACATAAGAATATTTATCTAAGGGTTGTAATGAGGATTAAAAAGAATAAATTATATAAAAGGGTGAAGCAGTGGAGGTAGGCTGTTAATAAATGTTTATCTTTCTTTCTCTTTATGCTTTTTTTTAAATGACCACTGGAGACTTCACTTTTCTATTGCCTATTTCCCTAGTGAGTCTGTTTGGACACAGAAATAGTGCCCACTATTACCTTGGAGCCCATCAAGAAGCAAATTACTGCTGTGTTAACCTCTTGGAACTTTTCACGGTTTGAAAGAAAGTTAACCAGGGCACTGTCAGCATAAGACTATAATAGAAAATGCTGGGCATGAAAGGCTCTGGAGGAGAGTTCTAACTTGGGGAAGGCAGAATTTTTTATAGGGCTTTAGCAGGAGGGATTAGGCATAGTTCAACTAGTTTGGGGAATAGTTTGTCAATGATGGCTGTTAGAGAATTGATTTTGTAGATTATCAGCTGTTGTACAGTTTGGATTTTATCAAGTAGGTTGGGGAAAAGCAGCTGTGGGGAGCAAGGGCATGAGAAAACCAATGTAAAAATTCTCAAGTTTTTAGTGTCTTCACAGTAGATTTTTCTATCATTGGCTCTTGCAGTCTTCTCCCAACCACCTCCTCCCTACTCGCCCATCCCTAGTAGAAAGACCCCTTGATTTTGCTCATGATTTTAGACTGCTTCTAGCTCTTGATCTCAGAAGGCAACATTTTTATGAAACTTCAAAGAACAAGGAATTAAGTATTTTGTAGCACTGGAAAGTTCTCTCAGTTTTTGCTCCCTGCTTTCTTTTCACTGTTTTGGATCCTGTTGTGTAGGTACTTTGCAGTAGGGGAAATAGTAATGCATGATAATAAAAGCTTCAAAGTAGACATATGGCTGGAAGGGAGATTTGAATAGGATTTTGCAGCAGCTATTAAGTTGATATATTTTCAACTTAATTGCAATTGACTTTTAAAATTCTGCCTTTTTGTGATGATTCATGTAGAAGTCACATGAGATCATTTTTGATAGCTGGTTTGCAAACTTTGGTATGTGCAGCCAACCTTCCAAAGCCTTCCTGTGCTTTTTCAGGAAGCTTGTGACTGAATGGTTAGTTATTTTTTAAATGCATTACTGGTTTCGAATACCTGAAATTAAATGGTCCTGCCCTGGCCATTGTGGCTCAGTTGGTTTGGCATCGTCTTGTGCATCAAAGGATTGCTGGTTCAATTCCTGATCAGGGCACATGCTCAGGTTGCGAGCTCGATCACTGGTAGGGTGCATGCAGGAGGCAGCCTATCGATATTTCGCTCTCACTTTGATGTTTGTTTTTTTCCCTCTCTCTCCCTCTCCCTTTCTCTCTCTCTAAAAATCAATAAAAACATATATAAAAAAAGAAATTAAATGGTCCTCTTTCATATGTAAATCTTATTATCTGATAGTTCACTTCTTGCTTTGTGCTGGCTCCCTGTATTCCTCTTGTAATGCTTGCTTAGTTTTTAATTTAAATACAGTTAGGTAACATCCATGGAAAACATTGACCCATGCAGACATTAGTGAAATATGCATATTTGGCCACCATATTTAGGATTATTGGGGCATTTCTTTGCAACTTTTCAGAATAGAAAAAAGAAGTGTTATTTTTTTCCAATCAAGCTCACCAAAAGAATTTGTTGTTTTTCAAACTAGCTTCAATGGAAATAGCATGTATGAAGAATAGTATGTCTGCTATTTCTACATGTGTATACTTATCATAGCTATGAAAAATATATTTGATTCACTTTAAGGCTGTCAAGGTAAATGGGTCATGTAATCAATATTTTAGTATTGTCATGTATAATTAAATACTTTTCTATAAATTATGAGACAGTTATTTATGTTTTTTTGTTCTGCAAAGTATCACAAAATTTCAATAATATGGCTTTCTCTTTTTGATATTTAGAGTAGGTTAGGGAACAAATTTATCTATGACTAAATGGTAAGTCACTGGCGAGAATCTATTCTTTGTAATATATTACTTTGCTCCTTAAACCTCATTCAACTCCACTTGTTACATTTGCTAATATGAAGCAAATGTTACTATCCTAGCTTTATTTTATTTAATGGGAAATATCTTTTTAAGTATCTATATCTTTAAACCTTGGGAACCCTGAAAGGCTTCTTTATCCTTTTTTTTATTTCTTCTCAAGAAAATAGTATCTTCATTTACTCTTAAAAAACTTTTTAAATTGATGAGAGAGAGAGAGAGAGAGAGAGAGAGAGAGAGAGAGAGAGAGATTGATTGATTTGTTTCCCACTTAGTTATGCATTCATTGGTTGATTCTTATATGTGCCCTAACTGGGGATTGAACCTACAACCTTGGTGTATTGTTGATGCTCTGATCAATTGAGCTACGGCCAGGGCTATCTTGATGATTTTGTAGAAATTCCTGCTACCCACAGATAGAATTAAAAACATGCAATGTAAAATAGCTGTTTAGGACATTTTTTAAATTAACAAATCAGTTATTTTAAAAGTTCCATATATATGTGATATTTCCTCCCCCACACTTTTTCAGCTTTATATAGGTACTAGAGGCCCGGTGTACGACATTCGGGCACCTGGTGGGAGGGGGTGATCCCTCAGCCTGGCCTGCGCCCTTTCACAGTCCAGGAGCCCTTGGGGGGATGTCTGACTGACAGCTTAGGCCCGCTCCCTGCTGGGATCGGGTCTAAGCCACACTTGGACATCCTCAGTGCTGCTGTGGAGGTGGGCCGCTGCGCTCGTCAGCCGTCAACCCGGCTTGTGGCTGAGCGGCGCTCCCCCTGGGGGAGCGCACTGACCACCAGGGGGCAGCCCCTGTGTGGAGCATCTGCCCCTTGGTAGTCAGTGTGTGTCATAGCGACCAGTCATTATACCGTTTGATTGATTTGCATATTACTCTTTTATTATATAGGATAAATGACACATAAAATTGTAATATATTAAAAGTATATGTATATCATAGTGACTTTATATACATACTAGAGGCCTGGTATGTGGATTCGTGCACCGGTGGGGTCCCTTGGCCTGACCTGCAGGGATCAGGCCAAAACCAGCTCTTTGACATCCTCCAAGGGGTCCTGAATTACGAGAGGGCGCAGGACAGGCCAAGGGACCTCACTGGTGCACGATTGGGGCTGGGGAGGGGTCACGGGAGGGCTCCAGGGTGTGTCCGGCCCGTCTCGCCCAGTCTCGATCGGCTGGACCCTAGCAGCAAGCTAACCTACTGGTCGGAGCATTTGCCCCCTGGTGGTCAGTGCATGTCATAGCGACTGGTTGAACAGTAGAACAAATGGTCAGACACATAGCATATTAGGCTTTTATTATATAGGATACATTGTGCAAGGTTTCCTACCATCTAATTAATTAACGTATCCATCACCTTACCTATTTATCTTTTCTTTTGTGAGAACATTTAAGTTCTCTCTTAGCAAATCTTAAATATTTAATAGTATTATCAACTATAGTAACCATGTTTTATATTAGAGCCTCAGATTTTATTTATTTTAAGCTGAGAAAGTTTGTACCCTTTTACCAGCCTTTTCTTATTTCCTCCACTGCACAGTCCCTGGCAACCACTTTTCTATTTCTTTGTTTCTATAAGTTTGACTTAAAATTTTTTTTTTCCAGATTGTGCATATTAGTGATAACATGTAGTTTTTGTCTTTTTCTGTCTGGCTTATTTCATTTAGTATAATGCCCTGAAGGTCCATCCATGTTGCTGCAAAATAATATTGAATGTAAACTGTACTAGAAAAATAATATACAATAAAAATATTTTCTCCTATTCTGTAGATTTTACTTTTGGTAAACCCCAAATCACTATAAGACAAGGAGCTTACTTCCTATGTTGTCTTCTTGAGGTTTTAGGGTTTTTTGTTTTATGTTCAGATCTTTAATCCATTTTGAGTTGATTTTTGTCTGTCAGACAATGGGGTCCAGTTTCATTCTTTTGCCTGTGGCTGTCCAGTTTTCTCAGCACCATTTATTAAAGAGACCATCCTTTCCCTTTGGATATTCTTAGCTCCTTTGATGTAAATTAATTGACTGTATATGCATGTGTTTATTTCTGAGCTTTCTATTCTGTTCCATTGATCTGTATGTGTGTTTTTATGCCAGTATCTCAGTTTGAAATCAGAAAGTGAGATGTCTCTAGCTTTGGGCTATTTTGGGTCTTTTGTGGTTCCATACAACCTTTAGGATTTTTTTTCTACTTTTTGAAAAATGTCAGTAGAATTTTGATAGGGTTTGTATTGACTCTGTAGATTACTTTGGGTAGTATAGACATTTAAACAATATTTGTCCAATTTGTGAGCATGGATTTATTTGTGCCTTTATTTTCTTTCATCAGTCTCTTATAATTTTCAGTGTACAGATCTTTCACTTCCTTTGTTAAATTTATTCATAGGTATTAGTTTCCATGCAGTTGTAAATGGGATTGTTTTCTGATTTTTTTTTGATATTTTGGTGTTAGTGTATGTAAACTGACTACCTACTATGATTTTTGTATATTGATTTTGCATCATGCCACTTTAGTGAATTTGTTTTAAGTTTTTTGGTGGAGTCTAGGATTTTCTATATATAATATTATGTCATCTGCAAATAGTGACAGTTTTGCTTCTTTTTCTGATTTGAATACCTTTTATTTCTTTTTTAAGAATAATTCCTCTAGCCGGAACTTCCAGTGCTGTGTTGAATAAAAGTGGTGAAAGTGGGCATCCTTATCTTGTTTCTGATCTTAGAGAAAAAGCATTTAGCTTTTCCCTGTTGAGTATGATGTTAGCAGTGAACTTGTCATATATGACCTTTATTATGTTGAGGTACATTCCCTTTATACCCACTTTTTAAGAGGTAGTTTTTTTTGCTGTTGTTATCATTAATGTATATTGAATTTTGTCAAATGGTTTCTGTATCTGTTGAGATGATATATATTTTTATCTTTCATTTTGTGTGTGTTGTATTATATCAATTTACATATCTTTTTCCCTGGAATAAATTCACTTAATCATGGTGTGTGAGCCTTTTAATGTATTGTTGAATTCAGTTTGCTAATATATGGTTGAGGATTTTTGCCTCTATGTTTGTCAACAATATTGGTCTGTAGTTTTATTTTCTTATAGTGTCCTCATTTGCTTTTAGTATCAGGTTATGCTGACCTTGTAAAATGAATTTGGAAGTGTTCCAGTCTCTTATGTTTTTTGGGAGAGTTTGAGAAGGATTGGTGTTAGTTCTATAAATGTTTGGTAGAATTCACTAGTGAAGCCATCTGGTCCTAGACGTTTCTTTGTTGGGAGGTTTTTGATTGCTGATTTAATCTCCCTACTAGTAATCAGTCTTTTCAGATTTTCTGTTTTTCCTGACTTAGTCTTGGTGGATTATATGTTTTTAGAAATTTGTCCATTTCTTCTAGGTTGTTCAGTTTTTTGTGTGTAATTGTTCATTGTAGTCTCTTAAGATCCTTTGTACTTGTGTGGTATCAATTATAGTGTCTCTTATAATTTTGTTTGAGTCATCTATTTTTCTTGGTAAGTCTAGCTAAAGGTTTGTCTATTTTGTTTATCTTTTCAATAAATCAGCTTTCAATTTCATTTAGCTTTTTGTTGTCTTTTTAGTTTTTATTTCTTTTACTTTGCCTCTGATATTTGGGATTATCATGGTTATTTTTTCTTCTACTAACTTTGGGCTTCTTTTGTTCTTTTAAAATTTCTTTTAGGTGTAAAGTTAGGTTGTTTATTGGAGCTCTTTCTTTTTTCCTTCCTGTGGGTGTTTATTGCTGTGAACTTCCCTTTAGAACTGTTTTTGCTGCATGTCATAAGTTTTGGTAATGTTGTATGTCCATTTTCATTTGTCTAAAGCCTTTTTTTAAATTTTTCTTTTAATTTCTTCTTTTACCGTTGGTTGTTCAGAAGCATGTTCTTAAATCTCCACATATTTGTGAATTTTCCAGTTTTCTCCTTGTAATTAATTTCTAGTTTTATACCATTGTGGTCTTAAAAGATGCTTGATAAGATTTCAACTTTCCTTTTTTTTTTTTTTTTAAAAAAAAGTCTTTATTGTTTAAAGTATTACATATAGTATTACATATGTCTCCTTTTTACCCCATTAATCTCTCCCCAGCCATCCCCACCTATCCTACACATGCCCTTACTCCCCTAGTGTCAGTGTCCATTTGGTTATGCTTATATGCATGCATATAAGTCCTTTGGTTACTCCCTAACTCTCCCCTCCTCCCCTGCCTTCCCTCTGAAGTTTTAACGTTTCCTGTCTTATGTTTAAGTCCTTTATCCATTTTGAGTTTATTTCTGTGTATGGTGTAAGTTGATGGTCTAGTTTCATTTTTTTGCTTCTCTGTCTCTGGATCTATTTTTGTTCATCAGTTTATGTTGTTCACTAGAGGCCCAGTGCATGAAATTTGTGCACAGGGGTGTGTGTCCCTCAGCTCAGCCTGCACCCTCTCCAATATGGGACCCCTCGAAGGATGTCCGACTGCCTGTTTAGGCCCGGTTGCCCCCAACTTCCCTCCTCTGCTGGCCTGGTCACCCCTAACTATCCTCCCCTGTAGGCTTGAACGCCCCCAACTGCCCTCCCTTGCAGGCCTGGTCTCTCCCAACTGTCCTCCCTTGCAGGCCTGGTCTCTCCCAACTGCCCTCCCCTGTTGGCCTGATCGCCCACAACTGCCCTCTCTTGCAGTCATGGTCCCTCCCAACTACCCTTCCCTCCTGGCCATCTTGTGGCGGCCATCTTGTGTCTACATGGGGGCAGGATCTTTGACCACATAGGGGCAGCCATCTTGTGTGTTGGAGTGATGGTCAGTTTGCATATTACTCTTTTATTAGATAGGATATAGGCCTGGTGCACGGGTGGGGGCTGGCTGGTTTGCCCTGAAGGTTGTCTTGGATCAGGATGGGAGTTCCCTTGGGGTGTGGGGCAGCCTGGGCGAGGGGCCGGCCATGGACCCCGGTGACCCAAGCGGAGGCCCTGGGATCTGGGGTTTATTTATCTTCTATAATTGAAACTTTGTAGCCTTAAGTGGAGGCCAAGGCAGGCCAGGGCTGGCTTCCTCCATTGCCGGGGGCAACTCAAGCCTCCTGCTCTCTCCAGCTCCGTGGCTGCCACCATTTTTGTTGGGATTTATTTATCTTCTATAATTGAAACTTTGTAGCCTTGAGTGGAGGCCTGGGCCCGCCAGGGTGTGCGGAAAGCTTGGCTTCCTCCATTGCCAGGGAAAGCCAAGCCTCCTGCTCGCTCCATGGCCACAGCCATCTTGGTTGGGTTAATTTGCATACGCGCTCCTGATTGGCTGGTGGGTGTGGCTTGTGGGTGTAGCCGAGTGATGGTTGATTTGCATATTACTCTTATTAGATAGGATTATATTCCACAAATGAGTGCAATCATGTGATACATATCTTTCTCCAACTGGCTTATTTCACATGGCATAATGCTCTCCATGTCCATCCATGCTGTTGCGAATGGTAAGAGTTTTTTCTTTTTTACAGCCGTATAGTATTCCATTGTGTAGATGTACCACTGTTTTTAATCCACTCATTTGCTGATGGGCACTTCGACTATTTCCAAATCTTAGCTATTGTAAATTGTGCTGCTATGAACATAGGGGTGCATATGTCCTTTCTGATTGGTGTTTCTGATTTCTTGGGATATATTCCTAGAAATGGGATTACTGGGTCAAATGGGAGTTCCATTTTTAATTTTTTGAGGAAACTCCATACTGTTTTCCACAGTGGCTGCACCAGTCTGCATTTCCACCAGCAGTGCATGAGGGTTCCTTTTTTCTACATCCTCAGCAGCACTTGTCTTTTGTCAATTTGTTGATGATAGCCATTCTGACAGATGTAAGATGGTACCTCATTTTGATTTGTATCTCTTGGGTGATTAGTGACTTTGAGCATGTTTTCATATGTCTCTTGGCCATCGGTATGTCCACTTTTGAAAAGTGTCTAAGTCCTTTGCCCATTTTATGATTGGATTGTTTATCTTCCTTTTATTAAGATGTATGAGTTCCTTATAAATTTTGGAGATTAGGCCCTTATCGGAGATAACATTGGCAAATATGTTCTCCCTTGCAGTGGGCTTTCTTGTTGTTTTGTTGATGGTTTATTTTGCTGTGCAGAAGCTTTTTATTTTGATATAGTCCCAATTTGTTTATTTTCTCCTTAGTTTTCATTGCCCTAGGACTGTGGTTGGCAAACTGCGGCTCGCGAGCCACATGCGGCTCTTTGGCCCCTTGAGTGTGGCTCTTCCACAAAATACCATGGCCTGGGTGAGTCTATTTTGATGAAGTGGCGTTATAAGAAGTTTAAGTCTAAAAAATTTGACTCTCAAAAGAAATTTCAATTGTTGTACTGTTGATATTTGGCTCTGTTGAGTAATGAGTTTGCCGACCACTGCCCTAGGAGCTGCATCGGTAAAGATATTGCTACAACATGTCTGATATTTTTCTGCCTATGGATTCTTTTAAGATTTTTAAGGTTTCCTGTCTTATGTTTAAGTCCTTTATCCATTTTGAGTTTATTTCTGTGTATGGTGTAAGTTGATGGTCTAGTTTCATTTTTTTGCATGTATCTGTCCAATTTTTCCAATACCATTTATTGAAGAGACTGTCTTGACTCCATTGTGTGCTCTTGCCTCCTTTGTCAAATATTAATTGAGCATAATGGCTTGAGTCTATTTCTGGGTTTTTTGTTTTGTTCCATTGGTCTATATGTCTTTTCTTATGCCAGTACCAGGCAATTTTGGGAACAGTGGCTTTGTAATATAGCTTGATATGGTATTGTTCTTCTTTCTCAAGATTGCTGCAGCTATTCGGGGTCTTTTTTTATTCCATATGAATTTTTGAAGAGTTTTTTCTAGGTCTGTGAAACATGCTGTTGGTATTTTAATGGGGATTGCATTAAATCTATAGGTTGCTCTCGGTAGTATGGACATTTTAATGATGTTGATTCTACCAATCTATGAACATGGTATATTATTCCATTTGTTTTTGTTTTCCTCTATCTCTTTTTTCATTGTCTTTGTAGTTTTCTGAGTACATGTCTTTTATCTCTTTAGTAAAGTTTATTTCTAGGTTTCTTAATTTTTTTGGTGCAATGGTAAATGGAATTTTTGTTTTTGTTTCTCTTTCTGTGAGTAATAATAACCTTAAACATAAATGGACTAAATGCTCTAATCAAAAGACACAGAATGGCTGAATGGATAAGAAAATATGACCCATATATATGCTGTTTACAAGAGATCCACCTCAGAACAAGGGATTCACACAGACTGAAAGTGAAGGGATAGAAAAATATATTTCAGGCAAATGGAAAAAAAGCTGGGGTAGCAATACCTATATCTGACAAAATAGACCTCAAAGTGAAAGCGATAATAAGAGATAAGGAAGGCCACTAATACTAAAGGGATCTATACAACAAGAGGGTATAACTCTGGTAAACATATATGCGCCCTCTGGTTCCTTTCATTCTTTCTCCTTACCCGAGGATATGTTTTTCATTGATTTTAGAGAGAGAAGGAAGAGACAGAGAAACATCGATGTAAGAGAGAAACATTGATTGGTTGTCTCCTGTACATGCCCTGATCAAGGACCTGGGATCAAATCTGCAACCTAGGCATGTGCCCTGACCAGGAATTGAAAAGACCCCCTTTAAGTGTATGGGAATGATGCTCCAACTAACTGAGCTACATCGGCCAGGGGCCCCTGCTTTCTTTTGATAATCATTTGCATGGAATGTCGTTTTACATTTTTTAAATTTTCAATCTGTGTGTGTCCTTAAAGCTAAAATATGTCTCTTGTAGACAGAATATAGTTGGGCATTGTTTTATTTATTTTTTTACATAAATGATGACTTTTATTTCCATCAAGAATGATTATCACACCATTATTTAAACATATCTGAAAAATCCTGACAAAATTTAAACTGAAGGGGGCATTGCTTTTATTTTTATTTTTAATTTACTCAACCAGTCTTTGTTTTGATTGGAGAATTTAGTCCACCTACATCTGATGTAATTATTGATACCTATTGTCTTACTATGGCCATTTTGATATTTGTTTTCTGGTTGTTTTGCAATTTCTCTTTTCTTCTTTGTGCCTTCCTTTGTGATTTGATGATTTTTCTGTAGTGGTATGCTTAGATTACTTTCTCTTCAGTTTTTGTGTATTGATTATAGGTTTCTGCTTTGTGGCTACCATGAGGAGTATATAAACATCTTATATTTATAAGTCTATTTTAAGTTAATAACAAGTTATGCTCAAATGCATACTACAGTTCTGTATTTTTATTCTGTCCCTGAACATTTTATGATTTTGATGTCATAATTTATATCTATTTTTACCACTTTTGTCTTTTAGCTTTCATATTAGATTTATGTGATTTACCCACTCCATTACAAATTAGATTACTCTGAATGTAATTATGTATTTATTTTTACCAGTGAGATTTATATTTTAATGTGTTACTAATTAACATTTTTTTGTTGAAGCTTGAGGAAGTCTTAACATTTCTTGTAAGGCTGGTGTAGTGTTGATGAAATTTTGTAGTTTTTATTTGCCTGGACAACACTATCTCTAATTTTGAAGGACAACTTTGACAGAAGAATGTATTCTTGGTTGGCAGTTTTGTTTCTTTCAGCACTTTGAATATATCATGTCAGTATCTTTTGTCCTGCAAAAATTTTTTAGATTTTATTAAAACTTGATAATTTTATTTCCCCTTTTTAATAACACTAGGGGCCCAGTGCATGAATTTGTGCACCTTGAAAGGAACTGTGGGCTGCAAGACTGTGGTGGGCACAGGGGCGGGTCTCGGCCTATCGTCTGTGCCCCCGCCCGGCCCCTCCTGCCGTAGCTCCTGTTCCCTGTCTGCTGGCAGCCCCACTCCCACCACTGCTGCTCCCATGCACTGATAGCTCTGGCCCTGCTCACACCCACTGATGGTGCAGAGCGATTGGAGCCAGTGTCAGCAGTGGGTGTGAGTGGGGCCGGCACCGTCAGCAGGTGCGAGTGGTGGCTCTGGTGCCGGCTGTGGGTGCGAGTAGAGGCTGCTACCTCCCCAATTGCCCCTTAGGAGCAGGGGGAGGTTGAGGTGGAGAAGCCCTCAGGAGCTGTTGGAGCTGGCAGCCGCTGCTCGCACCTGCTGATGGCGCTGAGCAATCAGGACCGGCACTGGGTGATTGGGACTGGCACTGGGCACTGGCAGCGGGTGTGAGTGGTGACTCCGGCATTGGCTGCGGGTGCGAGTGGGACTGGTATCAGCAGCAGGAGCAAGGAATTTTCAGTAACCACCAGAGGCTCGCCCTGATGACTGCGATTGGTGCCCCGCCTTGGTCTGGCGCTCCCACTCACCTGCTCCACCATCCCACCATGGCCGATGCCCGCCATGTTCCATGCTCTGCCATCTGCTGCCGAAGCCTGCCATGGTCCGTGCGCACCCCTGTTGGTCAGCGCAGATCATAGCAACTGGTTGTTCAGTTGTTTGGTTGTTCTGCTGTTTGGTCTATTTGCATTTTAGGGACATACACACACACACACACACACACACACACACACACATACACTAGAGGCCTGGTGCATGACGTTAGTGCATTTGGGAGGGGTGTCCCCTCAGCCCAGCCTGTGCACTTTAGCAGCCCAGGAGCTCTTGGGAGATGTCTGACTGGCGGCTTAGGCCCTCTTAGTCAGACATCCTTAGTGCTACCGTGGAGGCGGGAGAGGCTCCCACCACCGCCACTGTGCTCGCTAGCCATGAGCCTGTCTTCTGACTGAGCAGCGCTCCCCCTGTGGGAGCGCACTGACCACCAGGGGGAAACTCCTGTGTTGTGCATCTGCCCCCTGGTGGTCAGTGTGTGTCATAGTGACTGGTTGTTTTGCTGTTAGGTCGATTTGCATATTACTCTTTTATTATATAGGATAGATGTATTTTCTTGCTGCTTTTAAGATTCACTTCTTTAACTTTTGAAATTTTAATTATAATGTGTTTTGGTTTAGATTCCTTTTATTTGAAACTCTATAGGATTCCTGGATATCTGTTTTTTTTCTCCAGGTTAGAGAAGCATTCAGGCATTATTTTTTTTGGAATAAGCTTTCTGCCTCTTTACCTTTCTCTTCTCTTTCTGGAATCACTATGTGTATATTGGTGAACTTGATGGTATCCCATAATTCCCTTAATCTATAATCACACTTTTTTAATTCTTTTTTCTTTGATTGGATGATTTCTACTGCTGTCCTTTCTTCTGCTGATTTAGTCTGCTGTTGTACTCTTCCTCTTGATTTTTTTTGATTTCACTTACTGTGTTTTCTGTATGGTACTTTTTTTTTTTTTTTAGCAACTATCAATAATAACTTTATTTATTATTATTTTTTTAATTTAATAAGTCTTTATTCAGATTATTACAATTGTTTCTCCTTTTTTGCCCCCATATCTCCCCTCCACCCAGTTCCCACCCCCCTTCTGCCCTTACCTCCCCCCTGCTGTCCTTATCCATAGGTGTATGATTTTTGTCCAGTCTCATCCCGTACCCCCCACACAGACACCCCTTCCCCTCTGAGAATTATCAATCCACTCCGATTCTATGCCCCTGATTCTATTATGTTCACCAGTTTATTCTGTTCATCAGATTTTTAATTCACTTGACTTTTAGATTCACTTGTTGATAGATATGTATTTGTTGTTCATAATTTTTATCTTTACTTTTTTCTTCTTTTTCCTCTTTTTAAAGAATACCTTTCAGCATTTCATATAATACTGGTTTGGTGGTGATGAACTCCTTTAGCTTTTTCTTATCTGTGAAGCTCTTTATCTGACCTTCAATTCTGAATGATAACTTTGCTGGGTAGAGTAGTCTTGGTTGTAGTTTCTTGCTATTCATCACTTTGAATATTTCTTGCCACTCCCATCTGGCCTGCATAGTTTCTGTTGAGAAATCAGCTGATAATCATATGGGTGCTCCCTTGTAGGTAACTTAATTGTTTTTCCTTTGCTGCTTGTAAGATTCTCTTTGTCTTTTGCTCTTGGCATTTTAATTATGATGTATCTTGGTGTAGTCCTCTTTGGATTCCTTTTGTTTGGGTTCTGTGTGCTTCCTGGACTTGTAAGTCTATTTCTTTCACCAGGTGGGGGAAGTTTTCAGTCATTATTTCTTCAAATAGGTTTTCAGCATCTTGCTCTCTCTCTTCTTCTGGCACCCCCATAATTCTGATGTTGGTACGCTTGAAGTTGTCCCAGAGGCTTCTTACACTATCTTCAACTTTCTGAATTCTCTTCTCTTCTTGCTTCTCTGGAGGAGTGTCCTTTGCCTCTTTGTATTCCAAATCTTTGACTTGATTCTTGCATTCCTCTAGTCTGCTGTTGGGTCTCTGTATAATATTTTTTATTTCAGTCAGTGTATGTTTAATTTCTAGTTGGTCCTTTTTCATATCCTTGAGGGTCTCATTAAATTTATCGGTCTTTTCCATGAAATTCTTGAAAAACCTTATAACCGTGGTTTTGAACTCTATGTCCATTCGTTTGTTCTCCCCCATTTCTTTCATTTGTGATCCGTTTCCTTGCCTCCTCATTTTGCTGCTTCCCTGAGTTGGTAGGGTAGCTTTGTGTACTAAGTGTCCTATTGGTTCAATGGGTCAGCTTCCCAGTTACCTGAGGTGGACACTCTTGGTGCACCCCTTTGTGGACTGTGTGTACAGCCTTGTTGTAGTTAAGTCTTGATTGTTGTTGGTGTCACTGGGAGGAATTGACCTCCAGGCCAATTGGCTGTGAGGACCCGCTGTGTCTATAATTGCTGTGCTGGAGACACGTTTATGGGGCAGGACTTGTTCCAGTAGGGCTTTGGTGCTCACTGAGTCTGCCTCTTGAATGTGTCCCTTATGAGAGTGGTTGAAATCTGGTGTTGTCTCACACCGACCACTAGATACACTAGTTTCTGGATCTCCAGTGGGGTGCAGGTCAGCTACTGTCTGAGGCCACTCAGCAGGAGCTACAGCAAGAACTGCAGTTTTCTCCTCTTTGCTTGGACGTTGGTGGTTTTGGAGCAGTCTGACTGGAGTTGCAGTTTATTTGGTTAAGCTTCCACAGAACAGGCCATTTATATGCAAAAGCCGCTGTGTGGATCCTGGGTGGGTTTGTAGAATGTGCGGGGTAGGCTCTCAGGGCAGGGTGGGGTCTCAGGGCGTCACTAGGCTAGGGCGTGGCAAACGGCGATGGCTGCCGTCAGCAGTCTCCACCTTTCCTCGTTTCCAAGTCCCTGCGTCCTGCGCTCCAGCTCAGTAAACAATGATTGCTGGGTGCAC
Organism: Eptesicus fuscus; assembly: GCF_027574615.1. NCBI lineage: Eukaryota > Metazoa > Chordata > Mammalia > Chiroptera > Vespertilionidae > Eptesicus > Eptesicus fuscus. The sequence continues at coordinate 29,301,133 of NC_072477.1, read as the reverse complement.
CTCTTCAAAAAAATCACTCTCGCTTTCCGACCCGATGGCCGAGAGTCCAGCTTCTCCCCGTAGGCGTCTGGGTCCCCCGCATGTCCCCAGAAAATGGATTTCAGAGTGATTGGGAGCTTGTCTCCCTTCAGGTTGAAAAAAAGCTGCACGCCCAGTCGCCTGCCACCAGCCCGAATTGCGCGCCTCCGTACCTCAGCTTTTCAGCGTTAGTGCTCCTTTCTCTTTCCTTCTTAGTTGTAAATCATTCACTCAGCCAGCTTTCCTGTGGATCTGGGTGGTAGACGTTTTGTCTTTTAGTTGTAGTTTTGAAATTGTTGTGCGAGGTGGCAGTTTAGTTGTTTACCTTTGCCACCATCTTGGTTTCTCTCTTTCTATGGTACTTTTAAAAAATATATCTTTTTATTGATTTCAGAGAGAAAGGGAGAGGGAGATAGAAACATCAATATAAAATGTGTTAACATAAAAACATTCAAACCTGTAAAGAATTTTTGTGGGTTTATTTGAGCCAAACTGTTGACAATTGCCAGGAAGCAGAATCTCAATGTATTGAAATAATACTCTGGAGAATGGCAGTTTTTCACCTTGTTTTATACATTACATTCAAAAGAGCAGACGTAAGTGGGTTACATGAAATCCATTGGTGATAGATTAGGGAGGTGGGAGAAAGCAAAGTGGGGAAACCTCTGGGATTGGATAAAAAATAAAATGATAGCCCTAACTGGTTTGGCTCAGTGGATACAGTGTCGGCCTGCAGACTGAAGGGTCCCAGGTTCGATTCCAGTCAAAGGCATGTACCTTGGTTGTGGGCACAACCCCAGTAGGGGATGTGCAGGAGGCAGCTGATCGATGTTTCTCTCTCATCGATGTTTCTAACTCCCTATTCCTCTCCCTTCCTCTCTGTAAAAAAAAATCACTAAAATATATATTTTTAAAAATAAATTGATAGACATACTTCTTTTACTCAGGTGGATACAGGATAGTTAACAGTCAACAATTAACATGATAAAAATAACAATGAAGGAATTTATGGTCTCTGTCCTGTTTGGTGTGTCCCAGGAGTAGGGGGGGGAGCAAGGGGGGGGGAGGGAAGTTACACTGACATTACACAGATATTTTATCTTAGATGCAAAAAGACAATAGGCTCAGTTAAGGTAAAGATTGACCTTGTTCAGGGAAGATACCTACCTGGGAAGTGACTGTCCACCATAACTGCTTTTAGTTAATTTTTAAATTTCAGACCATCCTTTGTGGTTACTTTAGGTCTTTGAGTTTGTAATACTGCCATGCAGGCCTTCCCTGAGCTTCTGAGGTTAGCAAGTGTCCTCTTTTGTCCACAGATGTGAACTTCTGCAAAAATGCCAAAGCAAAGAAATGCAGCATCTTTTCTAATGTACATTTTTAGTGTTAAAAAATTAAGAACTCCAAAACCCAAGAAAGCTGAGAATGCTTTTTGCATTTATATGACAATTCTCATCTATTAGTTGCAGAGCAAAAACAATAGAATATTAATTAATTATATAGCTAAAAATAGCTTTTAACTATGAAGAAGTCATCCTATTAAGTTCTTCAATTTATTAAAGCCACTGTTGGTTATTATGATTTAAAAAATATATTTGGACAGTTCTAAGAAAAGCTTCAGAACAGCTGTAATTACAGCTGCAGATTTAGTCAAAATAGTGGTTTTTAAAGTCGCCTCACTCCTCTTTCAGATCTCTTTCCCTCACCCCAAATAACCCAAATTTAGTTGTAAAAGTTTTGATAAGCTTAGGATGCCCGAAACTGGATTGCCATGTGTTTTAACTTTTTGCAGATTTGATGATTATATGTGACTCTTTGTTAAAGTTTCCAGAACCTTTTAGTTCTCCTACTATACAGTTAAGTGATTTTTATCAGTTTGTTTCTGTGTTGAATTTTATAGGTATAGGTATATTCCAAACACAGGTTAGCGATTTTTATCAAGGCTGAGGCATCTGCTAAAACTAATTTTAGGGAAAAGAGTTTTTCAATCTAAATTTGAGGTAATGTTGACATTACAAGTTCACTGGAATTATTTGCAAAACCTTTCATCTCTTTAAATTTTTTTTTTTCTTTCACATTTTACCCCAGTAGGAAATTGCCTATTAGAAAATGCTATTAACTTTTGTCTAAAAACAAATTTGGTAAGTCTCTTAATTTTTGGAGCAAGTTCTTTTATAATAAATCAGAAGTTAAATACACATTCATGTTAGTACTCTCCTCACTCTCCTTTCCTGTAGCTTTGTGTTCCAGGGATGTGGATGTTATTCTAAGGTCTGGTTTTCAGTTCATTAGTCAAGGATTGGGTATAAGGGTTATGGAGAATTGTGGCTAAGAGCAAGGTTTGTGGCCAATCTCCCTGTCCCAGTTAATTACCATTTCTTTTGCAGATGCTAGTTATGCTGAATATTGATTAGGGGCTATAATAACATAACTTGGATTCTAAACAGAATTTTACAGTGTTACTTCTCAGAATTTTTAAATATGTTTTTACTGATTTCAAAGAGAGGAAGGGAGAGGGAGAGAGAGAGAGAGAAACAATGATGAGAGAGAATCATTGATTGGTTGTTTCCTGCACTGCCCCTACTGGGGATTGAGCCTGCAACCTGGGCATGTGCCCTGACCGGGAATCGAACCATGACCTCCTGGTTCATAGATCCATGCTCAACCACTTGAGCCATACTGGCTGGGCTTTAGTGAATCTTTGCATTGGTATTTTTAGCTCCCAAATCTTTTTGTCTCCAGCATCCACTTTAATAACTCTTATGGGTTAAGACACTCTATTTTTAATATCTGTAGTTCTTTTCATTCTCAGAAACTAGGTCATCAGGGTTTTGTCATTGTTAATGAAAGGGTATTATACACTTTTTTAAGGAGCAAACTTGGACTGAATGAAGCTAAAACATCTTAGAAATTGTTGCTCTGCTTTAAATACTCATAGGATATACTTTTGCATATTTTAAACTCATTCCATTTGCCAGTATAATAATATTATTTATCTCTGGGCACTTTGGCTATTCTATTGTGCTATTTAGAATTCACATGAATTATTAAAACTTTCTAGTAGGTCTTTTACTGACAGCCTCTGTCTGACTTCTCCTTTAAAAGGTGTCTTCAAGCTCTGGCTGGTGTGACCCAGTAGATTGGATTCGTTCAGTACCCCAAAAGGTGGCAGGTGCAATCCCAGGTTGGGGCGCATGTGGGAGGCAACTGATCTATGTTTCTCTCTCACATCAATGTTTCTCTCTCTCCATTTCTCTCTCTAAAATCATTTAAAAATCAAAGGTGTTTCTATGATTTTCAGAAGTAACATTTGGGTCTTACTGGGACTGGACATTTTGTTTCAATAATGACAGAGGCAGATTGAACTTTTTTCAAAGTTAGGAGCAGTGGGATACAGAAGAGGAGAAAAACCAGACTAAATTTACATCATTCCTGTTTTATTGTGAAAAATAATCATAGCCTTATGTACTTTAATTTTCTGTGGGGGTGAGGGTTGTAGTATGAGCATTTACTGTAGGGGTGAATTAAGGAGGGGAGGCATTGAGGAGACTATCTCCTAATATGACATTTCAATTATTTTCAAATGTAGATAACAGAGTGGTTATTACTAAAATTGTTTTTTCCATAGGGTAATCTCATGTAACATTATTGGTATGTTCATCACATACCCCAAAATATTGACAATGTTCATGTTATAAGTAACCTTCTGGGTTACTATCTTCTTGATCATGTTCCTCTCTGTTTTAAATGTGGGCCACAGTTTCATAACAGTGTTGATGCAATTATATCACTTTTAGAACTCTGTTGGTTTGTATATTTTAACCAAAGAAAACACACTGATTTTTTTTCTTTACTCTTACAACATTTTTTACCAGTAATTATACTTTCTTCCTGAATGATTTCAGAATGCTTTGGGATGGTATTGATAGTATTATTTTGTGATTAAGAGTATACACTCTTTTTTTTAACTTTATTTTTGTTGACACTATTTCAAATGTCCCCATTCCCCCCTCCACCCCTTTGTTCACATCCACCCAACCAAGAGTATAAGCTCTTAAACAAGAATAAGTAGGTTCAGTTCTCAACTTTGCCACTTAATAGTTATGTGATCTAGAGCAAATTTTTAAAAAATATAATTTGTGCCTCAGTTTCCTTATTTGTAAAACAGGGATTATAAAATTATCTACTTTACAGACATGTGTTGAGGATTAAATCATTTTGTAGAGAACAATGCTTACAAATACTACATACTGAATAAATAATAGTTATTATTAAATATTGGTTTATTTATTCACTAAAATAGTATATTCAGACTCTAAAAGTATAAAAATTTAATAATTATAACTTCAGAAAAATTTCTATGTAGCAAGTTATTTTTAGGCTGGAGTTTTTACTCCTCTCTCTCTCACACACAGATACAGCTTTTACAAATTGTAATAGAACAGTGTTTTCAAATTTTAATGTGCATACAGATTACTTGGCGATCTTATTAATGTGTAGATTCTTAAGCAGAGGTTTTGGAATAGGCCTGAGATGCTGCCTTCTAACAAGCTTTCCAGAAAATTTGGATATAGCTAGTCCTTACCATTCCTTGAGTAGTTATGGAATGTTTCATCAAGTGGTTATCAACCCTTATTTCAGTACATTATAAACACTTAGATATATTTTGTTTTTATTTTTAAACTATGCCTATGCTCTATCTGAGACTAGTTAAATCAGATCTCTGGCATTAATGTTCTAAGCATCACCATCATCATCATTGTTGTTTTTATAAAAAATATTCTAGGTCATTCTTATGTGTAAACAGCATGAAGAACTCTGCTTTGAAGGAGAGCTTTGAAGGAGAGTCAGTAAGCTAAGAAGCTCCATTTTATATTTATTTACTTTACCTTCTATCATTTTAAACACTTGTAGGAATGATGAAGCCGAGCTGGTCAGAACTCTTAAACTGGTTGGCAGTTATTTTGTTGCCTTGAAATTTTCTTTACACTAAACTGGACTAAAAAGTATGACTCCTTGAACCTTTCTTCATAGATTCTATTTCCTATTGCTTTCATCATTTTTGAGATCTTTGAATTCTTCCCTAATTTCTCAATACCTTCCTGAAAGTAATTCAAACTCAATATAAAATTGCTTTAACAAAACTGAACAATGGCAGAGGCAGAAGAATAAAGTTCCTTCTACTTTTCAAACTCTGATTTGTACTACTTAAGGGGGAAACATTTGTTTCAGACTTTTTATTTGCCCTTTATTTATGTTTTTGGGGCTAAAATATCTTTCTACTGTGGTATTTGTTTCATTATACAGTAGGTCCTCAGGTTACTTTGGAGATCCGTCCCTATAGTGCGCGACATAACGCGATTTTCGCCGTAAGTCAGAACCTACATAAGCACCTACGTCACTCACATGGAGTACATACACAGCAGTAATGAAGTGAAACAGTAAAAAAAAAATAAAAGAAAGATAAAAATTCCTGACCTTTACTTGTGGTAAATAAATAATAAAAAACATAAAGCACATATGTACATATGTCGAAATGACGGAACTTTTTTTTTTTATATATAAATAAATGGGAGATGGCGAGGTAACCACGAAATGACGTACGTCGAACTGTAACCGGAGACTGCCTGTATTACTTTCTTAGATTGTGTTCCCTCTTCCTTCTTTCCCAACTGTACTTCTTGCATCTGTTTTCCCATCTTGCACCTATTTTGGGGGAGTGGCAGTAATAGTTTTTTCATGGACTGTCATGTTTTGGAAAACCAGTTTTCCAGAGGGATCAAGTTCATGCTGAATTTTATTCCATCTAGCCATGATGTATCAGTAAGACTCTGGATAGGGAAACAATCCACACTAGGTACACTAACAAAATTTAGGATAGGCAGCGGGTTTCATAGGTGTTGGAGGGTTGAAAAAGCAAAAGAGGAACACTGGAGTAACACAGACAACAATTATAGAAAGCAGCAACCACCTGTAGGGCTGGGGGATCAAAGAAGAGCTTGGAGTAGATTGGGAGCTCAAAACCTCTGGAGGAGGTTACTGCCTGGATGTTGCTGATACTTCTGTGAGTGTCAGAAAACACTGGTGGCTGTCACCAACAGCTGTCAGTGGGATTGAGGGCCTATGCTGTAGCTATACTGACTGGGAAAAGCAAGTTTCTCTTTCTAGTACCCTTATTGGTAGTATGAGAAAGCTAGTTGGCAAAAGAGAAAAATGGTTTCTAGACTTCTAATTTTAGCATTACTGAGCTGAGTATTATGGGTGAATTTGGAGCTGAGAGACAGTAGTCGAATAACCAGCACATACAGCCTTCTTCTCTCTGCTTACAAGAAGGTATAGGCTTTTGGTTTTTTTTGGTCTCTTTCTCAGCCACTGGGACCCCACATGCTCTTAGTGTCTAGCATTTGGAATGAGAGGAATTATTATTATTTTAAAATTAACTTGTTTAGTTAATGTGATCTGGGAGCATGAGACAGAACCACTTGCTCTAAGGCAACTCTGTCAGCATTTCTTAGGACCTGAGATTTAATCATTAGATACTCATTTCTCTGGGTCTCGAGAAGCTTCTGTGTTTCAAGGTACTTTATTTAAAAAAAAAAGAAAAAAGAAAAAATTGTGGCGGGAATAATGATGCTATAAATCAGAGGTTAAAGATTGGTTGCTTATTGGCCAAACATGGGCCTGCAGTGGGAACTATTCTTTGAACAGAATATTATACCTTCTCTCTCATTCTAATATTCTTCTTCCTAAAGAGCTTCTCAAATTTTAATATGTATATGAGTTATTTGGAGATCTTGTTAAAATGCATATTCTGATTAAATATTTCTCTGGATAAGGCCAGAGATTGTGCATTTCTAACAAGCTCTCAGAGAAGTCTGAAGTTATTGGTCTCTAGACCAGACTTTTCTTCTCCCTTTCCTGCTTTGAGAACCACTGGTCTGGCTTGAAATCACTGTTGGACCTGGGTTTGAGTGGTTGATTGGTGAGTGATCATAAAGTAAGAGTTTCTTATAAGTCCACCTAACCTTCTAGAAATATTTTGATAAATCTCAGTAGAGGTGTTAACAGTTGTTTCTTTCCAGGTGGGAATAGTCCAGCATACGCCTCTGAATAAGTTGACTTTTCTTACATAATTATGATACTGTCCTAGATACAGAGTGTCAGTAATTGTGTATATGTTTAAGGGAAACTGACTAACAGGAGATAGGATAGAAGGACAATGAGCAAATCCATGCATCAGATATCTTGTCTTGATTAAAAGGGCTATCTGGGGATTTCAAAAATTGCATTTGGTTTGAATTTCATTCTACAGTTGACCTTTGAACAGCGTGGGTGTTTGGAGTGCCTAACCCTCAGTGCAGTCAGAAATCTGCTTATAACTTTTTACTCCCCAAAACTTTATCTACTGTTGACTGGAAGCCTTATTGACAGAATAACCAGTTAATTGACACATATTTTATACGTTATATGTATTATATATTTTATTCTTACAATAAAGTAATCTTGAGAAAAGAAAATGTTATTAAAATCGTAAGGAAGAGAATATACATTTATAGTATTTATTGAATAAATTATGCATATAAGTAGACCCATGAAGTTTAAACCCATGAAGTTAAAACTGTAATTGTTATTTCCCTTCTTTGACACTTTCATATACTTAAACTTGTTTTCAAAATATAGCTTCTTGTCTTGAGCCAAATAAATGGTAATCTATCTTAATGGAACTTTGAATGTAGCTCAAATTTATGAAGTTGTTAATTTTTCTTTGCATTTGGATTTTATTATACCAAGGCATATCTGATTCCATGAATAAAAAGTTAATCTTTTTCAGTTGCCATCCCTTAAGATCCTGTCTCTGCCCCCTCCCTCCACCACTACTGGGTCTTTCCTTTTGTGTTTACAGATAGATTTTCAAAGGTTCTAGGCACTTTTCTTTTTGTCTATTGATGCTTTATATGACTGTTATCCTTAAAATTTTAATTCAGGCAATGGATAATAATTCAGGCTATAAATAGAGCAATATTGGTCTCTTTGCTAGCTGAGGTGAAAAGCGTTAAAATGAAAGTTAAGGATTTGGAGGACTCCTACAAAAAAGAAGGGTGAAAAAGAAAGCTCAATTTTAGGATCCTATACAAAGCATTTTGATTGGCATACAGAGACCCTTGCATGCACATAAATGTCCATATTTGAATATTTATAGAAGGTAATCTGTCAAAATTACTGTTATTTTAATTTGCTAAGCTTGGCTGATTGCTACAGTTATATGTTAGTTGAATTCTAGATGAGGAACTGTAAATATGATTTGGTGTGGAACATACTTTTTGTCCTTGAAGCTGTTTGGGATATTCCTGTCCTGGACCCTGTCCCCACCCTTTTTTAAAAAAAAAGTACAGTGGGGTCTTTTTGTATTACCTGATTCATATTCCTATTTAGGGAAAAAAATGTAAGTGGGGTAATAATGGTAAATATTAAAGAAAACTTTTAAAATTAAAAATAACCTGTTGATATTGAGTGATCAAGAATTGTTTAAATAGAGTTAATTATTTTTCCTGTCTTTGTTTCAAAGGAGTTATCCCTGGAGAGTTCAAATCTGGGGACAAGTACCTCATTTGAATGGCCTTATCACGTTTTATAAGAGATACATAGTACTAGAGGCCCGGTGCACAAAATTTGTGCATAGGAGGGGGGATGTCCCTCAGCCAGGCCTGCGCCCTCTCGCAGTCCGGGACCCCTTGGGGGACATCCCTCTTGCAATGCAGGATCCCTCGCTCCTTACTGCCTGCCTGCTTGCTCCTTACTGCTCAGCTCGCTGCTTCTTAGCAGCAGGCTCCTTACCGCTCGGCTCACTGCTCCTTAGCACTGCCGCGGAGGCAGGAGAGACTCCCACCACCACTGCTGCACTCGCCAGCTGTGAGCCCGGCTTTTGGCTGAGCGACCACTCCCCCTATGGGAGTGCACTGAACACCAGGGGGCTATTCCCGCGTTGAGCATCTGCCCCTGGTGGTCAGTGTGCGTCATAGCGACTGGTAGTTCCAGTTGTTCTGCTGTAACGGTTGCTTAGGCTTTTATTAATAGACTAGAGGCCTGTTGCACAAAATTCGTGCATGGAGAGGGGGGTTGTGCCTCAGCCCAGCCTGTATCCTCTCCAATCTGGGACCCCTTGAGGGATGTCCGACTGCCCGTTTAGGCCCGAACCCACTGGGCAGTCAGACATCCCTTTCACAATCCAGGACTGCTGGCTCCCAACTGCTCGTCTTCCTGCCTTCCTGATTGCCCCTAACCACTCTGCCTGCCTGCTCGCCCCCAACTGCCCCTCCCCCCTCCCGTCGGCCTTCTCTCCCCCAACTGCCCCCCACTGCCAGCCTGCTCTCTCATAACTGCCCTCCCTTCCTAGCCTGTGCGCCCCTAACTGCCTCTGCCTCGGCCCTGCCACCATGGCTTTGTCTGGAAGGACATTAGGAAGGTCTCCCGGTCTAATTAGCATATTACCCTTTTATTGGTATAGATGTTTCATGTTAATAACAAAGAAAATATATAAGTATAGATAATTAATATTACCCTTTTCTTTTGTCTCATTTTGAACAGTTGATTATTTCAGTGAACCAGATCAAGCAATAATATCTTTCTTTGGAAATATCATGTGGTTTTGTCAGCTTCTTATGTTCTAGGAGAAGAAAGGTAAGCCATTTTTCACAGTTAATATTGAAATAACTTTGTTAATAAATCAAAATGTTCTCTTTTTAAAAGTTAGAAATCCCTTTTCTCTTTAGAAAACACTGTATTGTTTGTTAATGCTCTATCACTTTCTCAAAAGATTCAACTGAGACTACATTATTTCAGCTCTGGAAATGGTACACTGACTTTCTAAACATTATGACTTTTTTTGGAGCAGGACTACATTCTGTGTTCTATTTGCGAGGCTCCCTTGTCTCTTTTACGTAGCCATTTTCACCCGAATAGTTTGTTTTTGCATATGTAACCACCGACATGATTAAGTAAGTCTTTTTTGGTTTTTGCTTTTGACGTTTTTTCTTTATCTCTTGTGAACTAACATAATTGGATTCATTTTGTTGGTTATTATTTTAGCTAGAAACTATGCCAAATACTAAGTCCCAGGTTTACTTAGACATTGACTTTGTTTTGGGGTTTTAGGAATATATTTTATATTTAGCAGATTAAGAGTGGAACTTTTCTTTTAGAGCATTCTTTTCTATCTTTCACAAGCATCCATCTTCCTTATTATTTGACATCTGTTTTTTGAGCAGATTAATCTTTTTTTTCTAAGAGCTTTAATATAATCTTTCACTTGTTACTGTGGTCACTTTTCCCATTTCTTTTTGTGACCATTCCCAAATCATCTCCCAGGTATCTCACTCAAATTCCTCATTATCTTTGTAGGGAAAATTGTCCAAGTCTGTAGAGCAAGATTATTAATAATTCCTTAGGATGTTACCCTAACTCCTAATTTTGTAATGGTTCACCATCTGTTCACTGTATAAAGGGCTCAGAAATGTCTGTTGTACCTAATGCATTATAGATGTGGAAATAATAAAATAAAAATTTCAAATATGTAAAGTGAATTAATGCTAATATTAGTTCCTTTGGGTTTGGCCATTTTCAAATTCTTGTAATGTTTGAAGACATATTTTGCAACATTCTTTAAATTCCTTAAGGTGAATTAGATGTGTTCATCTTATTTAACCAGCATGCTTTTGATTAAGTAAGTTAAAACTTAGTTGAATAAAATTTAAGTCAGTAACATAAAAAGCAATGAGTTGGCCTTGGCTGGTGGCTCAATTGGTTGGAGTGCCATCTCATGTACCAAAAAGATTGGGGGTTCAATTTTTGGTCACATACCTAGGTTGTGGGTTTGATCCCGTTTGTAGCGTGTTTGGGAGGCACTGATCAATGTTTCTCTCTCTCTCTTCCTCTCTCTCTAAAATCAATAAACATATCCTCTGGTAGGATTAAAATAAAATCATTTTTAAAAAGTAATCATCTGTTTTACAGTGTCATATTGCAAAAATATTTTAGCTGTATTTTTTTGCTATAAGAACAGATAGCACTCTACAGTGGATGAAGATTTCCTAAGGATATTAAATTTGACATAGGTTTATTCCACAATGATAGCAAATGTTGGGAATTTGACACCCAAATGTCAAATTTCACATACAGATTTTCTCTTTCTACTGATTTTCCTCCAGAGGAAGAATCTTAAAATTTAAATTGTTTAAAAGGGATTATAATGCTACTAGAGGCCTGGTGCACGAAATTCTTGCACTTGGGGATTGGGGGGTCTCTCAGCCTGGCTTGCACCCTCTCATAGTCTTTGAGCCCTCAGGGGGATGTCCGACTGCCACAGAGGTGGGAGAGGCTCCCACCACCGCTGCTGCGCTCACCAGCTATGAGCCCAGCTTCTGGCTGAGCGGTGCTCCTCCTGTGGGAGCGCACTTATCACCAGGGGAAGCTTCTGCATTGAGCGTCTGCCCCCTGGTGGTCAGTGCACATCATAATGACCCGTCTTCGGTCGATTTGCGTAGTAGCATTTTATTATATAGGATTTTAGGACTTAAGAAACAGGCTTTATTTTTCTGCAAATTAATTGAGCAGTAAGGGTATCAGTGAATTGCAGTACATACTGATAAATTTTTTTAAAGTCCTTAAGGGAAACAATATTTAGGTGTTTATTTAGAAAATAGTTTATAATAATGATTTCTACAAAATTTGATTGTCCATATGTTTTCATTGATTCAGAAAGAATGAAGTGTATTGCTTAATAATTTGCATTTTAGCTTTATATAAAGGTAAACACTATGATTAATCATATTTTAGGCAATTTGTATGCCATTGAGACAAATTGAGATTTGCATTTTTCCCCTCTCTTTAATCTCATAAGAGTGTTATCACTTTATCAGTAAATGTGAAGGTAAAGATTGAAAATGGAGATTATTTGTGTGTGTGTGTGTGTGTGTGTGTGTGTGTGTGTGTGATTTTTGGTTCAGCATGTAAAGAGCTTTTAGAAGTTATCACTCTGTTCTAACAACAAATAGGAAACTGAACAAACTGAAAACTCAACAAATCTTCGTAGGTGTATTATATGTTAGTGTAAGAAAACATTCAAACCTGTAAAGAATTTTTGTGAGTTTATTTGAACCAAACTGTCGACAATTGCCAGGAAACAGAATGTCAACATATTGGGATAATGCTCTGGAGAATGGTGGTTTTCATCTGTTTTTATAAGTTACTATCAAGGGTGGAGATATAAGTGGGTTACATGAAATCCATTGGTGATAGATTAGGAAGGTGGGAGAAAGCAAAATTGGGAGTGGGGAGGGGAACCTCTGGGATTGGATAAAAAGTGAAATGATAGACACATGCTTCTTTTACATAGGTGGGCACAGGATAGTTAACAGTCAACAATTAACACGATAACAATAACAATGAGGGAATTTGTGGCCTTGGTCTGCGCCTTGGCGCCATTTGTTGTGTCCTGAGGGGCCCAGAAGAAGGAAAATTACAAGTTACCCTGACATTCCACAGGTATGTTATCATAGATGCAAAAAGGCTCAGTGAAGATCGAAGTAGATCTTTGTCAGGGAAGATACTGGCCTAGGACATGACTACCCACTATAAACTTTTTAATTAAAAGGTTTTAATGTCAGATCATCCTTTGTGGTTACTTTAGGTCTCTTGAGTTTGCAAAGCCACCAAGTAGACCTTCCCTGAGTTAGTCAGGTTAGCACAAGCATGTCAAACTCAAAGGCTAACTAACATGGGCCAAATAAAGAAGGTTTAAATTTATGTGGGCCACATAGAAACAAAAGCTTCAATTTTCATAGAAACGTAGGTTTATTTCTGTAGAAACATGCTCAATACAAAGGGCTGAAATAAATGAGTAATCGTTAACATAAAATAATAGAACATTTTAATAACAATTAATATTTTTTCTTCCACATTAACTTACCAGACACTGAATAACTGCACAAATTAGTAAGTGTAATGCAGTGATGGGCAACCTTTTGAGCTTGGTGTGTCAAACTTTGCCAAAAAACTGAGCATAACTCGGGTAGTGTGTCACTTTGAGGAAAAAACATTATTTCGCAAATGTTTCATCCTCAGGAGCAGCAAATGTTTCATCCTCGGCATGCGGCCGCCTCAGCAGCCACATGTCATCAGAAATGGCTACGTGTGTCAGTGCTGACACGCGTGTCATAGGTTCGCCATCACTGGTGTAATGCAAATAAACCTATTTTTCTTGTTCTCCGAAAGCGAAATATTTTCTGTTGTGTACACCAAACAAGTCAGTCCAAGACTAATGACGTGGCAATCAGCTCCTAAAATATTTGCTGCTAGTATTAGTGGAGAGAAATGGTGCGCCTGCACGTAGGCATAAGGCGCATTAAGGGTAATGAATGCAACACGATTATAGGAATCAGTCATTAGCGAATGTTGTAGTTCGTTATTAATAATTACATATAACAGGATATTGTAAAAATTAAGGTACGAAATTTTTATTAAAACATTTCTTACATATTGTTATATTGGCTGGACCGCAAAAATATTCATTGTGGGCCGCATGCGCCCCGCGGGCCGTGAGTTTGACATGCTTGGGTTAGCATGTGGCCCCTTTTTGTCTGCTCGGAGAAGTGAGGTCAAAAGGCAAACTGCTGCCCCTCAAATTGGAGAGATAGGAGAATACAGAGAATGACAACTTACCCCAACAGAAACCCAGGAGAGGAAACCAGTATTGGGTAGGAAAACCTAAACTGTAATTGGTTAAAAACTCTAGGGGGACCCAGTAATGGGGGACTGCCACACTTTCATGGTTCTACCTCCAGGTCTTCACAGTTGAGTATCAGAGAAAAACACTCTAGTGCTTTCTGTAGAGGGAAGCGAAAGTAACCATTTGGAAATATGCCAAGGCATTCTCTTTTTCTTAATAAGGTCTACCATCAGGAGAAAGTATTTTACCAGGCTTAACCTATTAGGGTGTTTTCAGAGCCTAACTGACCTGGAGAAAGGGAAGCACTAAACTCTAGCCAGTTCAAGCATCTTGTTCCTCTTAACTGTGGGGGGATAGGAGTGGATGGGAGACTGTACAGAACTTGTTAAGTTCACAGCCTGGGAGCACAGGCTCACTAAAAGACTGAGACCTACTTATAGACTATAGAAACTTCTCCCCTCATTACTAAATACCTATTTGCTTCAGTCTGTTTTACTCAGTGCATTATATCTGGCTTCCAATAACAACAAGAAATATTACAAAGCATTTAGCAAAAGAACAGTTTTTAAAGAGACAGAGAAAGCATCAGCATCAGAATCAGACTCAGATGTGGTAGGGATATTAGAATTATTAAACCAGGAATTTAAAACAACTATGATTAATATGCCAATGGCTCTAAAGGAAGAAATAGAAAACATGGAAGAACAGGTAGATAATGTAAGTTAGAGAGATGGAAATGCCAAGAAAAAATCAAGAAGAAATGCTAGATATTAAAAACACTGTAATAGAAATTAAGAAGGTCTTTTACGGTCTCCTTGGTAGACAGGACACAGCTGAGGAAAGAATATATCTGTGCTTGAAGATATATCAATAGAAACTTCCCAAACTGAAAAGCAATGAGTAAGAAGACTGAGGAAAAACAAACAAACAGTAAAAAAAAATCCAAGGACTGTAGGACAACTACAGAAAGTGTAACATATGCATAGCAAGAATACCAGAAGGAGAAGAAAGAGAAAAGGGAACAAAAGAGTTATTTGATGTAATAATGACTGAGAATTTCCCCAAATTAATGTCAGATTTCAAACCACAGATCCAAGAAATTCAGAGAATACCAAGGAGGATATGTACCCAAAAAACTTCAAGTAGGCATATCACATTCAAACTGCAGAAAATCAAACATGCAGATGATTTTGAAAGAAGCTAGAGGGGGGAAATCTACATTTTCTATAGAGGAGCAAAAGTAAGAATTAGGGTTTTGCAGTTTATTAGATGACTGTAAACTGTTTGGCTGCTTAACTATGTGTCCATCCCTGAAATCTTTTAGTGGTGATGAAGGAGGACCATCTGTCTTCAGTAACTGCTTCCTGCTGACAAGGGCTATGGACCTTGCCTGTAGAGACTATGGAAGTCTCCTCCTGCCTGATCTAAAGAAGATGAGGGAATGGGATTTGAGATGGGAACTCGGAGGCCATTAGCTGATTCTTCCAAAGTAGGGCTAGGCTGGAATTCCCAAAGCATCATCCTCTTATATGGAATTACTGTGTTGTTCCAGAAACGAAGTTGGTAGATTGCTTCATATTTCATTAACTCATTTATTTAGTCCTGAAAATAAGTCAGTTCAGTTACATTGTTGAATCTTACTTGAGGAAGTGGTGATGCAGATGGGCTTCCAAAGTGAGACCTACATTGTGTAAACAAGCAATCGGGTATTTAATAAGGAGTATTGAAAACAGCTGAAACTGGTTTGGCTCAGTGGATAGAGCATCGGCCTGCGGACTCAAGGGTTCCAGGTTCGATTCCGGTCAAGGGCATGTACCTTGGTTGCGGGCACATCCCCAGTAGGGGGTGTGCAAGAGGCAGCTGATCGATGTTTCTCTCTCATTGATGTTTCTAACTCTCTATCCCTCTCTCTTCCTCTCTGTAAAAAATCAATAAAATATAATTATTTTTAAAAAAGGAGTATTGAAAACCAAAGAAAAATATAAATGTTAATGATCACAGCAAATTATAAACCAGTTTCTGAGTCTATAAGACTGTCAGTTGAGGAGGGTTAAAGTTTCTTTTGCTGGAATGAAAGCAAGCAGTGACAATCTGATAGAACTTTTTTTTTTTTCATATTTTGATTGATTTCAGAGAGGGAAGGAGAGGGAGAAAGAGATAGAAACATCAATGATGAGAATCATTAATCGGCTGCCTCCTGTATGCCCCCTATTGGGGATCAAGCCTGCAACCTGGGCATGTGCCCTCACTGGGAATCGAACCCTGGCCTACTGGTTCTTAGGTTGATGCTCAACCACTGATCCATACCAGCTGGGCTGATAGATCATCTTTATATGTAGTTTAAACATCTCTGGTGATGTCATCAGGTGCTCAGTTCAATTTTATATGGTTGACACTGCATTAGTAGTTCTCAATGATTCCAAGTTAAAGGATGGGGAAAAAAATGAAACATAAGTTTGGAGAGTTGTAGCCAAATATTTAAGGGAACCAGAAAAATTCAGGGTCAAGTTCAGTTTATAGGTGAAAAATAAAACTTTAACTAGAGTTTTATATCTGCAATTGTGTATTATAGATTGTATTGAAATACAATTTTCTCCCTAAAATAAAGACTAGGGGCCTGGTGCACAAAATTTGTGCACTGGAGAGGGTGGGGGGCGTTCCTCAGTCCGGTCTGCACCCTCTCTCAGTCAGGGATCCCTTGCTCCTTACTGCTCTCGTGCTTGTTGCTCCTTACCACTCGGCTCTCTGTTCCTTAGTGCTTCCGCAGAGGCAGGAGAGGCTTCCGCCACCACTGCTGCGCTTGCCAGCCGTGAGCCCGGCTTCTGGCTGAGCAGCACTCCCACTGTGGGAGCACACTGACCACCAGGGGGCAGCTCCTGCATTGTGTGTCTGCCCCTTGGTGGTCAGTGCGCATCATAATGACTGTTCGTACTGTCTGTTGTTCCCCTGTTCAGTTGATTTGCACATTAGGGTTTTATTATATAGGATAGGATAGCCAGATCAAGACTATTTACTGTATTAAGCCCACTTTCAATTTGACCTGATGATTTGCATAAATATAACAAGAACAATAATTGATCACATAGGCTTTCCTAAATCTGCTTTGCTGGAATATAATAAGAAATCTCCAGATTGAGCTTTAACTAGCACCTCAGGGCAAAGAAGTTGCCACATAGTTGCCATCAGGCTTTTCCTGCAATACCTATAGATTTGGGTGAATTTCTCAAGTTCGAGGTCCCCCAAAAAGTCTTGAGGTTCTTTCTTTGCCATCTCCCAGGAAAGCAACCTTTATTCCTTACGTGGAAAGACTGCCATGAACCATGCATTCCTAAAGCTTTCTGGTGACATCCAGAGTCCAGGCATGTCTCTCTCAAACATGCCATTCCAGTCAAGTCTTGGTTAATAAAACCACAATTGGAAATTGGTTTTATGTGTCCTATTATGAAGAAAACAAGTTCTTATTGGATTCATGCAAACAAACATATTGCTATGAAAATAATAAAACATTAAGAGTTGCCTAATTCTGGAAGAATTAGGTAGGGAGAAAAATATAAATGCCTCAATATTGCTTATGAGGGTATAATTTACCAAATTGCTCTAGGGAAAAAATAAGCTTCCTTATTTTTAAAAATAAGCAACGTTTTGAACAAAGTCATAAAAATATTATTCTCAGTTCATTCAGTCGCATATAATCAGTTTTTGTTTATTCTAATTATTTCAGTAATTTCTTGATTCCAGTTATTTCTTAGAGTTTTATAAATCTTTGTCTATTTTGAAGATATGATCTGCTTAGAAACCTGTACTTTTAGAGTAAGTCAGAGTCCTTTTCATGGATCTTTCTAAGGATGTAGCATATTTGCAAATGCATCAGAATAAAATAATGACTGTTCATAAATGGCAGAACTTAAAATGACATGGTTATAGGTTTGATTATAATGCAATTGAAAAGAGTCTTTTTTTTTCCCTGTAAGACATAACATTCCAAGATAACAATTTCTTGGTGAATAATAATTACTATGAAATAACATAAAAAACTACAAAGCCCACATTTTTAGATTCAACACACAATTTCAGTGTATAAAGAACAAATAATATGTGAGATTTTATGATGTTGTACATGGTTCATCAGAGGTGTGCATTGAGCATTGGAAACGATTCATAAATACCCCAATGTGTGAGCCACAAATATCACTGCCCAACATTCCCACAGGGAATGGTCACTCTTGGCTTGCCCGGTGTCACTGACAGGACAGCTGACTACCCCTGTGAGTTTTGTCTTTGAACTTGTCTCTGAATCTTTGCAACTTTCTCCCTAGGGCAGGCTGAAATCTCTGGAACATCCATTTTAATAAAAATAAATGTATACAAATAGAACATAGTTATTATTCTTTTGGCAAAGCTTCCCATATAATTTCAAGCATATCAAAATAGGCCTCATTAGTTTAAAAATTCTCCTTTGCAAGAAGAAAGAACAAATCCTTGAAGTATTCCATGGGCCCATTGAAATAATTCAGTCATTTATTGGTTTCAAAAAATTCTCTTAAAATTCAAATTTTGGAAGCCTGTCAAACAAACTTAACCAAGAGATCATAGCAAGAATATATATTGTTCCATAACATTCCTTTGGTGGAAGGGAACAGGTTCTGATTTTAAAATAGACAACTGATTAGATATCCCTTTGTACAGAAGCTTTACTCCTAAGGAGAAGACCATTAGTTGGGTGTGGTTAAGAAGAGGTCAAGTGGTCCCCAGTATCTATAAGGGCCTTACTGGCTTCCCCTTTTATAATTTCAACTTCTCCCCAAGTATTAGTAAGGAGAATGGGAAACATATTAATTGTAATAGGTTAGAATAGCTAGCACTATATTCTCTAAAAGTTAAATTCCTTTGCAAACACATCAGGGTCCCAGAGAAAGGAAAATACATAATAGCTGTTTCTCCTCTGCCTGAAACCAGTTTTTCTGGCTTTCTGATCTGTGCTGCTCCTGGGAGCTTCTATTTTGCAATTAAGATAAGCTTCCTATTCATTCAGCTTAATTTTAGAGATGGCATTTTCTAATTTTGCATGCAGAAATTGATTTAGGCATCAAAAGAGCTACATTTTGGACATCTTAAGTTGATATCACTTCTACTTAAATCTTCCCATTTCTGTAAGTACTTGCAAGTAAAGGCTTCCTGTTAATTGTATATCTGCAGAAGTATTAATGGGGGCTAGGGTCTGGGAGTTTCCAGGCTTGGAGGCACAATTTCCCATGTTGATTTTAGTTTTATTTTGAGATCTGTAGAGTCTGAACAGATTTCTTTGGATATTATGTAGCAGGTTGAAAGTGTGCTGTTTGTGGGTTGAGCTCCAAGGGGTTGTCACTTCCTGAGCCATTTCAAACCCTCTTACGTGTCTTGGTTTCTCTACCTGGCTGTCTAATATAGCCGTGAGGGCTCGGAGTGCTAGGTAACCAACCTTTATCTGCGCATGTTGGGATGAGTCAATTATTTAATTACAGTTCAGTTGGAATTTCCTATGGGGCTCCTGTATGTCATGAGGTATACCCTCTGATACCTTCACAGAGATTCTTAGTCACCTATAAATACCCAGGATTTGAGCTGGATGGAGGAATTGCCCCTTATCTTCAGAGCCAAATGAGTACAGATTCTCATTTATGCAGTAAAAGGTTTTGTTCAGTTCCTCAGAAAGCAATTCCAATTGAAAAGCCAAAGTAAAAAACCAGCCAGCAATTTTTTTTATCCTTTCCTTAGTTATCTGAACCCTTATCTATAGCCTAGGTTCTCTCAACCCTTAACCTTTAGCTCCACCTTGAGGATTTAAAAAAAACAGCTCAAAGAAAGTCAGCCTGACGTCATCTCCAGACATACTAGTAAAAGAAGGAAGAAAAGGGAAGAAAAGATTGTCCTTCCAGCCAAAAGGCAACGACCTTTCTCCATTGGAACTAGTAACTTGATGGGGAAAACCTCTGGGAGAGCTTCAGGGAGGGCCTGGTATGATTTTCAGTGTTCTTGGGCACATGGACCTTGTCTTGCAGTCAGTAGAGTGCCTAGTGCAAGCTTCCCCGGTCCGTGATAGACTTATTCTGTCATGGGAGTCTTCAAGTGGTGACTGCCCTAACGGCTCTTAAATGCTCGTCCTGTGCCACACATGGTAGTGTGGCAGTCTGCAGAGAGAGAGAGAGAAAATTCCAAGCCTGATGGAAAGATGCAAGGAGGATGAAAACACAATGACGTCTTTCAAGCCAAGGTGGCGAGGACAATTTTCTTACCAGTGATGTCTTACCAAAGATGTCGTTAGTGATGTTGACTTTGAAATGGCACCAGGTTTTACCTGCAAAGTTGAAAGTTATGGAGGGTCCTTGGAGCTTAGGAGAGGGAAAGGCAATGTTAATGTGTCTACACCAAGAGAGGGGCGTAGAAGAGGGGAAAGGCAAGCACAGGCATGCTCCTGGGTCGCCATCTGGAGGTCCTGTCTGATGTACCAGAAAATGTTACCTGAAACGGGATCTGGCCCTGAGTAGGTCTGCCTAGGGCCGGCTGATAGTGTACGGGTTCTTGACTTCGAGCGGGAAAGATTTCACAAAACAAGTCCAGGTGATATTTAAGAGGACATTATTAAGGCTAGGAACAGTGAAACAAGGAAGGGCTTAGGAGAGAAGAAGAAACAAGGAAGGACTACCTGGGGAAATGAGGCTAGGCAGGGCTGCTTTTTACTAAGAAGTCAGAGAAAAGGGGGCCTTTGGGGACAGGGTCGTGGGGTAAGACTGGACCGAGCTGCCGCTGCTATACTGGTTGCAAGTCTCCTGGGGACCCTTAGAGCTTAGGAGAAAGACAGCAAAGATATAAGACCTGGGCATGCTGCAACAAGAGCGATCCAGGGGTTATTAAAGCTGCACAAAGTGATAGAAAAAGTAACAGGGGAGAGCCTAGAGTATTGTTGGCAAATGAACTTCTGCTACCTCCCTGAGTAGGGGGTTTAAGCTATCTCTTCGCTGGTTGGTGGGTAGTGTTAACCATCCTCTCTTAAGTGTCTCTGGTTTAGGTAAGATAGGATTTTGCGATTTACTAGATGGCTATAAACTGTTGGGCTATTTTCCTATTTTGCTTGTCCTGGCTTAGTAGCCTGTCTCATACATAGTATTATTTGAAAGTGGACTTGGATTAATTATAAATTTATAATGCAAATTTTGGGGCCACCATTAAAGGGAAAAAAGAAGTATAAGTGACATGCTAAGGCGAGAAAATGGAATTATATAAATCCCCAATTAAAGCCAAAAAAGACAGAAAAGGTATGGAAGATAAAAATAGCAACAAAGAACAAGGCCAATAGAAAACAATAACAAATATAGTAGATATTTACCAAACTATATCAATAATTACTTTAAATGTCAGTGGTCTAAATACACCAACAAAAAGACAGAAACTGTCTGAATGGATGAAAAGGCTGGAGGAAGATATTCTGAGACAGTAGACTTGGACCCAGCAATGGAATAATACCGTGTGGCCAGGAAGCCAAGTTAAGACAGGTGACATGTGGATAAACTGATTGCAAGAATGTCACCAGCCCTCTACTTCCAGCTAAAAAAAAAAAAAAAGAAAAGAAAAAAGGCAGAATTATATCTTCCTTCTAACTGCTTGCTTTTCCTACCTTGATGTGGATAATTCCACAAGCCTTCCTTTTTTCAAAATGCCTACCTTTTTTAAAAAGCCCATCTTTTCTTGCAAGGCCACTTTGTCCACTTATAAAAACAGCCAAACAGAGCTAGCTCCAGGAGCTAGTTGAGAGGACCTTCCTTTCCTCTGTGCTTCCTCCTTTGTGCTTGAGCATAATCTTAATAAAAACCTGTCTGGAAATTTCTCTGGGGTTTCCTCTTAATTTCTATCTTGGGGAAACCAAGAACTCTAACCCCAATAACAATACCATGCTACCACTAATCAAATGAAAGCTGAAGTAACTAGCTCTATTAATACCAGACAGAGGAGACTTTAGAGCAAGGAAAATTTTCAAGGATACAGAGGCGCATTATGTAATGATAAAAGGGTCAATTCTTCAAGAAGACTTAACGATCCTTAATGTGTATGCTCCTAATGGTAGCATACACATTATTAGCGCTAGGAACACTGAAACAAGGAAGGGCTTAGGATAGTAGAAGAAACAGGGAAGGACTAGGTGGGGAAACCTAGTTATCAAAATATGTGAGACAAAAATCTGATAGAATTTCAAAGAGAAATAGATGAATCTGTTGATAACAGAATGGTACCAGGTGTTAGACTGGTGGAATCAGTCCGGACCTGGGTTAGCAGCCTCAGTACTTGAGTCCTGGCTAAGAAAAAATTGAGAGCCAAGACTCAAACTATAAGGGAAAGTTTGTTTAGAAAGTCACAGAGGTTTTTCCACACTCTGGCCAGGGTGGAGTGAGTGTCCTTTCCCCATGGCCGGGGTCTTGTTTTATATATGCAAATAAATCACTTGTTTGGGATTCCTCCCCCCCAAAAAGAAAAAAGAAAGTCACAGAGGTAAAAGAAGTGAGTGGTAGAAGAAATAGGCTCAGGAAACAAGTTACAGAGGCAAAAGAAGGGCCCTTGGAGCTTAAGGAGAAAGAGAAAAATGCTCCTGGGGGAAGGGAGTAGGGAAAGACGTGGGCAAGCTCCACAGAGAGAGCCAGACTGGGTCCTCTCTCTTGAAGGTATGTAACTGGAGGTCTTGGAAGGATCCCAATAAAATATTCAAGAGCTTTCCAGGTATGTCCTTTTAGGGTTTTGGTCTCTACTTGACTGGTCAGCAGCAGGTCAGGGGGTCATTAGTCAATGCAACTGGTCCTGATATCAGCCATAGCATCACTTGTCTGGTTTTGCTGCTTTTCTGGGCCTGGAGCTGAAACACTGAGGCCTAGATGTTAGGGTTAATGCTTAAGAGAGTAATCGTGGTAAGGCCCACATGTGAATCACATGAGGCCATTCTTCAGCCCCTTGATCTTCCTTTACACTCTGGCCTTCACATTGCATAACTAGGGGAGGAAAGGTAAGGGGAGGGTCCAAACTGCATGACCAGTGTTTGGAAAGGTTGAGGGGTCTAAACTGTATGACCAGTGATATGCTAGGGGAGGAAAGATTACTCTGTGGGCGAGATCATTGATTTTCTAGTTTTGCCTGTTGCTAGGCACTGGGGCTTTCTGACCTGGTGACCTTCTGTATCTGGCCCATCGTTTTTGCTCTGCTCATTTCTGTGTAACTGCCTACCTCAAATGTACTCTTATAGTTGGATATTCAGCACTCTTCTATCATAAATGGCCAGATCTAGCAGGCAGAAAATCAGTAAGTTTGAATTCAGCAGCACCATCCATCAATTGGACATGATTGATGTCTGTAGACTACTTTATCCAACAACAGCAGATACATATTCTTCTCAAAAAATGAAAATAGAATTATTAAGAAACTTCAAAAAATTTTTAGACTATTTTTCTGTAGGATTTGCATCATAAATAAGTGATCAGAGAAAAGAAAGATGAACTAATTTTTAAAAATGCAACAAATCATCACCTTCTTCCCCTCTACCTATTTACCTATGCTAGGGTAAGAATTTTAGAACTGATTTTTTTTTTTTTTGTAATACTTATACTTTATTTTTCTTGCCTCAAGTTTGGAATAATGAATGAAATAGGTATGGGAGTTACATACTTTTACAAATGAAACCTAGTTGGCAATCTTTCATTTATGGACTACTAGCAATACCTCATCAGCTGTTTGGTTCCATGTAGCAGAATTTGAAAGCTACTGTGAAATATGAATTCCTCATAGCCTAGCCAATATTTGATAATTATTTACCTTTGCTCTTGAATAATAGAGCTCGAGATGTGTCACTGCCTTATTATTTTGAGTGCTCTAGAGGAAGAGCAGAAGCAGATGAGAAGGATTAGGAAAAATTTGTAATGGAAGAGAAGGTTACCTGTTGGGAGAAGTCCTCGTCCCCACCTGTTGCTTGTGTGTGGGTAGATTTCTTGTGATATCCAGAGAAAAGGAATTTTCTGAGCTCATATGGGAGGATGAGATATCGTAGAAAGCTTTATTTCTGTGGAATTAAACCCTTGAGTTTCCAAGGTCCCATTTCTCTTTGTCCCGCCAAGGAAGAAGTGTAGATACTGCTTCAGAAGGGCTAGAATCAGGGTCAGTATCCAGAGATTTCATTCCATATTGGAGCAATGTCCAATCCAGCATCAGTCTAGCTTATCTTGTGTTTCCCGGTGCAGTCCATTAGTCCATTGCCTGTGATGTCCACACGGCCATGGGCCATATGGGCAAATGCAAGAGAGCCAAAAGCCTAGAACAACAAGAGTCACAAGAGAGCAAACTCTTTTGTTTAGGGGATTATGTACTCCCAAATTTCCATGCGCTTGCTGTGGCTCTGCCTATTCTGGCCAATGATCTGTTCCCAGGTGTGACTGACAGACACCTTCTTTATGCCAACCCAACTTCACTGCACATGTGTCTATCTCCCCTTTGTTGGGCCACTTCCCCTGGTGTTTTACAGGGAATGGACCAGTGGTTCCTTGGGGAATATGAAATTGCAGCTTCCTGGTGAAGCTGCCCAAATGACATTCTGGCTTTCTCTTTTTTCCTTTTCTATCTATATATATAAAAAGCCTAAGCGACCGTTCAACTGGAAGCTATGAGGCGCACTGATCAACAGGGGGCAGATGCTCAACCCACAGGCATGGAAACATGGAACAGACTAATGAATCTCAGAGGGAAGTGGGGGAGGGGGGAGGGCAGGAAGAGATTAACCAAAGATCTTATATGCATACTAGAGGCCCGGTGCACGGATTCGTGCATCAGTGGGGTCCCTCAGCCTGGCCTGTGAGGATCGGGTCAAAACCTGCCCAGTGCACGGGTCCCTCGGTCTGGCCTGTGGGGATCAGCTGAAACCGACTCTCTGACATCCCCCAAGGGGTCCCAGATTGCGAGAGGGCGCAGGCCAGGACGAGGGACCCCACCGGTGCACAAATCCTTGCACCAGCCTATAGTTATTAATAATTATCTAATTATAATGGTGTCAAGAATATCCTGACTGAATTTGGAAGACAATTTTATAAGTTAGCAGAAGACAGACACTTTGTATGATAAATTGCTGAATTTTTTAAAGCAGAGATGAAAATTACTTAGGTTTTATTTTTTTTTTTTAATTGAAACAGTGTTTTGAAGGGTACCAAAGTTTTTGCCTTTTGCAATATTGATTTTAAGCTGGTTATTAAGAAACAAAAGACTCAGAAAGAACCTTTGACCCTCCCCCCTTTCCTGCCTAAAAGATTGAGAGGGGAATTTTCCCGTGCTCTCTTTAGCAGACTAATTTGAATTAATTAAGGTAGATAAGAAGGTGCCCCAAACAGGAGCCTGTTTACATTCCCTGTGTCTGATTGTTTCTGGGTTGTTTTTCTTCAACTACTTGTAAATTGCCTACTTCCTTTGAAATCTCTGACCCTACCCCCCCACTTTCTCCTTTGTCCAAAATGATGTGTATATCCAGTTTTACCAGACCATCTTTGGAACTTTCAAGAGTATATGAATTCCCTGTGCCAATATATTAAAATTTGATTTTCTCATGTTAATCTTTTTGTTAATTTGATTAATAGTCCATCTAAAAAATTTAGAAGGTGGGAGGAAAAGCATTTTGCTTTTTAGTCCCCATAGTTTCTTTCCCATTTTAAAACCACCCTTTTCTTACCGCTCTTCCTGTCCTTTAGAGTTATGATTGTGGGGAGCGGGATCATAGGCTTAAATTAGTAGAATGTTGGGGGTACTGGGTAAAATGGGAACAAGTATTTCAGCTTGTTTCAAGAATTGGCACCTTGTTCAAGAGGAGGCTAATTCGTTGCAAAGCTATTCTAAAGACATGAGGTAATCACGGTTTTTTCCTATTGGATTATTGGGTTAATATCGGGTAGACATCTATTTGCATGCTAAGTGCTGTTATCAATATTATCTTTTTGTCTGCTGGGGATGGGGATTCTTGATAGTCACCCTACAGGGATTACCAACATAGATGATTATCTCAAGGAATTAGAAATTTTGTTAAAATTGACTCAGTGAAATTGTTCCTTTCTTTGTAGGAACAAAACAAAACCAAAAACAAAAATTAAACAACACATCATTTCCTCCTTGGATCACAAGTAGTGGTTTGAGGTAAAAAAATCTATCAATGTGTAATCCCAGGGTTTCTGTTTTGTCTTTACTATGACTAGCTATATAAACCTTAATTACTTCTTACCTCAGTTTTCTCATCTTCAAAGTGTACATAGTGCCTAGCTTACAAAGCAATGATAAGAATTAAGTGAGTAAGTGTGTGCAAGTACCTAGCTCATAATTAGCATGCAGTAAGTGTTACTTCTTTTCCCCCTTCCTTTTGGCATCAGTAATATCTGGATTTCAGTCCTTGAATGCACTTGTTACAAGTTGTAGGAGCAAATTATTTACTCTCTCTGAAAGTCATTTGCCTTTAAACATATGGCCATCAATACCCTTTTTATACAGTTGTGGTTGGAATTTAGTTCCTAGTATAGTCTAGGAAGTTTTTGTTGAATCTGAATTTGAATGTTAAACTGCTAAAAAGTTATATAAGTATGTGAGTTTTGCTGGAAGATCTTTTGGATACCAAATCCACAATATATATTTTTAGGAATATATAGTAGGAGAAATATAAACAAGAAAAAGTAAATCTATCGCTCTCCCCACTTTTTTTTTTTTTTTTAAATGGAGGACTCTACAGTAGGTTACTTAATTTTAACTTAATGTAATTTGTTGGGAAAGTAGGGAAATTATGGATCCAGGGATTTATTTTACTTGTAATAGCTACCTCTAGAAGGACTATGCATAGGGCACTAAGGAAGTCAAACTCTTGAATATACCTCTTTGTTTTTATTTTAGGTGGCTTTCGTTTTTAATGAGAAACTTTAGTATACAAAAATGATTTTGTGGGCAGATCTTGGAAAATTCATCAATACTGAAAATTTTCTAGTTAGGTAATTGCCAGAGAAAGAACTAATACATCAGTATTAAAGTTTAGTTTGGTAAATTAAAGTCAAGACTCAAGAATGAATCATGTTAAATGACTTATGAATTAAATCAATATTATTATTGAATTTAACTGTGTGTTAAATCAATATAATTTCTTTCACATAATCATAGAATTAAAATTGAAGTCTGTGGTATATTGTATTGAAGGTTTGGAGAGTGAAGAACTAGGGCATTTGTAATTTTAAGGATGTTATAATTCCATGAATTTTAGTTAGATTTGTTTGAATCTGAATCATTTTCATAAATAGCAAAATATCTCTGCATTCATATTTTGTAGAAGTTGAGTCAGCGCTTGTGTTTATTCAGATAAATGTAGATTTTAACTTATTTTATATATATTTCCCAAAGTTTAGTAAATAAGTGGGCATGCAGAGTATTAATCACTTTTAAGAATTAATTTTCTCTGACACGCTACAACTCTTTATTAGATGTTTGTTACCCACCCTAAACATTTTCTCTTGCATAGTGGGATTTTTCTCATTAATCTTCTAATTTACTACTCATATAGACTATGCTTTCCTCTTTTTTTTTTTTTTTTTTTTTAAAGGGAGTTATTAAGAACATAGGACTTTGGAATTAGATATACTTGGGCTCAATAAAAGCTTCTTAAAGTTGTTTGTTAACACGTGTTAACGTTTTATGTAACTAATGAGGGGAATAATCAAGAAGACAAAAAATTGCTTCCAAGAGTTTTTGAATATCAGAAGTTCATGTATTCATTTAGGAAAGGGATGCCTAGATAAAATTGCTAACATAGAAAGTTGCTGGGGCTGACCAGCAGACCCTGAACGATGGATGAATAATTACTCTGACACACGTTTCTGTGAAAGAGAGGCTAAGGGGCTAGTTGGCATAAGGAACCTAAAAAGCCCCTATTGCTTACCTCTTTAGGCTTTTTATTGTAACAACAGCTTGAACTAAAATTAACCTCTAGATACAAACATCAGGGTAAGCATCATTGAGAAAGCACATGCGTCTGTTGTGTCCTTTAAGCAAGGACATGTCTAAGTAAACACCTGGGGGCTCAGACTTGTTTGGAAAAGTCAAGGCAGGGGCAGGTGCCTTCAGCCAACTCCTGTCCTATGCCTCCCCACATAAAGTGGTTAACTTGCTAAAGTTCAGGGAAGCACTATCACCTTTGGGGTTCATCCTCAGAAAACTTGGAATATATTAGATATCATCATGGTCTTTCTCATCATATTCAGTATTATCAAACTGGATTTCAGCATCAAATGTATCTATCTCTTTGATTTTAGCATGTTTTGGAAGCTTGCCATATGCCTGCAGATTTATGTCTTCGTCTGTATTGTATTTTAAAATTATATCTGGCAGATCAACTAATATAAAGTCTGAGATATTTATTCAAACCATTTTCTCAAATTTTTTTGATATGTCATAACCTTTTTAAACCATCAAAACATACTGCTTCTAATCTTTTCCCCAACATTTCGACTACCTTAACATACTCTTACTAGTAGTTCGCTTTACACACCAAATCCTTTTTTTTCGGATTTATTTTCATTCTTACCCTGCACCTGTTTTTACCTCCTTTACCTTTATTTGTAGGCCTGGCAATGCCTTGCAGTATCTCGGAATTCTTTTCTGTTGGCACACAAGACAAAGTCCCATGTGGTGTGAAGTGGAATTTGCATGGGTGGGAGAGATTCATAGACTGAGATTTTCTGAGACATGCTCAACGGTAGCAAATTTCTTTCCTCCCCTCTTCCCTTTCCATATGTGTTAATGTTTTTTAAGGTTTTCTAGGGCAGGTCTAGAGTAACCTTTACTCTTGTGCTTTCTTAGTCTAGTTGCAAAGTAGACCTGTTTTCTTGGCTCTTTACTGAACGCCCTACGGATTCAATGAGGAGTCTTTATCTTGCTTATGAGAACTTGAATGATTCTTGGCCCTGTGTAAGCTCTAGGAATTATTCAGTTTTAGCTACCTATTAATTTTTCTTTCCAATAGTTGTTTTTGCTCGACTTCATGGGTTTTCACCCTATACACATGCAGATTGGTATTCAAGGGTCCTTCTCTCCTCTACCCTCCACCCCTCTCTCCCACCCTGCCATAGGTATTGGTGTAGCTCTCTCACTTCAGGTACTTTTCTCCTCAAATAATTGTTACCTTGGCCTTTCTGTACAGTGATATCTGTCTTTTCAACTAGCAATGCACTGAATTCTATCTGGGTTTCCTCTCCTACATACTGCAGTCCCAAAAATGCTTTCAGAAAGACACCCCAGGTAATTATAGAACTCACCTATTTTGTTTCCCTTTTGTAGGAATCAGTTTTGAGCTGCTTGTTGTCCAAGGTCAGATACATAGTTTGTTTAGTTTTCTAGTTGTTATTGGAAGTTAGTAAATTTGGATCCTATTTCTTCCTCATGGGTGAAAGTAGAGATCTCTTAACACTTTAAAATTGAACAGTGGTATTCTTAGCAAGTGATACAATCTATCCATTTCAAATTGTGCTCAAATAATATTATTTGTAAAAATCCTATTTTAAATGTTGCCTAAATTAATCTTTATAACAATATTTCTGTTATTCTTTCACACATAGTTGTAAATAAAACCTGCTTTGGTCACTTTTCATCTAATATTAGTTAGAAGTTAGCTGTTGCATTAAATTAATATTGGTGTAACTCTAATGATTTATAATAGCTTATTCTTTTTGGTACTTTTATGCCTCACTGAAGATTACTGGCTGTTTTATGGTACTTAAAAAACCCCCACACAAACCAACAGATTCAATATAACTAAAAAAACAACAAATCTTACTTAGAATAGGAACATTTTATTAATAAAAATGTCTTATATTCCATCTTTTGAGGTATAGCAAAATAGTATAAGTTTAGTACTGTTCATTATTATTTTAAAATTCTTTCAATTAGTTTAAAAATGTAATTGGAAGTAGAATGTAAACATATAAATTGGTGTGAGGTTAATTGAGAATGTCTCATTAAGATTGGAATTATGAAAAAAGGATGTGTTTGGTGAAGAACACACTGGCTTAATGTGTTTGAAGGTGTTCATGGAAAAGTTAATGACTCATATATAGTGACTTAATTGATCATTGAGCTTTATTCTTTATTATTAGTGCTTTCAGTATTTTAATTACTATACTAGGAGCAGGGTATCCTTCCTGATAGTCATTGTGTGTCTGTGATGCTCTTGGAAGTGAGACTTGAAATTCTTAGAGGAATGTTTGAAAATAAGCCAGTAGTAGTATTGTGATTTATATGTTATGTGCTCAGGTTTAACAAAGGAATTTTTAGCTCTGGTATCAGAATTGTACATTATAAATCTTTTAAAAAGCACTGAAGAAATTTATGGCTGTAATTTACATCTCTCTTAAGGGATGAGGGTTAGGGTTGTAATTATAGGTGAGAGAACTATAAATGCATCAATTCTGACAGGTAACAAAAAAAAAATCTAATTTGATTCTATTACTTTTTATTATTTCTTTAAAAATGTTTCTGATACCTTTAAAAATTACTGCTTCCAGATATGCCTATTGATTGGTGTTTACGCTTTACTTTTTTTTGGATAGTATAAAATATCTAGATGTAAAATATATTCAAGATCTTTTATATACTAATGAATATTTACTTGTGAGAAAATTCAAACTGATAAATGACATTTACTAGATCTGTTTGCCAAAGCTGCTTTCGTTTTTGGTCTGTTATTACTAAAATTAACTCATCTACCTGTAGTGTTGCCTAGCTAAGCAACATAGATGCACTACATTTCATTCTCCTAAATTGCTTACCATTGAAATTCATCATAGTGTGTATGTAACTCTGTCTCTGCAGAGTAATAACTCCTTGGTGAGCCAAATCATATTGCTTTGATTCATTTGGAGCTTAGAACAACTCTCCATAGTTAAATAGATCTGGGCTCCTTCTGGTTTTATGATCCTAGGCAAGTTACTTACCCTCTGCTGTTGTGTAGTTTAATAGTTAGTTGAGTAGACTCTCGAGCCAGTATGTGAGGATTTGAATCTTAGCTCTGCTATTTTTAAAGGCTGTGTGACTTTGGGTGAGTTACTAACTTTTTAGCATCCTCTTTCTCATCTGTACATTAGGGATAATAATAGTATTTATCTATAAAACACTGTGAGTAAAATTGACACATAATAAAGAGTCAGTAATTGTTTGTTATTATATTCAATAAAATGAAGATAAAGATAACATTATAGGGTTGTTATGATGCCTAAATGAGTAAAATAAAGAAAACACTTTGCACAGGGACCTAGTACATGTTCAGTAAATGATGATACTACAATGGGATTGATGACATTTATGATGATGTAGTAGATATATCTGTGGAATACCTGGGTCCTCACTTTTTAATGAATCCTATGACACCAAAATAATTGACTTGACACATTTAATTTAGTAGCTTTGGTAAGACACATGTTTAGATGTCTAAGTAGAGAATTTTATAATTTATTTTAAAATATATATTTAAAATAATTCTTTATTGTTGAATAAAGAATATGTGCCCCTTTTTCTCCCATTGACCTCTGCTAGCACGCCGCTGCCCCCCACCCTAGGCCCTCACCACCTCACTGTCTGTGTCCATGGGTTATGCAAATATGCATACAGAGTCTGGTTGATTACCTCCCTCCCACCCACCCTCTCCTGTCTTCCCTCCGAGATTCTGCACTTTGTTCCATGCTTCCAGGTCTCTGGATCCACTTTGTTCATAGGTTTATTTTGTCACTTTGATTCTACATATGAGTGAGATCATGTGATACTTATCTTTCTCTCACTGACTTATTTCACTTAGCATGATACTCTCCAGGTCCCTCCAAGCTGTCTCGAAGGGTAAGAGATGTTGTCTAATTTATGATTTTTTTTCCCTTTCAGGTATTTCATGTTTTTATTTTTATTTATTTATTTTTTAATTTAATAAATCTTTTTTGTTCAGATTATTACAGTTGTTCCTCTTCTACCCCCCCCCCCCATAGCTCCCCATCACCCGGTTCCCACCCCACCCTCTGCCCTTACCTCCCCCCCATTGTCCTCATCCATAGGTGTACGATTTTTGTCCAGTCTCTTCCCACACCCCCCACACCCCTTTCCCCCTGAGAATTGTCAGTCCACTCCCTTTCTATGCCCCTGATTCTATTATATTCACCAGTTTATTCTGTTCATCAGATTTTTAATTCACTTGATTTTTAGATTTACTTGTTGATAGATATGTATTTGTTGTTTATAATTTTTATCTTTACCTTTTTCTTCTTCTTCCTCTTCTTAAAGACTACCTTTTACCATTTCATATAATACTGGTTTGGTGTTGATGAACTCCTTTAGCTTTTTCTTATCTGTGAAGCTCTTTATCTGACCTTCAATTCTGAATGATAACTTTGCTGGGTAGAGTAATCTTAGTTGTAGGTTCTTGCTATTCATCACTTTGAATATTTCTTGCCACTCCCTTCTGGCCTACATAGTTTCTGTTGAGAAATCAGCTGACAATCTATGGGTGCTCCCTTGTAGGTAATTAACTGTTTTTCTCTTGCTGCCTTTAATATTCTCTATTTGTCTTTTTCTCTTGGCATTTTAATTATGATGTGTCTTGGTGTGGTCCTCTTTGGATTCCTTTTGTTTGGGGTTCTGTGTGCTTCCTGGACTTGTAAGTCTATTTCTTTCACCAGGTAGGGGAAGTTTTCAGTCATTATTTCTTCAAATAGGTTTTCAGTATCAGGCTCTCTCTCTTCTTCTGGCACCCCCATAATTCTGATGTTGGTACGCTTGAAGTTGTCCCAGAGGCTCCTTACACTATCTTCAAATTTTTGGATTCTTTTTTCTTTTTGCTTTCCTGGTTGAGTGTTTTTTGCTTCTTTGTATTTCAAATCTTTGACTTGATTCTTGCGGTCTTCTAGTCTGCTGTTAGGTCTCTGTATAATATTTTTTATTTCAGTCAGTGTATGTTTAATTTCTGGTTGGTCCTTTTTCATATCCTTGAGGGTCTCATTAAATTTATCAGCCTTTTCCAT
Organism: Eptesicus fuscus; assembly: GCF_027574615.1. Taxonomy (NCBI): domain Eukaryota; kingdom Metazoa; phylum Chordata; class Mammalia; order Chiroptera; family Vespertilionidae; genus Eptesicus; species Eptesicus fuscus. The sequence goes on along the minus strand of NC_072477.1, from coordinate 29,268,322 downwards.
GAAATTCTTGAAAAACCTTATAACCGTGGTTTTGAACTCTATATCGAGTCATTTGCTTTCCTCCATTTCTTTCATTTGTGATCTGTTTCTTTGTCTCCGCATTTTCGCTGCTTCCCTGAGTTGGTAGAGTAGCTTCCCTGAGTTGTGTGGTAGGTGTTCTATAGGGCCCAGTGGCTCAGCCTCCCCCAGTTACTTGAGGTGGACACTTTTGGTGCACCCCTTTGTGGACTGTGTGCACAGCCTTATTTTAGTTAAGTCTTGATTGTTCTTGGTATCACTGGGAGGAATTGACCTCCAGGCCAATTGGCTGTGAGGATCAGCTGTGTTTATGCTGGGAGAACTTCTGTGCTGGAGACACCCTTATGAGACAAGACTTGCAAAATTGCAAAAGCCTCTGTGCTCAGCTTGGATGGGACGGAGTCTCAGGGCGGAGCAGACAGTCTTGGCTTCCCGTCAGCCCTGCCCCTATGAGGCCCCTGGGTCTCAGTGTCCCTCGGTAATCGCTGCAAGCACCTCTGAGAGAAAGCCGCCCTTGAGTTTCACCTGCTGCCAGACAGTTCAGTTTCTCCCCAAATGAGTCTGGGTTCCCAGAAACTTGCCTGGAACTGGAGTTCAGCGCAGTTGGGAGCTTCTGTCTCCCTCCCTCTTTAGAAAGCCAGCCACGCACTCAGCCGCCCATGCACTCAGCAGTCAGTCCTCTCTGTGTGCCTGCGCCTCCGGACCTCTGCCTTCTGCAGCTCCCCTGAGTCTCAGTGTGCTTTCTCTTTTCCTGACAGTCCAGATTCCCCCCGAATGGGTCTGGGCTCCCAGAGTTTGCCCGGGACTGGAGTTCAGCGCAGTCAGGAGCTTCGTCTCCCTCCCACTTGAGGAAGCCAGCCACGCACTTAGCCGCCCGTGCACTCAGCTGCCCGTCCTCTCCACGCGTGCGTGTCTCCATACCTCAGCCTTTTGCAGCTCCTCTGAGTTTCAATGTGTTTTCCTCTTTCCTTCTAGTTGTAGAATTTTCACTCAGCCAGCTTTCCTGTGGTTCTGGATGGTGTTCATTTTGTCTTTTAGTTGTAGTTTTGATATTGTTGTGCAAGGCAGCAGTTTAGGTGTTTACCTATGCCGCCATCTTGGTTTCTCCCCTATGATTTGGTTTTATTTGGATAATTTGGAATTCTAGGCCTACAAAGACTACAGGTCATGTGTTTCATTGTAATTTATCAAATGTGGTTCTTATGTAGTTTTTCTTTCTCCCCCATTGTAGATCTGTTCACTCTTTTCCATATATTTGTGACCATTTACACTTTGTAGATGGACAGGTTGTTTTCATGTCTTGGCCATTGTAAATAATGTTGCAATGAACATGAGGGTACTGGTATCTTTTTTAAGATAGTAATTTTTTTTCTTCAAATAAATGCCTAGAAATGGAGTTGCTGGATCATATGGTAGTTCTATCTCTAATTTTTTGAGGACCCTCCATACTGTTTTCTAGAAGCTATACCAATTCATATTCCCACCAAGTGCACAAGGGTTCCCTATTCTCCACATCCTCTTTAACACTTGTTATCTCTTGTCTTTTCATGATAGCCATGCTAAGAAGTGTGAGGTGATATCTCATTGTGATTTTTATGTTCATTTCATTGATGATTAGTGATATTGAGCAGCTTTATATGTACCTGTTGGCCATTTGTATGTTGTCTTTGGAAAAATGTCTAATCAGATCCTCTGCCTATTATTTATTTATTAATTTTTATTGTCTGAAGTTTTACATATGTCTCCTTTTTCTCTGCCTATTTTTTTAAAATGGATTGTTTGCTTTGTTCTATTGAGTTGTATGAGTTCTTTACATATTTTAAATGTTAAATCCTTATAAGATATATGACTTGGAAATATTCTCTTTCATTCCATAGGTTGGCTTTTCATTTTTATGGTTTCCCTTGCTGCACAGAAGCACTTTTAAAAAAAATATGTTTTTATTGATTTCAGAGAGAGGAAAGGTGAGGGAGAGATAGAAACATCAATAATGAAAGAGAATCATTGATTGACTGCCTCCTGCACACCCCCCTACTGGGCATGGAAACTGCATTCCAGGCATGTGCTCTGACTGGGAATCGAAATGTGACCTTCTGGTTCGTGGGTTGATGCTCAATCACATGGTCACATAACTAGAGCCACACGGGCTAAGTAGAAATACTTTTTTGATGTAGTCCCACTTGTTTATTTTTGCTTTCGGTGTTAAATAAGAAAAAAAAATTGTTGCCAAGACTGATATCAAGGAGTTTGTAAGATCTACAGTACAAAATCTATGGGATTAAGGAAAGTCTATTCATAACTTTTTTATTTACTAATAAATAATTGTAGCTTTCATAGATGCTGGTCACCATCACTAAGGCTTTACATACATATTTAAGTTTTATACTAATTTATTCATTTAAAGTAGCAAAAAAAATAAGGTTAATAGTCTGATACAATCAAAATATAATCTCTTATCCTATCTAATAATAGACAAATATGCAAATTGACCATACCTCCGACACACCACAAGCCATGCCCACAAGCCACACCCACCATCCAATCAAAGCGAGTATGCAAATTAACCCAAACCAAGATGGCTATAGCCACAGAGAGCAAGGTTTCCTAGGTAACAGAGGAAGCCAAGCTTTCTGCCAGCCGTTGCAGGCGTAAGCCTCCACTCAAGCTACAAAGTTTCAATTATAGAAGGTAAACAACTTCAAACAAATGGCGGCAGAATGGAGCTTGAGAGAGCAGGCCAGGGTTGCTGCCAGCAACAGGGGAAGCAAAGCTTTCCACACACCCTGGCCGGGCCCACTCGCTTAAGGCAACAAAGTTTCAATTATAACCCCAACACAAATGGCTGCGGGCCTCGGAGGGAGCCCCAGGCTTGGCTCTGCTCCAGGCTACAAAGTTTCAATTGTAGAAGGAAAATAAATTCCAGATACCAGGGCCTCCGCTTGCGTTGCCAGGGGGTTTGGCCCACCTGCAAACCACCACAGGCCCCTCGCTCAGGGAACCCTCTGGGGTTCCCTTGGGGCGTTTGCCCCACGCCCCAAGGGAACCCCACCCTGATCAGGGACACCATTAAGGGCAAACCAGCTGGCCCCCACCCCTGTACCAGGCCTCTATCCTATTTAATAAAAGAGTACTATGCAGATTGATCATCACTGCAACACACAATATAGCTGCCCCCATGTGGTCAAAGATCCTGCCCCCATGTGGACACAAGATGGCCACCACAAGATGGCCAGCAGGGGAGGGCAGTTGGGAGGCACCCGGCCTGCAAGGGAGGGCAGTTGAGAAGGACCAGGCCTGCAAGGGAGGGCAGTTGGAGGTGATCAACCCTGCAGGAGAGGGCAGTTAGGGGTAACCAGGCGGGCAGAGGAGGGAAGTTGGGGGCAAACAGGCTGGCAGCAGAGTGGTTAGGGGGTGATCAGGCTGGCAGGCAGAAGCGGTTAGGGGCAATCAGGAAGGCAGGCAGGCAAGCAGTTGGGAGCCAGCAGTCCTGGATTGTGAGAGGGATGTCCCAGATTGGAAAGGGTACAGGCTGGGCTGAGGGACAACCCCCCTCCGTGCACGAATTTCGTGCACCGGGCCTCTAGTATACATATAAAAGCCTAAGCGACTGTCCGACTGTCCGACTGGTAGCTATGACATGCAATGACCACTAGGGGGCAGACACTCAATGCAGGAGCTGCTGAGCTGCGGTGACTTGGCAGCTGCCGTTCTTGGGTGACGCACTCAGAACCAGAGAGGAGGGAGCCCGATTCTGGGGTGCGTCACCCGAGAACCACCCTCTCACAATCTGGGACCTCTCGGGGGATGTCAGAGAGTTGGTTTTGGCCCAATCCCCGCAGGCCAGGCTGAGGGACCCCACTGGTGCACGGATTGTACTGGGCCTCTAGTAGTAATATAATAATTGTAGCTAATATGTTTTAACTATAATTGATCCAAAAATGAATGTTATTAACTCTAATTTACCAAGAAGTTAACGTAATTTAGACATAGTCACATAATTAGAAAGTAGGAGAAATGGGCAAACACTCTTCTAGTTGATTCTAAAACTCACTGTTAGACATCCAATGACTACATTGCTAAATATTAACAATACATAACACAATCTACTGGTATTGCTGTTTTACCAGTTTGAGTGAAGTATAGAAACTTTACCTCTCTAAGTCCCATTTCCCCTTTTCAATTGATCTAAATATTTCCCTTACATATATTTAATGCCATAATCTAGTGTTACACTTTTTGCATCAGAGACACGTTGTTCCTTAAGTTCCTGGATCCCTAGCACATCTGCTTTTTCACCTTTTGCAGTCTTCTTGTATTTGTCTTATAGAGAATGTCCAGGGTTTCTAGCTGTTCTTAGTGGAAGGGATATGGAGAAGTACATCTTCTCTGACTTGGTCTGGAACCGAAAATTGCTTCATTGTGTCTTTTTTTTTTCCAATTTTTTTATTACGGTATTATATGTGTACATATCTTACCATTGCCCCCACCCCACCCCACTCCCATATATGCCCTCACCCCCCCAGAGTTTGCGTCCATTGGTTATGTTTACATGCATGCATACAAGTCCTTTGGTTGATCTCTTATCTTCCCCACCTCTACTTAACCTTCCTGCTGTAATTTGACAGACTGTTTGATGCTTTCCTGCCTCTGTATCTATCTTTTTGTTCAAGTTTATAATGTTCTTTATTACCCATAAATGAGTGAGATCATGTGGTATTTTTCTTTCATTGACTGGCTTATTTCACTCAGCATAATGTTCTCCAATTCCATCCAGGTTGCTGCAAATGGTAAGAATTCCTTCTTTTTTATGGCAGCATAGTATTCCATTGTGTAGATGTACCACAGTTTTCTGATCCAGTCATCTGCTGATGGGCACCTAGGCTGTTTCCAGATCTTAGCTATTGTAAATTGTGCTGCTATGAACATAGGGTTGCATATATCCTTTCTTATTGGTGTTCCCAGTTTCTTAGGATATATTCCTAGGAGTGGGATTACTGGGTCAAATGGGAGTTCCATTTTCAGTTTTTTGAGGAAACTCCATACTGTTCTCCACAGTGGCTGCACCAGTCTGCATTCCTACCAGCAGTGCACGAGGGTTCCTTTTTCTCCGCATCCTCGCCAACACTTGTTGTTTGTTGATGATAGCCATTCTGACAGGTGTGAGATGGTACCGCATTGTTGTTTTGATTTGCATCTCTCGGATAATTAGTGACGTTGAGCATATTTTCATGTGTCTCTTGGCAAAAGAAACTATCAACAAAACAACAAGAAAGCCCACTGCATGGGAGAACATATTTGCAAATGGTATCACTGATAAAGGTTTAATCTCCAACATCTACAGGCAGCTTATACAACTTAATAAAAGGAAGATAAATGATCCAATAAAAAAAAATGGGCAACGGACCTAAATAGAATCTTTTCAAAAGAAGCTTCATTGTGTCTTAAATGTAAAAAAAAATGAAGTCAAATGAAATTTATATTATCTATTTTTACTAACAGTGTGCCATTTGGGAGGAAATGTTTGAGGCTTATTTAAATCTTTGGATTGAATTATACTTGACATATCTTAGTTATATAGTTGCCTGTCCTTGGTTTAAAAAGTATGTGTAGAAGATTTCTTTCCTTGCAATTCTTATAGTTAGCAGGTTCTTCTTAATAACAGTGTTTTTAAAAAAATACCTATCATTGATTTTGGTTCTGCCACTTATTGGTTTTACAACCTTGGGAAAGTTATTTAATCTCAGTATGTCTTAATTTCCTCCACTGTAAAATGGGGATAATAGTCCTTACATCATAAGGTTGTTGAGAAGATTAAATAATATTGTAATTGTGAAGCAAGAGAAAAGTACCTTGCATTCAGGAAGCATTTAATAAATGTAGTTATTATCATCATTAAACTTAGAATGATACAGGTTTATATGATAGGAAATATTAAAGTCATTTCAAGGATAAAAAAATTCAGGCTCACAGAAGCTAAAATTCCCTACCTCATTCTTCGCTGGCCCAAATCTATATTGGTATTGCCAGGATGTACACCAAGTTCTTTCTGCCCTTACAGCTTACACTTTCCAAGAATCATGCTACCTATGAACATTATCCAATTCCTCTACATACTTCATTTTAACCTACATTACATTGTGTGTATTTGTTTTCATACTTAACATTTTAATTGAGCAATAGCTCACCAATGATTATACCACAATTTATCTTATTTTAGGATATATAAATTGTCTCTATGCCACCCATCTATCCATTTGACACTATTGGTGAATCTAATGCTAGTGAATAATATAATTTTAATATTCTTTATAAATGTGGTAATAAAGATCAGCCTTTATAGGGATATCATGCCTCTTATATGAAGATTGAATGTGTGTTTTTAAAAAAATAGTTCCCACTAAAATTTACAGCATAAAATGCTTATTATACTTTTGAATATGTTGTTCTGTAGAACAGTTTTAACCCTGTTTGAATATGAATTTTTGAATCTGTATTGTTCTTTAGAAAAAATTATCTAGAAAGATTGTGAATTTTATTCATTATTTGTATTGTATATGGCTTGGGATTTTTGCAATACATTTATCGCCTTCTAGTAACTATTAAATGTAATGTTTGTTTAAGGAATCAGCAGCTTATCAAGAATTGGCTTGGCCCTAGCTGGTTTGGCTCAGTGGATAGAGCATTAGTCTGGGGACTGAAGGGTCCCAGGTTCGATACCAGTCAGGGGCACATGCCCAGGTTGTGGTCTCGATCCCCAGTAGGGGGCATGCAGGAGGCAACCGATCAATGATTTGCTCTCATCATTGATGTTTCTATCTTTTTCTCTTTCTCTCTCTTGCTCTCTCCCTCTCCCTTCCTCTCTGAAATCAATAAAAAATATTTTTAAAAAGGTTGGCTTGAATGCACGATTTTGGTTCAAAATTATATTTGGAAGTAATTCTTTCTGAGCGTGTACTGTTGATATTTCTTGCATATGAAAATAAATGAATAAACATGAAAATGACTTTGAATCTTAGTTCAGTTCTTCTAAGACTTGATTTTATTTTTATTTTGCCTAGGGTTTTGACTATAGATATTAAATATGTGTGCATTTGGGTGGTAGTCATGCATTCACTTTTTCTTTCACCAGTATAAATAAAGGACTTGCTCTTTTTTAGGCACTATATTCTAAGTCCCTGCTCTACTAGTACGTATCTTTTAGTATAGGAAATAAATCCTCCTATCTAATAAAAGGGTAATATGCAAATTAACCATCACTCCATCACAAAGATGGCGGTGCTCATAGCCACAAGATGGCGGCGCCCAGTTCTCTCAGCACCGCTGGAGTCCCCCATTCCTGGTCTGCGAATGGGCCTCTGGCCAGGCCAGGGTACAGAACGCTTGTATCGTCGCCCTGGTGACGAGACAAGCATTTCGTGCCCAGCTGCGGATGGGCCATTGGGCCTCAGAGAGCCTCTGGGCAGCAGGCGTAGAGCGGTCAGGCCCCACAGAGAGCTACTGGCACATGGATTTGTGCGCAGGGTTACTAGTAAGTCAATAAGTGTTGTGATAGGGAATAATGGGTGATGGTGAGTGCTTTTAAAAAAAGATAAGGTGTGTGTAACATTCTTGCAGAGTCTTGTAGTCATTCTTTCAGGCTCTCAATTTTGTTCTGGAGCCTACCCTTAGGGATAAATCCTGATTAGCCTAAGCCATAACAGTAATCTCATTCCCCTTTTCAGTGTTTGATTTTGCATGGGACAGGTGACTTAATCTTAGCTAATAAAATGTACACATTTCCTCTCCCTTAACCTTTTGCACTCGGATGTCGAGTGTGACTCGACACGGTTAGCATTAGAATAAAGGAATCGAGAAAAAAGCAAGTGAGTGCAAAGGGTTAAAATGAAACAGACCAGGAGACATTGCCAGTTGTTCTTTTACACATAATTACATGTGGCTGGAATTGAGTCAGCCAACTTGCTACCTTGAAGAGAGGTTGCCTGAGTAAAATAGCTGACATGCTGAGTGCATAGAATAGAAAGACACAAAGATTTTTGACTGTTTCACAGAGTGATTGATTAGCTACATTTTTCTTAATTGAGTAATTAAAGTTTTCTTATTTTTAATGCCATTTTGAGTTGGGTTTTCTCTTACTTGTATCCTGGCGTGTTATAATTGATGCAAGTTGTGAGAGATTGTCTCTTAAAAGAGTTGACATTTAAGTAGAGATCTGAATTATAAGAATGAATGAACCAAAGGAATTGCAGTTCAGGTAGAAGAAACAGGAAGAAAGAAGACCCCATGATAGATAAGAACTTGGCCTTTTCTGGAAACTGGCAGAAGATGATATACCTAGTTTCTAGTGAACAAGGGAAAGATAATAGTAACTGATATATTTTTTCTTAAATATGTTTTTATTGATTTCAGAGAGAAAGGGAGAGAGAGAGAGAGAGAGAGAGAGAGAGAGAGAGAGAGAGAGAGAGAGAGAGAGAAAAGCATCAATGATGAGAGAGAATCATTGATGCACTGCCTCCTGCACACCCCCTACTGGGGGATTGAGTCCACAACTCAGGCATTTGCCCTGACTGGGAATTGAACTGTGACCTTCTGGATCATAGGTTGATGCTCAACCACTGAGCCACACCGGCTTGGCGTAACTGATATTTTTACACTGTGGTACAGTTTACAAAGCACTTTTACATATACTATTTCATGTGATGAAGATACATTATTTTTCCCATTTTATTGTTGGGTAAACTGCCCAACAATATGTTTATAGCTAGTGATTGATTTGAAATGGTTGCTCTTTCTATTATTCATGCTGCCAATCAAGTACATATTAGTGTACTTGATAACCAGATAAAATGGTAAAGTATGTATTTTATTTTAACTTATTAATATTACCATTTGGGGGGCAGTATTAATTTATTTAGGATCAAAGGAAATGTTGCCAAAGCAAGATTTTTGGATCCATTTGAATAGTATAAATTAATTGCATCAGTAAACACAACCTGGTGTGTTATCTTGAGTTAACATGAATGAGATACTCCTGATAGAAACTTCATAAATGCGATTATGTGTTTGTACTTCACAAATAGGTTGATTAATTTTTAAGATATCGACTGGTTTCAGGGAATAAATAAGAGTACTTTTGCTCAATGTATTCAGGATGTCTGGCATTTTAAATTCATATGTGTATACACTGTGACCTTACTGATAAGCAATGTGAAAGTATGATAGATGACTCTGTACGTAATGAAAGAAAATTGAATTTTATAATCTTGGTAGGAGCTGTGCAAAATTTTTTTTCTCTCTTCTCCCGCCCTCCCTTCCTGTCCCTTCTTGTGCCCCTCTTTCCCGAACCTTTCTCTCCCACCATCCCTCTTCTCTACATTTCAGTTTAGTTGGTTTCACCTAGCACTTTTACATAAGTAAAAGTTGATTTCAACTAGCATTAAAAGGCCAGATTAATTTGTGATACTGTAGGGTATTCCCAAAAATGTATACACACACTTTGAATAATTATAAAGGCAGTGCTTATTAAAATACATTTCATTTTAAAAATTGAGCTGTTAGCTGTTAAAGTGCATATACAGTTTTTTGGGGACACCATGTATTTTTACTTGCTTTTTTCCTACTCTCTTAAAATAATAAACATACAATTTTATCAACTACTATTTTTCCATATACTAGTATGGAGGCTGTATAGTAAGAAAGATTTTAAATAAACTATAATACATAGTTTGAAAATGAAATGAAATGAGAAACTAAAGATATAGTGTTGGGTGTATGTTAATCTAGAATTGAATTATATATATATATATATATATATATATATATATATGGCTCTTTAAATAATTGTACTTTATAATTGATAGTTAGCTTTTCTTTAAAAGTTTTATTTATATTTCCCTTTATTAACCTTTAGCCTTTAGAACATAACAGTCTACTTAACCTCTGTTATATTGTAGTAGTCATTTATTAGATTTGTTGAATAAACGATTATATTTTTCTGTTAATTCTTTAGTTTATTCCACTGCATTGAGTCACACTGGATAACAAAGTGTATTTTTGTCATATTTTTGTATTTTAGTCATTTAAAAAAATGTTGTTCCATTGTCCTAGCATTATTCTGATTAGAAGTCCCTGGACATGCTTTTTACCTTGTATGTATTTTCCCCTGTGACTATTTTCTCCTCCAAAGTATTTGTATTTTAAAATACATTCTGTACATGCTCATGACTGAGCTTATTTTCAGTATTAACTTAAGCTTGACTAGTATTATTCCAAGAAATCTTTATTCAAGCTGAATGTCAAAATGGGGAAATGCTTGTAGATTTCCAACTGGCCCTGAAGCCAATGATGTAAATGGCTTTCTTACTAATGATGATGGATGACTTTTATTTGAATTTTATCATCTGAACAGTTTTCAGTTCATGATGATAGAAAGCTGTAATATACTGTATCTGAAGATAAGTGCTGTAAACAGTGGCTGCTTTAAAATTTTTCTTTTTTATCAACAATCAGATTTTTTCTTTCTAGATAGTTTTCTCTTTGGAAAAAATTTTAAATTGACATAACATTATATTAGTTTCAGGTACACAATATAATGATTCAATATTTGTATATATTGTGAAATGATCACAATATATAAGTCTAGTTAACATCTGTCGCCATTCATAATTACAAATTTGTTTTCTTGTGATTAGGATATTTTCTATTCCTTTGTCTTCAAGTTCACTTAACTTTTCCTCTACAGTTCTACTTTTAATCCTCTCCAGAGACTAACATTTTTTCAGATTTTTTTGTTACAGTTTTTATCCCCCCCCACCCTACCATTGTATTTATTTTTAAATTTAAATCCTAGCGCATATTTTTAGTAGTTGTTTTAGTGTTCTTGTTGGCTAACATCATCTCTGTCTACTAGGTCTGTTTTAAAATGACTGCTTTTCGCCCTGATCAGTTTGGCTCAGTGGATAGAGCATTGGCCTGCGGACTGAAGGGTCCCAGGTTTGATTCCAGTCAAGGGCATGTACCTTGGTTGCGGGCACATCCCCAGTAGGGGCTGTGCAGGAGGCAGCTGATCGATGTTTCTCTCTCATCGATGTTTCTAACACTCTATCCCTTTCCCTTCCTCTCTGTAAAAAAAAAAAAAAAAAAAAAAAAAAAAAAATCAATAAAATATATATTTAAAAAAATAAAATGAATGCTTTTCTTATTGGTTGTGGGTCATATTTTCCTCCTTTTTGGCATCAGAGTAAAAAATGCATTTTTAGAAAAGTAATTTATTCTACATATTTTTATTGATGGGCAATTATGAGTTCCTCTTCTCTCCCCCACTTTGGAGCTATTGCAAACAGCTTTGTAATGAATAGCTTTATAATTCGTTTTGTTCACATGTTAAAATGCATTTTAGTATAAATTTTTGCTAGTGGAATTTCTCATCAAAGGGCATGTTTATGTAAATATTTGATATATAATGCCATATTGTCTTTACATAGGGTATACATATTTATATTAGTTATATTAATCCTGAATTATTTTGGAGTTTAGGAGACAAGCCTCTTATGAACATAGTTCATAGCAGGACAGGTCAGATTATTAGTCATTTGGTTCTATAGCAAATTGTCACATGCTCATTTTTTTGTGCTTAGCATTAAAGCGAAGCCACTTGAATGTGATTCTTACAAATATCATTTTCACATGCTAAAGAAAGTGGCTATTACGCTGGCTGGGTGGCTCAGTTGATTGGAGCATCGTCCATATTGGAAAGATTGTGGGATCAGTCTATGTTTCTCTCACATTAATGTTTGTCTCATATTCTCTCTCTCACTAATATTAATAAAAACATATCCACAGATGAGGATAAAATAAAGTGGCATGGCAATTGGTCATTTTTTTATAAGAACAAGAACAGTTAACCTAATCTACATAATAGTAAAAGCATAATATGCTAATTAGACCAGACATCCTTCCAGATGTCCTTCCAGACAACTTTCCTGACGAAGTTGCGGATGCGAGGGAAGCCTGAGTCCTGGGTGCCAGAGGGACTGGCAGCCTGAGGAAGGAAGGCCTATCCTTGCACGAATTTCGTGCATTGGGCCTCTAGTAGTGTTATAAGTAGTATTGTACCAGTCAGTATGTTAGATACTGCAAAAAGAGGCTTTTTGGGAAGAGGCTTTTTTAGAAATTAGAATCCACTAGAATATTACCTCTTGAGGGCAGAGATATTTGTCTGTTTGTTCATTACTATAACCCCCAGTGCCTAGGACCGTGGTCGGCAAACTGCAGCTCACGAGCCACATGCGGCTCTTTGGCCCCTTGAGTGTGGCTCTTCCACAAAATACCACAGCCTGGGCGAGTCTATTTTGAAGAAGTGGCGTTAGAAGAAGTTTAAGTTTAAAAAATTTGGCTCTCAAAAGAAATTTCAATCGTTGTACTGTTGATATTTGGCTCTGTTGACTAATGAGTTTGCTGACCACTGGCCTAGGACAGTGTCTTTTATGTAATAGGGGCGCAATAAGTATTTTTTGAGTGACTGTATAAATGAATCATGGTTTTGTATAGAATTAGGTAAAATACATGGTAGATTTGTGCTAGATACTTTTCATTATAAATATTGATAAGAACCATGCTGTACAATTTTTATAGTGCAGTTTTGCTCGCACAGAATATTTTTCAACCTTTTTTTTCTGGAAAAGTTTATTTTTGAAAGATTGTTTTCACTGGGTATAGAATTCTCAGTATGGTAGCTTAATATCTTCACAGGGAATAAGCAGAGAGAATGTGAAGTTTCAGTCTTTTGTGACCTTATCTCAGAAGTGAAATGCTATCATTGTATTCTAAGAAGCAAGTTATTAAGGTCCAGTCCACACGCAGGGAGAGGAGATTACATGAGGACATGAATACAGGACACAGGGATCATTGGCAGCAATTTTAGAAATTGCCTACAATAATACGTAGTATATAATTATGTAAAATATAGTTGTGTCTATAAAATAATGTAGCAGTTTTAACATATGGCATACTAATTATGTGTAGAATGCTTCCCATATATTATTTTAGGTCTCTCCCAATATTCTGTGGGAGAAGTAGTATGTATTATATCCATTTTACAGATAAAGAAAATTGAAGCTCCATGAGATTACCTAGCTATGATGCAGCAGAACCAATACTCTAAGCTTTGCCAGTTCTAGCACCCATAGTTATAATCTCCATATCTTGTCAACATTAAGGTAGAATTACCTTTGTCCTGGCGAGATAGCTCAGTTGATTAGAGCATTGTCACGATACATCAAGGTTTTGGGTTTGATCTCTGGTCAGGGCACATACAAGAATAAACCAATGAATGCATAAATAAGTGGAACAACAAATTGATGTTTTTTTCTCTCTCAAATCAATAAATTAGATCATATGATACTTGTCTTTCTCTTACTGGCTTATTTCATTTAGCACAATACTCCAGGTCCCTCCATCTGTCACAGAGGGCAAGAGATATATCTTTTTTATAGCTGCATAGTATTCCATTGTGTAAATGTATCACAGCTTTTTTTATTCACGCATCTGCTGATGGGCATTTGGGCTGTTTCCAGACCTTAGCCAGCTATACTAATAAAAGGGTAATATGCAAATTGGTCACAACACCCTCACAGTAACAACGGAATAGCAGGCTGCGTGGGGCAACCAGGCCGGCAGGGGGGTTAGCGAGGGACAACCAAACGACTGACCAGCAGGCTGCGTGGGACGACCAGGCTGGCAGAGGGGTTAGCGAGGGACAACCAGACGACTGACCAGCAGGCTGTGTGGGGCGACCAGGCTGGCAGGGGGGTTAGCGAGGGACTACCAAATGACTGACCAGCAGGCTGAGTGGCGTGATCAGGCCCACAGGGCAGGCAGTGAGGGGCGACCAGGCTGGAAGGGAGGGCAGTTGGGGGGGCAACCAGATTGGCAGGGGGGGGCAGTTGGGGGTGACCAGGTCGGCGGGGAGGGGGGCAGTTAGGGGCAATCAGACTGGCAGGCAGAGGTGGTTAGGGTTGATCAGGCTGGCAGGGGGGACAGTTAGGGGCGATCAGGCAGGCAGGCAGGCCGGCCACCGGTCCTGGATTGTGAGAGGGATGTCCAACTGTCGGTTTCGGCCTGATCCCAACCGACAGTTGGACATCCCCCGAGGGGTCCCAGATTGGAGAGGGTCCAGGCTGGGCTGAGGGGACCCCCCCCCCCACGTGCACAAATTTCGTGCACTGGGCCTCTAGTTGTAAATAATGCTGCTATGAACATAGGGATACATATATTCTTTCTGGTTTGTGTTTCAGGATTCTGGTTTGTATTTCTAGAAGTGGGATCTCAGGGCCAAATGGCAGTTCCCTTTTTAATTTCTTGAGGTAACTCCACACTGTTTTCCATATAATATCATTTCCACTATTTCCATAGTGGCTGCATCAGTCTGCATTCCCACCAGCAGTGTACTAGGGTTCCCTTTTCTCCACATCCTTGCCAGCACTTGTTATTTGTTGATTTATTGCTGGTAGCCATTATGGCAGGTATGATATGATACCTCATTGTTATTTTAATTGGCATCTCTCTGATGATTAGTGACATTGAGCATTTTTTTTCATATGTCTCTTGGCCATGTGGAATCTAATGAACAAAATAAACTGATGAACAAAAGAGATCCAGAGTCATGGAAACATGGAGCAGACTGACGAATCTCAGAGGGAAGGGGGTGGGGGGAGGAGAGATTAACCAAAGAACTTACTAGTATATGCATATATGCATAACCCATGGACACAAAGAATAGTGAGGTGAAAGCCTGAGCTGGCGAGCGGGTGTGGGGTGGAGGGGGTCAATGGGGGAATAAAGGGGACATCTGTAATGCTTTTAAAAATCAGGATACATTTTTTAAAAAGATACAATAAAAATATATAAATAAAAATTAAAAAAATTACTTTTGTTGAACCTCGTGTCAAATATTATAGTAAATGCTTTATATATATTAACTCCATTTAAGTAACTCGATTAAAGCCCCTGAACTTAGTGATGATGTATTGCAGCTTCCAGATTTAAGAAATTGTTTTGAAAAATTACATTTTTGTTATAGACATTAATCAGATATAACCCAATGCGTTTATAAATACCAAAAGAAATGAATCATTTAAATACATACTACCTTTAAAAATGTGGTATCACTAATTAAATAAATGTGTGGAAGGAAGCCTGACACATTTTAATCCATTGAATATTCTGCAGATAAAGGGTAGTACGTGAATCACAAATAGGAATGAATTAATACTTGAAAACAATCCACTCTGAGAAGAAATCTCAACAACACTAGTATATAAATTATAGTCAGAAATTATCTCATGCAGTTAATGTTTAAATATTTTTTACTAATAAATTTGAGATATTTTCACTAATAAATGCTTCCACAAATAAATTAAGTAGCTTTCATATCAAAGGCTATACATACTTTCTTCCAGATGAGGAAAATAAGACAAGTAAAGATAAATTATTTTCTCATGGTTAAAAGGTAACATTAGACTGCTGATCTTATGGCCTTATAGGCCAGTATTTTAATCATTTAAGGGGTATTTTGGCAAGATTTATGTTGACAATAATACATACTAAAGTTTATGAATAACTTTATTTTTGAACTGTTTTCCCTACAAAAATAATACTATCTCACTGTCTACATTCAGATTTGCTTTCTTAAGTGGGACATAAAATGCAATTGAAGCTAATGTGCTTGGATTCTATGTCATTTGTCAAACTAATATATGTTATGTATCGTAAACTCCACTCACTGATTTACTTACTTATTTAAAAGTATTTATTAGTATCACTAAGTACCAAACACTGCTCTAAGTACTTGGCATACATCAGTGAACTAAATGGACAAAAGTCATGGAGTTTACATTTTTTTAGGCATGGTTCAGACAATAAACATATACATAAGCAAGCATTTATTATGGATAGGGAAAAATTTTATAACTGCTCTTTTAAATCATGCTAAGGAAAATTACATAGACAACGACTTGGTTTTTAACTTGATTTATTTTTGTTAATGCCATTTTTACTAGAACAATAAAGTTTGGGGAAACATTCTCTCCAAAAAACAGAGTTAAAATGATGCTATTAATTAAGAAAGTGACCATTTTTGCTCCTACAATAATTTCTTGCTTTTTACAACTCATCTAATAGCAATAGTGCTGCGAAATATAGTAATTTAATATTTTGGCTTTTTGATGGTGGTTTATAAAAACCTAAAGTACTTTGTGTAACAAAATTTATTTTTCTGTAAACCTTTGTTTGTATTCAATTTATGTTATACTTTTGCTGGCTTTGAATATTTATGATAATTTTTTGGTTGTAATTCTAAGTAAAATGTTACAGCACATCTTTTTATTATTTAAATAATTCTTGTTTGGAAACTCTTTATTTTCCTTTATTACAGTTATCTTCCTAAGTAAACTTTTACTGTGAAGAGAAAGATTTTAAAAGTTTTAATATCTTATTGGTATAGCTTGGAATTAAGTAGGGTATATTTTCAGTGTATGGTATGATAGCATTTTATAGTGTTAGATATGTTGTCACAAATATTATTAACTCAAATTTTAATACTTAACTTCTTTTGTTAACGTAATTAAATTCATCCCTTATCATCAGAGTGGATTCATTTCTTAAATCTGTTTTTAACCAGGAAGCCCTGAATATCTGCATTTTTTCTATAGAACATGAAAAGTAGACTGAATCTTTTACCTGGGACGTTGAATAGACTTACTTATTCTTACATTTTAGTAAATAGATGGGGGTACCTGTGATTAGAGGAGAAGGGTTTTAGAAAGAATTTTGAGACAGAATAGCAAGTGGTCAATCAAGAGAGTGTTCTCAATAGACTTAAGAATCGTTATTAAAGCAACACACAAAACAGCAAGTTTTCACTTGGATTATTGCTTTTTTACTTAGTTTTCAAACAATTCTCAGTGAATATAATTCTTTTTTATTCTTTGTTTTAGCTAGTGTGATCCAGCAACAATGAGGAAAATAGTGTAGGAATAAATGGGAAGGAAGTAGAATGTTTCTAGAACCTCATTTGAAGAGATTTTCTTCTCTTTTAATATTTAGTCATTTAAAATCAATTGAGATTTGAGGTTCAGAAGTAGAAAAATGGCAGCTCTGTGCTCTAATTTTCTAAGCCTCTTCTCCAACTTTTCTATCTAGTCTTTCATAACTGTTTAATTAGTGGTCAAGTTTCCATCATAATCAATCTTGTATATAGAAAATATTTATTTTCTCTCTTTTGTTTGCCTGGAGATAAGACTTTTTTTTATGTAGCCCTGGAAGTATCAGATATATCTTTGCTTGCAAATTTTTTCTTTGGGGAGAAAATTGCTTTGTTTCCAAAGGGAATTCTAAGCCTAATCCTGGAGAAATAACAAATGAAACCCATAACCAGGCTTGAGAAAGCATGTGCATTTGTAGTTTAAGATGGATAGTTACTAAGATTTAACTGATATTATACTTCTATTGCAATTGTTGGTATTTTTACTAGTAAATAAATTTGAGGAAGGAGTAATCTAGCCTAATCCATATGAGCCTTTGTTGTGATGTTTGGAGTGGTTGCCAGCTTTTTAATGGCCCTGATAACCTTTGCTTGGCTAATATGTATGTCATTTTTAGAATTTATCCTAAAAGTGACAATTTGCCTGTCACCTGCAAACTTAAGTGGTAAAATGGCTGCTGAGCAGGGAGATGAAGGGAGAATGGAGTTGAGATCTTATAGGAATGAATTCACTCATAAAGAGAACATGTTTCTTTTTGAGATAATGGAAAGATTAACTAAAATGATATGGTTGAATACATTTTGTTTAGTTTGATTGATTATTCAAATGTACAATCTTTTATTCTTCATACATGACCTGTTGCACAATGATATAAATAAGAAAGTAAGGTGATAATGGAGCTTAGAGGACTTTCAGGCTTAGAGTTAATTAATTTATCTGGTAGAGCCCTGGTGTACATGGTTGATTTAATATGCAAACTTAAAAGCTTTTGCTTTTTACTTCTTATTATTGGCACTTAAGTTATTTGCCAGCTTGTTGGCCAGTCAACACCAATGTGTTTTCTTTAACTCCATGAATCTCAGCATATGCTATTTCTATATATCCTAAATAAATACGTATCTTACTCTTTCCACAGCATAGAGAGTCTATGAAGCACAGGACAATAAAGCTTCCTACTCATTCCAGAAGACATCTTTGAAAGATTCACTACAGGACTACCAGAGACACTAATTTGTCTGAATCATCATGTGTTGAAACAGCAGAAGGCTACTACCTTTGCACTAACAGGAAACAGTTAAGATGTTGGCGATTCTTTGAGCTCCAGAAAGCCAGGGGAGTGAGTTGAAAATCTGAAAATGCGGCCATGGACTGGTTCCTGGCGTTGGATTATGCTCATTCTTTTTGCCTGGGGGACCTTGCTGTTTTATATAGGTGGCCATTTGGTACGAGATAATGACCACCCTGATCACTCTAGCCGAGAACTGTCCAAGATTCTGGCAAAACTTGAACGCTTAAAACAGCAAAATGAAGATTTGAGGCGAATGGCTGAATCTCTCCGGTAGGTTCTAAAAAACTGAAGGAAGAGTGATGAAATATTGTAATTTGCTTTTAGGTGCAGGGTTTCATTTAGCTATTAAAAAATACTTAATTATTTCTATAAGCTATTTTTGCAAAAATTTAACTATCTTAATAAGGTACTTTTTATACCAATATCTCAATAGTGAATTTCTCAATAGTGGCCAATCTTATTTTACATATGAATTTTAATATAGAAAAAACTATGCCATTTAATTTATATACTTATATTTAATTTATAATTATCTTTGGAATTTTGATACATTAAATGTAAACTTTATGTGATTTAAATTAGTGTCTATTAAATTTTTTATCATATGGACTATAATAAAAACATTATCATTGAGAGGCTGAGCTATTCTAAACTATAACATTAAAATAAAGCAACAAAAAAATTTATCCTTAAATAAAATAACTGGATCTAGAATCTAGAAAATTATTATCATTGCTACTTCTAGTCTATTAAAAAATATGACATATATCTGTTAGAAGACAGTCCAGATGACCTTGTGCCCAAGTTTGGTGATTAGTTTGGACCATCAGCTGGTTCCCTCCCATATGGCTTATCCAGCAGGACAGCCCAGGTTTCTTACCTTAAAAAGGCAAGAGCAGGAACTGAAAGTCCTCTTGAGGCCACGCATCAGAAGTTGCACACTGTCACTTCTGCCATATTTTGTTAGTCTGTGTTAGTCAAAGGGCCACTCTACATTCAGGAAATGAAGGGAGGAATTGCAGAGAATTTGTAGCCATAATTAATCCACCATTCTCATCTTCAGAAATAATGTTGGATAGATTAAATTAGGTCAAATCATAGTGGTCCCGAACAACCAGAGTTTAGTTTAGACTTGGTTGATAGATAATAGGGAGCTATAGTGTCGCTGAGGAATGACACAGTGAAAATGTTTGAGGAAAATTTAGATTTTGAAATGGATTTGAGGCATGTACCTGACTGTAGTGAAATTAACTGGGAGACACAGTATTATTCTAGGCATGAGGTGATGCTGATTTAGATTAAATTAATTATTGAATCTGTTGGCTTTTGTACCAAGATATATGAGCTTATTTACTCATGTTTCCTACTTGATTTTATTTGGCTTTCCCCAGATACCTTTCTTACTTGTTAATTGCCAGGACATTAAGTATACATGCAATAAGCTTTCTTTTTAAAATTTAGAAATCATTACATTCTTGGCCTGCTATTCTATAGAATACTTTTTCATGCTTCGTGTTTCTTTTGTCTTAATGTTTAGTAATGTGAAATTGCTATTAGTTCACAGAATCTTTGCATTTGGGAATTTGAACCTGCCACTTTGCCTCTCAGTTAGAATTGAAATTTAGCAGAGAACATCTGGAAAATTATCGAAACTTGTTCAGAAACCCCTTGAGTAGTGAACCTTAAACTGGACAGATGGCAGAACTGGACAGGATTTATAAAATATAAAGAGCACTTAATTGACAGCTTTCCTCTTAATTTAAATCCTCATTTTTCTAGATTCATTAATTTTGAGAATACCACTTTAAAAAATTCAAATTTGACTTCATGGCCTATTAATAAGGATTTTTTGTTTCTTTGTTTCTTTTGTTTTTTTGTTTGGTCCAGGAAGGTAGAAGACATTTTTTCTGGAATTTAGTTGTCAGCCCTAAACTGTAAATTTACAAACCACAAAGAATGCATAATTAACTTATGATTACCTGTTTTTCTAAGTTATGTAGTAATCTTTCCAAGCATGAAGCTTCTGGTGGGAAAATTTGTCCCAGGCAATAGAAATATATGGAACAGTGATGATGGGTAGAAAGAAAACTGATGTGGTTTTTCACAGCTCATATGTTACTTGCTCTGTTTGAGAAGCTGGTATTAGAAAGTGGGGGGATGTCTTTGTTTCTGTTGATTGATTGGAGAATTTACTCTTGGCTCTGTTCTGTGTAACTGTTCATCTCTCATGTCTAGAGTGATGAGCAACTGAATGGATTGGAGTGCATAGAACACTTGCCATCTATTTAAAACCTTTCATTATATATGGTTTTATTTTTGCAACTCTGCATCCATTATTCCTATTCTATCAAGAATATCTTTCCCTGGTATGGCTCAGTGGTTGAGTGTCTACCTATGAACCAGGAGATCATGCTTCCATTCCTGGTCAGGGCCCCTGCCCGGGGTTGCAGGCTCAATCCCCAGTAAGGGGTGTGCAGGAGACAGTCTATAAGTGATTCTCTCTCATCATTGATGTTTCTATCTCTCTCCCTTTCCCTTCCTCTTAGAAATGAATAAAATTATATTTTTAACAATGAATATCTTAATTTTTTTTAGGTGATAATATTGTAGTGAGATTTTTAGTCAAGATCCCTAGCTTTCCCAGCCTGATAATTAGATATTTCTTCCTGGAGTTTGTATTAACGTTTTAATATATTGCTGGATTAAATTTGCCAGTGTTTTATTTTGGATTTTTTCTATGTTAACAAGACATGTTTAATGTAATTTTTCCTTCTTATAATGTCTTTTGGGTTTTGCTATCAAGGTTACACAGGTTACACAGTCCAATTCTATTTTCTAAAAGGGTTTGAATAAAATTGGTATTCATTCTATTTTAAATCTTTGTTAGAATTTCATAAGTGAAACCATCTGGGCCTGTAGTTTTTTTGGGGGGTGTGTGAATTTGGGTTTGGAAGGGAAAGGGAATATGTGAGAAGGTTTTAAATGATGATCTTTTTAGTTGTAATTATACTATTGGATTTTCTATGTTTTTCTTCCATTAGTTTTTGTAAGATGTATTTTTTCAAGGAATGGGCCCATTTTATCAACATTTTCAAATTAATTAGCATAAAGTTGTTCAATAATGCCCTTTAAATTTTCTTCTCCTTACCTGTAATATCTGTAGTAATTCCCCTTTTTCATTCATTTGTGTTTTCTCCTTTTATCTTGCTAAGAGTTTATCTACTTACATACCATTTCAAAGAACCAATCTCTAGTTGTTTTTCTCCTCTTGTATGTCTGATTTATTGATTTCTACTCTTAGTTTGATAATTTTCTTTCTTGGAGTCTTTTTGGGTTTTATTGCTGTTCTTTTTGAAGTTTATTCAGAAAGAATTTTACATCATTGATTTAAAACCTTGCTTCTTTTAAAATATCTCTCTAATCAGAGCTTTAAGTTGTATCCCACAAGTTTGACAATGTCCTATTTTAAATGTCATTCAATTAAAAGAATTTTAAAATTTCTATTATGATTTTTTTTTCTTTGACCCACAGTCTATTTTGGAGTGTGTTGCTTAATTTCTAAGTGGGTTTATTCAGTTTATATTTCTAATTTTTATTTCTATTTTGTTCTTCAACCATCTAACCTTGTATTCTGTATCATTTTAATTCTTTGAAATTTATTAAATGGCTTAGCAAAAGACATGTTGGTGAATGTTTTTGGGAAAATGTATATTCTGCTGTTGTTTGGCCTGCTCTTCTGCAGACCTAACAATTATGTTGGCTTGGTTAATTGTGTTGTTAATATTTTCTAAATTAATATAGATTTATTTATTTCTATACTCTGCTTCTTCTATCAGCTAATGAGTAAAGTCTCTGACAGTGGGTGTATATGCACCTCTGTATTTATTTGGTGAATGTAAATTTCAGACTATTTTATTTTCTGTGAATTGACCCTTCAATTATTATTAAGTGTTTTTATTAACTGTCATAATACTTTTTTGGATATAAAGTTTAATATATTTGGTATAAATATTGCCATACCAGCTTTCTTTTGGTTATGGTTTGCATGGCATATTTTCCTCATCTTTTTAATTTTAACCTTCTTGTGTCCTTAAGTGTTTCTTCTAAGAATAGGGCTGGATCTTATTATTTTGTCCAGTGATAACCTTTTCTTGTTCACTTACATTTAATATAAATGCTAGATTTAAGTCTGCCACATTATTTTCCCCTCCTATTTGACTCATCTTTTAATTTCTTTTTAGTTTTTCTTTGTTGCCTTCTTTTGAATTGATGAAATTTTTTATCATTATTCTATTTTTTTACTTATAATAGACTTTTAGTTATACATTTTAATTTATTTTCTAAATTTATTCTTTTAATCTCATATCACAAGGCCATGAGAAATTTCAGTCTGTTTTAACAGTTGCTCTCTAGCCTCCTTTGAAGCCCCAAAATTCATTAAGTGGTCCATGGAGAAAACTGGGTATGTGTTTAGTGCGTCTGAAATTTCCAAATTTTCACACCTTCTGTGGGACCCAAGCCTGTGCTTCACATTGTATCTGGAATCAGCAAGTGTTCCCTAAGTAAGAACATGGGTTATTACAGACTACTGTCCTGTGGAATTTTAGTTAATATAATCATGCACTTAGATACCTCACATGGCTTTTTTAAAAAGTTACATTTAGAAGTTATCTGTTTGTTTTTTTTTGTATTGTTGTTGTTATTACAGCAAGAATAGGGTTTGCCATTACATACTACATTCTACTTGGAACTAAAAGTACTCTACCTGGATTGAAAATGGTTGAAGTTCATGTATACTGATGTTGATGCCATAGAGGGATTTCCATTAGTTCCTGAACCTAGATCCCTGGAGTTGTTCTGGTTCTTGCCCTTTCTAAGATCTGGTTCTTCCGGTTTTAGCTTTTTCTCCCATTTTACCTCTCTTCCCCGCCCCCCCCCCCACCCCCTGCCTCCAGTTGAGTGGTAAAGAAAAGGAGAAATTTAGTTGAATTGGAAGATTTTAACTATCACTGTAATCTCTGCTTCATTGACTGATTTAGTGAATCTATTAAGAGAAAGAGTTCAAGATGAGATTTAGAGAGATTGATTTTGATGTGTTTGTTGAACCTATTCAGTAGAAAGTTGGAAAGTGAGTCTAGCCGAAACCGGTTTGGCTCAGTGGATAGAGCATCAGTCTGCGGACTGGGGGGGGGGGGGGGGTCCCAGGTTCGATTCCGGTCAATGGCATGTACATTGGTTGCCGGCACATCCCTGGTGGGGGGTGTGCAGGAGGCAGCTGGTCGATGTTTCTCTCTCATCGATGTTTCTGGCTCTCTATCCTTCTCCCTTCCTCTCTGTAAAAAATCAATAAAATATATTTAAAAAAAGAAAAAAGAAAGTGAGTTTAGAACTCAGGATGAGAAGGAAGGATATCTTTGAGGATCATTCACATAGAAGTGATTGCCAGAAAATATGTTGCATGAAGTAAAAAC
Source organism: Eptesicus fuscus (assembly GCF_027574615.1). Classification (NCBI taxonomy): domain Eukaryota; kingdom Metazoa; phylum Chordata; class Mammalia; order Chiroptera; family Vespertilionidae; genus Eptesicus; species Eptesicus fuscus. Next base: position 29,244,506 of record NC_072477.1, on the reverse strand, counting down.
TCCTCCATTCATCTTAGATGATCCACAGTTGTCATGGAGAGGAGTAAATGTGAGAATAGTATTAACACACCCTTACTTGTAGGACCAGCAACAGTCTAACATGAAAGGATATTTCATTTTCCTATGAATTTGCACCTGTAAAAATAAACTGCACCTGTTTTATGGTTATAGCAATTGATTATGTGGCACATTGGCATAGGATCACTTTTTTTTTTTCACACTATTGTCATTGGTAGCTTTTATGGGGGGCTGAACCTTAGTAAGAAAACAGTGCATTGAAAATGTATTGCTGCTGTTTTCATCATCATTTATTCTCATCTTAATTTTCTTATACCCAGACACACACACACACACACACACACACACACACAGCATTGCTATATAATATTTAAAATCTTAAGTAACTAGTTGAAAAAAATTTAAACTTTTAAACATGGAAGAACATTTTTTTCCAGATATTGATGCCATATAGGCAAAGTGAATTTACATTAAATACTTTATAAATTGTAAGTATTTTGGTTTAGGGACTTGATTAAATATTCTTCACATTTTATCCTTTATTCTTTTATCCTAGTATTTATGATAATGGCTCCAAGCATTTCTTAATCATTGAAGTCCCTCCCTATCCATGGTTTCGCTTTCCATAGTTTGTTACCTATAGTCAACCATGGACAGAAAATATTAAATGGAAAATTCCAGAAATAAACATGCGTGGTTTTGAGTAATGTGATGAAATCTCATGCTGTCCTGCTTTGTCCAGCCTGGGGTGTAAATTTTGTCCTACATATGCATACTGTATATACTACCTGCCCATTAGCCATTTCAGTTACCAGATTGATTATCAGAGAGAGATAGAGAGACCATATTCACATAACTTTTATTACAGTACTAGAGGCCTGATACATGAAAATTCATGCAAGAGTAGGCCTTCCTTACCCCGGCTGCCGTCACCAGCTTCCCTCTGGCACCTGGGACCTGGGCTGCTGGCACCGGCTTCCCTCCGGCACCGAAGACCTGGGCTTCTCTCCTCCGGCCGCCCACAGGCACCTGGGGCCTGGTCTGGCCTCCCTTGGGCCACCCGCAGGCACCCAGGACCCAGGCTGGCTTCCCTCCAGCCCCAGCTTTGTCAGGAAGGACGTCCGGAATGATGTCTGGTCTAATTAGCATATTACCTTTTATTATTATATATACTATTATACGTATTTGCATTTTATTAGTTATTTTTGTTAATCTCTTACTATGCCTGATTTATAACTTAAACTTTTTTGTAGGTATGTGTGCATAGGAAAAAAACAGTGTATATAGGGTTTGGTAATACCCCCAGTTTCAGGCATCCACTTGTGGTCGTTAAACATATGCCCCATGGTGGGTAAGAGGGGGACTACTGTAATTTCAGGAAATATACCCTTGGTGACTCATCTGTTTCAGTGTCACTTGATTTATAGGTGACACATAATCTGCTAAATGTTTAGAAAAAAAACTTGCCTGAACTATTTATCACATTTTCTTTAGTAAACTTTCATTTCATTATGAAGTTATGTGGTTGTGTGTGTGTGTGTGTGTGTGTGTGTGTGTTTTGTTTTTTTGTCTAAAGTTCTACATTAGTCTTCTTTTTCTCCAATTGAACCCCCCCCCCACAACCATTCCCACCCCGGCAAGCCCCCACCACTCCAGTGTCTGTGTCCTTGGTTATGCTAATATGCATGCGTACAAGTCCTTTGGTTGCTCTCTAACCCGCCCCCTGCCCCCCTGCCATTTGTCTCTGGATCTATTCTTATTTATCAAATTATGTTGATCATTATATCCTACACTAGAGGCCTGGTACACGAAATTCGTGCACGGGGGTGGTGTGTCCCTCAGCCCAGCCTGCACCCTCTCTAATCTGGGACCCCTCTAGGGATGTCCGACTGCCCTCTCACAATCCAGGACTGCTGGCTCCCAAATGCTCGCCTGCCTGCCTGCCTGCCTGCCTGCCTGATTGCCCCTAATCGCTTCTGCCTGCCAGCCTGATCACCCCCTAACCACTCCCCTGCCAGCCTGATCGACACCTAACTTCTCCCTTGCTGGCCTGGTCACCCCTAACTGCCCTCCACTGCCGGCCTGGTCACCCCTAACTGTCCCCCCCTGCTGGCCTGGTCACCCCTAACTGCCCTCCCTTGCAAGCCTGGTCGCCCCTAACTGCCCTCTCCTGCCGGCCTGGTCACCCCCAACTGCCCTTCCCTGCAGGCCTGGTCTCCCCTAAATGTTCTCCCCTGCAGGCCTGGTCCCTCCCAACTGCCCTCCGCTGCTGGCCTGATCAACCACAACTGCCCTCTCCTGCTGGCCATCTTGTGGTGGCCATCTTGTGTCCACATGGGGGCAGCCATCTTCTGTGTTGGAGTGATGGTCAATTTGCATATTACCTTTTTATTATATAGGATATGAGTGAGATCATGTGATATTTATCTTCCTCTGACTGGCTTATTTCGCTTAGTATAATGCTCTCCAGTTCCATCTGTTCTGTGGCAAATGGTAAAAGTTCCTTCATTTTTATAGCGGCGTAGTATTCCATTGTGTAGATGTACCATAGATTTTTAATCCACTCATCTGCTGATGGGCACTTAGGCTGTTTCCAAATCTTAGTTATTATAAATTGTGCTGCTATAAACATAGGGGTGCATATATCCTTTCTGATTGGTGTTTCTGGTTTCTTGGGATATAGTCCTAGAAGTGGGTCAAATGGGAGTTCCATTACTGGGTCAAATGGGAGTTCCATTTTCAGTTTTTTGAGGAAACGCCATACTGTTTTTCATAGTGACTGCACCAGTCTGCATTCCCACCAGCAGTGCAGGAGGGTTCCTTTTTTCTCCACATCCTCGCCAGTACTTGTCGTGCTGTCAATTAATATTTGACAAAGGAGGCAAGAGCATACAATGGAGTCAAGACAGTCTCTTTAATAATTGGTGTTGGGAAATTTGGTCAGATACATGCAAAAAAAAAAAAAAAAAAAAAAAAAGAAAAAAAGAAACTAGATCACCAATTTACACCATACACAAAAACAAACTCAAAATGGCTAAAGGACTTAAAAATAAGTTGGGAAACCATAAAAATCCTACAAGACTCCATAGGCAGCAAAATAGCAGACATACGTTGTAGCAATATCTTTACAGACACAGCTCCTAGGGCAATGGAAACTAAGGAGAAAATAAACAAATGGGACTACATCAAAATAAGAAGCTTCTACACAGCAAAAGAAACCATCAGCAAAACAACAAGGAAGCCCACTGCATGGGAGAACATATTTGCCAATGATATTTCCGATAAGGGTTTAATCTCCAAAATTTACAGAGAACTCATACAATTTAACAAAAGGAAGATAAATGATCCAATCAAAAAATGGGCAAAGGATCTAAATAGACACTTTTCTAAAGAGGACATAGAGCAGGCCTAGTGATATATGAAAACATGTTCAAAGTCACTTGAGAGATGCAAATCAAAACAACAATGAGATACCATCTTACACCTGTCAGAATGGCTATCATCTACAAATGACAAGTGCTGGCGAGGATGTGGAGAAAAATGAAGTTGTGTGTTTTTTAAGATTGTCATATAGACATTTATAATTCATTTAGGTAAAATCATGAAATAAAGTAGTTTAGTTTGATAGATCAGTATTCTAAACAAAGCTATCTGAAGGGGAATAAGTATAAAAACATTTCAACATATTAGAGTTAGCTTTTTAATTACAGTAGCCAGAAGGAAGTATAGTATAAATTAGCACACTATGCTTTTCTTGTTATTGTTTTGCTGATTGAAATAAATAAGTTTGATTTTAACTCAGTCCTTTTGTGATTTTAAAATGTATGCAAAAGCTGTTGCTTGGCAGAGATGATTTACATTAGAAATTCATGAGTTTCTAATAAAGTTTAGAGAGAAAGGTGTACTTAATAAATATAGAATGCTATATGTGCAAATAAATAAAGACAAAAGGGACATTCAAAAGTATGGTTTAGTGTTAATTCTCATTTACATTCAATGGCACTTCAAAAATATTCTCTTTTACCACATGATATGTACAGAAGCTGAGTCATTTTTCTGCAAGTCAGTGGCAAAAGCAGAAATAAAATTTTCTGAGGAATTATTAAGTTGTATCTAATTTTCAGTACACTGCCAACACTGTCATTTTTTATACCTTCTTAAATTTCTCTTGCTTTAAGAATTAACTCAGTACAGTATGTTTTTCTAGCCTACAGAGAATGACAGGATATGCTGTTTCATATTACAATTACTTTTGGTAATTATTAAGTGTGATCAGAGGTTTCCATATATCAATATTAGAAATGGCCATTTGAAGCATTACCTCTTTTATAACACACACACACACACACACACACTTATATATATCCTATATAATAAAGAGATAATATGCAAATTAACCCTCACAAGATGGCTGCCTACAACCAGGCCAGCAGGGGGGTTAGTGAGAGACGACTAAACGACTGAACAGCAGGCTGCGTGGAGTGACCAGGCCGGCGGGGGGGCCATGAGGGTCGGCCAGGCTGGCGGGGGGCAGTTGGGGGCAGTTAGGGGTGACCAGGCCCGCAGTGGGGGGCAGTTAGGGGCGATCAAGCCTACACGAAGAGTCAGTGAGGGTGAGCGATTAGGAGCCAGGAGTCGGACATCCCCCAAGGGGTCCCGGATTGGAGAGGGTGCAGGCTGGGTTGAGGGGACACCCCCATGCACAAATTTCGTGCACTGAGCCTCTATGTGTGTGTGTGTGTGTGTGTGTGTGTGTGTGTGTGTGTGTGTACATACATACATTTCAGAGAGGAAGGGAGAGGGAAATAGAAACATCACTGGTGAGAGAGTATCATTGATTGCTTCCTGCATGCTCCCCACTGGGGATTGAGGATGTGTCCCCAACCGGGAATCGAACCATGACTTGAACCATGATCTCCTGGTTCATAGGTTGACACTCAACCATTGAGCCACTCCAGCCAGGCTGAATCATTACCTCTTTAAGTTATATAGATAGATGTGTATAAGTATATAGGGATTATGTTTAATATTTATTGATATAAACTATAATAATCCCTTAAAATCTGTATAAATAATTACAAATGGCATATTTGACAGAGATGTTTGCTAGGATCAGTACTTGTACCATTTAATGTGGATCATGGTTCTGTGGGAATAACCACAAACTATAAGTTTAGATTAAGTTCTCAATTTATTTGGCCAGTTATACATAAGCTCGTAGAATACAAATAGATGTAATATTACTAATTGTACCTTCCCTTGGTGATTTAGAGTCTCTGATGGAGTCACAAACTGTCTGTGCAGTTGTCTACCCAAGGTAATGACTTGCCAGACCTAAGTCAATTTCTTGTTATACCATAATCCTTTTATACCTGGGGCTGACATCACCTTTTTGGTAGAATGTAGACAACAAACAATTTGTACATTTCCATTTAAGGGAATAGGTACATACTGTGGGATCTATTAGTTTTGGAGTGAAATATAACATCATGATCCTTGAGAAGAAAGCAAAAGGTATCTCAATAATAAGTATGGCTCTGGCTTCCCAGCATTATGGAGAATACACCTCTTCACAAACGTGCTGTATTGTACACACAACCTAAATCAGTTGATCAGTTATTATTATTTGATTATTATTATTTTTTAATATATTACTGATTTCAGATAGGGAGGGAGAGAGAGAGAGAAACATCAGTGATGAGAGAGAACCAATGATTGGCTGCCTCCTGCATGCCCCCAACTGGGAATCTAGCCCACAACCTGGGCATGTGCCCTTGACTGGAATCAAACTTGGGACCCTTCAGTCCTCAGGCTGACGTTGTATTTACTGAGCCAAACCAGTTAGGGCTATTTGATTATTTTTAACTAGAGGCCTGGTACACTAATTCGTGCATGGGTGGGCCCCTCAGCCTGGCCTGCAATTGGGGCCGTCTGACTCAGTTCCAGTTGGGGCCAATTGGGGCTGGCTGGCCGGGGGAAAGGACTGAGGGAGGTTGGCTGGCCGGCCCTGATCGGGGTTGATTGGGGCAGGGGAGGGACTGCGGCAGGTTGGCTAGCTGCAGGAGGTTGGCTGTGGGAACACACTGACCACCCGGCCTGCCGGGGGAGGGACCGTGGGAGGTTGGCTGTGGGAAAGCACTGACCACTAGGGGGCAGCTCCTGCATTGAGCATCTGCCCCCTGGTGGTTAGTGCACATCATAGTTACTGGTCGACTGGTGGTAACGGCTGCTTAGGCTTTTATATATATAGACTAGAGGCCCGGTGCAAAAATTCATGCATGGGTAGGGTCCATAGGCCTGGCCAGCGATCAGGGCTGATCAGGTTCCCCACCTCCCCGCTTCTCCCCACTCCTTCCCTCGCTGCCTATTGGGGCCTGCTGGCCAGGGGCAGGGGCTGCGGGAGGTTTTGATCCCCAGTTTGGAATGTGCAGGAGGGAGCCAATCAATGATTCTCTATCATCATTGATGTTTCTATCTCTATTTCCCTCTCTGAAATCAATCAAATATATATATTTTTAAAATGCAAGTTTTTTAGATGAAGGTAGGGCAAGGGGGCTATTAAAAAAAAAAAGACGGCATTTGAGATCTTGCTAACATTTCAAATAAGGTAACATAAGGTGGTCCTCGTTTGACAGGTGATGAGTGGCAGTGGGTGGAGCAGGGCACTGCAGGCTGAGGAATGGGCTGTAATGACTGGGAATGTCTGTGACAGTGACACCAAGTCTGCTTTGGGGCCATCACTGGGATCATTCATCCCCACGAAGTTTTGATTCTGGATGGGAGGAGAAACACGGAGATCAGCGGGCCTTTCTTAGCCTGGAAGGTGATGTGGGTGGCAGGAGTGGGCTGCCCTGCTTCCCTGCAATTGTAAACACTTAGTGTAACTGGACATGAACGTCAGTCATGCAGCCAAATCAATGCCCTGCCAGCCCTGGTGGCTGTGTCCTGCCACTCTCTGGCTGTGCTGTGGCGCTATTGGCCAGGGATATGGGATAGTCCCTCAGCTTTACTGAGATATCATTGACACATAACATTATGTAAGTTTAAGGTGTGCAACATGATGCTTTGATATATATATATACTGCGAAATGTTCACCATGATAAGGGTAGTTAACATATCCATTGCCTCACATAATTACCGTGTGTGTGTGTGTGTGTGTGTGTGTGTGTGTGTGTGTGTGTGTGTGTATGGTAAGAACTTTTAATATCTGCTCTATCAGCAACTTTATACAATATAATATAATACAATACAATACTGAATTGTTAATCATAATCACTATGTTGTACATTAGATCCCCAGAACTTATTTATCTTATAACTGGAAGTTTTTTCTCTTTGATAACTTTCCCCACTTCCCCCATTCCAGGTAATATATTCTCTGTTACTATAAATTCAACTAAAGACTCCATATATATGCCTGGCTGGGTGGGTTAGTTGGTTGGAGTGTTGTCCCATACACCAAAAAGGCCGTGGTTCAATTCCTGGTCAGGGCAAATACTTAGATTGTGGGTTGAATTCCCTGGTTGGGGCACATAAGGAGGCAACCAAGAGATGTGTCTCTCTCACATTGTGTCTCCCGCCTCCCCCAATTAACAACAAAAAAAACACCCAAAACTTTTTTTCCCAGATGTTTTGTCATTGTATAGAAACACAACTGATTTTTGTATGTCAGTTTTTATTTTATTTTACTTTACTGAATTCATTGATAATAGTTTTTTGGTGGAGCCTTAAGGATTTTTAATATCAATCCTTCATATGCAAACAAAGACAATTTTACTTCTCCCTTTTCTATTTGGGTGCTTTGTATTTCTTTTTCTTACCTAATTTCTCTGGCTAGGACTTCTCCTATTAGCTATACTAATAATAGAGGAATATGCAAATTGTCCAGGATGCCATCACAGTAATGACTGTATAGCAGGCTGCGTGGGGCAACCAGGCCAGCAGGGGGGTTAGTGAGGGACGACCAAAGGACTGAACAGCAGGCTGCGTGGGGCAACCAGGCCGGCAGGGGGGTTAGTGAGGGATGACCAAAGGACTGAACAGTAGGCTGCGTGGGGTGACCAGGCCGGCAGGGGGAGTTAGTGAGGGACGACCAAAGGACTGAACAGCAGGCTGTGTGGGGCGACCAGGCCGGCGGGAGGAGGGGGGCAGTTGGGGGTGACCAGGCTGGCAGGGGTGGCAGTTTGGGGCAACCAGGCCTGCGGAAGGGCCAGTTAGGGGCAGCCAAGCCGGCAGAGGGGGGCAGTTAGAGGCCATCAGGCCAGTAGGCAGAAGTGGTTAGGGGTGATCAGGCTAGTACAGGGGGCAGTTAGGGGTGATTAGGCAGGCAGGCAGGTGAGCAGTTAGGAGCCAGCAGTTCCAGATTGTGAGAGGGATGTCCAACTGCCAGTTTAGGCCTGATCCCTGGGATTGGGGCTAAATCAGGAGTCAGACATCCCCTGAGGGTTCCCGGATTGGAGAGGATGCAGACTTGGCTGAGGGGACCCCCCTCCCCCATGCACGAATTTCGTGCACTGGGCCTCTAGTGTTAAATAAGAGTGGTGAGAGTGAGTACCCTTGTCTTGTTCTTCATCTTAGAGGAAAAGCTTTCAGTCTTTCACATTGAGTATGATGTTGTCATATGGTCTTTCATATGCTGAGATATGCTCCTTAAGATCCCAATTTGTCAAGTATTTTGTGTTTTTTTTTATCATGAAATGATGTTATATTTTGTCAAATGCTTTTTCTACATCGATTGAGATAGTCATACAATTTTTACCTTTTATTCTGTCAATGTAATATATTACATTTGTTGCTTTGCATATATCAGTGATGGACAACCTTTTGAGCTTGGTGTTTCAAACTTCGCCAAAAACTGAGCATAACTCGGGTAGTGTGTCCCTTTGAGGAAAAAACATTATTTCGCGATATTTATAGTTTAAATAACATAAATGTTTCATCCTCGGCATGCGGCCGCCTCAGCGGCCCGTGTCATCAGAAATGGCACTGACACGCGTGTCAGAGGTTCGCCATCACTGGCATATATTGAACCATCCTTGTAGGCCAGGGATAGATGGCAGTTGATCAGAACCTTTTAATGTTATTGAGTTGGATTTCTTTATATTTTGTTGAGAATTTTTCATCCATATTCATCAGAGATATTGGTATGTAGTTTACTTTTCTATAGAATCCTTACATGGCTTTGGTATCAGTGTATGCTGGTCTCATAAGATAAAATACTATTTAGGATTGTAGGGATTTTGATTGCTTGACATATCTAGGTTAAATGATAAAACTGTAATATTTCTCCAGATATCCAGAAAGAAGGTCATGTCATTCCAAAGGGGTGGAAATCACTCTCAGTAAACACCTTCCTGGAACTGGAGACCAATGTAGCAATGTCTATTCATTTCTGAAAGAAAATGTGTTCCTAGCCAAGATATCATTCAAGTATAAATTCAACAGGCAGACATTCCTAAATTCCCACGAGTTCTTCTTGAAAAAGTATTACTTATGAAATCCAGCCAATTAAAAGATAAAACAAATTAGTAACAAAGTTAGCAGTGATGTCATATTATATAAAAACACTAGACATTTATACAATTTATGATTATAGAATCCAATACATTTGTTATAACATGGACAGTGTGAAAAATAACATCAATAGTATTTGTAGTTGAAAGGAAATACGTATTTTTTTTCACGTACTAGTTAATAACACTTATAATTTAAAATGTGCTTAAAAGACATAATTACTCCAATCCATTTAATATTTTTTCATGAATTTTTAACCTTAGATCTTTTAGAAACTACTTATTTGAAATTGAGGAATTCATATATTTTCACTGAAGTTTTACTTTTATTAAAGTAAACTTAAATATATTATATCTTAAAAGCACAAATATGATCATCCAATTTATAAGAGCTTCTATATTTTTCACATGTGCATTGAAATAGCTAGAATTGTGTTAACTTAACGTAAAAGATAGCTATTTCTGTGTGGTAGTAGTTGAGGTTGTTTCCTGCATAATCTTTAATATATTTCTTTCAAAGAGTATGTATAGACTTTTACAAAAATTAGTGAAGTAGAGATTTATAAACTTAGGGAAAGTTATTTATAAAATAAAAATTTTCATAGATTTAAGAAAAAGTCATGTCTCTCACAGATGGAAAAAAAGTGAGGTACAGGAATGACATGACTTAAAATATTTAGTTTGATTTATAACCAGACCAAAATTCTTTATCTTCTCCCCTTTTTACTCTTTTACACAAGTAATAATAGATGGAATTAAGATGTTTCTAGGGTTGTGGTATAGATCCACAGTTTATAACAAAGAGAAAATAATAGGCTCGTGTGTATAATATGTATAAAACAGGCTAAACTTTTTTAGTAAGGCAAACTTATTTATTTTAGTTATGTTCTGGTAATATTTTGTGACTAAGATTATATTGTTTGGTAACATTTAGAAAACTTTAAATAGTCATAAAATGTGGTAACACAATTTTAACACAGAATCTCAAGGATTCTTGGATTGTTAAAATATTGCTAAATGTAAATATTACTGGGGCTTAGATTTGCACAATTAATTTGTGTTTATGCATGCCTGAGTTTATAAAAGCAAATGTGCCCATGTGTTAGTTGTGTCATTAAACATCCGTAATTTGCTTGTTTGGGGAGAAAGTAATCAATCTGAATTAATTATAATTGTGAATTATGTATCATATTTGATGATAAATACAGCTGTACTGCTTTTGAGTTCATGTAAACCGACATAAGTCTCACAAGTTATTTCCAAGTAGAGAGCCCACTGGACCTGAGGTAGTTAATAGATAAGGATAATTGGTAAATAGAGCCATCTATTTATATACCAATAATTAGTATGTTTGTGTTCTGAAGAAATTTGTTTTTGTAAGTTAATATGCTATCACCAACTGTCACCCCTGTGACTATTTATACAATTAATAATATACTGTTTATATATTATAAATTATAAATATTAAAATATATTCAGATATTATATAATTATATATTAAGTAATATAAGTTAATTTTCTATGGTTTAAGAAAACTGAACCTAAAAAAGAAAACTGACCCTATTCACTCTTGTAGCTTAATTTCCCACTACTCTTGTCTTCCACCTTATCCTCCCTTTTCATTTTTAGTTTCTAGTCTTCTGTGTACCATATACTCCGGCCATATAAGATTATATTCATGTTTCCTGAATACAGTGTGCTCTTTCATACTGCTGTTCCTTTGCTCATGCTCTTCCTTCTGGTGAAATGTCTTTCTCTTCATCATCCTACCATCTCTTCCTTAAATTTTAGGATGGCTCGGGTGTGGCTGCTCTTTTTAAGCTCCTAAGCTACACCAGGTGTCTTTTTTATTTTTTATTTTTAATCCTCAACCGAGGATATTTTTCCATTGATTTTTAGGAAGAGTGGAACAAGGAGGGAAAGATAGAAATATCGTTGTGTTTCTCTCACATTGATATGTTGCTTCTGCAAGAGCCCCGACCAGAGCCCAAGCCGGGGAAGAGCCTGCAACCAAGAATGTGGCCTTGTCCGGAATCGAACCAGGGACCTTTTGGTCTGCAGGCTGATGCTCTATCCACTGAGCCAAACCGGCTAGGGCCAGATGTCTATTCTTGCTTTAATCCAAAATCTCAGACAGAATCGTAACTGTTATTACATGTAGTTTAATTCCTCTTTCACAATTTGTGTCTCACTTTTACAACAGATTTTGAACTCCTTAAGGATAGTAGCTGTTGCTGATTTATGTTTGTGTCCTTTAGGTGCATGGCATGCACTTGGAAAAATTTTTTTGAATGAATGTGATTCTTAGTCCTACAGAGGACATGTTATCAGATTTTCTTTTCACTTTCTTCTCTCCTTTCTATCCCACTTCTTCTTGTCACTCTCCAACCCCTCTTTCATCTTCTCCCTCTTTCCACTCTTCCCTCCTTCTCAGTTTTGTTCTTTTCTTCGGAACATATAGAAAAGAGGCAATTTCAGTAGTGTTTGCCAGGAAAAAGGTGTCATAAAATCTACCAATGGATACCAGTTTCTTGTTCTTACAGATAATTTAGGTGGGTTTATTTATGCTAAAACATCATTTAAAAAAAGAATACTGATTTCACTAGAAACTTCCTCATTAAACATCAGCTTATTAATAGCATATTTAACTGTATGCACATAAAAAGAATAAGGAATCATTGATCTATATAAATTTGAAAATAAGAATTTGTCACAGAGACAATTCCACACCGTGATGCTTCTCAGATCTTTGATATTCACTCTTTGCTTGTTAAGGTCCTTTCCTTAATGTGTTGACTCAAAGTTGTTCACTTTCACTCATTTAGTTTGAAGACCTCTCTTCTCATTTCTTTCCTTTCTTCTCACAGTAATAAAGGTATAACTTAAACTTTAATAATTTTTTGACACAAGAAAAGATTCAAATTTTGGAAAAGATGGCGACCGGCAGGAAGGTAGGGAGAGAGAGTGTGTGAGTGAGGAACCCATAGAGAAGAGTGTAGACGTGTGTGGTGTGTGTGTGTATAAGCTAGGGTCAGTTAGATTCTGCACGTCTTCCAAGGGGCTGCCTAACTGGGCAGTCCTAGACAGCGGAGCCCCGCGCACAAAGCGGACACATCTCCGCGGCTGTTGCGGACGCGGAGACCACGCCATCTTGAGAAACAGAGCTGCCTGAGACTCGGATCCTGGCTTCTGACACAAACCAGGACCCTGCAGCCACTGGGGACAGAGAACTGCTATCACAGCTTCAGACCAACAAACAACAAGAATCCAGACGTCCCGGCAGAATTCCGTGAGTCAAAGAGCCTACCCCCTCCCCGCAGGTGCGCAGACAGCGCCATTTTAACTGATAGATCCGCCTCTCGCCCAAGCCGCAGAGCTTTGCGCAGGGACTCGCTCCCCCTCAGGGAATTTGGCGCGCGAGCGCACAGGAGAGAATCAGCTCCCTGTTGGGGAAATCTGTCAGTACGCACAGAGGGCACCCCTTCGGAGAATTTGGGGGAATTTGGCTTGCGGGTCACAGCTCTCCCTTCAGGGAATCTTAGTGCTTGCACAGAGGGGCTTTCCCTTTGGGGAATTTGGCGCGCAGGACAGACTCCGCCCCCCTTCTGGGACTCCGGTAGAGTGCACAGAGCCAGCTCACCTTCAGGAAATCAAGAGTGTGCGCCCTAGCCGGTTTGGCTCAGTAGAGAGAGCACACACAGGTCGCAGCTCCATTTCAGGGAATTTGGCACGCCGGATACAGCTGCCTGGGATCCCTGACTCACAGCGCATTCACACTAAAGAGCCAGCGACCCCAATTGTTGGTGCATGCACACATAGGGACCCTGAGTCTCAACGAGAAACCGCACAAGGCAACAGAGACTCTGACACTCTAGTCTTGGTGCAGACACAGGGAAACTCTGACTCCTGGCACTTGCTAAGGATCTCATTTTCGGCACATACCAACAGTGTGGTGCAGACAGGGCCCCTGAATCTAAGCGTGCACACGAGACCACACGGAACACTGGGGACACTGACCCTGGGCAAGTCTGGTTCCCACCAACCAAAGGCAGCCACACGTCCTAGTGTCAGAGCACTTCAGTGAAACTCGGGTGGAGTGAAGTCCCCACAGCACACAGCCCAGGTCCACGCAAACGGAAGCTTGAGCTTTCTGGTGATAGCCAGAATGGGGAAACGAAATAACTCACAGAGGAAAGAAAATGTGGAGTCGCCAAGAAAGGAAATCAGTGAAGCTGAAGCTTGCAACATGACCGAAAAGGAGTTTAGAGTAATGGTCGTGGAATTTATACATCGGATGGATGAGAAAATCAACAACTTATGCAAGAATCAGGAAGAAATGAAAAGTGATATAGCTACAATCAAAAACACCATGGAAAGTTTCAACAGTAGACTACAAGAAGCAGAGGACCGAATTAGTGAGTTAGAAGATCAGGTACAGAAACAAGCTCAATCTCAACAGCAATTGGAGAAAAAAATTAAAAAGCAGGAGGAAAGCCTAAGGGAGCTTCGGGACAACATGAAACGAAGTAACATGCGTATAATAGGGCTGCCAGAAGGACAAGAAGAGCAGCAGGGATTAGAAAATCTATTTGAAGAAATAATGACAGAAAACTTCCCGGATATGGGAAAGATAAAAGTTACGCAAGTACAGAGAGTCCCAAGCAGGATCAACCCCAAAAGACACACACCAAGACATGTCATAATTTCAATGGCAAATATAAATGATAAAGAGAGAATCTTAAAGGCGGCAAGAGAGAGACAGAGAGTTACCTACAAAGGAACACCCATCAGATTGTCAAATGATTACTCAACAGAAACACAACAAGCTAGAAGTGAATGGACGGAGGTATACAAAGTGTTGCAAAGCAAAGGACTGAATCCAAGAATACTATATCCAGCAAGACTATCAATCAAAATTGAAGGGGAAATCAGGAGCTTTGCAGATAAAAAAAGGCTTAAGGAGTTTATTACCACCAAACCAGCAATGCAAGAATTGCTAAAGGGAATACTGTAAAAAGAAGAAATAAACAGGTAAGAAGGAATATAGACACAAAAATAGATATGACCACAAACAAATACCTTTCAGTAATATCTTTAAATGTAAATGGACTAAATGCTCCAATCAAAAGATATCGAGTAGCTGAATGGATAAAAAAACACGACCCATATATATGCTGTCTACAAGAGACCCACCTCAGAACAAGAGACTCACACAGATTGAAAGTGAAGGGATGGAAGAATATCTTTCAGGCAAATGGAAATGAAAAAAAAGCTGGGGTAGCAATACTTATATCTGACAAAATAGATCTCAAAGTAAATGCCATAACAAGAGATAAAGAAGGCCACTTCATAATACTAAAGGGAGAAATCCAACAAGAAGAAATAATTCTGGTAAACATATATGCTCCCAATATAGGAGCACCCAAATACATAAAAAAACTCCTGGAAGATTTCAAGGGAGAGATTAATAGTAATACAATCATAGTAGGAGACTTTAATACCCCACTATCACCACTGGACAAATCCTCTAAACAAAAAATCAGCAAAGAAACAGCAATCCTAAATGAATCACTAGACCAGATGGAATTAATTGACATCTTTAGAACATTTCACCCCAAAGCCACAGAATATACATTCTTCTCAAGTGCACATGGGTCATTTTCAAAGATAGACCATATGCTGGGTCACAGGCAAAGTCTCTTCAAATTCAAGAAGATAGAAATTATATCAAGCGTCTTCTCAGATCACAGTGGCATAAAACTGGAAATCAACTACAATAAATACAATCCAAAGAAATCAAACACTTGGAGACTAAACAGCATGCTATTAAACCATGACTGGGTCACCAGAGAGATCAAGGAAGAAATAAAAAACATCATGGCAACAAATGACAATGAAAACACAACAATCCAAAATCTTTGGGACACAGCGAAAGCAGTCTTGAGAGGGAAGTTCATAGCTCTACAAGCCTATTGCAAAAAACAAGAATCAATGGTAATAAATTACTTAACCCTACAACTCAAAGAGCTAGAAAAAGAGCAGCAAGAAAAGCCCACTGTAACCAGAAGGAAGGAAATAACAAAGATCAGAGCGGAGATAAATGACATAGAGACCAAAGAAACAATACGAAAGATCAACAAAACCAAGAGCTGGTTCTTTGAAAGGATAAACAAGATTGATGGACCTCTAGCCAGGCTCACCAAGAAGCAAAGAGAGAGGACCCAAATAAACAAAATCAGAAATGAAAGAGGTGAAATAACAACAGACCCCGCTGAGATACAAAGGATTGTTACAAAATACTACGAACAACTCTATTCCAACAAACTGGACAACCTGGAGGAAATGGACATATTCCTAGAAAAATATAACCTTCCTAAAATCAATCAAGAAGAATCTAAAGAGCTCAATAGGCCAATAACTATGGACGAAATTGAAGCAGTCATCAAGAAGCTTCCGGCAAACAAAAGCCCGGGGCCTGATGGCTTCACAGGAGAGTTTTACCAAACATTCAAGGAAGAACTAAAACCTATCCTCCTTAGACTATTTCAAAAAATTCAAGAGGAAGGAACACTTCCAAGCTCCTTCTATGAAGCCAGCATCACCCTAATACCAAAACCAGATAAAGACAACACAATGAAAGAGAATTACAGGCCAATATCCCTCATGAACATAGATGCCAAAATCCTCAACAAAATTCTAGCAAATCGGCTCCAGCAGTACATCAGAAAGATCATACACCATGACCAAGTAGGATTTATCCCAGGAATGCAAGGATGGTATAATATCCGCAAATCAATAAACGTGATACATCACATAAACAAATTGAGAGATAAAAATCACATAGTCATATCAATTGATGCAGAAAAAGCATTTGACAAAATCCAACACCCTTTCTTGATAAAAACTCTCAACAAGGTGGGAATAGAAGGCTCATACCTCAACATAATAAAAGCTATATATGATAAACCCACAGCAAACATCATACTCAATGGACAAAAACTAAAAACATTTCCCCTAAGAACAGGAACAAGACAGGGATGCCCACTCTCACCACTCCTGTTTGACATAGTACTGGAAGTATTAGCCATTGCAATTAGACAAGAAGAAGAAATAAAAGGCATCCAAATTGGAAAAGAACAAGTAAAGCTGTCTTTATTTGCAGACGACATGATATTGTACATAAAAAATCCGAAAGACTCCGTCAAAAAACTAATAGACTTAATAAATGAATTTGGCAATGTAGCAGGATACAAAATTAACGCCAAGAAATCTATGGCCTTTCTATACACCAATAGTGAACTTACAGACAGAGAGACTAAAAAGGCAATTCCATTTACCATCGCACCAAAAAAATTAAGATACCTAGGAATAAACTTAACTAAGGAGGTAAAAGACCTATACACGGAAAACTACAGGACACTGAAAAAAGAGATAGAGGAAGACGTAAACAGATGGAAGAACATACCATGTTCATGGATTGGTAGAATCAACATCATTAAAATGTCCATACTACCCAAAGCAATCTATAGATTCAATGCACTCCCCATTAAAATACCAATGGCATATTTCACCGACCTTGAAAGAACTCTCCAAAAATTCATCTGGAATAAAAAAAGACCCCGAATAGCCACAGCAATCCTGCGAAAGAAGAATAAAGTAGGAGGGATCTCAATACCAGATTTCAAGCTGTATTACAAAGCCACTGTTCTCAAAACAGCCTGGTACTGGCACAAGAACAGACATATAGATCAGTGGAACAGAATAGAGAATCCAGATATTGACCCAAACCACTATGCTCAATTAATATTTGACAAAGGAGGCATGAACATACAATGGAGTCAAGACAGTCTCTTCAATAAATGGTGTTGGGAAAATCGGACAGATACATGCAAAAAAATGAAGCTTGACCACCAACTTACGCCATACACAAAAATAAACTCAAAATGGATACAGGACTTAAACATAAGACGGGAAACCATAAAAATACTAGAGCAATCCACAGGTAGCAAAATCTCAGACATATGCCAAAAGAAATTCTTCACTGACACTGCCCCTAGGGCAATGGAAGCTAAAGAGAAAATTAACAAATGGGACTACATCAAAATAAAAAGCTTTTTCACAGCAAAAGAAACCATTAACAAAACAACAAGAAGGCCTACTGCATGGGAGAACATATTTGCAAATGGCATCACTGATAAAGGTTTGATCTCCAACATCTACATGCAGCTTATACATCTTAATAAAAGGAAGATAAATGATCCAATAAAGAAATGGGCAACAGACCTAAATAGAAGCTTTTCAAAAGAAGACAGAAGGAAGGCCAAGAGACACATGAAAACATGCTCAACGTCACTAATTATCCGAGAGATGCAAATCAAAACAACAATGCGGTACCATCTCACACCTGTCAGAATGGCTATCATCAACAAATCAACAAACGACAAGTGTTGGCGAGGATGCGGAGAAAAAGGAACCCTCGTGCACTGCTGGTGGGAATGCAGACTGGTGCAGCCACTGTGGAGAACAGTATGGAGCTTCCTCAAAAAACTGAAAATGGAACTCCCATTTGACCCAGTAATCCCACTCCTGGGAATATATCCGAAGAAACTAGAAACACCAATCAGAAAGGATATATGCACCCCTATGTTCATAGCAGCACAATTCACCATAGCTAAGATTTGGAAACAGCCTAGGTGCCCGTCAGCAGATGACTGGATCAGAAAACTGTGGTACATCTACACAATGGAATACTATGCTGCCATAAAAAAGAAGGAATTCTCATCATTTGCAGCAACCTGGATGGAATTGGAGAACATTATGCTAAGTGAAATAAGCCAGTCAATGAAAGAAAAATACCACATGATCCCACTCATTTAGGGATAGTAAAGATCAGTATAAAGTGATGAACAAAAAGATAGATACAGAGACAGTAAAGCATCAAACAGACTTTCAAATTACAGGGGAAAAGTTAGGGAGAGGTGGGGGAGTTATGAAATCAAACGAAGGACTTGTATGCATGCATATAAGCATAAGCAATGGACGCAAAACTCTGGGGGGGAGGGCATGTGTGGGTGTGGGGTGGGGGGGTAATGGTAAGATATGTACACATATAATACCTCAATAAAAAATATTAAAAAAAAAAAAAAAAAAAAGATTCAAATTTTTTAAAAGGTGACCCATAAATATTGTAAATACATACAAAAGAGTATACAGTGGCAAATAAGTTCCCCCACTAACCTACCCTCTAAACCCCTCGCCATAAACAATTGCCTATTCATTTTCTTATACATCCTTTCATAGATATTCTCCCTGTGAGGAGAAAAGCAAATACATGACATATGGATCTCCTCACTTGTTAGAGTAATCTCCAAACTATGCATTTAGTAGAGTTCATGGGCAGAAATTTAATATTTTAATAGCCACTTAAAACATGAAAAACATTAATTTTAAGACTTTGGAATTGGAAATGACTTTGAAATGAGTCTTTTTAACCCAACATAGCCAGTTCATTCATCACATGGGATTTAAAAAGAGACAGAAAAGTTGAAGCTTTTGTTAGAATCTTTTTTTTTTTTTTTTTTACTATTTGTAATACTTTATTTTTTTAAAATAAATCTTTATTGTTCAGATTATTACAATTGTTCCTTTTTTCCCCCCCCATAGCGCCCCTCCCCCGGTTCCCACCCCACCCTCTGCCCTTAACGCCCCCCCCTCACCGTCCTCATCCATAGGTGTACGAATATTGTCCAGTCTCTTCCCGCACCACCCACACCCCTATCCCCCCGAGGATTGTCAGTCCACTCCCTTTCTATGCCCCTGATTCTATTATATTCACCATTTTATTCTATTCATCATATTTTTTTATTCACTTGATTTTTAGATTCACTTGTTGATAGATAATGTATTTGTTGTTTACAATTTTTATCTTTACTGGGCTGTGTGCACAGTCTTATTGTAATTAAGCCTTGATTGTTGTTAGTATCACTGGGAGGAATTGACCTCCAGGCCAATTGGCTGTGAGGATCAGCTGTGTCTATGATGGGAGAACTTCTGTGCTGGAGACACACTTATGAGACAAGACTTGCAAAAGCCTCTGTGCTCAGCTTGGATGGGGGGAGTCTCAGGGCACAGCAGACAGCAATGGCTTCCCATCAGCCCTACCCTAAGAAGCCCCTGGGTCTCAGTGTCCCGTGGTAATCGCTGCAAGCACCTCTGAGAGAAAGCCGCCCTCGAGTTTTGTCCAGTTTCTCCCCGAATGAGTCTGGGTCCCCAGAGTCTCACTGGGAACTGGAGTTCAGAGCCGTTGGGAGATTTTGTTTCCCTCCCAATTGAGAAAGCCAGCCGCGTACTCAGTTGCCAGCCCTCTCCACATGCACGCCTTGGTACCTCTGCCTTCCGCAGTTCCTCTGAGTCTCAGTGTGCTTTTCTCTTTCCTGACAGTCCAGTTTCTCTCCATATGAGTCTGGGTCCCCAGAGTCTCGCCCGGAACTGGAGTTCAGAGCCGTCGGGGCTTTTGTCTCCCTCCCGGTTGAGAAAGCCAGCCGTGTACTCAGTTGCCAGCCCTCTCCACGCGCACGCCTCGGTACCTCTACCTTCTGCAGCTCCTCTGAGTCTCAGTGTGCTTTTCTCTTTCCTTCTAGTTGTAGAATTTCCACTCAGCCAGCCTTCCTGTGGTTCTGGATGATGTCCATTTTGTCTTTTAGTTGTAGTTTTGAAATTGTTGTGTGAGGCAGCAGTTTAGGTGTTTACCTATGCTGCCATATTGGTTTCTCCCTCGCTAGAATCTTAATATCTTGACCTGCAGAATATTTCTTATGTTTTAGCAAAACAAACAAATAAAATGATAGAGACAAGTGGGAAAATCCTTGAAGTGTCTCTCCTTTTTAACAAATTCGGAATACTATAATGGAAAAGGTTTCACTGTCTAGATGGCAGCATAGAACCTAATATGTCATTTATCCATTTCCTAAGTGTGGCTTAGTGTCTGGAATCTGTCAGGTATATGGGAGAAGTATAGTCCTTTTGTGAAGTGGGAACACAGTAAAAGCCTATGAGTCTTACCTTTAGACAGAAGGTTTCAAGACACTACTATGTAACTTTAGGATTCAGTACTTCAATGAAATCTTACTGAAAACATTGTTTTCCTAGTCTTGCCATTAGTTGGAAATAGGTTTTATACTTCAGGCTGGATTATATACCTGAGGGCAAAGGATAGTAATGTTCTTTCACTTCCTTCTGCTGCTCCATCTTCCTTGATAAAGTTTTCTTGCAGCGAAGAGGTGGTGTTACTACTGTCTTTTGGGAATGTTTACACATTTGTCTTTTCATTGTGGTGGGGGGCATTTTCATATTAACTTGGGCAAATGTTGTATCTTGCTGGTTGAGTTATTTTTACCTATATTTTTATTTTTTTTTAATTTTTTTAATTTATTTTATTGATTTCTTACAGAGAGGAAGAGAGAGGGATAGAGAGTCAGAAACATCGATGACAGCTGCCTCTTGCACACCCCCTACTGGGGATGTGCCCGCAACCAAGGTACATGCCCTTGACCGGAATCGAACCTGGGACCCTTGAGTCCGCAGGCTGATGCTCTATCCACTGAGCCAAATCGGTCTCGGCAATTTTACCTATATTTTTAAGAAACACACACATATATACACTAATAAAAGAGACACATGCAAATTGACCATACCTCTGTGACGCCCACCAGCCAATCAGGAGTGAGTATGCAAATTAATCCAACAAATATGGTGGGTTAATTTGCATACATAGGCACCAAGCGACCGGGGGCGGGGCAGTTCCAAGCAGCCTGGGCCCTGGAGACGGGCATCAAGCCTGCAGCCTCCCGGAACCATTGCCGCCCCCGGGAGGTGAGGGTGGCCCCACCAAAGAAGCCTTCCCGGGACCATCGCTGGCCCCGGGAGGCCAGGGTGGCCCCGCCAAGCAGCCTGGGAGCACAAGCCGCGGCCCAGCACAGGCCCGGAGTAAAACATTGACAGCAAGTCCTTTCAGTATAATTGGGGCATTAGAAGCCCACAGAATGATCATTTCCTTTTCTATGAAACACATAATTCTGACACACTATTTACAATTAAATAAGTTTTATATATTTTGACATTTTACAGCCATGGAAAGTTACATATAATGATCAGTAAAGTAAGAAGATGAAAAGAATTTTTAGGCTTTTAAAGATATAACTAATTTCTATCTAGAAGACACACCAATTGAAAAAGTGATGGTTTTATTGTCCTATAGGACATTAGCCAGATTGTATCTAATTTAGCAGTTTTACTTTAGGCTGCAGGCTCCTCCCTGGCCTGGGCCCAGGTCAGGGCTCATGCAGGAGGCAACCAATTAAAGTGTCTCTCTCACATTGATGTTTCTCTCTGTCTCTCCCTCTCTCTCGCTTCCACGCTCTCTAAAAATCAATGGAAAAAGATCCTCAGGTGAGGATAAAAAAAAGAAAGAAATGTCATATTCTATGAAAGAGACATCTTGAAAATGCCTAAA
Organism: Eptesicus fuscus; assembly: GCF_027574615.1. NCBI lineage: Eukaryota > Metazoa > Chordata > Mammalia > Chiroptera > Vespertilionidae > Eptesicus > Eptesicus fuscus. The sequence goes on along the minus strand of NC_072477.1, from coordinate 29,222,465 downwards.
GATAGTTGTCATTTTTTCGTGGTGAAGGGACTGGAGTCCATGTTGATGTAAACACCTTGGCAACTGTGGTGGCCAACAGTGGCAGCAGCAGTGGGGTGATGGAGCAGTGCCTTCCCCTGATCAGCTAGATTGCCTCCTGCAGAGGGAGGCCTACTGACAGCTTAGGCCTGCAGGGAGCGGGTCTAAGCCGTCAGTAGGACCTCCCCTGAGGGCTCCCGGACTGTGAGAGGGGGCAGGGTGGGCTGAGGGAACCCTTTTCCCCCTCCCCCCGTGCATGAATTTTATGCACCGGGCCTCTAGTCCTATATAATAAAAGCCTAATATGCAAATCAACCAAATGGCAGAACGACTGGTGGAATGATGGGTTGTGATGACGCTCACTGACCACCAGGGGGCAGACACTTAATGCAGGAGCTGCCCCCAGCCTTCAGGCCCCAGGCCAGCCAAGGTAGATGCCAGCAGGAGCCCCCCGATCGCTCTGTTGGTCACTCTGCAGAGGGAGGCGACTGGCGGCGGTGGCAGGAGGCAGGGCCGACCGGCAAGCAGGTGGCGGTGGGGCGGCGTGGCTGGTGAGTGGGCGGTGCCAGGCCTGCCAAGGCGGGTGCCAGCAAGGGGGCCCCCCAGTTGCCCAGCCGGTCGTTCCACAGATTGGCCCTGATCTCTGGCCAGGCCTAGGGACCCTACCCATGTTTGAATTTTGTGCATCGGGCCTCTAGTATAGCATATAACATAAAATAATGGAAGTAAATACTTTGTTGATACTTTCTAAACTGTTAGGGTTGCTGAAGGAGGAATGCATGAGGCCAAAAGGGATAAAGAATTATGAATTTATTAGGTCATCTAGAAAACCTGATGGACTGAGCCCCCAAAATGGTGCCAGCCCCCAAAGGCGTGGAGTCAAAGGTTTGTAAAGGACTCTAGGCAGGCTTTTTCTGGGCAGAGAATTTCTGTGCAGGTCCAGATTCTGGGAAACTCTGGAGGGGAGAGATAATGGTCTTAGCAAGTAGTATACTGGTAGAGGTGAGGTGGCTAATGGTTGTGAGATTAATCTGTCAACCCCCATAATAGAGACTGAGGAGGGGACAAGGGTCCCAGCAAATTTGGGAAGGGCAGAATAAGTGTCCCCAGTGTCAATTAAAAAGGAGATTGGCTTACCTGCCACCACAATCATTACCCGAGGCTCTGTCCTATTGATGTAAGTCTGTGGGGCCCTGTCAGGGCCTGGGCAGCTTCAGTCTTTGGTGGCCAGTCCCAGGAGGTCTGGGAGCTCCAAACTGGATTCAGAGGGTGGCCTTGCTGAGATCCGACATGAAGGGGCCAGACTACTATCTAATTTCCAGTGGCCTTCCCTTCTGCAACTTAGGCGGGGCCCAGGTGGAGGTCCCGGGTTTCAGCACCAAATGTTAGGGTCGCTGAAGGAGGAACACATGAGGCCAAAGTGGTAAGGGATTATAAATTTATTAGGTGACCTCCTGCATTCCTCCTTCCATGACCCTAAGGTAAACAAAGGCTAGTTTTTGGGCAATACATGAATTGTTCCTTCATAAGAATAGCTGTGTTGAATACATTAGTTATTTAAATGAATGTGGAGTAAGCTTTAAATTTTCCTATTTCAATATGAAAACATTTAAATTTATCTTTGAACTTTATTAATAGTCTGTGTGGCTTTTTCTTGGCCTATTACTTGTCCTTGTTTTCAATGAAAGGCAAAAATAGTTTAGATTGAAGTATTTAAGAACATGAAAGGGGGGGCATAGGATTCTACTTCTGAAAGCTTAATACATTTTTGTCTATGAACTACAACTTCCTTGTTCTGACAGTTGTGTTATACCTCATCCAGGCAGCAAGATGATATACAAAAAAACACACGTCCAAGTCTTTCTTTGAAAAGGTTAACCCTCAGTTGTTGATAATACTCACCTCACAGGGGTTTTGTATAGCTTAGTTAACATTAGCAAAGCAGCTTTATACCCTTGGATGAAAGGCAGTTATTAAGGTTGGGTAGTACTATTATGATTGTAATTTTGCAAGCCAATGATCATTTTTTCATTGGTTACAGGAGGGGAAAATAGCTGAGGAGAATCTTTTGATCTTATTCTCTCAGGTAGTATAGTTTAAAGCTAGAATTCTTTATGAAGTAGGTCCCATCTTTACTGTGTCAGCTGAAAATTAGTTGTTGCCTTTTTCTTAAATTATTCTGGTACATTAACCAAGAAAAATGTGCACTGTTAAAACAGGCTTTTGGCATGTGTGGGTGTGTGTGTGTGTGTAAGAGAGAGAGAGGGAGGAAAGAGAGAGATATTGAGAGAGATAGAGAAAGAGATAGAGAGAGAAGGGATGGGGAGTGAGAGGGAGAAAGGAGTTTGAAATGTATAATCTAGTGGCAGTGCACTTTACTACTTTACTGATATGGTTAACACTGCAGGCAAACAAGTCACAGATTGATTATAACACATCTTTGCTTGACTTGGTTGTAACTAAAATGGTGTAAAATCTATTGCAATATAATATAATATAATATAATATAATATAATATAATATAATATAATATAATTAATATAATATAATATATATGAAAGAGCCATTATTTCTTTATTTTTGCTATTCGAATAGGGACAAAATGGTCTGTGATTTTGTTTGGCTTTTGCTGATTACTAATGAGATTGGATGTCTCTTCATATTTTTTTTTTCTACCATAAGTGTTTTTCTTTAATCCTTTTTTAATAATGGGGTAAAAACAATATTTTTAACTGGGAATAAACAAAGGGTCATTGCTTCTAGATCTCACCCTTTAGCTCTTCAGGAAGTTTCCAGTTTCTTATTAACTGAGGGATTAATTATGAAAATTTTTCTGCAGCTTTGAGCATTTGCAGCCTTATGTGCAATTGGTTTTTTGCTAGCTCCATTAAAAAAAAAAATCATTACTCTTTTTTTAAAAAGATTATTCTTTGGAGAGGGAGAGTGAAACATGGATTGGCTGTCTTTTGTACTTCCCCTACTGGGGATCGAGCCTGCAACCAGGGCATGTGCCCTGACCAGGAATCGAACCATGACCTCCTGGGTCATAGGTTGATATTCAACCATACTGGCAGGGCTGTTTCTTTATTTTTTGAGTGAAAAAGTGGAGTAAGGAAAATGTCCACTATTTTAATAAAGAATAATTTATCTTAACTAAAATGAATCTTGAAGTTAAGTGGAGAACCTACTACATTTATTTTATTTTTTAGGTTTTTATTATTGATAGGATTACAGATATCTCCCATTTCACCCCCTTTAGTCCCCCTTCTTCCAAGGCCCCCCCCCCAGGTTTCACTACCCTATTGCCTGTAACATTGGACTATGCATATCTATATATATATAAAACCCTAATACGCAAATAGACTAAATGGCATAAAACCGAACAATCGGTCGCTATGATTGTGCGCTGACCACTAGGGGGTGCGCACGGAACATGGCAGGCATTGGCAGAAGTGGCAGAGCACGGAACATGGCAGGCATCTGCTGTGGTGGGATGGTGGAGCAGGTGAGCAGGGGTGCCAGACCAAGGTGGGGCCCTGGTCACTGTCATCAGGGCGAGTATCTGGTGGTTACTGAAAATTCTTTGCTCCTGTACACCACGATCCCGCCGGGCGCTCGCACCTGCTGATGGAGCTGGAGCCACTGCTCACACCCGCTGCTGGTGCCCAGCGCCGGCCCCGATTGCCCCTCAGGGCTTCTCCACCTCCCCCTGTTTCTGAGGGGTGATTGGGGCCAGCAGCCACCACTTGCAACCCCTGCCAGTGACCACCACGCTCGCACCCACTGCTGGTGCTGGCCCCGCTCGCACCCACTGCTGGCGCCAGCCACAATCGCTCCACGGTGTGCGATGGCGGGAGTGGGCTGCTGGCAGACAAAGGATCGGGGACTGTGACGGGGGCACGGATAATAGGCTGAGACCCGCCCCTGTGCCCACCGCAACCTTGCGGCCCACAGTTTCTTTCAAGGTGCACGAATTTGTGCACTGGGCCCCTAGTCTATATAATAAAAGCCTAAGCAACCTTTACGGTGGAACGACCAGAACAACCAGTCACTATGATGTACACTGACCACCAGGGGCCAGACGCTCAATGCAGGAGTTGCCCACAGGGAGAGCTCTGCTCGGCCAGAAGCCGGGCTCATGGCTGGCGAGCGCAACGGTGGTGGCAGGAGCCTGCCTCCACGGCATTGCTAAGGAGCAGTGAGCTAAGCAGTAAGGAACCAGCAGACGAGTGGTAAGGAGGGAGGGGTCCCGGATTGCGAGAGGGCACAGGCCAGGCTGAGGGACACTCCCCCCCCCCACCAGTGCACGAATCTCGTGGATCGGGCCTCTAATCCTATATAATCAAGAGGTAATATGCAAATTAAACCTCACACCCTCACAAGATGACTGCCTATTACCAGGCTGCCAGGGGGATTAGTGAGGGACGACCAAATGCTTGTAATTGTTGGCCTTCAAACTTTTTTGTTGACCTGGACATTCTTTGTCTTTCACATCGAAATCATCACATTTAAAGTGTTTAAACCAGCGTTCACAAGTATCTTGAGATGGAGTATGTTCAACATAAGCTTCCCGAAGTATTCAGCAGTACTTTTCTTCAAAATAAAGTAATGAATTAAGACTTCCCACAAATGCTCTTTTTTTGTCACTAAATTCGACATTTTTTAAGTGTAAAAATATCTATGAGAGAGAATCATTGATCGGCTGCCTCCTGCACTGGGTATCTAACCCGCAACCTGGGCATGTGCCCTGACTGGGAATTGAACCCTGACCTCCTGGTTCATAGGTTGATGCCCAACCACTGAGCTATGCCAGTTGTTCTTAACTTTAAAAGGAATACTTCTGCTTATTTGAGCAATGGAATGTGATATTTACTATGAATTTTTTATAGATACTCTTTATCAAGTTAAGATTTTACTTACCTTCCATTCCTTGTTAAGTGTATTATAATAAATAAATTTTGTCAAATGATTTTTTTTCTGTTTCTATTGAGATTGTAATTTTATTTATTTTCTTTAATTTATTAAGACAATAAATTTACATTAATAGCTTTTCTAATCATAAACCAACCTGGTATTATTGGGGTAAAGTCTAGATAGTCATGATGTATTTTTAAAGCATTGCTATATTTATTAATATATCACTTATGATATTGAAAATAAGTTTTTAATTGAACTGACCTTTAATTTTCCTTTTCTTGATCTTATATACTAATTGCAGGAATGAAATTTTAGAAATTATTCTCTTTTTATATTTCCAAGAAAAACTTTATTCCGGTAGCTATTTTATGAAAATTTATAGAAGTCAGTACAGTCATGCTGGTCAGTACCATAAGCTGGGCTTTCAGGCTGCCCAGGGTCACTGTTTGGATTCCCAGGTCAGGCAGAGCCAGTGTCCATGAACCGCAGCAGGGCGAGGCTGCTGGTGTGGCTCTCTGCCTCAGTGGTGCTGTGGATGGACTTCAGAGTTGGCCACAGCCTCTGGTTGGGCAACCTAGTGAGGCAGAGGCTGAAGGCTATGTTCAACTGTACGGTAGTGCTGCTGGCTCGGCTTTCTGTCTGGAGGGGACTATAGCTCTGTGGCTGTCTTGGGTCCCTGGCTAGGTTTCCTTGTTAGGTTGGGCTGAGAGCTATGCTTCGCTGTTGCCTTGCTTTCCTGTTTTAGCAGGTCATAGGATGTGCTGTGTAGCCACATGGCATCTTTGGCCAGTTACTTGCTTCCCTACTTGTTGGGCTGTAGGATGTGCTACATGGTTGCCTTGCATCTCAGACCAGGCTTCCTCCTTCAGTGGGCTAGAGGCTGTGCTCTTTCAACAAGACAGCCTTCTGGCAGGTGACCCAAACCAGGCAGAATTGCCAGTTAAACTTCTTATCCAGTTGGGGCCACTGGCTCAGCTATGCAAATGATCAGAGCCACTAATTGGAATTTCCTCTGAGGCCCCACCTCTGGCAGGAACACAGTTTGCCAAGATCCCTGTACTTGTTGTGAGCTCCTCCCCCTTCTCTATCTCTAGCTGACTTTCCCAGTTATCTCCATGAGGCATACTTAGTGGGCCTCCCAGGAATCATCCAGAATGCTAGAGAAACTTGATGTCCAGCTTGCGCTCTCCTTTCTTACCAGAGAAACTGCAGGCCCAGGGGGACCTCCTCCATGCAGCACTGCGCTGACCTGGGGGAGGAGCAATGTGGGCAAAGTGAAGCTGCTCCTCCTTCCCTTCTTAATGCTGTTTTCCTCGGGTTTTGTAGTCCAAGGGATTGCTTTAGCCTTACCCCTGTGTGCTGGGATCTTTACAAAGGTATTGTGTCTATGAATAGTTGCTAGTTGCTCTTCCCCTGAGAGGGAACCACCTATTTGCCATCTATCTGACATCAGTTTCCTGGTTCAAGTTTTATCAAACTCTTGTGCCTAGATTTTCAGTTGTTTCAGGCATAATAGTATGATCTCTGTTATTGCATCTAGGTCAGAAGATGCTCTATATATTTTTTGCAGTGAGTATGATTAAAAAAAACAAAAAAAAACATAATTCTCTAAATATTCACATAGCGACTGTTCTTGCAGATTGACTCTTCTAATTGGGGTTTGGAAAAAATGGTCCTATGCATTTTTTTTTTTTACATTGAAATTTCCATTATTTTTTAATCTACAGTTTATCCATAGTTGGATTAGATTATTGTATATACTAATGTAATATAAATCACTGATGCATTTATGTTTTATTAGAATTAGATTATATTTAGTACTTAATGGAACACTGCTGAAAAGATCTTATGCTATTTTTCATGCTTGTTTTCCCCTCTTATTCCACCAATATATGAAGAAATGAGATAAAAAGGAGAACTTAGACCTATCTTTCTATTGCCTGAAATTTTGTATCACTAATTTGTGTTCTGGAAAAAAGGGCATCCTTGTCCTATGGCATATTGCTGCCAAAATAAATTTCCAGAGTTAATAGTTTTATTCTGTTTTAAAATTATTTCTTAGAAACCAGTCATCTAATTCAGAAAGAGAGGAAGGGCCAAGTTTTAAAAACTATATACTAGGAAATGCCTCATTTATAAATGTATACATATTTGTGCTCACAAATTGGGTAATTGTGCGCCTAACAACTCTATTCATTTTATCATTATTCAATTTGTGTGTATAAAAATGAAGGCTTTTGCCGAAACCGGTTTGGCTCAGTGGATAGAGCGTCGGTCTGCGGACTGAGGGGTCCCAGGTTCGATTCCGGTCAAGGGCATGTACATTGGTTGCGGGCACATCCCTGGTAGGGGGTGTGCAGGAGGCAGCTGGTCGATGTTTCTCTCTCATCGATGTTTCTAGCTCTCTATCCCTCTCCCTTCCTCTGTGTAAAAAATCAATAAAATATATTTAAAAAAAATAAAATAAAAATGAAGGCTTTTTAAGTCAAGTTCTGTGGCCTGAGACACTCGTGATTGGGGCATGGTTATATTTCATATTTCTGTTCAGTGCTAATGCATGCAGTTTCATGGAAAATTATAGAATACCTTATTTACTCTGGTATAGCTATAACAAGGGGTTCTTTACTTAACATGTATTCTGAAATGGTATAAGTCAGTGGTCGACAAACTCATTAGTCAACAGAGCAGCAAACTGCGGCTCGAGAGCCGCATGTGGCTCACGAGCCGCAGTTTGCCGACCACTGGATAAGTAATTAAGAGTTAATTTGGCTTCATCTGTTTTATAAAACATGTTAGAAAAGCTATACAAAAATCTGTATTGGAGTCTTTGCATCAGAGGACTAAGTTGACATCTGAATTGAAGTTCTGCCAAGTATAACTTAAAAATTATGTTTCCTTAAAATGATTGTGATGGTTAAAATAGATATCCTAGACATTTTGATATTACAGCTCATCTCTAAAATGACTGAGCCCAGATACAGTAGTCCTGATTAAAGTTATTGACAGACACTGTGCTAAGTAAATAAGTTTTAGAAGAAAAATTAGTCATTATTTAGTCTAAACAATAATTTTGCAAAACTATACACACACACACACACACACACGCACACACACACATATATACGTATATATATATATACTAGTAGCCCTGCGCATGAATCCGTGTGCCAGTAGCTCTCCGCCTGCTGCCTTGCCCTCCTGTAGCTCCCCCCATACACCCTCCCCCCTCCCCCCTGCCGTAGCTTGCTGCCCTGCCCACTCCTGTAGCTCTCCGCTGCCCGCTTGTAGCTCACTGCCCCATCCTCCTGCTGATCCATGCTTCGCGGCGTAACGACCATTTGCATATTACATCTTTATTATCTTTATTATCTAGGATATGTATTAGTTTCCTATTGCTGCTGTAACAGATACCACAAACTTTGTGGTTTAAAACAATATAAATTTATTCTCTTACATTTGGGGGCAGGGAGCAGAAGTCTGAAATGAGTTTCACTAGGGCAAAACCAACCTTTTTAGCAGGGCCACAGTCTCTTTAGCAGGGCCACAGTCTCTTCAGCCTTTCTAACGCCGCGACCCTTTAATACAGTTCCTCATGTGGTGGTGACCCCCAACCATAAAATTATTTTTGTTGCTACTTCATAACTGTAATTTTGCTACTGTTAATGAATCATAATGTAAATATCTGTGTTTTCCGATGGTCTTAGGCTCTATAGCAGCGGTTCTCAACCTGTGGGTCACGACCCACAGGTTGAGAACCGCTAGAAGGGTTGCCTAAGACCATCGGAAAACACAGATATACTTCATCTTCTACTATTGTCTTACCCTATAAAACCAATACTTAGTAATATAAGGTCATGCGTTCATGAATTGGAGCACAGATTTACACAGCCTGATATTATGCTTAATTTAGAAATAATTTATATTTGGTATTTGAACATAGACACATGTTCAGATATGTACTTTTATATTTCCTTTAAACCTTTTCGTCACCCTCTCCTTCACCTTTGTTATTCTCAACACCAATGAAGGATTGACCACTTTGCCACTGATGGCAAAGTTTTTCTAAGCAATATGATAAGAGTTTTTTTTAGGAGAGAGTTCTAAAGGTTCCTTACGTCCTAGGAGATCTCAGAGCTAGATTATTTTTTGCTGTTATTGTTCAGTATCATTCCAGTGTTTACATTTTATTGTATACCTTTGGAGAGAAAATTTTACTTGGTACTCTAATATATTATATGGCTCAGTGACTTCTACAGTTTCTAATAAATATGTTTTAACATGTAACTTCATTAAGCATGTATTTTGTTGCATAATTTATAAGGTAGAGGTTTATATTTTTCTTTCCTGAACTACAGGATACCAGAAGGCCCCATTGATCAGGGGCCGGTTTCCGGAAGGATTCGTGCTTTAGAAGAGCAGCTTGTGAAGGCCAAAGAACAAATTGAAAATTATAAGAAACAAACTAGAAATGGTAGGTGATTATACAGTATATTTCTCTCCTCAGTATATTGATATTAGCACCAATAATTGAACATTTTCTTTCATCAAAATATTGGAAATGCTGATCCTCTCAATTCTTTGACTGCAGGTCTAGGGAAGGATCATGAAATTCTGAGGAGGAGGATTGAAAATGGAGCTAAAGAGCTTTGGTTTTTTCTACAAAGTGAATTGAAGAAATTAAAGAATTTAGAAGGAAATGAACTCCAAAGACATGTGGATGAATTTCTGTCAGATTTGGGGCATCATGAAAGGTACCCTTTTTACTTTACATTTCATTTGGGCTTTAGTAAAGATTATAATCTAAGAATGGGAAGCTGGAACTTTTGGTAATTTCCCTGTTGAATGGTAAATGATACCTACCATAGTTAGGAGTAGGAGAATACCTGAGATCTCAGAGGATAATAATTGCCAGATGTAGTTCATCAACTAAAAATATATCACGGGATGATATTATTTAAAATATATTTCTAGTCTGGCCCATTGTGACTCAATGGTTGAATATTGACCCATGAACCAGGAGATCAAAGTTCAATTCCTGGTCAGAGCACATTTCTGGGTTGTTGGCTCAATCCCCGCTAGAGGGTGTGCAGGAGAAAACCCATCAATGATTCTCTCTCATTATTGATGTTTCTATCTCTTTACTTCTCTCTTCCACTGTCTGAAATCAATGAAAATATATTTTAAAAGTAAATAAATAAAACATTTTTAGAAATCTCTATACCCTAAGTAAATTCTGAAGGTAGTGGTATCAGCCAACAATACTTTGGAAATCTTCCTGTAAATTTCCTTCATACACAATTGATATTTGAAGTGGAGTCTGCAGTTTTATATTATAACTAGAGGCCCGGTGCACGAAATTCATGCACAGGGGTGTGTGTGTCCCTCAGCCCAGCCTGCATGCTTTCTAATCTGGGACCCCTTGAGGGATGTCCGACTGCCCTCTCACAATCCAGGACTGCTGGCTCCCAACTGCTCGTCTGCCTGCCTTCCTAATTGCCCCTAACCTCTTCTGCCTGCCAGCCTGATCACCCCCTAACTGCTCCCCTGCCAGCCTGATTGCCCCTAACTGCCCTCCCCTTCAGGCTTGGTCACCCCTAACTGCCCTCCCCTTCCGGCTTGGTCACCCCTAACTGCCCTCCCCTGCAGGCCTGGGTCCCCCCAACTGCCCTCCCCTGCAGGCCTGGTCCCCCCCAACTGCTCTCCCCTGCAGGCCTGGGTCCCCCCCAACAGCCCTTCCCTGCAGGCCCAGTCGCCCCCAACTTCCCTCCTCTGCCAGCCTGGTCATCCCTAACTGCCCTCCCCTACAGGCATGATCTCCCCCAACTGCCCTTTCTTGCAGGCCTGGTCCCTCCCAACTGCCCTCCCCTGCTGGCCATCTTGTGGTGGCCATCTTGTGTTCACATGGGGGCAGCCATCTTGTGTGTTGGAGTGATGGTCAATTTGCATATTACTCTTTTATTAGATAGGATAATTGAAACTTTGTAGCCTTGAGCAGAGGCCAGGGCCGGCCAGGGCGGGTGGGAAGCTTGGCTTCCTCCATCGCCAGGGGCAATCCAAGCCTCCAGCTGGCTCCACCTCCGTGGCCACCGCAATCTTTGTTGGGATTTATTTATCTTTTATAATTGAAACTTTGTAGCCTTGAGCGGAGTCCAGGGCTGGCCAGGGCAGGGGGAAGCTTGGCTTCCTCCATTGCCGGGGACAACTCAACCTCCAGCTGGCTCCAGCTCCATGGCTGCCGCTATATTTGTTGGGTTAATTTGCATATTTGCTCCTGATTGGCTGGTGTGTGTGGCTTGTGGGCGTAGTGGAGGTACGGTCAATTTGCATGTTTCTCTTTTATTAGACAGGATATATTGTAACTCAGGCTGAGGCTGGCAATTGCTAGTATGTTTCTAATTCAGACATTAAAAACATTAAAATAGCCTCTTTTAAGGGTTTCTAATTAAAGATGAAGTTTTTTTATAAAAGGGATCATTCTGTTTCATTTAGTTGCTAGAAAGAAGAATCTGAAATCTGCCTAATTCTTCTGTTTGCACTTTTTTGAAAATATGCAGTTTATATTACACTAGAGGCCCGGGTGTGTGAAAATTCATGCACTGGAGAGGGGGGGGTCCCTCAGCCTGGCCTGCCCCTCTCACAGTCCAGGAGCCCTCAGGGATGGGAAGCAACACGTGATCAGGGGAAGGCAACGCCCCATCATACCTCTGCTGCTGCCACTGCTGGCAGCACAAGCCTTGGCTGGCCCTCGTTACCTGAGCCTCGGGTGGCCCTGGGTGGCTGGGCAGTTGCCATCTGAGGCTTGCCTGCACCTTGGGCCAGCCCTGGGTGGGAGGGGGGCTGAGGGGACTGGAGGACTCCGGAGGCAGGCGCGCGGAGTGACCGGGCCCACCCAGGGGTGGGCCCAGCCTTGCTGTGTGCCTGCTGCCCTGGTGGGGCTGAGGGGACTGGGTGCTGCCATCTTGTGACTGTGGGCACCACCATCTTTGAGGGTGTGATAGTCAATTAGCATATTCCCTCCTTACTGGCTGTGGGTGCTACCATCTTTGAGGGCGGGACAGTCAATTAGCATACTCCCTCCTTGTTGGCTGTGGGTACCGCCATCTTTGTGACAGCATGAGGGTCAATTAGCATATTCCCTCTTTATTAGATAGGATAGAAAAGAAAACATTTTGGTGCTGGTGTGTTTATGCAGAGCAAAATGTATCTGAGAATCATTATAAATACAGTGAAAGCTGTCCTTAGCCCTATTATATTTATGTTTATATTCCCAGTAGGATTGTAATGGCAATTACTGTCTCATTAGTGAACAATAAATGAAAAATTGTTCTATTAACACAACCTACCACTGTGAAGAGGAAAAGAGTTTTCCTATAACAATAAGATTCATATATATTAACATCATTAGCAATATTGCAGTGATTTTGAAATACTGATCTGCTGTTTTATTTAAGTGAAATTAAATAAAGTCTATCAGTTTATTTGAATCATTTTAACATTAATGAATCTACAAAAGTAAGACAGTTTGAAATCAAGGGACGTTGAATTATTATGCCATTGGATAGACCCTTTGAAATTTTTAGCCTAGTTTGCAATCAAGTAGTAGTTAGAGTGTTAGACCTAATTCTGCCCTTAATGCTTCTCTACCTTCAAGCTAATTCTGAGTACCAAGATTCTGTTCATTGGAGCTGTGTGTTTGCATGCTGTACTTATTGCAGTTTTATAGGGAAATCCAACTCTGAAGAGGATTTGAGTTTGGTAGACTATGGTATTTAAAGAAGAATTTTGATGGTTGACTTCTGATGGAATGTTTAAAGTTTGGGTGATTTAATTAAATTCCTTGAGAATTTAATTTTTATGTCTTTTCTAAATCAAAGTAATTATTTAAAGAATTGTTTTGTACATATATTTTGTTACCAAATGTAGAAACACCATACAAATGAAAAACGTTAGGCCCTGGATACTTAATGTATGGTAAATCAATGTTACATTTTTGTAAGTTGAATTATGATTCCTGACACTACCTTTTAGTATATGTTAAATAATAACATTGAACTAGATTAAATATTATAATAATACTGGAGGCCCGATGCACGAAAATTTGTGCAAGAGCCTTCCTTCCCCCGGCTGCCAGCACTGGCTTCCTGCTGGCACCCGGGACCTGGGCTGCTTCCCTCCTCGCAGGCACCTGGGACCCGGGTTGGCTTCCCTTAGGCCGCCTGAAGGCACCCAGGACCTGGGCTGGCTTCCCTCTGGCCCTGGCTTCGTCAGGAAGGACATCTGGAATGATGTCTGGTCTAATTAGCATATTACCCTTTTATTACTATAGATTTCGCAGAAAATAAAAATGGAAAGGTACCCAACGTACAAAGACCAATGTCTTTTACTGTCATTTGCAAAAATTATAATGAACTTGGGATACAACTTCACAGAGTAGTAATTTAACTCTAGGCAGCCAGATTAGAATGCAGTGGCACAAATAATGAGCAAAGCACCATCAAACACTAGAGAAATAACCTTTAATGAATGTTCAAGTACAGAAGATTTGTGTGTATATATATATATATATATATATATATATATATATATATAGATTATGCCATTTTACTGATAATTTTCAGGGTTTTTATGTGTAAGAATTAAGGCAGACATTTATGTTTGCCTCTGATGATTTACACAGAAATCTTTATTTCGTTTTTATACTTGCCCAAATGATAGTGTCTAGGTTGTCTCTGGACTGAAAGCTTATGTTCTCTGAGAAATCAGAGGTTAAGTTTATCAGTTTTCTTGTTCAGATTTCTCTATGAATCACTCATTTTTTTGTTCAAAAAGACATCAATTATAGGGGGAAAAATTAATGGCTTTTGTTTCTTCAGAAGGGGTTCTTTCTTTCTTTGGACTTTGTCTGATAGAAACACTGATTCTCTTTTTTTTCCTCTCTGAATCAACTTTATTGCAGCATAATTTATGTATGATAAAATGTGCATATTTTAGTCTATAGTTCTATTAGTTTTGACAAATGTTCACAGTTTTGGAACCACCACCCTAGTCAAGATTCAGAACATTGCTACTGCCCCAAGAAATTTCATCATGCTCCTTTGTAATCAGCACCTCCCCCCCACCATTCCCTGGCAGTAACCAGATCTGTTTCCTGTCCCTATAATTTTGCCTTTTAAGAATTTTATATAAATGCAATCATACACTATGTAGTTTTTGAGTGTGGTTTCTTTCACTTGGCATAATGCATTTGATATTCATGCATGTTGTTTTTGTGTATTGTTAGTAGATTTCTTTTTATTGCTAAGTAATATTTCATTGTATGGATATATCACAGCAGATCCATTTACCAGTTGAAGGGCATTTGGGTTGTTTTCCATTTTTTGGTGATTATGAGTACAGCCACTATAAAAATACCACACATATTTTTCTGGAAACATGTTTTTATTTATTTTGGGTTAATATCTAGGAGTGGGCTTGATTGGTCGAAAGTTGAATGTATGTTTAATTTTATAAGATACTGCTAAACTGTTTTCCAAAGTGATGGCACTATTTTGCAGTCACCAGCAATGTTTAAGAGTTCCAGTTGCTCTGTATTTTTGTCTGCACTTGGTATTCTCAGTTTTTACATTACCCTTACCCCTTACTACCATTCTGATAGCTGTATAGTGGTATGTCATTGTGATTTTAATTTGCATTTTCTTATTAATGATGTTGGGCATCTTTTAATGTGTTTATTTGCCATACATCTATCATCTTGGTAAAGTGTTTATTTAAGTCACATGCTTAATTTGGGGGGGGGTGTTTGTTTTATTATTGAGCTTGAAGCATTCTTCATTTATTAATATATTAGAGGCCCGATGCACAAAATTTGTGCAAGAGTAGGCTTTTGCAGCCCCGGCTTCATCTGGAAGGTCATCCGGACTTTTGTTCCACTGTTCGGCTGTTCAGTCAATTTGCATATTATGCTTTTATTATTATAGACAAGTCTTATTGGTGCATTTTAGAAAGCTCATTTTGAGGGCCATGTGAAAGAAAGCCTGGTGCCAGGAAATTAGAAGAATTTTGCAGAAGTGCACATAAGTGATAATAAGCTTTTGGACCAGGGTAGTTGCAGTAGGGATAGAGAGAAAGAGATAAATGTGTGAAAAATAGAAGCTACCGGACTTGCTAACAGATCTGATGTGGAGAGATGGAGGAGTCAAAAGTAATTGAGGACTTGTATTTTGCTAGGAGAATAGCTTTCATAAATGGAGATTATTGTTTCTTGTGTACTAATTTGGCTTTTCTCTGTGACAAATCGTAATCCTCTCAGAACTGGAACTCCAGCTTAAACATCTTCTCTATCCCACAGTGCTAAGCACTCACATATTTAGTTAAGAGTTCATTAAACTCTGTCTTTTTTATTGGTAGGAAGGCATGTATGTGCATTCTTTGACTGATTATTCCATATTCTACTTTGGCTTTTTTGTAAAAAACAAAATCTTGTTCCATTGAAGGATTTATGAAAATTATTTAACTAAAGAAAATTATGTAATTGAGGTAAAAATATTCTCCAGCAATTGAGATTCCTGAGTTGTGAAGAACAAGTCATAGGAGAAAAACCATTTGTCCTGAATAAACCTGAAAGCTCTAGTTAGTTTCAACAGTGGGTTCTACAAAAGAGAGTATTTGTTAGAAGTTCACTAGTGTATAGAGGAGGAAATAGAGGGGGATCATCCTGATAGGAAGCATGGGATTAGAAGAAACCTGACATTGAAGGATTTTCTGTATTAGATACTCTTGACTTCATGTTTGACTCACTTTGGAGGACTTAGTGATTTCTGTATTTAAAAGTAGTCTTAAGACACAGTTACACATGAATCCCTAAAATTAACAGTGTTTCTGATTTGGAGTGTAATTCTTATGCTAAGCAATGGAGAACGGACTTTATTTTAATTGAATGTGCATGTTAAAAAATATTGTTACTGCCCGGCTGGTGTTGCTCAGTGGTTGAGTGTTAACCTGTGAACCTGGATGTCACAGTTCAATTCCCAGTCAGGGCACATGCCTGGGTTGTAGACTCGATCCCCAGTGTGGGGCCTGTGCGAGGCAGCGGATCAATGATTCTCTCTCATCGTTGACATTTCCGTCTCGCTACTTCTCCCTTCCTCTATAAAAATAAATAAAAATATATTTAAAATATACATATATATATTGTTACTGAATATATCTAATCACTCATTTACAGTTCATGTGACATTAACTTTAATAAGTATCAGTTACTTCATTTTGGGATTTTCTTGCTTGAATTACATCTGTTTGGTGCTGGCCCTCAGGGAATTTCTCTCTAACATTTTGAATCAGGTATAAGCAAAACATCAGTGGCATAACTGAGATAGAGTAGGACATTTAAGAGAAGTTTTGTGAATATTTAAAATATAAAAATAGGAAATTTAACAGAAAATACAAAGAACATAAATGTAGCCCAGCTTTTGAAATAAGAGGATTTGTTGCCTGGCATAGCTGGCTTGCTGTCAGAGGCATAGATTCTGTTCTGTTCTACCATTGTTTTCAGACACCTGCACTGTACCCTCAACTGACTAGAGCTAGTCTGCTGGTACTTTGCCTGAGTTTGTATTTCCCAGGCTTTGACCTGGCCTCATACCAGGCTTTTAGATTTACCATCCACCTTCTAAATTTTTTGTATCTTCATAGTCAAAACCAAGATAGCAAGATTTCCAGCTTTTGGGTCACTTTTAGGAGATTTGATTTCAGAGTGGAGTCACTGAAAACCAAGTAGATTTGTTTTCAGTTACTATGTTTCCCAATAATGGGCCAAAACTGAAACTTTCTGTTTGACTATTCTCACGTCTTTGTCCAAAAGATGATAAACTGTGCAGGATGGTAACTTCTAAATCATTATTGAATCTTCCAAGAACTAGTTTGAATTTGATGTCATTTTCTGGGCTTGTCTTCCTTACATGATCTCCAATGGGGAGTCCAAGAAAAAAAATACTTGAAAGCAAACTTAATTTTAGTTGACTGTTGTGTTTTTTTCATTTGTATGTTTTGTTTGCTTGTTTGTTTTTGGTGTTTGGCTTTCTAGTTATAAGCTTGGCTGTTCCACTTTCTAGACAGATTGGGATGGATATGAATAATTGCCAAGGCTTAGTACTGATGTAACTTGGTAAAAACATTCACTTTTATGTTTTCACTGTTCTAATTTATTAAAAAATACAGAGATGGGCTTTCATTCCCAATGGTAAAGGGATGGATTGACTACTACAGTATGAAAGCATAAACTATGCCAACTTGTATATTTCAAAGAATTTTTCTCTCCAAATTAGATCTAAAGTAGTTTTAACCTGTTTGAGGCTATATGATTATTATTGTCAATGAAATGTAGTGCTATTTGTCTTATGTTTATGTATATGTTTAATGCTGGTAGATTTTTAAAAATATATATATTTTATGGATTTTTTTTACAGAGAGGAAGGGAGAGGGATAGAGAGTTAGAAACATCAATGAGAGAGAAATATTGATCAGCTGCCTCCTGCACACGTCCTACTGGGGATGTGCCTGCAACCAAGGTACATGCCCTTGACCGGAATCGAACCTGGGACCCTTCAGTCCACAGGCCGACGCTCTATCCACTGAGCCAAACCGGTCAGGGCTATACTGGTTATTTATCCCACTTTACTACAGAAAGAAACAATATTGCCATTTAAAGTTGAGATTTACAACATGTTTTGTGATCACTTCTATTGTATGGATAGGAAAAAGCAAATGACCACATTTGGATATGATGAAATCCATGAGCTATAAATAATAATGAGTGTGATGAGAATGGTAGGAAAAAGACTTATAAAAAAGACTGCTTATGTGTTTCCATGATCAACTCACACAGTTTCTTGTGGGTGATGACTTTTCCCCCAGTAACTGGAGGCTACATAATAGTTCATAGGAGCCTCAGTTTTGTAATTTGGAAAAACTTAAAAGTTGAACCTCTGTTCAGTGTATGTGTAAGACTACAAGTTAATTTCTTAAGGAAGCAGTAAGTTGTAGGTTTGTGTTTTTTTTCCAACTAAAATTTTTTTATAAAAAGAAAATGTTTTGTATCTTAGGTGAGAGTAAGAAATATTAAAAAGATAAAATACCAAGTATCTTGCCCTGTTTAAAAGGGTGCACATGGAAATAGTAAAGCTGTGAAGTATCCTGTGTGTGGATAATATTGACACATTAAACAGACGCCTAAAAGGCTTCATAACACATGACCCTATTGTCCTAAACGTTGTGAAAGCTGTTCTACTGTAAGTTGGGTGAATATTCTAAAGTGTGGCTATGATTCTTAATTTTATATTAATAGTTTTGCTTTATTCAAAGGGCCTGTTATCAAGTGTTCTCTGTTAATTGTATATAGTTCTAGTGGTTTTCTATGATAGTGAATAAGACTTTAGTTTTCCTGCGGTGAAGAGTGTTTTGTTACTAAATGGTTTAACATCTAGTTAAGTAGTAGGAGTAAAAGAGAACTGGGACTATGTCACGTATGCTTAGATAAGTTGCAGTTGTTGAGGGCTGGTTTCATCATCTGCTAAATGAGTCCTCGCTGATCAATCTCCTTCAGGGTATATAAGGCAGTGGGTTTTGGATTATTTTTCTGACTGGCTTTCCACATATTACTGTCACATCCAATGGGTCCTTCCTTTTAGTTCTGGAATTATTAGTAGGTACTCTTTACAAACAAGATTAAAAACTCTGAAACAACTCTGAGGCATCCTAACTATATAAAAGCCTACTATGTGAATTGTTCGACTGGGAGTTCGATTGCTTGCTATTACATGTGCTGACCACCAGGGGGCGGCACGCAACATGGCAGGCTTTGGCAACGCAGGGGTGGCAGTGGAGGCACTGCCAGCCCCAATGGGCCCCAATGAGAGCAGGACCATGGCGGGATGGTGTAGCAGGTGATGGGGCGGTGCCAGGCCACAGCGGGGTGCCAGGCGGGGCTGCCAGGCTGGGGGCATGAGCTGAGGCTGTGAGCCTCGGGGTGCGAGCTGGGGCCGATCCCCACAGGCCACCCCAAGGGACCCCACCTGTGCACGAATTTGTGCACTGGCCTCTAGTTCTAGTATAAATAGTAATGACTTTGTCTGTATAGGCTGTTATAATAATAATACCAAATACTTATACACTACAAAAATTTATTTCTCAGTTTTGTTTGGAGTCTGGGAAGTCTAAAAACTAGGCACCAGAAAATTCTGGAGGCTGGTGAGGGCCCTCTTTCTGGTTCATCCACAGCACAGTGCCTTCTCATTGTGTCCTCACGTGGTAGGAGAGGCTGAAGAGTTCAGTTGGGTCTCTTTTATAAGAGCATTAATCCCATTCACAAGGGTTCTAACCTCATGACCTAAGCACTTCCCAAAGACCTTGCCTTTTAACCTTTTGCACTCGGATGTCGAGTGTGACTCGACACGGTTAGCATTGGTAGCAGCTCTTTTTATACTCTTTGAATGTATCAATAATTTGAAATATAAAAATATCCAAATAAATAAGTTTGTATGAAAAAGAAACTCCAGTTTTTTATTCTACTGCTGCGCTTTGTAAAATCTGGGGTATTTAAAAAATTCAATCCCGAGTAGAATAAAGGAATCGAGAAAAAAGCAAGTGAGTGCAAAGGGTTAATACTATGATATTAGGTTTTAGCCTTTTTTAAGATATGAATTTTGGGGGGAGACACAGATATTCAGTCTATAGCTAATAGCCACCAAATATATTACTACTTTGTATGTATTAACATTAATCATTTTACTATACTTATTTTAAAATGAAGTAACTTAGTCTCAGAGATGTCGAAATAACTTTCCTAGGACACAGAGTCAGTTAAGAGGCAGAGCCAAAATTGGGAAATAGGTCTGCCCAGCTCCCAGTGCTCTTTCTCTCCTGATTCTGCAGTTACATTGAACAGAGCCCACGTTTTTGTACTCCTGACCCCATACATTGGTGTTTGTTAGTGCAGCCGTTAAAAGCCTGAATTTCAGAATCACACTGCTTGGATTTGAATTCCCACTCTTTGTCTCTGAACTTTGTGATTTTGAGCAAATTCTTTAATCTCTTAGTGCCTTATAAATTCCTTATCTAATTTATAAGGCAGCTGTGAAGATTACATGAAATAATGTAAAGCACCTAAAATAGATATCTGGCCCATAGTAAGAGCTCAATACCTGTTAATTGTTGTTCTTATTATTTAACATTACATCTATTTTCTCTAAGTATTTTTTGAACCTCCAGCTAATGCTTTATGCTTTTTACTTAATATCATTTTATAGGTGATTTCTAGAAGTGTATGTATGATAAACTTTATTTATATATATACTTTTCTGACAAATAGAAATACATTTTTAACTTTATAATTTTCACAAGCAAAAAACACATCCTTATAAGCATTCCTTGAACAGCAGAGTTAACACAAAGTTTGGAGAAAAGTGTAGAGAAGGGATGAGGCTGGAGCTGTAACTAGTTAAAGATAACTCCCCAAACTTTTCTACCACAAAATTGGATTTGTAAAAGGTAAAAAAATTATCAATTGTCTCATTAAAATTCTTAAAATTTTTCTTTGCTACAGTTTTATTCACTATCTAGTCAAAGATACCTACTGGTGCTAAACGTTTTCTATGTGGCTGGTTCTATTCTAAATGATGATTTTAAAGAAAACAGTTTAAATAAACATCCCTGCTCTCATTGGGCTTAAATTTTAGTAGGGGAATAAAGATAAAATAAAGAAGTAACAGTGTATATTAGAAGATGATAATTACTTAAAGAAAATAAAGCAGGGAAGAAAGAAGGAAAACCAAGAAATGGTGATAATGATTGGGTGTTGGAATTTTTAAGTGAGTAGTATGGGAAAGCCTTAAGGAGAATGTGACATATAAGCAAAGATTTGAAGGACATCTGGGTGAGCCATGTGGATGGGTGTCTGGGAAATGAGCATTCCAGGAGATGGAAGAGCAAATGCAAAGGCCCTGAAGTAGGAACATGCCTGGCATATTCAAAAGTTAGTGTTATTGGCTGAAGTAGAGTAAGCAAGGAAGAGAGGGCCATATTGTCTGGGGCCTTGTAGGTCAAAGTAATAACTTTGGACTTGACTGAGATAGATGAAGATCCTATTCAATATTAAGAGCAAAGGAGTACTGACTGACAGTTTAATAGGATATGGCTACTCTATTGAGAGTAGACTGTAGAGGTAGGCAAGGGTGGAAGCAGGGTGTACTGTAGACCTATTCAAAGGTTACTGAAATAATTCAGATGAGAAAAGATGGTGGATCAGTTGATGGCTCAATGCTCACTCATAGCAAACCAGGGGTGATATGTGGTTAGAAATTGACTAAATATTTGCTGAAAGATTGGTGGGGAATGTTAGATAAAGAGAAGAGTCTTTTTTTTTTTTTATGGTAAAGGTAAGTCATGGCTTTTATTTAGTGCATTATAAATAAAACCATTTGCACCAGCCCTGAATTTTGTCTTGTTCATGTACTAGGTTATTTTAGTTTACTTTGTAGGAAATCCACCGTGTTATAATTGAAATTACTGATGCTACAGAAAAATGGGAAAGTATCTTAATAATTATTTTATTAGTTTACACCAAGAATTGTGAAATTATGACCCAGGGGCCAAATCTGGCTCATAGCTTGTTTTTGTAAATAAAGTTTTATTGGAATACCCATACATACATTCATTTACATATTGTCTATGGCAGGCGTCCTCAAACTATGGCCCGCGGGGCCACATGCGGGTGTTTTTGCCGTTTTGTTTTTTTACTTCAAAATAAGATATGTGCAGTGTGCATAGGAATTTGTTCATAGTTTTTTTTTAAACTATAGTCCGGCCCTCCAATGGTCTGAGGGACAGTGAACTGGCCCCCTGTTTAAAAAGTTTGAGGACCCCTGGTCTGTGGCAGCTCTCCTGCTTTTAAACAATAGAGGCCCACAAATCCTAAAATATATACTACCTGGCCCTTTATAGAAAAATCTTTGCTGACCCTTGGTTTAGACTACTGTTTAAGAGCTGTGTCAAAATTTTTCTCTGATCTTTTTCCAGCCACTCAGCGTTAAAGTATAAAAATAAAATTTAAGAGAGGATAGGAAATGACAGTAGAGAGAACACAAAGGAAATGTTCAAATACTGGCACCAATTTAATTTCTTTACCTTATGTTAATCTCCTTGTTTGTTTGTTTGTTTATTTATTTATTTATTGCTATAAGTATCTACTTCCCCCTAGTCTCTGTAGTACTCTGTGTTGGAAAATAAGTACAGTTGACTGGCTGGGGGTGGGGAGAGGTAGGTTTTTCTTACCAGTAAGACTAATTGTTGGATTTCACAGCCTTGATAGAAAATAAAAAATTAGTATTAGCATCGGTGTGAGCATCAATCTTTATGAAGAATTTGACTCTTCTTATGTTTGTGTAATCCTATGAGAAAGTACAAAAAAGTAAGACTTCCAATGTTGTTTTCTTTTATAGGTCCATAATGACGGATCTATACTACCTCAGTCAAACAGATGGAGCAGGTGATTGGCGGGAAAAAGAGGCCAAAGATTTGACAGAACTGGTCCAGCGGAGAATAACATATCTCCAGGTAAGAAGGTTAGGTTAAGAAATAAACTTGAGTGAAAAAGAAGGGAAATCATAATAAAACTAAAAATGAGAGTTGCTGTTCGTTTCTAGTCTTCCTAGCCCTTGCTCTTTTGAGAGTCCTTACTCATTTTACATATTTATTCAGACGGACTCTCTGTGATGCCTCAAGTGGAATACAAAGATGGCTAAAACAAGGCCTCTGCCCTAAAGGGGGCTACTTCTTATACACGCCTGAGCACGGGCGCGCGCGCACAAACACACACACACACACACACACACACACACACACCACACACATAACTATGCAAAATAGAAAGGTGTACATTTTATATGAGAACTATAGATGAAATCCTCAGTGGAGAAAGAAGATGTTAGGGATAATTTTTTGAAACAGGTATTATTTGAACTAAGCTGTAAAGGGTAATTAGGTAGGATTTAGACACTGAGTGGAAGAGAAGAGCACACTAGTTGGAGCATATGATGTGAGTAATGACCCATAGCTGGGAAAGGGCACGATAGGAACCCAGTGAGATAAGGGATATTTTAGTTTGCCTGAAGTTTGGGGTTATATGAAAGGAGGGATGAAAAATAAGCTGGAAAAAAAGGTAGGTTTGGGAGCCAGATTGCAGAGGTCCTTGGGTGCAGGTTAAGCTTTATGATATACTAGGGGCCCGGTGCACGAAATTCGTGCACTGGTGTGTGTGTGGGGGGGTCTCCTCAGCCCAGCCTGCCCCCTCTCACATACTGGGAGCCCTCAAGGGATGTCCTACTGAAGGCAGTCTGGCCTCCCTTTGTGGGAGACGACCGGGCTGATCAGGGAAAGGCACCAGCCCCATCACCCCGCTGCTGCAGCCGCTGCCAGTCTCCACAGCCACCAAGGTGTTTTCATCAACACGGACTCCGGTCCCTTCACCATGAAAAAATGACAACTTATTTTAGGCATTTTCAAGATGTGTCTTTCATAGGATATGCAATTCTTTCTTTCTTTCTTGCTTTCTTTCTTTCTTTCTTTCTTTCTTTCTTCTTTCTTTCTTTCTTTCTTTCTTTCTTTCTTCCTTTCTTTCTTTCTTTCTTTCTCTCTCTCTCTCTCTCTCTCTCTCTCTCTCTCTCTCTCTCTCTCTTTCTCTCTCCCTCCCTCCCTTTCCCTCTCCCTCTCTCCCTCCCTCCCTCCCTTCCTTCCTTTCCTTTCCTTTCTTTCCTTTCCTTTCCTTTCTTTCCTTTCTTTCCTTTCTTTCCTTCTTTCTCCTCACCTGAGGATATGTTTCCATTGATTTTTAGAGAATGTGAAAGAGAAAGGGAAAGACAGAGAGAAACATCAAAGTGAGAGGAACACTTTGATTGGTTGCCTCCTGCATGAGTCCTGACCTGGGCCCCAGCCAGGGAGGAGCCTGAAACTTAGGTACATGCCCTTGATCAGAATCTAACCCGGACCCTGTGGTTGGCAAACCTAGGCATTATCCACTGAGCCAAACCGGCTAGGGCAGGATATGACATTTCTTAGTCCTCCAGCAGCAGACCTTCATTTTTTTCTCCAGGAGTGTGGTGGAAAAGCCCTAGATCACCTTTTTGGATTCTTATACCCAAGTTACTAATAATATTACCAGTGGCATACAGGGAGCTTAGCCAGTGAGCGGTCAGAAAAGGTGTTTCCTCTGTAGTTCATACCTATCTCCTCCGATCTCCGGCTCCACCCCTGCCAAGGCCTAAAGCCTCGGGAACTGGGCAGGGGGTCCCCCAGTTTCCTCCAATCTCTGGCTCTGCCCCTGCCAAGGCCTAAAGCCTCCGGCCCTGGGCAGGGGACCCCCAGCTGGCTCTGATCGCCCGGCTCCGTCCCCGGCCAAGGCTGCAAGCCTCTGGCTGAGGCTCGGGCCCTGAGCAGGGGACCCCCATCTGGTTCTGATTGCCTGGCTCTGCCCCCGGCCAAGGCCAGCAAGGGCAGGCGGAAAGCTTGGCTTCTAACATTGCCGGGGAAACCCAAGCCTCCCTCCTACTCTCCGTGGCTGCAGCCATCTTGGTTGGGTTTATTTGCATATTCGCTCCTGATTGGCTTGTGGGCGTGGCTTGTGGGTGTAGCAGAGGTATGGTTAATCTGCATATTACTCTTTTATTAGATAGGATAAGTAGTAAGTGGTTACTGAAATGTTTCATTTATTGCATAAAAATCACTTTAACATAAATAGCAAAGAAAAAAATCAATGTTAAACCCCAAGTTCCAGATGCTTTTAAATTTATTCTCTTTGTTTTTTATTGTTCTTTTTTAGTTATTAATATTCATACCCAGTCTTACATATTTGTGGGGATAGGATTTATTTATTTATTTATTTATTTTTTCTTTATCTGCCAGAAGTTTTTGAAAGGTTTTTACACATACCAGGTAAGAGTGACATGATGAGAGTGCTTTAGTGATATTAATGTGAAAGTAGTATTTTGGTTAACTCTGTTAGTATTGGAAGAGACTGGAGCAAGGAGACCATTTACAGGGGTCCTCAAACTTTTTAAACAGGGGCCAGTTCACTGTCCCTCAGACCGTTGGAGGGCTGGACTATAGTTTAAAAAAAAACTATGAACAAATTCCTATGCCCACTGCACATATCTTATTTTGAAGTAAAAAAACAAAACAGCAAAAACACCCGTATGTGGCCCCGTGGGCCGTAGTTTGAGGACATCTGATTAGGATATGAGGACCATACAGCAAGTGAGAAATATTGAGGTATGTGGTCTTTTGCATTGGAAGTGAAGAGGCAAATTTGAGAAAGACTGGGAAGATAGAATTGATAGGCCCTTCGAAGTAGCTCAAGAGATGAAGTGACTGGGGATATGGAGGCATCATTAACTGACAGGAACTTACAGATGGAATAGTTTTCAGGGGAATACAGTATTAGTAAGTAGAATTCTTCAACACTTGAGTTGAAATTACCATGGCTATCCTTTTCAGTACTATTGATCATATACTTTCTGTGTACAATCACTGCTTTCCTTTTAAGGTTAAAAGCAGCGAATTAGCCAGGACTGGGTTCTGTATATTTTAAGGTGCACATTTTCTTATACTTAAATAGAGAAAAATAGAAAAATCAAGTGTTTAAAGAGATCATTAAAACCAAACTGATCTTGGCATGCTGTCTTGGTCTCATACTCCCGAGGCCATTCATGAGAGGTGTCTGTAGAATGAGAAAAGCTTGCCTCCTGTAGGGAAGAGGTAATTATCTCCTATCAACTAGAACCTCATTCAATGAACTGTAAACAGCTGGTGGTGCAGAGCTATCATCCTCATTTAAAATGGAAATAGCTATGGTTTCTGAGTTTCTTACATTTCCACGTTTTTATTAAATTTTTACACAACAAAATTTTATATTTAAACTATGCTTTGCTCATGCATGGTTCAGCTTCCCACACTGTAGCAAAAAAAAAAACTGCTTTAGTTTGTGTGTTTTTTCCCCCCTCTTGGTTTTTAAGTGACCAAGTGCTTTCACCTGTAGTGCAAATTTGATCCTTTATGTGCTGATTTCTCTTTTTCTATATTGGAGAATTTCACTTGTAAGCCATGTTAATGAATTAAAACTACATTGGCTTTGTTAACCTTTTAGGCTATAGCAAAACAGCATTTTATTTCAACCTTAACTTCAATTTCAAATATTACTATTTAACAAATATTTTATGCTTTTTTTCATCAGAAGAAAGAAAAGTGATTTTTAATATTCAAGAAGACAGTGGAAGTCTTAGTAAAAAAAGGTTTTAGAAAAATAATTTTCTTTATTTATTGTTGTTAATTATTTAATGTATTCATGGTCATTTTAGCTATATTTTTAACATCTTAGATGTCACTCATGCTTCATCTTCTCTGGATAGAGGTGAATAAGAGTCCTTTCTCTCATTCCCCCAAAATTAAACATACATATTTTTAAGGAATGCCTTCTATAACTGGAATATTTATTCCCAGTGTATTTTTAAGCATGACAGCTCTTTTAAAAAGAATGCTTTTTCACTAGTTTAATGAAATGGATTAGAAAATTTAATCAGAATAGTGGAACTATTTATGTGGATTTTAAAGTGATTACATTATCTTGGCCAGTGTTACCCCTCTCCTCTCTCTCTCTCTAAAATCAATAAAAACATATTTAAAAAAATAAATTTTTAAAACAAAAATATTATAATAATTTGTATCTAAGTAGGAAATAATAGGGGAAAAGTATAATAAAAGCAAATGTTTTTCTTTTTGGGAGACTTTAGTCATTTAAGTACCTAATTATATTCCTGATAAATAATTCAAGACTTTATAATTTACTTTTAAGGAGTGATTTGGATGGTTGAAAACATTTTCAATTTTACTAGATTTTTACTCATACTGAAATTTATTATACATACTGATGTATGTATGACTCATACATCAACAAGCATTTTTTAAACTCCTATTTTATTTAGAGTAGAGCACATCAATTGAGATGATCATATGGTTTCTTCTTTTCTCTTATTGACTAGAGGCCTGGTGCATGAAATTTGTGCACGGGGGTCCCTCAGCCCAACCTGCACCCTCTACAATCCAGGAGCTCTCAGGGGATGTCCTACTGATGGGTTAGGCCCACTCCCCATGGTTCTCTGCTCTCTGCAGGGCCTGGAGGTTTCCCTGCAGCCATGGAGATGAAGCCCCCATGCCGTACTGTCCACTCTCTTCCTGCTGCTGCCATGCGCCATGCGAAGGAAGCCCCAATGCCCTGCAGTGTGCTCTGTCTGCCAGGCCTGGGGGTTTTGCCGACAGGAACACACTAAGGAAGCCCCCCTGCTGTCTGGGCTTTGTCTGCTGGGCCTGGGGGTGTTCCTGCTGCCTCTGCTCTAAGGAAGCCTCCATGCCCTGCTCTCCGGGCTCTGTTTGCAGGGCCTGGGGCTTCCCCACTGCCACGCTTAGGAAGCCAACATGCCCTGCTGTCCCGGCTCTGTCTGCAGGGCCTGGCGGCTTCCCCGCTGCCGCACTGAGGAAGCTGCCACGCCCTACTCTCCGGCCTTTGTCAGCAGGGCCTGGCGGCTTCCCCACTGCTGGCTGAGGAAGCCGCCATGCCCTGCTCTCCGGCCTCTGTCTGCAGGGCCTGGCGGCTTCCCCGCTGCCGCGCTGAGAAAGCCGCCATGCCCTGCTCTCTGGCCTCTGTTTGTTGGTTGGACAGGCCAGACACTCCAGCAGCGGGGCTGAAGTGATTGGGCGCCACCATCTTGTGGCTATGGGGGCCGCCATTTTGTCGCGGAGGTACAGTTAATTTGCATATTACTCTATTATTAGATAGGATGTGGCATATTACATTGATGAATTTTTATATGGTGAACCACCTGAGTGGATAGAGATTATATCTAAATATATAGAGACAGGTCATTATACTATCCTATATAACAATCCTATATAATAAAGAGCTAATATGCAAATGATCCTCCCACCGTTGTGCCCTTACGCTGGGGCCGGGGGACCTGAGGCAGTGCCGGGGAACCTGAGGCCGGGCCAGGGGACCTGAGGCTGTGCCCCTTGCCCCGGCGGGGCTTGACGGGGGACCTGAGGCCACACCCCCCACCCTGGCGCCAGGCTGGGGGACCTGAGGCTGTGCCCCCCACCCAGCGCCAGGCCTGGGGACTTGAGGCTGCGCCCCCCGACCTTGAGGGGCTTGACGGGGGTGGGGCCGGCTAGGTCAGGGTCTCATGCGATTTCGAGGCTCCCGTGGGTGGGTGGGCACTTGATTTTGGGTCCCGCAGCCCGTCCCAGACTCTAACAGGAGGGAGATTTTCACATACATTCTACTGATTTTCTTTCATCTCTGACACTCCTATTATAGAGAAAGGGCTAATAGCAATATTAAAATATTTCCTCTAATTAATTCCCTTTTTATGTGCACGTATTTCGTGCACTGAGCCACTAGTATCACCTATAAAAATCCAACACTTTTACATGCACAAACACCATCATTTCTTCTATCGAGTTAATGCATATCAGAGGCTAGCTAGGATTGATGGAAGAAGTGTAGTTAACATTGCCAATAAAATAGCCCTGTGGTTTTGGGTTTTTCTTTTCTTTGGATCTACCTGAGGTTTCTGGGTTTTTGTTTGTTTGCTTATTTGGAGGTGTGTCTTTTGTTTATTTGTTTGTTTTATTTTAAATTTTGGTCTGAATCATCTTCCCCTGGAGTCATTAGAGTGGCTGGGCATGGATTTGGAAGTGTCAGGGCTAGTAAAGGAGACCATATCTTGAGGCTGTAAGTATCATTGGAAATAAAGAGAGGGTTTTTCTTTTTTAAAAAACTTTTTTTTTTAATTGATTTTTTACAAAGAGGAAGGGAGAGGGATAGAGAGCTAGAAACATCAATGAGAGAGAAACATCGACCAGCTGCCTCCTGCACACTCCCTACCGGGGATGTGCCCGCAACCAACGTACATGCCCCTGACCGGAATCGAATCCGGGACCCTTGAGTCTGCAGACCGACGCTCTATCCACTGAGCCAAACCAGTTTTGGCGAGAGGGTTTTTATAGTATGCCATATGAGAGGCTATGTGTTTAAAAGGTTAGGGATAGGATAGATAGATACTATGTATCTATGTTTAAAAGGTTAGGGATAGGATAGATGCTATTGGCTTTGCAACCAAAGGATCCAGTACCTTGCCCTTTGTACTTTTCTAATAGGTGAAAAAGTAAATAAAGCTAGGTTAGGGATAGGATAGATGCTATTGGCTTTGCAACCAAAGGATCCAGTACCTTGCCCTTTGTACTTTTCTAATAGGTGAAAAAGTAAATAAAGCTGAACCCTTAGAGAAAGTTGGTAAATATGAGTCCTTCCTATGTTCAAAGCCTGTATTCCATAGAGGCTTTAAATAATCTCTTTATGTGTTCTTTGTTAGAGTTCAAACAAATGTTATGTTTTCCTTTCCAAACAAGATAGTTCTATATTGTTTGTAGGATTTGAATTGTTGAATAAAAGTTGGCTTATCATTTTTAAAAGGAACTTATATGAGCAAATGTCACTGAGAACACAAAATCATTAGTTTTCCAATAAGCAAGTGGCATTATAGATGTGAGTTAAATGTGCATTAAATGTTTGAAAATGTGGTAGGCTTAAACTACAGGCTTTTGTTTCTGGATAAGAAGTAGTGAAAACATGATATGCTATTCTTCCTGCTAATTACAACAAAAAGAAATCCTGTACAGAGTGAATTTCCTGTGCTTTGTTTGTTTGTTTTGCCTCCTATGTATCTTAGAATCTTCCAACCAGTGGATGGAACAAAAAACAAACATTAAAAAAATTTTTTTTTTATATTTATCTACCCTATTCCAGGGGAACATCATGAAAAGTTGCTTCTCTGCCCTCCTTGGGTGTCACAGCTGTGGAGATTGAGCACATAGCCTTGTCATCATACCTGCCCTGACATAATGAAGGCACCCCTACCTCTCTCAACTGGTATTAGCATTGCAGAGACTTTGGACAAAGCCCACCATTGCCACACTGCAAATTGAGGCAGTTCCCTTCCTACTCCAGCTTGAGTTGAGGGAGGGTAGGATGAGGAGGGAGTTAGAGAAAGGGATTTTTTAAATCTGTGTTTGAAATCCCAGGCAGACCTCTGAATGTCATGCATGAAACTGATCAGAATCATTACAGAAAGAGGTTTGATTGCTGAACTCTGGTATAATATACCATTCAGGCTTCAGAATGGCCACTAGGTAGCCCACAATTGGGGCAGAACAAAATACCACTGAAAAGGCTTTTAACATATAATTGACATTTGAGCCACAGTCCATAAAAGTAATCTAGGAATCTAAAGTTTGACTGCCTACTAAAATGGAAAGCAGAGTTTCATAACATAATACTCATCATCATACCAGGAAAATCTTAATTTAGATTAAAAAAAATATAATCAGCAGACACCACAGTGAGATGAGACACAGATGTTGGAATTATCTGACAAGGATTTTAAAGAAGCTGTAATAATAAAAATGCTCCACTAAGCAATTGCAGAGTTGAAACAAATGGAAAAAAAAAAAGTTTCAGAAAAGAAATAGATACAAGGAAAAAAAAAAAAACAAATGAAAAATTTAGAACTAAAGAATACAATAACCAAGGTAAAAAATTGTCTCATAGTAGAATAGCTATGGCAGAAGGAAGAATTGGTGCCCTTGAAGTTAGATCAATAGAAATCATCAAGTCTGATAACAGAGAGACTAAAAGTTGAAAAACATAAACATAGCCTCAGGGACCGTGGTACCTTTGGGGCAATAATAATTTTCTTGTGTTTGTATCTAGAGTCCCATAAGGAGAATGAGATAAGAGTGAGGATTTGAAGAAATAACTGAAAACTTTGTAATTTAGTAGATCATTCAGACATAAATTTAATAAGGAAATAATAGACTTAAATGTCATTTGAGACCAGATTTACTTAATAGACATTTATAGAACATTTCATTCAATACACATTTTTTTTCATGTGTACATGGAATATTCTCTAGAATAGATCACATATTATGCCACAAACAAACCTCAGTAAATTCAAGAAGATTGAAATCATATCAGGCATCTTTTTCTGACGATTGTGGCATTAAACTAGAAATCAACTACAGAAAGGAAACTGGAAAATACACAAATACACATGCTCCTAAAAAAGCCAATGGATCAAAAGTGAAATCAAACAATAAATCAGAAATTGTCTTGAAATAAATGGAAATGAAAACAACTTTTCAAAATTTATGGGATATAGCAAAAAGCAGTTAGTAAGGAAGTTCATAGTTGTACAGGCCTATCTCAAGAAACACAAAAAGTCCCAAATAAACAATCTAATTTTACACCTAGAAGAACTAGAAAAAGAACAACATACAAACAGAAGAAAATAATTAAGATCAGAATGTAAATAAATGAAATAGAAATTGAAAAACACAATTAAAAAGAACAATGATACTAAGCTGGTTCTTTGAAAGGTTCAACAAAATTGACAAAACTTTAGCCAAACTTATTCAGAAAATAATAGAGAGCCCAAATAAATAAAATGATAAATGAAAGAAGAGTTTACAAAACAGAAATACAAAGATTTATTAAAGAATACTACAAACAATTATATGCCAACAAATTTGATACTCTAGAAGAAATGGATACATTTCTAGAAGCATATAACCTCTTAAGACTGAACCAGGAAGAATTAGAAAATCTAAACAGACCCATTATTACCATTGAAATTGAAGTGGTAGTAAAAAAAACTCCCAACATACAAAAGTCCAGGACCAGATGCCGTCAGAGCTTACAGGTTTTATAAACAATCTATAGGTAACATCACCTTTAGTGATGAAAGACTAAATGCTTTTTCCCTAATATTAGGAATGAGGCAAGGATGACTACTATCACCACTCCTATTTAACACAGTATTGGAAATTCTATGCAGTGCAATGAGACAAGACAAAAGAAAAAATGGCATATGTACTAGAAAAAAAAAAATCCCTATTTGCAGGTAACATGATTGTCTGTCTATAGGTAAATCCCAAGTAACTTACTAAGCAACAATAACTACATGACAATAAACTCATAAAGCAAATAAAGTGAATTTAGCAAAGTCAGGAGATATATGATCAGCACACTAAATCAATCATGTATCGACATACTAGCAAAAACAATTAGGCCCTGGCTGGGTGACTCATTGTGTAGACAAGTGCTATAAGTACCAGTAGTACCACGAAGAATAGCACTTTGCAGAATGGAAGAGCTGCCAAAGCACTGACTTTTATTTAAAACTAGAGGCCCAATGCACAAAATTTATGCAAGGGACTTGGCCCCTGCCCCCGCCCACCTCCACCATGGCCAGGGGCCTCTGCCACAGCCCCGCCCACTGCGGCTTTGTCTAATTAGCATATTATGCTTTTATTATAATAGATTATTATAGATAATAAAACATCTGCAGCAGCCTCTGCACAGGAGCAAAGTTTCAACCAGGCTTTCTCTGTTGTGTCTGCTATCTTCTTCTTTTAAAAAAATTGATCTTTATTGTTGAAAGTATTATAGATGTCCCCCTTTTACCTTCATGACCCCCTCCACCCCATCCTTCATCTTTTGATCCTGTGTAAAACAGGGCTAGCCATTCTGGAGCTTGCTTTTACTTTTCTCCTTCTTTCTCCCTTCTCCCTTCTTCCTCTTTTCCTGTTTCCCCGTTTTTTCTCTCTTTCTCCCTCTTTTCCCCCCTTTTCTCCTTCCTTTCTTTCCCCTTTTCCATACTACTTCCTCTTCACCCCTATTTTTTTAAAGAGTATCTGCCATGCCATCCCGTGTTTTGGTTTTGAGGAAGGAGAGCCTACTGGGTCCTGTTAAGTAAAATGATAGTGGAGGAGCTTTCTGAAATTCAACCTTAATTTTTTAAGCATGCTATTTTTAACATGACCAGTTAAGCTGGTTCTGAGATCTGGGTATCAGGCTGTAAGATGATAGAGAAAAATTGATGAAATGTGCATTTATGTAGAATTGGCAGAATCTAGCTCCTCCAGTAACTAAACTTTTCTAGCATTGGAAGGAGTTTTATTTACATTAGATTCTTGAATGGGTGAATTAGACTTGGATGCATCTCATTCTTTCTCTGCCTTTCTTTTGTGGTGTGTGTGGTGGCTGAAAATATTACCAAGTTTGCTCTAGTGTACACATCTATTGACCCTGGGGTGGAGGTTTTTTAGAGACCACTTGGAACACCCAAAGATATTGTCTCAAAGACCCTGAGTGGAAGAAATGCACCACATTTATTTCTTGCATTCTACTGAATTTGTAGATTTTTTTTTTTTTTTTTTTTTTTTTAGTGGCTTTAAAATATTCAATAGAGACTTTTAGGCAAAGAGCAAAACAGGCCAATTATTGCAGTACTTACGAAGATAAGCTCTCCTTCTCTATAACTATATAGTAACTATCTGTCTTTGCTTCATCTGCCAGGACAACAGTCTGTAAAATATGTATCTTGATATCTTTTCTCCATTAAGTTTTCACACTTAAAGGTTTATAAATACCCACAGGGAAATGGATTTCCTAAAGCACTTAGTAACTTACTTGTGCTGCAGCTATTGTGTTGTCCTTACTATTTGCAACCCATTGTTCTCTGCTAGAGGGTGGAAAGGACAAGTCCATACCATCTTAACTTTGCTATGAAAATATTCCTGTTTAATATGTTAAGAGACAATAATTTCCGGTCTTGGTTTTAAAAATAACAATGCTTTTCAAGGTGTGTGTTTTTTCACGATTATTAACTATGCCCAGAGTCTTCATTTTAATTACCACAATGTAGTACTTCAGTTCTCTTATTTGCTTTATTACCTTTTCTGCTTTGGTTCTGAAAATAATTTTAGAGAAATAAAATCAGATTGTTTCCAATATGCTGAAATGCTTTCACCACTGTTGATGAATCTTTTCTTCATTACCAACATAAACTAGATATTGTAATTTTTAAAAACAAGTTAAAAATTGTTTAGTCAAGGCAAAGAACATGTTAAAATTTAACTTACCTGGCTCATTCCTTTGTTTCTTTCCTGACCTCTCTTTGTTGGAAAAGGAGCTATCTATCTAGGGCTTAACTCTTCCCTACGGAAGGAATGTTGTTAGAGAGGAGCTGGAAGGATTCCCAAAGTTCCAGTTTTTAATCCTTAAGTGTAAGTTCTTCAACCATAAAAAGATTAGAACACATAGGGTAAAGCTCCTTGACATTGGTCTTGGCAGTGATGATATATATATATATATATATATATATATATATATATACACACACACACACACACACACACACACACACTCATCACTTCATGTGTGTGTGTATATATATATATATATATATATATATCACTTCATGTGTGTATATATATACACATCACTTCATGTGTGTATATATATATATATACATGAATATATATATATGTATATGTATATACATATATACATATGAATATATATATATATTCATGCACACATATAAACACCAAAAGTACAGGCAACCAAAACAAAAATCAACAAATGGGACTACATCAAACTGAAAAGCTTCTGCACAGCAAACAAAACAATGAACAAAATGAAAAAGTAACCTATGGAATGGGAGAAAATAAATATTTGCAAACCATATATCTGATAAGGGGTTAACATCCAGAATATATAAGGAACTTCATATTAAAAAAAACTCACCATAATGAAAATATGGACATAGGAGTGGTCAACAGATTATTAAGCATCAATGAAATGCAAACCACAATGAGATATCACTTTATACCCGTTAGAATGGCCGCTATAAAAAAGACAAAAGATAGCAAATTTGTTGAGAATGTGGAGAAAAGGGAACTCTCATATACTGTTGGTAGGAATGTAAATGGGTACAATCATTATAGAAAAACTAGTAGCCCGTTTGCACGAAGATTCGTGCAATAGACCTTCATTCACCTGGCTGCCTGCACCAGTTTGCTGCCGGCACCGGAGACCCAGGCCTTGGCTGTGGCCACCGCCTTCTACCTTCTTCAGGGTCCCGGCTTGGCTCTGGGCGGTGGCCTTGGGCTCGGCTGCACCCAACGTCCCTGCGACCCGATCGCAGGAGCGAGCCGACCCTCCAGGTCGGCTCGCTCCTGCGATCGAAGCAGGCACCCCGCTGGCACCCAAGGCCCGGAAAGCCCCAGGCGGCTTTGCGGGCCTTGGGCTCCGCCGCACCCCAGCTTCCCTGCGACCTGATCGCAGGAGCGAGCTGACCCCCCAGGTCGGCTCACTCCTGCCATCGGAGCAGGCACCCCGCTGGGCCTCGGGCGGCTTTCCCGGCCTTGGGCTCCGCCGCAGCCCAGCTTCCCTGCAACGGTTTCCTGGTGGGCGTGGTTGATGGGCGTGGCTTGGTTGATGGGCGTGGCTTGGGCGTAGCGAAGGTGCGGTCAATTTGCATATTTGTCTATTATAAGGTAAGATATAGAAGTTCCTAAAAAAACTTAAAAATAGAACTACCATATTATACAGCAATTCCCACTTCTGAGTATATATCCAAAGGAAATGAAATCACTATCTTGAAAAGATATCTGCATCCCTGGTTTCATTGCAACATTATTTACAATAACCAAGATATGCGAACACCTATGTGGTATACCATCAATAGATTAATGGATCAAGAAAATGTGTGTGTGTGTGTGTGTGTGTGTGTGTGTGTGTAAGGGAATGTTACTCACCCATAAAATAGAAGAAAATCCTGCTATTTGTGACAACACAAATGAACCTGGAAGACATTATGCTAAGTGATATAAGACAGATGGACAAATATTGCATGATCTCATTTACATGTGTAATCTAAATGAGTCAAATTCATAAAAACAGAGTAGCACAGTAGTTACCACAGGGAGGTGGAGGAAATGGGGAGGTGTTGGTCAAAGGGTACAAGGTTCAGTTATGTGGGATATGTTCTAGAGATCTAATGTACAGCCTGGTGACTAGTTAATAATACTGTATTACATACTTGAAATTGGCTAAGAGTTGATTTTAAGTATTCTAACCACCAAAAAAAATGGCATTGTTTTTGTCAGTGTACATGAAGTTCAGTTGAACTAATAGTTTATTAAGCATTTACTACTTGCAAGAGATGCCTGGAAATAGTATGTTTAGCTTATTTTGACGAAATTTTTGTTGTTTTTAATTTAGCCTGTTTGTGCAATGTTTTACTTTATAATTACTGGGCAGAGAAATGAGGGAAATTATATTGTAGCTGGAAAATTTTCCTCTGTAGAGGCTTTTATTTGTGTGTACGGAAAATGTAAATAGTCATGGCAAAAGGCTTTATCTATGATTTAATTTAAAAGCCATGGAATCAGTACCATTTTGTAATATTACATCATTAACTTACAATTACTACTAATTTACTAAGTGAAACCTCTAAATCCTAGCAGTGCCAAAGTAATATAATAATGGCTGTTGTTTACTAGTCGATTCAAAGTTGTTATTTTTTTAGCAAAGTAGAAATTAAGCTGGCTTCCTAATTTGAAATATGTCCAACAGTAACTTTTAATATTTTAAAGTAAAAGAGTAAAACTGTTCGACATTATGATACCTTTAGTGAATTAGTAATCATTTAGGTTTAAGAGATGCTGCTTCCCTTAATGTGCCATCTTAGTTGGAGTCAGATTGATTTAAATGTATTTCCCAATGTTGATTTATTAGTATAGGACAGTGAGAGCCAATATAGCTTTCAGTTCTGTTGAGATAGGGTCATTCTTGGGAACTAACAGTATCAGAAGAAATGCCTCAGAGATTGTTTAAAAAAAATACAAAACTGAAGAAAAGGAAACTGAATACAGAAGAACCCTATATTATCTTAAGTCCTCACTTTTTAATTCATATATACTATGGTGATAGCTTTGTTGCAGAATTATAACTGTAAAAATGTTACATAATACTTAGCTTATAAGGGCTCATGATTGGGCCACCTTGTAGCACTAAATACAAAAGATATTGTATTTATCCACTGTGAAATAATGTTTCTTAAGATTGTGAGGATAAATGAGATATGTTTGAATTAGCTTTGGGCATATAGTATGTCATTATTTTCATATTTCCTTTGAGGAGGAAGGATGGGTGAGCAGGGGGCAAAGATTGTGGAGGGAGGTCATTTTTGTCACAATTTTAAATTAACAAATTGAAGCAAAATCACAAAATTGAATTAATAGCAAAGCCTGAATTAGAGAAAACTGTCTCTCAAGCCTCTCTTTGCAAAGTTCTTTAACTAGAGCATGCTGTCCCAAGTTTGACAAATTTGCCTCATATTTTTAAAACTTTAATAGTCATCACCTTGCAAGGAGCAAGAATGTATGTGCCTTTTGAGGAGTCTGACTTTAAGAAGACCCTATATACAAAAATCCCACATTATAAATATGATTTATAAAGTTCATAGTTTTACTTTGCTCTTCACAATTATTTTTTACAATATGGACTTCCATTGACTAATGAAAATAGTACTTTTTTCTTAACATTTTATAAACACAATAAATTATATCTTTCAAGGTTTAGCATAAATGCAGTTTTATTCATAACTATTTACAGTCCACCTGAAAGTGATTTTTCCCCCAATGGAAGTCCCTACTGTTCCTTAATTTCTTATTTATCACAATTTCAAAACATTCAAATAGTCTATTATTGTAGTTATTGATACATATGATTTCTTATTCTATTGGATTATCATGTCCCATGTTTCCTTGTATATATTAAGTGTTTAATAAATATTTATTAAATGAGCAAAAGTTTACCCTGGTCAGTGAATGAAAAAACTCAAGGCAGAAGAAGAGAAAAACCAGTGAGATTCTCTCCCAGTGGACTAAAGTGGGGGTTACATTTTTAATCTGTATTTTTCCTTCTTTCACTCCCAAATAAGAATTACTTCCTAGTGATCCTCCTTTTAAAAGGACTATATTGTAATCTATGCACATAACAATTGTGTGTGTGTGTGTGTGTGTGTGTGTGTGTGTGTGTGTGTGAGTGAGAGAGAGAGAGAGAGAGACAGAAAGAGAGAGAGAGACAGAGAGAGAGAGACAGAGAGAGAGAGAGACAGAGAGAGAGACAGAGAGACAGAGACAGAGAGAGAGGAGGGAGTGCCATAAAAGGCAAGGGAGGGGAAAGATAAAAAGAATCACAATATAGAACAAAACAATATGCCTGCGTTCTTGCATAACTGGTAGAGAAATATAAAAAGGAGT
Source organism: Eptesicus fuscus (assembly GCF_027574615.1). Lineage (NCBI taxonomy): Eukaryota > Metazoa > Chordata > Mammalia > Chiroptera > Vespertilionidae > Eptesicus > Eptesicus fuscus. The sequence goes on along the minus strand of NC_072477.1, from coordinate 29,184,257 downwards.
GTGCATTAGACACACTAGAAACAAAAACAGATTTTATAAAAAATAGCTACCCTATTAAAGCATCTTTAAAACTTCTTTTAGTATTGAGGCCCTTCTGTATATTTTTTTTTTCCTTTTTATTGACTTATTGGGGTTACATCCTATCTAATAAAGAGGGGATATGCAAATTGACCATCATACGCTGTCACAAAGATGGCTGCACCCGCAGTGGAGGCAGGGTTTCCGTAACACAAGATGGCTACACCCACAGTGGAGGCCGAGTTCCTGTAATGAGCCTTAACGAGCAATCAGCAGGGACCTGAGGCTGCGTGGCACTGGGCCGGGGCAGGGGACCTCAGGCTGCACCCCCCACCCGGTGGGGCTTGACAGGGGACTTCAGGTCATGCCCCCTGCCCCGGCGCCAGGCCAGGGGACCTCACGCCACGCCCCCTGCCCTGGCGCCAGACCGGGGGACCTCAGGCTGCGCCCCCCGCTTGGCAGGGCTTGATGGGGGACCTCAAGGTGTGCCCCCCCCCCACCCCCGGTGCTGGGCCAGGGGACCTGAGGCTGCTCCCCCAGCCCCAGGCCAGGTGACCTGAGGCTGTGACCCCTGCCCAGCGGGGCTTGACAGGGCACCTGAGGCTGCACCCCCCACCAGGTGGGGCCTGATGGGGGCCCTGAGGCTGTGCCCCCTGCTTGGCACCAGGCCGGGGGACCTGAGTGTGTTTTGGGGGACCTGAGGCTGTGCCCCTCCAGCTGGCACCGGACCGGGGGACCTAAGGGTATGCTGAGGAACCTGAGGCTGTGCCCCCCGCCCGGCAGGGCTTGACGGGGGACCTGAGGCTGCGCCCCCCACCCTGCGGGGCTTGACAGGGGCCCTGAGGCTGCACCCCCTGCCTGGCACTGGGCCAGGGGACCTGAGGCCGTGGCCCCCACCCCACCCAGCAGGACTTGACAAGGGTGGGGCCAGCTGGGTCTGGATCTCTCCCAATGCGAGTGGGGCTGGCTGGGTCTGGATCTCTCCCAATGCGAGTGGGGCTGGCTGGGTCTGGGTCTCATGTGATTTTTGAGGGGCTGCGAGTGGGCGGGGACTGGACTCTGGGTCCCGTGTGCACCCCAGACTGACAGGAGGAAGATTTTCAGATACATTTTACTAATTTTCTTTCATCTCTGACATTTGTATTATAGAGAAAGGCCAAATAGCAATATTAAAATATTTCCTCTAATTAATCCCCTTTTAATGTGCACAAATTTCATGCACCGGGCCACTAGTTGGTTAATAAAATTATATTATTTTTATTATAGGTTTCAGGTGTATGATTCTATAATATGCTATCTGTATATTGTATTGTGTGTTCACCACCTCAAGTCAAGTCACTCCTTCTATATATTCTTGCTTATGAATGAGACATGCTTTCAAGTTTTTGGCAGACATCAACCAGGGTCAGTGGTAACTGACAAAAACTAGCCCCTTCCCTCTGGTACCCATCACACTGTTGTCTGTGTTCATGAGTTTCAGTTTTACATACCACATACTAGTAGATTGTCAAATTTAAAAAGTGACAACAGCCAACACAACAATAGCCAGATGGTATGAATGAATCAAAATTATACTTTTTTTTTCAGATCTGCCAAAAAACATATATTTTTTGGTGTGCTGCAGAATGTTAGTAATTAGTTTACGTGTGCCATGAGATGAAAAATGTTAAAAATCGCTGGTATAGGTTCTGCTTTGATAGAAAAAGGCTAGCCTGCATGGCACGTTGGAATGTGAAAAATAACCTCTTCTGAAAGTAACTGTTGCATATTCCCTTCTCAGCTTTTCCTTCAGAAACATTTTATAGCCTCGCTGTCTTAGTCTTTGTTTCTAGGGATCTCTTCTTGACAAAACAGATAATATCCTTAGAAAACAGTGATAGATTTGTGATTTGTTGACTGCTTTATTCAAGGCTCATATAAATTGAGAACTAGTTACTTTGCTTCTTGATGTGTGGGAGAGAAGATTCTGTTCCTGAAGGAACCCATTCTTTCTCCTTCCTTTCAGACAAAACAGCTTCAAAAACTTCTCAGGCTAAGGAGTCCTTGTCAAAACAATTTTTATTTAAAGACCTAAGATGCTTAGGGATGTTTAGCAGCATCTCATATGAATTACAGCAGAATTAATATATTAGAATGGAAAAAAGAAATTCTCGAATTAGCTAAGACCATTTTACCTACTGTTAGATAATATTAAGTGTACATTATCCAGATAAAGCTGGATTCTTTGCTTTATAAAATATACTGCATCAGTCCTGGCTTATATGATTAATGCACTTTCTATTCACCTAAGAGCAAATATAAAAATAGGTAAATGAATCTCCTAATTAAAAAGTGGCATACCACATTCTCAAGACAGTTAATATAGAACATGTTCTGCATTTTATTGTGAAAATTACTAGTAACTATCAAAATTGGTGTGTTTTTTAAGTCCCATGACTGATATTTTATAATTGTTGAACTCAGATATCCTTTTACTCAGTGGCTTTACTTCCATAATGATTTTGTTCATGACATCTAGAACTCTGGAGATAGGTATAATTAGTAGGTATATTATAATTTTTCCTTTAAAATGACTTCAATTTCATCAGGGAAGATAAGCTCAGAATGCTGAATTGCAGCTGAAATAAATGAACTGTCTTACTTCCTTCATAAATATCTCAGTGTACGCAGCTTTGAGTTCAGAGATGATCACACTTGCATGTTCTGCATGATAGAGAAGTGAAAATAGTATTCGTTTAAATGTTACTGCTTAATTTCACGTTTGTTTTGTGGTGTTTCCCAAGTAACTGTTCTTTTTCACTGCCATCTCCCTACGTGTGCACATAAAATAATCAGTAGATTCTTTGAAATGTGATCTTTAAAGCTCGATTCTTTGCCTTATAAAATATACTGGATCAGTCCTGGCTTATATGAGTTATGTACTTGTCATCTCTGAAGAGAAGTTGCTATATACAGCTTATCTTCACCTTGATTTCTCTTTCTCCCTTACAGAATCCCAAGGACTGCAGCAAAGCCAAGAAGCTAGTGTGTAATATCAACAAAGGCTGTGGCTATGGCTGTCAACTCCATCATGTGGTCTACTGCTTCATGATTGCATATGGCACCGAGCGAACACTGATCTTGGAGTCTCAGAATTGGCGTTATGCTACTGGTGGGTGGGAAACTGTGTTTAGACCTGTAAGTGAGACCTGCACAGACCGATATGGCATCTCCACAGGACACTGGTCAGGTAAGAAGCCCGTGTGCAGCACGTCAGCTTCTCTGGGTTGAACTGCCACATAACCAGATCATCAGATTTCTTTGTACAACTTCATGGCTCATAGTCATCTTTTTCTCTGGATCCATGAATGCTGTACATTATCCAGATAAAATCTAGAACAATATTTTATTTTAAAAGTGTTTCATGATCTATTTCATTTTTCATGTTTATTTCATCTGGATTTAGCAAAATCACTAAGCTTATTCAAGGAATGCAATTTACTCTTATGATGATGATGATGATGATGGTGGTGGTGATATACCTTTCACTTTTCAGAGTGATTCCACACTATTGACTTCCGTTAATTCTCATCATTATCTTGTAAGTAACATTAACCTGAGGTCTTAAAACTTCAGCATGCCTGAGACTCACCTGGAAGGCTTGTTAAAACAGTAGGTCTGGATGGGGCCTGAGAATTTGCATTTCTGACAAAGTTGCCAGACCCAGGGACTAAACTTTGTGAACCAGTGAGGCACCTTTATCTCTGTTTTACAGTTGAGGACAGTGAGGCCTAATTTGATTATGCAATTTTACATTTTATTCAGGAAACATTTGATAACAAATAGTGTGATTAAGGTACTATATTAGGCATTATAAGAGATATAAAGATCAATAAGAAATTTCTCTCCTAAGTTCTAGAGGTAATAGAATATGTAGTTTCTTATTGCAAGTCTATTTCTACAATGGTGATCTTTAAACAAGGTCTAAAATTGGGCTACCTTTGTTAAAAATACTGCCTTTATCATTTTGTAATTTTGAGCAAATTACTTAACCTAGACCTTAGTTCTCATCAGTAAAATGAAAAGTAATAATTTACTTACCCCTTTGAGTTGTTGTAGGAGTAAATATAATAATACATGTGATGTACTTAACACAGCACCTGATATATGAGCTCTAGTAATTGTTAGCTATCATTAATAGCCTTTATTCATTGAACAAATACACATTGAGTGCCTACAGTGTGGAAAATACTGAACTAAGTTATTAGGTGAAATGCTGAGAAAGACAATAGACTCTCTGCACTCACATTTTGTGGGAAGTCAAACTTTTCAAAAGGCTGAGAGATTTCAGTTAATATAATTTCTCACTGAGCTGACCATCTTTTTTTCACAAGTTAAAACACTAGATGTGGAATAAGGAGCCATGTCATTGGCAAAATGGTAACTTTAGTTCCTTTGTTTCTTTTTGCCTCCTTTGGAAAATATCAGATAACTAGTAGCCCTGAGCACGAATCTGTGCTCCAGTAGCTCTATGCAGGGCCTGGCCACTCCACACCCACTGCCCAGAGGCTCTCTGCTGCCCAGAGGCCCATCTGCGGCTGGGCGTGGAACACTTGCCTCATCGCCGTGGCGACGAAGCAAGCATTCCGTCAGGCCGCTCACGCTGCCTGCTCTCAGCGGCCGCCCCCGTGGGACTGGGAGATTCCGGCGGGGCTGAGAGGACTGGGCGCTACCATCTTGTGTCTGTGGGCACCGCCATCTTTGTGATAGGGTGACGGTTAATTTGCATATTACCCTTTTATTAGATAGGATACTTGACACTTCACAGAAGTGATCAGAAAAGCTAATTGGATAATTTCTATGAAGTGCTTTAAAAGGTTCTATCCACTTCTTGCCATCCACTTCTGTTTCTGTTTATATACATTATCTATGTATACACCTTTTGGAAAAACTAGCCCATTTCTAGATTTAGAGAAACAGAATGAAATTTAATAAGGTCTTTGACATTAATTCTTTAGTTAACCATACATCAGTTGTATCTGTTATTGTTCTGACTTGTACAAAGAATCTTGGGATATTTCCCCTGGCACAACTGTCATGAAATTATTATTGTTCATACGTACTTGACATGATGTGCCTGCAGGTGGAATTTAGTGTTCAATTCCTGTTCAAATCTGTCACCAGTACAGGAATTAGTATGCACATCTGATTATTTTAGTAGCTAAATCATACCTTGAAGATGGAGTTCTGTTTTTCTTCTTCATTATTTTATATTTGTATATGAAACCATATCCTATATAGTAATTTGGTTAAGTGAAGCAAAATATTAAAAATTATGCTTCCCATTAAAAATTATCATAATCTTTCCCATTATCTATTGATGTTTATTCTAACATTGCTGATAAATTAGACAATTTAATTTCTTATATCAAAAATGTTTCCTAAACCTAAACTAACTATATATAACAGGTGTGATTCTTCCTAATAGATTACTTATGATAATTCAGAATGGGAATCTTGGTATTTAATGGTTTGAAGTATCTTCCAGCAGTTACCAATTTGTTTAAAGTATATTGACTGTTGTAGGCTGTGTATGAAGACCAGCTTCCGAAATGCTTTTATAGTTGATAAAAACACTCTTGAATAGATGATTTGGCAATAGAGAACCTCAACCATTTAAACTTAATTTTCTACTGTTGCTTTGCTTTCTTTTTTCATTCTAAAATTTGAACATTTACTTAGATTAGAAATTAAACCACTTTGGCTATTTTGTATTTCCTTCTCATCTTATTCCCACTGTCTTAATAAATATGTAACACATTGAACTGAATTACTTAGTTTGATAGTTCTAATTTAAAAACTTTCTTTTAAATGAAAATAATGAATAGTAAAAGAAACAGTGTTTGTAGATATGATAAAATCTAATGCCCTCGAAGTGTCTGATTTAAGTACCTGTTTAGGTAGATTGCCATTTGCTATAATATTTAGTTATCTAAACTGGACGGTTACTTTTTCTCCATACCTCATTTTAAAAAGCTTTTGCTCAAAGAGTTTTATTTGGAATCTTTATATGGAGGAAGCCTTAAAATAATAATTTTAGAAAAGAACGTGCTATGTGCCAGGCACCGTGCTGGGCTGCATGAAGAAGAGAGGCACAGTCCCTGTCCTGTCAGGAGCAGGCTATGGGGGAAGGCAGGCAGCTGAATGAACAATTAACATATATTGAGATATGGGTAAATTGATAGTACTCTATCAATAAATTTAGTTAAATCCATCCCCTCACATTGTTACACATTTTTTTCTTACAATGAGAATTTTTAAAATTTGCTCTTAGCAACTTTAAATTTATAATACAATATTGTTAACTATAGTCATCGTGCTGTACATTACATCCCCAGAACTTATCTTTTAATTGGAAGTTTGTATCTTTAAACCACCTTTTCCCTTTTCCTGAATCCCTGCACCTCCCTGCCTCTGGCAACCACCAAACTATTCTCTGTGTCTATGAAATTATTATTACTTTTTAACTTCCACATATAAGTGAAATCATACAGTATTAGTCTTTCTGTTCTGACTTATTTCACTTAGAATAATGCCCTCAAGGTCTGTCTATGTTGTCACAAATGGCAGGATTTTCTTTCTTTTTCATGGCTGAATAATATTGCAAGATAGATGGGTGGACGGATGGATGGATGGATAGATAGATAGATAGATAGATAGATAGATAGATAGATAGATGATAGATAGATAGATAATGTGCCTTAGAATCTATAGATATAATATGCTAGTTAGGATAGGCTATGGATATGCTTCTATGTAGTATTTTTACAGTAATATTTTCAACCTTTGGTGATTAATTAATAGAAACTTGAAATAAGTGCATGTAATATTTTAGATTCCTTATGCTGATGAAACATCTTGATTTCTCTGTTTAGGTAATGTGAGAGAAGGGAAAAGTACACTGGACTTTCCATATTTAATCTCAGTTCTATTGTTTTTAGCTTTTAAAACTTCAGTAATTATAGTTTTGAACCCCAGTTTAGCTCTGAAAAAATAAAAAACTCATGATACTCAATACCTACCTCCCTTTCCACTTTTATAGGGCTCTAATCACAAGGGAAAAATGATTAACAGGTATATAAGCTATTAAGATGATTTTCACATACAGTTTATGTTCTTTATCTGTGTTCGGTAAAACGCTTTGAGAAGCACTGTTCTATTGAATTTTTAGTGTTTATTTTACGTTGAGGGAGCCTCCAGATGGCAACAGGGCCTGGGTTATTTACACAATGCCAACCACTCGACCACAGCACAATAAATGCAATAAAAGAATCACATAAAATCCACCTTTCCTGTATTCCAGTCTAAATCTCCAACGATTACTCTGTAAGCTATGTCAGGCACTTTTACTAAGTTGTAGATTTTTTGCCTGCCCTGTGTAGCTCAGTGGTTGAGCATTGACCCATGAACCAGGAGGTCACATTTCGATTCTCCATCAGGGCACATGCCCACTTTTGAGCTCAATCCCCCAGTAGGGGTCATGTAGGAGGAAGCCAATTGATGATTCTCATCATTGATGTTTCTATCTATCTCTCCCTCTCTCTCCCTCTCTCTGATTTCAATAAAAACATTTTTAAAAAATTGTAGGTTTTTAAAAAAAATCTCTTAAGATTGAATATTTTTAGCAATATATTCTGCCCTTTTTGCACAAAGTTCTGGTAGAACCAGTTTAAAGATAAAAAGAGGTATGATTTAGGAAATAGGAATATGTAATTAGCATCCAAGTGATTATGGAGTAGAAACAATTTCATTTGAAAAGTTTTCTAAATCCTTTCAGAACCTATTTAAAGTTGCTGCCTTCTATATATATATAAAAGCCTAAGTGACCGTTCGACCAGTCACTATGACGCACACTGACCACCAGGGGGCAGATGCTCAATGCAGGAACTGCTCCCTGGTGGTCAGTGCACTCCCACAGCCAACCTCCTGCGGCCAGCCAACCTCCCATGGCCCCTTCTCCAACTCCAGCCGGCCGGCCTTGATTGGGACTGGGCGAGACGGCCCTGATCGCCCCAATCACCGGCCAGGCTAAGGAACCCCATCCGTGCACGAATTCGTGTACTGGGCTTCTGGTATAATATAATTCAGGTGCTCTTATTTCCTGTGGGATGTCTGGGCCTCAAGCTTTAATACGTGCCTCAGAAATTATCAGTGTTTTTGTAAATACTGATACACCTTTTATGTTACAAGTGGGTTTCTTAAAGAGTTGCTACACATTGAGTTATTAAATATCAAGTCGTGTTTTAAACATTCTAGTGGTGCTATATAAATGATTTCCAAAGGAAATTCTTTCATAAAGAATATTTTTTCTAATATAGGCTAGTAGTCTCCTGATTCATCACTAGTTTCCTCCTTCCCTTCTTTAAATGTTTTAGATTTTTCTGTTTTCCTGAGACACACCTATGCAAGTCTTTGAGGCTCAGTCACATTTGACTTTTGATTCAAACAAAGTATATAAAAATAAGAATGCAGTCTTTCAGTAGCATTTTGATAAGTCTTATTGTTTACAACACATAGATCACATTCAAGAATGTTTAGAATGATTCTACAAATAAGATAATTTTATAATATTCTAAATCACCCTGTATGTTATTACTACTTTAGTTTTATGGGAACAGAGCAAAATAACAAAAGCATAATTGGGTAATGGGATTTCAGCCAGGCTTCTTTTGAGAAACTTTACAACCAACATTAATGAAACTTGGAAGTACCTGATGGCTTTTTTTGTGAAATTCATTCAGAATTGTAAAATGAAAAGAGGTAAATTATGATAGAGGAACAAGCTGAAGATAACCATTTCCTTTGCTCATCCTCCCACGGAGAGACAGCTTTAGCTCCCCAGCTTCCTCAGCCCACAGGAGGGTCATTCCCCCTTCTCTTAGGTGTTATTTAGATTGCTTAAGAAATCCCAGCGTCTAGACTGATAAGGCACCAGATAATGCTTCTGTCAAGGGCACTTGTCCATTTCCCTAGTTTGGGGGACTGGATTCCTTCTTAACTTGAGCCATCACTGACCCCTGTGAGAGAAACCTCCTGACAAGCAGTTAGTCTTCAGTTAGTTCTTTAGCTCTCCAAGGTGATAGGATGATGATTTTGGGAGGGAGGGAGGGAGGGACGGACTTGGAATAAAACATGCTGTCTTGGAGCTTTAATATGTATGTACTACTAAAAGAAACAAGAATAAATTCCCGTGAAGGTTCTACTCCATGGGAGCTGTCAAAATTAATGCTTATGAACCTGAACATACTCAAGATATGTTAATCTCCAAGTAACTTGCTTAAAAGTGGAGAATGGACTTCAATGAAGACATTGTTTCAAAATACTGATAATGGCATTTGAGCAAATCTTAAGGACCTGAATATTAGAAATACATAAAAGTGCAGAAGGCCTTGGACCATGCCTCTGGTACCTGTCTATTGACTGGATGGAACTACATGTGCCAGGCCAAAAGAGATTGTACTTAGGTAAGCGACCCAAAATACGTATAGTGTTGGAGCACTGTAGCTTGCTCCTCTCCTCTCTAGTTTTTGGCTAAGTATTAAATTTGAAACTATTTTTTTCTGGGAGAATATAGTATGTCTAGGTTGTGCCTAGGAATAAACCAGCCTAGAACGGGATTTTAAGGCATGGTGGAAAGAGCAGATAAAAGAGTAAATCACCAGTATTTTCCTTTTTCTGCTGTCACTGCCCATCTTGCTGTGTCTACTGAAATTGTACAATAGGATAGCAATTGGGGGATAGGCTGGATTAGTAGCTGCTTCTGCTGTACCTCTGGCCAATCTTGATCCATGCAGTTCAGAATATCCAATCATAGGATTGGCAAAAGTATACATTGTACTCAGTGTCCCCTTTTTCTAGATTATGGCCCATAGCAACCATGGGGCCACTACATTTGAGATTTTAGAATGTATAGGGCAATCCATCTGCATCCTTTGGAAATGTCTAGTCATTAGTTCCTGGTTTGAGTTCAGAGGGTTAGATAGCCTTTTAAGAATATGATACCAGCCCTGACCGGTTTGGCTCAGTGGATAGAGTGTCGGCCTGCGGACTCAAGGGTCCCAGGTTTGACTCCGGTCAAGGGCATGTACCTTGGTTGCGGGCACATACCCAGTGGGGAGTGTGCAGAAGGCAGTTGATCGATGTTTCTCTCTCATTGATGTTTCTGACTCTCTATTCCTCTCCCTTCCGCTCCATAAAAAAAGTCAATAAAACATATTTTTTAAAAAAAGAATATGGTACCAACTTATTAAATATGTTAATATTTAATCACCCTGTAGGTTAATAAGTGGATATTTCATTCATTCACCTGTTATATTTTTTTTTTCAAAATTGATTTCAGAGAGAAAGGGAGAGGGAAAGAGATAGAAACATCTATGATAAGAGAGAATCATTGATTGGCTGCCTCCTTCACCTCTACTGGGGATTGAGCCTGCAACCTTGGCATGTGCCCTGACTGGGAATTGAACCGTGACCTCCTGGTTCATAGGTCGATGCTCAACCTCTAAGCCACACTGGCCAGGCTCACCTATTGTATTTTATTGTATATTTGTGGCATGATTTATATATTCCTTCACTGATGGACATTTAAATTATTTCAAGTTCTTACCATTATAAACAGTGATGAAATGAATATTTTTGTGCATGTATTCCTGCGCATGTGTTGTTTCTCTAAGGCAGTGCTTATGAAACTTTTTCACATCATACCATATAATAAAAGATATTTTTACTGCCCATAATTACCTGGGAGGTGGTAATGTATAGTAAAGCCACAAAGATCTCTCCGGCAGTGTGTTTCAAGTAAAATCTTAGGCTCTCGTAAAGGGGCTGCCAAACTGTGGTCCTCAGTGAAACTCAGCCTGCCACCTATTTTTATACCAAATGCAGTTTTATTGGACCACAGCCATGTCCTTTTGTTAGCTTATTGTCTATGCTGCTTTCATGTGACAATGGCAGAGTTGAATAGTTGCAACATAGGCCATATAGCCCTCAAAACCTAAAATATTTACTATATGGCTTTTTACAAAACAAGTTTGCTGATGCCTACTCTAAAATAATAATTACTGAACAAATACATAGTTTCAACCATTGTAAATTTGTGAATAGTATTCTTTAAAATTTGCTTGCCTCAAATTAATAAGCTCCTAATCTAAACAGGAAATTAACACAATCATTTAAAAATTCTCCCTTATAAGACAAAATGTGGTTAGTGATGTTATAGAGATTTAAACAAGAGCCCCAAGGGGTTGGGAGGTACAGTCAGTCCAGCCAGAAAAATTAGAAGAAATGGCACTTGAACCTGTCTTGAAAAAGTTGTAAAATGACCAGAAATCTTAGGTATAGAATTCTGCACACTCAGAGTACTTGGCGGATGATAATAAAAATGCTTATGTGCCTGTCATATCTTATGTAGAATAGTGCCCAAGTGTCACAACTCAATCCTAGGCATTATTTTTCCTTCTGCCTCTGATTTCCTAAATTATGTGGAAGAAAGTATTAAACCATCTGCTTCTCAGTTATCCCTTAGTAGAATGTGACTAGAAAAAATAGTCTGATAGGCTTACATTTCTCAAGGGACTCCAAAACAGATCTGATAGAGGGTGCTTAGGTACAAGTATTTTTTTAGCTGAAAAAGTATGAATATGATAGTGCTTTAGTTAAATAAACCTTGTGTTTTATATTCATTCTGAACTGTCATTGTATAGATTTATGATAGGTTTCTTATTCATAAAAATTTAACATGTAATTTTATAACATATTAGCAATGATTTGGGGAAGACAGTAAATAAATACAATCATGCCTTTGAAGAATATCTGCAAAAGATAGTCAAGTTAATAAAGAATTGCTTGTTAGGAAATTTTTTAATTGAATTGAGGAAATGACATAGGATTGACATGGTTATTGTTACTCAATCCTTTTTTGTAAAGAGTGGTAAGTATATAAACAATGAATGTTACCCTGAAAGATTTGTTCTTTTTAAATTAAGTACATAGAAAAGTTTTAAATTACATCAGGAAATGCATTTTCTGCTAAGATAATTTAGAATGTGACAGTTAAATAATTAATCAAAAGATTGGATATGAAAGAACTTTTCTCCAAAAAAAAGAAAAGGGGATAAGTTATACCATGTCAGTTGAACAATATTCTGAACACCAAAAATAAAAGCAGGGAAGCATAAAGATTCCACAATTTTGTAGTTTTTGCAGGACAGCATCCATTGTGTGAGTAATAAATGTTATGTTTATATTCATGACAGTTTTAAAAATCTGATAATAGCTTTTAGATACTTTTTAAAATGTCATTCTATCCTATATAATAAAAGCCTGATATGCTAAGTATCTGACTGTTCATTCGACCGGTCGCTATGATGCTCACTGACCACCAGGGGGCAGATGCTCTGACCGGTAGGTTAGCTCGCTGCTAGGGTCTGGCCAATCTGGACTGGGCCAGACGGGCCAGACACGTCCTAGAGCCCTCCTGCGGTCCCTCCCTGGCCCTGATCGTGCACTGGTGGGGTCCCTCGGCCTGGCCTACGCCCTCTCACAACCCAGGACCCCTCAGAGGATGTCTGAGAGCTGGTTTTGGCCCGATCCCCACAGGCCAGGCCGAGGGACCCCACTGGTGCACGAATCATGCACTAGGCCTCTAGTTAATTATAATATGTAATTATTGAACTAATTAATGTATATAAGAACAAATAAAAAACAAAGAACAAATCAATGTTCTGTGGTCTGCTGTGGATATGTAATTTAAATTATGCCTCTCTTTTGATTAAATGAAATCTCTTTTTTGACATTTTTCTTAATCTAAAAAGAAATATACATTACTGATAAATAGTAATTTTAATTTCAATGATTTTATATGAAATGGCTATGATTTTTAATAAAAATATATATTTAATGGCATTTTCAGTTGTTTAACAAAAAAACTAATACATGTTTTTCTGTAATATGCCCTTAGCTATTTATTTATGCATGCTCCTCTATTAAAGTAATGGAATTGGCTATGTAATTGAGTAAAAATGGACTGGCCACAGAGGCATAAGAAAACACTTCTGTGCGTTTGCCACACCATTTAAAAAAAAAATGTTTTTATTGATTTCACTGACAGGAAAGAAGAGGGAGAGAGGGATAGAAACATCATTGATGAGAGAGAATCACTGATTGGCTGCCTCATGCACACTCCCTACTGGGGATCAAGCCTGTAACCGGGCATGTGCCCTGACTGGAATTGAGCTGTGACCTCCTGGTTCATTAGTCAATAGTTAACCACTGCGCAACACTGGCCAGGTGACACACCATTTCTTAAAGACCATCTTGTAGTTCTGTCTCTCGGAAATGAATTGCTTGGTTCTTTAGAGTATGCTGAGCAGATTAAAGAAAAGGGCAGGAGAGAATCATTTGGAGAAGGTTTGAATGCAGTCTTTGCATTGTGGCTAAAACACTATCTAGCCATGTCATTCTTTAAAAACAACAAGGAAAGAAATCATTCCACAGCTCTGTTTTGATTAAATTACCTATTGTCAAGGACAAACTAGCATTTTAAAGCTATTGCTTTTTTAAGTAAAATATAACATGTTGTTATCCAGTTTTATGTTTAAATTAACACAATACTATTTTTTATCGGGTACCACAGGTAAGAGATACTAACAGAAAAGGACTGCTCTGTTTGTGGATTTTTTTTAAAGGGCATTGCTCCTTCCTCTGTCTTTTTTCCACTCTATGTTTAGGTTAGTGACCACCAGAAATAAGGAAGGAAATGCTCAGACTCTTTTATTTCCTTACTTATAATTTTACAATCTCTTTTGTGATTGGAATGTGGGACAACACATTTTTACAACTGCCACTCAATATCCTAATTCATATAGAGATTTGGACACATTTTTATTTAGCAGCACTAATGGAAGAATTCACTTTCTCCCAGTGGCCATCCCATAGAACAGTAAAAATGATACTGTTCTCTCTCTCCAAAATTAATTAAAAGAGATTCTGCAAAATTAATTAAAAGAGATGTAATTGTAGATCATTTCTTCATTTTGAATAGTTTTATGCCCATGCTGTGGTAACTTGACCCAGGTTATCGATATGATGTGCAGAGGCTACAGTCCATGAATAAAACACACCTCAAGAAATAGTGTTTCGCTGCATGATGGTGTATAGCTATAACCACTAGCAAGCTTGCCCTTTTTGACAGCTGGCTTTATTTAGCATTTTAAAAATTGCATGCTATTTGCCTCTGGTGCTTGGCATTCTTCAATTAAAATTGTAAATGTTTTCTTATCATCCCCTAACAGAAATCTCACTTATGCCTTGAATCTAGCCTGAGACACCTGTTCTTGGGGCCATTTTTTTTTTTTTAAGTTCAATATGAAGTATATTTCTGTGCCATGTCATGCTGGAATGAAAGAAAGCATGTATCATTATATTGGAACCTGATCATTACTTAGATAGGCTTAAGTGAAAGTTTGAGGCCTATTAAGGATATGAGATATTATTACATGAAAGCCATTTCAATAAATATTGTATTAACTAGAGGCCCGGTGCACGAAATTTGTGCACGGGTGTGTGTGTGTGTGTGTGTGTGTGTGTGTGTGTGTGTGTGTGTGTGTCCCTCAGCCCAACCTGCACCCTCTCCAATCTGGGACCACTCGAGGGATGTCCGACTGGTAGGATGGGGCCCAAACGGGCAGTCGGACATCCCTCTCAATCCAGGACTGCTGGCTCCCAACTGCTCACCTGCCTGCCTTCCTGATTGCCCCTAATGGCTTTTGCCTGCCAGCCTGATCACCTCCTAACCACTCCCCTGCCAGCCTGATTGATGCCTAACTGCTCCCCTGCCAGCCTGATTGCCCCTAACTGCCCTTCCTGCAGGCCTGGTCACCCCACTGCCCTCCCCTGCAGGCCTGGTCACCCCTAACTGCCCTCCCCTGCAGGCCTGGTCCCTCCCAACTGCTCTCCGCTGCAGGCCTGGGTCCCCCCCAACTGCCCTTCCTTGCAGGCCCGGTCGCCCCCAACTTCCCTCCTCTCCCAGCCTGGTCACCCCTAACTGCCCTCCCCTGCAGGCTTGATCGCCCCCAACTGCCCTCCCTTGCAGGCCTGGTCCCTCCCAACTGCTCTCCCCTGCTGGCCTGATCACCCACAACTGCCCTCCCTTGCAGACCTGGTCCCTCCCCTGCTGGCCATCTTCTGGCGGCCATCTTGTGTCCACATGGGGACAGCCATCTTGTGTGTTGGAGTGATGGCCAATTTGCATATTACTCTTTTATTAGATAGGATAGAGGCCTGGTGCATGGTGGGGGCCGGCTGGTTTGCCCTGAAGGGTGTCCTGGATCAGGGTGGGGGTTCCTTTCGGGTGTGGGGCGGCCTGGGCGAGGGGCCTGTGGTGGTTTGCAGGCCGGCCACGCCCCCCGGTGACCCAAGCGGAGGCCCTGGTATCTGGGATTTATTTATCTTCTATAATTGAAACTTTGTAGCATTGAGAGGAGGCTAGAGCAGGCCAGGGCAGGCGGAAAGCTTGGCTTCCTCCATCACTGGGAAAACCCAAGCCTCCTGCTTGCTCAGTTGCCGCAGCCATTTTTGTTGGGACTTATTTATCTTCTATAATTAAAACTTTGTAGCCTTGAGCGAAGGCCAAGGCATGCCAGGAAGCTTGGCCTCCTCCATCGCTGGGGAAACCCAAGCCTCCTGCTCCCTCCAGCTCCATGGCTGCCACCATTTTTTGTTGGGATTTATTTATCTTCTATAATTGAAACTTTGTAGCCTTGAGTGGAGTCCACGGCCAGCTAGGGTGTGCGGGAAGCTTGGCTTCCTCTATTGCCGGGGAAATCCAAGCCTCCTGCTTGCTCCGTGGCCACAGCCATCTTGGTTGGGTTAATTTGCATACTTGCTCCTGATTGGCTGGTGGGCGTGGCTTGTTGGTGTGGCAGAGGTACAGTCAATTTGCTTATTACTCTTTTATTAGGTAGGATATTGCTAATTTTAAGAGTTTTTATTTTGTTAACAACAATTTGGAGATAATAAATAGGGAAAGAGGCTTGCTATATCACTTTGATTTCTTTTAAGCCCTGAAATTCCACCAATTAGCAAAGAGTAAGAAACTGTTATGAGGGCAAATTTAATGTATCTGTTTGCCATAAAAGAAAGAGGATTTTATAAAGGCTACACTTCTATTTA
Organism: Eptesicus fuscus; assembly: GCF_027574615.1. NCBI lineage: Eukaryota > Metazoa > Chordata > Mammalia > Chiroptera > Vespertilionidae > Eptesicus > Eptesicus fuscus. Next base: position 29,168,030 of record NC_072477.1, on the reverse strand, counting down.
TATTGAATTAAGGTCTTCATATCAATATTGACCAGAAAATTCTTACAGTTTTGTACTTGAAAATATCTACATTGAAGTAGAAATTAAATACATTCAGATAGAATAAGTTTCTTACCAGGGGAAGAGGTATCAGGTAACCTGTGACTCATGCTCTATTGAATGTAAGCTGTTTCTCCAAATACTAGTAGCCTTACAGTTGGACTGAAAAAGCCTTTGATTCCATAGAAAACTCTCTTTGTGTTTCTAATTTGTGATCAGCTTAGCCTTTGTTGGTTGGTGTAGAGGTTTCATTGGAACCCTTTCTTGGCCTAGCTCCCTCTTCGGTCAAAGGAAACACCTTATCTTTTCCCATCATTAATAATTTTTATAAGTTTCTGTGGTATTTTTTCAAAATTTTAAAGACTGTCCTACAAAATAACCCTGGAGGGTGGATAGCATGATTTTTAATTAATATATGACAAGAAAAGAAGGATTAGAGATGTATTAACTAGATAGTGGTGTCAGAGATCACAATTTTCCAGATTTAATTTCATCTGGATCATATTGTCATTCTGTTTGGCATAATTATTTTAAGATAGTTTTTTTAAAGATATAAAACAATGACTACCTATTGCTGAAAAAAACCCAAGAAGTGTAGAAAATGTAACAAGGAAAATAAAAATACTTTAAATGTATGTGTATGTGTATTCTTTAAGTTTTTTTTAATGCATGTATTTTTTAATTAATATGCGTTATTTCTTAGAGCAATGCTAGGTTTATAGAAAAATTTATTAGAAAGTACAGTGTGCCCTGGCCAGGTAGCTCAGTTGGTTAGAGTGTTGTCCTGATACGCCAAGATTGCTAGTTTGATTCCCCCATCAGGGCACATAAATAAGAGAAACAGTAGATCATTCTTTCTCTTTCTCTTTCTCTCTCTCTCTCTCTCTCTCTCTCTCTTTCTCTCTCTCTCTCTCTCAAGAGGAGGAGGGAGCATATGAGCATATGGTAACACTGTACTCTCTCTCTCTCTCAAAATCGGGAAATAAAAATTTTTTAAGAAAAGAAAGAGAGTACAGTGTTACCATATGCTCATATGCTCCCTCCTCCTCTTCTTCCTTCTCCCCTCCCTTCTCCATGGCCCAGTCCCCCTAATATTAACATTTGCATTGGTGTGGTACATTTGTTACAATTAATGAGCTGATATTGATTCATTATTATTAACTAAAGTCTATAGTTTAACATTAGGATTCAGTCTTTGTGTTATATAGTCCTAAGGGTTTTGCCAAATGCATAATTTCAAGTGTCCACCATTACATAATCATACAGAATAGTTTCACCGCACTAAAAATCTCCTGTGTTCACCCCTATTAACCTCTCCTGCTTCCCCCTACCTGTAGCAATCACTAATCTTTTTTTGTCTCCATAATTTTGCATTTTCCAGAATGTCATATAGTTCAAATCATACATTATGAAATCTTTTTTGACTGACTGCTTTTTAAAAAAAAAGTTCCTCCGTGTCTTTCTCTGGCTTGACAGCTCATTTCCTTTTATTGCTGAATAATACTGAGTTGTATGGATGTGTCACAGTTTGTGTAACCATTTACCTATTGAGGGACATCTTGGTTGCTTCCAGTTTTTAGCAATTATGAATAAAAGCTGGTATAACCATTAATGTTTTTGCATAGGCATATGTTTTCAACTCATTTAGGTTAATCCTTAAGAGGTGATTGCTGGGTTGTATGGTAAGACTATGTTTAGCTGTATAAGAAACTGCCAAACTGTCTTCCAAAGGGGCTGTCCTAGTCTGCTTGGGCTGCCATTCACTGGGTGGCTTAACAGGCATTATTTTTCAGTTCTGGAGGCTAGAAGTTCAAAATGAGAGTGCCAGCAGGTTCGGTTCTTGGTGAGTGCCTTTCCTGGCTTGCAGGATGCCTCTTGCTGTATCCACACTTGATAGAGTGAGGAAGCTCTGGAATCTCTTCCTCTTCTTATGCCCATCATAGAGGCCCAATCCTCATGACCTCAGCTCAACCTAATTACCTTCCAAAGGCCCCTCCTCCCAATGTCATCACATGGGGGATTAGTGCTCCACATAAAAATTTGGGGAGGACACAAATATTCAGTTCATAACAATAGCTATACCATTTTGCATTTGCATCAGCAATGAATGAAAGTTCCTGTTGCTCCATATCCTTCCCAGCATTCCATGTTGCCACTCAGTGTTTTAGATTTTAGCCATTCTAATAGGCATGTAGCGGTATCCTGTTTTAATTTGCAATGTGCTAATGATCTATAATATTAATCATCATATGCTTATTCACTATCTGTATGAATTGGTGAGTTGTCTGTTCATCTTTCATCCATGTTATAATAGGGTTCTTTATTTTCTTATTGTTGAGTTTTAAGAGATCTTTTTATATTTGAATATAAATCCTTTAGCAGATTTGTTGATACTGATTCTTTCCTTGGTCATGTTTAGCCTACTGATAAGTACATCAAAGGCATTCTTCATTTCTGTTACAGTGTTTTTTATTTCTAGCATTTAGTTTTGATTCTTTAGTAGAGTGTCCATGTCTTTTCCTTACTCATCTTTTGTTGCATATTTTCCACTTATCATATTAATCATAGCTATTTTCAATTCCCAGACTGATAATTCCAAAATCTCTGCCATATTTGAGACTGGATCTAATGGTTGCTTTGTTCCTTCAGTCTATTTTTTTTTTTTTGTCATTTAGCATATCTTGTAATTTTTTTGTTGAAAGCTGGACTTGCTGTATCTGCTAAGAAGAAAGTGAAGTACATAGGCCTTTATTGTCAGGTTTATGTTTATCTGGCTAGGAGGTAGGCTGTGTTAACTGTTAACTATAACCATGGTGTCAGATGCTAAGTTTTCTTCTAGTATCTTTTTTATTGCACTGTTGTTTTTAGATTTTCTTGAAGACTTCTTAAATAGGCAGTTCATTTAGCTGTAATCCTTTGTTACTACTCAGTAGCCCTATATTGATATGGTGATATAGTATGGGGGAAGGGAAGTATTCCATAATCCCATGATTAGGGGTCTGTCTTTTAGAAAACCTGAGGTTGTATATGCCTTCTCCCAGATTGTTAGGATTTGGTAAAACCTCTTCAGTACGTTAGGCTCTGGTAAAATAGTCTTCCTTGAAGGCAGGTCTTACAGAGAACAGAGAGCTCTGTTGCAAATATACTGAGCTAATATGTGAAAATTATCTGAAAATGAAAAAGTACAATATGTTTTATTATAATTGTAGTAATGATCACAAACAGCAATAACAAGGGATATGAAAATATTAGTTTTAAATAACATTTTTGTATATTATGTTATATAAGTATCCTAACTGATATTCTTATAAATTATTTTCATTATTTATTTTAAGTTAATATACTATAATGTGAAACAAATAAAATTCTGAAAGAAAGGATAAACTTTGTTCTAGCAATAAAACATGCCTAGCATAATTTTCAGTTTCATCAGGCTCAGTACATCATGTAAAAATTAACTATAAATTCTGATATTTAATAACTAAAGTAGATTCTAGAGTGTTTGTAACTCTCAAAGATAATTCTTTTGGCTTGGAAACCTAGATTCAGCTCCCTGGAAAAGTGTACAATGAAATCATAACAAAAAAAAAACAAACCCAAAAAACAAAAGCAAAAATATTATCTTCTTTCTGAGTAGTCTGCTAGTTAGGTACTGCCTTTATTTAAGAATTTTTCTAGTTTCTTAGGTAACACATACCTGGAAAATGATACATTATTACTTGCTAAGCTGTATTTATGTAATACCTTTATTCATATTTTGTATCTTAAAGCAGTAAAACTGATGATAGTCTCAAATCTCAAAATTCACCCTTAACATTGTGGTTGTAATGCTGAGTGGTGGGCTCATCTACTGACTGAATGATTATTTCCTACAGGAGATGGTGGCATCCATGCTAATTATAATACTTAATATATTTATCCATTTAGTTAAACACTTATTTTGTGCTTTCTATGTGCCTGGGATAGTTGTGGTTGCTGAGGCAACAAGATGAATAGTTTAAGGTTTATATCCTCATTTCAGACTTGAGTAGGAGACAGATATAAACAAAAACATAATTATTATAATACAACTTGGTAAATGCAGTGATAGTACATGCATGGATGGTTCTTAAAATTACGCTATTTTCTAAGAGTTGAAATCCTAAAATTTTAAATCTCTGAAAGCCAAAATTTTGTTAAATACTAGTTATTAACTTACCACAGCATCTAGTAGCATCCATTTGGGGAATAGAGCCCTTGCTGTCTTCTGTGTATCATGTAACTACTTCTCTCTCTCTCTCTCTCTCTCTCTCTCTCTCTCTCTCTCTCTCTCTCTCTCTCTCTCTCTCTCTCTCCATACACACACCTTATCCTTTTATCTCCATACTGAAAGAAAAATACATAATAGTTTGTTGGTACACAAAGAAAAAGCATTCTTTAGAGCCAAAATGTAACACAGTCTTTTTGTGCACTGAAGCCTAAGAAGGGCATTTTGGGTCGTATCATTGATTCATTCAGTTCAATACTCTGATTTAACAGTAGTTCTTAGTGACATTTTGTGAGAGTTATAGTTGCCATTCTTGTGTCAAAGTCTAAACATTCATGTTTTCCCTCAAACATATCATTTCTGGCTTTTATCTTTGCTTGGAATAATGAATTCTGTGAGCATTCTACTTATAGTATAAAATTAGACTTAATTTTTTTCTTAAACTACTTCTTTCAAGCACCAATGAAAGGTTCCTAATTCTAAGATTTGGTGAACACATTCTTGGACACCATGTCTAAATCTTTCATGATTCGATAGGTTTTTAACATATCCACTTTCGACTGTCATCTTTTTATATAGAAGAGAATTGTCCTATTGTCATTTGGAAGATCTCCTTCTTAAGTAATATTATGTCTCTTTATTCTTGAGATGTAGTAGCTGAACTGCACAAATTTATTCAGATACTAGAGGCCCAGTGCACAAATTCATGCACCTTGAAAGGAACTGTGGGCCATGATGCTGCGGTGGGCACAGGGGCAGGTCTCAGCCCATCCTCCGTGCCCCTGCCAGGCCCCTCCCACCGTGGCCCTTGGTCCCCTGTTTGCCGGCAGCCCTGCTCCCACTGCCGCTGCTCCCAAGCGCTGATGGCACCTGCCCCGCTCACACCCACTGAAAGTGCGGAGCAATTGGGGCCAGTGCCAGCAGCGGGTATGAATGGGGCTAGCGCTGTCAGCGGGTGCGAGCAGTGGCTGCTGCCCCAATTGCCCCTCAGAAGCAAGGGGGAGGTGGAGAAGCCCTCAGGGCAATCGGGGCTGGCAGCCACAGCTTGCACCTGCTGACACACCCGAGCGATAGGGGCTGGTGCCGGGTGCCAGCAGCAGGTGCAAGCGGTGGCTCCCACGCCTGCAGCAGGTGCGAGTGAGGCTGACATTGGCAGCAGGTACGAGTGCCCAGTGGGACCGCACCGCGCGGGAGCAAAGAATTTTCAGTAACCATCAGAGGCTCGCCCTGATGACAGCGCCTGGCGCCCCACCTTGGTCTGGTGCCCCCGCTCCCCTGCTCCACCGTCCCGCCTGCTGCTGACGCTCGCCATGTTCCACACGCATCCCCTGGTGGTCAGTGCATGTCATAGCAACCAGTTGTTCGGTTGTTCTGTCATTCGGTCTATTTGCGTATTAGAGTTTTATATATATAGATAAACACAATTGTGATAATCCCCATTCATGTATGTTCAATTTAATCTATTGAATTAACTTAATTACTTTGTATCACCTCTAAAAGTCCTTTCTCTGATATTTATTTATTTATTTATTTATTTATTTATTTATTTATTTTTAATGGAATTTATTGAGGTGACATTGGTTAATAAAATTATATAGATTTCAGGTATACAATTCTATAATACATCATCTGTATATTGTATTGTGTATTCACCACCCCAGTTCAAGTCTCCTTTCATCACCATTTAAACCCCCATGCCCTCTTCTGTCTCCCTCCATCCTCCCTCCCCTCTGGTAATCATCCTACTGTTGTCTGTATCTGTGAGGTTTTTGTTTTTTGCTTATTCCCTTCACCTTTTTTACCCAGCTCAGCAGTCCCCTCCCCTCTGACAGTTGTCAGTCTGTTCTGTGCATCTATGAGTCTGTTTCTATTTTGTTTACTAGTTTATTTTGTTAATTAGATTTCACATAAGAGTGAAATCATATGGTACTTGTCTTTCTCTGACTGGCTTATTTTACTTAGCATTTTTAATATTTTTAAAGTTCCACTGACATGAATAAAGCTAATGATTATAATAAGGCTGAAATTTGTTTCGGAAAATATAAAATATTTATATTTATTGTATGATCCATTTTAGGTGACATCAGTTATTATATCCTGAATTTGGGATCTTATCATCCATCAGGAGTACTTTAATTTTTAAAAAATATGTTTTTATTGATTTTGGAGAGAGGGAGAGAGAAATAGTAACATCAGTGATGAGAGAGAATCATTGATCGGCTGCCTTCTGCATGCCCCACCCATGATTGGGAATTGAGTCCACAACCCAGGCATGTGCCCTGACCAGGAATCGAGCCATGACCTCCTGGTTCATAGGTCAGCTTTCAACCACTGGGTCACACTGGCCTGGCAGGAGTACTTTAATTTTTAAAGTCTTTATGAAGAAATTGAAATTTATTTTTTCTTATTCCTAAATATACCACTGAACAAGTTAAAGGAGGAAATAATTTTTAATGATAGAAGTATTTTAGATTACAAAATAATTTTGCTTTAATGTTTAATAGTTGAAAATAAGTATGTAAATAGATAATAGGGAAAGTGGTTATAAGTTTAATAAACCTCTTTATGGTAACTTTGCTTCCAGATCCTTTGTTCTGAAGTAGGCTGTTTCTTCTTCATGAAAAGCTTATTATAAATTATTAGGAAATAAGCCTGTCATAGGTTGGTTTTAATTCATATTCTCAAGTTCTGAAGGCATTATTAACTCTTAACCATGAGCTTTAAGTTGACTAAAAAGCACCCAAATTGTTTCATATAAATAATTTAAATTTGAGATAAGCTGCTTTAGCTTTTATTTTTGTTTCTTCCAGGATCCCAGTACGAACCCAAAATGACAGTGAATAAAATTGTTTTGTTAAGCCACAATTCACAGCTAACTAATTGGTTTATATGGGCATGTATGATCAACATTTGAAGTTTATGTCCTTTACTTAATATTAAATTCCTAGATCTAGTGCATACTGTAGAGTCATCTAGGTTTTGGCTTCCTCTTAAACTTTAAAGTAATAGAGTAAGGATGGAGTAACACTTCAATTCTGGAATCATAATGTCTGGGTTCAACTCCTGTTTCTGACTGTTAGCGGGGAGACCTTGAAAAGATTACTTAACTTCATCTTGAATAGGGATAAGAGAATACTCACCTCATCATGACTTTGTGGGTTAATTAGAAAATATATAGAAAATGTTTAATGTAGTACCTGGCATGTAGTGTTCAGTAAATGTTCTTAAACTTGCTGATAGGGAGGTGGGACTAGGACAGGGTGGATGCAGGAATTATTTTAGAAGTGGCTTATAGCATGGGTCATGGAGAAGGAGTAAAATACATGGAAGGAACAGTCTCTGGACCTTCATCCCTGCCCAGGATTTTATGATTTGGGGTGAAAATAGAATTACTGTAAAATGATGGCTTCTGATTTGGAGATCTACCAGGTAAGACTCCGTGGCCTGTTGATAGATAAACGTCTAAAAAGATGTTGTATATGATGAGGAATAGTAGATAACCTTCTTGGCAAGGTGGTGACAGAATTTTTTTGCAAATTTTGGTGAAGGTTCTAAAGAAGGTTGGGGTGATACTTTCTCTGTTTTAAGCATAAACTTAAAATGTCATGGAAACCATAGTGTAAAGCAGGGGTCCTCAAACTTTTTAAACAGGGGGCCAGTTCACTGTCCCTCAGAGAGAAGGAGGGGAGTCGAAGAGTGCGGCGCACATTCCACACATGCGCACTGCGGCCCTGGACGAGTCGGCTGCTAAGCAGGACAGGCAGCGGCGGCAAAAACACCCGGCGGGCCGGATAAATGTCCTTGGCGGGCCGCATGTGGCCCGTGGGCCGTAGTTTGAGGACCCCTGGTGTAAAGTATCAAATCTGTACAAAGTATTAAATTTTTTAAGCAATAACAAGCAAAAGACTACGTCTCCTCATCTCACACATCTCCTCACCATTTGCTACATTTATCTTCTCCCTTTGCATTCCTCTCCTTCCCATGCTCTGTTAGGTAAGGTTTCATGTCTTTTGCCTCAAAGATCTTTTTCTTCTTTTATAGAGTCACTTTTTGAGTAATGTCTTTACAGTATTTATCTTAGCTATGCCACCAGAGGCTATAGATTGTCAAGTATTAGCTCTCTTTCTAGTTAGGTAACACAACCCAGAAGAGGAGAAAGGGAGGGTCAGGTGACTTTTACCAGATTGGCAGCAGCAGTGACAATAGGAGCTGTAGCATGGCACATAAAGCCATCCCCTACTGCTCATCTTCTTTCTTCCATGGTGGAGGAGGAGGCAGCTGGGGAAAAAGACGTATTCTGCAGTTTGAGGAGGCAGGAAGAGTTAAAGATGGGAATGGTGGCAGGTGACCCTTGGAGCTGCTGATACTTTGTGGATTGGTCTTGCATGCAGTATGAGGGAGATTGCTGCTCAAGTCCCTGCCTTAGTAGGCCGAGATGTTTGTCTGTTTTATCAGCATTTTGCATAGTGCTGCACAAGGTGCTGCACTTGATTAATTGTCTTTTCTCCTCAAATTCCACAAGTCTTAACTGTTTTGTTATTATTTCCTTTTTCCAATATGACTCTGTATTTTTTTTTCTCATGGTATAGCCAGAATTTCTAGTGATAACTCTTGTATCTTAAGATACTAGGATTGACCTTTATGCTATCAGGAAACCCAAATTAGGCCTTCCTGATATACCATAATTGGATCGTAACTTACCAGAAAAATTACAAGTACTATAAATCTAACACGAAATGTTGCATTCCAACTCTCCAGCTATGTGCTAATCACAGTGGCAGCTGTAAAATTCCCCCAAAGCAATAGGGAACGCAGCATATGCCAAGTGACTGATCTGCCCTGTGAGATCCTGATGGCACACCTGCTCACCAGTCACGTCTTTCAGGAATTTTCAAGGAATTAAAAGGCCATTATTGCCATGAGGTCCTCCCTCCTGGCTATTTCTTTCAAGGAGATATGACATGTGATGAAGGAATAAGAGGAATATGAAAGTGGGATTGTGATTTTTCACAAGAGGGGGTAAGAGAGGTTGGGGTTTGGCTCTTCAGTACATTTGATGAAATAAAGCCTTGTCTTTCTTTCCACTCCTCTACTCCCTTGTTTCTTGCCAATAAGGAAAGCTATTCTAGGATTCTTTAGGATCCTTTGGGGTTGGAAGAAGATTCTAAGTTAGAAGACAATACTAAATTATTAAAACACAAACAAAAAAAATCCCCTAAACCTCTAGCCATGGAGTTCTTAGGGCCTATGCAATGTCAATCATCAAAGAAACTGTTGATAGTATTCTCTTTATGAGCAAGCTGTCTGCGGACCATATGAAACCGTTTGGCAAAGTAACATACTAGTATCTGTATATAAAAGTTAAATGCCTAAATTTGTTTCAGAAACATTAAGAATGACTTCAGGGAGCCTTCTGTTTAGTGGAGTGAGGCAAGCAAACCTCTTTGATCTTTTTACTTTTGACCCTGTCCTGCTTGCCTTATTCTGGTCTGCATAACTCACTAAGATACCACATATTTTACACTAGCTATTCTTTTAGTCCCCTTTCCAGAGTTCAGTCCGTCAGAATCTCATAGAGGTCAGTGAACCCATGAGTCTAGTTGCCTTTGCAAGGCATTTCTCTTTCTAGTAAAAGCAGCAAGCACCTCATAAGAATGCTGCACAATTATCCCCATCGTGTGATATGCTAATTCTTAAGAATGTTGCTAACACTGCACTGTGTTTCATATGATTGAATTTAAAACTTTCACTCGGTTGAGGCTTCAAACTGGCAGGAATAACAGTCTTTGAGTTGTTGCTTAAGTAGAGCGGTGATGGAATTCATATGGCAGTCAGCAGTTGCTTGTTCAAGTTCAAGAAGAGATCAGCTGCAGTGGTTGAAAACAAAAAGTCTGCCAGATGTTCAAGTTTTAATAGTATATCTTTTCTCCATATTTCAAATGAGAACAGAGATCAGTCATTAAATGAGGGTATAAATATTAATGTCATCATTGTTAAACCCAAAAGAACAGACCTCACACATTTATGTGATTTTTTTTTTAATGGCTATCATTTGTGTGCAAGTAAAATCAACAAAGCTCCCCCATGCCTCTAGAGGTCTCATGACAGCTAGTTAGATTGCAGTCTTGCTCTCCTTTTACTTTTGTCTCCTCTAACAAGTTTCAGAGAGTTTAGTAAGAATTTAATCAGAGTCATATTCGGCCACACAGAGTTAAAGAAAATATAAATCCTAGAAGTCCAGATAGTCTTTGTGGGTATAACTTAAGGATACCAATTTTTTTGCCATAATATGAACAGGAAGTGTTACTAGTTTAGACAACTTACTGCTATTCTGTGCTTTTAGTATAGAACAGAATTTTGGGTCAGGTGAAGTTAGTGATGATAATTCTATCAGAACTTTCAGATAGCTTGCAGTCACTACTCTTCAGTTTGAACATTTGTTGAATATTTTGAAAAATAGCTGCTCATTGTTCTATTGACTATGGTAAACAATATGAATAAGATTTACTTTGAGTATATATCTTATATATTCTTATATCTAATATATTTGGATATATCTTTGACTCACTGAAATGGGGCACTTTTATATATTTTTCAGAGGCTGTGTTATTTTGGCAAATAACTTCTTCCTAGATCAAACTGTAGCCAGCTTCTTGAGAATTATGCAGCAGAATTATTATGCATTAGGTTTCATGCTTAGCTTTCTTCAGACAGTACCTCAACCTTAAAATGACTCAATGAGTGAGATACTTTTATTAATACCATTTTGATGATAAATAAGGTGCTATTATCAATGCCATTTTCCAGATAAGAAACTGGGGCAAAGTTAAATATAACCTATTCAAGTTCACACAACTTAATGATAGAGGATTTGAACACCAGTTTTTGTGACACCAAAGCCTATATTCTTAGTCACTATGCACTACAGTCAAGGTACTATATGAATAAGCATTTACCTTATTATATATTATTTTTTAAATAGTTTTTTTTGTTTGTTTGTTGTTGTTTTTTGTGTGTTTTTTTTTTTTCTTTCAAAGAGGAAGAGAAAGGGAGAGAGAGAGAAACATCAATGATGAGAGAGAATAATTGATTGGCTGTCTCCTGCACACCCCACACTGGGGACCGAGTCTGCAACCCAGGCATGTGCCCTGACTGGAAATCGAACCAGGACCTCCTAGTTCATAGGTCAATACTCAACCACTGAACCATGCCAGCCAGGGTGCCTTATTATATTTTGTTTGCTGGCTGTCCCTGCTCCAGCCTGAAATAGGGCCATGAGTCTCAGCAGTTGGCATAGTCCTTGGAATGGCTGTTACGTGTCATGACACCTAGCAACTATAACCATTCAAGGCAGCCCTTAGGAAGGGAATTACAATTTTATTCTTGCCTTGGCTCTTCACCTATGTGGCTCAGTTGGTTGGCCATGTGCACCAAAAGGTTGCCGGTTCAATTCCCAGCCAGGGCACATACCCAGGTTGTGGGCTCAGTCCCCAATGGAGGAGTGCAGGAGGCAACCCATAAATGTTACACTCTCAAATCAATGTTTCTATATCTATCTATCTATCTATCTATCTATCTATCTATCTATCTACCTATCTATCTCTGTCTCTCTCCCTTCCTGCCTTTTTCCCTCCCTCCCTCCATCTCTCTCTCTCTCCCCCCTCTCCCTTCCTCTCTCTAAAAATCAATAAATATATTTAAAACAACAACATTCTACCCCTCTCCTCCTATTTGGGGGAAGTCTGGACCTATGGAGGATTGAGGGAAACCTCTTTATGAGGCTTGAGTTCAGAAAGCAAACAGCTTTCTGGTTTCATAATCTCCAAAATGTTACTAATAATCCCCTCCTCTCCACAAGTGAAATTTAAGTTCTAGATAGTGATGTCTTATTAGATTTTTGTTTTTTCAATTGGCAACACTGTTCCAAACCTCTTAGCCTTGACAGTTCTGAGCTCTGTGAGTTCCGTCTTCAGGAGAGTTCCCCCTCCTGAGTTCTGCTTCTCTCACAAGTCAGTGATACAGTTGCTTAGTAGCAACTGAAGAAAGAAGACTGTAAATGCAGAAGAAATCTCATGGACTGGGAGCCAAAATCTTCCCTGCCCTTGAAACATTTTTTTGTTAAAGCAGAACCTGTTCATTTATGGTGGATGTTAAGCTTCTGAAGCCCTTTCTATAGAGTCTACTGAAGAGTATTAATTGACTAGCTCTGGGGCCAGTATGTCTGTCTTATGTCACATAGAAAGATGACAGAGTAATGCTTTTAAATGGGGCTCTTAGGAATTGACTAGGAGGGAGGGTGCTTCTGTAGAGGTACTTGCATGCAGCTGTGGAAATCCTTCCTTCCAAAGAGCTGTCTGTGGCCCTGGCAGAGAGCTATTTGTGTATAACAAGCCTTTTGAGTACGACCTGCCCCGAGCAAAGAGAAATCACTTTATAAAACAGGATTATCAACATGAGGAGGTAGTCTTGAAAATGAGTCCCTGAAATAATTAATAATGATCATGTCCATTCCAGTTGAACTGGGCACTCAATTTTGTAATGCCTAGGCTACTTTGCACTGATTCTTTACTAATGAATAGTGTATGACTTACTTATGCATGTCTTATACATATAAAACATTCTCTCGCTGGAAGTTTGATATAGTACTTTTTTTAACAGTAAAGTCTTATGAGAATGCAGGGCACTCTTGATTGATCAAAGGGGCCATACTTAAGTGATTTTAAAAATACATATATAATATTATATGATTTATGACAACTGTGTGTGTGTGTGTGTGTGTGTGTGTGTGTGTGTGTGTGTGTGTGTAGGTTCCAGAAAGCAGAATGTAATGTAAGTAATGAAGTTAGCTCCAGCGTCTGATCCTAGCCCATTTATTAGCTGTACTAGTATTATCTTTGAGAAGTTCATTTAGCCACTTCGTCTATTTCCTGTGTAAAATGAGGGAGTTTAAATAAATCTATGTTTTCCAAACTCTGAAACTTATAACAGATTACTACAGATTATTTTAGGTGGCACGTGAGATAATTTCAGGCAGTTTCCTGATAAAGTACTAAAAAAATATTGAATCACAGTTGAGAAAGTTATCCCTTTCTCAGTCTTATTGATTATGTCCAAGACAAAGTCTCAATTTGGTATCATGATATGTGTAATAGTTCTTTAACGCTGGATAATTGTTTGGGGTTGGGGACAGAGGTGGATGGGGAGAGGCACTGTAAATCCTTCATTTCACATGAGTTTCCATATGTGGGAAGTAAATTCCATTCCTTAGAAGGGGAAGTACAGAAGTGCTTGTTTGCTCTTTGTGACTGCCTCATTTCCCTTCCACTTGCAGTGGAAGTAACGTGCTATACAACTGGTGAGCTTGGGCAGAGGCGCCAAATGTGACTGGCTTCTCTCATGGCGTGACCCATTCTCAGAACACATATTCCTCCTCCTCCAGTGTGAAGTAGGGCTTGGTTGACAAACTCTGCTTAGGACTTGGTAGGAACTATTAGGAAACCTATGAGACCATAAATAGAAAGAAAAGGAAAATAAAAAACCTACATTCTCTAATTCATCCTATTGGTAATCAGGTTGATACATTTTGATTGCCATTTTATTCCTCTCTTCATGTCTCATTTAGGTTTAGACTTATAGGAAATGTAAGGAGAAAAGCAATTATTACCCCTTAAAATCTCACTAACAGTCTCCTTTTTTAAAATAGAAATCTGGCTTGAGCACCGTGCCCTTTAATAAGCAATAGTATATATTTAATGACATGGTTTTGCCGAAACCGGTTTGGCTCAGTGGATAGAGCGTCGGCCTGTGGACTGAAAGGTCCCAGGTTCGATTCCGGTCAAGGGCATGTACCTTGGTTGCGGGCACATCCCCAGTAGGGGGTGTGCAAGAGGCAGCTGATCGATGTTTCTCTCTCATCGATGTTTCTAACTCTCTATCCCTCTCTCTTCCTCTCTGTGAAAAATCAATAAAATATATTAAATAATGACATGGTTTTGTTTTCAATGAAGTTATATTTATAGTTACCATCTATAAAATAAGTTCATTTAAGTTTTAAAAAGTGAATTTTTAAAACATTAAACAGTGCAAATGATATATGGATATGATAAAAACTATAAAGGTGGTACATAAATGACTAAAATTTAGGAAGTACTGAATAAGATTATCTCTAGGATCTATTCCCAATTTAAATTGTTTTGGTTGTGTATTTCAGTAGATAAAAAACGCTATGTGGTAAACTAAGTAAAAGAAGGGACGTTCTAACAGAAAATGTACTGTTATTTACTTTCATTTTGGAACATAACATTATTGAGGAAGCTGAACTTTGATACTATGCCTGTATTTTTATTTATATATATAAATACCCTTTTCTCTTAATATTTTACTAAGCAGTGAATTGATATCTTTTTGATAGTATGATTTTTGGTGATGATGTTTGAAAGCATTCTAGTTCTGGGTGAGATTTTTGAGCAGGAAATCATGGAGGCAAGAAAGAGTCATCACTGTATACTCTGCCTAGTATAGTGTTTGCCACATAGTAGTGTTCAACAAATATTTGAACAAATGAGTGAACAAAGAATAAAATAAAATTAACTAAATTCTTTGTCTTGAAGGTCTAGGCATAGTTTTCATTTCTTTCTGAAAGCTGTCAATAAGGCTATCTGTAAGGAAATGATGCCTGGGGCAGTCATGTAAGAGCAATTTAACTTTACTGAGAAGAAAATCACAAAAGGAAGGTTGCCCTACTAATTTTGCTTTTGTTTATGATCATATATGAGAGGCTAGGGTCTTCCTTTTTTTTTTTTTTTATATAAAAAGAACTACCTTTCTCCCTTCCTCATTTTTTCTGATTCATGTATTACTCTCTTATCTCCACATCAGGGAAAGCACCCCGATTTTCCTGGCCTTAGAGAGACTATTAGAGTTTAATTGAAAATGTGGCTCACTCTTTCCCCACACACGCTTAGTTACAGTTTCCCATATAATAAGGTTGCCCAACTTTTTCTTAACTGGCACTCTAGGTGAACTGCCATACTGATGGTAAATTTATTTATTGCCATTTTTTCTTGCAGCAAATGTCATGTTTCAAGGGCTTTGTTCTAAGAATCCTGAAATGAGTTTTACATATCAGAATATTAGCCAAACGTTTTTAATTCTTAGTTATATCACTGACTTTCTAATAACTATATAGTTGGTTTGAGTGATTTCATTCCCAGATCATGTAATGTATTCCCAGATCATGTAAACATTCTGCATAATGCAGAAAAACAGAATTTCAGGACTGTGTATTCATTCTGGTGAATACATTTTAAATGTATTCTAGGATTAGTCTCTACAAATACATTCTTTAATGGTTTAGTGATTAACTGTGATTCTAATTCATTATACATAACTAGAGGCCCGTTGCACGAAGATTCGTGCAATAGGCCTTCCTTCCCCTGGCTGCCAGCACCGGTTTTCCTCTGGCACCTGGGACCCAGGCCTTCGCTCCGGCTGCAGCAGAGAAGCCAAGCCTCTTCATTCTTCAGTCGTCTTCAGTCTTCACTCAGGCTGAAGCCTTCAGTCTTTGTTCCTTGCCTGTGTATGCAAATTAACCCGCCATCTTTGTTGGGTTAATTTGCATACTCCTGATTGGCTGGTGGGTGTTGCGGAGGTATGGTCAATTTCAATATTTTTCTTTTATTAGTGTAGACTAGAGGCCCGGTGCACGAAAATCGTTCTTGCCTCCCAGTAGGATCGGGCCTAAATGGGCAGTCGGACATCCCTCTCACAATCCAGGACTGCTGGCTCTCAACTGCTTGCCTGCCTGCCTTCCTGATTGCCCCTAACGGCTTCTGCCTGCCAGCCTGATCACCCCCTCACCACTCCCCTGCCAGCCTTATTGATGCCTAACTGCTCCCCTGCCAGACTGTTTGCCCCTAACTGCCCTCCCCTGCAGGCCTGGTTGCCCCCAACTTCCCTCCTCTGCCGGCCTGGTCACCCCTAACTGCCCTCCCCTGCAGGCTTGATCGTCCCCAACTGCCCTCCCTTGCAGGCCTGGTCCCTCCCAACTGCCCTCCCCTGCTGGCCATCTTGTGGCAGCCATCTTGTGTCCACATGGGGGCAGCCATCATTGACCACATGGTGGCAGCCATCTTGTGTGTTGGAATGATGGTCAATTTGCATATTACTCTTTTACTAGATAGGATAGGGGCCTGGTGCATGGGTGGGGGCTGGCTGGTTTGCCCTGAAGGGTGTCCTGGATCAGGGTGGGGTTCCCTTGGGGTGGCCTGGGCGAGGGTCCTGTGGTGGTTTGCAGACCAGCCACGCCCCCCAGTGACCCAAGCGGAGGCCCTGGTATCTGGGATTTATTTATCTTCTATAATTGAAACTTTGTAGCCTTGAGCGGAGCCAAGCCTCCTGCTTGCTCCGTGGCTGCAGCCATTTTTGTTGGGATTTATTTATCTTCTATAATTGAAACTTTGTAGCAGAGGCCAAGGCAGGCCAGGGCTGCAGGAGTTTGGCTTCCTCCATCGCCAGGGGCAACCCAAGCCTCCTGCTTTCTCCAGCTCTGTGGCTGCCACCATTTTTGTTGGGATTTATTTATCTTCTATAATTGAAACTTTGTAGCCTTGAATGGAGGTGTGGGCCAGCTAGGGTGTGCGGGAAGCTTGGCTTCCTCCATTGCCGGGGAAACCCAAGCCTCCTGCTCGCTCCGTGGCCACAGCCATCTTGGTTGGGTTAATTTGCATACTCACTCCTGATTGGTTGGTGGGCGTGGCTTGTGGGTGTAGCGGAGTGATGGTTAATTTGCATATTACTCTTTTATTAGATAGGATGACAAAATCTTAACTTGAGTTATCTTATATGTTCAGGTTAATACTTTTTGTTAATGAAAATTTAATTCAGTACATTTTATATTTATGAAATCTCTCTGCCTGGTATCTTTGTGTCTTCTAGTTATTACTATGTGATCTTTAATATGTAAATTAAACTTTAGGAATGCTGGCTATCACATTTTGGTTCTTCTCATTCATTATAATATTGATAGAACAGTAATATTAATGACATTTAGAAGTTGGATTCTGAAACTAATCACCATCTACAAAAATTAGTATCTAATCTCTATTGTAACTTTATATCAATATCCAGGTAAACACAGATTCTATTGTTATCATAATCTTGAATATATAATAGGCCTATTTTGGCCAAAGAAAAAAAAGACTTTAGAATAATCTAATTTTTTTCTTAAAAAGATATAGATCCTTGGTTTATAATTGTATAAGGTATCTTCAGAATCATTTGCTCTGTCATGAAAGTAGTGCAAGAGCCATTTGCTATAATGACAAGCTGCAAGTTTTGAGAATACTTTATGTCTAATTTAAAAAACACACAACAATAATTACAAAGAACAGGACTTGGCCTGGGTGGCTGTGTCCACTGGCAATATGGTCATTCTCTGATGAGCTGCTTTGAGTTCTGGATACCATCCTTATCTGGTGTGGAGGTGTTGCTTTGGCAGCATATTATGATAGAAAAGAAAAGCTATGGACTTGAGAGGCACACCAACCCAAATGTGAACTTGAGCTCTGCCACTTTAGTACTAATAGGTTGGGCAAGTTACTTAACTTCCTTGGTAAAATGAAAATTATACTTCTCTAGGGATGCTATGAAGATGAAAGCACCCAAAGTGAGTTCTTGTTAAATGGCAGTAGTTGTATGAACAGTACAGTGTGGTGATGATGATGTTTTGATATTCTTTCAGGTGAAATAAAGGACAAAAATGTTCAGGTGGTCGAGCTCCCCATTGTGGACAGTCTTCATCCTCGTCCTCCATATTTACCCCTGGCTGTACCAGAAGACCTTGCGGATCGACTTGTTCGAGTTCATGGTGACCCTGCAGTGTGGTGGGTGTCGCAGTTTGTCAAATACTTGATCCGCCCACAACCTTGGCTGGAAAAGGAGATAGAAGAGGCCACCAAGAAGCTTGGCTTCAAACATCCAGTTATTGGGTGAGAATCTGATTTGTTCCTCATAAAGTGATATGGAGTAGCAGGTATATATACCTTTACCATATATTAGGAACTTCACAATCTATAGTTTAGTTTTCATTGCTCCACTCAAAAACGGGTTCTAAAGTTCACCTGAGGCCCCAGGGAGATTAGTCTTCCTTTGTTTACTTAGAATGGCTGAGTCATCATACTTTGTCACCCTTGTTTTATTTATTTACTTGACAAATGTATTAAGCCCATATTTCAGAATTTAGTTGTCTCTCCAGGGGAAACCAGCAAGATGTCATTTTATTGGGAGTATTTTGGATATTATACATGATCGTGTCGTACCCCAACAGGCCATGAGATGAAGCTGTCACATATATAGCTTTCCGATTGCACCTTATTCTTAGGCTTCATTAATTGCCACGGGTGATTATTTTGCTTTTTTGATGTTCTGTCCTGGAAGCTATTTTGAGAACAAGGATATCATTTGTACTGTAAAGTAATGCTAAAATTATTATTTAAAATGAATCTTGACCCACTTGGAAGTTACAATGTATATATGTATTCAGTATGGTGCTTATGTTACGGGAGATATATTAGGAAATCCTGGGAGTAAGAAATATCTAAAAGAGCATTTGCTGACAAGTGTGCGCTCCTATACACGCAAATAAAAAGTTATGGGAAAAGGAGTTTTCCTGGGTCCTGATGCCAGACTTCACACTATGGAAAATGTTCTTTGCACAATGGAAAGAATACTGGACTGGGAGTTAGGTGGCATGGGTAATAGTCCTGACTTTTCTCTATTTCTGGGCCAAGTTACCTAATAGTAGTATTGGGTTTTGATTTTTCTATCTGTAAAAACAGAGTACCTACTATACTTAAAATACCTGCCCTTAAAATGATGAATTTGATAATATTAGGATTAAAAGAGGATTTTGGTTCTGTGGGGAAAAAAATGCACTGTAAAATATTATCACCTTTCAGAGAGACTAATACTGAAAATAGACTTGTAGACTAGACTATGGCATTCTGTTGCTTATGCTGTTTGTGATAAAGTAAGCTATTGATTAATATTAATACACTAGAGGCCCAGTGCATGAAATTTGTGCAGGTGGGGGTGTTTTCCCTCAGCCTGGTCTGCACCCTCTCCAACCCGGGACCCCTCGAGGGATGATCCCAGCAGTCAGACATCCCTCTCACAATCTGGGACTGTTGGCTCCTAACCGCTCACCCGCCTGCCTGTCTGCCTGATCGCCCCTACTCCCTTTGCCTGCTGGCCTGATCGCCCCTAACTGCCCTCCCCTGCCAGCCTGATTGCCCTTAACTGCCTCTGCCTTGGCTCCTGCCACCATGGCTTTGTCTGGAAGGAGGACCCGATGACCGGAAGATGTCCGGTTGACCCTGTCTAATTAGCATATTACCCTTTTATTAGTATATATTGCTGATTCACTCACTTATTTGCAAAGCATGTATTGAATACCTGCTACTGTGGGGGACAGCGATTAATTTTTTCCAAATGGCTCCTTCTGGTTCATTTTAGCCTGTGGGATAAGAGACTTACATAACTGACATTATATGGGGTAGAACATGATAAATACCACAAGAGAAGTATTAAAAGCCTTAAAAGAGGTCAGGGAAGGGAAACATACTTGCGTCTGGATCAGGAAAGACTTCACAGCTGCAGTGTTTGAACTGGATCTTAAAGATGGAGAAAGATAACACTGTAATACTTAAATTATCAGAATACTTCCAACTACATTACCTCATTGATCCTGTAACACAGTCCTGTGAAGTGGGCAGAGATAATTATTTCAGAGGTGAGGAAAGAAAATCTCTGCCGAAAGTTCCAGAACCTTCTTAACTTTGGCTATCCTGTAGTTTTACATACCAGAAAGCAACCCTTATTAATTTTCCATGGACCATCCACCAGATGGAGAGTTGGCCAAGTGTAGAAAATTGAAGTAGCACAGACAACTAAGTTATTTGCAAGTGAGGTGGTATGCTGTAATGAGAGAGGAGTGCACTAGGACTTAGGAATCTGGGGTCCCATCTAGCGTCCACCACTAACAAATTTATGTGACTTTAGGCAACTTACTTGCTCATTATGGGCCTTCATTAATTGTTACCCTTTCCTCATTTGTTTTAAACAAAACACTAAATTAGATGATACTTGTTTTTACTAACATAATACTAAACATTTTTGTGTCTACCTATCATTTATTCATTTTGTTTGTTGAATTGTGAATAAATAAAAGAGCTTGATATCTAATAGTGAAAATCAGTCAGGTACACAAATAACTTTTACTTTTGTGAAGACTGGGTTGAAATGCCTTATGTCTTTTTTTTTTTTTTTAATATTTCTTTATTGAATTCAGAGAGGAAGGGAGAAAGGGAGAGAGATAGAAACATCAATGATGAGAGATCAGTGATTGGCTGCTCCTGCATGCCCCTTACTGGGGATTGAGCCTGCAACCCAAGCATGTGCCCTTGGCCGGAATCGAACCTGGGACCCTTCAGTCTGCAGGCTAATGCTCTATCCACTGAGCTAAGCTGGCTAGGGCAAAATGCCTAATGTTATATGTGCTCACCAGAATGTCTTCAGAAGCATCAGTTTCCTTAACTGTCAGGTGAAAGAGTTACATTAAATGAAATGACTTCTATCCTTCACAGGTCTAACATTCCGATTCTTCCGTAGATATTTCATTATGGTCCTCCATCAAAATATTGGTCCAGGCCTAATTTCAGGAGGACTGGGCGAATTGAGAAGATTGCTAGTGTAGTACTCTGCCACTGCCTCAGACACTCCGCTGCCTTTGATTCTTCTTTCTGTTACATCTCTCCTTTGTTTTTGTTTTTATTTTCATAACTCCCACCCCTCCTTCCCTTGTGTTAGTTTTCATACATACAGAAGTTACTGGCCCCTATTCCAAATGTTAAAGCTAAAGAGTCCAGCTGGTGTGGTTTAGTGGTTGAGTGTGGACCTATGAACCAGGAGATCATCTTTCGATCCCGGTCATGGCACATGCTCAGGTTGTGGGCTCAATCCCCAGTAGGGGCTATATATAAGGCAGCGGATCAATGATTCTCTCTCATCATTGATGTTTCTATCTCTCCCTCTTCCTTTCTCTCTGAAATAATTAAAAACATATTTTTTTAAAAAGCTAAAGAAAGTACAAGGTGAAATTAGTATCAAATAGTGTTTCTTCTCGTGAAAATTTTCACTGAAATTTAATGGAATTGTTCTTTTTGTCTCTCTTCGTCTCTTTGGAGCACAGTGAACAATTCCAATTTTCTGAGAGAAGCAGTGATTAAGAAGGATGAGGGAAGGAAAAGATGATAGAAGTGTTCATATAATATAGTATTCACATCTGGACTGTAGCCTGGAAGGCAAAGGAAAGAATAGCCATGAAGATGCCAGAGTAACTTGAATGAAATCAAACCCTCACCCAGATTCATAATAAAAGGTGGCCTTTGCTTGACCTAAAGGGAAACAAGTCTCCTTTTTCCCTTTTCCCACATATGAATAGTGGTGTAATAATTTGGGGAGAGGAGGAATACAGAAAAGGCAAATTTCAGGAGAGTTGTAATTTATGAAAACAAGCTATGGTTACTATTGTTCTTATTTTCATTAAAATCGCTTTGAAAGCAATAAGATGGGAAGAGAATACTGTGGAAGTCAATGTAGTCTTTAGTGCAAATGGTGTAAACCTCCGTGTCCCCAATTTTATAATTTTGGAGCTTTTCTAAAATAGAACAAATAAGCTAGATCAGTATCTGCTTGTGTTTGATAGAGTGTGAAAGACAGGAAAAGGAAATTCATTATGCCTACAATAAAAGGGCTGGAACAGCTCTATGAACTTAAAAATAGTAAGGAGCCTTCAAAGGTTTGCCTGCTTTGACTGTGCCATAGGAACAATGCATGCAAAGTCTGTGTTTTCTTCAGGCAACTTTAAATTCTACAAGTTGGCAGTTACAGAGTGACCAACAGGGTAAAATGAAGAAAAAGAAAACTTGGCATGAAAATGTTTAATACATTTAATGTTCTATAAGAAAAACTGTTGTCAAATATCTTGTTATATCCAGTTTTTTTCTGGAAGGCTAATTGGCATTTTGTTGCCTAGTATGGAATAGAACTCTGGAATCTCCCACTTATTCCTGATATACCAGTTACTTTCTCTATAAGAAAGCACTCTTTAAAGACTTTACCTACTTTTTAAAATTCCCCTTGTATTATGTTAACATACAAATATATTTAAGATATATGGGTTTGAATTTTTTAATATTTATTTTATTTTTTCAATGGCAAAAAATGAAAGGAAGACAGGTTTAAATGTTCATAATGCCACCATGAATAGGGATGTAAAGTTGAGTACCCTAAGAGCACCCAGTGGGTCAGAGTATTAGCAGCAGAATCTGACTTTGTCCCTCTGCCTCCAGAGTCCATGTCAGACGCACAGACAAGGTGGGAACAGAAGCTGCCTTCCATCCCATTGAGGAGTACATGGTGCATGTTGAAGAACATTTTCAGCTTCTCGCTCGCAGGATGCAAGTGGATAAAAAAAGAGTGTATTTGGCCACGGATGACCCTTCTTTATTAAAGGAGGCAAAAACAAAGTAAGTTAGATGAAGTAGTGATTCTAGAGTGGGGCTCTTTTCAGTTGAAAGGAATCTTTAATTCCCATGATTTGTGATTCTTGTTATACTATTACTGACTATTGGGGTTTTTAAATTCAACAACTGTGCACTTGTGTAACTTGTTAATATCATCAAAACAATTGTGAGGTGCCAGCAAAGTTACATTTCATTCCGAAGCCTCTTGGCTTGTAGGCAGTGTCATCTCTCTGTGACCTCACATGACTTCTTTGTGTGCTTAGAAGAAACAGCAAACTTTCTGGTGTCTCTTCTTATAAAATAAGGCACTAATTCCATTATGAGGATTCCACCCTAATGCCCTTATTTAACCCCAATTACCTCTCAAAGACCCTATCTCCAGATACCATCCACACTGGGGGTTAGGGCTTAAACATGAATTCTGGGGGAACACAAATATTCAGTCCATCACACTAACCAACCTTTACCAATAAAACACACAGGTACTTGGCCTTTTTGCTCTCATATTTTCACTAACAATTACAGGCAACTGAAAACATAAATAAGATATAAGTTTTCATTTTATAAAAATTTCTGGAATTTGGAAGTTATATTAAAGAAACAAAGAATCAAAAGGTAAGTTTTGTAAGTTCAGGAGAAGGATTACTAATATGTATTGAAGAGTAACCTTCATTTATTGAACTTGTCTAGATTTCAGGCACTGTGCTAGGTGCTGGGCATCCATGCTAAGCAAGGCACTCTCAAGGAATTTCCAGTCTAGGTGGGGAACAGACAATTGCTCTATAGAATGAGTAGTGCTATTACAGAATTAACATTGGGTGTTAAGAAAACACATAAAGCACTGATCCTAATTGGGAATTTATTATAGGATCTGGATGAACCTAGAGTTGGCCTTTATTTACTACCAATAAATATGGAATGCACTAAATAAATGTGGAAGTAGGGAATGGGGAGAAGAAACCTGTAGTCTTGGCTCTGCTCAGATAACAAACATTCTGGGATGATTCTGAATTATGTTTACTTCAGTTCCATCAGTCTGAAAGCATTTTATTAATCATTGAAGCTATTTGACTATTTAATTAATTTATTTCTCAGTCCCTTTTTTATGTCACAAATTGGGGTTGGAAAGAAAAACAAATTTAGAATGAGGACTATAATGCAGGTGTTTCTCCAAATCATTAGATAATAATTTAAATCTTATTTCTACCTCCTAAGAATTCAGATTAACCTGATGTAAATTGCTTTTTTTTCTTAAGTCTCTATTGACTACACACACACACACACACACACACACACACACACACACACACACTTATAAACAAGAATCAAGAAATTCACCAGCCAAGTATAAGCCAAGTTATATAATTATAATTCTTACATAAGAATAAGGGATTAAAGGAATGTTTGGGCACAAAACACAATAGAAAGTTTTCACAAGTAATTTTCCAATTTGATATCTAAACCTGTTAGAGAGAAGTAGAAATTGTTCACCATACTCCTTTATTTTAAAATACCACACTGAATTTACAGCTTAGTTGAAAAAAATATTAAAAAATTAATTTTATCTACTCTTTTATTTGTTCTCAAATACATTATAAGCTTTTTTTTTATTTTTTCCTTGATTAACAAAATAATTCATGCTCACTAGAAAATATGGAAGTTGGTAATTATACAAGCAAGGAAAAAATAATGCCCACAATCCCATTACTCAGTGATAGTAACTGCTTCAATTTTGACATATTCCCTTCAGTCATGTACATAGTTACACTATTTTAGTAGTTAATTACAACCTATGTAATTTAAAATCATTTTTTATTAATACAGCAATAGATCAATTTTCTCAAGTCACTAAAAAATCATTATAAATATCTTTTTTAATAACTACATAGCGACTCTATGGATATTCCATTGCTTACTTGACCATTCCCCTAATATTGGATAATTAGGTTATTCATAGTTTTTTAATCTTATAAATAATGTTAGGATATGTACCTAAAATTATCCTCATTATTTCCTTAAGCTACATTTCTGGACTCGGACGTATTTAGATAGAAGTATCTGCGAATCTACAGCTTTGATCCATAACACCACATTATATTTTTACACCAAACAACCCTTGTACTGTATTACAGTTGGCAGTACTTAGATTATGGCAGTAGTAAAACTTGAATTTTCTTTTTGTGGTCAGCAGCTAGTAACTCCTTTTCCCCTTACAGTCTAGGCAGCAGATTTCTTCATATTCTATTACTAGAGGCCCATTGCACGAAAATTCGTGCACTTGGGAGGGGGTCCCTCAGCCCAACCTGCATCCTCTCACAGTCCAGGACCCCTCAGGGGATGTCCACCTGCTGGCTTAGGCCCTCTCCCTGGGGGATTGGGCCTAAGCTGGCAGTCAGATATCCCTCTGGCAGCCCGGGAGCCCTCAGGGGATCTTAGCGCTGCCATGGAGGCGGGAGAGGCTCCTGCCACCACCGCTGTGCTGGCCAGCCATGAGCCGGCTTCTGGCAAGCGCTCCCCCTGTGGAAGTGCACTGAACACCAAGGGGCAGCTCCTGAGTTGAGCGTTTGCCCCCTGGTGGTCAGTGCACGTCATAGTAACCGGTCTTACCTGGTCATTCCGCCTTTAGGGTCAATTTGCATATTACCCTTTTATTATATAGGATTATATAGGATGGGATAAACGTAGTAGCCTTTTATGCATATTTTTCTCTTCAAAAATCGTTTTATTTTCTGAGTCATGAAGAGCAGTATCTTCTTCTGTCTGGAGAAAGAGTTCAGAAAAGAAAATTTGATGTTAGCCCTTTGTTGGTGATGTAAAAATAAATTTTTATGAGGTAGAAGAAGAAAAAAATATTTTTCCTTGACAACCTCTGCAACTTCACAATGGAAGAATTGCTCTGCTGACATGCTTGTGAGCAAGAGACAAAAAAGAAACATGTTTGTACAGAAAGTTCCATGCTCATTATTGGAGATGCAAACTCTCCCTCCAATTTTTCTCTGTGTTTCTTTGTTTGTTTTTCCACTCTCAGTATCCTTCATCAAGTGGTTTACATATAGAGATAAGGCCTGAGGAACTTAGGCACCCTTTTGGTTTGGTTCCAGGGAGGGATCTTTAAGTTAAGAAGGGCATTAATGTTAGTGTCCCTTCTCAGTGAAAGGATCACTCTTTTGTTTCACTGAGCACCCAAACCATGCTGACAAAATCGGTCTTTATTCAAGGATAAAACCTTTGCTGGTGTGCTTTGGCAATTCATCCTCTCCTCCACCCTTCAGCCTTTTCATGTTTATTTATCGCTGTTTCTGCCCCATGCTGGGGTATGCAGCTTTGCAGGAATAACATTAAAAGTCTTTTTGGTTGTTTTCTTTTTAGAATAAATGTGACAGTTCCTTCATCTCCCTGATTTGGAGCTGAGGAGGGCAAAATGTCAAAAATAATGAGGCCAAATGGATCCAAACACTGAACACCAGTCTGAAACAGTGCTCAGAGACTTTACCTTCACAGTCGTTGTTAGAGGCAATGAGAGAGAGAGCTTCGTGGTGGCTGTGAAATCCAAAGCAGCTGTTAAGGGATTAGGAAAAAGTCCCAGGCACAGATAGCATTCCCTTGTTCGTGTATTTATTCACAGTGTTGTGTGGAATGCTACGTGCTGTGATGCAAATAAAAATTAGGCTTAGTCCCAATTTGGGGGGAATACTGTGTGGAGACAGACAGTAAAGTGACTCATAATGTTTCAGGATTTATAAATAAGAATTATTATTTTTCAACAAATACTTAGTGATCCTCTATTACATCCCAGATTGTCTTATAGGTGCCAAGAATAATAGAGTGAATGAAATAGATGAAATGCCTCTCTTCAGTTAGGGATGGTGGAGGTGGGGAATGAATGGATATAGGCAGTAAATAAGCAGTGTATATGTTATGTGCAATGATAATAAGAGCCGTGGAGAAAAATTAAGCAGGTAAAAGGGATACCAGTTGCCAAAGTTCATACTAATAAGGCTATATTTGAGCAGAGATCTAAAGGAAGT
The DNA here is from genome assembly GCF_027574615.1 of Eptesicus fuscus. NCBI lineage: Eukaryota > Metazoa > Chordata > Mammalia > Chiroptera > Vespertilionidae > Eptesicus > Eptesicus fuscus. Next base: position 29,141,133 of record NC_072477.1, on the reverse strand, counting down.
AAGGAATAAAACCAGATGGATGTCTGGGGAAAATGTTTAACAGTCACAAGCAATATGTATTGAGCATTTGCTACATGCCAGATACTCTTCTAAATAGTTTATATTGCTTAGAGTATTTACTTAATGCTTACGAAATATATGAAGTAGGTATAATTATTATCTCCTTTTCATGTAACTTCTCAAAGTTTGCATTTTAACTCTGAAAATCTACCTCAGGCACTGAGAAAATGTATTCATTCTATACTAGAGTATAATTACACCTCTAATTCAGACTAGAGTCATTTGAACATATGGTAGACTTTTTAAAGACATCCTGTTTTAAATATCCTATCTCAAGACTACTAAAATGTTACTTGGGTGGACATCTATAAGAAATTTGCCGTCTTAAATGTATTAGAATGGTTTACATTATTGTTATTGGTTAAGATGGTGCTTCAAGGATGGTGGTTAGAGGATAAGTCTGAATTATCGCCAATTCTAAATTAAAATTTTTAATGAAATTTAATCATGATATTTATATTCTAAAGGAAAAGTTCAGTGACCAACTATGAAAGCAGCTTGTAAGACCTCATAGAGCTCACTCATTACAAAGAAAATAGGAACCTTCTGTTTTCAACTCTTTCATGAATTGAGAAGGGACATTTTGATACATCAGTGTGTATTTTTTATGGTATGCCAATGACATTTAACATGCAGGGTACTCCAGAGTGGTTTCTGTCCCACTAGTGGATTCAAAGAAGCTTCATTAACTACTCTCTTGAATGTTATCATTTTAAAGCTCTCTTTACTGTTAGAAAGAGAGGAACTCTTAGTCAAAGGAGGTCTGCCTCCTGCTGATAGGATACTACCTCCTGATAGAATACTGTGATTTCAGTGACTATGTATCAATTTATTTCTTTTTCAGGTACCCCAGTTATGAATTTATTAGTGATAACTCTATCTCTTGGTCAGCTGGACTACACAATCGATACACGGAAAATTCACTTAGGGGTGTGATTCTGGATATACACTTTCTCTCCCAGGCAGACTTCCTAGTGTGTACTTTTTCATCCCAGGTAAGTGATAGTAGGGTATTTTTAAGAGGCCAGTACTTTTTGGTCATATTAGGGTCAGGAAGTTATTGTTTCCTTGTTTGTTTGTTAATCCTCAACCGAGGACATTTTTTCATTGATTTTCAGAGAGAGTGGAAGGGAGGGGAGAGGAGAGACAGAGAGAGAAGCATGGATGTGAGAGAGACATATCGATTGGTTGCCTCCCATGCTCCAACCAGGGCCAGGGACGAGCCTGCAACTGAGGTATGTGCTCTAGACAGGAATCGAACCTAGGACCCTTCAGTCCACAGGTTGATACTCTATCCACTGAGTGAAACTGGCTAGGGCTTTTTTAAATGTTAGTTATCATGATTCTGATGAAATTTTTCTAATATTTGCAAATTATAATTTTTGTGAAAGCATGAGAAGATTCCCCCAAAGCATAGCTGTTTAGGTGCACTGAATATTTAGTTGTTTGCAAGCAACGGTTGAATACATCTCCATTGAAGCCAGCTACTAGAGTTGTTTAAAGTGCTCGGCTTGTTCACAGCATTAAACAGAAACAGCAGGTAATTAAGCTTGCTTAATATTTTCTGATTTTGCACACAGTCAATATTTAACCAGAATCCACCCATTTCTACTATCGATGCACTGATACTGAGAGGCTTAAATGCCCAGCATTTTGTCTCAATTGCTTTATAGAACATAAGAAAGAGTAAATATAATTCCTCTTCAAATCTTATTACATTTCTACCAAGCAAGAAACTGTACATTAAATTTAAGCAATACCATATTAGAATCATGTTTTGAGAGTAATTGTTGTAGATAACTATGTGTTATGGGTTAGGTGTATCTGTTTTTATGAGTGGTACAAGCAGCTCATATTTCCCAGTGGAATATCACCATAGCAATATTTATTGTGGATTTTATTCTGCTCTTTCATTTATGTGCATATTACTGGGTAGTTCATTCAAAATCTGCAAAACAACCATTTGTGCTCAGATTTATACTAGGTGTAGAGGGGATTCCAAAGGAGATGAAGATACAAATACTCACATGAAATAACTACCAAGAAATATAAATCATGTAAGAATAATATATGCCTAAAAGCTTAGATGAAGTTGAGAGGAGAAAATGTGAAGAGGAAATCCACATCATTTTCATGCAAATATAAATAAATGGACAGTTTTCTATTGTGTGACAATGCACATTGTCACAGTGGGATGGTGATATGATTGTTGGAAAGATGCCTACCACAGCCAAGGCTATACGAGCTTCTTCAATATGGAAGAGGAATACAACTTATTACCCAAAAAGCAGCTACACAGCACAGGAGTCACATAGGCAGCAATCCTAGTCAGGAGAAAAACTTCCTTGGCCCTCAGGTTCCCATGAAGCATCCACTGCTGATGTTTCTCCCCAATTAGGGTCACGATCCTGTCTTTGAGAAACTCCCTTTTCTATTCTTGGTCTCTCTCAACTGTTTTGACAGTCTGACTGTGTGTCTACCTGGGCAACAGGTGCAAATAACTAGTACCAACCTCCACACATTTTTGAATGGGTATTCTTAGAAAGTGTAAATCATTCTATGTACCACCTCCTCTGTGGGCCTGCCTAAGGTTTGTTCCTTTCGTCAAGGGTTTCTATGCCTGGGCACCATTGGCATTTGGGGCCAGAAAAGTTGTCGTGAGGCACTGTCCTGTGCATTTTAGGATACTTAACAGCATCCCTGGCCAGTAGCACTCCCACCTCAAGCTGTAACAATCAAAAGTGTCTCCAGACATTACCCAATGTCCTGTAGGGGCAAAATCGCCCTTGTTGAGAACCACCGCTCTAGTCATAAAGCTCTAAAATCCAATGAATATAGCCCGGCTGGTGTGGTTCAGTGGTTGAGTGTCAATCTATGAACCAGGAGGTCACTGTTTAATTCCTTGTCAGAGCACATGCCCGGTTGCAGGCTCGATCCCCAGTAGGGAGCATGCAGGAGGCAGCCAATCAGTAATTCTCATCATTGATGCTTCTATCTCTCTTTCCCTTCCTCTCTGAAATCAATAAAATTATATTTAAAAAATAAATAAAAATAAAATTCAATAAATATATACGTGTTTGAATATTACCAGCTTTACGTGTCGGTAGGCCCGGAGATTCAAGGGAGGTGCTTGATGCTTTGCTTTCCTTCTTCCAGCATTAAAATCACCATAGGACAAAATTACTTATTTTCCCGCTTTGACACTTCCCTTTGTGACACTTAAAAGCATTCTTGTGACACTCTCATTGTCTAATTCCAAGTCCACATGTAGCATAACTGGCCTCACTACACCTGAATTTGATTTTGGAAAGTGCAGTGGGAGAAGAACAGATATTACTTTGCACACTAGAGATTCTCTTGGCCTTGTCTATTTTGACAAAAAAAAAAAAAAAAAAGGATATCTCAGCTGCTCTGAGAAAGCTTTGGGGACTCATGCAAACTAGGCTAGTTGTTCCTCAGGGATAAAATTCAGACTAATGGACCTTTCTCTCCTTTTTAATTGTTATTTTTAATACAGTCATATCTGTGTTTTATCCTTTATCAGGATTTTTGTTCTTACCCATTACCTTGTGCTTATTGGTGTTCTAAAAATGATATAATGCCATGTCAAAACAGAATGAAATAAAAGATACAAAATGTGGCCAGCCACTGCTTTGCAAACCAAAGGGTTTGCCTCATCAATCATGCTATCTGTCAGGTATCAAACCTAAGTACTGATCAGGTGAAAGCTTTCATTTACCTGCCACATGATTTGGACTTGTAAGACCCAGAGAGGAAGCCTAGAGTGATTAAATGCAAACAACAACATTATAGTAATTCTTCTAGCTTTTGCAGTAAATTGCCCCACTGTTAATATAGAGAAAAAATTTTAATTACTCAGAATGTTATATATGGAGCTTAAGGATTAAAGTACCCCTTGTGGACTTGCATCTCCACTGCTGGCTGGCATTATGCATGGAACAGTATTCATTCAACAGATAGTTATTGAGTGCCGATGTGGCAGGCACTGCTCTAGATTCTTATCCTAAGGCAGTTTAGTATGTGGTTGAGAGCCAGAGAGAGTGCTAATTGTAGCTCTGCTGATTACTAGCTCCTTTTTTCTTTACTTTGCCTTTTTTTTTTTTAACTTTTTGGAAATTTACTTAATCTTTCTGTGGCTTAGTTTCTTCATCTATAAAATGTGAGTAATAGTAGCCACCTTATAGGGTTCTTGTGAGTTTTTGAGTTGAAAAAGATGCAAGCAAGCACACTATTAAAACAGTACCTGGACCATTATCAGTGCTCATTAACCTCAGCTGCTATGATTATCACCTATATGAGAAGGATAAAAGGTCTTATATTGCTCCATCTCAGTGTCTGAAATTTCTACCATTTGTTATCACTTTGGCTTAAGAAAATACATGTCATCCAGTAGACTAACCTATCAACAATTATTGATACAGAACATAAACTGATAATAGGATTATTCTCCCAAAAGAAGGCTTCTAGGATATGGGACTGGGGGTAATGTTGTTTTTATGATTGGGATATTTAATAGTGGAGAGGAGGAAGTACATTAGGGTTCATTGCCACAGTGGGCCTTGTGGTCATCCCAAGGTCAGTCAATACAAGGTCATGTATTTCTGGCTAAAGATGATTGAAGAGTACCTGGACAGGCCCTGAAAAGAAGACTCTCAGGTTTGCCCAAGGCCAGCCTGGCCTTATGTTTTATCTTCCTGGTGTTACAGTCCAAACGTGGAGAACAGCGTCTACAGGAGAAAATATGCTTAGCAGTTAACTAGCATACACGGACAGCCTGTGTTCAAAACCTGAATCTACCACTTAATAATAGTGTAACCTTGGGAAAATTTCTTAATTGACCTTTGACATCTGTAAAATAAACATGATAGAATTGTATAGGGCTATTGAGGGGATTAAATTAGATAATACCTAAAAATACTATCTGACAGCAAAAACTCAGTAAATACTAGCCTCTATTATTGTTATTGTACTTTGCTATTATTAGAGCTGCTTTGTTTTAATTTTCTAGTTTCTTCCTTTCCAGAGTCTTTCCTTGATTTTGCTTGTCCTCTGTGGGCCTTTGGCTGAATTTAAAGTTCAAGTTCCAAATCTTTTTAGCCTTATTTGTTATAGTCTCAGTATTCTACCAGTGTTTTCAATTGTACCATGACATTCCCAATATAAAATTAGTTTGTTGATGAAGTAGCAGGTTCGAATGGAAAGTTATTGTCCTGGCTCTGTGTCTAGTTCTATGTCTATTGGTACAGGGACAATAAAACCTCATTAACTGAGATAACTACAACTGGAGATTTAAGAAAATTTGACATGAGTTGAGTTCTCTGTCCACAATGTATATTGGAAGAATTTTCTAAGCAAAATGATAGCATTCTCTCTTATTTCTTCACTATTCTTAGAAGAGTTTCTGCAACCTATTTGTGCTATAATAAGTGTATTTATTAATTGCTTAAAATGTTATACTTCCATGAAGATAGTTATAGTTTAACTTAATCACCAATCATTAAGCTCAAGGAATGATGCTCAGGTTGTGGAATTTCAGCTGACATCCATTCAGTGGGCATGATAGTTATTCTTTGGACAGAAATCTTTTAAATAGCCTTAAATGCATCAGATATATGCATCTTCCCCAAAGGCTAGAATGCTACTATCTACACAGCACACTTAAAACTCTTTAGAATTGAAATGGTAGATACGTTTCGCTCACTTGCCAGTGCTAATAGATTGTCAGTAATTACGTGAATTTCTATTGAAAAGAGTCCTGAGGTCAAGTTCAAATTAGCAGAAAAGAGTATGTGATTGATTAACACTGAATGAAGGAAAGGGAGCAGCAGCATTTTTGTAAAGTATTTATAACCCTAATCCTAACCTTAAAGTCTTCAAGGGCACAAACTATGTCTTTCTCATTTTATACCATTTTATACCACCAGTGCCCAACATGGAGTACTATGTGGTTCTTAGTGAATGTTTATTAAAATTAACTGATTCATATTCTTAAAGTACTTTGCATTATATGTTTTTTCTCCCAGAGACCTTAATTGTAATATTTTATGTTAAAAAACAAAGAAACCACAGATGCAAGCGCAGAATGAAGAATGACTTATGATATATGCTATACCATCACTTGAGAGCAAATGGACTGGAAACTTGTGACTAGAATCCACTACTTCTCATTCTCTCAGTTCTAGTCCTAGTCTAGTTCTGGTCTCTTTGGCTCAGGGCTTTTAGATTGTTCTGAAGGGGATCTTACATATACTAACAATTTTTTTAAATTATTTCCCAAGGTCTGTCGAGTCGCTTATGAAATCATGCAAACACTGCATCCTGATGCCTCTGCAAACTTCCATTCTTTGGATGACATCTACTATTTTGGGGGCCAAAATGCCCACAACCAGATTGCCATTTATCCTCACCAGCCTCGAACTGCAGATGAAATTCCCATGGAACCTGGAGATATCATTGGTGTGGCTGGAAATCACTGGGATGGCTATTCTAAAGGTGTCAACAGGAAACTGGGAAAGACGGGCTTATATCCCTCCTACAAAGTCCAAGAGAAGATAGAGACAGTCCAGTACCCCACATATCCTGAGGCCGAGAAATAAAGCTTAAGATGAAGGAGAAGGACAACTAAACTCAGTTCAAACTATTTGAGCCAAACAGTAGATGAAGAAGGCCCTGTCCTAACAACACGTGGTTAAATGAGTAGACACCCTCAGCATCAGGAGCAGCTGAGAACTGACAGATGTTTTGTTGGTGGAATTTCTCTTTAACAAGGGCTACAATGCCCAAAACCCCTGCACAGTCGAATAATGTACTCACATATAACATGCAAGCAGGTGGTTTTTGACTTTGCTTCTTATTTCAAGATTATGTCTCCATGAGAAAAACACTGCCACATTGTAATTTAAGTGACACAGACATTTGTGTGAGACTTCAAACATGGTGCCTATCTCTGAGAGACCTGATGAGAAGACTTGAACAGCTTCCCACCGCGGGGAGGTGGATTCTCAGCCGGTGGTAGTGTTGCAACCACTGAATTCACTCCAGTCAGCAGATTCAGAATGAGAATGGATGTTCTTGTCTGGAATTTTTTTTTTTAAGTAATTACATCAGTTCATCCACCTCATCTTTAATAAGTGAAGGAGATACATTGAAATAAAATATTCTCATTCCATTAGGAACTTTTGTAAAACAATGCCATGAACAGATTCTTTAGTACTCAATGTTTCTGGCCATTCTCTTTGATAACAAAAAATAAATTTTAAAAAGAAATTTTGTAAAGTTTCTAGAATTTTACATCATTGGATGATGTGGTGGTCAGCTTTATAGTAGGAAATCTATGATAAAAAGAGGAGTTTTATAGTTAACTGGTAACTAACCTGGTCTTAGTTCAAAGAGTCATCGAGCCATTTTCACACTGAAACCAGTTTAGTTGGTGCACATTGCAAGGCTGCTAAGAACACTCTTCCATTCTCTTAGTTTGGACATTGTTTGTTTTCGTTGAATTAAATAATCATACTGCTTGCCCTTAGAGTAACTGTCACCTCCATTTCCAAAACTAAAAACCAGGTTTGTTGGTAACCTTTTTTACTGTAGCTCTTGTCACTTTTGTGAGTTGTGTCCTTTCTCTCCCCCACCACACCCAGGAACCAATTTGTGCCCTTTTCTATCATATCCGGCTTTTGAGAGTAACAGGAATCTTTGGGGTTGGAAAGCTGGCTCTGTTTCTGAAATTTAGTCTTACAAGATGTAGAATTCAGTAAACGAAGGAGAGAAGAATCAGTGTGAAACCCAAAATGGACTTCGGATTATCTCTTCCAAATACTTCCGTTTGGTAATTCCATCTTAGAATCACTTCAGAAGACAGGGCTCTGATGCTCTTTAAGCTTTCTGCATGAACATCACTTTTCTCCTCATAAAAACACTTTCTATGTTCTGTAGGTTGCCTCCTTTACATGTCTGGTGGAGCATTTCATAGCATGTGTTCTACCTTCTGGGAAAGAAAATAAAATAGAAGATCCCTATAAGAACTAGTAGCAGGCCTGGTATTGAATATTAGGAATCCCAGACCGCAAAGCTCTGTCCTTGACATCCTCACCAAGTGAAAATACCTCCACACAAAACCTCTCCACCCAACTTCCCTAAACTCTCTCTTCAGTCAAGTCTCCCAACGAGCAACACTACCTATCGTGTTAGTAAGCAGTTTTCAATTTAGTTTTGGCACAAATAAAAGTCATTTGAGCCCTAACTGATTTGGCTCAGTGGATAGAGTGTTGGCCTGCGGACTGAAAGGTCCCAGGTTCGATTCTGGTCAAGGGCATGTGCCTTGGTTGTGGGCACATCCCCAGTAGGAGGTGTGCAGGAGGCAGCTGATCGATGTTTCTCTCTCGTCGATGTTTCTAACTATCCCTCTCTCTTCCTCTCTGTAAAAATTCAATAATATATTTATATTTTTTAAAAAGTCATTTGAAACAAACATCTCCAACTGAGTTGAATATGAGTTATTTTCTAATTAGCATCTTACTTGTCATCAGAACATCAGTAACGGAGGGTTCCTGATAATAACTGCTTCATATTTCTCTGTATCATGATTATGTTGTGCATTCTGTTGTATTTCTGTGAAGAGTACTGGTGTTTGTTAGCAGGCATTTAATTTCATTGGACTCAAACTGTAAACTGTCTTGGGCAGCAGCTCAAATCTCAATTCATTTTTTTTTTTACTTTAAGCTAGAGTCTTTCCCACACACGTATGGTTTAGGGGTCAGCCAGAGATGTGGACAGAGTCTATGCACAGAATTTGGGGTTCCCTTTATTTGGCTCTCTTTCTTCTTAGGTTTCTCCCCTCACTTTCAGGAGCTGTGGTTGCTCTGATTCTTCAAACAGCCTATCAGCCTAAAAGCCATAAAAATGGAAACTCATCTTGTGCCATTTCCTTCTTTGAAGTTTTACCGTCTCCAGAATTCACCTGATTTTTTGTTTAGTCACCAATGCCTTCAGGCAGTTTATTATTATTATTATTATTATTATTATTATTATTTTGTCAAGAGTCTATAGTTGTTATCATTGGGAGATCTGTTCACTTCCTGTGAGACACTTAACTCCACCATACAGGGAAGTGAAACTCTGAGGCAGAGACTTAAAATGAAAAAGCGTAGCGGAGGAGAGAGAAGCTTAGTCCTATGACAGCCTTCATTTAGACTCATTTAGCCTTAATAGCTAAGGAGCAAGTAGCTTCAAGCAGGAAGGAAAAGGAAGAAACAACTAAATTGTTAAATTTGCAGGCGTGATGGGATAATGAATACTACTGACCACATCATACTGACAAGCTCTTCTGAGTCACTTTTTTGCAAATCATCATGTACGTGATGATGATTCCTCCTTTACTCGCTGCCATGTTGGAATGGCTGATGGTTCCTCATCACCCTTGTATTTTCCTCATGAAAACCTGGTATCTAAAGACTGCATGGTTTTGAATTGAGTGACCAGTGCTGCATTAGGAAGGTTTGGGTCTTTTCCTGGTTACAACAACCTTACATAGAACCGAATTATTATCCTGGACTCATTGAATGGAGGTACCAGAATTCTGTGTATTAATGACAAAGCCATTACAAGAGTGTCTTCCCAAGGGTTTCCTGGTCTTCTCACTCAAGTCTGGTTTAGTACAGACTCCAGTCTGTTTTAGCTGGAAAGTTCATGCCTGTTGTGAAAGGGCTCTTAGCCCTAATTCTGCATTCATGTCCCCAAATGTGAGAGACTGGTTGCTTTCCTCTCTGAGCTTTATTTTTTTTTCTATTATATAGAGCCTGGCTTGTTTCCTGAGTTCCTGCTTAATATCATTGAGGACACCAACAGACTCAGCTTCTGAGGGGTTTGGGGTTAAAGAGAAAAAGCACCTGTAAAAATCTTTCTCATAGAGTGATTATTGTCATCATCATTTAGTTCTGAGAGAATATAATCACTTCATATTCAATAGGTGGTAAAAGTATTGGATCTGAGTGATGCATCTAGAAGAATCTCCTCGGCCTCAATGAGAATAAATTTCCTTATCCAAGTGGTAAGAGACAAGTCCTCTTTGATCATAGCTAGCAGCCTGATGCTTCATTTGTGCTCCCAGGAGGCCACACAATAGCCAGGATCAATAAACCCAAACAGAATAGATGTGTGGCTTGGGTTTTGATGAATCTTGGAACTTGCTGTAACACCTTAATTTATGTCAGATACAGGCTCTGGGGAATTTTTTAAATGCAATGCCCAGAGGGAAGCACAAAGGAGAATTTGGCTCCATACTTACTGGTTCCTGGCAGCAGCCGTCCTCAGGAGAACATGGAGGGGTTGCTCCAGGACCCGTGGCAGGGCAAAGGCAGACCTGGGCAGGTTCTTTGGCTTCAGCTGTCATTGACATTGTGCATGTTTGAACACTTGCCCTTTGACAGTGTATTTATTTTAGGTTCTTTATACAAGTCAGATTCTCCAACTCAGTACCTGTTCAGCTATTCAGCCTTGCCCTCTCCAGTTCAGTTCAGTTGCTACCTGCTTTCTGCTCTCATCCTTAAATAAGACAATCTTGATTTTGTATTCCCACTACCTTTATAGAGTATGATCTCATGTGAATGGTTCCCTGTTACTATTCTGTTCCTCATGCAGTTGCACAGACTATAGTTTGGCTATTGGCATCTCCTAGATATAAAAGGAACCAAATATCTCCTTGGACAGTTTCAGGTAAGATACTCCTGGACCTGAGGTATAGTGAAGCTATGATACTGTGTGTTGTTGGCCATTTAAACTGAAGATTTCAAAGATTTTTGCAAATCAATGTTACTACACTCAAGGGGAGCATAGCTAGGGCATCCTTTGTGTGAGACTATGTCAATCTGAACAGAGTCCGCACTTTTTAAAAGCAATGTATTAAAGGCCACGGCCACAGCCATTTGACATTTGGGAAGAAAGCCAGGAAGAGAGTTCACTCCTACTGACCTCCTGTCATCTGTAACTGTTCTCTATAACCTCTCCCCCGAGTCAATGTCCCATGGAGTCTATTGTTCCCTAACTGCCTGTGTGGGTAGGGAAGAGGCCATTAACAAAGGAAAAAGCCTCATGTTTGGTCATAACCCAGCTGGGTCTGAGGGCATCTGTGGAGGCTGGGAATGTGCAGTGCTTTGTACGAAAAGCACAGATAGTTTAGACTGTGGGTGTGCTCAGCAGCCTGAGGAATGCTGGGACTTTGAGTTTCTGGCTAGTTTTACCTTCCCTAGTGGATTGCAGCCCCTCGGGATTTCTGGCCCAGCAAAGGGAATGCAGGGGAGTCAGTACAAAAGCAGAAGACCTAGTTCTCAGTTTTGTGTCTCCTTGCCATAGTGCCTACAGGCAGGTAATGTCCCGGTGTCTCAAATTCTCAAGGGAAAGATCAACAGTACTCACCAAAGACCACTGAAGTCAGATTGAGAACACCTGGCCTGATTTTGACTGCCATTCAATGTAGACAGGTCAAATAGTGTTTAAGAGCTCTAATTTCTTCATCCGTGGAATGAAATGGTTCGATGTGTCAGGATTTGTAAATAATGTCTGGTTGGGTTCTACATATCTAAATAGAGTAGCTATTAGGCCTTGGCTGATTTTTATTCTAAAGACATAATATGGCCAGATCTTTGTTTTTTAAGATGAGCAAAATCTATTTTTATGCCAAATCTTCAGATTTTTAAGTATTAGTTAATTCAAATAGGTTACAAGGGGAGGCAAATAAGACATATGTGGCTACTTGGTCTGTGGTCTATTAGTTTACAACCCCTGGACTAGATCTAGAAGGTGCTTTTCTAACCTCAAGATTCTGACTCTGGAAAGGATTGTTGGGGTGGGTAACAGCTATACAGTGATTTCAAATTCAGTTGCTGCATGTGTCCCAATTCTTTGGAAATGTTTGCTTAGCTGGCTCTCATCCTTGGGCTCAGAAGTAACTTATATGCTAAAGGACAGCAGAGCTGTGATTGTTCATACCCTGGCCCTCTCAGACTTGGCCTTGAGGATCCAAAGTGGCTCTTGTTTCAACTGGCCTAACCATCAATCTTGATTTCCTACACTCAGGATCACAGACAGATGATGACTCAACAGGCCACAAATTGAGGTGCCTCCCTTATGGAGTTACTGATATTTTTCACCATTGCACCCAAATATCAAGACATCAAGTATGCTCAAGTCTCTGGCTCTCATTGAGAGAGTGATATCAGGACGCTTGGTGGTCTGTAAGAAAGCATGGTGAACTATGAAGTGCTGAATTATTGAAGATGAGCAGACACTGACTTCTTTAAAAATGAGAAGATTGCAAACATATAAAGTTGACAAGTCATGAATAAAGTTTTAGACTGGATTGTTTAAAAAGTGATAACTATGTAAGAACCAGACATATCAGACTATTGTTTTTATATGAGAATTATAATAACAACTAACATTTATTGAGCACTCTGTGTATCTGGAGTTTTCCTAAGCACTTTACCCGGTTACTTGATAGTCACAATAAGGTGGGTACCATCATTACCTTCTGAAGCACAGAAGTCTTAAACATTTATGGAGTGGTACAGCCAGGATGCCGATTGTTTTGCATTTAACCGTTTCAAGGAACACCATATGTATGCATTCTGCTTCTAGGATTTCAGGATGGCATTAAGTATGTTACTGTGGACAAGATGGTAGACTCGGTGGAAAAGTTATAATAGAGAACAGTTAGAGATGACAAGAGGTCAGTAGGAGTGCTGAACTCTCTTCCTGGCTTTCTTCCCAAACATCAAATGGCTGTTAACTCTATCCTGACTTGCTCTTGTAGTTTATTAATACTTTGAAAAAGGACATTGATGGAACAATGTGATATAGTTAAAAGTATAAATTCATCAATCTGCTTGGGTTCAAATCCTGTGGCTTGAGCAAGTAACCTTTCTCTACCGTTTTACCCATTAATTTTAGTAACTATTTCATAAGGCTTTTGTGAGGGTGAAATAACATATGAAAATCTCTTAGTCCAGTGCCTGGCACAAAACTCAACTAATAATGGCCATTACCACTATTTTTACTGCATCATTATCATTTTTTTTTTAGTGACTAAAAGCTGAGATAATAGCAAATTACATTATTTGAGAGAATCAGGATCCCTAAAAGTTGAAATGAAAGGGTGAATCTAGCATATACTCAGGGCAAGAATCACTGCATAGATAATGAGTGCTGGAGCACTTAACATACTGCACAACTTACAAATGTAGTTTATTCTTAGATCCAGAAGGTCAGGTGTGCCCCAGTTCAGCCTGTGGGAGATGGAACTAAAGACTTAGAAAAGTTATTTGTCCATAAACGTAGTATTGCCAGTAGTGTGCTGTGACTTCCCCGACATCTCAAAACCAGCAGTCTCCAGACAGGGAAGGTATTAAATCTCACCTTGAATCCTGTGCTTGGTATTCCATGGCAGCATCTTCAGATATTGGCGAGGCTGCTATGTGACAAAGCAAGTAGGATTGTTTGCGATTACAGAAGTGTGCAGAAGCAGCAACAGTGAGAGCAAGTTTAACTCAACATATGAAAGAACTTCCTATTAAATTGTGTTGTTGATAATAACACAGGCTAATATGGGGGACAGCTTCCTGTCCTTGCAAGGTTGTCCAAGCAGAATTGGATGCCAAAGGGAAGGAACCTTAAGCATATAACAGGTTAGATAATCTCCAATTTCCTTTCCAGCCCTAATCTCCAAAAGGGTCATGGATTTATGGTCACGTTGTAGAGACTGAGATTCCAACAAGGTCCTAAGAGGTGCCAAGCTGAAGCTATGTGGGTCAACAGCCCGGTATAAAGAGGAACAAGGCCTCTCTGTTTGCTACACCAGACCCGTGACCAGGTCTTTCTGTAGATCTCCATTTCAATCAGGTAACTCAATTTCTTACCTAATGAAACAGGCTTTGTAAACCTACCTGTTTAAATTTGGAAACTCCTCTTTTGTTTGCTTTCTTTCCCACCTTTGTTTCCCGGCAAAGCTTCTTTCATAGAAATACAGCTCTCTTTTCATCTAAACTAAGGGAAGAGGACTTTGTGGAGACTAAGGCCAAGAGAACCGAGGAGTCAGTTTCCTTGGAGGCCAAGAGTGGGGGTGACATCCCCTCTGGACTAGATCTGACTTTTCCTTCCTGTTCATGAAATTAAGACAAGTGTGAGTCCCTTCTGAGCTACTTAATTTTTTAAAGTGATATCCATAAACATTGGAGATTGCAAACACCTCACTGCATACTGCTGGTCACCAGCTTGCCAAGAATGAGAACATCTCATGTGTGTTAAGATTAAAGAAAACAGGGTTTCTAGTTTCAAGTTTTGGCTTCTCACCTTGAACAGGTTCGATCTAAATGAGATCATTGCTCTTTCAAGAAATTCTTACTGATAATTCAAATAACCATATTTCTATAAATCAGTAATTGGCAAGCTTTTACTCACTGTCTTTTTTTCTAAGTAGAGTTTTACTGGAACACAACCACACCCGTTCCTTTACATATTGTCTGGCAGCTTTCAGGCTACAAAGCAAAGCTGAGTACTTGCAACAAAGACTTACTGTGTGGCCCACAAGGCCTCAAATATTTACCATCTCTCCTTTTACAGAAAAATGTTTGCTGACCACTGTTAAATTTAAATTGGTAATCCAAATGGGCTCAAAATACTGTTTAAATTATCAGATAAAAATACTGTTTAAATTATCAGATAAAAATTGGGTTGTGATAGGGCCTCTATATGGTGCCTTTGTGCAAATAGGATAAAGGTGCTCCTTTAGATAATTATTGTAATACTAGAAGCCCGATGCACGAAATTCGTGCCAGGGGCTCGGACCTCGCAGCCACAGTGGTTTGCCTTGGTCCTCGCAACTACGGCGGCTTGCCTCAGCTTCGTTCGGAAGGTCGTCCGAAAGGACATCTGGAAGGACGTCTGGTCTAATTAGCATATTATGCTTTTATTATTGTAGATACTTATTTTTATAACAAAACTCTTAGTGCCATCTGCCATAAAAGTACTTTGTAAAAATAGACAAATTTATAACATCTGCAATATGAATTGCACTCCCCTGTACAACTGTGTGCAACAGCCCCAGTACAGTACTGTGATCTGGTAAAAACACTACTTGGAGTCAACAGAGCTGGGTTTTGCTTCCAGTTCTGAAACCTGATATCTTGAGCAAGCCACATAATGTCAAGGCCTCAGTGTCTTACCTTTAAAATGGAAATAGCTTAAAGTTGCTTTGAGAAATTAAATCAAATAGTAGACATTAATATTGCTTTGTGAAGGTTCACAGCTCTACAAAATCAATCTCCAACTATGTTTTGGACAGCGTCTGTAGTTCTAGGCTTGTCATAGGTCTGAAGAGAAGGAAATCAGTGTAAAGAGCTTATAGTCTAATCAGAACTTAGAAAGAACAATCTAACATGAAACGTTATGAACATTTGAACTAGTTAGAGCACTAGTAATACTGCTTTGCATTTACTGACCTACTGTATACTAGATGTTGTACTAAGCCCTTAACATGCTTTATCTCACATGTAATCTTCACAACAGCCATATCTCCAAATCTCACAGATAAAGAAAAATAACAACTGGCATTCCTTATTCATTTACTGTGTTCCAGACACTATTCTAATGCTTTACATATTTTAACTCATTCCATCATCACAAAACCCTATGAGATGTATACTATTACTACAGGCCCGATGCACCAAATTTGTGCAAGGGCTTTGGCCCCCGCTGCCACAGCGGCCACCTCTGCCTCGGCCCCTGCCCGCTGCAGCTTTGTCTGGAAGGAAGGACGTCCAGAAGGATGTCCAGTCTATTCAGCATATTACACTTCTATTATTATAGATTATTCCCATATTTCATTTGATGAAATTTATTCAGAGATTGAGTGCCTTCCAATCTTTTCCACATGATGGCATACATAGAAAATTATAATATTTGTTTGGCATTCTGAGATAAATTTGAGGGGACTTGAGGCATCTACATAGGGTTTGGTGAAAGTTTCAGTACATCTGTATTACTTTTAACAGTGGGTGATTAAGAGGTGTTGTAGTCATCCAAGACTGCTCTCTGGTCATGGGTACTTTGTGTAAAGTATGCAACAAAATAGCAATTAGGACATTCAAGAAACCTCACAGGGACCCATACAAATAGTGTTCAAATGTAACTTCAACTATTATAAAATAAGTAGTTACAAAAATTGCCTTAAACTTTTATTATAAAACTAGTGGCCCAGTGCACAAAATTCATGCACATTAAAAGGGATTAATTAGAGGAAATAGTTTAATATTGCTATTTGCCCTTTCTCTATAATAGAAGTGTCAGAGATGAAAGAAAATTAGTAAAACGTATATGAAAATCTTCCTCCTGTCAGAATCTGGGGTGTGCTGCGGGACCCAGAGTCAAGTCCCCACCCACCCACGGTGCCTCAAAATCACATGAGACCCAGACTCAGCTGGCCCCACCCCCATTGGGCAAGATCCAGACCTGGCCAGCCCCATACCCGTCAAGCCCCACTGGGTGGGGGGCACAACCTCAGGTTCCCTGGCCTGGCGCCAGGGCGGGTGGCATGGCCTGAGGTCCCCCAGCCCAGGCCGGGGTGGGGGGCATGCCTTGAGGTCCCCCGTCAAGCCCGGCCGGGCAGGGGGCACAGCCTCATGTCCCCCAGCCCGGTGCCAGGCGGGGGGCACAGTCTTAGATCCCCCAGCGCCGGGATGGGGGTGTGGCCTGAGATCCCCAGGCCTGGGGCGAGAGGAGCAGCCTGAGGTCCCCCGGCCCAGCACTGGGGTGGTGGGCGCACCTTGAGGTCCCCCAGCCTGACACCGGGGCAGAGGGGGCAGCCTGAGGTCCCCTATCAAGTCCCACCAGGTGGGGAGGGCAGGCTCAGGTCCCCTGCCCCAGCCCAGCACCATGAAGCCTCGGGTCCCTGCTGATTGCTCCTTAAGGCTCGTTACGGGAACTCGGCCTCTTCTGTGGGTGCAGCCATCTTGTGTTATGGAAACCCCACCTCAACTGTGGGCGCCGGCATATTTGTGACAATATGATGGTCAATTTGCATATTCCCTCTATATTAGATAGTATAATTTACAACCAATAGTATTTTGTGGTGCACCTACAATCTACGTGTGCCTAGCAAGCCCTCAGTTAAATAGCTTGCAAGGCAACGGGCTAGTAGGTGGTTGAGTAGAACCAAGACTTGAATCCAGGACTGTCTGACTCTTAAATTTATTCTTTTAGCCTCTATACAATCTTGCCCTTTTGCAGTGAAGAGCCAAACTGTGTGACCAATACTTCATTTATTCTTAGAGTATTTGATTATTTGAAGTTTGATCATCCAGGCTCACTCTAAGGGTGATCTTATTATTAACTATTGTTTTTAATTAACCATGTTCCCTACCCCAGTGGTCGGCAAACTGCAGCTCGCGAGTCACATGTGGCTTGTGAGCCGCAGTTTGCCGCTCTGTTGACTAATGAGTTTGCCGACCACTGCCCTACCCCATTCTCCAAAAATTTTAGAGCTAGCATTCTATACTTCTTTCTATTCACTCTCTACCCCCATTCATAGCAGGGAATAGATGGGCAGTCAAGACAAATGAAGATTCTGTGAGTTGATAGGCAGCAGGCTGCCCCTATGCTCTGGAGATGTTCTCTCTCTCTCTCTCTCTCTCTCTCTCTCTCTCTCTCTCTCTCTCTCTCTCCCTCCTCTTCTCTTTAGGGCTCTGTTTACCTACATCCACTGGAAGGTGAGTCCTAACAGAGTGTTCATCCCCAGCTCAGCCTGCTGGGCTCACAGAGATGCTAGTTTGTAATAAATGGCTACTTAAGCAATCACCTGACCCCTAAACGCAGAAGGAACTCTAGAAGTGATTCTATTTGCCTTCTGTGCTTCACAGGATACACCTCTGAGCACCTCTGGTCTGCTGTGCTTCAGACCACCCACCATCCCCATGCAGGTGGATACTCTGTGACTGAAGTTGATGTTGGAAATCATATTATTACATCATATATAAAACCACTGGGTTTGCCTAATTTCCAAGCCCACTTGCATTTGATTTTTCATACTCCAGGCTTCTGCAGAGTGGGGACAGCTGAAGGAGCCAGAATACAGATGGTATTTTATTGCTGGCTCTGTCTGGCATGCTGAACGGCTGCTGTGCAGGTGGTGAGATGTGGCAGGACATCTGGGGTGAGGTTAGTGACCCATTAAGATGTCCCGAGCTCTGATTAGAGAGTGCTTAGAGCCACCAGAGCTGTCAACCCGCAGTGTCCTTTTTATTAAGGTTCTGCCTCTTAAACCCTGGAGGCCACTTATCCTTCCCACCTCTAAGAAAAGACAGCGGTAAAGCCTGAGGTCATTGCTTAGCAGAAGCCCCAGGAGCTGATTGGGCCAGAAAGGGCCTTGGTCAGCAGTCTTTCCAGTGTCAGAGTCCTCTACGGACAGGTGAGCTCCTGTCCTGTGATATGTCGAGCTCCTAGGCTAAAATGGCTCTCAGAGGAGCAGCTTCTCAAGGAAGAGTGAAGATGCTACAGAAACCTGTCGGCGAGGTAGGGAGGCCAGGGGGAAATCAGGCTGTTAGTAATTGTGGTCATGTTGGCTGTTTCAAGGGTGATTTTTCTTGAGTCCATGCTGGGGTATATGCCCTCCCAAATGAGAAGAATTCAGTTTTCTATTCTCACTGTGATTTAGTCTCTCTTACCTCAATACGCTGTTGTCTATAAGCTCCTCACCCAGCTTCAGCTTTTCAAAGACAAAATTTTATCTTACTCATCATCATGTTCTCAATGTAGGCGCAGTGACTAGCACATAGTAAGTGCTTGAACATGTACTGTGCTGGAATAGTTACAAGTTAATGATATAATGATATAGTATCTTGGATTTGCTTTCAAGTACTATGGGAGGAAGGGGGAGTTGGGTGGAAGTATAGATGACTTGAGAGTGACCATGAGATGAATGATATATCGGGGGGGGGGGGGGTTGTTACATTATTCTTTCTAGTCTTGTTCAATATTTTCCATAATAAAATGTTTTGTTAATATATAAATTCAGTATTAAAAATGTTGAAAGTTGTGCCAAATACTGGCTTAGTGCTCTCCAAACAGTCTCATCTCTCATCTCCCTTCCTCCTTCCTCCCTCTCCCCCACCCTGCACATGGCTAGTTTGTACTTTGTAATTGAGTCATGTGACTTAGGTTCTGACCAATAGGATATGGACAGAAGTAATGTCAGTCTCTCTCTTGCTAGTGTGGCTCTTATTCTGCATGATCCTCTACACTTTCTCTCATCCCTTGCCTCTAGGATGGATGCAAAAATTAGTGAAGAAGTTAACACGCCTCGGCAATGGTGGAGCCTTGGTGAATGAGCCAGGACCTCTGAATGCCTGTGCGGAGCAGAACCAGCTCCTATACTCTGCTGATACAGACTGTGATGTGACGAAGAGATAAGCCTTTAGTGTGTGTGTGTGTGTGTGTGTGTGTGTGTGTGTGTGTGTGTGTGTTTAAGTACAGTATTGAATTGCCCCAAATCTGACAAACCAGGTTTGAGCCCAGCTTGACATGGGAGGAGGCACTTAGTAGTTCTTTGACCTTTTAGGGCAGTGGTCGGCAAACTCATTAGTCAATAGAGCGGCAAACCGTGGCTTGCGAGCCGCATGTGTAGGGGGAGAGACTAGTGGAGCAGGTAATAGAAAAGGCATTCAGAGCTATAATTAAGTACCTCTGACAGTGACGATAATAAAATGAACATTTGTTGAGTAACCACTATACAGTATGTGCTATTTTAAGTACTTCATATGCATTCAGCCATTTATTTCTCACAACAACCCTATGAGGGAGAAACTGATATGGTGGCCATTTTGGAGAGGAGGAAACTGAAAGAATAAGTAACTTGACGGAATTAAGATACAAATCGGGTTTGACTCCAGGCTCTGTCTCTTCCCCAGCCTGCAACATGCTGCCATATTTTGGATGTGGTCATGGGGCATGAGTACCAGCAAGAGGTAGTATCTGGGCAGTGTGTCCTATCACCTGTAGTGCTGGGCCCCCATTCTGGGGAGGGGTGCAGACTGAGTCTGCTCTTCCCCTGCCCTGGAAAAGGTGTCCCAGTGAACGGAATTGAACTGTAGTATCCTTGATCATCTGGGATAAAAGCAATTGTGAGGGCTTCATTCACTCTGAATGGTTCTCTGATTTAATTTTCTAGCCTCTCCACTCAGCCGTGGCCACTCCAGATTTGCCACAAGGAGAAAATATCTATTACCTGCTCCACTAGCCTCTCCCCCTCCCCCACCCCCACCTGGCCCATCCTTTGTGACTCTCCTCTCCTTGGTCCCAGCCCAGAACCTATATCTCTTCCAGGCAACTCAGAGCACATATTAGGGCTGGGAGTCGTATACATGTTCATTAATCCTCCACGTGACAGCAGGAATGAGTCAGTCCCTTGCTTTCTGACCTCACTTGCCTGCCAATGCTGGATGTTGCCGGTCCTCAACAGCCAGCAGAGCCCAGGACCCAGTCACCATCAAGCTCTCGCCAGTGCTCCGCCTGGGATGGGTTTCAAACTGCACCCCATGGAAAGGCTTCAGGGGCCACCTGAGACGATGGGGAAGGATATGGAGGATGCTGAGTGAGTGGGGCTCTAAAACCCCCAACCCAACTTACCTCACAGCAGTTCCGCTTTATCTGCTCCATGTAAGATTGCAGTGAGAGAAATGTCCCACCTTGAAATACTAGAGAGAAGAATATCCTTGGTTTGGAAGGTCCTTTGAGTCTCCAAGCCTTTGAGCCTGACTTTTATGTCTTAAACCTCTCCGCTACCATCCTTCCTGTCTACCAGGAGCAGAGGAGGAAAAGAAGCCCAGCTGACTGTTTCAACTTTAACTTGCCCACTCTTTAGGCCCTGGAGCCAAGGGACATTGCAGCAGAACAAGCTCATGGGAGCAGAAAGGAGCTCTGGGTTGCAGCCCTCCCTTCCCCCCTCCCCCCCCGCCCGCTACACACACACATATACACACAAGTCCCACAGTTCTGAGTCTTACACAGAATAGGTGCTAATGAGAATGGCATGAATAGATGGATGAGCCCATCTCTACTGGCAGTTTCAGTGTGTGTGTGTGTGTGTGTGTGTGTGTGTGTGTGTGTGTGTGTAGGGGGGTGGCACGGGGCAGGGGGAAGGGTGATAAACTGACCTTGGATCACAGAATGGCCACAATATTTATTCAAGATTCAGAGAGGCAATTTGGCATCAACATTAAGAATGTGGGATCTAGACTAAGACTCTGGCTCTGCCACTTTCAAACTCCGTGACTTTATTCTTGTAAAATATGAGCAGCATTTCCCATAAGGCTGTTGGGAGGGATGAAGGAGTTAATATGTGTGAAGCACTCGGTGCCTGACGTGTTAGTGCTCAGTAAACATTAATAAGCCTTAGCTCTCATCCCTTGCCCTGTGCAAATGCCGCCTCCTGACTCCTGAGCAGAATTCATTACTCTCCTCTGTCCTCGCGCAGCACTTGGCTCAGCCCTGATGGAACTGTGAGGACTTGATTTGTTTTTTGCAAACTCCAAATCAAACCAGGTGGTGGGGACAATAAAGCAGATTCTTTGATGTTGGGATTCATAGATGCCATAAGGGAAGCCCCCACTCCCTCCATAGCCATTATGGTTATATGCCTGTCTCTCCCTCAACCTCTGGCTCCTTTTCCACATTTTATTCATCTTCATATCCAAGGGCCTGGTGTACCGCAGTTTGGTGGAGTGGCTGAGCAGCGTTGGCTCCGTCTGGAGGAAACCCTGACCATTGTCTCCTGGCCTTCCTTGTCTGCCTTGCTTCCCACAGGCTTAGCATCTTTCTTTGCCCCAAGAGGAGGATGAGGTTATGAGTCTGGGCTAGATCCAGGGCCCCTCTGATGGGCATGGCTGTGGGAATTGAGAGCATGCAGAAGAAAATAACATGTGCTGAGCTCATACCACATTCCTGGAACTGTGCTAGGCTCTTTACAACACTTAATTCTCACGGCAGTTTAGTGGAGGTAATATTTTCATTAGTCCCATTTTTCTAGATCAGAAAACCAAGTTTAGCCAACTTTCCGGAGACACACATCGCCGCTGTGTCGGAGGCAGAACTCAGGCCTGGGACTGCTTCTGAGCTTGTGCCCTTTCCACTGTCCTTGCAGGCTCCATAGAAGCCAGCGGAGGTCTGCACCCCATCCCACCTCGCTGTTCTCCTCTCCACCTCCTGCTTTTCTTTATTCTACCTTATTATCCTCCCTCGTATCATTTTTCATCTGGAGTTGGCTTATTTATCACTTGGCCGTGTCTCCTTATTAATATAACCGGAGCTTAAACATTATGCGTCCCCGCAGCCTCGTTTGCCAGAATGGTGCTGAGCACTTAGGAGCTTGGCAATTAGACTGAACTCAGAGGGGCTGTAACATCTACATCTTCAGCTGCTTTCTTAGGGAAATGGGGTGAAGAGGAAAGGGTATGCGATGGGGCAGTGCATTTTGCATGCATGAGCAGAGGGACCGAGATGGGGAATTGGGATATGATACCACCAGGCATTTCTCCCTTGATGGACTCGGCCTTAACTCAGTGCCCTCCGGTGGCCTGGGGTTGAGCCTCCAGCAGACCCTGGGGGCATGTCTGCCAAACAGCCCCCTTCTATCTGATTTCCATGCCTGCCATCATCAGCAGCAGCAGCAGCAGCAGCCATCACGGCTCACTTATTGACTACCTGCTGTGAGCTTTATACACTTCTCATTTGACCCACACAACAATCCCAGGAGCTAGGTATTAATATACTCCATGGTATAGATGAGGAAGCTATAGCTCAGAGAATGTAAGTAATTTGTTCTAACTCACAACTAGCAAGGGGCAAATTAAGGAGAAAGGGCAGAAAGACTTGAAAATTATGGGAGAGAGGTTGAGGTGAGGGGCAATTGGCCCTCAGAGTGGGCCCCTCGAAGCTGCTCCTGTGTGGGCTCCTGCCAGATGAGCTGGCAGAGTTTAGGGAAAGGCAAGTGACACTGTTAGAAGCCTTAGAGATAGAGCAGAAGACAAAAGGATTCCTACGCTCAAATTCAAGCTTTTAGAAACATGACAGTGAAAGTTTCCCTCCTACCCAAGACCTGCAGCCACTCCCTTCCTTTTCCTACAGGTAACAAATGTTATTGGTTTCTTACATGTCCTTTAGAGAACATGTATGCATAGATAACCAAACAATGTTATGCATTCTTTCCACTCATTTTTTTACACAAATGGTTGTCTATTATACTAAGTTTGTGTCCCCTTTGCATTTTTATTTTAAGTTCTTTTTTTGGTGATTTTTCCATGTTAGCACATTTAGATATTACAGTAACTTGTAGCTGCACCATCATATTTAACCAGTCCCTGAGGATGGGCATGAAACTCAGTGACACCTTATAGAGGCGGCCCCAGATACCAGGATGGCCTGTACTTCAGTTCTGACCTCCTACCTCTGGTCTCCATAAACTCCACTCAGACCTTGGCCTTAGCTTCTGTGGCCGAGGGCCTCCGAGAGACCCCGTGCTGGTTATAGCTCACACCTATACTGGTCACAGTCTTCCTACCTCTTTCTTTTTTGGCAGTGACTGGGTCTGGTGTGGTTCTGAAGATACTTTTGTCCAGGACCTAAGGGCTCCTACCATGTGCCATGTGCTTAACAATCTGTTTCCTCTGTGAGGCTCTCTTTCTGCATCACTGTTTACTTCTGCACTGTCTGCCATCCTCATCTTTTCTCTTGAGACATTTGTGGCCCATGAATCCCAGAGCATTCTCAATAGTCCCCCTTTGTCTTCATCACCTTGGAGTACCTGGAAATAGGACTCTGGTGTTGTCACCTAACCTCGCGCCCTGGGTGACAAATGGAGTGTAGGGACAATGAGAAGCCAGGCCAGGGGTACAATGGTGACAGGAGGTGGCAGCTGATCTGCAGGGCTCTGCTAGATGGTTAGGAGTGTGGGTATATGGGGTTAGGTGAGGAGGGCTCGGCCTATGCAAGTCTTCATGAGAATCTCTTTGGTGGCAGTTCAGGGTGGGGTTGGGGGTAGTTAGGAGCTAAGCCAGTACATTAAGTCCTTACATTAAGCCTGTAAAGAGAGAAGAATCCTTTGGGTCATTGGTTAATTTCTTGATTAAACTGATATTGATTGACTACCTATTACATGAAAATCACTCTATTAGATGGTTCTGTGACCTCTATTTTATCGTTTTACACATTATGGTGTTGCCTCTTTTGGTGGGGCTACTAAGTCCTACTGTCCCGTTCATTGCTGTTGCCACAAACTCTTTTTTTTTTTTTTTGGCCACAAACTTTTGTGATCTTTCAAAGCCTGGAAGATTTTCCCCTGGGACTCAGCCTGCGAACCAGAGTGCAAGTCCTTGAACGTCACCCTTTAAATCAGGGCAGTCACAGAAGTAGACATCTGATTAGGATGGCACGTAGAACGAGCTTAACCAATGTTGTCTCAACTGAATGATCAGGGTCAAGGGAAGTCCTCCTGTAGAACCACATGGAGTACCACGTGCCCTCACTCACTGGAGATAATGGCCGTGGGAACAATTACCAGCCTAATTTCTTTTTATATCAATGTGGATTTGATGTCCAGTAATATATGTGTTGTTCCTTTAATGGCCCTTTAATGATGAAGAGGATCAAAAGCATTTTAGATCTGAACTTGCACCATTAGTTTCCATTCCAGAAATCCACCGTAATTACCGCAGCTGCCTCTCCAAACCCTGCAAGAGCACCGAGTTCCTGTGAACCTATCTGCACAGTTCATCGCAGTCCACACAGAGCCAGGTCTGACGCAGGTCCCAGGGGCTGGTAGCTGAAGGTGGAGAAGGTTGGGGAGGGGAGCAGGAGGAGTAAAGGGCTGAGGCATTCAGGGCCTGGAGTGTCCAGATCTCTCAGAACAGGGGTTCTCTCAGCCCTGGTCCTCTCCTCTCTCCTCAAAGAGAGTTCCAGACTTACAGAGAGAAATGAGAAAGTGCTATAAAACTGCGTATTGGGTTCTACAAGTCATATTGGAAAGAAACCAATGACAGTGAACGGAATTCTTGGTGATCCTGCATTCTCCCCTACCCCACTCGTGAAGGTTTGGCATGGTAGGGGAGGGTGGGGCACAGGATGCAGGGTGCCAGGCTGGGGGAAATGAAGCTGGATAGGCAGAATTTGGGGGAAGGAGCAGACAGGGAAAGATCTAAGGGAGAGTGATGCTCTCCCGGGGGAGGGAGATGTCCCGATAAAATGGTTATTGTGCTGTTTAATCTTTTGAATCCCTATCCCCAAGATCCATTGTCTGCCATTCTCTGTGCCCTGGGAGGCTGACCCATGGACTGCATAACGCAGGCTCTCTTGCCCTCCGGCTTTGACCAAAGGGAGGTCTTGGCAGGAGATCTGAGGTTGGAAGGAAGGAGAGTTCAGGGCATTTCTTCCTCCATTTCCTTCCTGCTTAGGGACTGCAGCTCTGACCAGGTTGATCCTCTGCAACTGTGGCTCCTGTTAGGAAGCCCTTCTTCCAGGGCTCCAGCTCTTACTGGGCTCTAACATGTGTCCCTCTCCTCGCCTTTGGAATAAGGGTGGTCTAAGCTTCCTGTTTTTACTAGTCCCTGGATGCATCAAAACCCCTCATAGATGAACCCCATTCATACCTCTGTAAATAGTAACTTCATTAAATTAAAAATCCCGCCTTAACTGGTTTGGCTCACTGGATAGAGCATCGGCCTGCGGACTCAAGGGTCCCGGGTTCGATTCCGGTCAGGGGCATATATCTTGGTTGCAGGCACATACCCAGTGGGGAGTGTGCAGGAGGCGGCTGATCGATGTTTCTCTCTCATCAATGTTTCTAGCTCTCTATCCCTCTCCCTTCCTCTCTGTGAAAAATCAATAAAATATAATAAAAAAAAAAATCCCAGCGAGGTGTGCCTTCTGTTTGCTGCAAGAACCCTAATTGATACAGTGGGTGTGTTAGAGACTGGCTAGTGTTTCCCAATCTTGTTTCCTTTCCCTGGACTCACAGGGAGACTACATTTTCCATTCTCCCTTGCAGTTGGGTTGAGGCTATGTGAGTGGGTTCTGAACAATGGGGTGACGTATGGTTCTTCCAGCTCTGTGCAATGGTCCTCACCCCCTTCCTCTTCCAAGTTCACATCGTAAGCTATACGTGCAAGGTTGCAGCATCTCGAATTGGGAAAGAAGTTTGGATCCCCGAATCCCTGCTTGGAGGAGAATTGCCCAACTGTCTTCAACTATGATGTGAGTGAGAAATAAGCTTGTTATTATGTTGTGCACTGAGATTTTGAGAGTGGTTTCTTACCACAATTAGGGTTAGCTACCTTGGCTAATTCAGTGGAGATGTTGAATGAAGAGGCCACATAGAGCAATGGAGGACCCCAGGCATAAATATAAGGAAGCATGTAATCTAACCTGGGTGAGACTGCAATGAGGGTAAACAAAGCGTGTCACATTATTGTTTCATGAAAAGAACAGGGTCTTGGATGTCAGACTTGAGTTAAACCCAGGCTCCACCTCTTCTAGCTATGTGATCTTGGGCAAGTTACTTCACCTTTTTAAGTTTTCTTATCTGTAAAATGGGGGAAATATGCCTATTTCACAAGGGTCTTTTCTGAATAGATGACTTATTTTAATAACAGTTGGTACTGAGTAAAAGTTCCTTCTTTCTCCTCTCCTATCTGTGAATTCTAAACTTAGTGCCTCCAGTAATCTATACTAATAAAAGGGTAATATGCTAATTACATTGGGAGACCTTCTGGGAGACCTTCTAGACAAAGCCATGGTGGTGGGGCCGAGGCAGAGACACTTAAGGGCGATCAGGCCAGGAGGGGAGGGCAGTTGGGGGTGAGCAGGCCAGTGGGGTGGGGGGGTCAGTTGAGGGTGAGCAGACCAGCAGAGGGGGCCAGTTGGGAGCAAGCAGGCTGGCGGGAGGTGCAGTTGGGGGCGAGCAGGCTGGCAGTGGGGGCAATCAGGCCGGCAGGGGGAGGCATTTGGGGGCGGCCAGGCCGGCAGGGGGGGTTTTGGGGGTGAGCAGGCTGGTGGGGGGCAATTGGGGGCGAGCAGGCCGGCAGGCAGAGTGGTTAGGGGCAATCAGGCAGGCAGGCAGGCAGTTGAGTGGTTAGGTGCCAGCGGTCCCGGATTGTGAGAGGGATGTCTGACTGCTGGTTTAGGCCCAATCCCACAACCGTCAGTTGGACATCCCCTGAGGGGTCCAAGATTGGAGACAGTGCAGGCCAGGCTGAGGGACACCCGCCCCGTGCATGAATTCTGTGCACCGGGCCACTAGTTGGTAAATATTTCCAATTTGCGGGGCACCTATTGCCTAACCTATAATGATAGAGAACAGTTCATATTATCTTCCGGGGATGACTTTAAATGAAAAGTGTGTTCAAAATTCAGTTTCACAGTGGATTGTGGATGTGGAAGGTGCGCCAGGTAGCTTATATGAAGGGGAGACATTTCAGCTTCTGTTTACATTTACTAGTGGATATCGCTTTGACTCCCCTCCCATCATGTTTACTGGTGAAGATGTCTCCGTTCATCTTCATGCTTACAGCAATGGTCATATCTGCTTATCCATTCTAACAGAAGACTGGTCCCCGTGCTCTCAGGCTGGTTAGTTTGTCTTGGCGTTATTAGTATGCTTTCCAGCTGCAAAGGAAAGAGACAACCACCAGGTAATTCTATGTTCGAACATGTAACAAGAATCCAAAAAAAAAACACAACAAAACAAAATGGTGGTTTGATGATACTTGATGCCACTACTGCCATCCTTCCTCCTGAGAAAATGAGTACTTTGGTCATTGTCTTTGAACTTTAACCTTTGACTGGAAGTGGCCCACAGGCAATGAAGACTACTTCCTTTCACTGCATTTTTATTCATGTGCATTCTGGGCACATGTTGATCGCTGGTTCAGTCCAGGCAACGGACATGCTTTTACTAGTCATACAGCACTAATACAAGTGTCAGGAAATATCAACTATAATTCCACTTTTTAAGCTTTTGGAAGAGTTCCAGGTCCTCATTTAGGGCATTAGCAATAACTTCCGTGGAGGTTTGGGGGCGTTCATTGCCAAGGTGGTCGTAACAGGAAAGACTTTTATTTGCTCCTCCCACCCAGTGACTAAGGCATGATAGGGCCTATGGAATGAACTTACCAGCTCTAGTGGGATTATGAACAAAGTAAGGGATCCGACATTACTTTGAAAGTCGCCCCAACTCATTTCTATCTGGAGTGTATGTACTGTGATCCTAAGGCTAGCAGCATGAATTAACATGCATCTTTAAAGGACGGTGATGGAAGATCATTATGTATCTATTGAATTGTTTATAGCTGCTGTCAAATTGTTTTGGTAAGGAAGGTTTTCAAGTAACGTTGGGACACAGGTACAATGTGCTCTCCCTGTGGTGAAAATAAATTCAGTTGTGTATAGTTCCTTAATCTCTCAAGTGAAGTAGGAGGAATATAGGGCGTGAATAGTTTAATCAAGGCTTTATTCTGGAAGGAGGAAAGGGGCAGCGATGACTACCCTGCTGCAGCCCATAATTTGGGCTTCTTTGTATATTAACGAATTTTCTGAGTAGAGTACACTCTGTTACTCCCTGCTGGCCAGCAGCACGAGCCCTGCTGCCTAAACACTAATTTTATTTATGTTTGGACAAACCATAGACATTTTTGCTTGCAATTTTGTTTCTTTTGTTATGTTTTAAGTCGAGTTTGAATGTTACAATACTTTAATTGAAAAACTTTTGTCAGATTTTTTTCTTGTAAATTTTCTTTACTAGTATCTTCTTGTCCTTTTCTCCTGTACCCTAAAATAAGAAATACATTTTGACAGAGGCTTAATGTTTTAAAAAACAAAACAAAACACCATCCCACTTCCACTCCAACAACACTGAAGATAAGATAGGGTGTAAAGTTTTAAGTTAAGATGTGGTCTGCTCTCCATCCTTATTTAACAAACACATAGCCCTCACCACATACCATATAATACTTTAAGAGCTTTTAAATACTATATTAATTTATCCTCTGAGGTAGATACTATTATCATTCCCATTTTATAAGTGAAGACCCTGAGGCACAGAGAGATTAAGTAATTTTCCCAAAGTCATGCAGCTAGTAAGTAGCAGATCGAGGGTTTACAACCCAGGGAGTCTGGCTCCAGAATCCTCACACTTAACCATCACATTATACCACTGCCCTGCATCACTGCTTCCCCCCTGCCCACTGCAATGAATGGTAGCCAAAGGGAATCACTCTTGGACCTTACCCATTCCCACTGAATCCGTTTTCTCTTCTTGGCTTGTGATGCTGTCCAAGGTCACAGCCTTGGCTGGAGTCAGCTGACTAACCTCTGTTGCAGTCATAGGTGCAGCCAACGATGAGCTTCATTGCCCCTCTCGGCTGGGTAAACAGCCAAGGCGGTGGGTGGGACAAATCAATGAATCCCTGCGAGACAGAGGTCTTAGAAAGGTGGTCCTGGACCTTTGGGATCTCTCATCCTCTCTGTAGACCAGCAGGTCTGTGCTGCCGCTCAGTGTACCCCTCGGGAAGAGGAGGATGCAAGGGCGGTACTTAGAGTGTGGACTCTACATTCACTGCTGAGGATGCTGGGACACGTTATTTAACTTCTCTAAGCACCAGTTCCCTGTCCATAAAGTGGGGGCAATTACAAAAAGGATTTCGTTCATTAAACTGTGGTAAAGGAAACAATCTCAGTAAAGTGCTAAGTATAATGCCTGGCATATAGCAAGCGCTGAGAAAATGTTAGCTGGTGTCACCTCCCCCAGTTAAACACAACTCTTCACCAGACTCGGAAGTACTCAGAAGCCCCAGGGTGGCTCTTCAGGCCCTGAGTCAAGAAAAGAACTAAAACATCCCAGTAGCCTTTTGTATGACGGGGCCAGGAGCTTTGGCCCCATCATACAAAGAGAGGTGTGTGTATTCTTGCACTGCACTGTGCATTGTGTTGCAAGGCAGTGTTGAATTGTGGTTAAATCACTGTACTGTGGAACCAGTCAACTCTGCCATTTGCCAGCTGTGTGACCTAGGGCAAGTTCACATTCTTGAGCCTCAGTTTCATTGTCTGTGAAATGGGAAGCTGATGCTATCCTCTCTCATAGGGTTGTTGGAAGATAAACTAAGTTAATATATATAAAGTCTTTATAACAGTACCTGGCATGTTATAGGATGCAATAAATATTAGCTATTATAACTGCATTCATTTGCATGAAACTAGTAAATCTTTTTGTTCTAGAAAAGGCTGGGGAAAAATTTTTTTCATTAGTCAGAAGAGATAACCCACAAAATCCGGGAAAGGAAGTAAACCAGACCTTGAGGGTGCGAGTTTTTCCCCATCCCACAACAGGAAGACAGGGGAGGACCCCATGCCTTCCAAGGCTACAGGCCCAAACACAAGCCTGGCGCAAAGACGGATTGACCCCAGGCAGCCACAAGGAGATGGGGGTCCCCAGAGGCCCGAGTGACGAGGGCAGTGAGCTTTTTCTCGGGGCATCAAGTGAGTAAGGAAGTGAGCAAGAATGCCACTCCTTGGCCTTCCTTGGAGACGACACTCAGACTTGGAGTTCCTGGAGTTCTCTTCTCCACACTGAGAATGGAGCGCTCACTCTATAAGTCTTTCACCTCAGGTGTAGAGGGGCTTCCTTTGCCTCTCAAAGACCCCCATAAGGACATAAAGCGGGAGACGAGGCACACTGATAATCCCTGGCAGTCTGTGCTACGTGACAAAGAGGGACTACAGGATCGGGAAACCTGGGTTCGAATCCACCTCTGCCACAAACTGACCGGTGGCCATAGATAGGTCACTACACCTTGCTAAGCATCACTTTCCTCCTCCGGGAAATGCCAACGCTCAATGCATGGGATGACCTGTAAGTGACATCCTCTCAGCTCTGAGACCCCACGAGTGTTGGGACAGTAATTCGATGAAGAGTTCAAAGGAGGGACAGATCAATGGGCACTGAGTGGTCAGAGGGTTCATGGAAGCGGTGCCCCTGGTGGGTCTGTGTAAGCAGAAGGGAGGAAGTTCTTGTTCCCATGGGCATTAAACCCCATCCTGACAGCTGGCAACTTGGCCCCTTCATCAGATAAATCCCTCCGGGAGCTGGAGCCCACCTCCTCGCTCCACGGTGTCATACAGCCACACCAAGGCGACCAGCAGCGCCTCCGGCTGGGGAAGCTGACTGAAAAATCACCCGCCTGGAGGCCACGTGGGACAGTCTCCTTTCTAATTTCTATTTGTCTCTTTTAAGCGCTGCCCAGATCAATGGCAACCAATGTCCCCTGCACTGGAGAGAGTGTCTTGAAGCAAGACTGAGGCTCCTGACCAGGGCTGGGTCCCGCTGTTCTCTCTGAGGGATGCTGCTCATTCCAGAGTAGGGCTGTGGGTAAAAGGTCTCACCAGATTTCAGACGTCCCCCCTTCTTATCATCATCCCCACGAAGGGTCACCGAGGAAGCTGTCGTGGACACTTGCTTAGAAAGAAAGCGATCCCTGTACATCTCAGCCCCTGAAATGGCTCAAACTGTGCAGCACTGCTGGCCTTCCTGCCAACTCCAGTTTAATGACACAAAAGACCCTGGCTCTCTTTCTCAGCGAATTCGATGCCCACGTAAGGTTGGAAGGGAAGGCGATAAATCAGATCCCGAGAAAATGGTATTATGCGATCATCGTGGAAAGCTGATGGAAATTAAACTTCGTGCCGTGTGCCTTTGCCCTGACCTCAATTTTTTATTCCCAGCTCATTTGAGGGGCTCTTCTCTGCCTCCTTTAAAACTGTTACAGTGAGGTTATTCTTCATAACGGGCCACCTGCCTATCGCCTGAGTTAGGGAAGTGACATATTTCCCTTTTCTCCTAAAGGTCAAGCTACTTTACTCCCATGTGAGGGAGTCCAGTGTGCTTGTCTCAGATGACAGCCAGCCCTGACTGACGGACATCACCTGGCTTCAATAGCTCCAAGGCAGGAACCTCCCCCTTCTAGGTGAGCAGCCAGGGGGCTTGGCTGCTTCAGGCTGAGCGATTGAGACCAAGTGGAAGTTTGGAGGCTCATGGTGATAACTGACCCTCCACAAACCCTCCTGGTGGTGAGTTCATTGCAGCCACATCCTTCCAGGCCTCAGTTTGTTCACTGACCTCCAGAGTCGCTTGGGAGCAACACCCAGCCCCATTAACTGCAGTTCTCCCGGCTCCAGACCTTGTCGCTGCCCTCAGCTCTTGCTGCCTTGCGACATGCAGGGTTATCATTTCAGATGCCACATACAGAGGACCTTCCAGCGTTGTTTATTTCCTTTGCCACCAGGAGACCACAGTCGGGAACAGAGGTCTCCTTCTGGTCATCTATGTTTTTTAATTACACTAGAGAGTTAAGAGCTTAGTTCCTCCAGTGCTATGGTATTTTCAGAAGATGAAAGATCATGAACGCTGAGAAAACGTACTATAGCCGATGAGTGATGCGTAACGAGTGACGAGGCCTTTTTTCGTGATGAGAGGACTTGCTCCTCACTGTTTCATTTTCCCAGCACTCTCTTGAAGGACAAAGCCCACAGGCACGAGAGGACCCAGCTGGAAGGAACTTCAGAAATCAATCAGTGCAGCCTCTCGTTCTCTAGATGCAGGAATGAGGCTCTGCGGGCCAAAGTGACTTGCAGACTCAGAAAATATGGCCTTGGGAACGTGGTTCTCCGGGACCCTCCTCCTCCTCTGGGAAAAGTTAGATGCTCTTTATGTTCCTACTTTGGGGGTGTGGCTCTGCCATCTTGGAAAAATAGACATAAAACAGGGATGATGTAAAAACGAGAGTAATGTTTCCACTTCAGTCTCTTGACAAGAAAACGCCTCTGTTCCCTCTCCAGCTCCACAAACTCTCTACCTTACGTTTTCTGGGCATCCATTTCAACCTGGACTGGATCCTGGCTGGCTGTAGGAGGGGTATTGCTTCTCTCCTACCCGGATGGAGACCCCAGGTACAGCCAATTGGAGCAGACAGAGATGCCTGACCCTACGGAGTCCCATTCACGGACCCATCACCTGCCAATGACATGGCCTGCTTTCAAACGTTAAAATTCTCTTCAGTTGTCAGTCGGCGCTGGATTTGGAAGGCAGCACAGAATTGGGTATTGGGTACTTTAATGGCCATGATTATTAACAAGGTCATTTTAGGGCTTTGGTTTTGTGCAGAAAAGTCTAGTTTTTTAAAACAAGTGAGAGGATGGAATCAACGAATCAACACAGGGACACATGGGAACAAGCTACTGTGTTCCCAGAGAAATGGACAGCAAGGCTCAGCCCCTAGTGCTCTCTGGTGTCGTGAGGCCGTGCCTTACTTCACTGAACTTTCAGTCTTCTGTCCTGTCTTTTATTTGTGTTGGCCTTAGTCCCTTACAAGCATGACCTCTAATCAGAGCATTATCTTGTACCATCCACGTGTGTAAGTCTTGTTCCTCAAACCAGGAACAAGATCTCAAAGGCCAGAGGTTTCTGTCTCAGCCTTTTGAAGAATCTTTCCAGGTAACTTGGAACTGTGACAGCTGCAGAGAGGCTGGGCTATAGGCTTGCTGGAATTCCAGTTCCATGAACCCTTTTAAACATTCACATCAATTGGTTAGGGGTGATCAGGCAGGCAGGCAAGTGGTTAGGGATGATCAGGCAGGCAGGTGAGCGGTTAGGAGCTAGTGGTCCTGGATTGCGAGAGGGTACAGGCCCAGCTGAGTGACCCTCCACCCCCGTGCACGAATTTTGTGCACTGGGCCTCTAGTAAGGACTATAATAACATAGTCGCCAGGGCCTCATGAAGCAGCTCAGGCCCTGAAAGTGCTCCCTGGACTAGTTTTGAGGGCTCTAGGTGTTGTCTCACTTGGGTGCATGAGGAAATTTGCTTCTCCAGGGCCGCTAACAGTCCACTACTTCCCTCTGGTCTACCTTCCACCTGTCCCTCGATTACCTTCTCTCCTCATTCAGTCCTTCCTCCATGCTGCCACCAGAGCTGTCTTCCAGGTGCACATCTTACACGATCCTCCTGTTTACCGTCCACCTGTGGCAGGTGCTGTCAGTTGCTGTTTCTCAGCCATCCTCAGATCTGTGTTCCTCGATGGCACTGCTGGCCTCTGTGAAAGATGCCAAAAGTGGCAAATATTGATTCTTTCAGATTTCCCTGAAGCTGGGGCATAGGACTGTAGCCCACTTCTAGCCCACTGGACTTGAGGGGAGCACTTCTAAAGGTTTCTGGGCAATATGTTCCTCCTTATTAGAAAAGACACAAGTGAGAGAAAGTCCCTTTTTCTTGCTTTGGGATTTTGTGTGTTGAAGCCACGATGCTTGGACCTCGACTCACACCTTGTGATTGTGGAGGGAAGCTGACCTGAACGCTATACCGATGCATTCCTGAAGCTTCCTACTGCTGCACCGTTTCTTATATGAGAACAGTAAATGTCCTTATAACTTAAGCCACTTTTTGATGGGTTCTCTTTTCTTACTTATAGGCAGAGCAACAAAGACTTTGTTCACAGATTCCTGTAGGATAAAATCCAGCTTCTTAGCAGGGGACATAAGGCCTTCACATGTTTGCCCTATATCCTGCTCCAGCTCATTGTCTGCCAACCCCACCTTGCATCCCCATCCCCAGCTACACCAAACCATTTGCCAACTTTATAATCCTCAGCCTGAATGTCCTTCCCCACGGAGTCACCACTTACTCACATTACAAGACCCAACTCAAGCTTTTGTTGACCCTGCACACCGTTTGTAGAGTGGACCATCCTTTTCCTGTGCCCCTCTGGACCTGTAACTATGTCTGTAGTAGTACCTGCAACACCTGTTTTTGTTTATGTGTCTGATCCCCCCTCTTCCAGCTGTAAGTTCTTTTGGGCAAGGCCTGATGCACAAAAATCCATGCAAGAGTAGGCCTTCCTTCCCCCAGCTGCCGGCACCAGCTTCCCTCTGGCAGCCGGGACCCGGGCTGCCTCACTGGCTTCCCTCCAGCACCTGGGACCTGGGCTGCTTCCCTCCTCCGGCTGCCGGCGGGCACTCGGGACCTGGGCTGGCTTCCCAGGGGCCACCCGCAGGCACCCTCCAGCCCCGGCTTTGTCAAGAACGACATCAGGAATGATGTCAGAAGATATCCAGTCTAATTAGCATATTACCCTTTTATTATTATAGATATTTTTTTCAGCTTGGTATGTTCAGTACAGATGCTCAATAAATGTTCTTCTAAATAAATAAATAAGTAAATAATTGAATGAGTAATTAAATTAGTTGATCCCAATTCTCAACTTTTCTTATTAACAGAATCACTTTAGGGTGTTAGCTTTGTTTGTTTTTAAGTGTGTGAGTCTGTCGACCGGTGCTGCTTAGCCTTCCTGTGCAAACAGATCACCCAGGAACTGTGTCAGCATGCAGATTCTGTAGCAGGTCTGAGCGAGCCTTCAAGCCTGCATGTCTAACAAGCCCCTGCTGATGCTGCCAGTCCGAGGAGCACATTCTGCAGAGCAAAGTCACCAGGGCAGAGGTTGTGCCTGTCCATAAGGGGATGAAGCCCTAAAAAGCAGGTGGAGACATATTGAAGATGACAATTAGATGACAAGGAACCTGCTTTGTATCATCATTCCCATTCAGGAGCTTTGGTCTCCTCTGGAGTTCACCTCCTTCAGTGATGGGCTGCGCTTTCTGGAGCTTTTATGGCTCGTTTTCTCCAGCTAGAATCCAGCCTCGGGCACAGACATTGCTCCCTCCATATTGTTGATAGTTGTCAGGAGCTCAGCTGAGCTGGGAGACAGCACTGAGGTGACATAATAGCTGATTAAATCAACGGGCCACAGAAAACGAGAGTTAAGCCGTTAATCACCTACTGTGAGGGTATAAGCAAGAGTCTAAAACTAGAAAAGATAATAATTCTTCCCTGTTCTGTTTTCCCCGTGGAAACGCACACCAGTCCAGAGACAGTGGTCAGTATAAATGCAGAGGTTGTCTAGCTGTTGAGGAAGCTCCCGAACAAAAGACTTCAGTTTTATGGATCTTGAGGTTGTGGGCAGAGTGAGGGGGAAGGGCTAAGAGTGGAAAAGTCCTGGGTACTGAGCCAGAATGGGGCAAGTGTCTTCATGGTTTTCCCTTGCATACCCACTTCCCACCCCGCAAATAGACCTCAGCAGGGACGGGCACCTGAAGAGGACCTCTGCCCAAGCCTCAGATAGACAAGGAATGCAGCTACCTCTGAGCTGGGAAAATCAGTATGTGAGGAGCATGACCAGGGAGGGCCCTGAGTGCTTGCACCTAGAGACTGTGATGCAGGGGCTGTGCACCAAGGCTGCTGTGGGAGGGTGATTGCCCGCTAGGCCTGCCAGGCAAAGCCTTGTAATGGTCTATGATCACACAATCACACACCGGCTATTAACCAGGAGCTGGACTCCTCAATCGTTTATTTCACCAGTGTTCACTTGAAATTCATTCATATTCATTCTCTCTCTCTCTCTCTCTCTCTCTCTCTCTCTCTCTCTCTCTCCCCTCTACCCACCCCCCACACACACTCCACACCCTGCAATCCTACTCTACCTTCTCACCTGTATTAGTTACTTATTGTTGCATAACAAATTACCCCAAAACTTAGTGGCTTAAAACAACAAACATGTATTATCCCACAACTTCTATGAGTCATAAATCAAGGTATGGCTTAGGTAGGGGCCTCTGGCTCAAGGTCTTTCATAAGTCGGAAAACCTTAGCCAGGGCTGCAGTCTCATCTGAACTTCAGGGGGACCACTTCCGAGCTCACTCACATGGTCATTGGCAGTGTTCAAGTCCTTGCTGATGTTGGCAGAGGGCCATGGGAGCCTCTCCTTAGGGCATCTTATGACATGGCAACTGACTTCTCTCAGAGCAAGTGGGCAAGTGGGAGAGCAGGGAGAGTCTTTTATAACCAAACTAGAGGCCCGGTGCATGACATTCATGCACTCAGGGGTGGGGGTGGTCCCTCAGCCTGGTCTGTGCCCTCTCATAGTCCGCCAACCCTTGAGGGGTCCTTAGTGCTGCCTTGGAGGCAGGAGAGGCCAAGGGACCTCCTGGGTTGAGTGTGTGCCCCTGGTGGTCAGTGTGCATCATAGCAACCAGTCGTTCCACTGTTCAGTCGATTTGCATATTAGCCTTTTATTATATAGGATGTCAGAAGTGACATCCCATGACTTCTGCTGTATTCTGTTGGTTAAAAACCACATCCTTAAGTCCAGCCCACATGGGTGGGGATTACCAGGATCATTGAAGTTTAGATACCAGGAAGTGGGGGTGTTGGGGGCTTGCCACTAAGGCTCCCCCTTACCTAGTTATTCCTTTAGCACTCAATAGAGTCTGTTTTCCCTGTAGCCAAGCTTGAGATTTTATTCTATTCTGTATAGTTGTCTTATTAGCCCAAGTGAAATTCATTGGTGACGGATTAAGGAGGTGGGATAAAGTCAAACGGTGGGAAACCCCTGGGATTGGATAAAAAGTAAAATGATGGACACATACTTAGGTGGGTACAGGAACAATTAACATGATAATGAAGGAATTTGAGGCATCTGTCCTGGCGCCCACCACATTTGGTTGTGCCCCAGGGGCTCCAGCAAAAGAAGGAAGTTACAAGTTACCCAGACATCTCACAGATATGTTATCTTAGAGGCAAAAAGGCAAATGGGCTCAGGAAAGATCTAAGTTGATCGTTGTCAGGGAAAATATCGGCCTAGGACATGACTGCCCACTATAAGCTGTTTGTAGTTAAATATTTAATTTTCAGACCATCTTTTGTGGTTATTTTAGGTCTCTGAGTTTTCAAGACTGCCACACAGGCCTCCCCTGAGCTTGTCAGGTTAGCAGGTGGCTTCTTTCGTTCACACTTCTCTTCATCCTGGAACTCCAACACCCTAGTATCAAAGAACATTAGGTCTCGCCCATTGCTTCTCTTAGAGTCCCCACTGTTCGCATCCCAGGACTAAGGCTATGATAAATATTTGTTGATTATGATCAACTCTCAACTTCAACTTATTTACACTTTCCTCTTTTAGTCTAGCTTTCCGGGGCTCTGGGATTTCTGTGTGAACCTTTGTATTCAGAGCCTTTTCCTGCTAAGCACACAGACCTTGTCTGGGTCGATGATCCTTGCTGGGAGGGTGAGACAGGGTTATTGTTGATACTCCAGCACTATTTTCTAATGCCTTTAAGGTTGGATTTTGGCTACTGAGGGAAGCAAGAATGGCTTGGAGACCTTTAGATCAGAGAAAAGGTGAAAGGCAAGAGAACTAGCACTTTATGTTAAGTATCTTGTTGAATCCTCCCAACAAATGTGAGGTGGAGTTTATCACCCCCATTTTGCAAAAATAGTTTGGAGCCCCACAATTAGCAAGGAGTAGAGCCAGAACCTGAACCCAGGCCCCAGAATCTCTCCCTCACCCCTGACTTCTGCTTCTAGGTGTAATTTCCAGGGTGATTCACCCTCCAATCAGGGTCCTTCCTGGGAGGGCTATTCGCAGTATGCACCCTCACTCACTGTGACTTCTCAGTCCATTCATGTGTCCCAAGATGCCCAATAAATAACTGATGAGTGAACTCTCCCTCCTATGGAGTGGGAATGGCCAGGGGGCTCCCACACTCACTCCCAAAGGCTGGGCAGGACATTGAACCCATGTGGCCAGGGCGCCTGACTCCAGGCGTGGAGGAGTGAGTGAGGCAGGGAGATGCTGGCCTGGGTGACGTGTAGCATAGAAATCTGTCAGCAGTTCTGACACTACAGGAGAAGGTCACTTGAAATATATGTGTATGTAAATGTATGACTTCGCTAAACAGATCCGTTTGCCCTTTTCTGAGGGAACCCACAGTGGCCTCAGATCCCTGAGTGGGACTCTTGTTGGCGGGGGTAGGGAGGGGCTATTGTTGCAGGGGACACTGAACAGATACAGATTGGTTGCCTCTGAACACACCCAACCGGGGATCGAACCTACAACCCAGGTATGTGCCCTGACCAGGAATCAAACCCACAACCTTTTGGTACGGGATGATGCTCCAACCAACTGAGCCACCGTGTCAGGGCAAGACTGCTATCATTTGAAAGCCCTGCTTACAAGGTTGGCCTCTGGGAACTTGGCTTTCAGAAGGGTTCCCATCATCAGAGGACTCCCTGTGTGTGCATAAGAGGGTGCTGTGTGGCCAACCTCCAGTAAAACTCCTGGGCACTGAGTCTGTCACACTTCCCTGGAGGACTGCATCTCCCATGCTATATCACTGGTTGTTGCTGGAGGAATTGTGTCCTGTATGACTAGACAGGGATAGCGCTCTTGAAAACTTGTGCCCGGTTTCCCTTTGCTGACTTGGCTTTGTATCCTTTTGCTGTAATGAATCTTAGCCATGAGTGTGACTAGATAACGAATTGTGTGAGTCCTCCTGGAAAAACAAAACAAAAAATATGGACCTTGGGGTGGGCTTGGAGATCTCTGACGCAGTAGCAAAGAGAAGTGGAGGGGAGGGCAGGGCATGAGCTTTCCCTGCCCAGATGTCTGCAAACCCTCTTTACTTCACAGCTACCCAAACTTCTCCCTCCTGAGCTTCCCCTTTCCTTCTCATGGTCTCTAGTTTTCTCCTTTCCATCCTTGAATACTCTCATTATTCAAAATAAATGCTTGAGGGTATTCCCTGTGATTCAGCCTAGTCTGAGCTCTGATACCCAGAGAATGAGACCAGGGCTTAGTAATATGAAAAAGTCTTGACTCCATTAAAAGATAATAAAATACTTGTTGGAGCTCCATTTAAAATTCTTCTCTTCTTTAAAATATCTGAAGTGGTGCCCTTCTCCTTTGAAAATGTAGATGGATGTCACCGAGTGGTATCACTGAACAGAAAGTGTCATTTGGCATAGACAGAGAAGCCAGGATCACCGATGGGACTGCTACAGAAGACCAAAGAAATACCAAGCACGCTTCCTAGAGAAAGGGAGGGACCCCCTTTATTAACACTAGTGGACTCCGGGAATAATTTCCAAATCAGAGTGAAGAAACATGCAGAGAACCTGTCTATATATATCCCGCTGGGGTCCTTGTCTCGCAGATATGCCCCCTGCCCCCTTCGTGGCCCTGCAGGAAGGCCCCCAGGCGTCAGGCCACATCCAATGGTCCATGGTCCGTCCTGGCACCAGCATAACAACCCTCCCAGCAACCCCCCCCCCCCCCCCACCCCCCCCCCCACCCCCCCCCCCCCCCCCCCCCCGCCGGCCACGGCAGTGCATTGTTCACAGTTCCATGGCCTCTGCATTTAGATAACAAGTTCTGCAAGACCAGTTTCGTCCTCAGGACCAGTCGAATGTCCCCAAGCCTTAGACTCCACATCCCACTACTCTCATCCCTGTCCCCCAGGCAGAACCTCTTGAGGTGGTTGGGATTCAAATTAACCACCTGAAGGTGGGTGGGAACAAAAATGGGAACAAGGCCAGATCCGGTGGATGATGGAAGCTTTTCTCACAACTTTGAATTTCAATTAAGGTGCAGGGGTCAGGGAGTCATGGATGGGTTTTCACAGAGGACTGAGACCTCCAATACCGTTTCTAGTTCAGAGACTATCCATATGAATACTCAGATATCTCAGACCATTCCTGAAGAGGTACAGGGCCATTTCAGAGAACTCGATGCTGTAATTTTATGTCCTTTTATTGTAATTTCTGGGAGATGAGAGCCATTGAATCACCACTGAATCATCATCAGGGACCCTGCCTTGCTCAGCACTCTTCTCCCCTCCCCTGCCATCCTTGCTTTTTTCTTTAAAAATAGAGGCCTAGTCTGGGATGAAAAAACTGGAGTCTTCATTTTCTTTTCCACAACATTGTCATTCAAATTAAGTCATTTAGTGAAAGGGCCTATGATTTGCATTTAGAAGAAAAATCCTCATTTAACTAGGATAGTAGGGCAGTCAATCAACAGGAACTCACCTTAATGATTTCCCTTTCTCAGTAGAAGCATCCCACGGACTAACTTCCCTCCTCTGACACTGACCTTCTCCTGTGATGAGGGCACATTTGCCCTCTGAGCAGAGGTCAAGCATGGGCTGATTAATTGTACTATTGTGAAATAATAATGCCATTAAAGCAATTTGAAAATGGTGAAATAAAAATCTTGCAAGAACTTAAAGCTTAACTCAACATTTGTAATAGGATCTTCCTCTTCTGATACAAAACAACTTTCACAGATGAATTTCACTTCTTAAATATTTTATTGTGTGCTTAATATGTGCCATATACCATGCTAAGTACTTTATCTGTATTATTTAATTCTCACAACAACCATTCTTTTGTAGGACCAATTTATTGCTTCCATGTGATGGTGAATTGCATGTGTTAATGTGACTGGGTCATGGGGTGCCCTGATGGTTGGTGAAACATCATTTCTGGTTTGTCTTTAAGGGTGTTTCTGAGTGAGGGTAACATTTGACGTGGTGGACTGAGTAAAACCGATTGCCCTCCCCAAGCTGTGTGGGCCCATTAAAGGTCTAAATAGAGTAAAGGCTGATAAGTAAGTATTCTCTCTGTCTGCCTGCCTTTGAGCTGGGCCATCAGTCTGCTCTTGCTTTCAGACTTGGACTCAGACTGGAACATACATGGTCGGCTCTCCTGGGTCCCCAGCTTGTCAACTGCAGACCTTGGGACTTCTCAGCCTCCATAATCACGGGAGCCAGTTCCTTACAGCAAATAATCAACTAATCAATTAATATCTCCTTTTGAAAAATATATATCTCTTTATGAAAAAAATATATGTCTTATTGGTCTGTTTCTCTGGAGAACTCAGGCTAACACACCCCATTTCCCAGAAGTGGAATCTGAGCACAGAGCTGAGATTACCGTGGCTTTGGTACCAGAGGACCCAAACTGTCTGATTTCAGAGTTCACAATGTGTGGCTTAGCTCACCAAACATTGAAGAAACGCAAATAGCAATGAAGATTTGGTTCTTTTGCCTCTGAAATTAGCAAATATGAAAGACAGTTAAACAACACAACTATATTGGTGAGAGATGAGTAAGTGGCTACGCCTGTGCAATGTTGGGAATACCAACCAGTATAACCTTTCCAAGGGTAGCTTGAGGATATCACAGCACAAAATGTGTAGGCCCTGTCAAAGCTGGCTCCGCAGATATCCCCAATGCAATCTGCTGGCTAAGACAAAGCTGAGTTTATTGCTTACCTCCATGAAGGAGACCACTGCCTCAAAAATCTTTGGCAATGTCTCCAAAAGGGGAATGTAAGGTCAGAACTTGCAGCTAATGGAAGTTTGGTTTAAGGTGAGTCTTTCAATGGAGGTGAGGAGAGGCATAATCCTTGATGAGGATTGGCTAAGAACCACTCTACAATAATCCAGGGTTGGTGGAAACAGCAAGTGAGGATGTTGAGGGGAGGGATTCAGAGAACTTTAGGGCACATTCTATTGATGTTTTCACTGAAGAGCTGATGGGTTTTTGAGAAGTTCCTGTAATGAACAATCAAACCATTTGCTTATGCAAGACAGTGAAACAAAATCAGGCCTCTAATCAACAGGGCAGAGATGGAGTTTGTTGATAGTTTTGGTATAAATTATAATGAAGTTAAAGTAGATTTTAAAGGTTAATGAAAAATAAGGATCCTTCAGGTGGTTAATTTGAATACATTACATAAACTACTGCTTGAAACTTCTTTAATGGATATTCATCACAACATCATTAATAATAAACAACCCAGCCCTGGCCGGTTTGGCTCAGTGGATAGGGCGTCGGGCCTGCAGACTGCAGGGTCCTGGGTTTGATTCTGGTCAAGGGCACAGACCTTGGTTGCAGGCTCCATCCTCGGCCCTGGTCGAGGCACATGTGGGAAGCAACCAACTGACGTGTCTCTCTCACGTTTCTCTCTCTCATCCTCTCCCTTCTACTTTTCTAAAAAAGTCAATGGAAAAATATCCTCCCGTAAGGATTTAAAAAAAATATTAATAAGCAACCCAAAAGTCCAACAATAGGGGAACTGGTTCA
This sequence comes from Eptesicus fuscus, assembly GCF_027574615.1. NCBI lineage: Eukaryota > Metazoa > Chordata > Mammalia > Chiroptera > Vespertilionidae > Eptesicus > Eptesicus fuscus. The sequence goes on along the minus strand of NC_072477.1, from coordinate 29,097,997 downwards.
ATCATGCATGGCACATCAATACAGTGGTGTTTGGCCATTCAGTCATTACAGAAATGATTGTATGAAAGCATGACTCTACTTGTATGATGCACCACCCTGCCTAGGTGTCATTTTCTTAACCTTATAGTCACCCAGGCTGGCAATGCAGAGAGGCACTCTCGAGGATGGCTAGAAGTGGCCGAGTGAAGGCACATGTGGAGCTGGTGTGGATGGGCTTTGCTCCTCCTATAGGCAGCTTGGTCTAAATGAGAAGAAATTGCAATTCTCTGGGGTGCCGGTGGTATAAAGCCCTAGTGTTGGCAGATGTGGACTCTGACCACATGCAACTCCTGGGCAATGAAAGTGCTCCCCGCCCCTCATCCAGCACCTCCCAAGCAGCCTTTCCCACGCTCCTAGCTCATTCCCCTTGCATCAGGATTGTGTACCTCTCTTCCCTCTCCTCTGTACTTGCTCTTTTGGTTAGTTAACTTCTACTTAGCATTCTAGAAGCTTGCATGCTCTTCCTACATATTTATATCTATCATAGTACTTATCATATTATGATGTGTCTCTTCCTCCATCTCCCATCCTATTGTGAGCTACTTGAGAACAGGGTCCTTGCTTAATGTTCGTTATTCCTGGTACCGGGCACATAATAGTCATTCAATATATTTTGTTAAATAAAGGAATACATTAGGTCACTTGAGTAGTTATCCTTTCCTTTTATGAGCAGGTCATAAGACTATTTCTCAAGTGTATTTTGTATTAAATTTTTTCTTTATCCGGAGTCTGTACAGAAAGGGGAGTCCTTTTGATAGCAGACCCCAGCTAGTCCCCTATAGAAGAATTCAAATGGCCCAGCTCTCAGGCTTCCTGGCTTGTAGGTCCCAAGGTAGCAAGTCTTCCTTGTCTAAAGCACTTGATGGTGTCTAATGTATGAGAGGATTTTCCTGTAGGTCTGAGATAGGGGCAAAGAAGAAGAGTCAGGCAGGAGTTATGATCTTCCTGGTTTCTCTCAGAACCTTGGATCAGACACAGCAACAAATCTGAAACTGAAAAATAAATAAATAAAATAAAGAGTTTCTCAGGAACCTACACAACTTTAGAGAGAGAAAGGCCCTTGAAGAAGAGCTTTGGAGAAACAGGAAGTGAGGAGAAAGCTGGGGATGGGAGGTGATTCACTTTATTCTTCTGTGGTTGGGGGTAGGATAGAGAGGTAGTGTTAGGGGGAACGTGGGTACTGGGATCCCTGTTTTCTTTGCCACGTTGGGGAAATGACCCCGATGTTTGAATGAACTATGGCCTAGGGTCCAGGAGGTGGAACAGAGAGATCAGAATATTTGCCAGCATCACTGGTAGTGAACATAATGCAATGAAAGTGGTTTGGAAAAAGGTCTTGTAATATTCCATTGTCAGGTTTGGGGGTTGGGCTTATCCTTGTTCCCTCTTCAATGTCCTTCTTTGTGGAACATTTCTCAAAGGGACAGCAGGTTGAGTTGGGATTGAGGTTTGTCATATAAAAAGGAAATTAGGGTCCCACTTCTCTCTTCATTCTCTTGTCTTTTAGGAATTCTGCATATTGAAGAGGCCTTTCATCTATCCTACAGGAAATTATAGGGCTAGTTACTTTATCATTCTACTGTGCTACCGTTCTATCTCTCTTCCCCTCCTCCCTTCCAAAACGGTTTGGTCAGAAGAAATTGGAATACTGCTCCATTCCCCAGGGCATACAGCAGGATTCCTGAGGCTCCAAGAAAACCCTAACCTAGCCAACATTTAGAAACAACAGAAACGATGGACAGAACACCTCCGGGTGCTGCCAAATGATTTAAATGATATAACTTTGAGTTTAAAATTTCCAAGAAGTGACCCTCCATTGGCTTTGGTGTCTGCTTCTCCTTATACATTTGCATTTTTTGAAAAAGAGCCAGAATATGGAAATAATATATTCCTAGGAGTGGGATTACTGGGTCAAATGGGAGTTCCATTTTTAATTTTTTGAGGAAACTCCATACTGTTTTCCACAGTGGCTGCACCAGTCTGCATTCCCGCCAGTAGTGCACGAGGGTTCCTTTTTCTCCACATCCTCTCCAGCACTTGTTTGTTGATTGGTTAATGATAGACATTCTGACAGGTGTGAGATGGTATCTCATTGTCGTTTTGATTTGCATTTCTCAGATGATTAGTGACTTTGAGCATGTTTTCATATGTCTCTTGGCCTACTGTATGTATGTCCACTTTCTAAAAGTGTCTATTTAAGTCCTTTGCCCATTTTTTGATTGGGTTGTTTATCTTCCTTTTGTTAAGATGTTTGAGTTCCCTGTAAATGTTAGAAATTAAACCCTTATCAGAGATAACATTGGCAAATATGTTCTCCCATGCAGTGGGCTTTCTTGTTGTTTTGTTGATGGTTTCTTTTGCTGTGCAGAAGCTTTTTATTTTGATGTAGTTCCATTGGTTTATTTTCTCCTTAGTTTCCATTGCCCTAGGAGCTGTATTGATAAAGATAAATATCACATTATCTCACTCATTTGTGGAACATAGTAAACAACATAAACTGATGAACAAAAATAGATCTAGAGACAGAGAAGAATCAAATAGATGGTCAAACTTCAAAGGGAAGGTGGGGATGGGGAGTGGGTAGAGATCAACCAAAGGATTTGTATGCATGCATATAAGCATAACCAATGGACACAGACAACAGGGGTGTGAGGGCATGAGGGGAAGTTAGGGGTGGCTGGGGAGAGGTCAATGGGGGAAAAGGAGACATACGTAATACTATATGTAATACTTTAAACAATAAAAAATTAAAGAAAACAAACACACCAAAAAAAACAAACAAACAAAAAAAACCCTCATAGACAGACAACAGTATGGTGAGAACCAGAGGGAAAGAGGGTCGGGGGAAGGTAGAAAAGGGTAAAGGGGGATAAATGGTGACAGAAGGAGACTTGACTTGGGGTGGTGAACACATAACACAATATACACATGATGTATCATAGAATTGTACACCTGAAACCTATATCATTTTATTAACCAATGTCATCCCAGTAAATTCAATAAAAAATTATTTTAAGTGAAAAAAAAAAAAAAAAAAGAATATGGAAATGAGAGAGCCTAAATCAGTGAGGAAGGCATTCAGCTGCCAGTGAAAGAACAGCCTAACTACAATGGTTTACATAAACAGGGATGATTTTCTTCAAACAAGAAGCATGGCCCTCGCTGACGTTGGCTCACAGATCGCCTGCACCTCTCGTGGTGGTCACGTCACTGCTCAAGTCATCACTTCTCCATTCAAGAGAGAGAGAAGGCAGAAGGAAGAAAGAGGTGGTACTTTTTTATTGGGAAAAATAGTAACCTTCCAGGAGGCCCTAGCAGACATCATGGCTGGAATGATGTCACATGGCCATTCCTGCATTCAAGGGAGGCTGGGAAAGGAGAGACTTGAGCCTTCCCCAACCTTGTAGGAGAGCCAGTTGGAAGATTGGGCCAGGAATGTGTGTGGATGCCAACCTTCCGTTTTCCTCAGGGGCCCACAGCCTTGGGGTGGAGGCATTGTCTGTCTTCCTTCTATTTATGGTTCATTGTTCTCCTTGCCAGTTCGCTTTAGCCAGCACAAACAAATTCGCTCAGTTGTTAGACCCTGTGGATTTTACCTAATGGATTTAACAAGTCTTTTTCAAAATGAGAAAAGCACACAGTTGTCTAGGGGACAGAGGGACAGAGGTGTGCAAAGAAGGCTGGACAAGCACATGGTGACAAGGCTTTGCAGGAAGATGGCCTCAGGTTGGTTAGACATCGGACGGCATCTGCCTACAATTCCTGTTGTCGCTCCACAGGCAAGCAGAAGCCAGTCCTGGCGTGGACCAGGCCCAAAGTTTATAGCTTTGGGGCTGTGGTGGGAAAGGCAGCACCCGGGGAGTCCATTAGAGGAGAAACTGGGCTCCTCTTCAAATCAACCGACTTCAGAACCCTCAGAGGCAAATTGCTCCCTTCTTCAGGACATCCTTGTAGGGCCCATTAGAGCGTAATGGAAAAAGGCCTCCTCCAGAGCATGCAGAGAAGGGCCAGGTAATGTTCAAGCTGAGCGAGGAGAGGCTGGCTTCCCGTCCGGCAGGCTTTGCGGGAGTGTGGAGAGTGGGCTGAATAAGCCGGTCATTTTCTCAAGTGGGGAGCCACTCTGGCACTCTCGCCACCCATCTGGCCATAGCTCTTCAACTCAACGCTTTCCTCACACCAGCGGCTCCTGCACCCCAGGATCAGAATTGTCCATCACCATAGCAACCTCAAGATTGGCTTCAGACGAGAACTCTTTGATCCTTGAGAATGCAGGTGTGTTTTTCTGCTTTTTTCCTTCTCTCTGTTTTCCCCTCCAGGAGGCGAGGCAGGGCAGGGCAGTGGTGGAAGGATGGTGAGGACAGGGCTGAGCTGTTGAAGATGCTCACTCCAAGGAGCAACGGCCTGTGCCTCCAGGCAGAGGACGAACAGATGGTGTGCAGCTCGTGCCGCCAGCCTCTGAAGCATCTGCACCCACAGGTTCTCGGATCCTCTCGCAGGGAAGAGGGGGTTTGTGTTATGGCTGCAGGAAATGGGGGAACGGGATTGCTCTCCTAGGCGGGATTCCGATACATAAACAAGAAAATAAGAAGAACGCTTTTTGGTTATTGCTCTCTCTTGTGGTTACTTGCTTTTCAGAAGCAGTCCGCTTTATGTGGAAACATTAGACACTTGAATAACTTCAGCAAACTTTTATAGAGTGTCTTCTCTTTATTTTTATTTTATGGTTTAGATCTCACCTCTTCCAACAGGAATTCCAGGCAGCTAGCTTACAATCAAGGGCTTAAAAGACGGGACCAATAAAATAGAAAATCAGGACCAAGGAAAGAAAAAAGCAAACATTCTAACCACGAGGGTTAACATAGTGGTAACAGAAGATTAAAATTTAACTTTCGGAATCCTAAACACAAGGACAAAAGAAAATTTATATTCTTAGCAGTTTCTCTTGAAGAAAACAATTATTCCATGACCTGTTTAAACCAGTGAGCTGTGAACCTTTTTTTTTTAAACCCTCACTTGAGGCCCGGCTGGCGTTGCTCAGTGGTTGAGCATTGACCTATGAACCTGGAGGTCATGGCTCGATTCCCAGTCAGGGTACATGCCCAGATTACAGGCTCAATCCCCAGTGTGTGGTGTGCAGGAGGCAGCCGATCAATGATTCTCACTCATCATTGATGTTTCTCTCTCTCCCTCTCTCTCCCTCTCTGAAATCAATAAACATATGTTTTTTAAAAATCCTCACTTGAGGATATGTTTTTATTGATTTTTAGAGAGAGAAGGTGAGAGAGAAATAGCCATGTGAGAGAGAAACATCAATCAGTTGCCTCCTGTACGCACCCCAGCTGGGGATCGAACCTGCAACCCAAACCACCCAGCCAGGGCACCTCTGAAACTTCTTCAAGCACCTCAGTTTGTCCACAGTGCATGGCCGGCCTCCCTTACAGACCAGGGGCCAGTAGATGCTGTCCCGCCCCAGAAACTCCTCTGACATGAGGCCTTGCAGACAGGGTGACCTGGTGCAGGTAGCAGGCTCCCAGGCTGAGCTCCAGAGGACAGAGCGGCCTTAGCCCTAAACGAATCTGTCCCCACAAAGCTTTGCTTTAGCCAAGATGCCCCACAAATACGCGACACCAGCGAAGGGCTGGCGTGGTCTGGGCTGCTCCTCACATTTTCTTTCTCCCTCTCACCTTCACACAGGCCTCTCAGAGGCCTTATAGTTATGGCCTTCAAAGAATTTGCAGCCTGTCTCTTGAACTCTACTGAATGGCACTTTCTTCTAAATCAACACCCGTCTGTCTCTTGCACCGTCCACATTTCATAGATAAAATATTCTCTCCTCTCACTGCCGTGGCCCCGTATAGCTCTGCCTGCAGGTCCTCCCTCCTCCACTGCACCCCCGTCCTAGTTTGCATGAGCATACTTGAAATTTGCCGCATTCCTCTTCATAATAATCATTACTGTTTCTCTAGCGCTTATGTGGCCGGCGTGGAGCTAAATGAATTCACGTCGGCCTCTGTGCTACAGGGCAGAAGATGGTGATTGTTATTTCACACGAGACAAAACTGAGGCTCAGGGAGGCCCCATTACTGCCAGAGCCCAACTGGCAGAATTGGGATTTGACCCCAGGAGACTGACTCCCAAGTCTGGCTGGGCACCTCTGCCCTGCCTGCCTTCGCCCCACGCCATTCACTCCCCTGCTGGGATGAAAGTTTCAACAGGACGAGCACGGGAGCTGCTTTGCACACACCACGACACGTAGCTTACCCACGCTAAAAAGGCAGTTTTTAAAACCAACGTTTTCTCAGCTTTCGTTATGAACATTAGGTTGTATTTCCATACATTGTCTTTTAACTGTTTGCAAATGGATATCTACTCCAGAAGGAAAAAAAAAATCTCAAAGGACGCAACGTGAAAAACAAATCCTTGTTAAATATTTCGTTAAAAGTCATTGTGTGTTGCTGCCAAAGCAACCGAAAAATAATTAAATTCCTTCGCATCCTGTGATATAATTTACATAAGCAGTCACGCTATTCCTCTCCGTAAATGTCAAACGTCTTAGCTGGGTCCCCTATGGAACCTGTGCCGGTGTAATTATGATTTCAGCGTTGGGAGCCAAGCTTGGGCGGTGCCTTGGCAGTTTATTCAACACACAGGAGTCTCCGACTAATGCGTGGACTCTGACAGGGTAGCCCGGACCTGGGAAAGGTGCTTTGTATTTGCCGGGCCCTAGAGCCCTGAGAAGATACAAAGCAGAGAAGGGTCCGAGGCCAGCCCTCTTGGAGGGCTCCCGGCCACCGCCTGCCCAGAGCCAGTGCTCAGAGCACCGCCAGGGAAGCTGGGCCACACAGCACCTTCTGGAAAAGTCCAGCGACCACTTCTTATTCTGTCTCTGACTCCCAAATAGGACCTTGGGCCAACTTATCTTCTATCTGTGTCTAGTTTTCCCCCGCTTTTTAATAAACCAGTCTCCTCTGCTATGTGGGGAAATGGCAGTTTTGTAAAAGGCTTTGCATTCCAGGAGGAAGGACACTCTTCAAGTAGAAAACCCACTGCATCCATAGCTAGGTGTTTTCTTTAGCGTCCGACACAATGGAAGGTTATGCTTTCCATTCTCTGTATTCTGGGGGTCTGGGGGTGGGTGGGGGTGGACAGACTGGAGCAAGGGGAGCAAGGATAGAGAGACACTCCGAGGGGCTCGAGGACGGAGAGAATAAAATTTGCTGTTTCCTGTGGCAGAGCTTGCAGTCCAGCAAAGGGGCTGCCCGACTGCTCTACGAAGGGGCCCCGGGTCAGCCACACGGACCTCCGTGGCTTTCGTGGCCTTTATCGACTACAGTAACAGGAGTCATGTTAATCCACAGCTCATTGGTGTGCAGCGAGAGCTGGGTGTTTTAAGTGTTCTGGAAAATTTCACAGAGCCAACCGGTGACGGCCTGGCCGCTGGGCCACAGGTCACCGCAAACACAGAGTCTACCAGCAGGACACGTGCAGGGGTTTAACTGCAGTTATCCGCGGGGAGACCCAGGCAGCATCCCCGAGGAAGGAAGAGAATTTTATGACTTGGAAATAAGACAATGCAATCCCTCTGAGCCTGCTGCTTCCTATTAGGAAGGAAATGATTGGGAAGCTCAGGAGCCACAGGGAAGCGTCTGTGCCAGCGACCATAAACCAGGAGGTCCAGCAGGGGAAGAAGCGATTTCTCCAGCTCTAGACGGGAGGGCGTGGAGTGGGGGGAGGAGGGGAGAGAACAATGCAGGGAAAGGAATCTGAAGAAAACCATAAAACCAGAGGAAAGCTGGGAAAGTCCCCTGAGCAATTCATTAAAGAAGGGACTTAATTGCAGGTCAAACTAAGCTGCCTTGGGTCTTTTCTACTGGAACAGGTGGCTGCCCGAGCATCCGCTTCTGGATATACCTCAGGGAAGTGACTCCATCCTGATAGGCCTCAGCCATCGGGGGGCTCTAGACTAAGACCCTGTTAGCCATCGCCCGCAGCCACGCGAGGTGCAGGGCTGAGGAGGAGGTCACAGGGACAGACAGCTCCTCCTGAGGGAGGGTACCACCGAGACCTCCACGACCCTGGGGGGAGGCTGTTCCTTTCTAACAGAAACCCAACCCCCGCTCAGTGCTCTGAGCTTGCAGGTGGATTGCTCAGTAACTCGTGGGACACAGAGAGGAAACGTTCAACAACCAAACCCACAAGAATCAAACTCCAAAAAGCAGCTGAGGAAAGAGGGCTGGAGTGAGACCAGGGCTGTGTGATTCCTTATGCCGCTTTGTGGTCTGAGGACCAGAGACCAGTTAGCGTCTGCACTGAGAAGCTTTGTCAATGCTTTGTGGTGGTGCCGGGACACTGGCCCTGTGCTGCCAGCGACCTCTTTGCTCTCTCTCTCTCTCTCTCTCTCTCTCTCTCTCTCTCTCTCTCTCTTCTCTCTAACTCTCTCTCTCTCTCTCTCTCTCTTTCTCTCTCTCTCTTTCTCTCTCTCTCTTTTGTTTTTGTGTGTGTTTTTCTTAGTATATTTTATTGATTTTTTACAGAGAGGAAGGGAGAGGGATAGAGAGTTAGAAACATCGATGAGAGAGAAACATCGATCAGCTGCCTCCTGCACGCTCCCTACTGGGGATGTGCCTGTAACCAAGGTACAAGCCCTTGACCGGAATCAAACCTGGGACCCTTGAGTCCGCAGGCCGACGCTCTATCCCCTGAGCCAAACCGGTGAGGGCTCTTCTCTTTCTCTTGAAAGGAGCTAGGATGGGCAGAGCATGGGAGGGAGATGTAAACACCCTCCCCAGAGCCTGGCTGTTTGCCCGTCAGGATGCAGGAGAGCGGCCCTTGGCTTAGTTTTTCTTTGTAAGAGAGTGATCCACGATGGTTTCTTAGCTCCTAGACAAGTTACAATGAGTCTAAATAAATGACTTGCAATATATCCAAGTGTGTGTGAGGTTGTTTAAACACATCAGTATATCCCGAGGCCACACAACATAAAACAAAACCGAGATGTCTAATAAGATACAATTAAGGCAATAGAAGAAGAATGGCTACTCCAGAGCAGATAAAGGCATATTTGAACAATCGGAACCCATGTAAACAAATAAATCATCTTGCATCCTTGGGTGATGATAAAATTACATAATAAACTGGAGGATTGGAATATTTCTCTGATTGCTCAGCACTAAAGGGGGGAAGAGCCTTGCTTGATTTTGATAAATGCTATTAGTGATATTTAAGATAGTAACTGAAGAACTATACTACGGGCAATTGAGTAAAAAAAGTAAAACTAGGGCAACGGGAAATAAAAAGCTGGCACAAAATTTCCAAAAGATATAAGTCTTGCTAAATATGGGCGTCTGAGAAGCTAACGGTGCAGCAGGGCCTGATGGTGTGTTGTTGGCACCCTGGAGTGGGCGGTGCAAGGTTAGGAAGGATCACTAATGGCACGATCCAAAGCAAAGAGAAACTTCTGACCACCACTCACGTGATGCCAGGATCAGAGTTCATTCATTCATAGATCTGTTCATTCTCCCAATCGTTGTGAGTATATAGGATATATAAACTCTGCTGTGGGTGTGGAGGACATCAGAGAGAAATAGACAAATGACGTCTTTACTCCCATAAGGCTTATGTTCTGTGGAGAGTAGATTGAAAATAAGTAAGCAAGCTCATGAGCAGACAAGATAGAACCAGACAGCGATCACTGCTATGAAGCAATGACAACCAGGTGATGAAGAGAGGGTGACTGGGGGTGGTGATAGGAGCTGCTGTTAGATAAAGAGGTCAGGGCAGGTCTCTCTGGGAAGGTGAGTGGCATTTGAGCAGAGATCTGAATAGTGAGAAAAGATGGTCATGTGGAAATCTTGGGGAAAGATATTCTAGGCAGCAAGACTGGCACATGCAAAGGTCCTGGGGAGGCCACAGCCTGCTGTGCTTAAGGAACAGAAAGAAGGCCAACATGCCTGGCAAGGCCAGCGGAGCCTGGGAAAGGTCTGAGAAGCAGGCAGGGGCTAGATCCGGGAGGGCCTTCCAAACCAGTGACAACATGGGTCTTAATCGAGGTGCTGTGCGAAACCAGAGAAGGTGGTGCGGATGGGATCTGACCCTGAAAGTCTGGGCAGCAAACTTATAATTGGCACTTGTGGGGCCTCTCCATCAGGAGGCGTTTGGAAAAGGGTGGGGATGGTCTTGGACATGGATCAGGCTGCCACACACCACAAGGGCAGGCCCCCACCCAGGCTGGCCAGACGCTCTTCAGCAACTAGGTGTTGTGCCAAGAGGATATTCGGTCGCAGCCTGGATTGCTCTCATGAAGGGAGGACTGGGAAAACCTCTGGGGTGGTCGGCAGCTGTTCTCCTCCTTGTAGACAGAACAGCAGGAAAAGCCGAGCAGAGAGAACAATAACAGCCAACACACGCTAAGTGCTCTTCTGCACCATGCTACACGCTTTACATGTTATTAACTCATTTTACCCTATTGTCATCCCTGTTTCAGATGAGGAAACTGAGGCACGGAGAGGTTCAGTAAGTCACCCCAAATCATGCAGGGAATAAGGGTCTGTACCCAGGTAGGTGAAGGAGCAGAGAAGGTATGCAGAGAGAAACGTTAGAAAGCTGGGCTTCCGAATTCCCTACAGCCCCCAGGCCTTGGTTTTCCAGCCTTCCTGGAATTCTTGCTTTTGTTTGGGGAATTCTTGCTCCCCCCTTTCCCGGCCTCTCCCCCCTCTGCAATGCTGGCCGGAGGAGATTTCCTTCATATGCCACTAAGGACCCGAGCTAATGAATATTTAAACTTCTAGTTGTGGGAATAGAGCTAGTTTCTATATGAAAACTAGGGTCCCAGTGCACGAATTCATGCATGGGTGGGGTCCGGCTGTCCTGCCCTGATTGGCCGATAGGGCAGGGCTGGCCAGGGGGAGGGGCCCCGGGCAGTTGTCAGGCCACCCTGCCCCCTGGTCAAACTCCCATAGAACTCCAGGTCGAGGGGAAAGTTTGCATATTACCCTTTTATTCTATAGGATACAGTCTATTGAGCTGGTGTCTCAGAGAAAAAGGGACACTTCCATCCCCCCAGAGTGATAATGACAACATCATTAATCACAAGTAACACGTGTGGCACTCTTACCGCATACTAGGCTCTCCTCTGAGTCCCCGCCAAGTGCTAACTCAGCCATCCTCACAAACACCCTGCGAAGTGTGTGCTGTTACTTTCTTCCTTTAGGAGGAACAGAGGCAGGGGGTTTAATTGTGTCCTCCCAAAAGGTGCGTTGAGATCCTAACCCCAGCACCTCAGAACGACCTCATGTGGAAATAGGGCGGTGGCAGCCGGGCCGGTGAGCTGGGTGGTTGAGCATCCACCTATGGACCAGGAGGTCAGGGCACGTGCCCAGGTTGGGGCTATATCCCTAGTAGGGGATGTGCAGGTGGCAGCCGATCAATGGTTCTCTATCATCATTGATGTTTCTATCTCTCTCTCTCACACACATCCTCTTTGAAATAAATAAAAATTATAAAAAAAAATACTTTAAAAAATAGGGTGGTTTTATTTGTTAGTCACACTAGAGAAGGCAGCCCCTAATCCAGTAGGACTGCTGTCCTTATAGGAAGAGAAGGACACGCAGGGAGGATGCCACGTGGAGATGCGGCAGAGATTGGAGTGATGCCTCCTCAAGTCGTGCAACCCCGAGGAAGGCCAGCAGCCACCAGAAGCTTGCAGAGCAGCCTGGACCCCATTCTCCCTCAGAGCCCGCAGAAGGAACCAACCCTTGGTGACACCCTGATTTCAGACTTCCAGCCTCCAGAACTATAAGAGGATTCATTTCTGTCATTTTAAGGCGCCCAGTTTGTAGTACTTTCTTCCAGCAGCCCTGGGGACTAAAACCAGAGAGGTTAAGCCATTTGCCCGGGTCACACAGCTAGGGAGGTGGCAGAGGAAATGGAAGGCAGGGGTGGGTGTCTCCAAGCTGATGTTTTTACCTTCTTCTCTGTGGAAACAGGCTCCCAGCAGCACTGGGTGTCATGTTGGAGGGACCCCTACTCAGAGGGCCAGGCAGAGAGTCAGCCGCCTTCGCCGGGCTCCTGCCTGCTCTTCACTTTGGGGCTAAGGCAGAGTGTGCAAACGGTTAACATGCGCAGAGAAACCTGGATGGGCAACTCGCTGGAGTGGAGGCCAGCCTGCCATACTGTCTAGACAGATGGTCACCCAGCGCCTCCCCAATACCTGTAGGGCCTCAGGAGGGCCTGCGCGCAGGGATCCCTGCTGGCCTTGGAGTCCTGCTCGGCCTCCCACAGGCTGGGTGACCTTGGCCGAGGCGACCGGCTTCCCTGAGCCTCAGTTTCCTCCGTAGAGAAGGAGAAGTCGGTCCCTCGGGTTGTTGTGGCAAATATGGCAGTGAAAGCGACACGTCAGAGCCCAGAGCAGGACATAGAGATAAGGGAGCACGCAGGCAGCCTCCGTCCTGCCGCCCCAGGTCCACAGGAGCCACGGAAATGCCACTGGTTTCCTGCTTTGCTTCCCTCTCTGCGGCTTTGTCTGAGCCGTGACCCTGTGGCCTCCCAAGCCAGACTCATAGTATGCGCAGCCCTTCCCTAAGCTTCTAAGTGGGATGATCTCCATGAAAAATTAATTGTGCATTTCTCTCTCTCTCTTTTATTTTTTTTTTCAAGTGGAGAAATTATTTAGGGCTTTGGGGAAGATGGGGCAGCTATTTGCTATGCAGCGTCTCATCCCCTTCACCGTCACCGTCACCCCGGCCATGTTCAGCAAATGATGCCTCTATTCTCTTCCCAGCAGGGGGGCTGGCAGCTACACGCGTTCCGTGCATCCTGCAGGGCGCTCTGGGGAACGCAATGTGGTGGCGACGGCTGTTTCCAATTACTGCCGTATCAGGAGGCAAAGGAAGGAAACTCCGCCAGCCTGGTGGGCTGCTGGGCAACACCGACATCCAGGTTATCGGGTTCTGGCGCCGGCAAGGCCTGGTTACGGGACTGGTTACTTGGGAGTGGGATCTTGCTTTTCCCCAAACAAACTCAACATCTGCCTGATTGACAGGGACACAGTAATATACGCCCTTATTTGCCGAGCACCTAGTATGCTCTCGGTTTCGTGCTAAGCACTGGGGCTGGGGGCGATACAAGCAGTAATAAACACAGCTCTGTCCTTCAGGAAGCTGACATAATCTCTGGGGATGAGGACAAAGAAACAAAGGAAAAAATAGCTCCATTTGTCCATCCAACAGCGTTTACTGAGAACTGTCCTTGTGGAGTGTCTAGTCTAGCGGGGGAGAGAGACAGTATGCAACGTTCTCATAGGCAGGGGGTTACAAAGCATGCCCATGCTCTGAGTGAAAAGCTCAGGGGCTCTTAGAGCATAAAGGGGACCCGACTTGTTCTGGGCTTCGTGAGGGATTCCTGATGAAGCCGTGGCAATGGGAGAGAGAGGTTACGCCAGGAAGTGTTTGCGAGGAATTAGCAGGCTGCGTGGACAGATGCAGGCGTGATGGACATGGCTGCTCAAGATGAGTTCTGGGTCTCTGACCAGAATGCCTGCAAGTCAAAGGCACTCTTGCCAGACGGGGCAGTTGGGAGGGGCGTCGGTTTTGCAGGGGGAACAGCAGAGCACAAAGCAAGTGGAGAGGACAGATGGAGGGACTGGAAATGCAACAAAGTGGGAAGGCAGGCGGACGGAGGAGGGGGTGCAGGGGAAAGATGGGGGTGAGGGGACGAGGCGATGACTCTAAGGAAAAAGACTACACGGACGTGAACACTGGGCAAGTGCTCACCTTGGGGACTGCTCAGAGCTGGAGCTTCCGTGGGAGAAAGGAGCTCACACTAGTGAACACGAGTGTGTGCCTGGCTCTGTGTGGGCTGTTCACGCACTGCCGCTGTGCGGATCATTAGGCAGCAAGACTCAGAAACTCACTCACGGGCATTCCGGTCAAGTGTGCTGTGTGGTGTGTGATGTGGTGTGTGGTACATGTGCCTGCAAGGTGTGGTGGGGGTGTGTATGTGTCTATGTGTGTGTATGGTGTGTATGCATATGGATGGGTGTGTGTGTGATGTGGCATGTGTGGTGTGTGTGGTGTGTGTGTGTGTGCAGTCTGTAGTGTTATTATAGCCCAGGGCATGAAACAGCTGGAACCCCTGGAACATGACCGTAGAAGTCAGGCATGGCAGCCCCTTTATCCATCTTTCTTGGGACAAAAGGTATCTAATTTCTCCTTCCTCTCGGTGTCTGTTCCATTTTCCTGCTGCTCTCTGCTGCCTGTTGGATGCCTTCTTTGCTTCTCTGTGGCCTTACTGTTGCTTTTTAGTTCAAGAATCCAGTATTATCCATGCAATCATTCACCCAATAAAATGTATTGAATACCCACCACGTGTCAGGCAGTGATTTTAGGCACCGGGGTTACAGCAGCTATCAAAGCAGTTTCGTCCCTTCTAGCAGGGGAGACAGAGTGAGCAAATACACAGAGTTTCGGGTGCAATGCTGCTGTGAAGAAGAGTGAGGTAAGTGCGGGTCTGGAAAGTGACTCTGGGAGGCGGGCCGAGTGCTGTGTTTGTAACTGCTGTCTGGGAAGGCCTCCCTCTGGTCCGGCAACATCAGAGCAGAGACGCGAAGGTGAGTGAGCGAGTGGTCCATGCGGATGTCATGTCTGAGGCGGAGGGGAGAATGTGGGGAAAGACCTGACATGGGCATGGCCTGAGGCGCTCACAGAAGAGCATGGGGACGAGTGTGGCTGGTGTGAGTGGGTGGGGGGAGCGTCAGAGGAGCTGAGCTCTGAGAGGGGCCATGGGGCCAGTTTACCCAAAGCCTAGAGGCATATGAGCCACGAGACACAGCCTTCAGGAGGTGGGGAGTGGAGGAGGGACGTGGTGGACTTGCCTGGTAACAGGCGAGCTGCAGACGCTGTGTGGGACCAGGGAGAGCAGTTAGGAGGCCACTGCGGTGCTCCAGATGTGAGGACGGAGCCGCACCAGGCTGGAAGCTGAGGGGTGGCGAGGTGAGATGAGATTATGGATGGGTTGGAAGGATGAGCAATTGCTAATGGATCTAACTAATTTGTTTCTGGATCTTTTAGTTCAATTTGATGGATGAGCTGACCAGAGAGGGAGAAGGGTAGGGTCAAGTGAGGTAGGAAAGATGCTCAGGTAAGGGCGCGAGTGGCCGCATGGCCGGCATGTCCCCCTCATGCCTGCCCGCTGGGTTAATGATGCTCCCAGCAGCCTGTGAGGGAGGCATTTATCCTAGTCTCCCTTTCAAAAACTGGCGCTCAGAGTGGATGAGTGACGTGCCTATGGCCACAGAGCTGCGACAGGATTGGACCTTTGGATTCTGTCTGACTCTCAAGCCTGTGCTATAACTACGGAGTCAGGCTGCCTTGGGGGATGAAGGGGGTGCTGAGGAGCGGGCAGGGAGGGGTGCGGGTCCTGGAAGTCCCCACAGGAGTGTCTGAAGAAGGAGAAAGTGGCTCCCCGTGCCCTGCTGCAGAGAAGCCGGTGACGGGACAAGGGAGAGGCTGCCTTTGCCCGGAGGACCTGGTGCTGCGCGGAGAGCAGGGCAGAGGAAATGAGCTGCAGGGGGCCTGCGGTTAGAGGGACGCTGCCACCTGCTGGCAGTGCCATCTCGGGCCGTTGCCCGATCTGATCTGCGCCTCCATGTCCCCTGTTATCTAGTCCATTTAAACCAAGTTACGCTGTGTTGACCCACCGAAGTTTATTTCTTTTTCACGTTCCATGTTCACTGTGGATTGGTTTCAGCTCTGCTGATCCAGGTCAGGTTCAATGTGGCCCAGACTTAGATGCAGCCCCTGTCTAGGCCTTGCCATTTCAGTGGCAGAAGATGGGGAAACAAAGGGAGGAAGTGGGGAGAGAGAGAGAGAGAGAGAGAGAGAGAGAGGTGACTCTCCAAGTGAGTGGGAGAGGAGAGCTGATCCCCTGGGAAGGGCAGAAATGGTTTGAACAACAATTTGATCCACCCCAGTACCTACCTCCAATGGTAGAAGGGCTTTAAGAAGCACTTAGTGTGGCATCTTGGCACACAGTGAGAGCTCAGAAAATGATGGCTGTTACTACTATTGACGGGCCGCGGTGCCCGGGAGGCAATTTGCTGGTCACAGCAGGCAGAGCTCCCCTCGCTCGCATTAAGCACTTTGTCACTAGGAAGGGACAACAGCTGTATGAGGATCTGCAGCTGCATCATTTCCTTTGCTTGTGCAGCAGCCCTGGGGAATGCTAACTGGGGCCTCTGAGCTTCAGTCAGCCGATGGAGAAACTGAGGCTGGGAAAGGTAAACCTTGCTCCAGGCCCCCAGCACCCGAACGGCAGGGCCGCGTGCTGTTAAAGCAATGCTGCTTGCAGAGGGGTGATACTGAGGCGGACTCGGGATAAGGCAGAGGGTAAAGAGCTCTGTGCCTGGCGCCAGCACACCAGGGCCAAAGCCCAGCTCTGTGGCTCCGGCGTCCCTCAGGACATCCCAGTTCCCGCCCGAGCAAAATGCCGAGGCAGCCACCCTCTCCCGGCCTCGCTGATGGTTGCAGGGCTCCAGCAAAACAGAGGAGGCCTCCGTAACGCCATGTCCTGCTATACCTGCTGCCTTCCCAGAGAGGACCCGTGATGCTGTCTCTTCTTGATTTAAAGGGCAGAGTCTCAACAGAGGTTGGAAGCGACAGTTACACTCAACTCCACTCAGCTCAGCAAACCCTGGGAGCCAGCTCAGCGCCCGGACCTGCGCCTGGTAGGCATCAGAAGGGCCTGGGTGACTTGTCCTCGTTTGGAGGGGCAGGGGAAGCACACAGCATGAAAGGCAGCTCTTCTAAGCCGCAGCGCAAGGAACAGCGCGAATGAACACCACCAGGGAGACGTCCTTTCCCATGAGCTTCAAAACCTGGGCGGCGATGACTGGATCAATAGACTGTCATTTTGGAAACAGCCAAAGGACAGGAATATGACGATAATCCGCAGGGTGCATGACTTACCAGATACAAATCATATCACCCTGAAACAATGTCTTTCCATCACCAGATAACTGGCTTTGGCTTGGGGCCACAAAAAGTAGATTTAGAGGAATATCAAACCTCCATGAAGAAATAGCTCTTACTTCAGCTTTCTCTGGATCCTAACTTGGGGAGGCAGCAAACGCACTCGTTCTCCTAAGTTGGGGGACGGGGGAGGGGGGAGGGAAGGGGAAGAGAAACGGCCTCTCCGTTGGAAGTTGCTTATCTTGAGAACAAGGCTGAGTTCACCCTCTTCCTGCCAAAGGTGAAACTCTCCCATTGAGGCCAGGTTGTCCTGGGCTGCGGAGCCGGAGGAAGAATGTGTATTGATTGAGTTCATGCATTTTACAAGGGGAGACGTGCCCTCAATTGCTCAGAATCTCTTTTATGGTGTAACTCTTTCTTATCGAAGAGTATATTCTTTTTGAGCATCAGCCTTCGGAGCCTGGTGGTCCTCTGTTGCCTCGGGCAAGGATCTTGTTTTTCTAAACCAGATGCTGTACCAAGAACACTTAGGGCAGCCCTCCTCCTCCACAGCCTCCCTTCCCTGGCCCAGCCCCGACCCAGGGCGAGACCTTGAGGACTATTCCAGTCCTGGGGTGCAGCTCTCCCGCTCAGCCCCTGGGTGCCAGATGCAGCCTGGCCCCGGGGTCACTGCGGGTGTGTGCCAGGGCTGATTGTTTAATCTCCGCTGTCTGTCTGATATAGGAGGAGGAGGGTCTGTCAGATGGGGTTTATCTTGCCTCACTAATAAATGCAATAAAACCTTGGCGGGTCATGGTTGGTAGCACTGGAGGCTGATAAAATGTCCACAGGACTAGAGGGTCTGGTCTACCAGGTGGTACTTACATGATTATCTGTAGTTTATGAGCGAGTCTTACCCTTCATTCTCCCACTGATGTTTATTGAGCACCGATCGTGTGCCAGGCGCGGTGCTAGAAACTGCTGGTATGAATACAATTAAAAGACAGCTCCAGCTCTTCACGCCCAGAGTGTGGAAGGGAAGACACACACACACACACACACACACACACACACACACACACACACACGGTGCAGTGTGATGGACGCAGGTTCCGATGTCGCAGGAGAAAGTGGGAAACTGCTTTCCAGGGTCAAGAAAGGCTTCCAAGAGGAAGATTGTTTATCTGGGTCTCCAAGGACTCAGCCAGTGCTTCTCAGGGGCTCTAGGCTGGGAAGTGAACCACATGGGCTGAAGGTGGGTGGGGGAGTGAGAGACCCTTAAGGAAAATCAAGGTGTTGTTACTAAAAAAAAAGGTGTGTGTGTGGTGGGGGCAGGGGGGCGCGGGGACAGCATGCCAGGCAGGCAAAAAACGATAGCAGAATTTTATCTGTTGAATTTCCAACAAGATGTAATTCCTCGAGCTGGAAACCTGGATCACAGATTGTCTTGACTCCTCCATGGCGAGTGGGAGCCCAGGAGAAACACTTGCTGTGGAATCAGCTGGGCCCGTCAGCTGTGCGTGACCTTGGGAAGCAGCTGTCAACACCGACTTGCCTGAGGAGAGGCAGGGGAGCTGTCCGGGAAGTCTCCCACCTCTTTTGTCCCTCTCACTGGCTCTCCCTGGGTGCCCCAAGGACCGAAAGCGCCTTGTACCTTTCCACCAGGGGCACCCTCACTGTCTTGTGGGTTGGGTGCTGTCCTGGAGCTTAGCTGGTCCACTTCCTGATTAGTCCCTGGTTCTCATCAGCTGCTTCAGCTGAACGGGCCACACCTGGCTGCATGAGGATTCCCCTCCAGGCTCAAACGCCGTCCGATTTATGGAGGTTGCTGCTATGGAAAGCCACGGAACTGTACTTGTCATTAAAATGACAGGAAACTCTCGGCTCCAAGTTTTCTCTAACAAATGATTAGGGTCTTCGGGGTTTTCACACTTTGACTGAAGGCAGACTGGAAGGGAAAGGGCCGGGCGTGGGCGCAGAGACGACCCGGGAGCAGGGAGGCCTTAGGAAGCAGGGCCCACACTGGGACAGGCCAAGGTCAGATCCAGTGTCACAGATGACCCAGTTCCTTAGGTACCTCTTTCAATGGTCGCTAGTTCAAGGGAGAAACCCTGAGGGGAAAAGCACCAGGCCAGGGGGATTGGGAAACTGGAAGTCTAGGCCCAGCTCTGCTGTGAATTGGCCGAGGCACTTCCTGTGTCAATTTCATCTGTGAAATGGGAGCTGGACCACCCAGGAGGAATGTTGTGAGGGTCACTCAGGATACTAGGTGCTCTGAGCTTCCTCTGTTTTTTCATTTGTATATGAAAGAGTTGGCTCTATTTCTAGGCCCTTTCCAGCTCTGAACTCCAACAGCTATTTTGAAAAATGAAAAGTTGTGATATAAATACTTGGTATTATTATTACAATTGTTACTAGAGGCCCGGTGCATGAAATTCTTGCACAGGGGGGGGGGGGGAAGCCCCTCAGCCCAGCCTGCACCCTCTCCAATCCAGAACCCCTCAGGGGATTGGGCCGAAACCGGCAGTCGGACATCCCTATCACAATCCGGGAATGCTGGCTCCTAACGGCTCACCTGCCTGCCTGCCTGAGTGCCCCTAACTGCCCCCCACCACCAGCCTGATCACCCCTAACCACCTCTGCCTGCCAGCCTGATCACCCCTAACTGTCCCCCCACCAGCCCAGTCGCCCCCAACTGCTCTCCTCTGCTGGCCTGGTCGCCCCCAACTGCCCCCCCCTGCTGGCCTGGTCACCCCTCATTGCCCCCCCCCACTGGCCTGGTTGCCCCCAACTGCCCCCCCCACCAGCCTGGTCGCCTCACACAGCATGCTGGTCAGTCGTTGGGTCGTCCCTCGCTAACCCCCACTACCGGCCTGGTTCCGCACGCAGCCTGCTGGTCAGTCATTGGGTCGTCCCTCGCTAACCCCCCTGCCAGCCTTGTCACCCCACATAGTCTGCTCTTCGGTTGTTACTGTGAGGGCATCATGACCAATTTGCATATTGACCTTTTATTAGTATAGATTATTCTAAGTGGTAAACTCAAAAGGTACCCAACAGCCTGCTATTCTCCTCTGGCCGATGCTTAGCAAAGGGAGCAAGACAGCTCAGAACGTGTGATGGACCAGACGCTTCTCTGTGGAACGATGTTGTGACAGCCTGTTTGTGAGCAGACTTCCATGGTGAAGAAAATCGATGGGGAAATTGCCAGCATCTCCCCCTGACAAGTTGGAATGATTATTATAGTAAAAAAATTAATCTGATTTGCTAGATCCTAAGAAAAGCCTCTAAGTGTGGACCCACGCAGAGTTCCAGAGAGAAGCAAGACAAGATCCTTGGTTCTCATGCTGGGGAAGCAGGACATCTGAGCATGAAGCAGGTAATAAAGGTAAGTTAGATGAAAATATAGTGCAGAGCACACAGGACCCACAGGGCGCTGCGTGGCTAGCTGGTGCATGAGGGACAGAGTGGTGTGTGAGGGTGGGGACAGAGGTGTTGTTAGGAGCCAAGTCCATGAAGCTGGAGGTGTAAGGAGACACAGTGAGCAGCCAAGATGGCCACCTTGCTGGGTCCCTCAGAAGCAGAGGTCCAGGCTGGGCAAGGAGGAAGGGAGGTGGCAGGGGCTTCATTAAACCCAGAGCAGTCATTTCCCCATATCAGCGCCCTCTTGTGACTTCACAGACTTCGCTCTGGGACTTGGCAGATTCTAACATCTCCTAACGAACCCTTCAGGAAAGAGGGCTCCGCTTTAGGAAATCATTTGTCTGTTACGGGCAAGTTGCCCGTTTGTATGCCCCAGGCTTTCTCTCAGAGTGAATGGGGAGCAGGAGTGGACAGAAGTGTCGTGCGAAGAACACTGAACTCCAGAGGGCCTCACCTTCGACCGCGGACAAGTCACTGAAGCTCGCAGGGTCTCGGTTTTCTCATTTCTAAAATGGGGCGAATTCTCAGTGTGAGTCTCTGACTCAAAAGGAAACACGTTGTCAACTCCAGAGTCGTTACTGGAAACTGAAAAACGAAAGTTCTCTGGTGTAGCTCTCCGCTCACTAGTCCTTTGAGCCCTGCGTCCTCATCTGTAAATGGAGGTAATGACAGCACCTGCCCCGCAGGTCATTCTGCAGAGGAAACGAGGCAGAGGCAGGCGTGGGGGGTGTCTAATAGGCAGCCGGCTCCCCGTGGGTGCAGAACCCATGTTAGTTCCTCCTCTTCTCCCGGAGGTTCAAAGCTTGTTCGTAAGGAAGGTTTGAAGCCGTGATGGCAAAAGACCCATTATAAACACCCTGGTGACCGTGACCTCTAGAAAGGATCCAAGAATTAAAAAGCATGTGGTCACCTGTTCAGTCCAGCGATTCACAGATAGACATCTTTAAAGACACAGTTCTTTAGCAAATCGTGGTGCAGACAGCGACATACCTTGATCTCTCCCTCCACTTTCTGGGCCTTGGATCTGGGCAAACAAGGAGCAAGTGACAAAAGGCGTGCAGCCAGCAGAGAGGACCCTCAGGGGCTTGACCGCCTGTGTCTGGAAGGTGGCCCTCTGTGGTACAGCAGCTGCATCCCTGAGGACTGGAGGCGATGCCAGTGGTCCTGCAGCTGGAGCTCCGTGGGACGGGGTGACCGAGTGCTGTGAGTCCTGTGCCCAGCAGGCCAGAAACCCCGGGTTGTTGTCAGCCTCAGCACCGGCCAGCGCTGTGCACTGGCCCAGGAAACCTCGGGTTATCCAGCACCGAAGCTTGGTTTGCCTTTCTTGGCCATTTGCTTGGAGTCTTTGAGGCTTTCTCTGACTTTTGAGATAGTCCTGATTCTACCCACCTGGTCCCATTTCCTCCTCCGTCACTCAGCTGTGTGGGCTACACTCGGCGTTTCACCCGCAGGTTTTTCTCTTCCCTCCTCACCGCCCACAGGCAATTCCGCCCACCATCGTGACTTCCACCATCACACCACGCTGGTATTCAGATTTGTCTCTCCAATCCCCGCCTCTCTCCTGAGCTGTATGCCCTAACCACCAATAGTCCACTAGACAGGCTTCCTGGTTTGTCCCATATACACCTCATATCTAAATACCCCAGACCACACGCAGGATCTCTCCTACAGGTTGGACTCCATTCGGGAGCCAGGTTGCCTGCTTCACAGGGTGGCATTTCAGGTGAACAGAGCGAGTGTGTGGCCAGGAAGCATATTCCTGGAGATTCCATTGTCACTGGCAGGTAAGTACAATGCTATAGAATGAAATGCAAAATCTGTATTAAAAACTAAGGTGGAACTTAAGATTTTAAAGAACATGTGTCTGCAGGGTTTGTCTCAGACTATGCCCTCAGTTCTTGTTCTTCCCATAAAGGACCCGAGTTACCTGGATTGGAGCATAGGCATGCGAAGTCACCTATAGGAGAGAGAAGGAAGGGTTCCCAGCCAGCAGGCCTGGTTGTCATGGACTGAATGTGCGAGCTGGGGTTGGTCAGCAGAGCAGCCCCAGAAAAAAGGAGTGTGTTTCCATGCACTAACCAAGACAGGGGGTGCCTTGCTCAGCAGACTCCAGGCATGCGTAATGTGGAGACGGGGTGTGCAGGTTCCCACACCGCTGACAAGAACATATAATAGTAAGTTGTAGGCTGCAGGGAAATTTTTTAATTTTTCCTCTTAGTATCTGCTCATCCCATCGTATTAGTAGCCCCCATTAATGTTTGAGATTCACCTTCCCTCATTCTAAGGCCACATCTTTTAGGTATGGTCTGATCCCCAACTTACTGGGTAGACCAGGAGATGAGCCTAGGCTAGTCAGCACGCTTCATTCCCCTGATTGCAGTGTGTGAATCTTAGAACTTTGCAGGTCCCCTAGAGAAGAGGCTGGGTCCTTACCTAGTCTTGGAGTTGTGAGTGTGAGGCTGGTGCTGCTGCAGCCACTTTGCCACCCTGTGGAGAGAATTTGTCTGGGAATGGAGTCAACCATGAGGAAGCAGGGGCAGGACATGTAAAGAGAGAAACTGATTCCCTTTAAGCTCCTGCATTAAGTCATGCCTGAGGTCAGCTCTACTGACTTTATCAGTTGTATGAACCAGTAGATCCCTTTTTGCTTAAGCCAGTTGGATTGGGTTTCTGTCACTTGCAACCATAAGAATTCTAATGGCACTTACATTGTTAGAGAGTGGGAATTTTTGAGCATGCTTCCAGAGAGGCCGTGGACTATGCCCCAGATAGAGTTGTCAGTGCTGATGAAAGGGCAATTCACTCCAGCTTCCTCCATTTTGGATGACTATGTCCCTAACCGTTAAATAAGCCAGCAACAATGTAAACCACTTCTTCCTGCCGTTAGATCGCATCCTGCCCCCACGCCCTGCACCCACGTAAGCAAGCCCTGGCCTCACAGCCAATCAGAGTAGGCCAACTCAGTAGCTTGACCTTCAACCCTTCCCCCTACCCCGAAACCTATAAAATTGCTGTAGAACAAAGGCTCGGGGCTCACAGCCTCTGCTCTGTGCCCAGAGTATGCTGCGGGTCCCAGCATGCTGGAAACAATAAACCCTTTGTTTTTTGCATGAGATCCGTCTCTTGGTGCTCTGTAAGTGCGGCACGCATTCCGGGCGTAACACTGACACCAGGCCAGGCCTTGAAATAGGGTCTCATGGCCCCTTCCCAGTACGTAGCCTTCTTTCATAGAACACTGTCAGCTTTCTGAAGAATAGGATGACCCTGTGAATAACATGGCCGTCAATGGCATGATCCTGACGTTGCTTGGGAAAAACTGTTTTGTCTTGGGTTGCTTGCTCTGCAAGAACAGGATGTGGTTAATGTGCTTAAAAGCGGTCCTACACAAAGTGTCACTGCTGCTCTCTGGTCTTCCTGCGTGGAGAAAGGCAGAGCAGTCGCTGGTTGGCTGGCCGGCTGGCTAATAAAGGCTCCCTAAATTTTAATTTGGTCTGGGCTCCAGTGGTCGTTTACTCGCCTTCGCTCCACAACACACATTAGGCCATCTAAGCCTGAGGGCAACTATACATTTGTTTCTTCTCACGTTCCTTGATTTCATTTCATTATTATCAAGCTGCCTTCTGATTACTGTTGGTTTTCCAAGTAGATCTTCCCAGGGAGAGTGAACGTACTGATCACATATGTTCATAGACTTTTTCCATCTAAATAAGAGGTTTTGAAAATGATTGTAAGGAAGTAAATGGGATTTCTGATTTTCTAATTTGGTCATTAGAGAAGGTACAAATTGGTTTCTGGCTTAAAAGATCGAGAGTCAGATTCTGGACTGTGGAAAACTGACTAGAGTAGTAGTTGTAGGCTCTGGGCCTCTTCCCTTGAAGAACAACCTGATGATAATGTGTGGCTGTAATGACATCAGAATCCTTTTACGTCCTTGTCCTTCAAGAGCCATCTGACATGTCTCCTCTTTTCCCATTCCTTCAATGATTATTTACCAACCACTGGGTGCACTTAGTGAATAAAACTGACAAAAGGCAGCTTATATCCTAGCGAGGGGAGGCAGACAACAGATAAGATAAATCCACAATACAAACAGTAATAAATATTTGGAAAGACTGGGATGTTTTAGACGGGGTGATCAGAGCAGCGACTCTTGACCAAAGACCTAAGGAGAGTGAGGAAATAGCCAAGCAGCCACCAGGTAAAAGCTCCCAGTAGAGGGAGCAGCCAGTGCCAAGGTCCTGGGGCAGGAGCTGACCTGGCAGATCTGGTGAGGGCTAAACTACAGGGGATGAAGTTAAAGAGAAGGAGACCCAGGGCATGGGCGCACGTGAAGTCAGAGTGAGGGTGTGTGAGGTGGGAGCATTTGAGGGCCCTGAGCAAAATAGCAGCATGACCTGATTCACATTTGGGCAGGATCCCTCTGGTTGCTCTATTGTGGATGGATTACAGGGGCCATGGACAGAAGCAGGACACCAGTTGGGAGGTGGTGGTGGCCAGAAGAAGAACAGAGGCTGGCAAGACAGGATTTGCTGACAGACTGGATCCAAGGTAAAGATTGAAGGCTAGCCCTGGGGTTTTGTTTTATGAATGCATGCATGTAGGTAAATATTCATGTATACATGTATGTATGTGTGTGCATGTATGTTTGTATTTAGCCTAAGTACCAATGCATCAACTTTGTGCTACAGTGAATCCTTATTTTGTGGCACGCTCAGTTATTTGAGAGAGAGAGAGAAAGAGAGAGAGAGAGAGAGAGAGAGAGAGAGAGAGAGAGAGAGAGAATATCACGTATGACTTTCCAAGTGAATGGGAGAGGAGAGCATGATCCCCCAGGGAAGAGCAGAAATGGTTTGAACAACAATTTGATCTACCCCAGTACCTACCTCCAATGATAGAAGGGCTTTAAGAAGCACTTAGTGTGGCATCTTGGCACACAGTGTGAGCTCAAAAATGATGGCTGTTACTACTATTGACTGGCCGCAGTGTCTGGAAGGCAGCCTCTTCTCTAGGAGATCTGCAAAGTGCCTTCCACTGGGCTGTGGGCTTCTTTAGGGCGAGTGCTTTTCTCATTTTTTGTTTACCCCCAATCTGTGTGGGAGACATTCCTGCAGGGAGAAGACTGTGTGACAAAATGGAAAGAACCATACGACTGGGACTGAGCAACTCTCCTCTGGGAACCCCACTGAAAGTGCTGAACAAGGAAAGGGGCCGTGTTTCCCGACTGGCTGGTGACTCAGGCAAGCCATGCAGCGGTGGGGGAAAAGCTCAGGACCAGGGTTTGGTGGGGCAGACTCGAGGGAGATGAGGGCTCTGGGTGGGTGGGCTGGGCATTGTATCAGGAGCACGAATGGGTGATCTGCAGTAGCATGGAGCAGAGCAGAGGCCAGCCTTCTGGAGGCAGCTGGCACTGGCAATGGCCATGAAGAACATCCAGGTTGGCAGCCTGATAGAATGAGGTGCACCAGGCACGTGTCACTAGCTAGGGACACCAGATAGTGGCTAGAGGACAGGACAGAGACTGGAAGAAGGACTCCGATGACAAATGGAAACAGTGTAATCCTAAGGCCCTCCATCCCTTTGGAGATTCTTAAGGAGATACAAGAAAGTGGAAGACTAAGATCATGCAACAGGGTAGGTAGTAGACATTGATCTAGAGGACATACTACGAACTATTAAAGTGAGCTTGCCTAGGATAGGATCTAGGGGACTTTTTGGTTTATCAGTGTTGTCTCTATAGTGCAGATGTGTTGATAACAACTAGTCTCCTCTGTTCTCTAGGGGTATTAGTAATGCTAAAGTGGTTATTTTCTGGTTCCAAAGCTCTTCTTCATTGTCTTTTCTTTAGCTCTGTTGTTTGTTGATGTCCCGTACTGACCCATGTCCCTTGCTGGCCCCTGCTGGTCAGTACTGTATTGGTTGCTCCTCTACATCAAAGCTTCTACAAGGATTGTTGTGTACTCTCACGCTGTCCCCAACTATTTGTAAAGATGAGGCTTCAATATGCAGGGTGGGGCAAAAGTAGGTTTATAGTTGTGAGTATGTGAAACAATTTATTATTATATTATTATTTATTGTAGTATTTTTCCATATGAACAACTGTAAACCTACTTTTGCCACACCCTTTACATGGGCTTCTGACTCAATTGAATCACCTTAATCAATTTGGCTTTTAAATTTTCTTTTTTTGTGTGAGATCTATTGTCTTCTGATTACGAAAGAAATAACATGCTCATTGCAGAATGCAATTGATTTTCTAGAGCTGTTGTTTTAAGTTTGCATTCACAAGGAATGCCCATCCGGGCAATTTGGGAGATGCTGGAGGGGCATCTCCTTGAATGCAAATGCATTCTGTGCAGCCTTTGCTGGCGAAAGGGCTTCTGGTGAACCACGTGTTCACAGTTCAGTGCTGCCTGGACAACCTTTCTCATTGTGCAAACATCCTGTCTCTATCATTGCTTTATTGTCCCTCCCTTTCAAACATGCTTTTAGCAACAACAGCTGGAATGAAAGGCACTCACTTACCAGGAAATATGGTCTTGCCTGGGCTTTGCTGCTTACTTGTTTCATGCTCTTCACTTGGACAGTTTGCATGTGATTTGAAGGGCTACCTCATCCTATATAATAAAAGCCTAATATGCTAAGTGTCCGGTCGTCCATTCAACCAATCAAAGCATAATATGCTAAGGCCGCTCAACTGCTCACTGTGATGTGTACTGACCACCAGGGGGAAGATGCTCCGACCGGTAGGTTAGCTTGCTGCTGGGACCAGCCGATTGGGACTGAGCGAGACAGGCCAGACGTGCCCTGGAGTCCTCCCATGGTTCCTTCCTGGCTGGCCAACCTCCCGTGTCCCTCTCCAACCCTGGTTGTGCACCAGTGGGGTCCCTCAGCCTCGATTGCACCCTCTTACAATCCAGAACTTCTCGGGGGATGTCAGAGAGCTGGTTTCGGCCCCATCCCACAGGCCAGGCCGAGGGACCCCACTGGTACATGAATTCGTGCACCGGGCCTCTAGTTTATGTATAATTTTGTAGTTCATCATGTGCTGACTTTTTTGGGTACACTCTTTGGTTTTTGAGTATGTACAGCTATTACACTTATATTCGTTAGGTCGGAGTGGGAAGAATTAGCTAACATAGCCCAGCTGCTATTGCATGCTACACATTTTCCTGTACCCTTTTCCTCCGCCTGCACTCATTAAGTACTGTGGGCCGTATACATGAAGATTACCTATCCTCATAAATGCCAGGGAGAAGAGAATAACATTTATGGAACATCCAGTCTGTGTCACTTATATCTTCTGTGACTCAAACCTCACCGCGACTTTGAGAAAAGTGTCTCCATGGTAGATGCATGAAGAAACTGGGACTCAGGGAGTTAAGCACCTGCCCAAGAAGTTTGAGTTCGGTCACCACAGTTGCTGTGCCTTCGGATAAATTTTTCAATACTATTTCAGGGCTAGAGCCAGAAAAATTGCAACTCAAGGAGAACAAGTTAAATAGCTTAATTGTTAATTGCAAAGACCAAGATGTTGATTTTCTGTCCAGATTATTTTTTTTTTCAGCTCTTTCTCAAATCTACTTTTTCCTCATAAACAACCGGCCAGCCAGGTGCCCGGGGATTGACATACGGCTGGGAGCAGATTGATGTGAGCACAGACAGCAGAACCCAAGGAAAAACTCACTGGCTTGGCTGATGGGGTGACAGCTTGGTAATGGGCCTCTGAGAGTGTATATATGAATTAAGCACCTTTCATTTCCTTTACTGCAAAAACATCAATTAAGCTTGAGTAATCCATGGGTTTCCCCCATTTTCAGGCAGAAGAAAATCAGCACAAATTGGCTCGAGTGTTTTTTTCCTAGGCTTTGATCATTAATCGTCTTCAGCTCTTTCCTGCCATCCCCACCTAAGAAAACACACAAATAAACATAGCACACACATACACACACACAAAAACCCCTCCCCCCCCCCCCCCCACACTGCCATTTCTGGAACCCACTACAGACATTTACTAGGCAATTTGTTTGGTCTTGAGTCCACTGAAGATATGCATCCAATGTTTTGAAGGCTGATTCTATGGGGAAAGTGCCATTCGGTTCTCCTTAAGGTTGGTGGAGGCTTACCCAGAGCCCTTTTTGGCAGCTTGGCCAAGCTGATTGGCTTTGAAATCACCGTCTGGTCTCTGGCTGGTGCTGCCCTGCACTTGAGTCAAACAGATGTGTCTCTGCAGGCCTCTCCATCTGACACCAGCCAGAGAAAGCCTCGTTTGTCTTTAAAAGGCACCCCCTACCCCATACTCTCTTTTTGAAATGATATTAGAAATTCTGTGCTGCAAGAATCGGTATCAGCAAGTGTCTTTCCCACATCTCAGACCCTATTCCAATGGTCTGGGGAATTCTGGACCCACCTGATAGGACCTGGGCTCCCTGAGACAGCAGACCTCCAGAGATCACCTCGCTCCTGTGCTTCCAGCATCCACCCACACCTTCCAGCAAAACATCTCAGCTTTTCATGAGCACCGGAGTGGCCCTCTACCATGCACTTTCCTTTGGTCCCCACCACAGCTCTACTGGGTAAAGTTAGATGGAACCTATGAAACTCCTGATATGCTACCGCCTTTGTCCTGGGAAAGAGACAATTTCAGGTAGTATTAGTCCCATTTTTCACATGAAAAGTGGTTTACAATATTTTTTCCAGTAAGTGGAAGAGTCAGAGTCTCAACCCAGAGTTGATTCTATATCCGACACCCTTTAAGTTTCTTTTTTTTTAAGTTATAAAACACTTTAATCACAAACAGGAGCCTGTTTATGTAGACATCATATTTTATACAGAATCGAAGCCTTCCTTTAATCTCCTTCCCTCTCTCCCCAGAGAGATGCACCATCTGACGGTGGTATTTATCACCCCAACATGTGACTTACACTTTCACGCCATGTAAATGTACCCATCAATGTGTGACGGCAGGGTTTTACATTTTTAAGTTTTATTTAATTGATATCAGACTGTGGTTTGCTTTTCTTTTTTTCCTTCTGTGACTTTCTTTTTCATGTGTTAGGCATCTACCCATGTTGCTGTAAGTTCATTTATTATAACTGCAGAATGCTATTTCATTATTTGATAAGCCATGGTTTATCTATGTTTTCTGTTTAGTGTGCATTCTGTTTTTTTCTAGTTTTCCAGTACTACCCATACTCCTGCAGTGTACACTTGAGAATTTCTCTAGGAATGGATTTCTGGGTCAAAGAGCATGCATACCTTTAATTCCATTGATCATTTCTGAATTGCATGCCAAAAATGGCTGTGTCAATCCACACTCCCACTAGCCACGTATGAGAATTTTCTTTTCTCCACCTGCTCATCAATGCATGGTATTGTTAGACTTTTACATGTTGCTGATATGATGATGTAAAATGTTATCTCTTTGTTGTTTCCCCATTTCCTTTCCTCCTTTTTTAAATAACTTCAGAAGAAGAGAAGCCACACTTGCAAAGATGATTTCTGACTGTGCTGATTTGTTTTCTTAGGGGAGGGAAGGAGTAGTTTTGGGCATGGGTTGTTTTGCTCTGTATCATGGACACCTGAGATTCATAGCACCCAGTACTGCTGATCATCCTTCCTATGCTTGAAGAATTTCCCATATTATGAGTCCTGCCTCCCTAGAATGAAACCGTAAGCTGATTGACTAGCCTCCCAAGGAACCAGATTTTACACAGGGCTTCCAATCTGTCAATCAGACATCCTATATAATAAAAGGCGAATATGCAAATCGACCGAATGGTGGAACTACGGGTCGCTATGACGTGCACTGACCACCAGGGGACAGACGCTCAAAGCAGGAGCTGCCCCCTGGTGGTCAGTGTGCTCCCACAGGGGGAGCGCCAGGCTCATGGTTGGCTCATTAGCTGGGCTCATGGCTGGTGAGTGCAATGGTGGTGACGGGAGCTTCGCCTGCCTCCAAGGCAGCACTAAGGATGTCCCACTGATGGCTTCATTGTATGTCTAGCCCTGAAATCACAGTTAGATAGTAGGCACTCATAAATATCTGTTGGATGAATAAGTGAACTGAACCAACCTACCATGGATTTCTTTAGGGAAAAATAATCCTACCTGCATTTCTACCGAGCTCAAAATATTTTCAATACTCTCTTGCATGTGTTCTTTCATTCAATAGTAACAGATTACAATGCCTCATGCCTCTTAGAGCTTGAATCTTATGCCTGCTTTTCCTTTCTTCCCGGATATTTTAAGTCCTTCCAATGTCTATTCAAATGTGCTGCAATGCCTATCCCCTGGGACTGTTTCCCCACAGCCAAGATGGTCCCAGGGTGTCTCGGGCCAAATGGAAGGAATAGAGCTAGAGAGTTGCTGCTGTTGACAGATGCTCTATGCATCTCTTCTACAGCCCCACTATGAACCAGATCTCAGCCCTTGTGTTTGAATGAGTTAATGGAGCCAAGATATCCTCAGCTTTTCACCTGTGAGAGGCTTGAGGCCAAATGGCCCTCGTGAATCTGTCAAGCATCTGGTAGGTGCCAGCCATTTTGTTTCTGACCCCATTCATTTCACTCATTATCCTTTCCCATTGACTCTCTATGCCATGCTCTTTTGGGCTAATGTCCCATGAACACTGGCTTACAAATAACTATGACCGAACATCATTGTTCTATGGCCAACGCCTCCACCAACCAATTCCTTGAAGATGGTTTGAGTTGTCTCTTCCCTCTTGCTCTTTTGTCATCTCTTGCTCACTCTTAAGGGCCAGAGTGGAGAATTGTGATTGTTGACAGGATTGTTAAGACCCAGCTCTGCTTCCCCCTCCTAACTCCACTCACACAGTTAATTCCTGACACCAGAGCACTTAATGGATAGAAAGAACTTTGGGGAAAAGGAACCATGAAAGGGAAAGAAATCCGGACTAAAACATTAATGTTTTAGTTTCCCCTAGACCCGTGGTCGGCAAACTGCGGCTTGTGAGCCACATGCGGCTCTTTGGCCCCTTGAGTGTGACTCTTCCACAAAATACCATGGCCTGGACGAGTCTATTTTGAAGAAGTGGCATTAGAAGAAGTTTAAGTTTAAAAAATTAGGCTCTCAAAAGAAATTTCAATCGTTGTACTGTTGATATTTGGCTCTGTTGACTAATGAGTTTGCCGACCACTGCCCTGGACTGTTATATGGTAAACTACCTGAGAGCATAAAGAGTGTGTGCTTGTAGGGGTGTATAGGCCTAGTTGAATCCCAGTTATTCTGCTTACTGTCTATATGACCTTGGGCAAGTTACCTACCCTTGACCTCTCTGAAATTCAGTTTCTTCATCTGTAAACAAGTCTTGTGGAATTGTGCAGTTTAGATATTATGTATGTAAGTCACTCAAAGATCAGGTCAGGTCTGACCTGGAGCACTCTCCATTCCTGGCTCTCTGTCTGCCCAACACAGACAGAGAGAGAGACACACACAGACACACACACAGGCACAGGCACACACACAGGCAGACACATATACTGTTCTTCCACATATATACACTTCCCCCCACACTACACACACATATACACATGCATATCAGACCCACATACATATCATACATATCATACCCACACACCCAGACACATATACACATATACACCTTTCTCCTTACATACACACATTCCTTCCACACACCTACCACATGATACACACTACAATGCATACCATATACCATACTCATACACACAACACATACAAACACACCATTGCATACCACAGGGATACATACACACACATTGCCCCCACATACATGCCCCCTATATACCCTACCCCTATATACATACACCACATACACACATGTTCAGGCCAGTTTCCCATCTACTCAGCTGACTTGGTGAAAAAGGAGACTCTGTGCTATGATCGGAACACCTTAAGGCCATTTGACTTCACTGGGAGAAGAAAGGATGCAGTTTACTTCTCTGAGAGGTTCAAGGAAGTAAATGGGGGAAAGAACAAAGTAACAATTCAGGGTAGAGTTTCAAAAACCTAATAAAAACCCCACCAACTCTGCTATTTGGTTCCAGTTCTGCCCCAAAAGTCTTGGAGAACAGCAGGCCCAAGCTACTGCCTAAAAAAGCCAGGGTTAGGTGATGATTTGCCTGTTCTTTCACAGGTAAGTTCATTTGGCTTCTTGTTTCACTCAGATGGACTTGCTTGGAAGAGATAAGAACCCTCAGAGCAACATCACCTTCAGACTGTATGGGGTGTTATATTCTTCCAAATGCCTTGAATGTTGTTGTGTGATTATGGAGCAACCCTTGGGATGTGTCACAGCTGACAGCCATCTGCTCTTGCCAAGCCCTGTGAGCTTTGGCAAAATAGTAACTCATTTAGATTCACGTTGAATTATGGCTTGGGGCTGCAGTCACTAACCAGGCAATGTGAAAAACACACACACTCCATTTATTGGCGTGTTTTGTATTACACATTACGATCTTTGGGGGGAGGGGAGGTGGGGAACAGGTTGAACAGATGCGTTTCAAGAAGGGAATTAAATTTCCTGAGCACTAGGAAGTTCAGCCCCAACACATATTCTCTCACAACATCCACGTGAAATGGGTGCTGTTTTTCTCTCCATTTTACCGATGACAAAACTGCCTTAGGTCGGTAACCTGCTCAGGGCAACACACTAATCAATCAGTGGTAGAGTCAGGATTCACCCTAGGCAGCTCGTCCTCCCGTGCTGTACAATATATTGCCAGGGGCAAGGTCAAAGGCATGCTATCAGGAGGAATTAACCTTCCTCATATGTTTTCTATAAGAACAATTAATGTTAAATTATAGATCGTGTTGGAGAAACACGCTTGCTTCTTAGGCAAACCAGTGAGAAAATCAGCCGTGCCTCTCACAGGTGGGAATGTCCTGGGGTCTGGCTCTCACTCTCAAGCACTCGAATGATTCTTAGTGGGATTATTGGCATTTGGGATGGAAAAAGACTGTCCTGATTACTGTTGGATATGTAGCATCCCTGGCCCCAAGGACTAAATGCCCACAGTGTGCCCAGTCATTGTGGCTGAAACAAGTGTCCCCTCCCCATGTCCCAATCCTCCCACCTGCTTAAGAGCCAACGAGAGGGCATCTTGCTGATGGCTGAGATGCTAGGGTCTGAGGGGACAGCACCTCATTCTGTGGGGAGGGGTGGAGTTTCCACTGTACAGAGGAGGAGGAGAAGGCTGGACTGGGGACCTGAAGGAGGGGGCTGCGTGGAGGGGGTAGGGATGGAGAAAGGAAGAGACCGAGGTCTGGAGCAAGGGGTCTTCATGAAAGATCAGGTGTGCGCAGGCTCTCCTTTATAAGCTAAAAGAGCCTCTGCTTTCCCTCGGCCTGCTGCTTTCTGAGACTGTAGGCTGCTCTGGGCTCGGCCTGGAGAAGGCTGAGTGCGTGGAAAGCATTCTGGAAGGGGCCACAGGCGCTGCCACGCCATCTTGCAGTGGCTCCAGCCAAGAAGGAACGAGCAAACCCCCTTCACCTCATGGCAGGATCACCTCTCAAGAGACTTACCATCCTGCTGTGGCCCAGGGACCCCTCTAAGGGACAGAGGGACAGGGGCATTGTAGGCATGGCTCAGGGGTTTTAGGAGGTTGCCCCAGTTGGGAGGCCATTTCAGATGGAAAGTCCTATTTAACATTGAGTTATATACTCCTTTCAGGCTAATCTCAGCACAGTTGCCAGAGTGATCCTACCTATAATAATAAAAGGGTAATATGCTAATTAGACCAGATGTCTTCCTGATGTCCTTCCTGACAAAGCCAGGGCTGGAGGGAAGCCAGCCGGGTCCCGGGTGCCCTCGGGCCATGAGGAGGCAAGCAGCCCGGGTCCCAGGTGCTGGAGGGAATCCTGTGCCGGCAGCCAGGGGAAGTAAGGCCTACTCTTGCATGAATTTTCGTGCGTCGGGCCTCTAGTTAAAATGTAATTCTGCTCAAAACCCTCCAATGGTTCCCCATTTCACTCAAAGTAAAAAACAGAGTTCTCACAATTGCACCCAATGTTCTACACGTTTTGTCAATGATTACTTCTCTCACCTTACTTCCTTATACTATCCTCTCTCATTCACTCTGCTTCAGCCACATTCCTCTCCCTGAAACATATTGCTACTGCCTCAGGGCCTTTGCGCTGGCTGCTCCTCTGCCTGGAATGCTCTCCTCTACATACCTGCATGGCTCTCCCTCACCTTTTTAAACTCGGCTGAAATGTCACCGTTTCAGGGAGGACCATGCTGGCCACTCTTTCAAGTAGCACACAGTCTGTCCCCGATCCCTAATGCTTCTTCTTTTTTTTTTTTTTTTAAATAATGTGACCCCATTGATCAGTCACTTTTTAAAAAAATATATTTTATTGATTTTTTTTACAGAGAGGGAGAGAGGGATAGAGAGTCAGAAACATTGATGAGAGAGAAACATTGATCAGCTGCCTCTTGCACACCCCCAACTGGGGATGTGCCCGCAACCAAGGTACATGCCCTTGACCGGAATCGAATCCGGGACCTTTCAGTCTGCAGGCCGACGCTCTATCCACTGAGCCAAACCGGTTTCGGCTCCCAAATGCTTCTTATCCTTCTTATCTTACTGACAATTTTTCCATGGCAGCTGCCTCCAAAATCTAACGTATTATTAGAAGATGTATTTGTCTCTGTCCCCTCCCAGGGACATGATGTCCATCAAAGCAGAGGTTTTGTCTGGCTTGTTCACTGATGTATGTAGTGCCTAGAACAGGGCCAGTGGGAGCTTAATCAATATTATTGAATGAAATGCTTCTCTTAAGTTGGAATTCCTTTGTAGAAAGGGGCTCAAGGGATCAAATTGAAAGCTTTTCGATGCTTCTCATGTTCATACTTGCTGGTCCTTCTTTCAACGTGCATGCTTTCAATTTGATCCTCGTACAGCCACAATACCCGAGAATCTAGATGCCCTCTGCATAACCTTGACTGCTTGCTCTGCTTTGCCGATTGGGTTGCACTGACCCCGTGAGCCACCCTTTGGAGCTCACCTTAGCCAGGTTACACGGTTGCTCTGTGGAACTCTGCAGCGGTCTCTCCCAGCCTGCATTCTCTGGGCTTCCTGGTCTCCTGCCCAAGCCGCTACCTGATAGTCCATGAAACAGAATCCCCCTCCCCCGCACCCCCCCCCCCACGCCCCATCCTTGAATGGGCATTCTAAGTGCACACTCCTAGATCTCCTAGAATCTGTCTTTGTTTTTTTCTTGAGCCAGAAGTTTGGGAGCTGAGAGGCAGAGGCGGGTGAAAAGCAAAGCGTGCAGCCACACACTCCTAGACAAGAGAGTTAAAGGATTTCTTCCAGGCTGGGGATGAGATGCTTTGTGTTACTTTAATGAAAATGACACAGAGGGGCCAGAGCGAAGACAAGAAAATAATTCAGAAATTCCATAAGTTAGAATTGATCAGCAGGTTCAGAATCCTTTAAAATTCTAATGAGCTTTCAGCATTGGTGCTGTTTGCTGGGCTTAAAGAAGCACACAAAAAACAAAGAACAAGAATTGCTTTTAGGTAGGGCGATGATGTCTAATGCATCTATTTTCCTCGCCATGTTCAGTTTTCATTTCATTCTGAGATCCCACTAAACTCAGGAGGTTGCCTTTGGGTTTTCAACACTGCAGGGGATGATCTAAATCTAAATAATAATAAAAAGCCACTGCTTTTATTAGACTTTTATTTTATAAGTTGATGGAAACATTTCATATAGGCATTAGGTTTTGTAACCCAATCTTGGTACTTGCTGAATCCCAGAGGGGCTGTTTCAGTACCTGGGAGTTCCTGGCGTTTGCATTATTTCTCCAAGGCAGAAGGAGAAAATGCTTTCAGGGAAGGCAGAGTAGTGTTTTATTTGAAAGAATTCTGTTTAAGGCACACACACACACACACACACACACACACATTATAGGTTCTCTCTCTCTCTCTCTCTCAAGCTATATTATAAAATTATAGAGTTTTGGAATTGAAAGGACCTAGAGATAATCTGTTCTAACACTGGCATGTTACATATGAGCAAGCTTCTGCCCAGACAGGTTAAGTACCTCGTCCAAGGTCATCGGCATCTGGTGGAAGAGACCAGACTACAATTCAGGTTTCCTGACTCAAGTCTAATTTTCTTTCTGCTACACCACATTGCCTCCAAAATAAGATAATGTCTATGAAATCATTTTGAAAACTGGAATCCATTATACAAGTATTGGGTGGGTAGAGGGAGCATGGTAATGAGTTTCTTTCTTCAGAGACAGGCCTGAGGAGCTCAGGTCTTTTTCCAAATGAAGTAAATTCATGTTACGTGACTCACACGTCAGATTTCTAAATAGGTTCCTGGGAATGGCCTCCAGCAAATGAGCATCAGAGAGGTCAAACCAATGCATTCTTCATTCAAGCACAATATACAGTATCCCCTTTTACCTTCCTTCTCACCCTCTCTATCTACCTCCCTCTAGTGTCCATTTTTAGTTATTGCATGTATGTCAATAGGCTGTATACACTCATTACAAAATGTTATGTATTATTTATTAAAATTATCTGGCCTATTTTTTAATACCAGCAGCTTTTATCAAGAGCAAATTAGAATGTTTTTACATAAATGGAAATAATTGGCTAATATAAAGACTTGGATACTATTTTTAAAAGTCTTTAAAATAGTTTTATGATTAGAATGAGGACATATTTAAAGTTTGGTTATTAAATTGTTATTAATAGATTGAATCATATAAAAATCCTTATAATTAATTTAAATGTTTTAATTATGAGGAAACATTAATTTTTCAAGGTAGAAGGACAATTAAATTAAATAACATGATTTATTAAAAGCGTTAATTACTACTTTAACTACTTGGAATACTGAGAATTACTAAATATTATTGCAAATAACTTGAGGGAGTAAAATTTTATTTTGGTGCTATTAATAGATTAATTCACTAAATTATTATTATTTTTTTAATATATTTTATTGATTTTTTACAGAGAGGAAGAGAGAGGGAAGAGAGTTAGAAACATCGATGAGAGAGAAACATCGATCAGCTGCCTCCTGCACACCCCCTACTGGGGATGTGCCCGCAACCAAGGCACATGCCCTTGACCGGAATCGAACCTGGGACCATTGAGTCCGCAGGCCGACGCTCTATCCTCTGACCCAAACCGGTTTCGGCTAATTCACTAAATTATTACAGCAATGGTAAATAATTTTTTATTAGTCTTATGTTGCCCTCTCTCTTTATATATATACATTCCCCAAAATGTATACACACTTTTGAGTAATTATAAAGGCAGTGTTTATTAAAATATATTTCATTTTCAAAATTGAGCTACCAGTCCTCATTCATTATAATTTCTTCATTTTTTTTCTAGAAAGAAGCTTGTCCAACATTACAGTATTCTAACCTGACCCCTTGTTAGTGTGTGAAATATTGGCAAGAATGCTCACAACTCACTGGAAGGAAATTCTTTGGTCGTCTTGCCTAAAGGCTCTGGATCCAGTAAGACAAATAGGTTGCTAACCAAGTCTATAAATCCAGACCCCATTTTCTGACTTTGAAAAAGTCCATGCAAAAGTGTGAGTGATGTTTACAAATAAGAGCCTATGTCCCACCGTGCGCCCAGCTCCTGTCAGTCTGTGACAAATCGGCCAGTGTGCAGGTGGGAAGTGGGACTGGGCCTCTCTCCTGCACCCGGCGCTCCAGCAGGCAGGAACCGCACGGTGTCTGACGGGGAGGCCTCGGACAAGGGTGGGCTGACCGCTGGCCAACTGCACACGCAGCGCTGTTGCCACAGAACAGGAGACGCTTTGGAAGATCAAATCTCTGACTGCAGAGGCGGAGGGAATGGAGCTGTTAACAGACTGAGTGTCGAGTACAAGGAACAGGCAATGCGGGTCAGAAACTACGAAGTCGCAGCAGATGTGGCAGGCAGATGGCATGTCAGGCACCCAACCTGGCAGAGAAGTCCTGTGGACACCTGGGGAGGCTGCACCCCGAGTGTCTGCTGTACACTAACCACACCCAAGCAGCGCAGGGTTCTGGAGAAGCACAATCTCCCGAAATGGAGCCAGTGCGGGCAGCCAGGCAGAGCAGTGCTGGGCAGAGCGGGGCTCTGGGACAGAACTGGTCACGGGAGGATGAGGCAGGGCCCGCCGGAGACCTGCACACACGGGGCTCGGCTGGGTATCTGGCCGGGCACCTCGGGTGAGACATCAGCGGGTGGAGACTTTTCTCTCTCCCTTTACCAACACGAGAAGAGAGGGAGGGCTGAATTAGTGGTAGAAGCAGGTACCTTTGCTGGGAGCCTTTTAAAAAGACACAGATGTGTGGTGGCTACTGGTGTCACTAGGGATTTACTGCCATAAATGGGTCAGGTGTAAAAAAAAAGGCCGTTAATGGATGCTGAAGAGGTGAGAAAACATTGGGTAAGCCCTGAGCTGCTCAGCATGGGTTGTGCTATCCATTCTAAGATACTGAATGACTGAAATCACTGGTCAGCCAGTGTCTTGCCTGGGATGCCTCTGAGGAACCCTAAAAAATCTTTGGGGGGCCTGGGGATGGCTTTAGATTCACCCTCCACTTCCATCAGCACATGGTGTTCCAAGAAACAAGTCGGCAAGCAAGTCCAGGCTGAGAATTGATGTGCAGGAGATGCCTGGTTCAGAGGAATGTTGTGATTTTGCGGGTCCAGTATTTCAGCCGTGAGCGTCTTTGCCATAGACAACCTTGCCACAAGCAATTTCGCCACCTAACTAATTGGCCATAGGCGATTTTGCCTAAAAAGGAGAAAATCATAACTTTATTGCAAAATACAAAAGATGTGAATACATTTAAAGTGTGTGTCGATTCATAGTAATCCTGCTCAAATAACTGAATTTATTTTGGGGTTGTACTTAAGCACTTCGCGTTGAAGTCTTCTGTTACATAGTATTATGCGTTGTTTTTCCTGATGCATTTCCTTGTTCAGCATCACGATTTTTCTTTTTCGCTAAAATTTCTTCCTTCATTAAGAGGCGTATGGGTTTCCAAATGCCAAGATGCGTGGCTGTAACAGCTTTGTATTGCCTTGCGGAAGCCTCTACCCTGCTTGTTCTCGGCATGTTGTCACATGGCCATGGATAAACGATCCCAAGGTCTATGGGAAATGTGGACGAAGATTTATATCATATAAAAAGGGAAGCACTTCATCAAAGGAGAAACGAAACCAAACTGTCAACCAGTTATTTTATCTTTTTTACAGCAATTGATTCATCGATGGAGAAATGAAAGCAAATAAGAAAAACCCCAAACTGTTATTTTATATTTCTTATGGCAGTCAATTCGTCAATGGAAAAATGAAACCAACCAACCAACCGAACAAAAACCCAAACTGTCAAACAGTTATTTTATTTATTTATTTATTTTTTATTTATTTATTTATTTATTTATTTTTAACAGCAAGTGCTTGTGGCAACGCTGTCTGCCCCAAAGATGCTACACAAAGTCACCCGGAACTGCGATTTTGGAGCAAAGTAGATAATCTCATCTCCTCTGCATGAGGGGCGTGGCCCCTGGGGTGACCCAAAAGCAGAGATGGACGCTGAGGCTCAGCCAGTTCACTGTGCAAGTCCTTGGCAGGGCAATAAATCCGCCCAGCTGAGGAAACTGTTGACTGATAGCACCAAACCAAGCACGTCGGGCCTTAATAGACTGATGCTGGTTGGCTGCTTCCTTTCCTGAATTTGGTTCTGTTCACAAAATACTGATTTAAGGCACTTCTGACTTTCCAAACTCCTCTCACACCTGCATGAAGAGGTGGTATAACCTTGGCTTTGAGCAGGAAAGGCAAAGGGAACGAGGCGGGAGGCAGTGAGGATTTACTTCCAGGCCCCAGATAGTGTCGTCTTGGGGTGGGTGTTTCTAGAATACACAGGTGGCCTGGGGCTTTACAGATAGAGACCTGCGTTTAAACTGGCATCACCCGGGGGTGTCAGCGGAGTAGAAGGCGTGGTTCTTGCCCTCCTGGAGCATGTAGTCAACTAACAAATCAACAACAAACCATATCAGAGATATCTAGAAATGTTTCCTTTAATTGGCATAAGAGAGAATCTAAATGAATGTGGCCTGGACAGTCCAGGAGGACTGAGGGTGGGAAGAGGAGATGCCAGGAAGAGAAGTAGGCTCATCTGGGCTGGGCCTCTGGGGTGGGGTGGTGGGAGCTTGACTTAGGTTTATGTTTTGTTTTGTTAATCCTCGTCCCAGGATATATTTTTTCCCATTGATTTTCAGAGAGAGTGGAAGGGAGGGTGGGAGAGAGAGAGAGAGAGAGAGAGAGAGAGAGAGAGAGAGAGAGAGAGAGAGAGAGAGAGAGAGAGAGAGAGAGAGAGAGAGAGAAACATCAATGTGAGACACATTAATAGGTTGTTTCCCCCATGTGCCCCCTACCCGGGCCAGGGATCAAATCTGCAACCCAGGTATGTGCCCTTGACTGGGAATCAAACCTGTGAGCCTTAGGTGTGCAGACTGATGCTCTAATCACTTAGAACACCGGTCAGGGCTTGGCTTAGGTTTTAGAAATGGAAAGAGAGGCTGGCGACATGGTAGTGCCCCAGGCGGTGATGCTTCCAAACAAACAGAGCCAAAAAAGCACAGGGCTTCCCTGAAGAAGGAGAAAGAAAAGGAACGTTGGCAGGAACTCGCTTGATGGAGAGACTCAGGACTCTCACAGAAGAAGGAGGAGAAAGCTTTTATTGAACAACAAGAGAAGCTGTTGGAGATAGAGAGGCAACAATTACATGAGGAGTGGTGGCTGTGGGAGCAGAGGCATAAGAGGAATTCAGAATAAAGAAGGAAAAGGAAGAGGCAGCTAGAAAACAGCAGGAAGAACAGGAAAGTTAAAAGGAGAATGAAAACGGTAGAGAAAGAGAGAGAAGAAGAGGAGCCGAAGCTACAGGAAGAAAGCGAGAGAAGGCTGGCACAGGTTGAAAATGCTGGAAAATAGAGCGAAACCCAGAACCACCCACAGACTGATGACTATGAGGGAGAAAGGTGGAGCTAACTGTCCATCCTACAGTAAAATGGGAGCTTGCAGATTTGGAGACAGGTGTTTATGTAAACGCAGTTTCCCAACATCAAGCCCCACCCTTCTTATCAGAAGCATGTTTACAGTGTTGGAATGGAGCAGTGCTGAAGGGATGTCTGTGACCCAGACACCAGCCTGGAGGGCGGCGAGGAGGAGACCTACCCCCGAAAACGTGCTCCCCGAGGTCCAGAACCTGGGGAAGGTGATCCAGTTCAAGATCAGCTGCAACGTGAAACCTCATCTGAGGGGCAATGTGTATGTTCAGTTTAACGGGTGATGGTATGCAGGATGGCAGCTCGTGCGACTTTCCTGCCTTGTGACCCCATGGAGAATGGCAATGTGTGATTTGTATGAAATACAGCAATGCCCAAGAGCTCCCATATGGAGGTTGTTTCATAGTTGGTGGAGGGGAGGTAATGTGTTATGCAAGCATGCGTGTGGCTATCTCCTGGGCATTTGCAATTTCTGGCTATCAACCTGAGCTGCATATGCCA
Organism: Eptesicus fuscus; assembly: GCF_027574615.1. Classification (NCBI taxonomy): domain Eukaryota; kingdom Metazoa; phylum Chordata; class Mammalia; order Chiroptera; family Vespertilionidae; genus Eptesicus; species Eptesicus fuscus. The sequence goes on along the minus strand of NC_072477.1, from coordinate 29,056,046 downwards.
GGAAAACTCCATGGAGACTAGGCAGCCCGCTGTCCTACACAAAAGCCTCTTGGGATGGGAGAAGAGTAAATACTTCTCATTCTTTGACTCCCACGGAAGCAAAACCAGTGCAAATTAATGTCTCAGTAGGTTATTCTGCACCTATCTATTTGCACTTGGGGTTGGTAGAATGGTTTCTACCTGCATCTACCTAGTCATACAGAGACAGCGATACTTGGGAGAGAGGAGATCAGGGTCCTGAGTGTGCCCTTGTTGTTGGTCTCATTCCCTTATCATCACACACACACACACACACACACACACACACACACATACACACAGGTGCAAAGATAGAAAGCTAGCTCTCTAGATCTGAGAGTATGGGCTGACTTCAACCAGAAAACGACAACAGGTCCCCTGGGAAGAAATCTGTCAAGGGCAGGCGTTGAGGCTTTACTGGCTGAGCCTTGGGAACTGTGGCATGCTCTACGGTAGATTTAGCTGGTGGTCCACAATATATTAGCTGGCATGTGGTGAAGAAAACCCCGTCCACATCTGATGGGTTGGAGTGGCCCTGTTCAGTGACTAGAGTGTGTCACAGGTAACATGGCCACCGATGTGGGAGTAGAAGGAGCTATGCCCTGAGCCTTAAGTAGTATCTTATGCAGCCTGAAGGCAGTAGTAGAATCTAGACTGGAGCTAGGCAGCTGAGTGAGCCCTGTTTGAGTAAGTGTGACCTTGAACACTGTTCCTGTCTCCACAGGCCCCTCCCTGTCTTGCTGGGCAGGGGTGGTGCCTGAGTAACGGAATCCCCGAGGAAGAGCTGATAAGGGCAGCCCCAAGGGGCCCCTCTGGCGTCTTGGCTCCCTAGAAGGCTGCAGTAGGGTGAGGGACCCTAAAAAACCAGGCAAAGACTGGGGATCCTGGTAGGAAATTGTGTGGAGGTCGAAGCTGCTGGGCTTTGAGACGCTCATACAATTGCTTATTTGCAATTGTTGCCTCTAAGTACCAAATAGATCTGGTACATTCTCAGTGTCACAGAGTTATCAACAGCTCCTCACCACCCTGGAGAAGGCACACGGGACTGTAGCATGTTCTAACAGCTCATGACGCTTGTATCTCTGGGGGGCTTCCTCCTAAATTACAGGCTGTCATCTGAAGTATGTGGGACATTTGGTATTGGACTTAGCAGGTGATACATGTAATGTGTTAATTGAGCCTGGGGAGTAAAAGAAAATAGATCTAAATACAAACATGGGGGAAAGGCTTCCCAACATGAAACTGATGAGTATGAACTGCTTACCAATAACTTCCAACAAGTTGTTAAGCTGGTTGCAATAATTAATTTAAAAAACATAAAGTCAACTTTCTCCGAATTTGTATTGCCCATGTTTGCTGCTGTCATCCTCAGTCACTGCTGTCAATCACTTTGAAAGCCAAGATGTCAGAAACTGTTCAGGGCCTCTCTGATCTCTCCCTGGAGGACAATGGCTCCGTCTAGAGTATTCTCTGAGGCTGTGCTAGGACTAGTGTTAAAATGGTCCTGAAATGAAGTTCTGCCCCTTCCCCTGGGTCAGGCTATTCCATGGCTAGATCTTATCACAAAGACAAGTTCCCCTTGATATTCTTTTCCAACTTTCTGTTCTAAATGTCATCCTGGAAATCATTAATCACAATGAATAGCAAGTTATAATTAATAGAGGCCCAAATCATTCAAGTGGAAGATTACTCTTTTGAATTCTTGTATATTTCTTGGAAGATGTCCTTGAGTTAATTATTTAGTATTTGGGATTTTTTTTCCCCCCCTTTTAGCCACAGTCTTGTTTCCAGAAAGAACAAATTGATCACAGTGCTGTGGGGGAGGAGGGGATTATGTATAATGTATGCAGGAGACAGATGTTAAAAATAAAAACAGGGCTCTGGGGGGTTTGCTGCTCCCCCTGCTGGCTTTTTAGGACAAAAGGGAAAGCTGCCTGGGCTCCGAGCGGGGGGAAGATCCAAGGATGCTTCTAGGGCACCAGTGAAATACAACCCAAGAGAGATCTGACCATTGTCAGGTTCTCTTCAACATGGGACACAGCGGGTGCGGAGAAGAGGAGGTTTTCAAGCAGATGGGAGGGTTTGGCGGCTGGGGGTCATATCTTTTAGATGGAGCCATCCTGTGCCCCCAGGAATGAAAAACTACATCCACGTTGGGAACACAGGACATCAAGAGCTACTAGTAACCTGGAATATGGAGGCAACCATTCATCAGTGAGCCATACAGCTAAGTGGGCGCTGGGTCTGTGCCCAAGGGGGAGGGGCAGGGAGTGTGGAAGTTTCCAGAGTTTCCACACTGGCCTCCCCTATCCCTGACCTGCTGGCATCGCCTTGGCAACTCAGACAGCTTGGGATCATGTTCCCAGGTACAATTGATATTGATGTCCTACATTATCTTGTTGGTCTCTTCGTGCCACTTGTTTTTAAAAGGGACACAGCTGTGTACCTATTCTCTAGACTCAGCAACTACTGGGTTACAAAGCTCCAGAGAGGAGTCCTAATGCATCCGGCTCTGGGCAGTTTTCAGCATCACTCTGGCGTTGGGTTACAATGCCTGGGTCCCATTCCTGCTGACCTAGCTTCACCCTGCTGGCCTTGGGGAAGCCCGATTCACAGGATCTTCATTGTGAAGGTCTGTGATGGAGAAATGGAGCAGCTTGGGTCTTCAGACTGGAATCCTGAACTATGCAAGAGTGGGGAAGGAATGGTGCTTAAGACAAGTTCTAAAATTTGTTCATTCATTCATTCATTTCCTCATCAGGCATTAACATAATTAAAAATGCAATTTACTGCAAAGTGAGTTCATGTGGCTTTTAAATAAAATTGTTTCATAGCACTCAATCTTTCCACATTGAAATACATTGTTGGCAAAGATGCCCCACTTCTCCTGCCCCCCATATCCATACATAATTTTAACGTGGCTTTGCAGCTTTCTCCTTGGGAGAAGGAATCTCTCTCTCCTGTGTAGAATCTGGGCTGGTTGCGTGACTTGCTTCCACCAGTAGAAGGTGGCAGAAATGCGGGCGTGCCAGTCCAGAGCCTGGGCCTCAAGAAGCCTTAACCACTTCTGCTCTCTCTTTAAAACCTGTCACCTTGACAAGAAGCCCAGGTGGTGTTCTCCTCTGCATGAAAGAGTGCCCAGCTGTCCCAGCTTGAGGACAGACTAGATCAGTGGTCGGCAAACTCATTAGCTAACAGAGCCAAATATCAACAGTACAACGATTGAAATTTCTTTTGAGAGCCACATTTTTTAAACTTAAACTTCTTCTAACACCACTTCTTCAAAATAGACTTGCCCAGGCCGTGGTATTTTGTGGAAGATCCACACTCAAGGGGCCAAAGAGCCACATGTGGCTCGTGAGCCGCAGTTTGCCGACCACTGTCCTAGATGATCTTACAGCCTGCTGACCTCCAGACTCAGGTGAGAGTCCAGTCAAGGGGAGAAGAGCTGCCTGCTCTACCTACAGCTCATGTCAGTGCGTGAGCCCAGCAGAGGCCAGAAGATTTCCCAGCCTACCTGTAGGCTTGGAACCAATAATCAATGTTTACTGTTTTAAGCTACTAGGTTTCAGAATGGTTTGTTACACAGCAATTGCTAAGACACACACACACATACACAGCAGGAATCGTTTATATATGCATCAACACTTCAGTTGGCAAATAGAACCAAGACCCAAATTTCCCATCAAGTATTCCAAATGCATTTTTAGCAATGAGCAGACAAGGCAGATTCTGTCCACCAAGCCTAGAAGAATTGATTATTACTAGGAATTTCAAACATGCTCATCAGCCAAGGCCATGGGAGGTAAAGAAAGTTGTGGCATGATTCATGAGAAACCAATCCACTTTGGATAGCCCAAACAGGGCTGGTTCCAACCGTGGCCAGACTTCCAGAAGGGTGGGGAGTTGCTATGACAACCAGCACACTCTCATTGCTGGTTTTTGGGCAGGCATCCAACAGACACACCTTCTGTCCTGTTGGCAGCCTCTTCCCCCACCCCACTGCCCACCTCTGTGGTCTGCAGACCTGTTCATGCAGCACAGGGGGCCTGGCAGCCACCTAAGAGGAGGGTTTGCAGGCCCCGTGGAGAGGAGCTGGGTCTCCAGGGCTTCAGGACCATGAGGCCTGCCAAGTGGACTTGGAGCTGCAGGTGGGCTGGCTCCTACCTTTGCACAGGAGCTTATCGCCGCTCAGGGCAGGTGAAGTGGCTCAGGAAAGCACCGCAAGGAGATGCTGGCCACGTCCTCACAGAGGGGGCGCTCTCGTTCCCGCTCCTGCTGCTGGCTGTGCTCTAACACAGGCCTAGGCAGAAAGGAAGCAGGGCCCGACCATTTGGGAGGTGAGCCACAAGGACCTGCCTGCTCCAAACCCTGCTGCAGCCTGCTCTTCTCCCCCAGGTCTGGAATTCACCATTAAGGTCATAAGTTGGCCTTTTATAATCACCACAGTGCGTGTATTATCTCATTTGTATTTTTCTCACCCGTGTGAGGCAGGTGCTATTATTCCCACTTTTGAAGAGGACATTGAGGGATAGGTACATTGACTAACCTGCTTGGGGTCCTGCTTTCTGTAAGCGATAGAACTGGGATTTGAACCCAGGTTGCCTGGTTTGAAGGGCGCAGCTATCACCCACTGTGCCACAGCCGCTCAGACAATCAAGGGGGAGGGGCTGCCTTTGAGGGGCCGTTGTATAAAAGGACAGCTGTGAGCCATGGCCAGCCAGAGGGAGTGGGGCAGAGAGCTACATAAAGTCGTTTAAGTCAGTATCACCTCGCAGTGAAAGGAGTTGAGGCCCCTGAAATGTTCAGGTTCCGGGTGGGAGCACGGGGTGGTTCGGACACCAGTCAGGTGCACTTGTTCAGCTCCCACAGCACCTTGCACACCTCATTCTCCCAGGTGTCGTGCTGTAACCCCATTGGTGACTTTCTGGCCTCCGGTGAGAGCCCTGTGAACTTCTAGAGATGAGGGCTTATGGTGGGGGCACTCAATGACTGCGGGTCCACGTGCCTGGGTCAGGGGAGGCCTGGGCGAGGAGCTGGCGTGTCAGGCAAGGTAGGTCCGGTTTTGCCTAAAATGGCACCCAGCCTGGCTGGCTGGCTGAGTACCCCCCACTCTTAAGGGTAATGCAAGGTCTCTAAGAAGAGGACGGTTCAGTCTCAAGAAGTTCAGAGTAAGGGGAGACCCCTTTGGGTGGCAGCACAGAGAGAAGGCCATGTAGAGGCGGGGCTTCGGTCTGGGCCTTGAGAGCGAGAGAGCATCATTATCCATCCCCTGCAACCTACCACCATCTGATGGAGAGGCCTGCTGGCTAGGGCGCTGTGGACGAGAGTGCGAGAGAGACTTGCTGCTGGTACAAGCTTCTCTCCCTTCAAAGAAATTTTCAGAACAGAGGGCTCGTCATGTGGCTGTGGTGCCAAGAAATGGAGACATCATAGCTATTTCTGCCGATGCAGGTGGGTCAGGTAGGAAGGCTCCTCGTGTGCTGAAGCAGTAGGAGGGGGCACTGGGGCCATCCCCAAAGGCTGGCAGTGCTGGGACGGGGCAACCCCAGAGCTAGGTGTGGACCCAAACCTGGAGCAGGGATTCCTCCACGTGGTTCTTGGCCCGCCTGCCTCAGGTTGCCATGGAGGGCTTGTTAGACATACAAATCCCTGGACCCCCCAAATCTCCTACCTCGGAATGAAGGGGCTGGGCCTTGTTGACCAGTGTCTCCTGGAGATGCTTCCAGCACACTAAACTGGAGAACTGCTGCCCGAGGAGACCTGTCCCAGCCCTGCCAGGCAGCAGGCAGCCTTGCATGCAGGCTCCAAGGCCAGGTGGGCAAGCACAGTGCTCCTTCAGTCTTTTATTTTTAAAATATATTTGCATTGATTTTAGAGAGGAAGGGAGAGGATGAGAGAAATAGAAACATCAATGATGAGAGAAAATCATTGATTGGCTGCCTCCTGCCTGCCCCATATTGGTGACCCAGCCCACAACCTGAGAATGTACCCTGACTGGGAATTGAACTGTGACCTCCTGGTTTATAGGTCAATGCTCAATCACTGAGCCACGCCAGCTGGGCACTCCCTTGGTCTTTACAGTGGCCCTGTTCTCCACCCATTCCCTCCGCTACACAATTGGCTTCCTAACATATCTGCACACCGGAATTGCATAGGAAGATTTTTCTAAAACATTGATCTTAAGCCACCATCCTTAATCAACTCAAAAAGGATCTCAGAGGGTGGGGGCCCAAGCATCTCCATGTGGACTTTGGTGCTCAGTCAAGTGAGGGGACCACTGGGCTCTGCCTTCTCTGGGTCACACACAGAGGACACCAACAGGTGACCCATCTTTAAATCAGTGTTCAAAGTTAACCCATCTTTAAATCAGTGTTCAAAGACCATAGTCTATCACAATTATTTCAGTGTATTTACTCAGGGTCTGAATTTTTTTCTTTTTAATTCGGGGGAGCTCTGAGCCAACTAATTTTTGAGTTTTTGGAAACTAGAGGGAGAACAATGAACGTGAACTTGTAGGAGGCAAACTGAAACAACACGCCATCTGCAACAAAATCAGCATAAATTCTCCAAATGGCATCAGGCTGCCAAGACAACTCTCCAAGGCTCCGCTGTCTGCCTCAGTAGAGCACAGGCCCTGAAGAGGTTCAATTATCCTCCACACATGTGTTCTCAGGGCGCCCGGCAAGGGAGGGGACTGAAATGCTTAATAATCAAGTTCCCAGAGTTTTAGAATACGTCAGAAGTCAGCTTGCATTTCTTTTATGGCTTTAATTGCTAATAATTAGCCAATAATTCAATTGTGATACTTGCATTTTAACCTAATTGAAAAAATAACTGATAGATGGCTTCGTTATCATGGACACACATCACATTTGGATATCCATTCATTCATTCGACAAGTATTTGTCCACTATGTGTGAAGCACTGAACAAGCCATACTTGAGTTCTGCTGTTGAGTCGCTTATGGGAAGGAAGGTGTAATATTGGAGAGGGACTAAAAATTAAAAAGTTTAAGGGAGATGTGATTCAGCTTGGGGGGGCGGGGATAAGGTCCTTTTAGGGAGGAGATGGAATTAGAGCGTGGCCTTGGGAAATAGGCTGGATTTACAGACACATAGCTTAACGGCATCGGGGAGGAGGGATGACAACATGAAAAGCCCACAGAAGTAGGTGGGTATACAATAGGTTTGGGAACCGGGCGGTGTTCTGTTTCTTTAGCAAGAGATTGGGGAGCTCTAATGTTAAAGAGATGGTGATGTCGGGTTATAGGATGGCAGGCCTAGAAGTGGGGTGCTCATGAAAGACATGACCAACTGATCCTGGGAATCTTTTCCATTAACTCTGCATACAGTCTTAGAGTCCTTTTCCACACTGCACTCCACACAGCACCACTGATCAATTAGCGTTGGCTCATGAGGAAAAATTCATTCCACACCCCTCTTTGCCCTTTTGAAGTCCAAGGAATTCGCATTTTATTTGAAACAGACAATGACCGAAGGAAACAGCTCCTCTTGCCCCAATTGAAGGGATGATACAATCAAACATGATCCTTTGGATGATTAATCTGACAACAGAGCCTGGAAAGGACTGGGATGGGAGCAAAGAGTAGTTGAGACTGGGAGATCAGTGAGGCAGTGGTTGCCAAAATTCAGTAGGAAGTTGCAACAGCCACAGTTAGGGAAGTGGCAGTGATGATGGGGACATAAAGGAGAGGACAGAAGCAAGAGACCTTTTAAGGGTGGAATTGGCAGAACTGGAGGCTCACCTCACGGATACTGGGAGCTGGGAGGGTGGCGACCAGAGGGCTCCAATTCCGTAGCGGAGACTATGCTAGTTCCCGCAGAGGAAAGGCACTCAGAAGCAGAAGCAGGCTGGGGCGGAGTGGAGGGTGAATTTAGTTCTGGCGTATTGAGTTTGAGAAGCTGGCTCCACATTCAGAGAGAGACGTTCAGGAGAAGTTCAGAAATGTGGAACCATGATCAGGGAAAGGAGGAGCAGTACCTGCTCCTGGCTGGTACCTGGGGACGCTTGGATTTTTGTTGCTTTTTGCCTTAAAATGCCCCCTTGTGGGCCCTGCAGTCTGGATTGGAGAATCATGTCTGCAGATGATGGTTGAAGGTAGAGGAGTAGATGAGATGTTGAAGGGAAAGAATGGAAAGGAAACAAGAGGAGGAGGGGAGGGAAGGGGAGAAAGCAGAACACAATAGCAACCTGTGTGTTGAAGTCATTGTAGGATAAGATGAGTTGTGCTTTTTTTTTTTTTTTTTTTTATCCTCCTGAGTCTAATTGTTTCCAGCCTATTTGAAAACATCCACTTTCATGTACTAAATGCCTTTGGCGAATATAGCCTCCTTGACACCATCCCCAATCCTTCAGGTTCAGGAAATGATCTGAAGCCCACATACCAGTGGATAGATACCAATGGCTGGTACCTGGGGACTCTTGGATTTTTGTTGCTCTGCAGATGCCTGACACATAAGCATATGTGGGGAAGTGCTAAGGACACTCCTGGATTCAGGAGCCTGGCGCTTTTTGCCTTAAAATGCCCCCTCGTGGGCCCTGCAGTCTGGATGCAGAGCAGGGGTTTCCCAGGGACAGCTAGCTAGGCTTCAAGAACACACCGCCTCTGCTTCCAGCCAGGGAAGCCGCTCAGTCCAGTCCCTGCCAGATGAGCAGCTGGCTTTGTAGGAGGGGAAGAGAGTGACTAGGCTGGAGCTTTTGCACAGGGACTTGCTGATGCCTTACAGAGCATCTTCTTTGGCTCAAAGACTGAAATGGGGGCATCCAGCCAGGCCCCACCCTTGAAACCTGCCGGCTCCCAGAGCACAGACATGGAGTGCTGAGGGCCCTGTCTGCACATGCTCAGAGACCCCCACCCCGTATTTAACCAGTTTAAGCACCTGGGTGGTTCGAGAACCAGGCTGCTGAAGCAGATAGCAAGAACATTCTGCAGAGATATGCTGGGAAAAACACTTATAGACGAGGTCACACTATGTAAATTCACAGTCAAAGGTAAACTCATATCGATGCCTGAATTGTCTTTAAAGCTCATCTTTTTGTCCATCTCTGTTGCACCCCTCACCACCCAGACTCCTCCTGTCCTCCATTCTGCGTGAAGCATTCCGAGGGGAATCTCGCCCTTCTGCCTCTGCCACACCTGCCCCGCCCTCCTGCTGCTGTTCTCTTCACAGTGTCTGCCTTGGCCTTCCTTACGCTCCCCTCAGCTCCTTGGCTGCAGCTCCCCTTTTGGCCAGGCGGGGCTTGTGCACTGCCCAGAGTGGCTGTGGGTGGCCGCTGCTTGGCTGGAGTCTCCTGTTTCTTAGCAGGTGACACTCTTGCCCTCCTGTGCAGGGTCACGACTGCTTTCTTGTCAGGGCTGTTAACCACACTTATGTTGCCTTTGTCTTTGAATTAGCCACAGGTTTTTCCCTTCTTCTGAGACATTTTAAAATATATATATATATTTATTGATTTCAGAGAGGAAAGGCGAGAGAGAAACATCACTGATGAGAGAAAAATCATTGATTGGCTGCCTCCTGCATGCCCCCTACTGGGGATCGGGCCCTCAAGCTGGGCATGTGCCCCGACTGGGAATTGAACAGTGACCTCCTGGTTCATAGGTCGATGCTCAACCACTGAGCCAGGCCAGCTGGGCTGAGACAATATTTTTTTACTCCTCCCTGATATCAACCTGGAAAGGTGGTAATAATCATTTTGGTGATAATAGCAGCAGTAAGAACTAACACAGATGGCAGTTACTGTGTGCCAGGCAGTGTTCGAAGACCCTTACAAGCAGAACTGACTTTATCCTCACAATAACCCTATGAGGTTGAGGTAGGCACTGTTATTATCCACTTCACAGATGGAGAAACTGAGGCACAGAAGTTAAATGCCGTGCTCAAGGTCCCCTAAAGCCCTGAGCACTGTGCCTGGACCATGGTGAGCCCTCGGTAAACACTAGCTGCCGGGTTATTTCCATTATTGGTTCACGCCTGCCTCCAACTCATTGTGATCTGAGGAAATGCCTCCTCTTCCTAAGCCTGCTTCCTCATTTGTAAAATACGAATCACCTAGAGCTCCCTTCCGATTGTAATCTTCATGCTCTTTGCTCATCTCACTCCTGCTCTTTTGCAGAATGAGTTCTGTTTTCCCGGGAGTCTATCTCTCCAGCTTTTCCTGGATTTTGCACAGAAGTAACTGCTCTGGAATCTTCAAGAAAACAACTTGTATAATGCCCTGGGGGCATTTCATGGGCTCCCCTTTCCATCCGCGGGCTGCAGAGTCGCAGCTCCCTCCGTTGTCTCCAAGAGCCTTCATTAAACCAGGCTGTGATACGAAATTGATGTTTGTCAACCCGAATCCCCCCTGGGAGAGGCGAGGGAAGAGACGTGAGAGGCTGGGGCAGTCCTCAGTCACACTTCTCTGGTTTGATCTTGTACCTCCACCGCCTTGAGCAGATGGGGCTCCACCACCTGGGATTTGACCAGAACGGAGGTTAGAATCAAGGGCTCCCCCTTGGCCATCAAAAGGTTTCCTTCTCTTAGAAGAACCACAGTCACAGAGGGGGTGTTGGATTCGCTTCCTGATCTGGTGCCATTTATAGGCGATTGAAGTTCGGAGCTCCCAGTCCCCCCAGAGAGACGGGCAAGCCCATGGGCTGGTGATGTGATTAAGACTATGATGCTGGCAGGATGTCCTCTGATCCTGTCCCCTAAAGTCCAGGAAAACGTCACCATGGGGACTCTGGCCAGGGTGCTGAAGGACAGACTGTTAAGAGGGAACACTGTCTGAATCCTGCAGAGCACAGGGCCGTGCCCTTGCCAAGCAACACGGGGGAAGCCTGCTGGGTATTAATAGCAATAGCTAACATTTAAGGAGCAGTTACAATGTGCCAGCTGCTGTGCTAAGCACCATTTAATCCTCACAATGACCCTCTGAAGTAAGTCTTATTATTATTATCACCATCCACACTTTGTAGAAGGGGACACAGGTTATGAGAGGCTGGAACACTTGCCCAGTCACACAGCAATGCCAGCGCTGACACCAAAGCCCATGCGCTTACCCCCTGCATTGCACTGCCTTCTTCCTGAGTCCTTGGTGCCAAGGACCCCCCAGTGCAGGCAAGGGGACCCAAAAGCAGCAGCGGAGTGGCTGTTTTTGGCCCCACCTTTGGACTGAGTTTGCACCTCAGAGGACCTCAGTCCCAGGTCTGGGTCTTGGTGATGCAGATTTGGAGGGTCTGTTCAGGGGGGTCTGGCCTGGGGGAAAGAATTCCTACTGATCTCAAACCGGATTCAGGACACGGGCATGCGGATGTTAGCATTCAGGGTGACTCACAGCAGCCATCTGTATAGTAGTTCCTCCTGCAGACAGTCTGCTCAGGAGACCACCTGGCAGATAGGGATGTTGCTCAAGTGAACAACACCAGTGAATAACTCTTCTCGAGAGAGCTTCCTGCCTGGCTTATTGGTGCTGGTCTTTGGAATTCAGGGCACCTTCTCTCTTGCTCATTATTGGTGATGTTCCAATACAATCTTACCTTCGAAATTTTACTTTCCAATATTCTCCTCCTTAAGCCCCCAAATCTTCTGTCATCACAATGCTGCTTTAAGAAAACCATGGTGGGATTTCTGAGATTAATTTTATTTTACAGCAAGACATGAAAATCCCTGCCTTCCAAGGAAGAAAAGAGAGAGAAGTAGATTAGGAGGCAGGATAGCTAGATGCCACGGTCAGCTCAGCTCTGGGTGAGCCACGAGGTCCCCCACAAGTCAGCCAATGAGGGGGTTAACTAGAGATGGTCCAATGCATCCATTTTACTTCTTGGCTTGGAAGAAGCTCAGCATATGCTCCTGCCTGGGGCTGGGATGGAGAGACAATTAAGACCCCTGGATGGAGAGCATGGGAGGAAGGAGCGTGCCAGGGGATTACCTTCTGGTAAAGTGATTGCCCACCTGGAGATCTGAGCTTCCAGATCTCATCAGAGCTTTACGAACTATTTTCAATATTTCAGAAAAGCTCTTGAAAATTGTACAGATAATAATGTATCTGATAACAGAAATGTGAAGTTTCTTTGCCTTTGGCTAGAATTATATTATTAGCTCGGCATGGGAATACTGGTTATCTAATGTGAATCTGAAGTTGGCTAGCAGGCATCAGTATTTTGAATAAATATTAAGTAGGGAAAAGATAATCACACGCACGTGCCATTTACACCTGTCCTGTCACACAGAGGATTGGAGGTGGCTGAATTACTGCTTGATTTTTTTTTTTTAAATCCTTCACAACATTGGGCCATTGTAGGTAAAGCCTAATGAAAGAAGTATGAGGGAATGAAGGGTTGGGGGGCTCTTTGTGGTTTATTCTCCCATCTTAAAGGTAGGTGGAGGCTGAGGGTCAGCAGAGGACACCTAGAGGCCCCTTAGTAAGGGGGAGACTCGGGCTCAGTTTCATCGCCAGAGAAGCAAGTGGTGACTCTGGTCTATAAGATACAGTTTTAGAAAGAAGTTGGGAGATTCCAGTTCTTGAGGATTTGAATTACTGAACAATTAAAGAACCTAGATGAACATGAAGCACACGATGACTTTATCAGAGAGTAGGAAAAAACCATCTTCACCCCCAGGTTGGAGGGGTATCTATGAAGCTGAACCCAAGTGTCCCCCTTACTAAGGGGCCTCTGCTGACTCTCAGCCTCCACCTACCTTTGAGATGAGAGAATAAACCACAAAGAGCTCCCCCCCACCACCCCAAGCCTCATATTTCATTCACTAGGGTTTTCCTACAATGGCCCAATGTTGTGAGAAGTATTCTACAATTAAAAAGAATCAGTAATTCAGCCACCTCCAGCTGCTGTGTAACAGGACAGAAGTGACAGGTGCATGTGATTATCTTTTTTTTCTTCTTAATATTTACTGAAAATAAAGATGCCTGCCAGCCAACTTTTCAGGTTAGCATTAGATAACCCATGTTAGTTATCACACCGAGTGGCAGAGGATTTGAGGCAGTGCCATAAAGACCTTATCATGTAACCTTTACTATTTCAAAAATGCTTTAGCAGTCAGCGCCACACACAACCCTCCCATCAATCAGGTGAGGTATGTGGAAACATGTTAATATTCTCACGTGATAGGACGGCAACAGGTGTTTCTCAGAGGATTCAAGTGAGTTCTTATTACTCCGTGGAGGGGTCTGGGCCTAACCCTGATAGCGGTAGTAAAGGTCATGCTGTAGGTTTCTGTGCTTAGCCGACTTCTTTATTTTTCCATCTGCTTCCTGGGCCAGCCAAGGACTGGGGAGTCCTATGATCCTAAATTCCTGGTCTGCCAAGAGGATTGAAAAAAAATAAAGCCAGCTGGCTAAATAAAGCAGCCAGCACACAGGAGAACTGGGAATCATCAACTAGAAAGCAACCTCCTTTTGCCTCACTGATCCCAGCTGCTTTTGTTTTGCTGGTTTGTCTCTGTGCCACTTACTTTCTAGACTTTTTGTTCCCTTCCTGCTCACCTTAAGCTCTAATTCTGGGTTCACGCAGGTGGTCAGCTTCTACTCAGAGCCTCACTTCCCTTCTCGGTCAGGACACAGGGCTGACCTGGAGGCTGGGATTGACCTGGGTCCTCCGGAGCCTGCGTGTTGGGCTCTGCCAGCCCCAGGGCAGAAGCCCACGTCACCAGCCCAGAGGAGGATTTTAGCTCTTCCTTTGGGTCGGCTGCCAAATCTTAATCCCAGGCCCCTACACACGAACACCCACCTGGGAGGCCGAGGAAGGAATCGCTTCATTTCCAGGCAGCCAAGTGCAGAGATGGTGAGAAGCATCTGCTTTGGAAATGCATTTCTCACAGCAAATAACATTTGTATGATTGCGCCTGCAAATATCACCATGGCATTTGCTAAGTTAAATAGCGTGCTTTTGCTTGCCTGACCTTCACCTTGCTCCAGCCCCAAGATGTTCCTGGCACCTGGGAGCTCACCTTGGGGAGGGACTCTCCCCTCAGCTCTGCCCTCTGAGGGTATGATGGTCCCTTCTTGCCCTGGGAGAATATGTCTCTTGCATGCATTGAATCCCGGTTTTAAGCTGATTTTGAACTGGGTGGTCCTGATCTGCCATGGAAACAATGACAATGACCCTTAAAGTTTCTGCCTTTTTGCCTTGCATAAGCCTACAACATATGAGATGATAGGCCCTTTTAATGTATTTTTCATTGTATGACTATAGCACTATACCTCTTGTGTAATCTTTCCTCCTTTGTCTTTTTTGTCTTGGTATTTTTGCAGATGTGCATTCTCTCTCCCAAAGGATGACAAGCTTCTGGCAGAGACTATGTCTTTTACAATGCTGAGTCATCTATGCATGTGGATATGCTATGCTTAAGTGTGTGTGCACATATGCCTATATAAGATCATATGAGCATAAAGAAGTATATGGAAAGGTACATATTAAATTGCTAATGTGGATTATCTGGGCTAGGGGTGGCTAATATAGATGAAAAAAGAAGAGTAGGAGGGATGGTTAAACAAATTAAAAGGAAAAAAAAAGACTATACCTAAAAAACATTCCTGGCCAATCAGTTCAACTTTGGGGTGGGGGAGGGGTGAGGGAGAGCCAAAATGATGAATCAGCAGACCACATTTATGCATTTATATGAAATTTTACATATGTATACGTGTCAATAAATTAATATAGGGTACAACTAAGGAAGAGAAAAGAAGTACTGGACATGTAACAAACATTTGATAAATATCTGGTGAATGCATGAATGCTGAGCAGTATGTGGTATGTGATAATGTTACAAATTTGGATTTTCAAGGAGCTATTTCTTAGCTAATATTACTATGACACTCACAAGGCTCACAGTGTATTCTCATAACCAGAACCACTGATGTTTTCCGGTTCAGGAGTGGGACAACCTGCCTGGGGGAGTCCCAGTTTACTCTACGGTCACTTTGTTCACCTGCTAGTTGTGACCAAATTAGCTGGGTGATATCTAAAAGTGGACATGACAGGGCCCCAGCACTGGTGAGCTGAAGTAGCATGTAAAATTGGTGCTACATCCCTAGCTGGTTTGGCTCAGTGGATAGAGCATTGGCCTGTGGACTAAAGGGTCCCGGGTTCAATTCTAGTCAAGGGCACATGCCTGGGTTGTGGACTCGATCCCTGGTGAGGGGCATTCAGGAGGCAGCCAAACAATGATTCTTTCTCATCATTGATGTTTCTATCTCTCTATCTCTCTCCCTCTCTGAAATCAATAAAAATATATTTGAAAAAAAATTGGTGCTACAGTCATTCAACAGCATACTTACTAGTAATGCTATACTATCACTCTCTACTACACAACACTGTGTCATACTGTGCCGTACTATATGATAGTTAAATGAGCTGGAGCTACATATGTCAACATGGTAAATCACTGAGCAAAACAAACATTGGCAGAGAAATGCATGCTATGTGAAATCATTTACATAAAGTTTAAACTGTGTCACACCACATTGTGTAAAAATACCATATACAGTAAAAAAAAAAAAAAGTAAAAAAAACAAACACTTATGTGCTGGGGGAGGAGGTGGGTCAGGGGTGGGACTAGGGAATCTGCATTTTAACAAGTGTCCCAGGTGATTTTTATGTTCATTCAAATGTCAGAACCACTGTTCTCGGCATTGTCAGCTGCCCACCTGGTGCACTGCTTTGATAATGAGCTCTTCCCCAGAGAAAAACAAAGATATATTTACCATATTTTAAAAAGATCATGCCTTATTGTCTGACCTTCCTTTGTTTTATTGCCAGTATTTAAAAAGAACTAATCTATGTGAGCTTCGTAATGTGTAGAAAGAACTCAAATGAATCCATCCATCTAATTGGAGGAAACCTAACTCCCTGAATTGAAAAATATCTTTGGTACTTTCTCCTGTGCCAGCTTTGTGCAATGGTGACCTGCCCTGGCAAGAGAATCTCGGGTCTGTTGTCATTCTAGAACAGAACGCGATATATCACACATAAAGAAAGCACAGAGCATAATATAACAACCATCCACACGCTTACCCCTCAGCTGTATCCAGTCCTAACATTTTGCTAGGCTTTCTCCAAATCTATTTTTTGATAAATAAAACATCATGTAAAAAATGATGTAGCCCTTTCTTACTCATCCTTCTCCCCCTAACCCCCAAAGTAACCACTATACCAGATTTAGTGATTTTAGCCCCATAAATATTTTTGTGTGTGTGTTTTTTATTGTATAAGGTATTTTTACATAATTTGGTGTGACATAGTTTAAACTTTATGTAAATGGTTTCACATAGCATGCATTTCTCTGCCAATGTTTGTTTTGCTCAGTGATTTACCATGTTGACATATGTAGCTCCAGCTCATTTAACTATCATATAGTACGGCACAGTATGACACAGTGTTGTGTAGCAGAGAATGATAATATGGTATTACTAGTAAGTATGCTGTTGAATGAATGTAGCACCAGTTTTATCTATTCTTTTTTAAAATAATTTTTATTTTTCAATTACAGCTGGTGTCCAATATTATATTAGTTTCAGGTGTACAACCCATAAATCTCCATAAATCTAGTACCCATCTGACACCACACACAGTTATTACAGTACTAGAGGCCTGGTGCACACACAGTTATTACAGTACTAGAGGCCTGGTGCACACACAGTTATTACAGTACTAGAGGCCTGGTGCACAAAAACTCATGCACTCAGGCAGGTCCCTCAGCCTGGCCTGCGCCCTCTCGAAGTCCGGAGCCCTCAGGATATGTCCACCTGCCAGTTTAGGCACGCCCCCAGGGAATCGGGCCTAAGCTGGCAGTCAGACATTCCTCTGGCAGCCCGGGAGCCCTTGGGGGATGTCCGACTGTGGCTTAGGATCGGGCCTAAGCTGTAATTGGACATCCTCAGTGTTGCCATCAGCCTGGCTTATGGCTGAGCAGAGCTCCCCTGTGGGAGCATACTGATCACCAGGGGGCAGCTCCTGCATTGAGCGTCTGCCCCCTGGTGGTCAATGCATGTCATAGCGACCAGTCGTTCCGGTCGTTCTGCCATTAGGGTCAATTTGCATATTACCCTTTTATTATATAGGATTATTGACTTTATTCCCTATGCTGTACTTTACATCCCCATGATTATTCTGTAACTACTAATTTGTACCCAATTTGATTTATTTGTACCCAATTTGATCTATTCTATTGATGATAGATATTTAACTTGTTTTCTGTTTTTTTTTTTGTTTGTTTTTAATCCTCATCTAAAATACGTTTTTATTGATTTTAGGGGGGGAGAGAAAGAGAGAGAGAGAGAGGGAGAGGGAGAGAGAGAGAGAGAGAGAGAGAGAGAGAGAGAGAGAGAGAGAGAGAGAGAGAGAGAGAGGAACATCAAAGTAAGGGAGAAACATCAAAGTAAGGGAAAAACATTGATCAGCTGCCTCCCTTATGTGTCCTGACTGGGGATTGAGCTCACAGCCTAGGTATGTGCACTGACTGGAATCGAACCTGCAACCTTGTACAGGACAGCACTCCAACAAACTGAGCCACCTGGCCAAGGCAAGTTGTTTTCATTTTTTAAACTATTATGCATAATGCTGAAATGAATTTTTTTGGTAAGTTTCTCCTGCGGTATGAGGATTTGATGTATCTAGCAATGGACTCGTGAGTCTTAATAGACGTGCATCTTCAGCTTTAACAGATATTGCCAAATTGTTCTTTGAAGAAATTGTACCAATTCCCATAACCACTTCCTGAATATTTTAGCAAGTCTTCCCTTTTGTGGCTTCAGATTTAAGAGAAAACAGAAATATAAATCAAGGAAAGAAACAGCTTTGAGAACACATTTAATTATCAGTGGAACTTGCTTCAGACTGTTCTTTTTCCATTCTGAAGGTGTTTCTTCCATGAGACCACTGCCCTTCAAGTACAATTGGTGCACCACCCAAGTCAAATCTCCTTCCATCACCATTTAGCCTCTCATACCCTCACAATGCAATATACAGATGATGTATTATAGAATTGTACTCCTGAAACCTGTATAATATTATTTACCCATGTACCCCCAATAAATTCAATAAAAAATACAATCAGTGCATATTGGTTAAGCTCTGGTGACTAGGTATATGGGAGCCTGGATTCAAAGATGTACATGCAAAAAGACGTATTTTCTGAGAGCTTAAAGACTATTAGGAAGCTAAAGCATAAACTGTAGATTAAAAAGGTTAATTATTTAAACAACAATTTTATAGTAAGTGAGAAAAGATGCCACTGAATAATGCAGATTCATCATTGAATAAATCATGCCTACATTCATTCTATAGGAGTTCTCCAGATAGGGAAGTCAGAGCTCATGTGATTCTAATTTGCCAGACAATGGTTTCCTAGCAACCATCACTGGATGAGAATCAGCTAACTCTGCTTTTTTGAAGTGGACTTTATTCCGTTAGAAAAATGACTTAAATAAATACCAGTTTAAGGTAGAATTTTTCCATATAAAACTATATTTGAAATATATGACTTCTGAACAAAGATCTAAAGTGGTTTCCATTCCCAGAAGCTAACAAAGGTGGATGTGTGGAAATGAAAGGGGCACCAGATTTAGGGACTTGAGCATCTTACTTTCCCCAGGAGTTGGAGTTGGACAGTGATGAGTGAAGAGACAAAGACAGACTCAGGGAGGAGGAAGGGGCAACAGAACCCCACCCTTGAATGGTGGAATGTAGCAATTTTCTAGGAACACATGGCCCAGGAAGTTTTAGAGTTTCTTCCAGCTAAGGGGTGTGGAAATGACTCATTTGGGCATGAACCCTGGAGATTTACTCCACATCACCAGCGTCTGCTGGTTAGCTCCAGGAGATTGCACATCATGTTTCCTGACACAGAGGAAACATTAGCCTGGTCATTCATCTCTGATGGTGACTGTCTGGAAGAGGGAAAATCATGTAGGATTCCCAGGAAGAACACCCACGATGGGCCTGTTTATATTGAGCTTACTGTGCACTCGTTGCCACAGCATGAACTAGAACTTGATAGAGGAAATGGTCATCATTGAAGGAAAAGGTTTCCAGACCAAACTCGTTTAGCACCACAGCAGAATGACATTGCTTGGGCTTTCAAATAGAAATGGAGACCCGAGCGTTCTAGAGCTAGAAGAGACTTTTATAGATAAAAAAATACAGAATATAAAGAACTGGACAATTCTGCCTAGTGTACAGTTATATTTGTACTTGACTTCTGGAGAGGAAACTGCCTCTTCACCTTCCTCCTTTGCACAAAAACAAATGCTATCAGATACTCTC
Source organism: Eptesicus fuscus (assembly GCF_027574615.1). Lineage (NCBI taxonomy): Eukaryota > Metazoa > Chordata > Mammalia > Chiroptera > Vespertilionidae > Eptesicus > Eptesicus fuscus. The sequence goes on along the minus strand of NC_072477.1, from coordinate 29,036,743 downwards.
AGAGACATCTATAAGAAAAGGCATAGTATTTTAAAAGTTTAGTCAATAAAATAGAGAATACAATATAAGTTAAGGGATCCTGAAAAAAAAATTCTTATTCTTAAAATCTCCTTAACATTTTAAGTTAAAGTAAAGTTAGAGTTATGATTAGAGTTCTGTTAATGATTCACTTTAGTGCAATTTTTCAACACAGTAATTTCTACTGCATGTCAGATGTTACTGAAAGTCTTTAGAAATCAATACTCTGCCAACATGAGAACTTTACGGACAAATATTTTATTTCAAGATGCTTGACTAAAGCCATACAATTATCCTTTCGGTGTTCCTTGACATCATTTTTTTTTAAATATACCAATTGTTATTACAAGTAATTCCTTTGAATGTAATTATGACACCAGATATAAAAAATATATAAGATTCAGCCCCCACAAAAGTTGGTGGGTCTTCTGGTTTCTGTCACCTGAATTTAGCCTGTTCCAGTAGATGCAGGGTTGTGTTGGGTCTGCCTCTCTTCCCAACCCCGTGTTTAGCGGTATTATGTTGGTACCTTGGAATCAGCCACGGAGGGAGTATTTGTAGCACTAAAAGTGGTAAACACTACAAATCAGGGCTTTTATTGGAGAGCCATTTGTTACACATTTACCAGCACACCCCTGGGCAGATGTCACTCTGTCATCACAGTGACTTGTGAATCCTAGGCCAATATTCTTTCCACCGCTATTGGCACCTGGCTCATGTATGCCCAGGGAATAGACTTAATTTTCCTATTCATCCAAGCAAAAATACAATCAGAAAGGTAGTCTATAACCACTTCTTCAAAACATTTAAAAATTAAGAACAAACAATCAAAAAGCCTGTCAGAATCCATTCACATAATCGACTGGTAGGTGTAGCATTTTGTTTTGTGGGATTATCCTTACTGTTAGAAACCTCATTCCTGTAGATATGAAGGCATCTCTGGAAAGCCATTTCAGTCCTATTGGATATTCCTTGTTTACCTTTCACCATGGGCTCAGTCTAATGGTCATTCTGCCTGTTGGGAGGCTTCCTTCTACAGCAGCTTTGATGTGAAATCCCTTCACTGACCCCCGAGGACCAGAGACTCCAAAGTGCCTTTGAGTCGGGCTTTTCATTAGCAGCTTAACTTCTTTAGTGCTAAGCGTATTCCCCTCTGCTGGTTAAACCCTTGTTTTTTCCTCTTGGCTGCACTAAGATCATCGCTAAATATTTATCACACATGGACAGTATGCTGAGTACTGGTCTGTCTGGAAACCAACATGTGTTCTTTTTCACTAAAGCTCAGAAATAATCCAGCATGAGATGGATTTAGTGAGAGGTTAGAAAGAGCCCAGGAGACAGGTATACTAGTATGAGGAGAGATCTGTTCTGGTCCCATTGGATGACCAGAGTGGCTGATACTGAGAGGCCTGTGCAAGTTTGGTATTCTTGGTACCTTTACTTAAAAAAAAAAAAAAAAAAGAGCCCAATCAGTGGTTGAGCATGGAATTATGAACCAGGAGGTCACAGTTCGATTCCCGGTCAGGGCACATGCCTGGATTGCGGGCTTGCTCCCCAGTGTGGGGAATGCAGGAGGCAGCCGATCAATGATTCTCTCTCATTGATGTTTCTCTCTCTGTCTCTCCTCCTTTCCTCTCTGAAATCAATAAAAATATATATATATTTTAAAAAAATTACTGTCACTTTGACTTTGGGGTTAAGTCTCTTTAGGCAGAATAGATATCATCCATCCATCCATTCATCTCATAACAATTATTAAACATTACAAAAACAAACAAACAAAAAAACATTACAAAAACCTAGGGTCTAGTCTCCTTGGGCTCAGCTCAGCCTTGGGTGGACAGGGATCAGGGGGTAGGGGTTCAGAAGAAGGTGGAGAACCCACCTACTATCAATTTGTTCCCTCTTGGGTGCTGGTTATTGTGGGTAACACCAAAGAACAAGAGGTCTTTTCTTGTGAGGACTTTATTATAGCAAAGAAGCTTGTAATCTAAACGGTTGGCCACCATGTTATCTGTGGTGACAGGGGTGAAGATATAGATTTCATACCATCTGCACATTCCACTTCCTCTAGTCTCTAAACAAGGTGACTTAAGAACTAAAAAAATATCAGCAAGTATAGAAGGAAACACTGGTGCCAACTTTTAAGCCCTGCTAGGCCCCAAACCTCCTTTCCCAGCTTCACACTGAATCGGGCTTCCCTGTTTCTCAGGCGGGAAGAATGAACTGCAGCAGAACCACAAGCTTCTGCATCACTCCAGGTATGTGCTTGCCCCTCAGACCTGCTAACGTACCACATCTGGAGGCACAGGACTACCCAGGCTCTCCATACAGCTGCTGCGTCAGAGCCTTTGTCCTCTGTTTACTGACTCTCAGGAAAAACCCAAGCAGAAGGTGTAATTTGGTGGAAGATCACATTCCATGACTTGAGTTTCATGCTGTGTTAATCCTTGGATGCAATTAGTTACCCAACAGCCGAAAGCTTGTTCTGTGGCTGGCAGGTACCTTGGCACATTACCCATGGAACAGATGGCTACTGGTTGCACAAATTAGATTACCAGATGATTGTATAATAAAGTCAACCAGCCACTCCTGCCTTACTCTTCCTGCCTTGCTGATGAATTGGAGCGAGCCTATGTAAATACACTGACCTTTCACTAATTAACCATTCCTCTGGGTGGGGACACAGTTGAAGCAGGGTCTGAGGAAGGGCAAGGGAGTCTGCTCTTTCAAGACATTTAATTAATCTTCAATGTGCATGTCCTCTTGCCCTTTCTCTCTAATTCCCATTCCAGCATTCTCAAGTGTTCTATGCACTAACTGGAAGGCATCTGATCTCTCTTCAATCTGCTTTGCTGACCAGGTTAGAAGGGATTTATTGCTACTCTTCTGATTCATATTGGTGTGATACAAATAAGAATCTTTCCCCATCTCTAAGAGGTGAAATGGAAGGGATCTTCTGCAGCATGGCTCATCAGTCCTCTCCAGCCCCCCCCCCCCCTCCCCCCCCCCACCACTCCCTTCTTAGAGGAATTACATTACCTCAACCCAGCCAAGTTCTTCTACTGTGTATTCTCCCTCCCACCCCAATGGCAGTTCACTTTCTCAGAAGAAACTAGATTTCTTCTCTTGAAAAATGCAGAGAGAGGGATCAGGAAGCGGAACGGTGTCAAAGCACAGGTGAAGGTCTAGGCACTCTTGCAGAGGTCCTCCGAATGGTTCGGGCTCCAGAATCTAGTTAGCCACCTTCTCCTTGGATCCTACTTAATCTGAATCTTTTGAATAAGTTTATCTCTATTTAAATTTGCACACATGGTTTCTATGCATCCAAAAGATTCCTCTCTGGTACATCCCCTTACTCAGTTTCCTTCACCAAAGAAAAAACACGAAACCACGTCTCTGTCCAGACTTTGACTATCCCCCAAACACTAAAATGTCCGATGCCCACCACTCTACTAGGCAAACATTCCTGAGCCAGAACCAGAATCCAGTTCAATTATGAAAGAAGCAGGACCTTATCCAAAGGCCTTTCACTTGTGCTCTACCCCCTAGTGCAGCTCACATTGCCCAAGTCTTGAAACCAGGACACCAGTGTTCTTCCTCCTAGGCTGTACTCCTCATCGTGGGCAAGCACACTCAGTGGTGTTTGGATCAGCATACTAATTGGATTGGGTACCAATCGGAGCCCTGGAATTTATTGCTTTTATGTGAAGGTGGTTCGGAGTGGAGAGACGTAGTGCCTTTCATGAGAGAGGTGGGCTGGGACATGGATAGTCCTCCAGCAAGGAAGCAACTGGGCTCAGGCTCAGGGCCAGCCTTTGTTGGAGGAGAGCATCTGGAAGCAGGCCTGGGAAACACCCAGTAAGCTGGAGAAGAGGTGGATCCTTTGGTTTTGTTTATCTGGTTTAATTGCTTCTGCTCACTGTTTTTCTCACATTTTTAACAAACCTGTCAGCTCGGGTGTGTGCCAGGAGCCCATTAGACTCAGTCTTCATAAACGGATGGTTGGCACTGTGGCTCTGATGAAAGTGATCCTCCAAATCCCTGCATATGAGGAGAAGGCAGGCAAGAAGCATCACTCGCATCCTTATCTCAGGCTCTAGACTTGGGATCTGTGAGGCCAATCCCTGGTCAACTTAATGAAAGGCCACTGTCTGTTAGCTGTGTAGAGATAGTCCTGACATGCACCATTGGGGAACTACTAGCCAGCATTAAGAGGGACTTGGGGCGAGCAATATCTCTGCTGTCGTACTGTATTGGCTAAGGGCACACTGAGGGATAGTGACTGTGGGTGATGGGTATGTTCCTGTGTTTGTAGTCTGTTTATAAGCCTGCTGACCACCTGCTGCAAGTGATGTTATTTTTCAAGGATATGTGGGCCAAGTAAATCATCCCCTTTGGCCAGAAATGTGTGAATTTGTGGTTTATATAAGACAAGACAGTGAAGTCTGGCCATAGGAAAGAGGCCAAGTAAACTGCAAAATGATCATTTCCAGATGTGTCCAATTTTGGTATAGGGCCAGCTACCTCATGCAGTCAAGCTGGTGCCCCCATGATACAAGGCTAGCTGAGTCTTCAGCAGGAGTTGGATCTTTTTTTCCTGGCCTGTGTTCATTTATCTTCTTTAACTTCAAGCTGACCTGTTGTTTTCCTCCTTGAAATCCCTGGGAGTTTATAACCAGATGATTATAAAATTTAAATAAGCACATACTTGGAAAATGGGGGGAAAACATCAAGACTCAGACCTCAGGCAATGCCAGGTTGCAGGCTACCACCGATCAAAAGCAGGCTTCTCTGCCCCTTCAGGAGACCATCTCTGCTCGGGGGCCAGTGGCTTGCCCTGCTCTGCTTCTTGGGTAAGCAACCATAATTGACTTTTTTTTTTTTTTGCATAGGAACTACTTTTGACCTCAAACCCATGACTCTTTGGGATGCTAGCAATTTAGAAAGGGTTATCTCTTTAACTCACTACCTGGATGAGCAACAAAATCCTAATGGCAGGATTAAAAAAACAAAAACACAGCCAAGGCAAAAACATATCAAAGGATGAATAAATCACAGGGTCTGCAGTACTGGTAAGTGCAGGGAGAGATGGTTTTATAGGAAAGTGATCAAGCCCCAAACCTTCTGAACAGTTCTTTTCACACAGCACTGTGCAATTCAGGACTGACATCACATTGATATCTTCAAGGCCACATCAGGGTCAAATAATGTCTATTGGGTGTTTGCTTTATGAAAGGCATAGGACTAAGAGCTCAGTGAGGAGAGAGAGAAAGGAATACAAAGACCTGGTTTATATGTACAGAATTGGGAAATATTCTGCAGGTCAAAAAAGATTTGAAGGGAGTTCTCTGAAACCATAAACTACAAAGTAGCATAAAGGATACCAGGGAGGGGGAAAACTGAGACAGTGAAAATTCATCTATCTTATCTGGGATATTTCATAAACACATTCTGTGTTAAGACACATCCAATGAAGTCCTGGATCTAGCCACCTGGATGTAAATCTCACCTGAGGGTCTCTGATCTGCTCAGCTGCTCAAATGCCAATGATGGTTTAGTCAATGTTTCCATCAACATTCCTTTCACCAATGGGACTATTAACCAAGAGTTCAGTGTTCATCACCAACTCTTTTCCCTTTGAAGTCTTAGGAGGTGAGATTTTATTCCTTGCCTTGCTGTGATTGGATGGTATCGTCACATATCCATAGGCTGTTGTCACCCTTTCTCCAAGAATGTGAAATGAGTGTTTTTGTTGGGTATAAAGGACAACCGTATAGATCTGGACATATGTGTGTGTGAGAGAGTATATCTGTGAATGGGAAAGGTTATATACTTGAAAGCTATGTGTGCTCTCAATATGTGATAGGATAAATGACCCCAATAGTATGTGAATGCTTTGACTTTAACACTAGGCTGCATGTGGCTGTTTATTTCCTCCTTTGTTCTTGGCTGGCAATTCAAGGTAACTGGCACCACATGGGTATTGGCCTGTTGATTCTGGCCAAGCATCCAGGCCCCCAGGAGGCCCCGTTTATTTAACCAAAGTGAATAACATGCTTTGCCTCTTATTTTTAAAAGCACTCTTTCATGAAAACGGCTAATCACATGCATTTTCTAAAACTTTATTGCCGACTTTTAAAGATGATTGAATTTTAGAGCAGTAATTAAGGAAACAATCAAGAACCTATGGGTTACATGATGGACCTGTTTAACAAATCTTGGCATATTGGTAGGGGGATACCCTGTGAAATGTGAAAGACAAATCTAAGTCAAGTAAATGAATAAATATATCTTACAGTGGGGATATGGAGTTTGTTATTCAGGAGAGAGAGAATAGGCCAAAAATGAGAATAACTTAAAGTTTTAGATTGGTTCTTGGGTTAAAGATTGATAGAAAGACATCGAAGAAAATGGAGATTGGACATATATAACTACAATGTTTTTTAAATGAGAAAGGTACAAAGATATCTGTACATTCCCTCCCCCCCAAAAAAAAATTCCTTGGGATCAAGTTGGGGAAAGAGTGATGGACTGATCTAATTCAGCATGGAAGGCCTTTTATATGGGGCTGACAGCAACTCTCGTCACTAAAGTGCCGTGTAATCCTACATATGACCTTGTCTAAGACAATTAAGAAAGTAGAGTCAGTGGCGTGGCTCTTACCCAGCTTGCTGCCAGCTCAGTGAGGACCAGCAGTGTGATAGGCCTGCCGAGTTCATGTAACTTAAACTGCAGTAGAAGAAGCCTGGAGACTAGAATAAGGGAGAAGGTAGTCTCGTGGCATCTCTTCTAACAGATCACTTCTGGAACAATCTCTTTATAGAAATGCAACTTGGGTGCCAATGAGGTTACCACTTTGAGAAATAATGCCTAAACGTTTATGTGTAATTTGTTCATACTCTAGAGTTCTCAAAACGGCTACATTATCTCACTGAGCCTCAAACTCAATCTACGGTTTAACATTATCCCCATATTGCAGATGAAAAAAACGAGGCCCAGAGAGGGTAATAGGCTAGCGAGGAGGAGGTGGTTCCAGAACTTAAATACAAGCTCTCTGGCTGCAGGACTGTTGTTTTCCTATTATCCCATCAGCTAAACTACAAGCCCAGAGCAGGGGTCTGGACTAAGGATTCTGGATGCCACATTCAAGAAGGAGCTTTGGAAGAAACTTCAGATGCTCAGCCTAAAAGGCAGATGCTTTCAGAGGCTCTGTGATAGCTGTTATCAAATATTTGAAACTGTCATAGGAGGATGGAGGTGACTTCTTTATAGATCCACAGGGCAGAAGTAGGACTAATTGATTGAAATGATGCATGAAGCCAGAGGGTAATGGCAACAGCGTGTCTGAAAGAGTGACATGTGTTGAGCTGCAGAACTGTGTCCAGATAGGTCAACGTAGCAACGACTTCAGAGCAACAGAGAGCCAGCTGGTCACCTAAGCAGATTGGGGGCGGGGGGGCGGGGAGGGTCATCAGCACAAAGGTCTGCAGCTGGGGCTTTGCCTGCATTTGCAGGCAGGCAAGTCTGTTTAAAGCACCACGCAGCTTTGATTCCACCTGAAGCAGTGTTCCCTGGTGTGGGGTCCTGTCCCAGAGGGGAGCCCGGCTGGTCAGCTTGGAAAGCCCATAGTTCAGAGCTGACCACAGAACCCTTACACTTCTGGCTGCTGTTCTTGACAGGCCTGCACGGGCTCCCACCTGGTGGCTATTTTTGGGTTTTCCTGTTCTGGTTCTGTAGCCGCCTGTAGCTTCCCTCTGCTTCTCCAGGTGCTGGGAGCAGGGCTTGCTGTTGATGGTGGCTTGTGCCCTCTGGCTGCCATTTGGGGTTCGTGAGGATAACTCATTAGCTAGTTTTGTGGTGAATGTTGTCTATGACCACGTTTGTTGATTTTGCTACTTAATAGCTCTGTCTGTTTCCATGTGGAGGCTCAAGAAGATCCAATCTATGCGGCCACATTGCCGCCATCATGCCAGCATTCTCGGGCCTCCTCCATGGCTCTCTGGCCAGATGTCCGTTAATTCAATTATTTCCTATTGTTCTCTTAGAAACTTCCATCAGCATATAATAAACCACAGCACTTCTGTGAAAGAGCTTGGCGAAATAAAATAAGTTAAGCTCTGCTAGAACGTAACTTAAAGAAGAAACTCAAGAAGATTTAAAAACAGATATAGAGGATTTTTCCACGGTGAGTTATGGCCCTGGGCTGGAGAGATGTGCTGTATATCCACATTTTGCCTTCTTTGCCCCAGTAGAGAACGATTCTCACAGTTGGACGTCTGACTCAGTAATCTGTCGGTTTTGCCTGACTAAAGTCACATCATTGATTGATGCCAAATCTTGCTCAATTAAAGGTTCATTTTTCTTTTGGCTGTTGGCAAATGCGACATTGATTATGGGTTATTAGCATCCACCCCCTCAGATTGTGAAGGCTCCGGGAGAGGTTGCCTGCATACCAACTACCCACAGCAGCAGGGCTCCAGCCACCTCTCCGTCCTGGGCCCAAGGGCACCTGCCAGCTGTCTGACTGCAGGGGGCTTATATGCGCAGTCAGGCCCTTCCCAGGGAGGTTCCAAAGAAAAAAGAGACCTTGACCCTATCTGCATCTCACGCCCAGCTAAGCAAAACAGTGGTATCTTGTGATAACGTTTAGGTACTTTATACCACTCTATTTATCCATTCGGTCGTTTGTTCATTCATTCAATAAGTACTTTCGAGGACTGGCTGGTGGGGCAGATGAAACAATAGCAGAAAAAAAACACCTAACCTGCAGCCGGGCACAACAATTTCAAAAATACAACTAGAGGTCAGAACGGACATCGTCCAGAACCACAGGAAAGTTGGTGGACTGAAATCCCCACAGCTGGGGGGAAGGAGAAGGCCACGGGGACAGTCGGGGAAGCCGTAAAAGCCTAAGGTATGGAAAAACGGGCGGAGACACGAGCACACGCGCCTGCGGGGAGGATGGAACCGGAGAGGAAGGGGCGGCTGATGACCTGGCCGGCGTTCACTGGCAGGAAGGAGATAAAGGCTCCGGAGTGCGCTGAGCGCCGGCTCCGATTGCACTGAACCCCATTCTGGGCGAAACCCTGGGAAACTCACTCACTTTCGCAACTCCGCCGCCCCCGCAGGCCGCCCGGCCCGGGAAGCTGGGGACGCCGCCGCAGCGGCGGCGCCCGGAGCCAGGCGGCCTCCCAGCACCCGTCCCCGCCGCGCAGCCCCCGCGCGCCTGGTGCCGCGCGCCCCGCACACCGGACGGAGGCCCGGGCGCCCTCTCCGTGCACCTCCCGGCGGCGCTAGACTTCAGTAGAGTTGACTGAATTCAAGGGATTAAGAAGTACAAATTGGGGGGACGCCGCGGCGGCGACGCCCGGAACGCGGCGATGGCAGTGCCTGGAGCTCGGCGGCCGCCCAGCGCCCGTCCCCGCCGCGCGGCCCTCGCGCGCCTGGTTCCGCGGGACGCGCGCACCGCGCACCGGACGGAGGCCCGGGCGCCCTTTCCGTGCACCTCCCGGCGGCGCTAGACTTCAGTAGAGTTGACTGAAATGAAGGGATTAAGAAGTATAAATTGGGAAGTTTGAAAAAGATGGCGGCGGAGGTTAAAGGCTGTTCTGTTGCCTCGCACCCAGCGAAATCGGAGGGGATGAGGTGTGGAGGCGCGTGGGTCTGGCTGGTGGCGGGGGAAAGGGGCTTTTGTTCCAAACCTAGGGGAGATTAGCTCTCCATCACCCTGAAATCCATCTTCTGGCGAACCGCGGGAGACCCAGATGCCTGCGGGGAGAGGCGGGACTCTTGCGGAGGTGCGCCCAGCAATCAGTGTTTGCTGCGCTGGAGTGCGGAACGAGGGGACTTAGATACGTGGAAGGCAGAAGGACCAGACTCACAGCCATCGCGGCTCGCTGCACCATGGCCTGTTGGCGCCCTGAGACCCCGCCCCGCCCTGGGACCCGCCCCGCACGTTTTGAAGACCTGCCCCGCAAGTCTTGCAGGCACACCTGCGCCCTAAGCAACGGCTTATGCATGTGGGTGGCCTGCTCTCTGGCAGCAGACCAGATGAACTGCTGTTCTAGTCGGACTGCTCCAGGGCCACTCAGACAGGAGGAAGAAACTACAGTTTTTGCTGTAATCCTTGCTGAGTGCCTAAGGCAGTAGCTGATCTACACCCCATTGGAGACCCAGAAACGAGGGCATCTAGTGGTCTGTGGGAGATGACACCAGATTTCAACCACGTGCATAAGGGACACATTCAACAGGAATATTCAGTGAGCGCCAAAGCTTTGCTGCACCAAGACCCGGCCCATAAACGTGTCTCCTGCACAGCAACTCTTCCTTTATAGACAAAGAGAGCCCCCCCAGTGACACCAACAACAATCAAGACTTAACTATACAAAGGAGGACCAAGATGGAGGCATAGGGCGGAAGCCTGATTGTTGCCTACCACAACAACTTTGAGACAACAGAGCAGAGCAGACACCATCCAAGACCACCATAGGGCTGGCTGAGTAGATGCTCTACAACTAGAATAAAAGAGGGGTATGTGGGATGATGCTGATGCCGGTGACCCAAAGACCACACTTTAAGAACTACGGCTCAGGCGACACAAAAGAACTATGGCTCAGGCGATACAACAGCGGCCTGGAACGTGCTCGGCGCAGTTCCCCCGGCGGTCTCCGGCTGAGGGGACGGCTCCACTGGCAGCCAAGCACGGACAGATGAGCCCCTATGAGACATGGGGTGGGAGACTCCGCGCTTGCTGACCTCCGAGTCCGTCAAGAATCTCAACGCCCCGGAAGCGGCCAGGTGCGCATGCTCGGCGACCGGCCACCGATGCAGACCCAAGGGCCGACGCAGCGACGCCAGACCGGCCCACCGCCATGCACCGGGCGCACCGGAGCTTCGCCGAGCCGCCGCCCGACGAGTTCTGCAGCAGCCATACTGGAGCTCTGGAAGGATGGCCAGGGGAATTGCTGAGGGGGGATTGACCGGCAGGAATTGGGATCGGGAAGACGGGGCCCCGCTGAGACCCGGGTGCGGGCGGGGATGCGCGCCTCTGGGCTAGGGTGTGGTCACACGCCTCTGGGTATAAGTGAGGCCTCACGTCCCTGGGTCTAGGTGAGGCCACATGCCCCTGGGTCCAGGTGAGGCCGGACTCCGGGTCCGGGTGAGGCCATGTGCCCCTGGACCCGGATGACGCTGGATCCCGTGCCCGGGCGAGGCCAAGTGCCCCTGGGTCTGGGAGAGCCCACACACCCCTGGGTCCAGGCGAGACCATGTGTCCCTGGATCCGGGTGAGACCTCGTGCACCTAGGCCTGGGTGAGGTCATGTGCCCCGGGGTCTGAGAGGCCAAGTGTCCCTGGGTCCGGGTGAGACCAAGTGTCCCTGGATCCGGGTGAGGCCGCGTGCACCTAGGCCCGGGTGAGCCCAAGTGGCCCTGGGTCTGGGAGAGGCCAAGCGTCCCTGGGTCCGGGTGCAACCATATGTCCCTGGAGCCGGATGAGGCCTCGTGCACCTAGGCCCGGGTGAGGCCACATGCCCCTGGGTCTGGGAGAGGCCAAGCGTCCCTGGGTCCGGGTGAGACCATGTGTCCCTGGATCTGGGTGAGGCCTCGTGCACCTAGGCCCGGGTGAGCCCAAGTGGCCCTGGGTCTGGGAGAGGCCAAGCGTCCCTGGGTCCGGGTGAGACCATGTTTCCCTGGATCCGGGTGAGGCCTCGCGCACCTAGGCCCGGGTGAGGCCACGTGCCCCTGGGTCTAGGAGAGGCCAAAGTGTCCCTGGGTCCGGGTGAGACCATGTGTCCCTGGATCCGGATGAGGCCTCATGCACCTAGGCCCGGGTGAGCCCAAGTGGCCCTGGGTCTGGGAGAGGCCAAGCGTCCCTGGGTCCGGGTGCGACCATGTGTCCCTGGATCCGGTTGAGGCCTCGTGCACCTAGGCCCGGGTGAGCCCAAGTGGCCCTGGGTCTGGGAGAGGCCAAGCGTCCCTGGGTCCGGGTGAGACCATGTGTCCCTGGATCCGGGTGAGGCCTCGTGCACCTAGGCCCGGGTGAGCCCAAGTGGCCCTGGGTCTGGGAGAGGCCAAGCGTCCCTGGGTCCGGGTGAGACCATGTGTCCCAGGATTCGGGTGAGGCCTCGTGCACCTAGGCCCGGGTGAGCCCAAGTGGCCCTGGGTCTGGGAGAGGCCAAGCGTCCCTGGGTCCGGGTGAGACCATGTGTCCCTGGATCCGGGTGAGGCCTCGTGCACCTAGGCCCGGGTGAGCCCAAGTGGCCCTGGGTCTGGGAGAGGCCAAGCATCCCTGGGTCCGGGTGAGACCATGTGTCCCTGGATCCGGGTGAGGCCTCGTGCACCTAGGCCCGGGTGAGGCCACGTGCCCCTGGGTCTGGGAGAGGCCAAGCGTCCCTGGGTCCGGGTGAGACCATGTGTCCCAGGATCCGGGGGAGGCCTCGTGCACCTAGGCCCGGGTGAGCCCAAGTGGCCCTGGGTCTGGGAGAGGCCAAGCGTCCCTGGGTCCGGGTGAGACCATGTGTCCCTGGATCCGGGTGAGGCCTCGTGCACCTAGGCCCGGGTGAGCCCAAGTGGCCCTGGGTCTGGGAGAGGCCAAGCGTCCCTGGGTCCGGGTGAGACCATGTGTCCCAGGATTCGGGTGAGGCCTCGTGCACCTAGGCCCGGGTGAGCCCAAGTGGCCCTGGGTCTGGGAGAGGCCAAGCGTCCCTGGGTCCGGGTGAGACCATGTGTCCCTGGATCCGGGTGAGGCCTCGTGCACCTAGGCCCGGGTGAGCCCAAGTGGCCCTGGGTCTGGGAGAGGCCAAGCGTCCCTGGGTCCGGGTGAGACCATGCGTCCCTGGATCCGGATGAGGCCTCGTGCACCTAGGCCCGGGTGAGCCCAAGTGGCCCTGGGTCTGGGAGAGGCCAAGCGTCCCTGGGTCCGGGTGAGACCATGTGTCCCTGGATCCGGGTGAGGCCTCGTACACCTAGGCCCGGGTGAGCCCAAGTGGCCCTGGGTCTGGGAGAGGCCAAGCGTCCCTGGGTCCGGGTGCGACCATGTGTCCCTGGATCCGGATGAGGCCTCGTGCACCTAGGCCCGGGTGAGGCCACGTGACCCTGGGTCTGGAAGAGGCTAAGCGTCCCTGGGTCCGGGTGAGACCATGTGTCCCTGGATCCGGGTGAGGCCTCGTGCACCTAGGCCCAGGTGAGCCCAAGTGGCCCTGGGTCTGGGAGAGGCCAAACGTTCCTGGGTCTGGGTGAGACCATGTGTCCCTGGATCCGGGTGAGGCCTCGTGCACCTAGGCCCGGGTGAGGCCACGTGCCCCTGGGTCTGGGAGAGGCCAAGCGTCCCTGGGTCCGGGTGAGACCATGCGTCCCTGGATCCGGATGAGGCCTCGTGCACCTAGGCCCGGGTGAGCCCAAGTGGCCCTGGGTCTGGGAGAGGCCAAGCGTCCCTGGGTCCGGGAGAGACCATGTGTCCCTGGATCCAGGTGAGGCCTTGTGCAACTAAGCCCGGGTGAGGCCACGTGCCCCTGGGTCTGGGAGAGGCCAAGCGTCCCTGGGTACGGGTGAAGCCAGATCCTGGGTCCGGGTGAGGCCATGCGCCCCTGGATCCATCCGGGTGAGGCTGGGTCCCAGGCCCGGGTGAGACCACGCGCCCCTTGGGTATGGGTGAGGCCACGTGCCCCTTAATCCGGGTGACGCCGTGCCCCTGGGTTCGGCCGAGACCAAACCAGAGGGAGTCGGACCTCCATTACCACCATTTGTCCACCATCCAGAGCTGAGGGGTCAGTGCTGACATGTACTCATAAGGAACTACTGGACATTGAAATTGGGTCTCAAAAGAACTGTTGGTCCAGGGGGAAGCTCGCTACAGATTGATTCATTTGCCTGTCAGCATAACTATTATTGCTCGTCTCACATTCAGTTCTTATTAGTATATATCTAGTGACATATGATCTCGCTCATCTAGGGGAAATGATGAACAACATAGACTGAGGAACAAGAACAGAACCAGAAGCAAGGAGGCATCGATCGGACTATCGGGCCTCAGAGGGAGGATAGGGGAGGGTAGGGGGAGGGTGGGGGGGAGGGGGAGAGTTCAACCAAAGGACCTGTATGCATGCATATAAGCCTATCCAATGGTTAAGTTCAACAGGGGATTGGGGCATGCGTGGGGAGAGGGGTGGGATGGGAATGGGAGGATGAGGACAAATATGTGACACCTTAATCAATAAAGAAATTTAAAAAAAAAATAAATAAATAAAAAAAAAAAAAAAAAAAAGAAACAATAGCAGAAACTGCGGAAGGATGAGACCGAGTCTCGTAAGCTGGTGTGAACACAGTGTCCGTGTTATCGCAGGAGTTCCCAGGCAGGATGTGGAAACTGAGCCACCCACCACAGTGACACCTGCTCAGCAGGCCCTTCCTCTGAGAGACCACAGAGGCCCTGGCCTGCCAAAGGACTTCCAGTTCTCACTCACCATCTTCCGCTCTGGATGCCCCCCTAACTCCTCAACTTGCTCTGGCCTTGAGCTGTGTCTCCATCAACAACAGGGAGTCTTTGCGAGAATGAAAGGCAGCTGCTCTTCCCTGCAGGGCTGCGACCTCCGTGAGGCGCCCTGTGGCAGGATGGAGGCCTTGGCCAGACCGCCCCTGCAGAGGTTCCTCTTGAGTGCTTGCCTCTGCTCCCGCCTGGGCTCACAGGTCTCCTTCATCGCCCAGAGCATTTGTGTCCTAGGGCAGCTGGAAAAACATTACTCAAATTTAGTGACTAAAAACAGCACATTATCTCACAGTTCTGAAGGTCAGAACTGGGAACCTTCCAAGGCCCCAGGAGAGAAGCTGGTTCCCTGCCTTTCCCAGTGTCATGAGGCCTCGCTGTTCCTTGGCTCCTGGACCCTTTTCTCCATCTTCAAAACCAGCAAGGAGCGTTTCTCCTCTCTGACTCTGCTTCTGTCCTCACATCCTCTTCTCCTGCCTCTGACCCTCCTCCTCCTCTAATCAGGACCCTAGTGACTGAACTCACTGGGGAACCCATGATCATGTGCCTGGGGCTCTGAATTGAATCACATCTGCAAACTCCCTTCTGTCCTGTAAAGTAATATTCACAGGTTCTGGGGATTAGGAAGAGAACATTTTGTGGGACCATTAGTTTGTCTGCCATACCCAGCTCCTTTTTTTTGTTTCGTTGTTTCAGTCCAAAAAGGATTAAAAAGTGTATTTTTTCATTGTGGTAAAATGCCATAACATAAAATTGACCATCTTAACTAGTTGTAAGTATTCTGAACAGCTCGGCGCTATTAAATACATGTATCATGTGCAAGCATCACCACCACCCATCTCCAGAACGCTTTTCCTCTTGTAGAACCGAAAGTCGGTACCCAACTCCTTTTATCCTGACCATGGCAGCTCGCTCTGGCATTTGTCAGAATGATCACAAGGAGAACACACTTAATGAGTGCTTGCCACAAAAAAATCCTATATAATAAAACACTAATATGCAAATCGACTGAATGGCAGAACAACTGGCCGCTGTGACACACACTTACCATCAGGGGGCAGACGCTCGATGCAGGAGCTGCCCCCTGGTGGTCAGTGCACTCCCACAGGGAGAGCGCTGCTCAGCCAGAAGCCTGGCTCACAGCTGGTGAGCTCAGCGGTGGTGGTAGGATCCTCTCCCATCTCCGAAGCATTGCTTAGGACCCCTCGGGGGATGTCTGCTTGCTGGGTTAGGCCCGCTCCCCACGAGAGGGCACAGGCCAGGCTGAGGGGACCCCCCCCCCCCGCCCAGTGCACAAATGTCGTGCACTGGGCCTCTAGTAGTTAAATAAAAATGTTAGCTAGTTGAGGATACTGAGGCACGGGCTTATAGCTTGCTCAGTATACCCAAACCAGGGAGCAACCCAGGCAGGCAGCCTGACTCCAGACACCTGCCACCTTCCAGGTTTACTGGAAAGCTTTGTTCCCAAATGTTGCCTGCAGCAGCGGAACTTGAAGATAAAAGAAAGATAGAATATAAAACCTCTCCCATGCTTTTGTGGCCAGTGTCAATTAAACAGCATCTCTGCAGGAGGTTCTTAATCAGACACTTCTGTCAGAAAAAAAAATAATGCTGCTGAAGTAAGCAGGACTGACTTCTCTACAAGTTACAGGAGTGCTGTCATGCTTGTTAGTGGAAATCCCCCCTCCCCCAGTCCTGCCCCATGTGGTTTGCTGCTGATGCTGCTGCAAAAATGGCTGCGAGCGCTTTTTCCAGCCCTGGTCTCTAGCCGGGTTTCTCATCTCATTGCTTGCCATTAGCAGTGATGTTCCTGTGCGTCTTCAGGAGTCCAATTTTCTTTTTGGAGAACTAGCAGATCTTCTCAAGAACTCGGCAGCCCCATAATCCAGCTGACTGCTCTGTGTAAAATCAGCCATGAGATTAGAGTTTAGGGGAATGAAAAGGGCTCACAGCCACTCGCCCTGAAGAACAGGAGCCTACGGAAACTGCAGGAAATGAAAAGAAAACGCCCCGTTTGGATACGGAGCCGATGAGACAAGTCCGGTTGGTGGTTTGGTGTTAAATGATGCCCTCAATCCCCAGCACTGGGGACCTGGCGTCTCCGATGAGCGTTGATCAGCTTGGCTTGGTCTTCTTTGTTCTCTGCACTGACGTTCAGGGCCATTTGCAGGCACAGTAAATACTTGTCCTGTCAAATGGCATTTGGCTACTCACATGTCTTATTTCAGAGATAAATGTCAGGGACCTCTCTCTCCCTCCCCCTCTGCCTCTCTTTCTCGCTCTCTGTTGTGAACTACCAGGAGGTGTATGCACGTCAATATCGTTCTTACTTCCCTAAGAGAGAAAGGATGTACTTCAGCCACAGATGAAGACTGATCTCTTCAGAGTGCTCATGTCCCAATTAGGGTTGTGTCAAGTCAAGGGAAGCCGCCATGCCTGAGTGCTATACCACGCGCGTGTCGCAGAGAGCACAGCCTGTTCCAGACCAGAAGCAACCCAGCTGCCAGTTAGAACCATTAACATAGCGTTTTCATACTTCATCTCTTGTACTCGAAAAACATCTTGTGAGTCAAATGTATTTAATCCCCATTTACTTAGCTCATTTATTTCTTACATCAACCTTATGGGATTTTGTCATTATTCATAACTTAGAGATGAAGAAACTGAGGTCTAGCGAAGTGAAGTACATTAGTCGCTCTGCTAGTAGGGGACTGAGCTAGGTTTGAACCCAGTGTCTTGTTGATGGCAAACGAAGCTGGACCCCCTCTCTAAGCCACATGGCAGCTGCCAGGGTGCATAGTCAAGTCCAAGTGTGGTATCTAGTGTGTCTGGAAGACCTCCCTGGAGGTGTGATAGCCCTCGTCTGTGCCTGCAGTCCATCCTTTCTCTCTCGCTTACAAGCCCTCCCTGCACAGACTACCTCCCTTCCCTGCCTGGTTTCCCACTTTAGAACGCTGGCACTTGCCCACCCCCTTCCCCGCCTTGATGCAGAACATAGCAGCTGAGACCACAGGGACTGACAAAAGCAAATGACATCACAGTGGCTGCTTTTGCTGTTTTATTTCAGGACTGTGTCTGCACTAAAGATGGGCTCTTTTTTTTTTTTTAAAACCCATACAAGCCCCTCTGAGGTTTTACTCCATTTACCTGCAAACAACTTCCAGAATTGGGACTGGGATCTGAGCTTTTGACCTGGCATAGGTTGGGCTCCCTGGTGCCCTGAGATCCCTACTTCTCCCACGTTCCAGTGGCTGCTGCACCTGGCAAGAACTCCGCACAGGCAGGAGTTAAGGCCCATGTGGAGCCTGCTTGGCTCAGGGCTCCTGGGATTTAGGGCCATTAAGGCTGGATTCCTCCTGTTTCCTCTGTAATCTTCCTTGTAACTTTCCAATTTGAATTTGTTTAAATTGTCACTGGATTGTAGAGCCTTGCCTCAAAAGACTTGTTCCATTGTGAAATAAAAAGAGTTTTCTTAATATGTAAATGATTATGCAAATCCTGTCTTCCCACCACCAATTCCTCCTTCCTAATCCAGGCCCTGCCTCAGACTGCTGCTTGAGTTTAGAGCCTGTATGGATGAG
The DNA here is from genome assembly GCF_027574615.1 of Eptesicus fuscus. NCBI lineage: Eukaryota > Metazoa > Chordata > Mammalia > Chiroptera > Vespertilionidae > Eptesicus > Eptesicus fuscus. Next base: position 29,018,660 of record NC_072477.1, on the reverse strand, counting down.
GTCACCCAGGAGCAGGAATCTGGGGCGAATGTTACCATGACTACCGCTTATTGAGCACTTACTCTGTGCCAGGAATGGTGCCAAGCCCATTATATGCATTATCTCATTTCCCTTCACAACAACTCTTAGGACTAGAGGTTATTAATATTCTTATTTTTAATATATATTTTTTAAATTGGTTTTAGAAAGAGAGGAGGGGAGAGGGAGAGAAGGAGACAGAAGCATCCCCCTACTGGGGATTGAGACTGCAACCCCAGCATGTGCCCTAATCTTGAGTAGAACCAGTGACAGTTTCGTGTATGGGATGCTGCTCAACTGACTGAGCCACACTGGCCAGGGCAATATTCTTATTTTAATAGAGAGATTGAGTAAGTTGCTCATGAGTACATAGTTCTTGGCTAAGGTGCTTTCCAGTAAGATGTCGCCTTAGCCAAGGATAATTTTTTTGCAAGGTTAAAAAGTCATACATTTATATGACTTAGTCATACAAATATACTATGTGAATGTGTATTAAGTATTTTATTTAACTTATTAATGAATGAGGAAGTCAGTGAAATGTTATAACTGGTTCAAAGGAGAATTCAAAGGCCAGAGACATATGTAGGTCATGAATTAAATTGACAAATAAATGCAAAACTGGCTTTTTTTTCCATAATGAAGGGGAGAAAGGGATCAATTGCTCCTCCACCATAGAATTAATTTGCATGTCTATAGATAATAATTATTTACATTGCTATCATTTTTAAAAATAACTTACAGAATTATAAAATAGCTCAAAGACCATTAAAGGTTTTAATATCATAGAATTAGATAAACCAAAATGGTATGCTCTAGATAATACATAGTTTGGGGTACTTTTGGGTATATTTCAAAGTCTTTCACAATTTTTCTGACAGTCTCTCTCCTTTCCATTATGATGATAGAATATCAAAGAAAGATTACTCTTGACCATAAAATAAGGCTGACCTCAATAGGTCTGGTCTGATTAACCCAAAAAGGATGTTCATTTAACATCTAGGCTTCCTTAAGTTTGCTTTGCGAGTCATACAGTATTAAACAACTAGTAATGTCACAAAATTAACTGCTGTTTGGGAGTTTGGACTTATGTTTGCATAAGGACTCTCAGATGGATCTAAAAGCTTCTTCTATTTACTATCTTGAGAGTAGGATATGAATCATAAGAAACTCTTTCCACCAAAGTTCACCTGCAGTACCTATGAATTTAGGTGAATTCCTCTCATCTTAAGGACCCCAAATATCCTATGGTTCCTGGTCTGCCAGGAAGTGACCTTCCTAACCATCTGAAAGGCGGGCACCCTGCCAGCAAAGAGCCAGGCCTGCTTTCCTGGGAAGGTTTTGTGTAGACACTAATCAGTTCCATAAGTACAGCGGACCTCTGTCTCTTAAAACAAAGTGGTAGTTATATCTAATTCAATGAGCAACACTCTCAAATATAACACTTCAGATAAGACCTATATGGCACAGTCAACTTGCCTGATTATATCCTGGTAAAAAGGAAGACCAATTCTTATTGAAACGATGCAAATAACTATATCCTATATAATAAAAGGGTAATATGCAAATCAACCACACGGCAGAACGACTGGTTGCTATGATGCGCACTGACCACCAGGGGGCAGATGCTCAATGCAGGAGCTGCCTCCTGTGGTCAGTGCACTCCCACAGGGGGAATGCAGCTCAGCCACAAGCTGGGCTGAGGGCTGGCGAGCTCAGCAGGGGTGGTGGGAGCCTCTCCTGCCTCCGCTGCAGCACTAAGGATGTCCGACTAATGGCTCCTGACTGCTAAAGGGCACAGGCTGGGCTGAGGGACCGCCCCTCCCCCCCCCCCTCCCCCCCCCCCCCCAGTGCAAGAATGTTGTCCACCGGGCCTCTAATAACTATATAATGTGAGGCTCTTTAAGAGTTTCTGAGTTGAGGGACCCAGTGAGAAGCAGATATTTAAAATCTGTTTCATTTCAGTTTTCAAAAGCAGAGTTCACTAAATGGTTGAGGTTTATAGAAGTGTAAGAGGAAATGGAAATGGCTTTTTAATAGATCTAGAAAATAGAACATTTTTAAAAAATCAACAATATTCCAGATAACAAAAACAATATTTCCCTCATCAGTTTATTCAGTCCTACAATGAATTCTGGTTACCCTGACTCTTGGGTTAGCAGTCTCATGAAGCCGACGGCTTCTCAACTGAGAAGAGTTCTGGAAATCTTGACTCAGCCCATTGGTATAGTCTGGCAGTTGCCCAAGGGATGTCATCTCAGAAGACTGTCCCCAGGAGTATATTCTTTAAAATGTCAGTAGTTTGAAGCACTGGGTAAAGTCTTTTTCAATGAGACTCTGAGACCGTTCTTTATTGAAGACATAAACTGTAGCCTGCATCTTACAGCATCACCTCAAGGAAGCATCAGAGTAAAACAAAACCACCTGTAGAAAACAAAGACTTAGAAATTTGTGGTTAGTTTATTACTGGTAACTTTGAACTATAAAAGGTTTGATGATGGGCAAAAAAAAAAAAAAAAAAGATAATAAAGTAATTCAACATATTTAGACAAAAGATCTATAAGCATATTAATTAAACTTATTTCCAAAGAGGTCAGTGGATGCCACATTTGGCTTATAAAAATGCATAAATATAATTTTTATAAAGGAAAAACAATCTTGAGATATAGCATACAATAATCCTAAGACATATTATATACAAATATACCAAGAATATATCAAGAATATCAAGTAAAGACAGTCAATAAGTCTGGATCTTATTTTATATTTTTATTAGAGGCCCAGTGTACGAAATTTGTGCATGGGTAAGATCCCTAGGCCTGGCCAGCGATAAGGGCCAATCTGTGGGGTGACTGGCAGGACAATTGGGGGGCCCCCGCTTACATCTGCCTTGGCTGGCCTGGTGCCACCTGCTTGCCAGCCCCACCCCCCGCCACTGCCACAGGTCGCCTCCCTCTGTGGGGTGACTGGCGGAGCAATTGGGGAGCCCCCACTAGCACCCACCTTGGCTGGCCTGGGGCCTGTGGGCTGGGTCAGCTCCTGCATTGAACGTATGCCCCCTGGTGGTCAGTGCGTGTCATAGCAACCAGTCATTCTGCCATTCGGTCAATTTGCATATTAGGCTTTTATTATATAGGATAAGACATAAATGAGTATGTATGTTCTCATTTATATGCCCATATTCCATGGGAAAATCTGATGCATATTTCTGACTGAGAATCAATGGCTTACAAACCTCTAGATTAAACTAAAGAAGTAAGGTTTTGACTAAGTAAGTATTTGAAATAATAACTGAATTATATGACTGATAACACAATACTGCCATGGACTAATATCATTAAGTAAAGCATCTCCAAGAAACTAATAAATGTAGGAAAACCTGAAAGAAGCTATTTCTTAAGAAATTTGATCAGTGTTTCCCCTGAGGTAAAAACATATTACAGAAAGCAAGAACACTGACACATTTCCAAGGACTTTCCGCTAAGCATACCTTTCTATAGTGTTTATTTTAATACCATTTAATTTATACAAATTTAAGCTGGGACATGCTCAGTGTTTCTGCTGATAGTTCTTCCCAAGAAACTCTTACAGTAGTCACATATTAAACAAACCTAATTATTTCTAGTACCTCTCTTCTTATAAAAAAGAAAAAGTAACTTTGTGTTTTCTAGGGGCTCTCTGGGAAATCTCAAAGATGGTTTTAAGATTAAAAAAAACAACATCCTGACAGTTTTGTTTTTTCTATATTTAGGATCCCATTTTGGGGAGGCAAAATTTTAAAAAGTTGTCAAAGGAATTTAGATGATTGATTAAGCTAGGCTCATGGATGCCTGAGAAACAATATTTATTACCTATCTAATCAAAGTGACAATAAAATATTTAAAGATACACATCAACAGCAATGCAATTGGAAAGAATGTTACCCCTTTCATAAACGAGTCTTTGTTCTTCCCCCCGCCTCAAATAATCAAGGACATAACAAAGTCAGTGTAAAACACAAAAATTATTCTGGTAAGACGTGGAATATTTTCTAAGCACTTTACACAGAAAGCAAAGAATCACTATTCATCTTGTAAATAAAGGCATTCATCAGTAAGCCAGGGAAGCAAACCCATCAACATAGAGCTAACTTTGCCAAGATTCTAACATCTTTCAAGACTTCCTTTCAGACTTAGGTGTATCAACAAAGGCAAATAGAATTTATATTTTTGATTTTTGTTTTGTTTTCATTGGCATTTTTTAGATTCTGAAGCAAACTGACACGTTAAGGACAGATCTCAGGGGATCCACAAGATCCAGACAAATTTTTCTTACAATTCTGAGATGCTATTTATGTAAACAGGAAATTTCTTCATTACTGGTATCTTACAATTAAATAATAGACCAGTAGTTTTTAAATTCTCAATTTTAATTTTTAATATGACATTGATAGTTATTACTCACCTCAACAGAAGCTCTTTGGAGTTCTCAACAAGTCCCAAGAGTAAAATGGTCTGAAGACCAACAAAATTGAGGGCTGCTGCTTTAAGGATAAAACTATTCTTTTTCTTTGAAAAATCAAGACGTATATGCAGTTGGAGTTCTCTGTCACTATTGTTCCTAAGTGTAGTTGCCGCCACTCATATTCATTATAACTTTTAACTAAAGCAGCAGTGTGGAGGGGGTAACTGAGAACTTTCTGGCATACGCCCGCAGTACAGCCTAGTAGAAAGGCCCATTAGCATACTTTGCTATAGCCGTACACTTCTCTTTTACATATTCTTAAAGTCACAAAAATGAACATGCTCACTGACATGACCCATAGATACAGCCCTGCTAGAGCATATGATTAATTAATTAAATGTCTCAGTATTCTATCTTGCTTAGAAATTATCTAGATATATAATGGCTATACATTCATTAACTCAGTTTAATACTAGCTCAAGGTTTTAAGCCACTGAGGAATCTTGGAAATGATCTTTAAACTGGCATACTACAGAACATAATTATTCTTGAAATAAAGTTATGAAAATCATGGTTCAATTTTATTGAACACAAATTTACATTACATAGGAGTAATGTTTAGTTAATTTAATCAGTAACCTGTACAACTATAGGAAAAATACACTCAAGTAGAATAAAATGTATGCTTCATTTATATTTAACATTGATAAATCATATAAGGTAAAACTGTTCTATTAAACCAAACATATTAAACTAGTCTTATTCACCAAAGAGTTGCCTTAATTATGAGGACTTAGATTCTTAAAATGTTTCTGAGTTAGTTTCTGTAAGAATTTTTTAGTGTAGCACATTTAAAGCATTGGAAAGTAAATGTTTTCATTTTATTAAAATTTTAGAAATATTTGATTTATGTAATTATTTATTTATCTAAGTAGTCAGAGTAGAGCTTCTTTAAGATACTTGATAATCTAATTTATTAATACCCTCTCAAGTGAGGAACATTTCACACTTATTCTACAAGAAGTAAAGGCCTGCCCAGTCAGCGTGGCTCAGTGGTAGAGTCTCAACCTATGAATTGGGAGGTCACAGTTCAATTCCTGGTTAGGGCACATGCCCAGGTTGAGGGCTTGATCCCCAGTGTGGGGCATATAGGAGGCAGCTGATCGAAGATTCTCTCTCTTCATTGATGTTTCTCTCTCTCTCTCTCTCTCTCTCTCTCTCTCTCTCTCTCCCTCCCTCTCTAAAATCAATAAAAATATATTATTTTTAAAAGTAAAGGCCTGAATTATAGACACATCCTACCTAATAATAGACAAATATGCAAATTGACCATACCTCCGACACACCCACAAGCCATGCCCACCATCCAATCAGAGCGAGCATGCAAATTAACCCAAACCAAGATGGCTACAGCCACAGAGAGCAAGGTTTCCTAGGTAACAGAGGAAGCCAAGCTTTCTGCCTGCCCTTGCCAGGCCTAAGCCTCCACTCAAGCTACAAAATTTCAATTATAGAAGGTAAACAAATTCAAACAAATGGCCGCAGAATGGAGCTTGAGAGAGCAGGCCAGGGTTGCTCCCGGCAAGAGGGGAAGCAAAGCTTTCCGCACAACCTGGCCGGGCCCACCCGCTTAAGGCAACAAAGTTTCAATTATAACCCCAACACAAATGGCTGCCGGCCTCGGCCTCAGAGGGAGCCCCAGGCTTGGCTCCGCTCCAGGCTACAAAGTTTCAATTGTAGAAGGAAAATAAATTCCAGATACCAGGGCCTCTGCTTGGGTTGCCAGGGAGCGTGGCCGGCCTGCAAACCACCACAGGCCCCTCACTCAGGCCGCCCCACGCCCCAAGGGAACCCCCACCTGATCCGGGACACCCTTCAGGGCAAACCAGCTGGCCCCCACCCCTGTACCAGGCCTCTATTCTATCTAATAAAAGAGTAATATACAGATTGATCATCACTGCAAGACACAATATAGCTGCCCCCATGTGGTCAAAGATCCTGCCCCCATGTGGACACAAGATGGCCACCACAAGATGGCCAGCAGGAGAGGGCAGTTGGGAGGCACCCAGCCTGCAAGGGAGGGTAGTTGAGAAGGACCAGGCCTGCAAGGGAGGGCAGTTGGAGGTGATCAACCCTGCAGGAGAGGGCAGTTAGGGGTGACCAGGCCAGCAGAGGAGGGAAGTTGGGGGCAAACAGGCTGGCAGCAGAGTGGTTAGGGAGTGATCAGGCTGGCAGGCAGAAGCAGTTAGGGGCAATCAGGAAGGCAGGCAGGCAAGCAGTTGGGAGCCAGCAGTCCTGTATTGTGAGACATCCCTTGAGGGGTCCCATATTGGAGAGGGTACAGGCTGGGCTGAGGGACAACCCCCCTCCATGCACGAATTTCATGCACCGGGCCTCTAGTCCATATATAAAGGTACAAAAAGATCTAGAGCTTCAATTCTACAATTTTAGCCACAGGTTAAAAGAGGCATAGAAACACAAAAGTTCAGTGGTCCCGATATTAAAGAGCTGCTCTCCTTCTGGTGGGCACAAAATTCTTTGAGCTCAAAATAAATAAATCTACAAACAAATAGGACTGACCAACCAGATTTTCTGTCATCTAGTTTCTATAATTTATTAATTCATGTACAGAAATCATTAAATGGTTGAACTATAAAATCAAATTCCCAATTATTGCCATCACTACTAGGGAATAATTTCTCAACCATAAACAAAACAAACAAATGAAATTAAATGAAACAAAACACAAAATTGGTAGAGAGAAAAAAACCCTAGAGAAACTGAGAGTCAACAAAATTCCATTGTGACTTCAGGTTCACCTCTGGGAGTCAAGAGATGACATACCGGGGCTTCAGCTGCTCCTGGGATGCACTTGTTCAGCAGAACAATTTCTACTGGTCCGTCAGGTGAATTCACTGGGCACCTTGGGGGAAGAAGACCTCTAACACTAATAAAGGACATTTATAAAAAAAAGGTAAAAGCATAACTCTCATGCAAATATAAAATGAACACATGTCAATAATTTTACCTAAACTCATTCATTAAAAAAAGAACCAGTAAAATGTTACAACTGATTCAATAGAGGTTTCACAGAGACACATATAGGCATTCACAGGAGTTTACAAGTAAATGCAAAACTGGCTTTTTCCAGTGAGAGGGGGAGGGGAGTCAATGGTCCTTCTGTTATCACTGGAAGTGGAGTGTTTTGGGTGCTGCAGGGAAAAGAATTTCCTCAGGCTCCCAAGGGAGGATGGGGTTTTGTGGAAAGCTTTATTGATGATGTTAAATTAAAGGGGTTCCTCTCCAATGTCCTATCTTTGTCCGTCTCACCATGGAAGAAGTCCAGTCTTGTCTTCAGCAGGGCCAGGATTAAGGCCACTGCCCAGAGTTCCTGTTCCATATTAAAGTCCAGTCCAGCGCAGGATCTGGCTAGCTTAGCTTGTGTTCCCAGCGGCAGTCCATTGCATGGGCTATGCAGCTGCTTACGGCCACATGGTGGGCAAGTGCAGGTCACGAAGCAAGAGAGAGCGGACTCTTTGGGAATTTTAACCTTTCAGAATTTGTGTGCCTGCAGTGGCTTCACCCTCCTAGTCAATGATCCCCTTTCCCAGGCTAGACTGACAGGCAAGCACCTTCCCTAGTCACCTCGACTTCATTGTGCATGCATCGGACTCTCCCTTTGTTCAATTCCTTCCCCCCGTGATTTTCAGGGAATGGACTGGTGGTTCCCTGAAGGTGAAGCTGTAGCTTCCTGGTGAAGCTGCCCAGATGACCATGCTTATCATTTGGCCTCCCCTTCGCTCTCTTCCCATTATTAATATTAATAAACTAGCTTGAATTAGGATGATTATACTTCTACCAGACAAAATGTATTTTCATGTTTATGGACCAGAATGATTTGCATTGTTATCAATTTCTACAACTTACAGAGTTGTAAAGTAACTCCAAGGCAATGAAAGGTACACAATATATACATTTCCATTGCAGGTATACAATAATCTTTTTTGGGGGTCCATCTCCAAGTCTTTCACAAAGCTTAAAAGTATAAAATTTATGAAGATCACACAAATCTTTAAATTATTCTGCAGCAAAATAGCTACATTAAATGTGGGCTCTAGGAAGACTTTAACACTTTTGATTTGATTTGATGTGGAGTAGAATGGAATGGGGTCTTCAAAAGTGAAAGTGTCCAGGATCCATGAAGGTTTTCTTGGTGTTGAGTAGATGCTAGCATTGCATTAAGAGTGAATGTGTGTGTGTGTGTGTGTGTGTGTGTGTGTGTGTGTGTGTGTGTGTATGTTGGGATGGGGGCGGTGAGGTTTATTGAGAAGAAGGAAAATTTAAGGCAAGGCTTCAAGAAACTTATAATCCATTATGGTATACAAAAAATCAAGTTCATTAATTAATTGTACATATTGACACACAATCAAGAAAATGAGTTAAGTTCAGCAACAAAAGGATCGAGTAGAGGGAATGTGATGAACTAAATAGGGTGATATGTTGGTTGCTGACTTAATAGCCATCTCTTTCTTGAGAGCAGCTCCCCAATTTTTTTCAGGCACAAAGTCTCAGTGTGTGTAGGGAAGGTAGGCTCCTCCCTCAATCCCAGGCGATAGTCAAAGGAGGTCATAATTTCAGTCCCCAGGCCTTTCTCTCCATTACCACTGACATGACTCTTTTTCTGGTACTTTTGAGTTATTGCCTGCCTCTACTGTTGTCATTCTACAAATCATTTTATTTCTTTTTTTTATTAACCTATTTCACTTGGTGAACACATACACTGAAAAACATACAAAACAAAAATAAAGGATAGCTTTTTATAAAATAAGCATTTATAGAACCATTACCCAGGTAATAAAATAAATATTGTCATCAGCCCCCACTCCTTCCATTTGTCTTTATCTGATTGCACCCCTCCCTCACTGCCAGAGACAATCACAGGCATGATTTTGTGCAATCCCATCTAGCCTTTTCTTCATGTTTTACCATCTCATTTCCAGATCTTAGTTTCTCTAATAAAAAGAACCAGTGTTCCATGGGGAAAATAGTAGGTTTTACAATTTGAGCATAGAAAATGCAAAATAAGCTTGGAACATCTTGCTTTACCAGAAAAAATGAAATACTTAAAAAAGGATAGGGTACATAAAAAAGACACAGGAACCCAACTGAAGTACATCCAATGGCCAAAGTTGGCACAATTCTAGTACAAAATAAATAATGATAGAACTGGGTTATAAGCTGTAAACTGAAACAAATATCCATGAGACTATACTCAGATAAATAAAATAAATAAATAGAAGGGAAAGAAGAAACAGCTTTTCCTTAAGAATAATTCTACACCATTCATGGATACAGGCATCCTTGAATTACTAGGCATGGTAAGCAGAAAAATGGTCCCCCCAAAGGTGTCCACATCTTTAACTCCAGAATTTGTAAGCATGTTATCTTACACGGCAAAGGGACTTTACAGATGTGATCAAATAAAGGACTTGGAGTTGGGGTGATTATCCTGTGTTATCTGGGTGAACCCAAGGTAATCACAAGAGTCCTTGGAATTAATGTTGTATCTATAAGGAACTTCTTAAAAATAATAAAGAGTAACAGGTTATAAAATTAACAAAGTGAGAGGAGACAGTGGAATTGTAAGACAAACAAAAATGGTGAATCCTAAAGAGAGCAAAAAAGAAAATAAAAAAATACGTAGAACAGTTGGACAACTAGAAAACAGGCAGTAAAACTGGTAGATTTAAGTCCAACTCAGGGAATCATAATAATGAAAGCATAATATGCTAATTAGACCGGACAGCCAAACGACCTTCCAGACGACCTTCCGGACGAAGCCGGGGCTTCGAGGGCCAAGCCCCTTGCATAAATTCCATGCATCAGGCCTCTATGAAGTGATAGAAGCAAGGTTGCTGGACTACATGCATCTTTTTAGAATTTTCTTATAGGCTTGCCAGCTCTCCATGGTCTGGAAGAACAGACAGTGTTTAACTGAGGTCTCCGTCAGAAGCAAGGCTGCTCTCTCATTATTCACCTGCATTCGACATTTCTGAGCTTTGAATGTATTACATTTCCAATTTAAAAGCTGCTAATTAAAATAAATATTTGTTAAATGAATTAGAAAATTTCATTGGACAGACTTATCTTTTTGGCTTAAATTTAGATTTTTCTCTTCCCTCCTCCCTTACCCAATCTTTTCTCTCTTTATCCCTTCTCTTCTTCTTTTAATATGTTGTGCCTAAAGGGGGATTAAAGTGGCTCAATTCAAATATTGCAAGTTAAAGAGCACATATTGTACACCACCTTTTGTCTGAGATGAGCGTTTTCGGTAGCTGCTCTCTCGTGGACTGGTGCAGGAGGCTGCCTCTCCTAGGAGTGGGCTGTGTCTCTCAGTAGCCAGAAAACTGTTTCTTCCTTAGGATAAGCTTGAAATCCTCCTGGGTTGCTGGGGTGGGGGCTCGTCTCTAGTGACCTTTAAGGCCAAACTTCCATGTTTGTATGTGCCAACTTTGTTCATTCAGCAAGCGTTTTATGGAATGTACTAGCATACTATAAGCCACAGACATATGATCAGCATTTGAGGAGGACAGGAAAAGAAAACATGCCAAGTAAGAGTTTTATAATCTCATCTTCTCACCAGTTGGCAAATGACATGGCCTTAAGACAACTAGGATCCCTATAATTAATCACTTTCATCTCTATTCCATGAGACCAGTGACTATAAAACAGGACTGGCAAACTCAAGGCCCAAGCTGACTCATGGCCAAATCCAGCTCATAGCCAAATCTAGCTCCCTGGTCAAATCTAGCTCACTGTCCTCTCTTGCTATAAATAAAGTTTTATTGAAACATAGCCACTTCCATTTGTCAACATATTGTCTATGGTTGCTTTGATGTTTAAAATGGCCAAGTTGAACAGTAGCAATAGTAGCTGTATGGCTCTCAAAGCCTGAAATATTTATTCTCTGGCCCTTTACAAGTACACTGTTACGAACTCTCACAGAGCAAGAGACAGTCCAACATGTCATTTGGAGACACACTCAGGACTAACCCTGTCTTGTTAGAGATTAGGAGGCAGGAAAATTTAGGGCAATGTATCTGGTGGTCATTTTAGGATTGAACCTTGGCATACTTTAGTGTACATTTTTTTAGATCTCATGCTTCATAGTGGTACCAGCCAGGATGATGGAGCTCAGCAATGCGTAAGGGAAGAGCAGGTTCTGCCCACACCTGCTTTTCTTGGCAATTGGACAGTGGTGAGTATGAAAGAGGATGGGTAAATGTCATGTTCTATACCCATGAGTGCAGCAGCTGGAAGCACTGGTTTTGATGAGCACCCAGATACATGAATAGATCATACTAGTAAAAATATATTTTGTGAAAAAAAGTAGTGAACAGAATGAGATCTATAATGCTAAACTGTTTATGCCAATTAAAATATATGCATACATATCAACAATTTGCATCTTATTATGCTATTATAAGCAAAAAGTATTCACCAAATATTGCAATTGCCTTGTCGGGGAGAACAAAGGGAGTGGCTTTGGGAACAAGAATGGATCAATTAATAAATAAGACAATTAGAGAGGCCTCAAGGACAAATTATGACAATGTGCCATGAATTGAGGAATTTAACAACAAAAATAACAAGTAAAAATAGGAAGGAAGGAAGGAAGGAAGGAAGGAAGGAAGGAAGGAAGGAAGGAAGGAAGGAAGGAAGGAAGGAAGGAAGGAAGGAAGGAAGGAAGGAAGGAAGGGAAAGAGATAAGAAAGCAGGAAGGGAGAGAAAAAAAACAGGGGAAGGGAGGACCAAGACTGAAAAAATCTGGAAACATATTCTGATTCTGTTATAGCTCTGGCACCTAAATAGATATGTGACTTTGTGATAAGCTGTCAAGACTCAGCTTCCAAATTAGCCAAAGTCTAATGGTGGAGATAGTGAATTTGAGGACAATGATGATGATGATGATGATGATGATGATGATGTATATATGTGAGATGGGTAGGGAGGTATCAGAGCTGGGGGACTCCAAACTTGAGTGAAGTTCAGTCTTCAGGGAAGGGGTTTAGTCTAGGGTACTTAGGCTCTGAGGAAAGTTGGGGTTCAGACCCCAGTTGGCATCCACAGCCCAACTGAGAACCTATTGCTGTAGCACTGAGGTGGCACATTGTGCAGGTCGGGGAGAAGGCTGTTATTGGACATCCACTTCAGGCATGTTAGGTCTTAAACTTAGTCCATTCTGGAGAGTGGGCTCTGAACTTAATACTAGTTCCTATTGGCTCAGGGACTGAGCAGAAGCCTTGGGCAACAATGGGTAAAGTTCATCAGAGGTGGTCTTTGGCTCTTCATCTAATGTCACCATCCTTTTGTACTTAATTTCCACAATTTGAGATTATAATGCCTGTTCTGAGTACCTCATTGGATTGTTTTTATGAACTGAGGAGATGATATAGGGAGAATGCTGGGGGGAAAAAAAAGGACTCCAGACCTTAGTTACGAATATATTTAAGCAAATCCTTAGAAAATAATTCCTTCTTGTCATTCACCCCATCAGCTCAGTTTGCTGGATAGAAAGAAAAAAGAGAACTGGTTATTGCTCCAAACAGCCAATTTACTCGGAAAGACTCAAGAGAAAACATATTAGCTTTTATGTTACATTAGTAATTTTCTTCAAAAGAAACATACATTATTGCACTTAACTTCACCCTTAAATTCTCAAAAATTAAAACAGTGCTTTCCCATAGTTTTCAAACATTTCTGAGGTATACCTGAGGACTGTCCTACTTACAGCTAACTCCCAGCTGGCTGTTCCAGGAGTGAAGAGTGAAACTTTATCCAGTAATAATCTCTCAGCCCAGGAAAGCAAGAAAAATGGGAACATTTTTAAAGTTCATGGACCAGTGGACTTTATGTATAAGGAAAGAAATGGAAACCAGACTGTGAGAATTGTTCTTGTGAATTCAACTAAGATCATATTTTTAAAGAATATAATAAATATGCTAGTATCATTTTCTACTACCCAAAATTTAGGTATATTTTTTAAATAAACTCTTTCTCATTTAAAAATAATTTGGAAATTACAGTAGGGCTTAGCAAGAGAGTAAAATTCACCTGATATATAATATTTATTTATTGCAACATCAGGTTCAAACTACATATATAGCTCAGTGTTCTGCTGCTTTTTATACCTTTTTTTATATCATTACATCACTAACACCTTTTTATGTAACTAAATTTTCCAAATTTTATGTTACTCAATTAATATTATTTTTAAGTACAAAATAATATCCCATCATATGAATTTGCCATAGTTTGACATTTTCTATATTTAGGTTGCCTTTAGTATTTTTTACTATTATAAATAACATTTTCATGAACATTCATTTACATAAATCTTTAATAACATTGCTGGTTGTTTCCTAGGACAGATCCATGAAGTTGGGATCACTAGGACAAAGTATACTAACAGTTTTAAGTTTTTTAGATATAAAATTCTAAATTGTTTTTCAGATACTTTTAATTAAGTCTCCTGATACATAGTTCCAAATTGTCTTTCAGAACCACTTTAAAATTAGACTCTAATCAGCACTTCAAGTGAGTATGTGTCTTATTATACCCTCATCGGCATGGAGTTTCATCTTTAAAAAAAATCCCTTGTCTATTTGAAAAGCACAGTGAACATTGTTTAGTTCTTCCAGCCTCCCTTCGGGGAGCATTCCTCCTCCTGTTCACAATCATTCAGCTCAGACCCGGGGAGCGTAAACAGCAATCAATGATGGCACGTATGTTGTATGCCTCCCTGTGATGACACCACATATTTTATTGCTTAAATTGGCTTTGCATTACAAAAAAGGAAAGCTGCCACAATCCATCTTGACTTTTTTAGAAAATGCCTTATGCAAACAGCATCTTGCATACATTTTATTATTCTAGAGGAATCCAGGCTTCACTGGGTCATTGCTTCCCTTTCAGTGATAAAAAGCTCTGCAAGGTTTATTTTCGTTTTGGATTTTTGGCTCTGCACAGAGTTAGCCCTGATGAATCCTATGCAAATGATGGTGTTCGAAACATGTAGGAAAGCATAGGCTCATGCCCAGTGTGAGGCAGGGAGGGCTGCGATGGAAAACATTGCATGATCCCACTGAAAAATGCTGGAGACAGAAGAAAAGAATGCATAGCAGGAAGCAAAGAATGGGCAGCGGGCGTGCTGCGGTGTTCGGGGCTGGAGATGTAGTTTACTTTTAAACAAAAGCAGGTGCTGACAGAAAAGACACATTGATTTTCACTGCCCAGCTTTGATGGAGGAGCAAGGCAGGAATGAACTGGGCACAATAACAGATACCCTTTGGAGAGCAGGATGAAGAATCTACATGCAAAAAAGCCTGGACTCAGGGATTCAGCTTTAAGTAACGGCTAGTTAAAGTCTCTGGAGCAGATGAGGGTGGGTTCGCCCTGTAATTCACCTGCTCACACATGGCTCCTGTTCAGTCATCATCAGCAGAGTCAAATCGTTTTGTTGCTGTTGTTATTCGTACAGAAGTTAAGTACCCAATGCAGTTGTTTTATTAAAGAGTTATAATGGTGTCGGGGAAACACCACCCTTCAGTTTGGAGGAGAGTGCTTAAATCTCTCTCCGTTAGCTATTCGCTTATTCATAACTCAAGGCTCCATGGCTTCTCTTTAGAAGCCCCTGGAATTGTTTGCATTAAACGTGGGTGGAAACAGTCAGTCTCTGTAGGGTCCACCCTGGCAAACATTATGGAATAGTTGTTTCTGAGTCACAGGCTGGGAAGAGATGCTGAAAGGGAAAGAAAAAGCATAAACTAACCATTACAGGCTAAAAGAAGCACTCCAGTTAATTTATTGCTTTAGCAAAAGTTAAAAGTGTGCACTTTCTAACCGCCACTATAACAAGCTGTTCCAGCTATTAAGCTATTGTCTCTAAGTCCTAATCCACCCTTCTACATCATCTTTTGTGGTGCTGGAGTTGGAATGGAACTCTGCAAAGCACAGTTCTGCTTTGGCAGATGGCTTTGTTAGGCTTTCCAGTAGGGAGCGCTACAGGGGGCCGTGATGCTAAGAAACCTATAGGTTTCTTGTTCCTATCAGCGTCACCCCAGCCAGTGAGGCAGGGGCTGTTTTCTACCTGGCTAACGATGCCTTACGTTAATGTGTTCGGTACTAATAACTGACCCATGGGCCTACTTAGTTCCTTATACACAATCACACAGGTGGCTGGGAAAGGTACCAGTGTCTTTTTTTTTTTTTTAAATCTATTTTATTGATTTTTTACAGAGAGGAAGGGAGAGGGATAGAGAGTTAGAAACATCGATGAGAGAGAAACATCGGATCAGCTGCCTCCTGCACACCCCCTACTGGGGATGTGCCCGCAACCAAGGTACATGCCCTTGACCGGAATCGAACCTGGGACCTTTCAGTCCACAGGCCGACGCTCTAGCCACTGAGCCAAACTGGTTAGGGTGCCAGTGTCTTTTTTTTTTTTTTTTGATAAGGTGTTTGGTTTGTCTGTCAGTCACTAAATATGTTCTTGCTCTTACTGGGTGCCCACTATGGAACTAATCAATGGGGACACAGTGACAACAAGAAAGGGGCATTGCCGACAGAGAGACATATGTGAGCAAAGCTTGGAGGTATGAATCAGCACCACACATCTGGGAACCTAAGTGGTTCTAAGGCAAAGTGGGCACCGGGAGGAGGGTAGCAATGGGAGGGGAGCTGGGCTTGAGCATGGACCCCCCTTTTTTTTAAACTTAACACTGCTTCTCTTTTCTCTCAAGCTGTTGCCTGTCCTTTGCCTCCAATTCCAATGTAATCACTTTTTTTTTTTTTTAGTCCTCACTGGTCTCCTTAGCCAACCAGCCACTCTTCCTCCTTTGCTTCTTAATATCTTCCATGTGTTTCTCCTATGATGGTATTGTTTATTTACTGTTCTGCAAATCTCTTGTCACCTTCTGTTAAGTCTTTCCCACAGTTATCACCAGTTTTGCAAAGAGCCTTCTGGTGCATCCTTTTGACTCATTAGCCCTCTAACCATCCAGGGGCCAGTGTTATGCTAAGTTCCGCTTTCTGCACTTGACTAAGGACAGGCACTTACTAGTATTAAAAAATGATACATTCTGAATTTCATCCTTAATGTTTTACTCTAAGCCAGAGGACAGAGCAAGGGGGTCCTGCGACTAGGGCATCCATTCAGACACGACATTCATTTGTGGTTCCTGGAATCTCCCAGGGTCAAGTGGCTTTTGCCCGGATACCAAGTTTGTCAAATGAACAATGTGGTCCTTTTGCCCAAAGCACTTTTTAGATTTTACCCACCATGATACTGGTGCTTCATCATTTTAGACACAGGAAACCACACTCCTTGGCTCTGGAACTGTGAAACAAACACATCTGGCCAGGAGGTTCTCTCTGCCAAGGCATCATCTCATCCAGGTAGTGACCAAAATAAGACTATTTTGTGGAGCTAGGGGAGTAAGAAGAGAAGTGGCAGGTGACAGAGAAGGGAAACAGAAAGTCATGGTGATCTGAAAAAAAAAAAAAAAAGATAGTGTTGGTGGGCCAGGGTGGGGAGGTCATGCAGAAACCAAATGCAAACCAGTTTACGCCAAGACGAAGGTATCTGCAATGAGGAAGGTTTGCTATGGCCTTAGTGCTCTGCTCACTCCTAACGCCAGTCATAAAAATTCTTGGAATAATAAGAAAAATAAGGTTGACCTTTGTTGGGGACTATATCGGGATGGAATGTGGCCACCAGTGTCAGCCCATGTGACAGTTCAGGAGATTCTGGGACTGGAAGGCCCGCTGAGCTTACCATAGTCAGCCTGATGCCCACCTCAGTGAGGGGGGCTGTCACTGCTGGTCACCGATGCTATCGGGCTTCCTTAAAAGATGTCACTTAAGTACATTGCATTTAAGAGCCTGCCCGTATTTCACTTTTAATGTACTTTCAATATATATTCCCATCACAATCACTATTAAAGGTAAGTCATAGAAATTAAAGTTTCGTTTTTAGTTGGGTCCCTGACAGACTTTTTCAGCATTATGAAAATGAATGTTTTCTTTAGTTTTTTTTTGAAAATGGATTTTGAGAGGGAGTGATGAAGCATCAGGCCCAGCCTGCCTGTGTGTGGTGAGACCCGGGCTTTCCAACCTCACCTGCGTCCACCTCTCCAGCAGCATTCTAGGACCCATGCTGACTGCCCTTCTTTCTTTATTTTTATTTTTCTGCAAAACAGATAACTCTGATAATCTCACGGATCCCTGGTCCTGTCAAGCTTGTATCACCTTCTAAGTACAAAGACTCTGAGCAGGAAAGGGTACCATGACTTCCCTTCATCTTTCTTTTCCTTTAATATCCTCTGCCCCCAACCCCTCCCTCTTCCCAAGAGCAACAACACCGCCCTCAACTACCAGACAAGCACTAAAAGAATTACCTGAGCTGGGAACTGTCCAGCCAGCAGGGTCTGAGTCCCTACTCAACCCGCCCAACCTCCTCTCTATTTACCATCTCCGCTTTTACTTTTCTTTAGTCTTCACCATGAAATAAACTACCCAGGTGTGCCCCAATCATAGACTCAGTGCCCGGCCTTGATTCTTCTCACCACCCAGCTGAAGGAGAAACCTGAAGGTCCAGGGTCTCCCTGAGGCCATATTCCTTTTCCCAGGGAGTTGTTGACACAGGATTTCTTTAATTACCCTTTAATGGCTGCAGTCCAGTGTGGCCCACTGGGAAAGTGAAAAATCTTATTTTTGAGTTTCCAATTAATATTCCTTCTCACCTGCCAGGGGGTCCTCCTCCAGGTCACCCCACCAAGTTCTGGTTGGAGTGCAGCCTGTCTCACCAGGAACGCTGACCTGAAATGTTGGGATCCTAGAACCGATTCTGGTTGAGCTTGATAATGAGCTGAGTCATGTAAAGGGCTGAATTATTTAGGAAGCTTTTCTACTCACTGGCAGAAGCAACTGAGGAGGCCACTGGGAACCATCGAGAGGAAATACAGACAACGGAGGAAGCGTTATTTTACCTAGCAAAGTTATTTTACCCAGCCTCCCCCTTGCTCTGATGATGCCCACAATGAAACTCTCTGCCTTTCCCACCTCCCCAGCAGGAGAGATTCACTGGACAGCTATGGTTTTATGAGTGTTTCTTAAATGAACCTCATTAAATTTCAGATTCCTCGGGGTGAACAGCAAATAGGGAATGAGAGTTGCCTACCTGAGAGATCCTGAGGCTAAATACTGAGCAATAAAGCCATTCACCAAGTTCAGACTTCTTTTTGTTGTCCCTTTGGCATTCACTCAAGCCTTCCTTCCGCATGCCTACTGCTAGCCAGTAGAAAGTGGGAATGTGGGGGTGTGGGGATTTGGGGAACGGGGTGTGAAGTCTAGGGAAAGCATACAGGATGGGAGAAATTGGTAGACCCTAGCTTCTCTTAATTATAATCCCAGGACTGTCTATTTGCAGCAGGCTCTCCAAGTTTGCCAACAGGCAACAGATCAAAAGGGACAGACCAACATTGCTAAGCTGGATGTCAGGATGAATCCCACGAGCATCATGGCCTTTGCAAGATGAGGCCTGGAGATCCTGGATCTGAAGCTGCCTCCCATTGTCTAAGGCAGTGATTCATGGAGGTAGCAAGACCCATGGCTTCAAAGGTGTATGGCAAGCAATGTCTTACTTATAGCACTTACAATGAAATGTGCTGAATCTTTACTTAAGGAAATAAAATGTTTTCCATATTATCCCTAGAATAATGTGCCTGACATTTCCCTGCATTGGATATGCTTTCCTGCACAGGAGTGAGAATGGCTGAGGTGTAACCACCATACTAGGTATGTGATGATGCATGTGAGCCTCACCCACTGGGTGGTAAGAGCTGCTGATCCAAGGTGGACATTTCACCAGCCACCATTCAGGAGACTGAAAATGAGAAACAACAACAATAAACACAACCACATGTGCAAAGGCCGAAATAGTGTGTGGGATTCTTTCTCTTACACCAGTTTCTATGGGTAGAGGCTGCATGTGCAGAGGGACTAGGGGCCGTGCCTGAGCTCTATTGGTGATATCTGTAATAGGTGGGGGGAGGTCAGTCTCATGTATTTGACATGTGAAAACAATAGACAGACTTTCATAACCAACTCCATTTCTGCTTTCCCTAGTCCCTTTTCTTAAATCCCTAACCCAGGAAGAGGACGGTAGAGTGAGGTTCCCACGTGTTCATTTCTGTTCCCACTGACCCAGGAGGAAGAATTCCCATGCTCCTTGGTCCCTTCCGCATTATGGTAGTATGACAAAGACCTCCCACGCCACTAGGCTAGTCCTTGGTACTCCTCTCATCCTCCCTCCCTCCACCTACTGTGGATGTGTGGTATCTTCTTGTAATGAAAGTATGGGAACAAGTGCATCTTCTCTTGAATTCCAAAATATCCCTCTTATCAGTATAATCCTGAAGAAATTGGTATCCTATGGTAATAATTGTATACCTAGCTTAGAAAAGACATTTTGGTTTTTATTTATATCACACACAAATTATATGTTCATATTTTAGCCCTAGACTTCCTTTGCTAAATTCCCAGAGAGAGAAGGAAAAGGGCAGGGAGTGATAGATTGCTCCAAATACTCAAGAACCTCCAAATGCCTCACTAGATGAAAAGCAAATTAAGGATCCTTGACAAGTTAAAATCAAGTCTTTGGGGTTTCTCCACTGGAGCAAATGAATTTCCAGCTTAATAACTTTCTTAGAATTCCCTCTGCTGCTCTAGACTGTGACCCTTTCAACTACTGAGCTTATTCCTGGTATGTGTCACGAGTTTTAAATCTGACAGTAGCTTTTAATTAAATCCTTGTTTATCATTCAGTTAATGGGCTAAGACTAATGATGAAAGGAAAACCAGGCTTTCAGTGATTTTCTCGCCGATCATAGGATACTTGAGAAAAATAATAAAGTGATTTACTCAAGGGTGAGTTGTTATAAATGCCATTTCCCTGATTTGTTCTCCTATATGATTTCTGGAATGATTTGGGACAGCCAGTCACTCTGCTTGGGTACATCAAGAAATTACTATAAATCTCTCTGGAGGAGCTTACCAGTAGACACATCTAACATCTCCCTCTTGCCAGGTCTGGGCACGCCGCCATCTGCAGTGTGATCCTTGAAATTTAAGATGACAAATTTTCAGGGTCACCTTTCTCTCTTTTTCAAGTGTTTACTCTGGGAACTTTGAGCACATTCTTGTTAAAAGTGCACCAGCCAGCCTGATTTACCTGACCTCATTCCATTGTCTGCCTTCTCTACCCCTTTCCTTCACATTTCTCAAGAGTAAATAGGATTTTGAAAGTTGGGAGGCCTGAGTTCTCTTCCCTGGGGCAGTCACTCAATCACTTTGCACCTCATTTTCCCTACCTATAGAGCAGGGATAATCATACTATTTACTGAACTATCAAGATGAGATATTGTGAGAATCAGTTACAGAAGTGAAGGTTTAAAATGAAAGCAAAAAAAGAAACCATGAGTCTTGGCCAGTGGTTCAATTGGTTGGGTGTCATCCTGTGTATCAAGAGGTTACCAGTTGGATTCCTGGTTAGGGCACATTCCTGGGTTGCAGGCTCAATCCTGGTAGGGGGCATGCAGGAGGCAGGTGATCCACACTACACTCTCATATCAATGTTTCTATCCCTCCCTTATTCTCTCTCTAAAAATCAATTATCCTATCTAATAAAGGAGTAATATGCAAATTGACCACCACTCCAACACACAAGATGGCTGCCCCTATGTGGACACAAGATGGCCGCCACAAGATGGCCAGCAGGGGAGGGCAGTTGGGAGGGAACAGGTCTGCAAGGGAGTTCAGTTGGGGGCGATCAAACCTGCAGGGGAGGGCAGTTAGGGATGACCAGGCCGGCAGAGGAGAGAAGTTGGGGGCGACCAGGCCTGCAGGGAAAGGCAGTTGGGGGGACCCAGGCCTGCAGGGGAGAGCAATTGGGGGGAACCAGGCCTGCAGGAGAGGGCAGTTAGGGGTGACCAGGCCTGCAGGGGAGGGCAGTTAGGGGTGACCAGGCCTGCAGGGGAGCTCCGGCAGTTAGGGGCAATCAGGCTGGCAGGGGAGCAGTTAGGATTCAATCAGGCTGGCAGGGGAGTGATTAGGGGGTGATCAGGCTGGCAGGAAGAAGCAGTTAGGGGCAATCAGGAAGGCAGGCAGGTGAGCAGTTGGGAGCCAGCAGTCCTGGATTGTGAGAGGGATCCCAGATTGGAAAGGGTGCAGGCTGGGCTGAGGGATACAACCCCCCATGCATGAATTTCATGCACCAGGCCTCTAGTCTATGTATATAAAAGCCTAAGTGACTGTCCGACTGTCCGACTGGCTGACTGGCCAGTAGTTATGACACTCACTGACCACCAGGGGGCAGATGCTCAACACAGGAGCGGAAACCACAGGCATGGAAACATGGAACAGACTGATGAATTTCAGAGGGAAGTGGGGAGAGGGAGGGTGGGAAGAGATTAACCAAAGATCTTATATGCATACTAGAGGCCCAGTGCATGGATTCGTGCACTGGTGGGTCTCTTGGCCTGGCCTGCAGGGTTTGGGCTGAAACTGGCTCTCCAACATCCCCTGAGGGGTCCCAGATTGTGAGAGGGTACAGGCCAGGCCAAGGGACACCACCGGTGCACGAATCCGTGCACTGGGCCTCTAGTATATATATTAAAGAAGAAACCATGAGCCTCTAACTATCCGAGGATATACTGGGACATAATTTCCTGAGCCCTGGGTAGGAAGGTACCACATGGATACATGGATATGAGATGGGTGATTGGGGTGCTCATTATCATTGGGTACATAGAACACTCAATGACTCTCAGGCACTATAGTGAGAACACATCAGAAGTTGAATTTGCCAGTTGACTATCATGGCCTTCAAAATGTTTCTGGTTCTTGCTTAATCTAAACCAGTAATCTCAGATGTCCTCATTGGTTTTCATTGGTCTCATAGCAGGGAGGTTGGAAATAAAATTTGATGCATTTTACAAGTAGACCATTTGCTTGATTGGAAAGGCGAATCCAATCTGAGGATTTTGAAGCTCCCAGATTAAGAAGTCCTAAGTGGATGGTCTTAGGTGTTCCATGAATGGGACTCACAGGGTCTGTGAATTCAGATGGGGAAAAAACTACATGTTTATTTTCACTAAAATTTAATGGAAATTAAGTATTTTCTTCAGTTATAAATGTGGCCAGCAAACTACAGTAGTATGAGTAGTAGCTGTGTCTATGTTACCATCAGAAATTAAGGATATTTTCATATGATATTACCATTGTTGTACATACCTTAAAATACAATTTTCACTGATCACTGCTTTTAAATTGCAAAAGTTATTAGACCAGCTGCTAGAATATTGGTTTAGTTAATAAAGAAGCACATGTATAACATTGTATTGCACATTTGATTAAAATACATTCTTGTTGAATATAATTTGTTTCCTTTGAAATCCTATATGTTTGATTGTGTCTATTTAAAAACATTATTCTGCTAAGGGGTCATTATTATTCTGCCTGCCCCAGACTCTATCTGATGCCTCCTAGGGACTGAGGCAGCCACTTAGAGCAGCACAGAACCCAGTCCTCCCAGTCTGTAGGCCTGGGGTCTGAGCCCTGGTTCACCTCTGTCTAGCTGTGGGGTCACGTAGCTTCTCTAAATTTCCATCCCTGTGAAACGGCAATGACAATAATTTCCCACATGTTTTGTGGGGAGAGCAAATAAATACTAAATGTCAGGATGCTTTGTAAACTGTGAAGTGCTTTGCAGATGCTAGGTATTAATATTCAGTGGTTCCAGACACTGCTTTTACTTAGCATCTCTCGAATCAAACCAGTGATGAAGGGGAAATGAAAGAAAACAATCAGGGGGCCAGATGTTTTGTGTGCAAGAGACTGGAGGAGAAAAGTACATTTGCAGTTTGAATTATGGAACATTTATGCATATGGTGAAGAATATAATGGAATCAAATAGATCTGGGTAAAAATTCCTGCCCGGCCACATACTAGCTAAGTATCAGGCAAATTATTCAACTCTCTGAGCGTCAGTTTGCTCATCTGAAAAAGGGGGATAATAGCTACCTTATAGGGTTGCCAGTAAAGATTAAATAACTCTTATTCTTGTGCCAGCATGTAGGGCTCAAGCTCTGTGTTTGCATACTTTTCCAGACCCATCCTTTCTTAATAATCCAAAATGTTGCAAATGAGAGAGAAACAGAGAGGGATACAAGAATTGTCTGTAGACTTCCTAATGAGTTGCTTTGTTTTCCAACAATATGCTTCAGCTCAGTTTTACCAAGGATATTTTTAGTGCCCATTGATGAGCTTGGCTTGCTATCTGGTGAGCTATAGAGGGCACAGAGCTCCCTGGATGCCATTGGCAACCTTACACTAATCTACATTGCTGTCCAGTATGGTAGCCACTAGCTACATGTGTTTTTTTAAATTTTAAATTAACTAAACTCAAGCAACATTAAACATTCCATTCCTTAGTTGTGCAGGTCACATTTCAAGTGTTCAGTAGTCACATATAGCTCGTGGCTACCGAAGAATATAGAACACTAGAGGCCAGGTGCATGAAAATTCATGCACTGGGTGGGGGCGGTCCCTCAGCCCGGCCTGCCCCCTCTCATAGTCCAGGAGCCCTCAGGGGCAGGAGGCAACTCGGCAATCAGGGGAAGGTGACGCTCCATTACACCTCTGCTGCTGCCACTGCCGGCAGCGCAAGCCTCAGCTGGCCCTGGTTACTTGAGCCTCAGGCAGCCCTGGGCGGCTGGGAAGCCACCATCCGAGGCTTGCCTGTGCCTCGGGCCAGCTCTGGGTGGCCAGGGGGCTGAGGAGACTGGGGGACTCCAGAGGCAGGCCGCGTGCCTGCTGCTCCAGTGGGCCTGAGGGGACTGGACACCGCCATCTTGTGGCTATGGGCACTGCCATCTTTGAGGGTGGAGCAGTCAATTAGCATAGTCCCTCCTTATTGGCTGTGGGTGCCGCCATTTTTGCGACAGTGTGAGGGTCAATTAGCATATTCCCTCTTTATTAGATAGGATTGTTGTCACAGTGCAAACTCTACTGATCAGCATTGTGACTGGCTGTGAACAACACAGACTAGACTATGGTAATGTAGGTAATCTATGGTACAAATAGCCATGTGGACCCCAACACAATGGACTAATGGACTGCAACTAGCCTGATGCTATACCGGACCCAAACTAGAAACTTTGGAACAGAAACATTGGATACTAGCTTTGCCTTTAGCTCTACGGAAGCCCCAGATGCACATCTTCCAGAACTGGATTAAGGGAAATGGGAATTTGAAAACCCAGAGATGTAATTCCACACAAATAAAAATCACTCATCCTCCCGTGCTAGTCAGAAAATTCTTTTTCTCAAGATAGTGTAAGGACCCTTCTCCCAGCACCCAGTGGGGAAGGGCATACCTCACTCCCACCAATAGCATGACCTCATGGCCATCCATAAGGGATGGTCTGTGCAGGAAAAAGGAGCCTGCTTTCTGTTCTCTGTTCCTTGTTTCCTACTTTCTCCACCCTGTTTCTTCACACCCTGGTCTCTGATTATTCTGGCAAAGAGCTGTGGCCCCATCCTCCGTTAACTCCCCTACCTCTGGATTTATCTAGTTAGAATTTAAATTGAGAAAGGATTGTAGGGAAAGTGGTGATTCCAGTTGGAGCTTTCTCTTTGTGTGTATCACAGGAGAGGAGAGCTGGTACCTACTTCCTTTGATATGGTAATATCACCAGTCTTATTTGCAAAAGCTCATTCAGCCAGTGGAATGGGAGTCACAAAAGCAGCAGCCCTGATTTGATGAATTTCTCAACAAAGTTAAGCACCCATTCTGCCTCAGTTTCTCCTTTATAGCATGGGTATGTCTCTTCCTATCATTCATCACCTTCCAAATCTACTGGTAGCATTATAAAGAAGATGTGGTTTATAAAATCATTCTTACTTATCAACTAAGAAGCTTACAATCTCTAGGTTCTTTCCCCCTACTTTTTTTTCCCCTCTCTCTCAACATATTCTTGGAAGGAATAACCTTCCCTGTTACTATCTTATCTGTTTTCCAACAGCAATGAACTCATTTCCGTTTACTAAGAAGGTGTTCTTGTAGAGTCAAGATATGGGTCATTGGAAGGGTGAAGGAAACCAAAACCTAGGAAATCTGTCACTGTCACCTCATAGATATTAAGATGCAATTGTTAAGGTAATGCTAGCTGCTGTAACAAACCCCCAAAGAGTGAGTGGTTTAACACAATGGAAGTTCATTCCTTGCTCTCGGAAATCCTCACCTCGTGTTTCCATGGTGAGTTTTGCACAGAAGCACCTTCTTTTCTGTCTCTACCTGCTAGATCTTCTACATCAGCCAGCAGATTGGCCAGTGAGAGTGGGAATCACGACTGTGCAAAAGGTCCGTGGGGGCGTCTGCAGGGAGCACACAGCACATCTTCGCTGAATGTGCTACTTGAGTCTGATCTACTGCATGAGGACTTTTGGACTTGTGACCATGGCTGCCTTTGAGCCACAGTTTTCCTCTTTTGCCAGCACCAGGGATGGGAGGGCTTGTTAAGCCACCGCCAACCTCAGTGTCTGTTGCTTTATCTAGAGCAGCATTTTAAGTCTTAGCTGGGTGGAGTTGTTAAGACCCAGGATTGTTGATGCAGCTCCCACCTCCACAAGGGAATCCTGACCAGAGAGGGTGCCAAGGAGCCCTTGTCCTTGGCCTAGCATGGAGACCACATCCCTGCTCTCCGGTTCTCTGCCTCCGGACTCATCATTACGATGCGTGAGTTCAGAGAGACACCTGTCCTCGGTGAGCGACAGACAGTGACTCCCCCTGAAACTGATGAGTGACGTCTTTGCCACCCTCCAAGTAACCGTTCATAAGAGTGAGGGAGTGGGGACTTCAGGTAGCTCTCAGATCTTTGAGGCAAACCCTCAAAGACCACCAGAGTCTTAGCAGCAGACGATTCAGGTCAGATTCGTTTTCCTTTCCCCAGGACTCTCTCCAAACATCTCTCTCTACCCAAGCTCACACGAGGCAAACACATTTTAATCCGAGAGCAAGTGAAAACATAATTAAGAAGGTAAATCTGTTTCCCAAAAAGCATACAGTGCTCTGTTCACTGCACATTCTTTTAAGTGTCTGTAAAGACAAAAGCCATGCAAATATCAGTACAGACACAGCTGCTGTGTTTGTGGAGTTTGCAATTAAACACTGGCCTGTGCTGCCCAGTGCCCTCTGTTTTGAAGGGCAAGAGAGCAAAGAAGAACTTGAACTCAGAGCGAAGCGCAGAGGGAAGTAAAACCCTGCACAGGCATTGGATTCACTTCGAACAGGAATATGGGCCGGAAAGATCTAGGATCTGAAGCGTCCCCTGGGATGGGGCTGCTTTTTGCTTGATGTTGTCTCAGTGCCCTCACGTTCCCCTGAAGAAGCCAACGGATCCAGATGGATGAGCTTTTTGAGTTGCCTAAATATTTAAAGGCATTAGCAAGCCCGTGCCTTTTCCTGGAGGCTGTCGTTTAACTCGGCTGCAGCCTGGCGCACGGCTGTGTAAACACACCAGGCCCATTGTTTGGGCAGGTGTCTAATAGAAATGGCAGGCTTGGTCACCAGAGCACAGGAGACCGGCCTGCTCAGCGCCCTCTTCCGGAGGACAGGAAGCTCTTTAGTATGCCCTACTTAGCCCACAATGCAAAGAAGGTTGCTCTGTTCCCAAGAAGCCGTTCAGTCATAATAGATATGGTTAGAGTGATAGCCCAGAGGCCGTGGGTTAGGAAAACACATTTATCAGAGCAGGCCCAAGACTGCAATAATTAAGTGACACAAGTGAATGCAAGTTAATGAAATCTCAGTCGGATTGTATGTGCTCCACCTCTCCCCCTGACGTCTCTACAGCAGCCCAGGCTGGAGAAAGCATCAGGAAAGGAGGAGTTTTGGGGGTGGCCCCCTCCAAACTGTGCCGGAAAGTTAGTCCCCGGGTGGGATGGGGGTACAGCAAGGACCTGAACCACAGTGTCCTGTCCCCAGACTCAGCTGGCAGCTGTTTGTGCAACTTGGGGATGGGCTTTTTTAGATTTCAGTTTCAAGGCTCTCCAGGTCCGGAATCCTTATCCCTGAGATATTTTGAGGAGAACAAAGTGATTCTTAAAAAGCATTTAAACTACAATAAAAAGCACCAGAGATGACGGCAATGACACACTTAGAGAGTTTTATCTTCCATTCACTCTTTTAACGAAAACTGATTGAGTCCTACCGTGTGTCAGGCACTGAGAACATAGCTGTAAATGATAATAATAATGAGAGTGATGATCACATCAGCAACAATAATAATGACTAACTCTTGTGCTTACTGTTTTCCAGGCACTGTTCAAAGTGCAAGTGACATGGCATTAACCCATCCTTCCTCGCTATAACCCAGGACTACACAAGACAGGCCAACAAGGCAGAGACAGGCCTGGGAAGACCATGAAGAGGGGGAGGCAAGACCTCTGCTGGGAGGGATGTGGGGGCTGAGGGCACGTGGGCCCAGGAACCCAGCGAGGGCCTCTCAAAGGTGCGTAGGCTGAGGGAGAGGTGGCCTCGACCTGGGAGAGCATGCCTTGAGGGGACAGCAAGGACAATAGTTCTGCTGGTAGAAGTTTGGGGTCATGGTAAGAGATGTTGGGGGTGGAGGAGAGGGTAGAAAAGACTTCTTAAACCAGGTGACAAGAGTCATCCCCCAGAGACCTGAAGGATGCCTGGGAGCTGGCCAGGCAGGGGGTGGGCATGGCTAAGATCCTGGAGGGGCTGAGCAGAGGCTGAACAGGGCCCAGGCATGGGCAGCCATGCTGCGGCTGGGCAAGAGAAGAAGCTGAGGGTAGGCAGGGTCAAGGCCATCCCAGCTATATTCAGGAAGCGGCGTGTCATTCTGAGGGCCCAGCTAGGTTCCCCACTGAGGAAGAGCACGCTGGCTGCAGGGTGGAGCATAAATGACAGAGGAGCCTGGGTGAGCCATGGTAGTGAGTGACAAGGGCTGAGGCAGGAATTAGATGGAATTAGGGTGGGAGAGAGGGCAGATTCTGGGGGATTCCTGGAAACCCCGCATATGTGCAGAGCAGCAACAGTGGCAAGGCCGGGGAAGGAGCCCGTGAGCTCTGCAGCTGCCTCGGCTCAGGGTTTGCTCTGCCCCATCATGTCACAGGGCAGCTTTCTCCTCCAACGGGGAGCGTTGCTACATCTTGCTTTTCCTGTTGTCTGCTCCTCCCTCTATACCGCACTGCCCACCTTGGTCCTCAGACCGTGGGTTTGGGCGCCCACATGACTCTGTCCACAGTGGGGGCCCCAGGTGGATGCAAGCTACGTGGCAGGACCTGGCAGCTGCCCGGAGGGCTTCCCAGGGACCCGCTGGCTGGCTCAGCGCTTCAGCAGCATGCATGTGCTTCCAAATCTTTTCTGACTGCAACTCTGTAGTCCACAGACTTTTTTTTCCTCCTATGAGAAAATTTTAATCTGGGCCCTTCACTTCAGCAATGGGCTTCGGGAGTTCAGGGTGAGCCTGGAATTCTGTGTAGAGTTTTATGTGTGGGTGTGAGGTTTTTCTGGGACGAGCACCCAGAGCTGTCAGATTCTCTGAGCGATTTATGATCCCCAAAGCTTAACAGCCATTGATTTGGGCTTTGCTTTCAAGGTTAAATTTTTCCTGGTCAATTTTCTCTTCTCATGATCACCATCGCCTCCCAATGCTGAAGTCCGGGGACAGAGTTCACCTCATCTCTTCGCAGTCTGGCCAGGAATTCAAAATAAGCATTTGCCTGTTAAAGCTTGTCCCCATCTTGCTCTGAAAAGTCTCCACTACTCTTCATTAAATATTTCAAAATACTTGCCGCACCTAGGTATATTGTATGGTGGGAAAAATCATTATGTGAGGTCCTTCTTCCCGCAGGTCCCCATCGCTTTGGAAGGAGGGGGAAGCTTGCTGTGTGCGTGCCTGATTTAGGCCTCCTGACTTGACAAACCCGTTCATGACAGTGACAGCAGCTAACATTGATTGTCAGGCACTGTCTAAGCACTTTACTGGTATTATCTCACTTACGGGTAAACCTCTTAAGAGTGCTGTGACACAAACACTAGAATTATCTCAATTTCAGAATGAGGAGACTGAGACATAGTGTAAGTAGGGAAGCACACCCAAAAGTCACACGCAGGCAGTTGAATTCCAGAGGCCTTGTCTTAGCCTCCACTGAGCCTGTCTTCCCTTCAGCTGTTCCCTTGCTGCATCCGAAGACATCACTGCTCCGACTTGCCTCTTACTTGGAATTAGTATCATTTGGACTCAGATCCTAAGCCTGTTCTCTGAAGTCCCTTTTGGAAGTAGTGGACAAAAGCTGTTCCGTAGAGGAAGCAGTAATTTGTTAATAATAGAAATAGCTAGACTCAGTATCTCTCACCAAGGGATGATTTAAAAGGCCAAGAAAGGTTCTGCCACCCCTCAAATATTTCCCTATCCTAGAATTCCAATGTCCAAAATTCCAACGTCAGAGATTCATTCCTTTAGATTGCTTTTTCCTCAATCCACTTGAGCTGCTTAAAAAAAATAGGAACAGCCCTGTGACTAAGTGGTTGCAGCGTCAGCCCCAGCACCTAAGGGTCATGGGTTTGATTCTCCATCAAGGGCATGTGCCTGGGTTGCAGGTTTGATTCCCTGGCCCGGTTGGGGTGTGTGCAGGAGGTCAACCAACCCATGTGACTCTCTCACATTGATGTTTCTCTCTCTCCCCCTCCCTCTCTTCCACTCTCTCTAAAAATCAATGCAAAAAATATCCTCAGGTAAGGATTAACAGCAACAAAAATAGAAACAACCCTGGGAATATTAATTGGGAGTCCCATTAAGGAGGGACAGTCCTGAAAGATTTGAGGGCCAGAAGATGTTCAAAGAGGGAAGAGAGTACATAAAAGGGCACTCACTGAAAGTGCTGTCAAGGGCCAGCCCTACACATGGCCTGTACCTTGTCACCATGTTGGAGAGAAGCTTATGGACTAGGCTCATTACTGGATCTCCAACAGAAGACTCTGTAGGGTCTTGGCTGGTGCCTCCACAGCTGGGCGAGTCTGAGGGAGGACATTCCATCACTGCCCAAAGCTCTTGAGGGTTCTCTTGCATTTCCCCTTTGTGAGGGTGGAGGGCAAGTGATCTGTCACCTCTAGGAGGTCAGCCAGTGATCTAACATTACCTGATGTCAGAGGGATCAGCTTTGGTATCTGGGAGAGGTGGTTCTACAGTTATCATAGGGGCAACATTACCCCCAGGGCCGAATGCAAGTGGTCAGCTAATGGCTTGAGAATAGCCCACACGGTCCCTCCCCTGGGTCCCAGTGTCAGACATAGGACTATTGGTATGGAGACCATTGGATTAGAATCTGGAAGAGGCCCTGTTATGGGCTGCATTGTGTCTCCCTCCACCCAAATTCATCTGTGAAGACCTATCCCCTCAGTCTCTCAGAATGTGACAGTATTTGGACTTAGGACCTTTGAAGAGGTGATTATGTGAAAATGAGGTTGTCAGCTGGTCCCTGGTCCAATCTGACTGATATCGTCACACAGAGGAAATTTGCACACACAGACAGAAGAGGAAGCAAGAGGGTGGCCATCTTCAGCCAAGGAGAGAAGCCGCAGGGGAAACCTGTCCTACTGATACCTTGATCTTAGACTTTCAGCCACTGAAACTGTGAGAAAATAAATTTCTGTTGTTTAAGCCAACTAGTGTATGGTATCTTCTTATGGCAGCCCTGGCAAACTAATAGACTCCATGAGATTTAGAGCAAAAATCTCCAAAATAATAGATGACTCTTTGAGATGAAGGGAGAAAACATTATAACATCTATGTCTATTGATTTTCATCTTGTGCTATATGTTGATTTCAATTTCTCATATGCTTTTAGATTAATTTATCTTTATTGTTCAAAGTATTACATATGTCCCCCTTCCCCCCCTTTACATATTACATATGTCCCCTTTCCCCCCCTCTCCACCCCACATCCCCCAGGCCTACCCCCACACTATTGTCTATGTCAATGGGTTATGCATATATGCATATAAGTTCTTTGGTTAATCTCTTCCTGTCCCCTCCCTCCCCTCTTCCTTCTGAGATTCATCAGTCTGTTTCATGCTTCCATGTCTCTGTATCTATTTTGTTTGTTATATTCCACATAAAAGTGAGATTATGTGATACTTGTCTTTCTTTTACTGGTTTATTTTGCTTAGCATAATACTCTCCAGGTCCCACCATGCTGTATCAAAAGGTAAGAGATCTATACATAATAGATCAGTATAGTAGGACATGCACATAATATGTAACATATTGGGGATGTGTGCTTAAAAATTTTTAACAGATGGGATAAATAATAAAAAAGTTTGGAAGCCAAGATGGTGGCTAACTATGTATCTCTAAATCCTTAAGACAAATAAGAATAATTTCTTTTCTCATAATTAGAAGTGCCCTGAAGAGTTCATCATCTGTTCCATACTCTTTCCACAGCTTATTACTCCCTTGCCTGTATCAGGGAGATTTATGTTGTCATCACTGTAATTGTTATCTATGAGTGCTTGTGAGCAATGACTCATAGAAATGTATGCTATTGAACAGACTAGAGGCAACATAAAATCAATTCATTAAAAACCATGCTTTTCTTAAACTTCTCAATTAAGCCCCCCTTCCCTTTCCCTCTCTGCTCTTGACAAAGAGACACAGCATTTTAAGATCCTGAGGTAGTCAAAATTACTAAGCACTTAAAATATTAGGGAAAGGTGTTTGGCAGTTCTCTGCAACTTTCTCTTCCGGTCCCATCCAGTTGCATTCAGCCCTAATTGTGGGCCCAGATCAGTCTTTGACAAGCCTGGCCAAACTGAGGAAGATGGTCTTACCAGCCCCTATCTCCAACCCCTATCTCTGTTTATGATCCCTTGAAAACCTGTCAATGCAGTAGCTTAATATATATACCCGCAAAATTTAAAAATATAATTGTGGCTCTAAGACTCTGAAACTCAAAGAGAAAGCCATCCAGGCCTCAGGATCCTCTTAGGGACGGGCAGTGATAGCCTTCCTCAGGCCTGACAGCATCTTGGCCAAGTTCACTCTTTGGTTTGTGGTTAGGCAGGAGCAATTAATCTTCATTTAAAGGGAGAAAGATGCCCTACCCAATTCCACTGTGGACCAGTTTGGCCTGGCCCTGCTGGGCTGGCACTCACTCAGTGGTCTTTCAGTGAGAAGTGTCCTGGAAGTGACATCCCCTGGCAAACACCACTGACGTGTGAGAAAGGATATTTCTGATGTACATGGCAGCCCTGCATGAACTTATGCCAGCAGGATGTTTGAAGTAGAAAACGTCAATGCTATGGTGGTGACATTAAAAATGTCTCTTTGGCTGAGTGGTTAATCTCCTGACATTGTTTAAATGTGCCTACAGGGCCCGAGAGAGTCACAAATCTACAAGAAGGGAACCAGCTCTCAGAATTAGCTGGCAGGTATACAGATTTCCTGAAGGCTGGTGAGGAGGCCGCGCAGCCTGCACGTTACTTATGCCATTAGCACTGGGAGTCACCGTGACCCATGTCCTAAATAAGTGCTCCTTTGACAGGAGCATAAGTAGAACTGGTCCCCAAGGGCAAGGCCCTTCGAGACTGATCAGGCCATCTCTACTTGGGCATCTCTATGGTAATATAATGATATCTGATGTTGTTTGGGGACAATGTCAGTCACACTCAGAGCCATGTAAAAGGCTTTAAAGCTTTGCATAGATCACACGGGGTTAGATTTGGTTCTCAGCTTTCTGGAATAAATGGAATGTGATCATGTAGCCAAGAAAGGAGGTGCTCTGTAGGCAGACAGCTCTGGTGTGGGATACTGACTTTTCTTTTTATGGGTGGGATACCTTGGGAGAGCAATATACTTCCTCTGCTCTCAGTGTTCTCATCTCTAAAATGGGGGATAAGACCAGCTGCTCTATAGGTGTTATGGTGGTGAGGGCTGAATGCAATCATGTATGCAAAGCACAACAGCACACACTCCAGTGTGTTAGTTCCCTCATTTCTCAGCAGGCAGACAGCTGACATGCTTGGCCATTATATTGTCTCTATTTGCAGTCATCAACAATAGCTGTGCCTCCTTTTGCATACAGTCCAACATTACTAAAGCTTCTTTTGGCTTTTTCCTCTCAACAGGATTAATTTATTCTTTTATTCAGCATACACATATTTTTCTGGTGCTATACAGTTCTGGGGACACCAGGTTGAGCAAGTTAGACGTGGTGCCTGCCCTTGCAGAGCTTCTGGCTCATGGCCAAGGTTGATAAAGACCCACTGGTCTGTCTTAGCAGGTTGTCAGGGCAGGCCGCTCCTAGGAAGTGATGTGAGTGAGACCTGAAGATTGCACCAAGATGACCACTTTCCCCTTTCTGTTGACTCATGCTCAATGATGGACATTTGTAAATTGGCTGCAAAGGAGTACTCAAGGCTTATCAGCCAGAGAGCTCACCCATAGCCTTGGCTTTGCTATTTCTGTTCTTTAATCAACTGAGCCAGCCACATCCTCAGTCTCAAGTTTGAAGTGGAATTAGAAAGTGGGACTCAATAAAGCATAGAGTTTGGCAACTGATAATGCACAACTTGGCATTGGTATTTTGCATACTGCTTGACTCAGAAATTCCACTTCTGAAAATTTATACTAAAAGATGAACAACTATTTGCACAAAGATTTGACTACAAAGATGTTTGCCAAATTATCTTAGCACAAAATCTGAAACCATCTAGACCCTCCAAGATAGTGAGT
Organism: Eptesicus fuscus; assembly: GCF_027574615.1. Classification (NCBI taxonomy): domain Eukaryota; kingdom Metazoa; phylum Chordata; class Mammalia; order Chiroptera; family Vespertilionidae; genus Eptesicus; species Eptesicus fuscus. Next base: position 28,984,323 of record NC_072477.1, on the reverse strand, counting down.
GGATTGGGTAAATGAATCCTGGTAAATGCATTCAGAGAAATAATTTATCTAATAATAGAGAAACATGTAAATTGACCGTACCTCCACTACGCCCACAGCCAATCAGAGTGAGTGTGCAAATTAACCCAACAAAGATGGCGGTTAATTTGCATACATACCTGGGTCCTGGGAACCTCCTTGGCACCCAGGTCACTCCCAGCCGGCCATCAGAGGGACAGGGGGTCCCCCTTCCCAAGCCTAAAGCCTGGGGCAGAGGCTTTAGGCTTGGGAAGGGCCTGAGCCTGTGATCAGAGGGGCAGTGGGGGGACCCCTTCCCAAGCCTAAAGCCTGGGGTGGAGGCTTTAGGCTTGGGAAGGGGCCGAGCCTGCGATCAGAGGGAAGGGGAAAAAATCAATAGAAACATATCCTCAGGTGAGGATAAAAATAAAAAAAAAAAAAGAAATGTCATATCCTATGAAAGACACATCTTGAAAATGCTTAAAGAAAGTTGTCATTTTTTCATGGTGAAGGGACTGGAGTCTGTGTTGATGAAAATACCTTGGCAGCTGTGGTGACTGGCAGTGGCTGCAGCAGCGGGGTGATGGGGCTGGCGCCTTCCCCTGATCAGCCTGGTTGCCTCCCACAAAGGGAGCGGGCCTAAGCCATCAGTAGGACATCCCCTGAGGCTCCCAGTATGTGAGGGCTGAGGGACCCCTCCCCAGTGCACGAATTTTGTGCACCAGGCCCCTAGTTAAAATATATTAAAGAAAATAAGTATTAACATGAAAAGATGTTCCCACTATATAAATATATCTTAAATGAAAAAGGAGAAGTTAGAAATTAGTATAGATTGTATGATTTTTACATTATTTTTGAGAAAAAATCTGAAAGAATATATAAAAGTATTATTAGTAAATTAGTAATTGTTTCTGGATTGTAAAAATAATGATGATTCTTATTGCTTTTTTTTGTTTGTTTATTTTCCCCCAGTTACATATTTCCCCAGTTACATATATTCTTTGTGTATTAAGAAAAAGTTAGCATGAAAAATAAGCTTTCACACAAAAGATGGTTAACATAATTAGTTACTAGGAAAATGCAAATCAAAACCACAATGAAATACCACTTAATACCCATTAGAGTGACTATTATCAAAAAGATGATAATAAATGCTATAATAAATGCAATAATAAATGCCTGCAAGGATGTGGAGAAATTGGAAGTCTTATACATTGCTGGTGCAGCCAATTTGAAAAATAGTTTGGCAGTTTTATATACAGTTAGTGTATGTCCCAACAATTCTACTCCTAGTTATATATCCAAGAGACATATACACCCATATAAAAACTTGTACACAAATGTTCATAGCAGCATTATTCATAAAAGACAAAGAGTAGAAACAACCCTGTGCCCATCAACTGATAAATGGGCCAATAGAATGTGGTATATCCATACAATGGAATATTCTATATAATAAAAGGATAATAAGCAAATAGACCGAATGGCAGGATGACCGGTCACTATGATGCACACTGACCACCAGGGAGCAGATGCTCAATGCAGGAGCTGCCCCCTGGAGGTCAATGCACTCCCACAGGGGGAGCGCCGCTCAACCAGAAGCCAGGTTCACGGCTGGTGAGTACAGCGGCAGTGGCAGCACTAAGGACCTCTTGGGGGATATCTGACTGCCGGCTTAGGCCTGCTCCCCCTTAAGCTGGCAGTCGGACATCCCCTGAAGGGTCCTGGACAGTAAGAGGGTGCAGGCCAGGCTGAGGGACCACCCCCAGTGCATGAATGTCGTGCATTGGGCCTCTAGTTATCTATATACTAGAGGCCCGGTGCACAAATTCATGCATGGGTGGGGTCTCTCAGCCTAGCTGTTGATTGTGACCTATTGGAACCAATCAGGACCACGGGAGGTTGGTTGCCTGGGGGAGGGACTGCTGGAGGTTGGCCACCTTAGGGGAGGGACTGCAGGAGGTTGGCTGGCTATGGGAGGTTGGCTGTGGGCGCGCACTGACCACCAGAGGGCAACTCCTTCATTGAGCGCCCACTCCCTGGTGGTTAGTGCGTGTCATAGCGACTGGTCGACTGGTTGTTACGGTCATTTTGGTTGTTTGGTCATAACGTATAAAAGCCTAAGCAACCGTTACAACCAGGCGACCAAACGACCGGTCACTATGATGATGCACTGACCACCAGGGGGAAGACGCTCAATGCAGGAGCTGCACCCTGGTGGTCAGTGTGCTCCCACAGCAGGAGCACTGCTTAGCCAGAAGCTGGGCTCACGGCTGGCGAGTGTAGCTGTAGTGGCGGGAGCCTCTTTCGCCTCCTGAGTGGCGGCAGTGGCAGCAGCGGCAGGCGCAGCGGAACTGGGATGAGCAGCAGTGGTGCTGCACCCGGCCCGGGATGGGGCTCCTCCCCAGCCACCTGTGGCTTCGGCACTGCTACATTTCTCGGGGGGATGTCAGACTGCCAGTTTCGGCCCTATTTCCGCATCCCCCTGAGGGGTCCCAGGTTGTGAGAGGGTGCAGGCCAGGCTGAGGGACCCCACCCGTGCATGAATCCGTGTGCTGGGCCTCTAGTAAGGTCATAAAAAGTAATGAAGTACTGATACATACGACAACATGAACGAACTTTGAAAACATTATGCTAAGTGAATGAAGCCAGACCCTAAAACTGTATAATATATGATTTCACTTATATCAAGTGTCCAGAATAGGCAAATCCATAGAGACAGAAAGTAGATTAGTGGTTGCCAGGAGCTGGGAACAGGTTGAGATTAGTGGTTGCCAGTCGCGACCCACAGGTTGAGAACCGCTAGCAGCGTCGCCTAAGACCATCGGAAAACACAGATATTTACATTACGATTCAAAACAGTAGCAAAATTACAGTTATGAAGTAGCAATGAAAATAATTTTATGGTTGGGGGTCACCACAACATGAGGAACTGTATTAAAGGGTCGCGGCATTAGAAAGGTTGAGAACCACTGCTCTAGCCCTTCCTCTGGCTTCCAGAACTGTGGGAAGTACAGTTGATATGCATGTATGAACCATGTATTTTCATTTTTATTTTTGTATTTTGAGGTCTTGCTGACTCAGGAGGGACTGTCCCTCCCAGGTCTAGCCAACTCCTAGAGATAGTATACAACTCATGTGTGAGCACACTTTTGTATGCAAACCAACCAATCCAGGAACCAGCATCTTTACTGGCTCTCACACTCAGGGCCACTATCCCCTGCCCTAATCACCTAGGGGAGTGGTCGGCAAACTGCAGCCCACGAGGCACATGCGGCTCGCGAGCCGCGGTTTGCCGCTCTGTTGACTAATGAGTTTGCCCACCACTGGATAGGGGCTTAATCACAAGGAACAACAACAGCCTGTAATTATTGGAATGGAGAGTCTAGGTCAGTGGTCGGCAAACTCATTAGTCAACAGAGTGGCAAACCGCGGCTCGCGAGCCACATGTGGCTCGTGGGCTGCAGTTTGCCGACCACTGACCTAGGGCCATGTACCAGTCACCTAGGGACAGCACCGCCACCACAGAGCCTAGTGAAATTACTCAAAGTAGATAATCCTAAGGCTGCTTACTCTGTCTCACCTGCTCCTTCCTCGGAAAGCATAATAGAGACTGTTGTCCATGTTTCCCCTTGCTCTTGCCTCCTCACTGACCTGGGGCTTCCCCCTGTGCCCCACCCCCCAGCGAACCCCTGCACGGCATGCTGTGCCTCCTATCTCTATTGATCTGTGAGTACAAAAATATTCTCCCTTTATGACAGTTCTTTCCAGGTCAGTGTGTCTCACTAACCCTGATTAAAACAAATCCCGGGCACCCTTAAAACAATGCACATCTGAACCCTGGCCTGACACATTGCTGCAAGTCTCAAGGCGATCAAAGAAATCGGTGCTTCTATGAGGTAACCAGCAGAGGAGGCCATAATTGATAGTGTCTGAATCTTCCTCTAGGACTGCTGGATCCCACAGTTACAGACTGATTTTTCAAAACCATTTTGTCCACACAAAGTTACCACCCATTTCTATCTCATTATGAGTTTCCCATGGATACCTAGGCCTTAACATTGCCAGCATTTCATCTGTAATATGCATTTTGGGCTCATTAGTCATGAAGGTCTCAGGACCCCAGGGTAGTAGAAACTGGGTGATTTCGGTTTGCTCTGTATTATAATGCTTAATTGGACAAAAATTAAAGCAAACCATCTTTCATCCTCTTCCTTCTCAAAGTCTGACTGGCCATCTCAGGTATAAAATGGGATCAACTCTTAAGGGATTGGTGACAATCCTCTGACACATGTATTAGTTACCCCAACAATGCAACACACACCACAAAGAACTCATCTCCCCTTCCTTCAGCCACACAAGGCTTTTCATTTTTATTGACTACTGTTATAAAAATAACAAAGAAACAACTGGAGTGCCCTTGGCGATCCCAGATCTGTCTCTTGCTTCAACAGTGTTTGGACCGAACACACCCAGGGATGCCCCTTCTTCCAGCCTCCGGCCACTCTCCTGCATCTTATCCAGTCACCACCTTCAGAACCACCTCCAGGACCAGCCAACACATTGGATTTTTTTTTCTACCTTAACTCCTTATTGCAAAACAACCATGAGCTCCCAAATTGGTCAGAATTATTCCATTGAGGTGTAGGCTGCGTCAACCACCTGGCCAACCTGCATCTGCAGGCCCCATACACCTACCTCTCTCTGGGCTTCTAGTTCCACCACGACGATGGGGCTCTTGAGGGCGTGGGCCACTTCTGCGAGTTGGTGAAGTGCAAGGGCGCTGAGCATCTCTTAAAGTGGCAAAACAAGTGCGGTGGCCACATTCTCTTCCAGGACGTATTGAAGCCTCCCCAGGGTGAGTGGGGCAAAACTCAGGACGCCATGGAAGCTGCCCTGGCCTTGGAGAGGCACCTGAACCAGGCCCTTTGGAGCTGCAGGCCCTGAGTTCTACCATGCAGACCCTCAGCTCTGTGACTTCCTGGAGAACCACTTCCTGGATGAGGAGGTGAAACTCATCAAGATGGGCTACACCTGACTAACATCCGCAGGCTGGCCGGCTCCCAGGCTGGGCGAGTATCTTTTCGAAAGGCTCACTCTCAAGTATGACTAGGAGCCTTTGGAGCCCAGAAGCTTTTGAGGGGCCCCTCTGCATTCCCCAGGTGCCTGGCTTTTACCTGAGCCTCTTCCTGAAACTACTAGCCATTCTTTTAACCACCCTGAAGCCATGCGTTGGACCAAATGAAACAATAAAGCTTTTTGCAGCAGAAAGAAAGAAAGAAAGAAAGAAAGAAAGAAAGAAAGAAAGAAAGAAAGAAAGAAAGAAAGAAAGAAAGAAAAGAAACAACTGAATTTGCTGAGCATAGAAGTTGTAAAAGTGTCCCCCCTCTCCCCTTCTTGAATAAGTAGGTATAGGATTGTGCCCCCAGGAAATAGGGAAAAGGAGAAAATGAGCTTGGACAGAGAAGGCAAGAGCAAACTAGAACTAGAAAGAGGTATTTGGGGCTGTGTCTGTTGTCAGACTTCAGCTGATGATCCTTGAGTAGCTTTGCATCTTGCTCGTTTTTCTGTTGTCCTTGAAGAATCATTGTAGCCCGGCTAGATTCACTGAATAGGAACCCAACCCAAGCCAACCAAATGCAATACCCAAGCTCAACAAACCTGTACTGCCCTTGATCAAGATCTTTCTTCTCTTCAGGCTTAACCACATGCCTAAGGGCTGATGGAATCAGAAACATTAACCAAGGGTCTCTGAGAGCACTTGACTTCAGATCAGTATCTGCCTTCCGAGAATGAGATTCCTTATCTGTAAAATAGGGGTGATAATAACTTTTTCATAGAAATGTTGTGAATCTTAACAAGATAATGCATATAAACACTTGACTTGGCTGGCTAGTATGGCTCAGTGGTTGAGTGTCGATCTATGAACCAGTTCGATTCCTGGTCAGGGCACATGCCCGGGTTGTAGGCTCGATCCCCGGTGTAGGAGGTAGCCAGTCAATGATTCTCTCTCATCATTGATGTTTCTATCTCTCTCTCCCTCTCCCTTTCTCTCTGAAATCAATTAAAAAATATTTAAAATAAACAAACAAAAAGATCTTGGCATGTACTGAAGCTCATGGGCCCTTAGAAAATTGAAATTCTATCTCATTTACGTTTCTTTAAAAAAATAATAAAGGAAGAAGAAGGTACAATCTATTTTAAAGGATTAATCTAGTCATATCACTTTCCTTCTAAATAGCATTTCTCCTTCTGGTAATATTTTGGACCCACTGCTAATGTGCGTTAGTTTCCAATTTCTCTTCAGCCACTCTCCAGAAGTGCAATATTGGTTCTTTGTCTTAGGGATATTTCATTTCCTCAATCATGTTAAATCAAACAAACCTCCCATACCAGCAAACAGAAAGCAGCAGCTCTGGGCCTCTGAACTAATTTGCACTGGCAAAACTGATCGGACCTTCCTCCAGTGTCTTAATTAGGAGTCTTAATCCCTTTGATTTAAAACCACAAGAAATACAGGACATGCTAGGAAACTCTGGGCATATTTATTTAATACTGACAAATAGGGTTTAGAAAGTTCACTTAATATACAGTGTCAACAGAAATATATGTCCCCTTCTTTCCAATAATTCTTCCAGGATAAAGCATGGCTCATGCTCCGATTTGGAACCATCCGTTTTCCTGTTCTCTTTCATTTAAAGAGACAGTTATTCCCAATCCACTCTGTTTCCAGAGACGTTTTGACTGGTTTGCATTAATTTTTCCTGCGACATGCGGAGAGACTGACTCAGAGGATATATGCAATGATGTTCACGTTGAATTTTTAAAAATGTGATGAACTGGTGGTGGTGGATGGAGGTTGAACGTGAGAATATGAAAACAACACGGTGGCCCGGCTGGTGTAGCTCAGTGGTTGAGCATCGACCTATGAACCAGGAGGTCATGGTTCGATTCCCAGTCAGGGCACATGCCTGGGTTGGGAGCTGTAGGGCATGCAGGAGGCAGCCAATCAATTATTCTCTCTCATCATTGATCTTTCTATCTCTCTGTCCCTCTCCCTTCCTCTCTGAAATAAATAAAAATATATTAAAAAAAAAGAAAAACAGCACAGACTTGGGGGCAGGTCTTCCTGCACAGATGCTAGGCTGCTTCTGGGATTTGGTATAAGATGGGTTGTTAAGCCCTAACCAAGGTGGTTCAGTTCTTGCAAAAACAAAAGAATGAGGCCAAGGGCACTGATGTGGCTCTTCCAAGGGTGTGGTGAAGTGAATGTCCAACACTTAGCCAGGGGCTCAGATCAGCACCCAGTGATGCTACCCTTTGGTCTGATCAGTTTAGGCTTCTGGGCAGCTTGCTTTTTAGAGGACTGTGAGCATGTGGGCATTTAATGATAACAAGGTGAGGGTGTTCGTGACTGGGGTGACCCCCAGATGCTTTCAGAAGGTTTAGAAAGAGATTCCCTCGCTAAGTGGGCACCGTGTCCTGCCTCGTCTCCAGGCCATATTCTCCTACAGAAAAGCAACCACAGCCTCAGGAAGCTCGGCCTCTTCAGAGGAGCACCCATGACTTAGGATGCTTCTCAGCTTTGAATCCAATGAGCAGTCATTCATGCCATCCCTCATAAGATGCCCGAGAAGAGTCTCAGTGCCTTTGATCCAATGTAGTCTCGGATAATACTTAAACGTCAGTGTAATTGGTATGAGATATCTGAGCTTGGTTCACAAAAAATTCCCATTGTTTCTTTTTATGTTCCCTTTCATGTAAAAAGACAACATTTTTAGATCGAATTGTTTGTGAGTTCTAACTTGATCCATGTGTTGTCTTAAAAGAATTAGCTGATCACTTTCAAGGATGTGGAGTAAGCGTAAAAAAAAAAAAAAGGTAAAAACATTAAAAAAAATAATAAACCAGAAAGTAACCATAGGTGTTTAAAATACTCTCTGTAATGTGTGAAATAATTAACTGACTTCGTATTTTTTATACTTAAAAGTCTCAGCCATATCTTTTATTTCACTTTTTTTACCATACTCTGTGAAGTTGACAAGACACATTGCTATTTTAGAGAGAAACAAAACCAAACCAACTAAGATAGAAAGCTAAGTAATCTGTCTAGTGAAACACAGAAGCAGGGTGGAGTTTGTTGTCTCAACTATTAGACTCTGGAAGGATTTGGCATGAATAGATTGTGTGTAACTGGGCACTTTTAAAAGACAGACAAGCGATATTGAAAAAGCTAATCCTCTGAGATATCTTAAACATTGCAGTTTTTTTTTTTAACAACATAAAGTCACACTATCCTTTAGGCAAAGATCTACGTGAGAAATAATCCACATCCATTCAAACCGTCAGTTAACTCTGAAATTAGTGAAATAGCAGCTAAGAAGATTTGATTGTTTACTGCTCCTCGGATACATAACCAGTATCCACAATCTAAAGCCTGACATGACACGATTATCCTGTAAAATGGGTATTTTTGGAGTCTCTCAGAGGTGTTTCTCGGTTCTGCCTCAGATGGATAACAGTAAGAAAATAAACAGCCCCACCTAACTGTGGTTAACATCTCCCTGGAGACACGCGGAGGCCTGAGAGAATTTAGGTGTGGAAAAGTCCATTCCCCTCTTTCCCAAAGATGCTGTGGATGAATCTGCTGCAGACCCCAATCACAGAGAGATAAGCCACATGAGCTTATGAAACAATTACAGATCAGCACGCTGCGACAGCTGTCAGCAGAGAAAACTCCAAGCCTGCTGAATAATTACGGCTTGAGCTATTGATTAGGACCACGGAAGAGTTTCATCCAAATGCTTTTAATTTGCCAAACAGAGGGAAGTGTGCTGCCGAGAGGCTGCGTCCAATAAAGGCACGTCTCCCCCTGTAATGGAAGGGAAGCGTAACAAGGTGGGGGGGAGGGGGTTGTTTTTAAATCTCTCTAAGCAAAACCTATGGCCACTTGAAAGGTGGTGAATGAGAGATGGAGGGCTGGCCTTAAGAAATGGCTTAAAACAATTGGTCTGAGATGGGCTTGCACCCTGGGGGGAGACCCTGGTCTGGTCAAGGACCCTTGATTCTCACTGGCCTAAGGGTTCATGCCATGCTTCTCTGAGAGATGATGGATCTCAGGCTGAAATAACAGCTGGAGGCCCAGCAGGGCTGAGGTCTGCTCTTTGGGCTCCTGCACATTTGCTACCCTACTGTGACCTCGGAATATCTATCTCAACCCTCGGTCCCCCATCCCTGAGGAAGAAGGAGAATATTATTTTACTGGATTTAAAAATATGTAATTATTAACTGAAGTACATACTTTATTCAGGTTTCCTTGTTTTTTTTTAAACTTGTTGTTAACAACGTCAGAAAGTTCCTGTATCTATGCAGGAAACCACGTTACCTTTAGTTGTCATGTCTCCCAGGCCCCTTCTGGCTGTGACAGTTTCTCCGACTTTCTTTGTTTCAGATGACCTCGACATTTTGGGGGAGTGATGGTCAGATATGTCATAGGATGCCCCCTTATTAGAATTTGTTTTTATAATGATTAGACAAATAAAAAGCACAGGATAAAGATGAGGAGGCAACATGGCTGGTGTGGCTCAGTGGATAGGGCACCAGCCCACACAACTGAAGGGTCTCAGGTTTGATTCCTGGTCAAGGGCACATACCTCCGTTGCAGGTTCGATCCCCAGCCCCAGTTGGGCAAGTGTGGGAGGCAACCAATCAATGTGTCTCTCTCACATCGATGTTTTCTTCCCCTTCTCCCTCTCCCTCCCTTCCAATCTCTCTAAAAATCAATGGAAATAATATTTTCCAGTGAGGATTAACAACAACAAAAAAAGGTCAGGAGGCAAAATTAACCATGTACAACAAATGTATTATGCAATAATTCTCCTTCTCCAACCATTACCCTTCCATCCCACCCCCCACACACATTTGTGTCTTCCAAAGTGCCTAACACCAATTTCCAACATAGCAATAATCTAATGTTTGCATGGATGAACAGAGTGATGGATGAATAAATGTTCAACTGTACCATCTCTACTTTCCTCATGGAACTCTATGTTAATATTAGTGCCCTGGTGCATGGATTTGTGCACATTGAAAGAAAATTAATTAGAAGGTAGCCAGTGGGGCAGGACTGGGCAAGATGGGCCAAACACACCCTGGAGCCAACCTCCCTCAGGCCCTCCCCGACCAGCCACGCCTGGGGCAGTGCTGTGGCTTGAAGGCATCTGCGGAGTGAGCGGGGTCCCTCCGGCAGGTGGGGTCCCTTGGCCTGGCCTGTGGGGATAGGGCTGAAACCGGCTCTCTGACATACCCTGAGGGGTCCCGGATTGCGAGTGGGCAGTTCTCAGGTGACACACCCTGAAATTGGGCTCCCTCCTCTCTGGTTCTGGGGTGCGTCACCTGAGAACCGCTGCTGCCAAGTCACCGCAGCTCCACAGCTCTTGCATTGAGCATCTGCCCCCTGGTGGTCAGTGTGTGTCATACCTACCGGCCGGTTGGATGTCGCTTAGCCTTTTATATATACACTAGAAGCTCAGTGCATGAAAATTCATGCACTGGGGGAGGGGGATGGTCCCTCAGCCTGGCCTGTCCCCTCTCACAGTTCGGGAGCCCTCAGGGGATGTCCTACTGACGGGGAGCAGGCCTAAGCCACAGTATGACCTTCCTCTGTGGAAGGCGACTGGGCTGATCAGGAGGTTTTTACTTGTCTTGGTTTAAATATCCTTCTGTGCAATCTGCCCAGAAATAGTAGAGATTCCGGCTGCCATGGCTCCCGCTGGGGCTCACAGCTGCCTGAGCCCACAGCTGCCTGAGCCCCAGGCCTTGCAGTCCATGTGGCTTTGTCCAGATTGACGTCTGGATGGACATCTAGAAGACGTCCGTCCTAATTAGCATATTACCCTTTTATTAGTATAGATTATTTAAAGTCTTTCAAAAGACACTTAACCACTCTTCATCATGACACAATAAATTTATATCAACAGTATGTGTCCTCACTCTTGTTTTAAGTGCCTCTCATGTAACCCTATTGGCTTAGATTAGCCACAATTATTGTAAGAACCCAGTTGTAGTGAGATCTTAAAATTTGTATAAACTCTCAGAGGCTATAACATACAAAGCCCCTAAGATAACTCCACCTATTTATAGCCACCAAGAATAAGTCTGTTCTACTTCAAAAACTACCAGATATGCTATAAGATAAAGGGCCCATTATAAAAAGAGTAAAAGAGTTAAATGAGCTGGAGTTGTTTAACCTAAAGAAGAAAAGGCTATGGATGACTTCATTAAAATATTCTAGGATTACAGAAGAATGAAGAGTCACACAGATTTGGGCTCTAGTCCTAGCTCTGCCACAAAGTAGCTGTGTGACCACAGGCAAGTTACTTGCCCTCTCTGTGCTTTGCTTCCCCATCTGTAAAATGAGTAACATAAAGCTTACTTGGCAGAGCTATGGTAGGTGACAGGTAGATAAAGTATGTAATATGTTTAGCATAGTTCATGGCACAGATTGGTTATTCAATAAAGTTTAGTTTTCATTTCACCAGCTACATGGTTTTATATATGATAAAAATAAAACCACTTTATATTTTTATGCATCTTTACAGCTTAGAAAACATTTTCTCCCAATTTGGACAGGGGTGGAAACCTTTTTCCTGCCAAGGGCCATTTGGATATTTATAACATCATTCGAGGGCCATACAAAATTATCAACTTAAAAATTAGCCTGCTATATTCGGTCAAACATTTAATTAACTCACCCTGAATGCCCTGGCAGGGCCAGAGCAAATGATTTCGAGGGCCTTATACAGAGCTGCAGGCCAGATATTCCCCACCCTGGATTTAGGATGATAAACCATTGTCCTAGCCCTTCAAAGCCCACATGAGAGGAAATGGATTTTAATTCAAGTAATAGTGATTTTGGTGGGACAAAGCACATTTCTGAACATCGAGATAATAAAACTCAGAACAAGTAATCTGGGGCCCTGTGGATTTTGTCCTTGGGGGAACGTCAAAAGGGAGTGGGTAGCTCAGGGTGCACAGCCTTGACTTTATCACCGCCCAACAACCATCAAAACTGGGCACTGGAGTAAGATGTGGATTTCTGGAATATGGGAGGTGAAGGAGCCACTGTTTATCCTCAGGACACTAAACCCAACTCCTGCCTTTGGGAATCTCCCAAGTTCTGCCTCTGGAGCACATAGCTTCCTGGAGCTGAGCTTAATGTGGTAGAAGTAATTCTTAGTGTACAACCCAGTGTGCAAGAAATACCTTGTTTGTGTATTCTTTAAAGAATATATTTCAATCCAACTCTGATCTTCCCAGCTGGGCCTGTGAGAAACTCCGTTCCAGCCACTGAGGGCTGTTCCCCAGGGTTGGGCCAAGGTTCTGGGGTCTCAGCAGGTGCCAAAGCATGTGGTCGTGTTGAGACCTCCAGGCTGTGTTGGGGGTCCCTCGCTTATCACAGTCACAGTGCTGAACCTCCACATTGTAGTTGGCTTGCCTGATGTCCTTTTCCCCTTGTGAAGAGTCAGAAGCTTGAGGTCAGGGGCGAGTGTCCTTTGTCACGGGATCCTTAGAACTGGTGCATTGACCGGCATGTGGCAGGGGCTTGATGAATTTGCATGAATGAATAAACTAATGTTTCTTTTATATCATGAAATACATTAGATGATTTTTTTCTCCTCTACGACTGTGAGCCTGAATTTCTTATTTTATCTAACATTCGTTGGGTGCTTACTGTGGGTCAGGTGCTATGCTGGGTACTTAGGTTTCAATAAGCTCAGTGAATCATCTCAGCACTCTCATGAGGCTGGTGCTATTATGGTCCCCATTGAACAAGTGAAGAAGCCAAGGCTGGGGAGGCTCCGAAACTCACCAAGGTGATTCAGCTCATAGCAGGTAAACCTCGGAGCCAGGGTGTCTGCCCAGATGCCTGCTCCTCCAGGTGCCTCAGGCGTACTCCTGGATTCCAGAGCTTGTGGTCTGGGACACAAATGCAAACTATCCTATATAATAAAAGTGTAGTATGCAAATTGTCCCCTCGACCAGGAGTTCGTCTGGGAGTTTGACCAGGGGGTGGGGCCTGTGGGGGGAAGGGAGGGAGGCCCTAGCCGGCAGCAGGCAGCCACTCTAGGGACCCTCTAGTGCACTGGGCTCTAGTCTTCAATAAGGAGAGAAAAGGCCAGGACCAGATGAGCATAATCCAGGGTTAGACCACAATGAGCAAGAGCAGAGCCAGATACAGAGCAGGAGGTCAGAGGTCAGAGGTCAGTTCCAGGGTGATTAGGAGCCAGAATACAAGGCAGGTGGGGCAGAATGGCACAGCGTGTAGGCTGAGAATGAGGCAGAGGCCAGGAGCTCCCTGCTAGCGGTGTTGGCTGCCTGGGTCAGGGAGAGGCCACCTGGCTTGTAGGTGCCGGTAGGGCCCCGGAATGGGGAAGGGCTGGGGGTAAGTTGGGTGCTAGCTTATATTGAAATCAGGTGCTTCCTACTGCTTCTCTGCTTGCTACCCCACCTGCAGGCTCCAGGAAGAAGCAGGAGAAGTCCCTGGGTGTGTAACTGAGTATCCTTCAGGGAGGAGGGAGGAGGCCCGAGGGTAAAGCTTTTCCTCTCCAACCTTGTCTCTCTCCAGCTCCCTCCCGGCTGCAGGGCCCACAGTGACAATGCTAATCACGAGGAGGAGCAGTGCCTGCCAAACCAGACTTCCGCACCACAGCCCCACTCGGTCTATTTTCAGAGCTTATGTGCTTTAAAATAGCCTTGTCGGTAGGTGCCCACACCCAGCAGACCTGAAAATTGCTTACCGGGATGGAAAAGCTGAAGGACACTGGCTTCCTGAACTGACTCAGACCTGCACCCCCCTCCCTCACTCCCTCACCTCTCCCAGAACACACATCAAGGCACAGAGACCCCCCCAAAACGTCCCCAGTTACACAAATCCCCGTGACAACTCTATAAGCTGATAGAAAGAGTCCTAATGGTCTGGCAACAAAGGAAAACTCCATTTGCATCACCCAGATGCTGAAACGAACTGGTGGTGCTCAGGGCTTGACCACACTGAATTTGGATGCACACGGCAGTTTGGAGGCAGGTGCGGGGGAGGGGAAGGAGACTCGGGAGGGAGGCGGGATGGCAGCCCAGCATCCATTTTCACCGCCCCTCTGCTCTGTTCCTGTTCCCCACTGGCCCCTCAGAATCTTCAGGCGCCCAGGAGAGGTGGCCTCAGGGTGTTTATATCGGGGGATGTCTCACTGCACGTGATGTCCTGGTCTGAACTGGCTGCTTCTACTATTCATGCAACCAACAAGCCGTACAGAGGCCTCCGACACTGTGCAGGCTTTGGGCATACAGAAATACAGAAAATAAATAACACGTGGTCTCTGCCTTCAAGGAGAGTCAGGGAAACACAAGATTCCATAAACACACATGGTAGGGGCACCTACGGCCTTAGGAGGTTAAGGAAGGCTCTCTGGAGGAGGTGACCTTGAAGCTGAGACAGGGAGGAAGAATGTGAGGTAGCAGCCAAGTGACAGCATGATGAGTAGAGAGAGGATGCTCCATGCAGCGGGGAGGGCATATGCAGAGGCCCAGAGGGGAGAGAGAGACAGCGGTGTCTGGGAGATCACAGGGGGTTCAGCATGACTGGAGTGGGAAATGCCAGGGGGGTGGGCACAGCAGGCTGGAAAGCAAGGTGGGCCCAGAGGCTGGGGGGGGGGGGCTTTCAAGTAGCTGGTGCTTGAGGAGTTTGGGTTTTAGGAGAGCAGCCTTTGTTTTGTTGACTGCTGTATCCCCCCAGCTAAAGGGGCCACTAGCAGAGGGTAGATGCTCAGTATGTATTTGTGGTTGAATAAGAGGCGAGCACTGAAAGATCTTATGCAGGAACAAGATCGGACCAGCTCTGCATTTTGGAATCACCCCTGGGCTGCAATGCAGAGAATGGATTTCAGGGCAATGATGCTGGGGCAGGAGGCGGGGAATGACAGAGGCCCTCACCACGGATGGCAGTGGGGGTGGAGACACAGGACTTGGGGACTGGTTGAGGGGAGGTGGTGGGAAGGAAAAGCCCAGATGAAGGGCCTCAGGTGTAACTTTCTTTGTGAGTGCTGGGCAAACCGCAGCCCTGAGGCCGGGCAGCCCCCAAGGGCCATCAGTGTGCGCTCAGCTCAGAGACTGGGCTCCACTGTGCTGTTCAGTTCCCTTTTCTGCAAAATGGAGATACTCCTGCTCACCTTGCAGGAAGAGCTTAGAGATGATGCAAAGTGCATACTTTGGTGTAAGACCTCCAGTGTTACCTGAGCTGCATCCTGAAGGACAGGTGCCCTCCCAACAGCAGGGGGTGGGGCCAGGAGAGGATATGCCGGGTGGAAGGAATGGAATGAACAAAACATGTCTTCGTAGGAAAGATAAAGCAAATGTGCAGATGGAGTGAGAGGATGAGGAGGACCTGCCATACTCTCTGCTTCTCCCCCTACTGTGCTCCCTCCGTGCGCCTCTGACACCCACCAGGTCCCTCACCCATCTCCCCACCGCCAGCATTTGGCTGTGTAGTCCATTCTCCACATTGTAGCGGGAGAGCGTGTCTAGTTTGGACTTGACTCAGCAGCCACAAGGAGCCACTGGCAGTTTGGAGCAGGGGAGTCACGGGTGGGTGCTGTGCATTAGCTGTGCTGCCCAGACACCAAGCCTGTGGAGTGTGGGTCACGGTGCCGTTGCAGACGCATAGCCACCTTGTCTGGGCAGGTTGCCAGGGTTCCCTGCCACCTGCAGGTACAGCCAGGCTCACGCCTGTGTTCTGCGGAGCTCCTCAGAATGTGCCCCTGCTGCCTCCCTCGTCGGCCCCCGTGGGCCTCACATCACCCCCGATCCCCGTTGTGTGTGTCAGATTTCTCCTCCCTTCCCCCCGAGTGCCCTGAATGACGGACGAGACAGAGCAAGACCCCTTGATCCCTGTCTGTGGCAGAAGACAGCACCCCATACACACAATAATTCTTTGAGGGTTAATGCTTCATCTTAAATACTGGGGTGGGCCAAGGTAGGTTTACAGTTCTGAGTGCATGAAACAATTTATTCTTATATCACGTACTTGTTAAGTATTGTGTTATTTATTTGGATTATTTGTTTTCTTCTTATTCTTATTGTTATCATTTCATATTGTTATGATTGTGTAATGACGGCTGGCAATGTGAGCACTCACGAGTTGTACTAGTACATAAGTGCACTTGTGCCACTGTGTCATTCTCCTGAGATAATAAAGCTGTTGTAACAATCATGACCTGCATGTCTTTTTCCAGACAAACAACTGGGAACTTGCTTTTGCCCGCCACTCCTGAATTTGTGCCCATTTTGCCTTCTATTGCATAACATTTGTGCTTATTTTAACTTAATTTTTAAAATATATTTTTATTGATTTCAGAGAGGAAGGAAGAGGGAGAGGGAAAGATAGAAACATCAATGATGAGAAAGAATCTTTGATTGGCTGCCTCCTGCATGCCCTACACTAGGGATCAAACCAGCAACCTAGGCAATGTTCCCTGACCGGGAATCTATCCATGACCTCCTGGTCCATAGATCCGATGCTCAGCCACGGAGCCAGGCTGGCCGGGTGTAATTTTTTAACCAAAATGAACATCCTGGGAGATGCACCAAACGTCTGTGGCTTTGAGCCTTGACCCACAGCAGTGGGCTCCCAAGCGTGTGGGCATCCCATTTGGCAGGCCCTGCCTTATTCTTTAACTCTGTCCTTTTGCGTAAGATTTCTCCAGCTTCAGGTGCCATTCCCTTCTTGATCTGGAGCACTCCTACTTACGTTTCAAGACCCAACTCAAATGTTACCTGTTAATTTAAAATTAGTCCATTTATTAATTCCATAAATAACAAGTTCATGAGCGGTGTTCCTGCTACCCTGTCTGGCAGAACAAACACAGCCTTCACTGTATTTCCTTATACTTTGTGATGCCTCCATCAAAGAGCTTCTCCCATCGGGGCAGAACAGAGTTTTGGCCATGCCAGCTCTACTTGTTTTGTGAGGGCAAAAGCGAAAGAGGATCATGTGAGTACCTGGGAGCTTATTATCGAGCCTGGCACACAGCAGGAGCTGTTATCAACAGGAAGAAGTCGCTGAAGGTTTTTGACTGGTGTGTGAAGTTTAACCCGGACGGCGGTGTAGGACCTCCATCGCTCCCCAGGGCAGAATCACCGGGATGGCTTGATAGGGATGTCCTCACTCACTGCAGGCAGACTGTGGTTCCCGGAGGCAGCAGGACCTCCCCCTCCTCCTAATTAAACACGCCTTGTGCCAATCCACACCAAAGCCAGAACCCGGAGGAAGGCGAATCTTTAAAGTACAGTAAGAGCAATATCTGGTTGAGATGCTATTGCCATTCCAGGGCGGACGGGGCTCTCTGGCAATCTCACCAGCCTCCACGCAGGAATCTCCTCTCAGCCTGCAGGCCGCCTCTGCCCGGAAGAAGCAGCGACGTCGGCGGCACCCCTCCAGAACCGGCCCAGGGACCCCCACTCAGGGCTGGCCTCCTTTCCCTTTTCTCACAGGAGTTTCCCAAACCTGGGATCTCAAGGCCTCGGAAAGCACGCTCCTGGCCTCCCCGGTTGGCAGCAGTTGAGAATAAAGGCCGTTAGATTCTGCCACAACTTCAAGGTCTGGGTTTGACCTTGATGGGATTTACTGACCCAGGTCGTCCACACGTGGACCTCTGAAGACGGCGGAGTGGGTTTTGACACCCGTGCCCCTGCCCATTTCTGATGGCTCCCGACCTGGGAGCACGACAGTCTTCTCCGTGCCTTCTATTTGCCTGTCGTGCAGCTGCAGGAGACAAACATAGTCCCTTCCTGCAAGCAGGCTACTGAGACTCAGAGCACAAAGAGTTGTTTTAGCCATAGCAGTGGAACGGTGGGAATCTTTGCCCAGAAAAGAGACATAGATCAATGTGTGCTTAAAGACTAAAGACCAAACTTCTCCGGAAAAACAAAATGTGATATTTAATTATCAAAGCCAGCATTAGTCATCACAGGGGGAACTCAGTGCCTTGATGCTCTTAACTGGGCACCTGCTGGTATCCATGCTAGGTTACATCCGGGCCGCGGCTAGTGACTGACGCCTGCATCCTTCTCCCCCTTGTGCCATCCTCTTCCTGTCTGACCCCAGCTGCTCCCCTCCTCCTCCGCCCCATCCTTTCCTGGCAGTTGCATCTGCCACTATATCATCATTTGCATATGGATGAGGTAGAGAGAACAGGAGGCAACAAGAAAGCCTCATTTTCAAGACATGTATCACTTCTTGCTCGAGCCATTAGAATAGGCTCCAAAGCCATCTTCCTGGCTCTGCTTTTGTCCCTCTTCATCCTCCACACGGCTGCTGCTCCAGAGAGCTGTCTACAGAGTAAATCTGACCTGCCTGATGCTGGCAGCGTGAAGTGTCCTCATGGTCCCATGCAAGGCCTGCAGGATTTAACCCTGCCTCTCGCGCCCGTGACCTAATCCGCCACCAGAAAGTGTGACTCGGGTTTTCTCCATGGACCCAGGCTCCTGACATCACATCCCCTTCAAAGTTTCCCTCGGATCAGGCCTTGCAAAAGAGCTAAGATCTAAGTTGAAGAGTAAATAAAGGAGAAGGGAAAAGAGAAAATCTACTGAGAAAGAAAGGGAGGGGAAGAAAATTTTTCGTCCTTCTCTACCTCCCAGGCTGCACCGGCTTGGTGACAGCAGCAGCAGGAGCAGCAGAATTAGGAATGCTGGTGAGATGTGCTTCTTTTTTTGGCTCCGACACGTTTTTATGCGAGCATAAAATGCACTCAGAAACATGCATAAATCATAAGTGTGCAGAGAAGGCCCATAAGCTGAACACACCCATGTAGGCGGCAGCAGACGAAGAAACAGAACGTGACCCAGGCTGCTCCAGGGCCTCCTGGTGGTCACTACCCTTGCAACACCCGAGAGTCATTTTGTCCGTTTTGAACTTACTGTAAGCCCACAGGGTATATTCTTTTGTGTCCAGCTTCCTCTGTTCACCATTATATTGATACGATTCAACCACGTCATTGCTGTTGGCTCATTTTCGTTGCTGTATAATATTCTCTTGTGTGACTATACCATTCTTTATCTAGTCTACTGCTGATGGGCATTGGGGCAATTTCCAGTTTGGGGCTATTATAAAACGCTGTTGGGAGCATTCTAGTCCATGTCTCTCGGTGAACACCCATGTGTGTATGGTGGGTATACACCTCAGGGTAGCATTGCTGGGCCACAGGAATTGGCTACATTCAGCTTCCGTAGGTACTGTCAAATGGTTTTCCAACGTGACTGAATCGAACCAGTTAATAGAGTGTGAGACGTCTTGGGGCTCCACATCCTCTGGTGTGGGCAGTCTCCTTCCTTTCAGCCATTCTCATCGGTGTGTGCTGGCATCTCAGGTGGTTCTCATGAGCTTTTCCCCTGATACTACCCAGGTTGAGTACCTATTCATTTGCTTATGGGTCATTTAGAGATTCTCTTTTGCGAAGTGCCTATTCAGTATATTTCCTGTTTGTCCATGAGCTGTCTGTCTTTTTCGTACGGATTTGTAGGAGAAGCTGTGTCTTTTTCAGTTACCTCATTCTCCGCTTTGTCCCTCTTCTATCCATTGAGGGTAATTCAATTGAGCAAATCGTAACCGAGTGTTATTGGCATGACGGTGTTAGTTGCATTGGGATGCA
Organism: Eptesicus fuscus; assembly: GCF_027574615.1. Taxonomy (NCBI): domain Eukaryota; kingdom Metazoa; phylum Chordata; class Mammalia; order Chiroptera; family Vespertilionidae; genus Eptesicus; species Eptesicus fuscus. The sequence goes on along the minus strand of NC_072477.1, from coordinate 28,964,623 downwards.
CAGAGATGTGACCCCCAAACTCAGTCTTTGCCCTCCAGCTTGTATCCTAGGATTTTGGAATCCAGTCCTTAGGCTCCTGTGCCGGCAGGAATTCTTAGCAGGGCCTTGGCCTCCTCCTCACGCTCCCATCCTACCCACATCAAGGCGTGGCCTGGTGGGCCAGGAGTTAGGTTGAATTTTGGGAAGTTCAGTGGTGAACTCTTCTGCAGGTTTCTGGAAAAGGAACAGGGAGAGAGGATGCAGCCGTTTGAGGCGGATGAGGCATTCCTGACTCTGCCCAGCCTCATGGGTCCTAGGCAGGGGCACTGCTGAGCAGTCTGGCTGTGGCTCTCCTTTCCCAGGAATTGACAGCAACACACTAAGCAGCGACAAATTGATATCGATGCTGCCTTGCTTCATGCCTGCCAGCGATAGCCATCACTTTCCTTCGGAAAACATGAGCTTCCCGTAGGACACCTGTTTCGGAATCCTATCGATACGTCTGAACTGATGGCTTCTGTCTCTATAGACTCCTAATGTTGCTGGACACAGACATGCTGACTGCTGGGAAGGAAGTTCTTTATGGAATCAGGGAGGCCTTGTATGGATCTCATCCTGATATTCTTCTGAAAGATATTGTGCTACCATGATCCACAATCTGTGCTCAAGAGACCTGGGTCCCAACCACCCACCCAACCAGGTCGCTGTGTGACCTCAGGCAAGTTGCTTACTTTCTCTGATCATTTCTCCCTCTGTTCATCTGTCAAATGGAAACCCAAATCCCTGCCATACCTTCTTTGTCAGGTTTCTGGAAAATAAAAATCAGGTAGACATATGAAAAGGGATTTTGAAAAATTTTAAATGCTCCATGAAGGAAAGTATGTCACACACCAGATTCTGTTCCAGGACTTCTTTCAATCACCGCTTTCCATTTTGCTGGTGTAGTTGGTTCTCAGACCAGCTAGTGACCCTTGGCTGGGAACTCTTTTATGTAAAGGGTAGCTCTTTGGTCTAGATAAACCCTTGTGCTTTGGCATTTCACTGCACGGCTACTTCCTCTGTGACCTTTTCCTTCCTTTGTTTTTCCCCAGGATCCAGCAGACCTTTGGTCACCTGGGCAGGATCTGCATGGGCAGCCGCTGGGCCACACCAGGGGTTTTAATTTCCCCACAGCTTTGTTAGCATTTCACACAGTTACAGGTCAAAACACAAGGTTATTTACCGGGAGTGAGAAATGTCACGAATGTGAATTACCGGGGCCCCGCCATTTCCCTGCAGGTGGGTATTCAGAACAGCACAGGCCCCCACATCCCGGAGAGCTGAGCGCAGGCACCGACTTCCCCGGCTCCTGAGCCCCACGTGCCCGACTCAGGCCCGAGGGAGGCCACCGGCCAGGCTGGGAAGAGCCAATGCGTGTGAGATTTGTTTCAGGAGCTCTCCCTTCACTGGCTGCCATCTTGTTAAAGAAAATTCTGGAAGGTTCACAATCTGTTTCCTAACCAATAAGGGAGGGGAATGAAGATACTTGTTCCCTCACTCAGGTGTCACTCATTCGTCTTGCTACTCACTCCTGCAACGGTGAGGCCTACCCTCTGATACCAGAGGGAGTGAGGTACACAGCTGTGCATTGTTTCAGCTTTTTTCTCCTGCTGCTTCGTCTTTCTGCCGCACAGGTAGCAGACACGGGTAAGGCAGGCCCTGAGAAGGAGGGGCCCGCAGTGCTAAAGGGAACAGGGAGCTTTCGCCATCCTCAGAAATACTAGTAGGACGTTATGAAATGCTCCCTTCTTTGGGCTTCTGTGCACTCCCCTCCCCTTGTTCTCCTCCGTGGCTCTCTTCTTCTAAACATGGGGGTGCCTCGGGGACCTGTCCCAGGACCCTGTCTCCTTTCACCAAGAAGTCCCAGCTATTCTAATGGCTATGAATGCCTTCCACAGGCCATGCCCACCCCTCCTCCATTTCCAGCCCTGACCTCTCTTCTGAGTAGCTCTACCTGAGCAGCTCTACCTGCTCACTTGATATGTCCACTTGGAAGAATCAGAAGCATCTCCACATTAATATGCCCACAGTGAAGGTGTCCATCTTCTTCCCACGCCATCATTGCCGTCACTTTTCTCCATCTCAGCAAAACCAGGAACCCAGGGGACAGTCCTGCCTCTCCCCTCTCTCATCCCCCTCCTATCCCCCCCTGCACAGCCCTGCCTCTCCCCTCTCTCATCCCCCTCCTATCCTCCCCTGCACAGCCCTGCCTCTCACCCCGGCTCCCATCCCCCCCTGCACAGCCCTGCCTCTCCCCTCTCTCATCCCCCCCTGCACAGCCCTGCCTCTCCCACCTCTCACCCCCTCCCATCTTCCCATGCACAGTCCTGCCTCTCCCCTCTCTCATCCCCCTCCTATCCTCCCCTGCACAGCCCTGCCTCGCACCCCTGCTCCCATCCCCCACTGCACAGTCCCTCCTCTCCCCTCTCTCTCACCCCTGTTCCCATCCTCCCCTGCACAGTCCTGCCTCTGCCCTCTCTCTCTCTCTCACCCTCCCTCCCATCCGCACATGCTCCTCAGAACTGTGCAACCTCACATCCCCTCCTTCCAGAATCACTGCAGGGGCCTCCAAACTGAGGCTCCCCCCTTCTGCTTACCCCCATTCTCTGCTGGGAGAAACAGCAAGTGTGAGCTCTTAAAAAGAGAACTGGATCATATTCCCTCCCGGTGTGAAAGCCTGCGTGGCTTCCTGCTGCACTTGAACTGCAAGCTGCTCCCAGGACCTGCAAAGCAAAGCCTGCCCCATGGGCCCTGCCTCCTTTCTCAGGCCTGCCTCCTCCCCCCACTCCCAGCCCCCTTCCCCCCACCCCTGCTCATTGCACCTTTCTCAGGCGTGGACTCAGTCTTCACTCAGTCGCCTTCCTCTGCCCGAATCTTCTTCCCTTTACATCTCAGACCAAACATCACTACTCAGATGTGCCTTGCCTCCCAATTTGTCTCCCAGGTTATTCTTATCTTCATAGTCCTCCAATCGCAATGAGCCATTTATGTGTATGTGCATCGGTGTACTGTCTCCTCCTGTACAAGCCCCATGAAGACAGGGATTAATTAGCTTTTTTTTTTTTTTGTAACATATGTATCTCTCAATACCTAGCACATACCAGGAACTTGACCAATAAATATTTGTTTAAAAAATAAATGTTCAAACTATACAAGGTCAGATATTTAAATTGCAAAACAGAAACTCTATCTATTCTTTGAGAGCACAAAAATTGTCACTTAAAAAAACTGGTCCTCCCTTTCGACCCGCAAAAGAGTGACCGAGGGCCTGTGCTTCAGAGGCCCCTGGGGCAGGGAGTCTGCAGGACCAATGGGACAGGCCTCGCCAGAGCGCCCACCGCCACTAGAGAGGCCGCATTCAGCCGATAAACATACATGACACACAGTTAAATGTGAATTTCAGAAACAACCACTCATATTTTTAGTGTATCCCATGAAATGTTTGGGACATACTTACACGAAAAAAATTATTCACTGCTTATCTGGAATTGAAATTTGACAGGATGTTTTGTATTTTACTTGGCAACTCTAGCCCCAGCTTCTAGACCAGATGTAGGCAAACCATGGCCTGTGGACCGAATCTGACTTGTTGCCTATTTTCGTAAATAAAGCTTTATTGGAACAGAGCCACGCCCATTCATTTATGTATTGTCTATGGCTGCTCATGAGATGCAATGGCAAAGTTGAACAGTTGTGACAGAGACCACATTGCCCACCAAACCTAAGATACTTACTTTCTGACCTTTGACAGGAAAGTCTGCTGACCTCTGTTCCAGACCGTCCTGTGCCTGCCCCGGGCCTCACTAATGCCTGCTCAGCGATCCTGAGCCCGCTCTCGAGCACGCGGGTGCCTCTCCTCTGGCCTGGCCTGAGGGTGTTGTAAGGCTGTGGAGTACAGGAGAGTGAGCTGAGTTTGGAAGCACATGGGCAAGGCCATCACAGTGAAGGGTGAGGCTGACGGAGGGAGGCTGGACACAGACCTTCCCTAAATCACCCTCTTTCTGCCCAGAACTCTGAGGATCTCAGAGTTCTAAACTTGCTCACTAGGAAGATAGAAAACGTTTCATTTACTATGTGTATTAGATTGACTTAACTTATAAATTATTAAATGGGTGGTAGGGGGACCTCCCTTTGCATCTTACCTGGACCACTCAAACGTCACGTCTGCTTTAAGCAATCAAGGCAAAGAAATGTCACCCTTAGTGCCATCTTGTGGTGAGGTCTATTATTACCATGTCCAGGCAATGGGATTAGGTTCAGGAACTTAGGAAGGCTGCTATGCCTATAACAAGCAAAGTTCAAAATTATACCACTGGACCATGGGGATGTCCCCAAATGCTTTATGAGACACTGAGGAGATATTAATGATATTCAGCATAATTTTCTTCAAAATTAGCAGTTTATGGTGGCCCATAATAACTTCTCATATTTGTAGAGTGCTTTACAGTTTACAAAGCATGTTGACACACGTCTTCACAGCTGAACCTCACAACCTCACTGTGGGCTCCACTGAAAATGGAGATTCTTAATGTCCACGACTTGCCCCAGCCTGTCCAGCAAGTCCAATGCTCTTAGCATCCTGTGGGAGCCATCGTGCTATTACCCAGAATGGGGGCGAGGCAGAATCTGCATTTTTCTAACCATGAAGTGGACAGAGGGGCTCCACTTCAGCAAACTGGAACCTTGATGACCACGTCCTCGTCGTGTTTCCAGGCCGAGGGCAGTGAGAGAAGGTTTCTGAAAGGGCACTGTAATCCTTCAATCCAGAGATTTGTGGTGATTTCTTATTCTCCACAACGAAGAGCAGTTAGCAGGAGTTGGCTCTCTGACATGTCATTGTCCCGCAAACAGCTTCGAAAAGCCCCTTCTCTGCTCTGCAGGCAGCAGCCCACAGGAGTTGCCACAGGACTTTGACCTTGAGTCAGGGCTCATCGGGGTTAACCCTCACTGCTGCCTCCACGGAGCGGAGCCAGGGAGATCTGAGCTGCTAGAAGACTTTTCATACCTGCCTGTCAGAAATCGGAATCTCATCCAGAGAGATTCCCCCAACAAGGCAGCGGTGAGCCAGGGGTTTCACCAGCCCTGAGCTGACACACAGCTGAATTTCACATCCCAGCTGGAAATACATGGAGGGAACTCAGGGAAGGAGACAAGGAGCTGGAAGCAGCACTTTTGTTAAATTATACTTTTAAAAAAGATCAATAGATGCTCCAACGCAGTCCACCGAGGGGGTTTTTGTGTGGTTTGACGAAAACAGTTTTGCTTCTCGCCTCTGGGAGAGCCAATGTGGACTACTCAAGAGATGATTTTCCAACTTTTTGATGGTGCATAATGCGATTGGTGGAAAAGTAAGTTTACTTTGCCTTTCATTGTGGGCTTCTGGGCTATGCAATGAGCTGGGGGACCAGGTTTATCAGATCCAGGCCTGCCTGCCAAGTTCCAGACTCATGCATTTATTCATGCATTCAATATATGTTTTTTGAGTCCCATCTATGCCTCAGACACTGCTCAGTAACAAATTAATAAGACCTGACCATGCCCACTTGGCATGCATAGGATCTTGCCATTGGAGACTCATGTTGCAGGGGGCGGGAGGGGGGCGGGCAGGGAAGGCTTTCCAGGGGAGACACTTGAGTTAGGTTTTGAAGGACCAGTGCCAGTTAGCAAGACAGATGAGGGCGAAGGAAGGGAGCTTGGGCTGGCTGACACCAAGGCCCACACGCTAAACTGCAGGCTTCGTGGCCTCCAGAGACCTGTTTTGACAAAGAGCATCTCAAGAAGGGTGTTCACCAAGAGCTGCTCCATCCCTAAAGCCCCAGGCTCCCGAATAACACCAAGACTGTGGTTTACACGAATGGCAAAGGAGAGGACAGGGAGGCAAAAGAGAAACTGAGGCTTGTCAGGAAACTGAAGCAACCCCCAGAGTTTGCATGTCCCACTGATCCTGGCCAGCAGGGGGCAGCGCAGGGCTCTTTGAGGAACCCTTAGATTACATCCTTGGGGTAGGAAGGTCCCTAATAGTAAAGTGAGCCAAGTCCCTTTCCCAGAAGGTTACACCTTCTTGTTATTATCTTCACAGTGCTTATTGCTTTCTGAAATGTTATTGTTCATTTGTTTTATGTTCTCATTTATTATCTCTAGGGCCCTAAACTCCATGGGCAAAGGCCTTCCTTGCCTGTCTTGTCCTCTGCTATATCCCAGGTGCCTACATTAGCAGCCAGCATGTAATATTTTAAATATAGCAATACGTATTTTTAAAAATATATATTTTATTGATTTTTTACAGAGAGGAAGGGAGAGGGATAGAGAGTTAGAAACATCGATGAGAGAGAAACATCGATCAGCTGCCTCCTGTACACTCCCTACTGGGGATATGCCCGCAACTAAGGTACATGCCCTTGACCGGAATCGAACCTGGGACTCTTGAGTCCGCAGGCCGACGCTCTATCCACTGAGCCACCCCGGTTAGGGCAGCAATACGTATTTTTAAAAATAAGATTGTGTGAATCTGTGTGGCACTAAGAAATAGGCATTGCAGGAAAACTAAGACCTATGCATTGCTTTTTGCCCCTGAAAAATTATCTTGACATATGGTTTAGTCCATGTTTGCAAGATGGGCAGCCAGGAGCATGGGAAACCACAGGAGAGCTTCCTCGTTGGCAAAATAGACACCCTTTTGTCCTGTGGGCTGAGTGTAGCTGTCAACGCCTGGCCAGGAGGCCAAGGTCAAGGACCTGAGCCTAGTCCTGTGACACAGAGGGGCTGGAAGGCAGAGTGGTAACATGAGATGCCTGGCCCACGGAGGCCATGCCAAGACCAGCAGCGGGGCAGTTTGAGGCAGAACAGGGTAGAGGGATAAACCAGAAGGTATGAAAGCCAGGCCTGGGCTGTGGGCAGTACAGGGTTAGGGGTGTCTGTGCCTGAGAAACCTCTGAAGGTTAAGCCCTCCCTTGCAGACATGCTTGTGTCTGCTTCCTGCAACCAGGGCCATAGAGTCCAAAGGGGCAATTTTCAAATTTTAAATGAACCGGGCCACAAAGTGATGCCAGAGCGCATGTCAGGTTGTTCCCCACCTGCTCTAAGTAACTAAAGCCCATGTTATGTCTGCTGAGGGTGAGCAACTGTCCTGGTTATTCTGAGACAAGTTGGTCTCCCCTTTACCTGAACTGACAGTAGCAGTTTATCTTTCCTTCATTCCCTTGTCAGTATGAATGGTCTTTATTTCCTCCCTGACCCTGCCATCTCCTTTCCCCTTGCTTTCAGACCTTTCTCCAGGTCTCTCCAGGTGTCTCAGTCCCCGCAGTTTGAGACCATCTGGACCAGGGGCTGGTGAAGGAAGTGTGCCTGCTGGGTGCCTGGTTACTGCTGAGGAGCTTGCCCCTGAATTAGTCTGGGAACCATCGAAACCACTGCCCGCTCAGATGAGGCAAGAAGAGGCCGTTTCGTAACCCTCTTGCTATTATGAGAGGTGAGGCAGGGGCAGGGAGTGGAGTCTCTAAGTATTTGCATGGTGCTTAAGTCCAAACCATTATTCACCCATCAGGGTTCTGGAAAGGCAGGTTGCTAACTGACGCATAAGCGAGGCCAGGCAAATGGAAGCCCCACCGAGGATGCTCACGTTCTGCCAGGTGTAACCGATGGGCCCGTGCTGTCCATTTGCTGACTAAGAAAATTAATGAAATGACAGCAGGCGTGCCTGTCTAGATAAATCTTCTCATTGAGATAAGCAAGCGTTTAGAAAAGTCATTCAAGGTGCAAGTTGCCAGAGAACATTGCTAGCCTGTGCCCCAAATGTCACCCTGGAGGGGAAGAAACCTATTTATGTTCCCCACTCCGGATGGCAGCATCTCTTCCGGGAAAGCCTTTGACCTTGCCCTTCAGGAGAGGGGAATGATGGCGGCTCCCCACTTACATTTCAGAAATAGGAGGAAGGGAGGCGTACTGAGCAGGTGTTAGGCAGATCCAATTGTGACTGAGTTTTTTCTGGCAAGTCTGGGTTGAAGGTGGCACTTCTCAGGGTGAATCTGCTATGACACCTTAGTGAGAACTGAGAAGCTGCAAAATGGGATTCCGCCTGGTGGACATGCGGGGAGGGGCATGTAGAAATCCACTTTGGTCTTTGTTTAAAAAATTATTCATGCTCAGAATTCTCCACAGTTCTAATTGCACTTGAATACCACAAGTCACCTTTTGGTGTCATCTAAGGGTTCCTCCCCTTAAATTTCTGGCTTAATTATATGAATGAGAATAAATTGGGAATTATCATAAATTATAATCTTGCTATAAATCCTGGTTGAATCCACTGCTCTTCCAAATATACTAGTCCTCAAGGAACTCCTAATTTAATGCCTTCTAAATCAAAGCAATCGTGTTCAGTTCATCAAGTTTCTGTAGGTGGAAATAGTGCTTTACATGATATAGGTCCTTTTTTCTAGTAATAAAAACATAACTATGTTTATGAAGAGTGACATAAAAATAGGACTAATGTAGGAGACATCTGCTCTTTGTGCCTGTCCTATGTTTGCCTAAGTCTCTGGGAGGGCTGAGTGTCAGTCCCATGGTCCTGCCTTCTCTGCCTTAGGGAGGGTCTGAATTGCCCATCACCTTGGACAGTGATTGGTCCAGGGCTGAGCCCCTGATCCAAGCAGAGCCAATCAGAGTCCAGTTATGGTGTTGGGCACGGATGGAAATTTCCCCCTTTTTTTCTGGAATTACTGGAGGTCCCTTCAGTTATATTGCAGCCACTTGGGAGCTTGAATGAAAATGAAGAAAACAAGCTAAGAGATTGTTCCCAATGACTAGTGACACCCCAAAATGCATGTCTACCTGGGATAACCTTATTTGGAAATAGAGTCACTGCTTATTTAAGTAATTAAGATGAGGTCACACTGGATTCGAGTGGCCCTAGTGACCGGTGTCCTTACAGAAACACACACACAGAAGGAGTACACCACGTGACAATGGACACAGAGAATGAAGTGATGTGTCTACAGGCCAGGGAAGGCCAAGGACCGCTGGCAACACCAGAAGCTGGGAGAAGCAAGAGAGGCTCCCCTAGAGCCTCCAGAGAGGGCAGGACCTCGCCTGGACTGCGCGCCTCTAGAACCGTGAGAGAATAAATTTCCAGGACGTTTGTTTGTTTTCAATCGTGGTAAAACATACAAACATAAAAGTTATCATTCTAACCATATGTATATTCACCTTGTTGTTCAAAAAATGTCTGTTGTTTGGTGCCACCAAGTTTGTGGTGCTTTCTTAGAACAGCCCTAGGAAACTAATACAGAGATAGGGAAAGAGTCCTGGTGATGCTGTTGGAATCCCTACATCCAGCCCCGCCCAAATTCCCTTAGACTCACTGATATGAGGCAATAAATGTCATTTATCTGCTTCAATTATTTTTCGAGTGGGTTTCTGTCAGTTCAGTTAAAGGCCTCCCGACTAATACAGATGTGGCAGGTTGGTGGCAAATGTTTTTATCATTCCATAAATGCAGGCCCTGACACTGCACGATAAACTGCCTTGTCCAGAGTTACGCCAGCCCTTCACTCCCCCACTTTTCTCATGATTCCAATTCTCTCACCCTGCGAGGACCCATGTCCAGCTGGACATTAGCAAATAATAAGATATTTTGGATTACGAGCCAACTCCAAAGACAGGTATTAAGCAACAGCTTGCAAAAATACATCTCTATTAGAAGAAGCCTCATTAAAATGCTAGGTAGGAAGATGTAGAAGTAAGTTGAGAATCGGGGAGTAAGGGAAGAAAGAGAACTCCCCAGGAAGCTCCTCCATGCACACAGCTGTTCCAAGGCAACTGTGGGTCTTACTTCTAGGGGATAAAATTGATGATGCAGAGCAAACAATTAATTTCCGTTAAATACAGGCTAGTTAATGAAAAATATTTTCAAGTACAGGACAATCCCAAGAAGGATGTACTTATAAATGGCACTGATATTTAGCCAGTCAACCATGTCCATTGCAACATTTGAATTTAATGGGACTGGTCGCTTTATGTTAATTAATAGCAGTTGGATGGCTATTCATATTTGTTGAGATTTCACATAGGTGATTATTCAATAATGGGCGCACTGTTAAAACTTGTGCCATGATTCCTCTAAGAGCCAGCTGATATTACAGAGGAAATGAGCAGCTATGCAAAGAACAGTCGAATGGAATAGATAAAATGAAGTTTGGATCTATGGCAGCATGGGGAGGGTCACTACTTGTAGCTATGTCACAGTATTGGTGGATGGATGGTAAGTGGCCAAACTGGGTTATATCCTGTCTTTGGGGAGACTGTGGTTATTCAGGTGTGGATGGGACAGGTGAGAACAGAAATAGCATAACAGCTAACTATTAGGCCAACTCCCAGCAAAAAATGTCATTCAGCCTATGAACCGAGAATAAGGAATAGTTTCAGCTTTCCGTGTACATTGAATGGAACATGGCATGGATACAGCCAAGGTCATAGACTCAAGATCGGCTATGGAGGAAGGAGTACGTCCAACACCAGACTCCACAGCTGAGTGACCTTGGGTAAATCCCTTGTTTCATTATCTCCCAACTATAAAATAGGGACTAATAATGGTTTTTCTCGAGGCTCTGATATTACAGGTATGGGAAATGCTTTGTGAGTTGGGAAGCCCTAAACCCTGGAAGACTGTTAAGCTTGTTCCTAAGGGCCAGGTGGGATTGCACTGAGCTGCAGACTGCCTCTCTAAGCCTGGCCTGCCTCCCGCAGCATGCTGGGAGCTGCTCAGTGCCTTTAAGATGCCACTAAAGGGAATGCCCTCATAGCTGGGTCCACAGCGATTTGTTGGACTTGTCAAAGCTGTTCCAATCTGATATCTCTTGTGTGACTTGGTCCCTTCTTATTACCAACTTGGCTTTGGTTCTGTCCTATTCTGGCTCCTAGCTGGGCTCTTCTGGTTTCTGATCCACTCTGCCCCAGACTTTGGGTTTCTGGCTCTCTCCTTCAAATGGCTGAGGCACAGCCCAACTTGACCCTGTCCCTTGGATGACCAAGTCCAGTGACCAGTCTCCCATTGATAACCCGGAAGGACCCTGAGCTCTGTTTCTGCCGAAGTGCCACCTGTGAATGGAGCACCTGGAAAGTTCAGCTGGAATGTTTCCTGCTGCTGGAAAGGTAGCTACACATCCATCTCCTACTGAGAGTTAGAAGCTCCATCTCTAACAAAGCATGTCATGCATTCAGTAATGATTCCAAAAGACACCAGAGGGGAGGTGATGGGAACAGGTTATGGTGGTGAAGGGACTGCAATCCTGAGGAGCCACATAACCGTCTGTACCTCCAGATCTGAGTTACCCACGTGATTGCAAAAGTAGGAGGATGACCCTTATGTCCTGACCCAGTTTCTCTAGCCGAGAGTATCTGCTTGCTTGGTCAATTAAAGGCTCAGTAAATGACATCTATCCTGCATGTCCGAGTCCCCTGCCCAATATCTCACCTTTCCGAATCAGGTCACATTACCTGTGTCCTTGTCTCCCCCCCACCAATTCCCGAGACTCTGCTCCTCCGCCCCTAGGGAAATGGGAATTTTTTATCAGACAGGAGGGCTTGAGTCGTCAACTGTGAAATTGCTCCCTAAACACCTTCAATGCCTAGTCACATGCAGTATTTAATTTACTTTTAATATTACAAATATTTTAAGCACCACAGAGCTAAAGCTCAGATAAAGATGAATTTATGTCAAGGTTGGTTTAGAATGAATTTTTGAAAAATTACCTTGGGTTTCTGAGCAGTTCCTCTCCAGACAGCTGCAGGCTCCCTTGTTTGATGTCGAGCAGTTTGCTGTAAATTAATGCAACATAGACTCTGTTTTTAGGTGATTTTCTAGTTATTTGATTTTTGTATTCACTTGTGGATTTTAAAATCTCCAAAGAAAGGGGAAGAGAACTCCTTTGTGAACTCTGTGAACACCTGTGAGCTCAGCATGGCCCTTCATTAATCCTAATCCAGCAGAGGGGGTTTTACTGTCCCCATTTTACAGATAAGTAATTGAGGCTCAAACAGGTTGAGCAACTTACCCCTGTTTGCAGAGGGGGACCTAGAGCCAACCCAAGGCTATTTGACCTTTGTCATTATTTTTCTGGTTTGGACCTTAGTGCCTAAAACACATTGTTGGTCAATAAATGGTTAAATGAGTAACTGCAAGTTCTGTCTAATACCTAGGAAATGCCCCTTCACACAGAGCTTTCAGTCTCAGGATTCCGTAGGGGAGGCAGGTATGCCACACCTTCCCACGGAACAATGAAAACTGGGTTCTTAATGAGGACTCTTGGGGAGTAGAGAGCAGCAGGATCCCAAAGCACTTCCTAAATCCTAAAAAAAAAAAAAAAAAAAAAGAGTCCATGATTTTTAGTTTGACTTGCCATTTTGAAATCTCTGGTGGTTATGAATCCTGTGTAGTATACTGGGGAATGCCCTTCTCACTGAATTAAAAATGGAAAGAACATCCTGAGACCATTGCCATGATTGATCATTGAACTTGTCCGTTGCTTGTCTGAAGGTTCATAGGAGCTGTTAGTCGGATAGAGGGGAGCCAAGGGCCTCATCTGAATCTTGAAGAAATTAACTAAACCCATTTTGGGATTGAATCAGGGCCACAGTGAAGCTCAGGACCCAGTCCAGGCTGTACTCCATGCCATGTTTTCATGCCATGTCACTTGTTACACTAGAATTGTTAATACGGTGAAGTTTTAATTAATGTTTGTGTTTATATAACATATCAGCAGTGAACAAAATGTCCACTTGACACTGATCTTCCCCTCAAAAGTCTATAATATAGGCAAAATAGGCGGATTAATCAACACATACGAACTCATGAATCTTCACTGGTTTAGACACATGCAAGGCACTGTGCTAGCGTGGGAGACTGGTAGGTGTATCAGATGCAGTGCTTATCCTCAAGGGGTTTAGAGCATTAGCTGGTGGTAAGGCACACTGGCATGGTCTCCACTAACAAACATCAGGCTTGCAAAAGTCCATGTCTACACGCCAACACAGACACCCTCAACGTCTCTGGATCACACCGCCTACTGTCCATTCTTTGGGAGAATATGGGAGCATGGAAGTGGCGGAAAAGGCAATTGAGGCAGGCAGGAAAGGCTTAGGGAAGCTGGGGCTGCCTTCGTTCCATTCTTCACTGCTTCTTACTTGAGCTATGCAGCAGCCTCTGCCCAGCCCTCCCCTCTGGCTGCTACATCTCCAACCCATGCCTCAGTCTGCAACCAGACTTGAGTCATCTGAGCATTTCTCTGCCCAAATCTTCCTCCCGCCCCCATCCCCTACAGAATAAAGTTCAAGTCCCTTAGTGTGCCTTACAGGCTCTCTGTGATTCCCCTCATTCACTGGCAGCTCATCTCAGCTCCCCCAGCCCACACTATTGTCTGTGTGCATGGGTTATGCATATATGCATACCACGTTCTTTGGTTGAACTTTTAAAACTCATTTATAAGTTGTAAAAATGAAAAAAAAAACATGAATAGGACAGATCACTGCCTTAAAACTTGAGAGAAAAGACAAATTACTGTGACCTGAAGTACTCAGAAATGGCTTTGTAGGAAATAGAACAGAATTCACTTACTACTTATTGAGTGCCTATTGTGTACCGGGTTTTATGGCAGGTGTTTTGTTTAAAAGATGAATAAAAGATGGTTCCTGAAGAAAACTCCACAGTCTGGTGTACCAGCGAGATAGCCAGGAGACAGGTAATTAAAATGCAATGTGATAAATGCTCTAACAGTCGATATTTAAGTTTGGAGAGTTGACCTAAAATGTGGAAAAGCCATTGGAATTGGGGAGTTATAATTTGTCCTGCTTAGGACAAATGTTATCTACTCTGGCTAAAATATATTTCCTTTGCTTCTTTAGGATTAGTGATCATTTCAATACCTGGATGACATTCATTAACTGGGGCCACCATTATTGCTTATAACTGATATGCAGGACGTGTATAATCATGATATTCATCTGACCTGTGAGTTTGGAGATGAAGGAGAATCCAACCAGCATCAGGACCGTGACATCTAGAATAGCCCAGGTCCCGCCAGGCTCTCAGGGGCAGGTGCACAAGGTCAGAAGATGCCAAGAGCTCACCAGGAGGACAGAATGAGAAAGGTCACTGAACCTATCTGTGTCATTTGGTATTGTTTCTTCCCCAACCGCTCCCTGCAACAAACTTGTGCAATGAATCCTCTCCCCTACCCTCACTGTCTTTATCTATTTGCAGATTTGTACTTAAGTTTCAAGATCCAGGCTAAAGAATTCAAATTTAACTTTGTCAGTGTGGGAAGTCCCAGAAGGTTTTTGAGCAGGGATCTGACGATGTGATAAAAGTTGTCTTCTGGGGAAGAGGAATCTGTTATTAGTGCATAGTTGGGAGATCCTCTTATAAGAGTCTAGGCTCAAAGCAGTGAGAAACTAGAGTAAAGCAATGGCAGCAAAGGTAGAAATTATACCCGTTATTGATTCTTATTAAATCCTTGGCTAGTAGCTCATAGACTGCCTTTGGACATTATTAATTAGGCTGGGTTCTCTTAAAGTTACATTATTTCTCCCCTGTTTTGTTTATTACTGGCTCCCCAGAACCTAACACTAACAATGTTGATGGATCACTGACTACATAGCAACCCTAAGAAAGCCCGGAAAACATCTCACTTGGAAATCACATCTAAACTGAAAGAGGAACCTAATTTTAGAGATGCTCTCAGCCCATCGTGCACTCATCACCATCAATGAATGAGCTTCAAGCCAGGCTCTCATTAAACCAAAGTAAAGGACAAGTCAGGAGAACTTGGCTTTTGCTGTTTTAATTTTCTCTCAGTGATTTTAGCCTCTCGGTCATTTGTAGATCACAAAGTTTGACAACGTGTCTCCCTGCCTTTTTTTGGATGCTAATTACATCTTTGTTTCTAATGACTTTACATTCCCACGGGGGTATTGGCAAGGTTCTGGCAAACGGTCCAGGAGCAGGTTGACAATCAATGTGATCATCATAATTTATTTCTGCTGACGCTCAGAAAGTGCACCAGTTTCCCGAACATACAAAATCTCCTTACTAGAAATAATGAAAGAAAAGAAAGAGGAAAAATAAACTGCCTGGTTCACATCGGTGTCATAACCCAGTCTCTTCAGAGATCTAAGAAAGAGGCCATTTTTCAATACTAGCTTCATCAATTAACATTTTAAGACTCCAAGACTTGCTATTCTGAGGCTACAGAAGCAAATGTCAGAGGAATCATGTACTGCATAAAAATAATAGCCAACAGTTATTGGTTCCTTATTACTCACCTGGCTGATTTGTAAATACCAACCCATTTAATCATCAAAACAATATGGAGGAATGGGTATTATTATTAACCCTTTTATAGTTGAGGAAACTGAGGCTTGAAAACATTAAGTCAAGCATGTCAAACTTGCGGCCCGCAGGCCACATGCGGCCCACAACAAATATTTTTGTGTCCCAGCCAATATAACAGTATGTAAGAAACATTTTAATAAAAATTTCATAACTTAATTTTTACAATATCCTGTTATACGTAATCTATATTATAAAAAGCCAGTGGCCATAACGCCGTAATGACCAAACGACCGGTCACCAGGAGGTGCATTGATGGGTCCTATGGGGGCCAGAAGGACTCTGGGTCTTGTGGCGGCGGTGGCGGGGCTCTGGGTCTCATGCGATTTTGTGCCGAGGGCCTCTAGTTGTTAATAACGAACTACAATGTTCACTAATGATTACTATAATCATGTTTCATTTATTCCCTTTACACGCCTTACGCACAGGCGCACCATTTCTCCACTAATACTAGCAGTGAATATTTTAGCAGCCGATTGCCACATCATTAGTCTTGTATTGACTTGTTTGGTGTGTGCAACGGGAAATATTTCGCTTTCGGAGAACAAGAAAAATAGGTTTATTTTTGTTACACTTATTAATTTGTACAGTTATTCAATGCCTGATAAGTTAATGTTCAAGAAAAAGTATTAATTTTTATTAAAATGTTCTATTACTTTATGTTAACGATTACTCATTTATTTCAGCCCTTTGTATTCAGCATATCTCTATCAAAATAAACCTACGTTTCTATGAAAATTGAAGCTTTTGTTTTTTTGCGGCCCACATAAACTTAAACCTTGTTTATTTGGCTGTGTTAGCCTTTGAGTTTGACATGCTTGCATTAAGTAATTTGCCAGTGATATCCCAGCTTGTAAAAGGTGACTCTTGGATTTGAATTTAGATAGTTAAGGCCACAAAATCCCTCCCTGTCTCATGTTTGGGAGTCTCCCTCCCCACCTTACCTCCCCAGGGCCATGTATGAATTGGTCAAAATGTGCAAATTTCCCTGCTGGAGGTTCACTCATACCTAATTAACTGTTAGAAATGCTCACCTTAAGAAATGTAAGGAGTGGCTATAGGGTCAAACCTGGGACTGACCTGTGGCAGGGCCACAAACAAGTCCCAGCTTGGAGGGCAGAGCTCTCCTAGCATAATTAAGTCCTCCCTTGCTCCTTCCTCGGTAGCTAATGGGCTGTGGGAGGTGCAGCAAGTGCTGCCAAAACAAGATGAAACTCACAAGAACATTGTAAACATGTTGACCACTACCCTTGTTTTGCTTTGTGTGCTCTGACTATAAAATAAAGACTCGGCTTACACGCTGTCTCTCCATCAGAGAAGCAGCGTCCCACCAAGCCCCAGCTGTATGCTCTTGTCTGTCTTCTTTAATCCTTCACCGGCCCTCCTCAGGCTCACCAAACCTGCCTGTGCTGGACACGGCACAAAGAAACACTCTCTTATTTATGATAAACATTGACAGACAAGGGCTCCTTCACCTATCTCTTGCTTGGGCTGCTCAGCACTTCCTGAAATGACCTGGGGGGAGGCAGAAGTATAAGCTCTACTATAATAGTAAGTGCCCAGGGGGTAGGTTCATGGATGTGGGCCTCAAAGCACTGCTTACTTGGCCTCTGGATTTAACAAACTAAAAGTTTAGCTGTTAAGGTCCAGTTTTAATCTACGAGACACTCTGCTTTATCCTCTGGACTTGACCAGCCCTTGCCCTGCACAAAGCCTTCAGTGGCTCCATACTGCCTATTAAAATGCCCGTGTTCTTTTTTTTTTTTAATTTTTAAATAACACATGAGACATACATGTCTAGGTTATACAATAATTACAGAGCAACCATCTGCATCAATATCACCCACAAAAGACAAAAGAGCATTGCACCCAGGTGACAATGATCAGCATCTGCTGAATCACAGAAACAGAGCCTCAGGCTCTGTGACCCTCCTGAGGGAAGGGGAGCCTCATGGTAAAGGAGTCTAGCCCGGAACACTGAACCCAAATCTGATGAAACTCTAGATTGAACTGCCAATTTATGCAAAACCCTGGGGGCATTACCTATTCTAGAGATGCAGCCTGCAAAATCCAGACAGGGAAACTCTGTAGGACAAATGTAACAAATTGCAAGAGAGAGAGAGAGAGAGAGAGAGAGAGAGAGAGAGAGAGAAAGAGAGAGAGAGAAACCACTGAAGAGACCTATCAACCTAGTTTGTATTCTGATTTGAACAACCCAACTGTAAAAAGAAATTATGAGACAATTGAGGGCTGATTGCATATTTGATGATATTAAGGAAGTTGTTTTAAGTGCAATAATTGTATTGTGCTTATATTAAAATAATGAGTCTTTATTGAAGTGCATTCCTCTGAAATAATGTGCTTCCTGAGATTTGAGTGGAAATGATGTAGTGGAGGTTGTGGTGGGAAGTGGGTGGGGTTTTACATGAAACGATGTCTTGAGATTTGAGGCTGGGTGATGTGCACATGGGAGTTCATTATACATTCTCTCTACTCTTGAATATGTTTGAACACATCTTTAAGGTCCGATTCAAATGCCACCTCACTCAAATGAAAGGTGATCTTTTCTCCTCAGTTAACTCACAGGCTTCCTTTCCTCTTCAATCTCAGCGTGAATCCTCATCTGTGTTTCTTTACGCCTTCCCTTCCACGCCCTCCTTCTCCTCAGTTTGCTGGTGTCTCAAGGCAAGAACTTTGTTGTGGTGCTCCCGCCCCCACCCCCAGCAAAGTGCCTGGATGGCAGGTGTTCAATAAACACACACGGAATGAAGTGGAAAGAGACTCCAGAAAGCATCAAAGGTATCTTTAACAAAACTCAGCAGTTGTCTGCATCCCCAACCACCCATAGAGGAGTAACTCTGAGGCAGGATGATCTCCTTTTCATATGTGGGGAGACAGAGGCTGGAGAGGAGCCTGGGCAGGCTGGGAGTCTGGGATGGGGTTTCTTATGTGGCCACAGTAATGCACTCACCATCCAACCACATCAGAGCTGGCCCTCGACCTGGGGTCCTTTCAGGTGGGCTTTGCTGCAGAGGCTGCCTCTAATGGACAAAGAGCCCCCAGTGAGGTTTCCACCCACTTGTCTTCTCTGGCTTTTCTCTCTGCGTGTCTGAGACCAGGAAGAAAGTCCTACGCTTTGAATAAAATCAGGAGATTAGAGGTAATTGTGACCAAACAAATTGTCATAGAACAATGCTGAGTGCTTTGCCCGAGACCCTCCATAGTTTCCTGGGATTGGAGCACTCTGGCCAGAGGATGCCTCGGCAGACATCCTGCAACCCGAGAATACCATTCACTGTCATCAACACTAGGCTATCTTCATTCCTTTTTCATTTTCATTATGAACATCACAATCATCATCGTCTACTATTTCTCAGCGTCATTATATGCCATTATATGTAAATGTGCAGAGCACTGTACAATGGAGACAGGCATTTCTGGGGAGAAAATGATCTGAGAATCATAGTGAAGCAGCAGCTACATTAAGGTAGAAATTGGTGTTATTTAAAAGCAAACATGCAATTTGGGGGCAGGATAAGAGAAAACACACCTATATCTATTGGAGTGGGCTGCTACACTTAATCTTAGATCACTGTATTTTGAAAAGAAGGGATAGCAATTGAAATGATGCTGAAAAGAGACAGAGACAATAGAGGAAATGTTTCTAACCCTAAGGTTACAAGGGTATTTTTTTCCTGGAGGAAGAGGAGACTGCATTAGGAAAGCTGATTTCTAACCACGGCTAGGGCTTCTCCATCAACTTGGAAGATTAAAGGAGAAGAAATGAACCCCATCAAGAGAAATTTTAATTAAAAGAAAACTGTGCCCATGATCACAAGCCAGAACACACTCTCAAAAGAGGTAATTGAGTCTCTATTGGCTCAAATCTTTGAAAATAGAATGATTCCTTTTTTCTCCTACACGATCTAAAGACAGGTGCACTTAGGGACATTTGGCTGAATCAGGAGACTTCCAACTTGAACTCCTACTACTAAATGCTGTCTCTTGCCTAGAGCTTACCTATCACCCCTTTTCTGCCTCCCTCACCGCCCCCCACAGCAATGCTCGTGAAGTTATTTGCTCACAGGGTCTGGGGTTTGTGGCAATATTCTTCCACCATCCTGAATGAGCCCAGGGCTACTCAAGGTAGGCCCACTGCCTGTCTCCCTACTCATGTTTCATAAAGAATTGTGGGTTGAAAATGGCCTGTAAATTGTTGTGCCTTACCCTTTTGTTTTGCACATAAACAATCAAATTGGGGGATTGACTTGGCCAAGGCCACAAAGCTGGCAGATTCCTGGTGCTGCCCAGGCAGACCCACCTCCCCCTATTTCCGTAGCCAGTGAATGGGAGATCAACTCTTAAGAGCGGAAGTCAACTCGACTCCAACCACTGGCAAGAAAAAGAATAAATAATAAAATGAGAGCTTTGCAGAGCTGCAGGGTTTTTTTTCTTTTTTCCTCAATCCCCTGGGCATATAAGAGTGAAAGAGGTAGACTAGCCTTGTTGGAGAGAAGGACAGAGGTCTGAACTTCTGGGAAATCCAATGAAGATGGACTGACTGGCAAAGGAGTAGGAGTTACAGCAGCCCCATTCTTGCCTCGTGATATTTTTCGCTTATATTCTTGAAAAAGGACCCACTATGTGCTGGACAGTGTACTCAATGCTATCTATACTAATAAAAGGATAATATGCTAATTAGGGCGGATGTCTTCTGGACATCCATCCGGACAAAGCCACATTGGCTGCAAGGCCTGGGACTCACAGCCGCTGTGGGCTCAGGTAGCTGTGAGCCCCGGGGCTCAGGCTTCGCAGCCTCCGCAGCCGCCAGTGGCAGAAGCAATGGGGTGATGGGAGTGGCGCCTTCCCCTGATCAGCCTGGTTGGCTCCTGCAGAGGGAGGCCAGACTGTGGCTACGGGGAGCGGACCTAAGCCATCAGTAGGACATCCCCTGCGGGCTCCCGGACTGTGAGAGGGGGCAGGCCGGGCTGAGGGACCACCCCTCAGTGCACGAATTTTCATGCACTGGGCCTCTAGTAATAAATAAAGGTAAATATAAATCTCTGACTTTAACTATTTTACAGATAGGAGACACGCAGAGCCCCACAATGCAAGCATGTAGATACCTAAGGAACTAGGTCATCAAGCAGCCCCAGCATTGTGTCTAGGACCCTGACAAGTCAGAGCCTGAAGCCAATCACCTGGGCATGGCTCACTCCAGGATTGGGGCAGTCAAGTGAAATCATTTTGGGCCACAGATCACTTTGTTTAGTTCTTTTTCTCCTCAGAATCTCAAGACTGGAATGAACCTTAGAGATCATTGAGCTGCCTGTCTTTATCACATGGATGGGTAAATGGAAAGAGGGTAGTGATGCTAAATGAGTGCCCACGTAAAGGGGAGCCTGGGTTGAAACTTCCCACAGTGAGCAGCTCAGCCACCCTGCGCAGGGAACATGAGCTGAGCTGCTCCCCTTCAGTCCTTCCCGGATCAATGTCAGTGGCCAAGACCCAGTGCAAAGCAGGTTTTGAAGCAGAAACCTGCTAAATGTGGACACACTGAATTATTTATATTTGGGGTCATAAATAATGTATTGAGGGTTAATATCAGATTTATAAATGTATCCATAGTCCTAGGGGTGTCAGTCACTGTTATATGCCTTCCGGAGCTAACAGATTACCTGGCCCTAGTGTCTTTGATTAGCCCCTGTCCTTGGGGATGGCTCCCCTGCAAGAGCTGTACCCTTCCCAACTCTGTTACTCTGATGCTGGACAGCAGGTGTCTGGGCCCCAGTGTGCTTTCAGCCACCAGCTCGAACACCAACTGCTTTATCAAGCACTCAATATAGGTGCGTGATAGCGCCCCCTGGGCCCTTGCCCCCTTACTTCTGTCTGCCTCACAGTTTTAGAATCTCTCCCTCACTTTAGGTTGACAATTTATAGCGAATGCATTCTCTCCAGCCATCTTTTGGTACCCATTTTACTGCTGTGTAAAGATAATCAAGGAAAGCAAAGGTCATTGTTTGGAGGTCAGACATTGAATTGCCTAAGGGAGTGATTTGGGGAAATACTGGTCTCTAACAGATTGTCGCAGGATTTTCTTCTGTGAGGGAAGGAATGAGAATGGAAGATCCTGGTCCAAGAGATGGCAAAAGTAATCTAGTTTCAACTTGGTCCAAGCCAGGAGAAGGGAGGTAGGCAAAGTGGTTACTAACTGTCTCTAAGGTGAAAAGATATCGAGAAAGAGAGGAAGCATGCTCACCCTTGAGATTCTTCAGAGAGGACCTCAGTGTCTATGCACAGGGGACAAGGTCAGGAAGAAGGTCATGCCAAATAACCCATAACAGGTAGCCAGAGCCTTTGCAGGTCCCATAGCCCAGACCCAACACAGTACAGGGTCCTTCCTTTACTTCTGTCTCTAGGCTCAGAGTCCAATCTTGTTCCTCAAAGTCTTAATCTGAGAGGCACGAAACAGCCTTGTCCTTCATCATTAGAAATGGAGTGAGGGAGCCCATGAGCTGCCCCCTAGCGGCCAGAATGAACCTTAACAATGTGGAGGAAACGGGTCCTGCCCATTGCCCCCATTTATCTCTGAATCAGAGAAGGGCAAGCAGTGAGATCTAAATTCCTAGTGCCTGGTTATGAGGACAGGAGCACCCATGCTGGTCAGGAGGTCCCCTGCCGGCCACAGGAGAGGGCCCTTGGGGGCAGAAGTGCCTCTCCACCCAGGCATCCCCCTGGGCCCCGACGGGGCTCTGCCAGTGAAACGGCGGGCGCATGGGAGCCTCTGCAGCACCCACTCCTACCAGTGGTGTGAAAACAATAACATTATGGCTTTGCTACGAGGGGGTGCTGACATGTTGATGCAAATGCTCATTTCCGACAAGACTGAGAAAATGAAATGGCTCAGAAGGGAATGGAGAAGTGTCCAGGGAGTAATAACTGTTATGCTGTCGAAAAGCTTCGACAATGGATAGCTCTGCTGTGATTTCATCAGCTGAAACCCAATTAACCCTCTCGGAGCTATTCACCACTCGGAGGCAGGCAGGGTAGTGGGAAATGCCTCCAGGGATCGCCTAGACTTCTCTTTCACCAGCCAAGCAATAGCGCTGAGGTCCAAGGTGAGAAATGTCCACAAACGTGCATTCCAGGGCACACTATCTGGTAGGTGATGCCCTGCAGTTGCCCAGTTCCCACCGTAGATCCCCTCAGGGACCAGGGTGGGCAGGAGTGAGCCAGACTGTCTGATATCACCAGTTTGGGTAACGGGAGATGAGCAAGAGTGTTTGGGACAGACAGAACCAGGATGCCACCCAGAGAAACTGCCCCTTCTGCAGCCCCTGCTGCTCAGGGGGTCTGCGTGTTACCAAGTGGCTCTGTGCCCCTCCCCCTTCAGAGGAACTGACCCCAAGCACAGCCACCTGGACTGCTCAGACCAAGGCCCAGCAGGAAGAGATGACTGGAGCCCATCAGACTCCTCCAACCTCAAACCAGAGGACTTCAGAGCCCGACTCTACACAGGTGGAGCTGAGGTTATGAGGTTGGGAAAGGCCATGATGGGCAAGTGCAGGACAGGTGGAGAGGAGCAGAAACCAGGATCACAGAGGAGGCAACTGGAGAGAGAGATGCTGAGAGGAGGCAGGCAGCCTTGGAGGGAGGCAGAGAGCAGCTGCTCCCAGGACCTCACCTCTCTTAGGCCCTGTTAGTTCTCAAAGATACACACCCAGCCTCTCTCCACTGAACCTTTGCAATGACCACCACCCCCCACCCTCCACCCTGCCTTTTCTCCAGGCAATCTGAATGAGCCTCTGTTTCTTGCAACCAAAAATGCCTCCGTGAAAACATGTGGCCAGGGGAGGAAAGACCACGTTTCGAACAAAGCCAGAAAAGCACATTCACAATCCAGCAGGGAGAAGCCCGGTCGAGAGCAGCATCTAGAATAAGCAAGGAGGGTCGAGGACAGAACTTTTCACACAATACAAGACAGCAGCCCACTTTCCCCCCTCCAATCCATTGCAAACTGATTTTCCAACCATAAATGCAATAAAAATGTTGTGGCTATGTCAAATCGCTGTAAAAACTTCCAGCCACTTACTCAGGAATCTCATTGCAGAGCGGTAGCACCTGCACAAGTCAGGGTACCACTGACTCGGAGGTTGTCATAGGGGAGCTGAGGGGTCGAAGGCTTCTGGTGATTGGCCAGCAGCTACATGCGGATAGCTGAACAGAGTGGTAACTCTCCACTCGGGGTACAGCCCCTGCCCCTGCCAGAGGCGCACAGAAGAAATTGTCCTGCATGAAGCCAGAAGCACCTCTGTTGGGAAAGACTGGTTTGAAGCTTAAACATTAGGGCAAACCCTGCCCTCAGCAGGAGGCCCTGTGGCAACCCAGACAGGTGGCCTATTAACCAGCATCTCTGCCCGAGAACAAGGCAGATCTGGGGCCCAGGACAGGGCAGGCGGAAGGGTGCTGGAGAGGCAGCGCTGGGCTCCCAGCCAAGCAGAGCCTGACACGCCCAAGGACAGAGAGATAGCGTAACCTTTGACAAACTGCACTGGCTTAAGAGTTGTCAGCTCAGACAGAACTGCCTACAGCCATTTAATTAGATTTTAATTTCTCTTTACACATTTGGTTTTCAAAGAGTCTAAGAAGTAATTGTTTCCTGTATCAAATGATGAGGAAGAACAATCCCCAACTTAGAATAAGCAGCTTAAGGAGGCTTGTCTGATCCCTGTTCAAACAGGAGTGCCTTCCAGCAGCTGCTGGACTGCACCGCAGGCCCGCGGAGGCCCGAAGCTGGCAGGGACAGGAACACCTGGCGGGAGGGGGCAGGTGGAGGTGTGAGAGAGGAGGAGAGCTCTCCTGCCTGTCACCTCTGAGATGCAGAGAATGAAAGAGGGAAAGAAACTCCAGTGATGCCACTTGGGCCGGGAGCTGCGGAATTATAAGCAACCGCACCTTGCTCATCTTTTGGTGTTCAATAAAAACTGTCTATTCTCAAATAAAAAGTAAGATTCCCCCCCTCCCCCCGCCCCCTCTGGATTGCCTTTTGGGAGAATCAGTTGGCTTATCAGTTGTGGAACCCTCACAAAGTGTCCCACCTTAAAGGACACAGCCTTCAGTTACCTTATTTTAAACCCCAGACACTGGGGAAACTGCCCCAACTAATGTCATAGAGGTCACCTCTGCTGGACTCAGTTAAAAAGAAACAAGAGGCACAGAAATTGAATAATTGAGCTCCATTAATCGCTGAGTATGTAATCTCACAATTTTAGCCCCATTACTATGTAGCTATTATTTATTCGTTTTAGCTCCATTTATCATTGTTGAGTGGTAACCTCACAATTGCAAGTATGGCCTTCATTGAAAATAAGCCTTTTCATTTATTTTGCATTTTTTTCTTTTTTATTCAATTTGTTGGGGTGGCATTAGTTAATAAAATTATATAGGTTTCAGGGATACTATTCTATAATACATCATTTGTATATTGTATTGTGTCTTCAGCACCCCAAGTCAAGTCTCCTTCCATCACCATTTATCCCCCCTTTATTCTCTTCTACTTCCCCCCAACCCCCTTTCCCTCTGCTAATCACCATACTGTTGTCTGTGTTTATGAGGTTTTTTTGTTTTTTGTTTTTGCTTAATCCCTTTACCTTATTCACGGAGCCCTCCCAAACCACCCCTCCCCGCCAAAGCTGTCAGTCTGTTCTCTATGAGTCTGTTCTATTTTGTTTGTTAGTTCATTTCGTTCACTAGAATGCACATATGAGTGAAGTCATATGGCACTTGTCTTTCTCTGAATGGGAATTAAGCCTTTTTAAGACTCACGTTAAGGAACAATACAGCAAGGGGTTTGTAGGTTGTAAAATCCAGAATGTGTCCACAGCAGAATAGTTGAAATTGCTCAGGAGATACAGAGCAATCAGAACAGGGTGAGGGGTAAGCTTAGCCCATCAGCCGACCACCAGCCCTGCCCACCCCCACCACACACACACACACACGGACAATCTAACTGTCTTGATGTTATGCAAATGCATTTTTTATGCCATGGGATGAAATTTCCATGGGATACCTAAGTGGGAAAACTGGTGTGTTTCAATCAGCGAACTGCTGTGTGGGTGACGTGTATCATAAACCTGTGCAGATGTCACCAGCTGTGGCTTTAGGGGAGTGAAAAGGAGCCTGAGGTAGAGGATGCATGTGAAGTTCAAATAAGACTGTTCTGTGGAATATGAGAATGGAAAAGCAATGTTTTAAAATTAATTTGTTAGTCTGTGTAATGCATGATTTTAAAGGTATATATGTGACTAAATTAATAAGTAAAACATAAGTAGGTATTCTGATCATATTGTCTATATTTCTAAAAGCTCACATGTCCAAGTTGGCTAAAACTTGATGGGACTCCTTTCAGCTGTATTTTCTTATATATTGGCACATATGACATTTGATGATTGGATGGTGGAAAGAATGAATAAAAGCACTTTACATGATGCCCAAACCAGCCCAGATCTAAAGCATTAGAATCCACTGGGGAGCTATAAAAATTTTGATTTTTAGATACCACTCCGGAACAAAAGAGTCAGAATTTCTGGGGCTGTTGCTCAGCCCCTGGTGTTTTGGAAAGCTCTGTAACTGATTGTAAAGTGCTCTACAGGTCTATTTCACATATCTACAACCATGTCCTTTTTTGGAGGATATTCAGTGAAGTTTGTGGTTAAGAGCAAAGGCTCTGGATGAGTTCAAGTCCTGACCCTTCTACTAACTAGCTGTGTGACCTTGTAAAAGTCACTCTACCTTTCTGTGCCCCAGGTTTCTCATATGTAAAATGGGAAAGTAGAAAGAAAAAGAGAGCAGCAACTCAGTGAGCAGTTTTTATGAAGAGCAATATATTAATACATACAACGCCCTTAGAACAGCGCCTGGTACAAAATGGGAGCTCAACCCATGCTGGTTGGCATGATCCCCTGGGTTGAGTGAAGCAGGCACGCTTCCTGCTGCCACGTGCCCACCCAGCCTCGGTGTGTGTACATCGGCTCTACCACGGTTCAGCTTCTAGCATGACACCTTTTAAGGAGAGGAGACAAGGAGTGGGAAATGGGAGTGGATGGGGAGCCCGAGGACTAGGTGTAGGGTTTCAGCACAATGTTACCTGCCAGCACTGGTCATGCCCCCTCCACAGGGGCTGAAAAGGGGAGGGCCAGGTGGTGTCTGGGGGAAAGAGAGCCGGCTGACAGAATATCTAAACCCCACACCCTTTACACTTCCTGAGAGGCCATTCTTGCCGTCATTCATACTCTACTCAGGGGCAGTGACACCATTTCCATGTTTAGAAGCCCATGCAGCGACAGCAGAGAAAATGGCAGCTAAATAGGCAGACATGTCACGCAAATCATCCCAGGGCCAGACTGGAAATACAACTAAATTGGAGAATATTCACCCAAAATTAACAAATGCAGCCCAGCTGAGGTGACTTATAGCAAGGAAGGACAGAAGCCCATGCAGCAGCCCCGTGTGTGTGTGTGTGTGTGTGTGTGTGTGTGTGTGTGTCCCTCCAGGTCTGCTTGGGGTGACACATGGAGATTCTGGGGATACTGGTTTACATGTGGGGGTGGCTTCCTAGACAGAAAAATGCAAATTGAAAGGTAGCCTGTGCCCTGGAGCTCAGCACAGTTCCAAAGGAAGGACTTACCTCCTGTCCCTACAGCATAGCAAGAGCCTGGCTAGCTCACACAGTCTTGGGAGCATGTACTGGGAAGCCAGTCTGTGTGGGTTCAGCTGCACCACTCATTAGCTGTGATCTTGGGCTAGATGCTTAACCCTTTTGTGCTCAGTTTCCTCATCAGTAAGAGGGGTTTTGTGAGGATTAAATGAATTGACATATGTGGAACATCTAGAACAATGTCTGGTACATAATACACAATATATAAATACTGGCTGTTATTTTTACAATTTTATGCTCTGAAGATGTCAGTCTCTGATGGAACACACTTTTTTTTTCTTCCAAATTTCATTTTCCTTTCCCTTCAGATCTCTCTAAATCTTAAAGGACAGGTCACTGTGGCATCTCAGTCTCATGCCAAGTCCTTCTTCTATGTTTTAATGAAGAGCTCTTAGGGAATATCACTGTGTTCCAGGGTGTTCTCACTCCTAGAATTACTAATTTAAGTTATAATGAAACTCACACTCTGTCCATTTTTTGGTACATTCTCCAAATATTCGAGGACTTTATCTGTTATGTTGGCTAGGACAGTTTAGCTGTGGGAACAAGACAAAGATTCAAATGGTACAATCAAACTCAAGAGAGGTACAGATCAAGGGTAATGGAGGTCAAAGCAGGTAGGGATCCCACCTGGTGGAAGGGCCATATGATTTCATCAAGTGGGGATAGAGGAGTGGGGGGAAAAAGTACTCCAGAGTTTATATGGAAAAATAACAAGTAGAAATATGAAGATGGAGCAGTGCCAGAAGTCATCTAATTTGATTGATGTGTAAGGTACAGAAGGGTAGAGTTGGGGGACAAAGTAGATCAGGACTTTGTCATAAAAGACCTTAGATTCAAGGGTGGGCAATTTATATGTAATTTTTCAGTCAGTGGAGAGCCATCAAGGGTTTGGTAAAGGAATGCCTAATCACAGCTGTGCTTGAGGAAGAGTAATTATTCTCACAAGGGAGAGAGGTGAGAGGTATGGAGACTAAAGAGGGGTTCCCAGGATATTTCAGATGAGGATTAATGTGAGTTTAAGCAAAGGTGGTTATGGAGGAACAAGGAAATGACAGAATCTAGGGTACATATTAAATTGATTGATTGTTATGGGAAAAAGAACAATCAAAGATGAAGCCAAGGTCACCAGCCTGGGGAAATAGAAGACGGATGGAGCAATTAAACCAAAATTGTAAACCAAGTGGGGAAATGGTTTGGGGAGGCTGGTGAATTAGGTTTGAGGTGCCAGCAGAGATGTAGGTAATATGGAGCTGGAAGACAGGAAATTGAGGCTAAATATTTCACTGGTCCTAATGCTCTATTATTTCCTTCTACTTTTGAATCATCTAATTCTATGCTTAAGATAGAATAGGTGCTCAGTAAGTCAATGATCTCAATTAGAGAGTAATCTCCATGAGTGTGGTAGCTGAAACCCAAGAAGCTTAGCACAAAAAGAGCAAAATTTGAGGGTGGATCTACAAGGAACATACATGCATATTTAGGGATAGGACATCTATACATGTGAGCCAGAAAGGAGAAAAATAATTGCAGAGCAATAACAACTAACATAATGCTAAGTTGAGGAGGTCAAGACAAAGGAGCTTTGAGATAGAGGAGCAGTAAATAGAACAGGTTGAAAATGCAAAAGGAGAACTCTAGCAGTTTCCAAGCTTCCATAACTAAGTACCACAAGCTGGGAGGTTTAAATCAGAAATTGATACTCTCACAGTTCTGGAAGCCACAAGGAGTTGTCAAGGCCATGTTGCCCACAAAGCCTCTAAAAGAGAATTCTTCCTTGCCTCTTCCTAGCTTCTGGCCCGAGGTGTTCCTTGGCTTGTTAGTAGCATAACTCCAACCTCTGCTTCTATCTTCACACCTTGTTTTCTTATGAAGATACAAATCCTATTGGATTAAGGTCCCACTCTACTCCCATATGATCTCATTCTAACTAATTATATCTCATTCTGAGGTTCTCATTCTGGGGTTAGGACTTCAACGTGTGTGTTGGGGGGACACAATTCAACCCATTAAAAGGACCAAGCACAGACTGTTGGGTTTAATGGTTGGCAGGTGGTTGGTAAGGTTTGTAAAAATGCCATTTGGCCCAAAAATTTGGGATGGAGACCAGATTTTTTTTTTTTTTTTGCGGGGGGGGTGGGGAGTAATGAGTAAAAGGTAAAGGAAAAAAAGGAAAAATGTGTCAATGAGTGGAAAATAAGAAACAGGGTACGGGGGGCATTTGTCCATGTGTTCTGCAGAAGGTTTTAGTTTCATGCCACCAACATGCAGTGCATTGGTGGTCCTTTCACAGCAGTGTGTGCTGCCTAGCGTGTCTGTGGGCCTTAACATCAGAGCCTCTTTACTCAGGATTTTAGTGGCCAAAATTGCTTCCCATTTTGGTTCAAACAACTTCTCTTCTTGTCAAACCAGATCACCTGGCTGTTTACACAGGTATTTGCAATTCATCTATGGAGCCCAGCCCCTGAAATGGAGACAAGATCACCTGTCTAATTTGGCCCCATTTTCAAGTGGAAAAAGAACTGTGTGATAGGACGGCATTGGAGAAGAACCAGAATATGCTACTGCATGAGTAAAACACAAAATAATGAGCCAATATGAGTCTGTAAGTATCTTAATTAATTAGAAAACAACAATTGCAAATTATGACCCACTCAAGACAAAAATGAGGCCATATTGATAATGCAGTCCTCCCCAAAGTTTTATGAAGTCTGCATATCCACTCAGCATACCCACAGGCACAACCTGAGCTTCATCCATGTTCCATGTGTGCAGAAGTAGCCAGACTCCTTGGTGGTTTCCTGGACTAAAGTTTTTAGGAAACTCCATAAACTACTCATTTTAGTTCATAAATATCCAACTTTGGCTTTCTGACAATTTTAATTGCATGCTTGGTATGTTATTAAGAACTAGCTTATTTATACACAAAAATGCACCTGGTATAGTGACAGACACATAAATTGGTCAGCAAATGTTCCTATTCATATTATCAGACTGATGTGAGTTTAAGAGGGTTGGTTGGGAAATAAGATCACATGGTGGGCTCTAAAATAAACTCAAAGCCTCCTCTGATCACGAAGGTTTTCTTTGAGGATTAAGCTCATTGTTCTGGCTCTTATATTCCTTAGAATGGATGATGTCCTAGGGCAGTGGTTGGCAAACTCATTAGTCAACAGAGCCAAATATCAACAGTACAACGATTGAAATTTCTTTTGAGAGCCAATTTTTTAAACTTAAACTTCTAACACCACTTCTT
Organism: Eptesicus fuscus; assembly: GCF_027574615.1. Classification (NCBI taxonomy): domain Eukaryota; kingdom Metazoa; phylum Chordata; class Mammalia; order Chiroptera; family Vespertilionidae; genus Eptesicus; species Eptesicus fuscus. Next base: position 28,934,254 of record NC_072477.1, on the reverse strand, counting down.
CAAAATAGACTCACCCAGGCCGTGGTATTTTGTGGAAGAGCCACGCTTATGGGGCCAAAGAGCCGCATGTGGCTCGTGAGCCGCAGTTTGCCGACCACGGCCCTAGGGCACTCCTTAACAGACTTCTTTCTGATAACCCCATCCATGAATTAGTCATGGCTTAATCTCAGGCTTTGGACCCAGCTGGGCCTTCTTACCCTAGATATGCTTCCAATGGATTGAGAATGTTCCAAACAATGGAGGTGGGGACAGGGCAGGGGGATAAGGCAAAGGAGAGAGAGCACAGGAGTCTCTTGCCTCAGCAAACACTACTCATTGGCACAGCATCTGAGTATCCCTCCTCCTGCCCTCGCTTTGTAAAATTGGCTTCCTCAAGAGAAACTACACATGGAGTCATCTAGGTGAGTTGGGTGTTACCTAGTGAGACAGCTATTTTTCTAGATAGCCATTTAGTAAAGCAAAGGGAAGGTTAGCCTATGAAAACATTCCCCAGTGGAACTTCTGGAAGATGCAGAGGTGGCTGAACACTCAGCGTAAGGAAACACTGAATTGCTCCCTGCAAGACCACTCCATTTTTCTTCCTTTCCTCTCCATATGTCCTGGGCCCTTTAATGCCTTTTGAAGCCAAATTTGTTTGGATTATGAGGGCAGTAAACAGCAAGATTTATTGCCGGGCTTGGAAGGAGCACGCCTGCATAATCCATGACCCAGCTATGGCAGCCCCAGGCCGCAGTTGGCTGTGCTCCAACCTTCTCTTCCTTTGGCTGTAAACTGGACTCATTCTGCAAGAGGGTGCCCCAAGACATTCACCACAGCTGCACAGCACAACCAGGATGCATGGAAGAAACCAAGACTCTTCAGCTCAGCTGGGATCATGGAGGAATTACAACTTCATCACGGAGTTCCAGTGAGCTGGCCAGGCAGCCAACCAGTAGATACATGTTTATGGGTACAAATGCTTTCTCTGCCTTCAGCTTTGTTTAGTTTCAGAAAGAGCAATTCAAGCAACTTGTTTTTCTCTACTGTTTCTGGCCCAGTGTGCTAGGTAAAGTGGAATACAAGAATCATGAGGTGAGGGTACATTTTCAATACTTATATGGTCTGTTAGCTTCACACACGACTCTCTCCCCTCCCCCTATTATATCTCAAACCATCTGGGCATTTCTTTTTGCACTGTCAGATGACCTTATGCTTTGAGTTAATTTTGCTCTGTTGGTAATGAGTTGTTTGGGGCCATTCACATGCTGATGTATTTGTGAGCCCTAAGCCATCTCTGGAAGGTGGCAGCTCCTTCTTAGAGGTATTGTCTGTGGTCATTGTAAAACCTGAATATGCTGATTTGTATATAACCCGGATATAATATTTTCAATGTCAGAGTAACTGAACCATATATGATGTGAGCCTATATGACCTTGGCCTAGAGCCCTAGACCCACCACAACAGAGACATGCTTTTCTACATTGCTCAGCTCTTTTGCAGTTGGACAGAGCCAACTGGTTTACTAGGCTGTTTGTGGAAGTGATATATGTCACATCTGGGCCATAACATTTAAAAGCTAGTGCTTTATTCTCAGTTTTCTCTTATGTTTGCTTCAAAGACCTTGGAGACCTTGTCTTCTAGATGGTACAACTACAAAATGATACAACTACAGAGCTTCTATCAACCTGGATCTTCAGAAGAGAACTGCTCTGGGGAGCCCTAAGAACAATAATGGACTTTGTATGAGTGAGAAATAAACTTTAAATTTTAAACCATTAAGATTCTCAGTTAATTTGTTACTGCAACATAGCTTATATTATCCTGACTGACATATCCTCTTAAGGCAGTGGTCGGCAAACTCATTAGTCAACAGAGCCAAATATCAACAGTACAACGATTGAAATTTCTTTTGAGAGCCAAATTTTTTCAATTTCTTCTTCTAACGCCACTTCTTCAAAATAGACTCGCCCAGGCCGTGGTATTTTGTGGAAGAGCCACACTCAAGGGGCCAAAGAGCCGCAGTTTGCAGACCACGGTCTTAAGGTTTAGAGTTTGATCTAAACTCACCAACTCGTAGATAAGGAAATTAAGGCACAGAAAAATGAGGTGACTTACATAAAATCAGAGAGAGACAGTGACAAAGCTAAAACTGAAACTTCCCAGGTAGTTCCCTCTGCTATCACAGAGCATCTTTTGTACTGATTTGTATAGGACCTGAATATAATATTTTCAAGCCCACTTCTCGGTTAACCCAAAATTATTGTTTTACTGAAAAAAATAGACCCTACAAGGCCAAGTACTTGCCTCTTGTTTTTTGATAAAAATCACTATTCCACCAATGATCTTAGCTATCCTGCCCTAATTTCAGAGAAAATAAGACAGTACTGCCAGATTCCATACACATGTAATTTCTTTGTAATGTGTAGCCTGATGCAAACCCTGGGCTGGAGGTGGTTAAGACACCTGGGAAGCTTGGATTCTAAATATATCTCAGTAGCTCACTGTTCTCACTAGCCAGCTATGGATTCTTGGTATGTCTGGGTGTATAGAGGTGTTGCTTACCTAGAGTGCTGATGTGTGATAGCAAAAATCAAATTCTGGGTGAGATCTGAAGGAGAATACCACGTCAGACTACCATATCTAAAGCAAGTAATCAAACCATGAGCACATACAATAAAAAATGGAGGCAGAGAGAGAACAGGATGGAGACTGAAAACTCAGAACTAGAGAGGTTCAGAACAAGTGAGATAAACGGAGGCTTGAAGTTGCCCTAGGACCATAGCCAATGTTCCCAGCTCATGTTTTATATGCTTGTAGCACGTGATTTTTGTAGACAGTTCAAATTTATGGAAGTGACTCTGACCAATAAGCTGAGGTAAAAAAAAAAAAAAAAAAAAGAACACTTGCTTTAACCCACTCCATCTTCATCTCCCATAAGTTATAACAACCTCTAGCCCACCCTTCTCCTTGTCAACTTGGCCCAGTTTTTCTGAGGCCATTTCTGATGCTGTGATGCCTGCTTATGCCATTACCAGATATTAACATGGATGATGTGCGTGTTTCTTAGAGCTATTCTTCTCTGGTTACCTGAGGAAGCAGGTGGATGCCCACCCAAAATTTGGCTCAGATGTGGAGACTGAAGATGGCCTCCACGTGCCAAGAGGGTATGAAAAAGTTGGCATTAAATAATTGAGGTCTCTGAGGAGAGCAGGGCAGGCCACTCAGGCAGGTCTGGGAGGCTGAGAGAGCAAAGAAAGAGGACGGCTCAGGGCTTTCTGTGCGGTTGGGGATGGAGCAGCATGGCAGTTCCCAGGCTTGCTCAGTTTGACTCTCTCACGCTCACTAACGGAGGGAGCACTCAGGCCCTTAGCTGCGGGGGGTACACAGGGAAGAAGGAGAGTTGAGGCTTAAACGCTGTTAGCAGTCTAATATCAGAAACTGGCGTCAGACTCCTTTGCCATAACAATGGCTTCCCTGTCAGTATGAGATGGCAGCCCAGGTTTCTGCCTTCAAAGTATGACTCATGTTTCTCTACCTTCTCTAGGTGCTACCCCACTGCTCCCAGCACTTCTTGTGGTCTTCTCCCCAAGTACACTTCCCTCCTATCCTCCCCTGCCTCCCAGCCTGGGTCCTGCCCTACCTTTCTTCCTACAACATCACTGGCATGGTCCCCAATGTGCTGACATTGGAGTCAGTAGTTAATTGGGGAGAGCCCTTCCTGTTCATTGTAGGACGTAGTAATTAGAAGAAAGTAAGGAGATTTAATTTTTTGAAGTTTCAAAACAAAGAAAAGTCAAACCTGGAATAGAAAAGTAGAAAAAGAATGAGGAACGCAGAGGGGAAAGTCAGTGGTTAGAAGAATGGAGACAGAATTAGACCGTGTCCTCTCCTAATTGCTCTGGGTGATCAAGCGTCTCTGGTGAACCGGGAGAATTCTGCTTCCCTTGTGATGCAGCCCGGAGGAAGACGGCAGAGTACAGCCAGTGCATTAAATTCCAACACACTCTTCAGGTCTCTTATCCCTATGACTCTGATTTGGCTCCTTGTCTAAAGGCAGCTCGTCCACGGCCAGGCTTTTTTTTTGTTCCTGACAGGAACAAGCTCCGGAAACTCTCCCCCATTGAGGGCTCTAATTGGCCTTCTTTTGTGCATAAGTGTGAAGACATTCTTCTGTCTTCCTTGTAACTACTTTCCTTTTCTCTAGAGTGGAGAGATGGCCTGGAGCTTTATAAGCTTTATAATGGATTTTACATGCAGAGAAGGGAGAGAAAGTAATTTTGCCAAACTCTTTTCTCTGTTGACTTACAACACAAAGAAACATTCTCCTTGGCCAGCATCAATCTCACCAAAGCTAAAATGGGCTGCTTCAGCCAACGAAGCTCTCATTCAGAGACGCTAACATCATGGGTCCCTAGCTGATTTCCTCATTTTAAGAATTTCTCTTTTCTCCAAACTTGTCCCTTTCCTGTCACCATTTTTACTTCTGTGGGATTTACTCTTTCCTTCATGTTCCCTTTAGTCTCACCATTTTTATGTCAGAGTAACTGAGCTAAGTTCACCTGTTTTCAGATCTTCTGTTTGAATTTTTGATAAACTGGTGAGAAAATTTAGAAAATAATTCCTTCATTGGCATAATTACGGCATGTCATGGTGCTCGTAGCACACACACACATACACACACACACACACGATTGTTTAAAACTTGACTCTGGCCGAAAATCTCCCTCTGGGCATCAGGTGATAGGCATGAGGCTAGCAGGCATACGAAAGGTAGTCTTAGAAGTCAGAGAGAGGTTTGATATTAAAATGGTATTAAAGATGGAGTTTTGGCCAGAGAGCCAAAAACACATGAAGCCTGCCCGCCCATGTTAACTACTTCTCCCTGCAGGTGAGATCTGCAAGGGAGGGGTAAGCACAGCATAGCAGTAGGCCAAGCAGATGCTTATGACAGCTGGGCTGTTATTGTAGGACTAGGAGCTGGATTTGGTCTTAGGGTGCCTTGTTTGTCCTAGGCTAGTGAATTAAATGACCTTATTGTCCCCCAAACCACACCCATCTGCACCAGAGAATGCAGAAATCCTCTTTTTGCAGACTGATTACATTTCTGTAGAAATTGGGAAAGCCACTATGAGAGGTAAACCCAAGTGTAGAGTTTAAAACTACAATTCATCTGGAATGTATTTTGTATATGATGTGAAATAGGGATCTAGAGTCATTATTCTATATGAAGAGCCCGTTGTTGCAATACCATTTATTAAAGAAGACTATTTTCCCCACTGAAACGTTTTGACATCTTTGTTAAAAATCAATTGACCATAGAAGTGTGGGTCTATTTAAGAACTCAACTCTGTTCCATTAATATATTTATCTATCTTGATGCCAATACCAAACCTGCTTGATTATTTTAGCTTTATACTAAATCTTGAAACCATGGAGTGTAAAATTCTCAATGTTTTCTTTTATTGTAAGATTATTATGCTATTCTACACCTTAGCATTTCCATAGAAACTTCAAAATGGGCATATCAATTTTTAAAAAATACCTGGTAGAATTTTGATTGGGATTTCATTGAATCTACAGGTCAATTGGGAAAAATTGACTTTTTAACAATATTGCATTTTCAAAACCATGAACATTGCATATTTCTCTATATATTTTAGGTCTTCTTTAATTTTTTCTCAGCATTGTTTTGTGTTGTTTTATAGTTATTTGCGGTGGGAGAGTGAGACTGACACCCATTGTTACGTCGTGGCCAGATCTGGAAATAAATTACTGATTCTTGTTTCTTAGATTTAAACTGGGCTCTTGGGTTTACCTCTCTAGTGGCTTCACCAATTTCTACAGAAATGCAATCAGTCTGCAGAAGGAGTTTCATTCAGAGAGCCAGGGCTGTAAGGGGACTGAGCAAACCTTGCTCTACTCAGAGAGGGTTTGAATCTATCAGTTCAATTTTAATGTGGAGGCAACATTTGCTATCGGCCCTGTACTAGTATCCTCACTAAATAAAATATCCCAGCAGTCACTTCTGAATGAGAACATTCTTTTCAGCCCCTGGACACTGTATCCTATTTAGACAAGTATTTTGGTTGGAGTCCTGGTGTTTCCTTCTTGATATCTTAGATTCACTGGCATTTCCCCCCTTTGATCCTCAATGGTTCCCTCTGAGTGTGACATGCTAAAGTGACCTTTTAATATGTATATTGGAACATGCACCCCTTCCGATTAAAATTTTCCAATGACTTCTATTTTAGTCATCTATAGTATAACAAATCATCCCCAAACTTAGTGGCTTGAAACAACTTATTATTTCTCATAATTCTGTAGGTCAGTAGCCTAGGCTGGGCAGCTGGGTAGTTCTTCTGCTAGAAGTGCCTGGGTTCACACATGTAGCTGCAGTCATTTGACAACTTTTGGGTTTCACGAGTATTAACGTCCCCTTATTCACATAGCTGTGACTTTGGTGTGGTTACTGGCCAGGCCTTGTTCTCTGTATGCCCACTTACATTTAGCAGTCCAGCCTGGAATTTCTTACCTGGTGGTATAAGCAGCTCAAAAAGGTAAAGATGGAAGCTACAGGACCTCTTGAGGCTGAGCCTTCAGAATTATCACATCGTTTCTGTCCCATTCTGAGGTCAAAAGAGTCACAAGGCCAGTCCAGATTGCAGATAAGAAAGTACACTCCAACTCTTGAAGAGAGGAGCTGCAAAACATTGTGTCCTGGTGTTTAAATTTCTTGCAACTTCCTATTGCACTTAGTATAAATTTCAAATTACTTACTGTTTGTGGTCCTGCATAATGTAGGCCCTGCCTCTTTCTCTGAATTAACATTTTACTAATCTCTCCTCTGTTCACTACAAACAAACAATTGCTCTCATTGTAGGGCTTTCACAGTTACTATTCTCACTGCCTGGAAGGAATGCTAGTCGCTCAGATCTCTGCAAGGCTGAATTTTATTTTGTCTTTAAATTCAAATGTCACCTTCTCAAAGAAGCTTTTTCTGAGCAACTCTCCCAGTCACTCTTTACCACATTACTCTGTTTTATTTTCATATGGCACTTAACAACAGCAGAAGTTATCGTATTCATTCTTCATTACCTATCTTCTCACCAGAATTTCAACATCACGAGAGCATAGTCATTTGACTCTATAGTTCACATCTGTATCCCCAGTGCCTAGGATAGTGCCTGATACCAAGTAGATGCTGGATAATGATTTGTTGAGTCAACTAACCTGGCAGTCTTCATCTTTATAGCTTTAAGAGTTCACATCACCTTAAAAGACAGGATAAAAGTAGGGGGGAAAATGAATCTTTATTTGCAAAGTTGGGATAAAAAACAAAATCTACAGGTGCTTTTCCTGCAATTAGCTTATGTTGCCACCAGGTGGCAGTGTCTTAGTCATTCTGTGCAATCCATTGGGCAAGGGCTTTCCCTTAGATTCAAATGGATGGGGAGGGGGGCGGGGTCATTGGTAAGATATGTACATATATAATACCTTAATAAAAAAAATGAAAAAAAAAAACCCACAAATGGTTGTTTGCCCAAGTCCAAATGAGCAGATTTATACCAATTTATTTTTTACTTTTTAATTGCTAATTATATAGTATCCTTTTAAAAGTTGCTAACTTAAAACAACAATAAACAACAAGTGCTTTTTTAGAAAAGCACTTTTTTTCTAGTATATTAGTTATTAATGACCATTGAATCAAACTCTTTTCCCATAGCCATATTCTAATTAAAATGTTCTTTTCACTTTGACATGAATTCCATCTTAGAGTCATTGTGTCTCAGGCTGACCCTGGAACTGGACCTTCAGGCTAGATTCATGTGGCAAAGCTTTGTGGCTCCTCTCAGCTGCTAGCTCTGTTCTCATTTAAAGCCTGCTGATGACTTAGTTCCTCAGGTGTTTCAACTCCCTTTTTCTCAGCACTAGCTCTTTTACTTTCTTCCCTATATCAGAAGTAGGAAGAGAGGAAAAACCACCTATTCCTTTATTCTGAACACAGGATTCTGCCCCAGATTCTTTGTAATGCTAAGAAAGCAATTCCTACTTGTCTTCAAATAGGAGTGAAATATATCCTTTCATTGAGTTTTCTCCTTAGGCCTTCTAGAAAGTAGTGATTATGCACAATAGGACTTATCTTAGCAAAGTCACAGCAATGGTTTCACAAGAGGCAGTTTATACAAACTGTCCTTATTGATAAGCATTCCTCAGAAACTCTTTTTCTAAAGAAAGAGATAGAGCTCTTAAACAGAAATGTGAAGCAACATTTAGACAAAACTCCTGTTTGGGCATTTAGGCTTTCTGCATAGCTCCCCTGAAGAGTGCTGGCCCTAATGGGTGGACTCAGGGATCCCACTGAGTCATGTTAAGATTCCTGAAACCACATCCTCCCCTTGGCTCACACTTCTTCACCAGGCATGCTAGGGGTGCAGTAAATGCCTACTGAGTATTCTCCAGGAGTGATCTAGACCGGGGCATTCCACAGTACAGCTGCTTAACCCACCAGAGGGATAACTTTTTCTTCTTTCTAAGGCAATGGCCCATTTATATGTTTGCTTAATGCTAACAAAACCTGATCACCCTGAGGTTAAATGTCTTTTAGACTATATATGCAATCAGCACTTACTAAGACAATATTTGCGTGTAATGAATGTTTGTAGAATGAATAAAGGAAAATGACCATTCAGAGTTCAGGATTTATAAATGTGTAAATTTATATCAGTATCGTTGGATATTTTGGGATTGCACATCTCATTAGTAAAAAAAAAAAAAAAAAAAGTAAACAACCCCTTAAAAAGTATATGTATTCATTTATGAATTAGCCATTAATTATTTAAATGTACTATTGTACCTATGTTTTATGTACATAACATACAAAATATATAAATTTAAAAGGGATAAGAAAAAAAGAAACAAATGATGCTTTTAAGTAATTATTTTATTTTTTAATGATACCATTTTATTCCTACTAAAATCTTTTACACATTATTAATATTCTTGGTGAGAACAATGCAGTTGAATGTGCTTTGTTATGTTTTAAATTCTTGGTTTAGGACTTTGTGATATACTTGTTCAGTGGGCTAGACCTACATTTGGTTTGTATTCTTACTTGGTTATAATGCTGTCAAAAGGGAAAAAATGATATTTCATAGATGCAAATGGGAGGCATGCACCATTAGCCCCCCTTACCAAATCATGGTATTCATTGCTCAATCATATTCACCAATTATGCAAAGGCTTTTGTGAAAATATAGCTAACACCTTTCTATAGTCCCTGATATCAACATTCTTTTCTTAGAAATGAATCAGAAGGGATGAAATATAGCTTTGGTTTTATATTTTTATAAAATGTGTTCAAAGTTAAGCATGTTAAATGTTATAAAATTTAGTTTCTTTTAAGAAAAAATCTTTATCGTTGAAAGTATTACATATGCTGCCCCCCCTTTTTTTTTTTAAAGAAAATTTAGTTTCTTAGTGTGAAGACATGAAAGTTTTTATAAATGGTGCGGTGTCATTTTCAACAACAAACTCACATAATGACTGCTCGGTTTTCACAGCAGTCTTTCCTAGCACAAGTTTCTTTGGAAAAGCTGTTACTTTCTTATTCACTGGTGAACTGCCCCTTTTATCTAAGAAACAGATTAGGTGTATTAATTAATTTATTTAATACCCACTAGATAGCATTCCATTACTAGATATTTGTCATTATTTAAAAGGCTAGATTTTGGAAAACTCTGGTATTTTTGCAAAAGCACAATCAGCAGCACATCCTAAGGACTTTGCCACAATAGAACCAGCACACCTCTCTGTGTACAAAAGATTTGTATGCTCTCTCCATGTCACTACACAATAATCTAAAGATTTTACTATATTGTAAATGATCTTACTTTTATAAAATCAATACTAACCCCACCCTAGCCGATTTTGCTCTGTGGTTAAGGGTGTCAGCCTACAGACTGAAGGGTCAGGGTTTGGATTCTGGTCAAGGGCATGTACCTCAATTGCAGGTTTGATCCTGACCCTAGTTGAAACATGTGCAGGAGGCAACTGATCGATGTGTCTCTCTCACATTGATGTTTCTCTCTCTCTATCTCTCCCCCTCCCTTCCACTCTCTCTAAAAAAAATCAATGGGAAAAAAATATCCTCGGGTGAGGATTAACAACAAAGAGAATCAATACCAACCCTAACATTCTATATTTATTTACTATTTTACTATTTCTTTATGGTTCAGGACCAGGAACATCAGTGTCACCTGGGAGCTTCTAGAAAAACAGACTCCCAGGCTACAGGCTGACTCAGAATCCGCATTTTAACAAGGCCCAGCTGACTCCTATACACATTCATGCCAAACACACACAGTCAGGTTTGAGAGTGCCACCCTGTGAAACTCTGGCTTCCGCTTCTTTGCTGCAATCGCTTGCTTAGGAAAAAGCAAACTACTATCTAAATTTCACACATGGGGCAACTCTGTAGCCTGACTTCTTCCGAGTCCTGTTTTCCTCCAATCAAACCACCTGCTTCATTGGTGGTAACATTAACTCAGTTTTTAAGAAGTAATTTTCTGTGGAGAACATATTTTCTCTAGTGCCTCTTTCCTTTAGTGACTCACCAAAAGAGTCACTAAAATAGTCACTTTACACTATTCATTATTGGAAAAGAACCTAGTAATACCATTAACATAGACAACATCTATACTTATACCCCAAACAAACCTCCCAGTTGGTGTCATTTGTTCTGTACTCGTTTCTTCTAACTTTCAACAATGTTTTCTACCCAGCTTTTAATCTTATCCTATATAATAAAAGGGTAATATGCAAATTGACCCTAATGGCGGAACGACCTGGGAATGACTGGTTGCTATGATGAGCACTGAGCACCAGGGGGCAGACACTCAATGCAGGAGTTGCCCCCTGGTGGTCAGTGTGCTTCCACAGGGGGAGCACTGCTCAGCCAGAAGCCGGCTCATGGCTGGCCAGCACAGCGGTGGTGGTGGGAGCCTTTCCCGCCTCAGCGGCAGTGCTAAGGATGTCCACAGGGAGTGGGCCTAAGCCAGCAGGTGGACATCCCCTGAGGACTCCCCAGCTGCCAGAGGAATGTCTGACTGCCAGCTTAGGCCTGATCCCCCAGGGGATCAACTCCTGGATATTCCACTCATCAGGATGTCTTCCTTCTCACATTCAGCACAGCGTCAGGGACAACACACACTTGCGGCAAATTTAATGACAGTTTATGATAGTGGATGCAAATACGTAGTATTTTAAATAATCTTTGTTATTTACATTTCTTTTTATTTGGTTGATTCTCATTAGAAGGAGCAGATCACTACTGTTCCACCAGGCAGTGTGGAATTAGTGTCCACTCGGCCATTTCCGCGGTGTCTGACTTTCAACTGCTATTTCTTTGCAGGAAACTTTAAAGTTATGTGTCCATTTTCCGAGAGTTCGTTTGGTTAAAATGAGATACTATATTTCACCAGTGCCCCAACAGGGAATACTTCTCACTACAGGAAGTGAATGGAGAGGAGCGCCACGTGGAGACCCCTGGTTTGTGTTATCGCAAAATAACCACGTACCTCTGGGCCAGTTATTTATAAAACTCAGAGCAGCCTGCGTCTGTATTTGTGGAATGGTCCCCCCGCCTGGAAATAGGAAGAAAATGAGGAGAGCGCCCCCTCTCACAGACTCACGTTCCTGTTCCCTGGACTTCACTGATCCGGGATCTCACTTCTCGCCCTTCCAGGTATAATCTGGTCGTAACCCGTAGCTGTCTGGTCCTCCCTATTGCAGACACTCCCATCTCTCTCTCACACACACACTTAAACTCTTTCACAGTCCAATACTCATCTTTCATAAACAAGCTTTGGAGAGAATATTTTTTTTCTTCTGCCCACGAGCAGATGCTACCTACTTTGTGAGATGGTGCAGGGCTTCCTCCCTCTACAAAAGCACTAACGCCGACTTTGCTGTCGTTAAGTTTTATAAGGTGATGCTGGCCCTATCAGCCCTGCTCCCCTCCAGGCTGCTGTATTCGTTAACCACAGTGGAGCATTAACCTTTCCAGACATAAATAATGCAGCAGCACCTGGGCGAGAACGGAAGAGGCGTGAATGGCCCGGCCTTTAATTGGCCTTTTTCCCTTGGTTACTTGCAAACTTCTTTTTCTTCTTGTGTTTGACAAAATGTCAAAACGGTATTTCTCTTTTATCTGTGTTAAGAAATTCTTCATCCTGCCCTGAACCTTTGTTCTCTGCCGTTTAACTGTGCCATGTGGGTCCCATGACTTGAGATTGGGCACACCCACGTGACACCCTTTGGCTAGAGGGGTATTAGGAGGGAAGACAAACAGAGGCTGAAGATGGGCGTGGCCACTGGAGCCTGCTCCCCTGCAGCCCTCCATCACCAAGAGGAGGACAAGCCGAGCTGAGGCCACCAGTCCCAGGATGAGGCTGAGGGTCACGTGGAGCAGAGCCCAGTCACTCCAGTCACCTCTGGGTCAGTGGACAGCAGTGAAGTCCAGAGCGGTGAGTCCAGTCAAGACCGGTGGAGCCACTTAACTGACCCCCAGCTGACTCCAGAAGTGGGGACATATACCCTTACTGGTGTATACGCCTGGGTTTTTGAGGTTGGTTGTTAATTGGCACTAGGTCTGTCCTCCTGTCCAAGGCCAGTCGATCCCACTGCACTCTGGACCAGGCGAGCCCCCCTTCTCAGAGACCCCTCTGCAATTACCACCCCCTGTGCCTCCTGCTTCATGAACATTTTCTTCCCAATTGTCTATTTCTCATCAACATTTGAATCACATCAAGTCTGTCCTTATCATTTAGTTCCTAAATAATTGCCTTCTGTCCTATCACTGTCCTCTTCCACTTATCACCCTCCTCTTCCATGTATCACCTCATCTTCCCATCCCCTTCACAGGTAGAATCTTGCAAAAGAAGGGTCATCCCTAGTCCCAGATTCCACTTTTCCACCTCCCATGCACTCTGCAACCCACTTTCCCATCACGCCATTGAAACTGCTCTTACCCAGACTGCCAGTGATCTGCTTATTATTGAATCTGATGGATCATTTTAGTCCCCACCTCCACCCCTCCACATCCTTCTCTTCTTTAATGGTCCATCTGACACTATGCTCTCCTAGGTCTCCAACTTCTCTGCTGACCTCAGGCTGCCTTAAAGGCTTCTCATCCTCATTCCACCTCTTGGTTGATTCCCTCAGGCTCTGTTCTAAGATCTTTCTACACTCAGCCCGTGCTAATCTCATCCATATCTCAGCAATAGGCTGATGACTCCCAGATTTCTAAGTCCTGCCAGCTCCCTGTACTGAGCTCCAAATAGATATATCTAAGACTTTATCGGATGTCCCACAGGAAGCATGGGATGTCTAAAATTTAATTCAGTGTCTTCCCCGTCAAACTCCCTCTTTCCCCTGTATTCACTGTCTCAGTGAATTGTACCATCTCTCCCACCTAGTAACATGGCCAGAATCCTTGGCTTTATCCTTAGTTTCTCTCTTTCCCCCTGAATTCAACCCATTCTTAAATCCCATTAATTTGACTTTCCTAATATATCTTCAATCTGTTCACTTCTCTCTATCCCACATCAGCAGCTTTTATCCCTTGACTTGATTAATACTTTACCAGGCTCCTAACTTGTCTCCCATCCTCACATATACTGGCACCAAGCCATTTCCCATATGCTACCAGCACCGTCTTTCTAAAATGGAAATTTTATCATGTCATTCCCCTTCTTAGAATCTTCCAGTGGTTTCCCATTGCAGGAATCACAGAAGGCTCCTTGTGATCTGCTTACCTTTCTGGCTTTACCTCTTGACATTGCTGCCCTGAGCTAGTGGAAGGCAGAAAGAACCACTGGCAGTTGCTCAAGGATGCCCTGTTTTCTCTCTTCTTGCAATTTTTGCACCTCCAACTCCTACTTGGAACACCCACACCTCAGCCTTGCCCTGGCAGGTCAGGTAGAAAGCATTCCTGTATCCCCATCATGCACTGGCACTTCACCCCCTACCACTTACCCCAACCCCTTGCATTCAGTGATCTCTCTCCTAGTCTCTCATCCTGTGTAAGTTCCTTGAGGCAGGGATCCTTATCCTCAGAACCCACCACATATGGAAACATCAACATTGGTAGACTGAGCCATTGAGAAAACAAATGAATTAATATGCATATGAATCATAGACCTCCTACCTGAAAGCTACTCCCACCTTGTATACACTGCAGAGCAAAGATCTTTTCATTCCTCAAAGATTACCTGCTCTTGCCTATCATTTACAAATGGGTTTTGTCCTTATTTTATTGGCACTATCTTTAGGTCCTATAAAAATGTCTTCAATTTCTTTTATTAGCTATCTCAGAGCCATAAACTTCTCAAGTTCCCCTTGTCTCTAATGACTGCCATATGGGGACATGATGCGCTAATGCTCGCTTCAATAAGCTGAAGTTATTATTAAAACACACTGAACTACCTCCAGCTCACCTCCCATTTTAAAGGGCCCACTAAAATTGATTCTGTGAGATAGGCTTTTAAAAAATATCCCCCTTAAGGAGAAAATATAAACAGGGGAGGGCTGTTGGCCGGGAAAACACAGGCCTATTTGGAGACTTAGTGTGTTTGTTTCACTTGACCACACAGGAGGCAATAATGCCCATCGGCTCAGTGTAGTCTAAGCCTGCTTCTGTCCACACTAATGCACTCTTGAGTTCTCAAAGATTCTGAGGAAAAATGACACCAGCATCAGCTTTAAATGATTCCGGGAGGAACTCAGCTGTGATGTGCACACAATTCGTGTGTCTGTGTGACGGCGGTAACAGTGCACACAAGCCTTGTAGCACAGAATGTCTTGTTCATTTGTGCCATGGGTCCTCCACTCTAATAAGCCAGAGTATCACAATTCTGCATCTAAAAACTTTCTTATGAATGCATGAAATTTGTGGATTATATCAGTTTACACACACACACACATTTGTCTAAGCCTTCTGTCTACTACCTTCTAAGACTGTAAACAGCATTTTCCTGCATCTCCATTTGGGGTCACACTGGGAACTGAGGATCCAGGAATCATCATCAGACAGGTCATTCCAGGCTGGAACGCAGTTTCAATATGGGAAAGAAAGCTTGGACCTCTAATTCCTGTTTGTAGACTTCTTAAACTGTGGCCATTTGGCCAGGTAGCTCTCCTGAACCCTAGTCACTATGTCCACCACCACAATGAAATGTGTTATTAGGGGCTTGTCAACATAACCCAGTCAGGAACAGAGACAGATAGAGGAACATGGTTCAGAGAGAGCTGGAAGGCGCGGGGGCTCCTGGCACACACAGCCCCAGGTAAGGCACCTGGAGAGAACCCAGGTGAGCTCAGACTAATGATTTGGGGCCATGAGCTGTCAATTGCTTTTGCAGGTGTTGATATTTTTTAAATGTTGATTCTAGTTTTAGTTTTTTGTTTTTTTGTGTGTGTGTTTTTAGCAGAGAAATGAAACCACTGTGGTGTCAATGAGTGAGAAGAAAGCGTCGGAAAAGTTGATCATGCAGTGGAGAGAAATGTTGTATGGTTAAATATGGGGTATAGTAGAGAAGCAGAAATGAGTCTTAGAGAATGGGTCCATTGGAGATTTAGCCACAGCCTCCCAGCCTGGACCTAGCAAGCACATTACCGCCTCACCAATCTGGGGCACACGATCTGTTTTCATAGCCCATGCCAGCCCTTTGGGTTCAGTCTGAAGAAGTAGAGTTCAATGTGTGCCAATTTCTGGATGTTTTCTCTCTAGCCAGAAAATCCTCAGAACATACATGGGGCATCTAGTGGCTTCCAAAGGTAGAGAATTCTTCAATCAGTTAAAAAATATATGTTTGTTAATGCGCTGTAAACATGTACTACTATACTAACATAACATGCGGATGATAAAGCATATACAAAAAATTGAAGCTAAGTAATGCAAGAAATAAACATATTAACAGGTTCAAACATGGTATTTTTATCCCACACAATAGGAGGTTGCCTTTTATGCCTCCTGCAGCAGGGAGGCGGGTGAGGCTGCTTCGAGTACTCATGGGTAGGCCTCCAGAAAACATGAAGATAAAGAGAGTGAGAAGCACCCTGGCTGGGTGGCTCATTTGGTTAGAGCATTGTCCCCTGCACCAAATAGGTTGTGGGTTCGATTCCTAGTGAAAGCACATTACCTAGGTTGTGGGTTTGATTCCTGGTTGGGGTGCATACAGGAGGCAATCTATTGGTTGGTGTTTCTCTCTTTCTTTCCCTCTCCCCTCCTCTCTCTCCCCCTTCTTTTCTTTCTAAAAACCCTTGGGTGAGGATTAAAAAGAAAAATTTTTAAGCTTAAAATGTGAGAGTGAGAAACTGGTAAATTCCTCGGAGAGGGGATTTATAAATATGGAGATGTTGACTTCCATTTCTGGAACTTGTAAAAACCTTTCTACTCCAAGATAAACAAGTAAGCAAGCAATATCTTAAAACACTGCATAAAATGTTTTCAAAATTCAGAACCCTCGGGACAGTGGAGAAAGGCTGAGAATGTGGAAAAAGTGGCTGTGGACTTAGCAACTGCCCTCAAGGGGTTCTTGGTTTCCATTACCTCTTCCCGCGCCTGTGTTTCCTGGCCTTGTTGGGGCAGGTGGAGAGCTGGAGAAGCAGGGACCCCCACATGCTACCCCCTCAGTGAGAGGATAGACTCTGCTTCATAGGGGCACAAACAAGGACACTTGTCTGTCTCTGCCTTGGCCCTTGGGAGATGGAAAACCTCTTCCAAATATGTGTAACCTCAGGCTGGTTCCCACGCAGGGTTGGGGATTGAATTCACACTCTCTCTTTATACCAAAGAGCACTGAGACTAATTAATGAGAAATTAGTTCAAGGCAGCCCACTGTGGAAAGCACCCCTAGCAGATGGCAGAAGCAAATGCAAATATTCTCTCTGGAGGAACATCCGCCAGTCTCCTGGGATTCCCATAGATAAAAGCCTGAGAAACAGGAGGGTGTACAGGAGCGAGAAGTCAAACATAGATCTAAGCAGAGTTCCCGAGAGAGATAATACAGAAAATGGGTAGAGGCAATATCTAAAGAGTAAAGGCTGAGAATTTTCCAGATTTGGAATCACAACAAATCCCAAGCAGGATAATAAAAAGCAATCCACACTTTGACACATTGTAGTACAACTGCTTTCATGCCAAAGGCAAAGAGAAGATCTTAAAAATAGCCAGAGAGGAAATGTGGATCATAGGAACAGCAATTGAGGGACACTAGCCTCCTCAAGAGCAATGATGAAGGCTGAAAGGTAAAGGGATACCCGCTCCGGAAGGCTGAGAATCAGGGATAGTAGACCCTGTGGAAACACCTTTGGAGAATACAGGAAAAGAAAAAACATTTTTCAGACAAATGTCAGGAGAATTGAGCATTGACAGAACCTCCCTAAAAATCTTCTCTTTGGGAGATTCCCCCCTCATTCTTAGAGAAAGGTTCTCAGTCACAATGCTGGCCCTGAGAGGCACTGTAATTCCCATGGAGAAGGTGCCCCTTGCTTCTCCTGGCCTCACACTTCCTGTCTACTGCTAGTCCCCCTGTGCTCAGAGCTACCTGGATGGGCTGGGCATATTTTTTCTCTCTTTTCTCTTATTGCATTTCTAAAATGACATTAAAGAGCTCCTGACAAGTCGTTCCTTGTCTTTCCTGAGTGGACTGTCTGCACCAGATGTTAGATATTCGATCCTGTCCAGACATCAGTGAATCTCAGATATGAGGCATCTCCTGGGCTCCAGACGAGACAAGGCCAGAAAGGCCTACCCAGTGGACACACACAAGAGGTGACTAATGTCCTTTGTTTCCTAACCAGCCTCATACTTATCCCCATTTATAGTAGTTCCATTTGCTCTTCACCTTTCAGTATTTGGGTTACCCTAATAGTATCATCAGGCAACATGAGAAAGAAAATGGGAAGCATAATTAAAATGAAGTGCACATAACTCTGCCCATCCAAAAGCCCCTTTCATCGTAGCTCTGAGAGCAGTTCATTAAGTGGTCCTGCCAGCTGGAAAGGAGCAGGCAGAGTGTGTGCCAGGGTGACCTGCCCTGGTCCTCGAGGCTGTGGATGCAATGCAGCTCCCTGCCCTCCCCACTGCCCAACTGTCTACGTGGCTCCTGGGCCCAGAGTGCATTTGTCAAGTGTCTCTTGAAACCAGAGCTCAGGGCTGGAACTCAGCACTCCACCCCAGAGGAGTGAATCTGCTCTGGAATGGAATCCTTCAGGGTACTGGCAGGTTGTGGACGTAAAATTGGCTTTTCTCCAGGGCCTTGACCATCCTTGAAGGCAAACACTAATGTCAGGATGGAGGAAGGGTGCTAACAGAGATTCACACATCAGACAATAAGGCAGGCAAGCCCCAAGTGTCTGAGTAATTTTATGATTTCCAAATAGTGTAGCCATTTCATTGTCCTTTACAGAGAATAAAAGCTTAGGCACGAGGCCTGTTTCATTAGCTTCTTAGAACAAACTTGATGAGGCAGAGATTATAGGCATCCTTGCTTTATATATGGAAGTTGCTAAGGGGAGAAGTCAAGGGAACAGGTTCCATGGCTGGTGAGCTCAGAGCCCTAGTCCTTTCTAGGCAAAGACAGAGCTTTATCCGTCAAAGACAGTGCTCATGGCCTGGGAAGTTACACAAGTACATATAAAATAGTGTTTGTATTTACTGAGCTCTTCTTGTGCATTAGGAACAGCTCTCAGGTATTACATGTGCTAACTCATTTATTTCCATGGGCACCCTAGCAGGTACTGCTTTTATTCCCATTCTACAAAATTGGAAAACTAAGACTCAGAGAGGTCAAGTTTCTTGCTTGATGTCTTAGATCCAGTAAAGTGGCTGGGATCAAACCCTTCAGAGTCTTTGCTCTTAGTGACTTTTATGAGTATATTCTTTTACCTTCCTTCCTCTCCCCTCTACCTCTCTCCTCCCTCTTCCCTGGCTGTGTGCAAGTCAATCTCTAAATAAGGGCCTGGTAAGTACTGAAATGCTAAAGTAATATGGAGAAAATGTGAATTGTTTTTCCTTTAATTCCCAGTGCTGCCAGGTAGTGGGTTCTCAGTGTAAATGGGTCTTTGTTGGGTTTTTCTGATGAGGGAAGGATCAGCATTCAGGCATATGCAGCTTAAACCCAGTTGCCCTTGAGGTCAATGGCATGAGGCATGCAGGTGCTTTGTGATTGTGGATGAAAAGACTGGGACTTAACCCAGGGCTTGGTGATATTAGCCGGGGCTGGAACTAATGAGCCACAGCTCCATCTCTGTGATCCAACCCAGGGCACCGTGTCACAGCACTGGCATCCACAGATCCACCCAGGTGCAGAGCCCCTGCTGGCTTCCCCATGGCCTGAACCAGGTTCTGTTCTGGAAAGGCCAGCAGGGCAGGCCTGCCCATGCTGTCCTCACCATACCTTCCCAAAAAGCAGGTGTGGAAGTTGGTCAGCCAGCAGAGAAGGTGACTGCCCCCTGGTGTCACACATAAGGTTTATTAAACTGCAGAGCACCAGAGTGTGCTTGTGACTGGCTGGTCCTTGGCAGCCTGCCTTTGTCATCCGTGTCACCAACTGTGTTTCGCTGCCACAGCTTTATTAGGATGCAGTGACACCTTGCAACTGCTCCTTTGTTTGGGCCCATTGACTTGACCATATGTCTTAGGACTCTCTGCCAGTAGAGCTATCGTATATTAATTACCTCTGCTTTGGATTCTGCAAACACTGCCTGGCTAGTCATGGGTAGAAAAGTGTCTTCAGGGATAAAGATAGAGAGGAAGGTACAGGTCCAGGTTTTGTAGGGCCTGAAATTTATACAATTTTGAGGGCTGTCTTTAAGAAAAGGAATACAACACTATGAGGATGAGATTTCTGGGCCCTTGTGAGTGACTTGGAAAGGACCTATGTGAATGGAATGGGGTGCTGAAGATGACACCTCATTAGCTTTATGGTAAGAGTGTCTCCCCATTTCCAGTGATTGACAGATGTATGGAAGCAAGGGTGTCACAACTGTGGTTGCCACTTGAATAGACCTCTGCCATGGCTTGTTTGGGGGCCTATCCACAGAAATTGGTCTTCCTCTTTAGCATACAACAAAGGAGAAGAAGGTAGGGAAAAAGAAGAGAAGCAACGCAACTCCCAACACGAGTTCACAAAAGAGAAAAGTCAGAGTGTCCATAGATTGCTCCAGCTAACAGAGCACAAAGCAAAGGAACAGATTGAGTGGAGAAAACAGAAATGCCCAGCGAGCGACATCAGCATCTTGCTCCTTCTAAAACTCATAAATAAGTGAATCAATACGATTTTGGAGGGAAGAGGGCAGGTGGAAGTAATGATGTAAAATATCTTTTACTCATCCCACTAATCAGTCTCACTGTTGTCAATAGGTGGGGTAATCTCTCTGCTGGCTATTTTCTATTTGTTCTCCACCCACCACCCCCTGCCATTGTTTCCATCCACTCTCTACCCTTCCCTACCCTGCTAGGGACCCAAGGCTACCCCTACAGATTCCATCGCCCAGGCTCTCTTGCCTTCTGGCCTACAGTTGGCCTTGGCCAATGGTAAGCACCAACGAGAGATCAGAAGGAGAGAGGAGAGAGAGAGACTTGGGTAATTCTTCCCTGTGCCCTCCCTACTTCAGTATCACGTTTGTGGCAGGGGCTGGGCAGTCATACCTCCATGCCTGCAGCTCTCACTGGGCTCTGGTCGCAGGCATATAGGTGGCAATGGCTTCCCACTGGCAGTAGTTTCTGGGTGACTCTACATGCAAAGGACCGTCAGCCTGACCCACAAGACCTCTTATGAAAGCAAGGCATGAAGAAAGGAGGAAAGAGAAAGGGACACACAGAAAGAGGGAAATAGGCAGAGAATGAGACAGAGAAAGAGAGAAACCTACTTGCAATGATTAAAGGAGAGCTCTTTTCCTTTGCCTATCCCAGGCTGCCTACCTCCAGTCAGGATTTCTGAGAGATCTTTGAAACAGAACCTAATGTTAAAGGTTGATGATTTGTAAAGCAACAGGGATTCCTGTGTGGGAAATAGAAGGGGAGGAGATTACAACATGGTCTTGAAAGGAGTCCGTTATTTTGAAGTTGGAAGCTGTGCTGAGGGTGACCCTGTGTTGGGAACATCTCCCTCTCCAGTCTTTAGAAACTGGAAAGGGTAAAATAAAGCCACGGGCCTGCTTACCTTTGGCTGCTGGGTCAGAACACTCTGGGCCAGAAGAGAGTGCTGGAGAGCTGAGACCTACACTATGCTAACCCCAATCAGTCATGGGCCTTGAACAAATCCTTAGACTATCAGTGATACCGTTTCCTTTCCAGTAAGACAGGTTGATAATGCCCACACTCGCCATCTCCCCAGAGATGCATCAGGAAAGAAAGATTTAACAAACGTCATGTTGAACAAGCGCAAAGCACCACCCTGAGTTAGGTCTTTTTATAGGTTGGTGGTATGACATCCAAGAACAGAAATTACGTGATACATTTTTATAGGTTTTTCCAACATGTTGTAGATGATAGCGATGAGAGTTCCACAGGAAACAACATTCAGTGAGGACACGCTAGTAAAGAGCCTTCTTACAAAGGTGTGGTCAAGGCTAAGACAAACAGCAAGGAGTGTTCATCACCCAGAAACTGCCAAGTGAGAAGCCAGTACTACCTCTAGGCCTGTGACCATGAGAGCTGAAGCCATGGAGCAATTGTCACTCAGCATCACTCTGAACAAAGAACTCAGTGTGACTTCAAGAAAACCTGAGGAGAAGGGGGTAAAAAAATGCCACTATGAACCCCTTTTTGTTATTTTCTCTTACATCCTCTTTTGGCAGTAGGTGGGATTATCTATTATAAATCTGAAAACCTAACAGATAAACTTATTTATGGAGAAACAAAATTTATAACTATTATTCCAGAATAATTTGTCTGGGATCCTTTAAATAGTAAACACTTTAGCTTATTAAAGAACATCAACTGATTTAAAGAATTTTATTTCATTTTATTTTTGAGACTTTGGCTAGATAGATATATCTGCAGAGAAGCCCTGCCTACAGCTCTTCTACTAACCAGTAATAGCTCCTGCCTTTAGTGGTCGGTCCATCTCCCACTGACCAGCAGCGCTTTCCTGTGGTGGTGAGCACATCTGCTGACTGACCACCACCCGTTGTCTATTTCTCACCTTAGCTCTTATTCAGCTGTTAAGAAAGGAGACCCAGTGATCCAATTGGACAATTGGAGTTTTAGGGTTGCTGATTGAGTTAAGAGGTTGGGTAGAGGCTTGTAGCTACTTTATGGAAGTTTTCTTTTATCCACTTCATAATCTTTCTGTCACCACACATGCCTTTGCTACTACTTGGGGAAAGACTCAACAACTGGACTTTGCTCAGGAACTTTCATGCATGACAAAGCCTCCTCATTGGCTGTAGGGTCTCTGGAGCCCCTTTGTGTAGAGTTTTTCCCATCATGAGTACCTGATTCTCAAGAACTGCACCTACAAAACAACTTGCTATTGATTATCTTCCTGCATCAGGGAAGAGCCAAAAGACGTCAAAATCTTATGAGCAAGAGAAGTAGAATGAACAGATGCTCTTTGCTCTGAGCCATTACTTTCTTCCTCCCTGCTTAGGGATTGTGTAAATCACCAAAACAAGCCGAGTGAAAACACGGTAAGGATAAAGCCAACCATAAAAGGGCCACTCGACCCAGCCTACCCCTGATCTGTCAGTATCTTCACAACTCTATGCCTTGAGCAGGGTACCTGATTGAAAATTTTCTGCAGGCTAAAATTCTGTACCTGCTGGGAAGTCAGATGATAAAAACAAAGGGAAAATAATTGGGCCACAGCTCTCTCAGCCTAACTCAATATAAAAAACAACTTTATTGTGCAGCAGCTTCCATTCTATATCCAAAAATGCCTTTCTCATCTGTTAAACTATCTGAGGTCTCTTCCAGCTCTAAAGACCTATATGAATATACTTAAATAGCTAAATAGCTTTTATGGACCCCAAAGAAATTTGTTCACAGAGAAAAAGTCTGGGCTAGCTTGATTTTCCCCTTAGAGACACTGATAGAAATCCTGCCCCAGTATTGTTCTTATTTACCTTATCGGGTCTTTTTATTTATTGCATCTCACATCTCAGCAGAGAGCTTATCTTTACTCTATTTCCATATTATTCTCAGGGTGTCCTTGTAACTCTATTCACTGTATTGAAGTTTGGAATACTGTTGTCTTGAAAGATAACACCCAAAGCCAAATTCTTATAAAAGGCTGTCACTTCGGTTTGAAGGGTAGAAATGAGTTGGCAGTAAAGATAAGGCCCTCTTTTCACGTTAAGACCAAAGAATTCTGAAATCTTTAAGAAGCCCAATTATTAACTACACAGTTCTCCAACAATGCCAAAAACAGATACATTATACTTTCCAGTAAAGAAATATCACCTTTAGCAAAAGGCAGGGATAAAAATTCCATTGAATCATTGTTTATACAAGAATCTGGAGTCCCCCAGTGACTTACCTCTTCAAACATTACATCATATATTCCCAGCTCAGTTCAATTCCCTTGTGTTGGATGTCCTCCTTTACTGAAATTGATCTTTGTTAATAACAGGCATAATGTCTTCTCCGGCTCTTAAAGGAAACTGATGGACTCTTGCCATGACAGGAGATAACTGGAAATCTATATGCTCCGTACACCAATTCCCCATCAATACCCTGAAATGTCTTTTCTTTAAAAATAACAGCTCTGCATGAATTTGATCACTTTCCCAAATTAGTGTAATTGATGCACCCTGAGGCCTTAATGATTCAGAAAGTGCATACTCAAGGGATATTTAAATAGCTATTTGGTAGGAAGACAAAATATGGGCCAGCTCACTGAACACGCATTCCCTGAGTTTAGGTAATGCTCAGAGCTTGGCTGGGGGCTGGCCAGTGTATCAGGAAAATTGCTCTTAAATAACACAGAGGGCAAATGGCTTTGTATGTACATGCTCTTGTCCTTTTCCCAGCTTTCAGTGAAAGATGTAAAAGACTGGGCATTTGAGGACATGACAATTATTACAGTAAGAATTATTAAACCAATTGTTTTTAAAACTGAGATGAACTTCCATTTTCCAGCCTACAAATTGGGATGATAATAGTAATTTCTATTTCCCAGGGTGGTTTGCTGATGTTGAATCTAAATGAAGTGCCTAAAGCATTGTTGGGTCTGCAAAATCGCTTCAAGAATCCCTGGAACTTCTTCCTACAGCACACCCTCACTTTCTCCAGGGCGGCAGTGCTGCTCATGGAGGCTGCTCTGGGAGTGCCGAATACATGAGTGTAGAAATGAGTAAGTTCCTTCCCCAATGCCTTGTGGGCGTGCTCTAGCTCCATGTCAGCTGGGAGGAACTGGCTATACTATTTTCAGCTAAAAGGTCACACCTCCACTCTTCATTTCTAAGCCCTCAGCAGACACAAATGACCAATCATTGCATTCTTCCAAAATGTGGCCTTCAAAATATTTCTCAAGACAATATTCCAGGCAGCCACTAACGATTGTTCACAGTCGACACCAGAGGTAAAATCCACTTGAAATCTCCCGGGCTACCCAAGTCATTGTCAGGTGAACCGGTGTTTGAATCATTGATTCATCACAGTTGCCATCTTGGATTGTCAGGACTGCCCTCAGCATTACCCGTTTGCATGGGGGGTGGAGTTGGCTGGGAAACCAAAGTCTATTTAAGGGCAGACCATGATTTCTGCAGCAGGGACCTGCAGAGGATCTTACTTGCTTTGCCTCTGCCTGGCAGTCCTCAATCTTGCCCACTCCAACTTTCTTCTGAAGTGAAGTAGCCACTGTCTTCGATCTGCAGCCTCTGGCCTTCCTGGTCTCGGTTCAGAAATCCCCCATATAGTTAATAAGCCCCACTCTTGTTCTTCACTTGTGTCTATCACCCCTTCTTTGTGTTTCTTTTGACTTCATTTGGACCTCATTTGTTCCTTGCTACTCAGGCTTTTGCCTGAGTGCCTAACCCCCTGATGCTTATCTGTTCCCAGTCATCCGGACACTTGTCTAGTGACCCCTGGCAAGCGTCAGGCTCGCCATGCTGGATGCTTCTTCAGGTTGTCAGCCTCAACTAGGGAACAATCCAACATCATTGCCTGCTTTGTTTGGTGCCAGCTTTTTTAAACCCATTACTTAATTTAATTTTTAAAACAAAGCCAGGAGGTTGCTAGAGCATCATTATAACCTATATGAGGGGATGAGAGACTGAAGATTTAGAGATGTGAAACAACGTGCCTGGAGCACAGACCTGGTAGATGGCAGAGCTGAGATTCGAGATTGGACACTGCCCATTCACCATCCTGCTTCCTGAACATCATACAAGGTGGGCTTTGGGGGCGGGGAGGTTTGCACAGTTACCTCTTTTCTCCTCTTCCTTCTTTAACAACTTCAAGCCCCAGATCTGCTCATCAATATGACTCAGGCTCACGGGATTCATATGAGGAGAGGAAGAAAATAGAAGCCTTCTCTGGGTACAAGAAACACAACGCAGTGATTTGTGGCATGAGGCCTGATAATTAACTAAATAGGATCCTTTGCAATGAGACAATCTCACTTGTTTTTATTACCACATTAAAATGTGAATCTTAAGCAAAACAAGAATATAAATCTTACTGGAGGATGCTGAAGTTTAAAACAATATATACTCAACTCAATTCTCAATAGAGAGAAGCCTTTATTGAAGGCCATAAACATTTTTTGAGTGCCAGGGGAGAAATATGACCATAAAACTAGCTCCGGTTTAGTGATTTGGTAAATGAATGAAATGTTTGCGGGGTCCCAGCAGGATTCTTGGAGGATAGTCATTAAGACCCCCATATCCAACAGTAGCATTCTATAGATCAATGCTGTCTGAGTGCAGCCTTTCTTCCTGGGGGAGCTCTTGGCATTTGGGGCAGGATAGCTTCATTTTGGAGACTGGACACTGACATTCCTGAGAATAGACCCCTCCCATTCCCCAATACTTCAGTGTGCTTCCTAAAGAATCCACAACAGGATACACCCTCCCACCACCAGGGAGCGCCAGGACGGGAGTCAGCAAACAAGGTGAGTCTTCACTTCTCCCAGCCCCATTGCTCCATCTATGCACAGAGGAGAGTACCATCTGCTCCTGACTTGCTTCTAAGACATGTGATTGTTCAGAACCACAAAGAGGTCAGGGGAGAAAGAATAGGGGAGATTATGGGGACCATGTCTATTTTGTACAACACTGTATCTCGTACATCACCCCATGCAGTGAATAGGCACTTAATTAAATACGTGTTGAGTGGATGACCTGTCATTTGCCAGTGCTGATAAAAGAAAAGGCTGACATCTTTGCAGTGGGCACACTCTCCACTCTGCACCTTGGACTGAGGTTCTGTATGGACTGAAGGTTTGTGTTTCTTCAAAATTCATATGTTGAAGTCTTAACCCCCAATGTGATTGTATTAGGAGGTAGGGTCCTCCTGAGTCAGATTAGAGCTCCTTGCCCCTTTCCATTTTGTGAGAACACAGTGAGGAGACAGCAGTCTGCAACCCAGAGGAAGGCTCTCACCAGATGCCAACAGAGCTGGCCCCTTGATCTCAAACTTCCAGTCTCCAGACTGTGAGAAAGAAGTGTCTGTTGTTTATAAGCCGCCCAGTTTGTGGTATTTTGTTACAGCAGCCTGAGCTGACTAAGACAGGTTTTTAGTAACCACACACAGGACTGCTTACAGAATGGATGTAAGTGATACACTCTGAACTCTGGTACCAGGATTAACAGGAAATAAAAGAGATGGGAGGGAGAAGCACAATGTAAAGTCCGCATAATACAACGTCTTATTTTCCAAGGATTAAAGGAAACCATCAAACTCCAAGCCAATGAGGGCTTGTGCTGTTTCTCATCCCCTGGGGGTTTCTTCTTTAAGGACAACTATCTACTCCTTGGCACTTCCCAAATTATGGTAGCCCTACTACTGCCTCCACTCCATATCCATTCCCAACACAACCAGTTACTTGGTCTACACTTCCCTGTGACCAAGTGTAGACCAAGTAAAGTCCTTTCCCCGAGAATGCACAGTGGAAACTGAGAGCGACTCAATCTTTCTCACATGCAAATTGGATGACTGTGATCTGTGACTCAGAAAAGCAGAAGAGATTTGTCTGTAGACAATGAAGAATCAAACAGATGCTAAAGGAGGGCCTGAGAGGAGAGATGAAGGGGGTGGGTGGGTTTCAGTCCCTGAATATGGTCCTTTCATAAAGTCCAATGCAAACCCAACCTCAGGTGATTTGGAATACTCACCTTTTTGATTAGGTAAGTAACCTGCTGAAAAATGAATTCTAGGAAAATATAACAATTTCACCCAGGTCACC
Organism: Eptesicus fuscus; assembly: GCF_027574615.1. NCBI lineage: Eukaryota > Metazoa > Chordata > Mammalia > Chiroptera > Vespertilionidae > Eptesicus > Eptesicus fuscus. Next base: position 28,906,859 of record NC_072477.1, on the reverse strand, counting down.
ATGTTTAATTCTCATATAAATACAGCAGGCATTATCCCAATTTTACAGATTTTTTTTTTGGTTACATGGAAATTAGTCCTAGATTGAGTGTTAGGGAAATGAGTTCTAGTCTTAATTCTACCAGGACTGCATCATCTGAAGCAAATTAGCTTCTTTTAGCCTCAGTCTTTTAAAAAGCAATTTTGGACTAGTGGAAAGGGTCAAGAATTCTGTTTGTAATTCATGGAGTCAATGACATGACCATGACCCAGAAGATTTTTAATGGAGAGAAGTTGTCAATGAGCCTGGCCTCAGTCTCCTCATTTCTAAGTGCATGAATTGGATTATATAGTATCTAAGATGACTCCTAGCTCTAGCATTCGACAGATTATTCTCTGGCTTCAATTACCAAGAGGTTCATTCTCAATCATGAAAGAGCTGGAAATGGCTAATAAATTTAGTGGAACATTTGGACAACACAGTTATAGACCCACTTGTATCTGCAATAAATCTTTCTGGCTCTGAAAACCTTTGAAATTTTTATTTTTTATTATGACTATATGGATCATTACTTGGCAAAGAGATTTCCCCTAATATTAATCTATGAACATAAAGAATTATGTGCTGGGATAAAAGGATATAAAAATAAAAATCTATTAACTTATTGACAATAAAAGTAGGGGCTGAATTTTCATGAAAATGAACAAAAGCTACCATCAAGACCAGATGAACTTAGAAAATACAAGCTTAATTGACCTATCCCAAGGACGTGGTTTTCAAGTTAATGTTTCCCAGTTGTATACAACCAAGATTTTCTTGAAATTGTTTAATAGAGACAGTTGATCCCCAAATTCCCAACCTTTTGTCAGCTCACTGAGAGTTTCGACCTTGACTGCCATCTTTATCATGCTATACAGGCAACTCATCTTCACACTCATTAGCATTCCTTGAATGAATGAAATTCCAGAAAACCCAAATCCCCTAGCCTCACTGCATTAATGGGGAAACACATACACAGAGTCGACTAGCACTGGACCTCACTGAGTTCCTAAATTGAAAACCAATTAAAATAGATTCTGAGGATAATGGTCTACGAATCACATTGACAAAGACTTCCCAAAATGATCACAAAATTTGGAATCACATTTACATCAGAAACTACCTATGTTTTTCAAACATTTGAGATTTAGAAATTACACATAAAAGGACCCAACACATTTTTATTTTACATTATCTGTCCATGTTATTCTTCACCTCAGTTTGAATGTCTGTTCAGCCAAAGTGGATTCCTCCACAGGGCCTTCAGAGGCTCATCTTCTGACCTTTACTGACCTCATCACCTGCAGCTTGGAGGACAATGGTGAAACCTTGATTAACTGGCCACATAAGAAGAGTACTTCGCCTGTCCAAGGCATCCATATGTTATTTTTCTCCCTTGCCACACAGATATAGATAGATAGATAAATAGATATAGAGAGAACTAGAGAGATATATTTCAATTTTACTTGCCTTTGTAAAGCACAGTAAAAATCCTGAACTTACCTCTTTTCCTGCCCCAAGCTGCACATGAAGAGGCAGCATCCTCTGCCTGTAACAGAGCTGTTCATCTTCATTAGATCACCAGGTCGCTGGCCTTCATTAGCCTGCCACAGCCTCGCATTTGATTTGCATTGCAGGCTCCCTATATAGGTAATGATTCTAATTTTGAGAATCTCTAGAAGTTACGGCAAAGAAGCCTGGCCAGAAAGGTGGGCAGAAATGACAGGAGTGGCGCTGACTCCCCTGACCCCTGCATCATTCTTTACCCTCTAGAGATAGGACAATCAGCAGGCTGCTGGGACCGTGGGGCTGGAGAGCCTGAGCCTTGCTCTATGCTGGGTTTTCTTCAGTAAATGAGCACCCACAGTTAATGCCACAAAAAGCTCAACAAAGAACCATTGCCTGAAACCACCAAGAATTTTTAAAAGGCACCAGCTCCTCTTGTGGCCTTTATTTCTTACACAATTGCCACAACCATTTGCTCCCTCCTTTCTTGCCTCAGGACCTTTGTACATGACGTTCCATTGGCCAGATCTCTCTCTACCCCCAGCTCTTTCTTCCCATCCAAGTACTAACCAGGCCCGACCCTGCTTAGCTTCCGAGATCAAATGAGACTCCCAGCTCTTTCTTGATAAAATTCCTACTTACCTTTTAAGAATCAGTTTATGTACAGTTCCCTAAAGAATACCTTCCTTGGCACTCTGATCTGATTTAGTTTCCTTTTTTTATTCTCTTTTAGCGTCCTAGTCTTCTTCTTCATAACACAAGTGTTGCTATATATTTATTTGTTGTGTTTTGGTTATATAAAACCAAAAAAACACAACAACAACAGAGGCATTATACTTTATATTCATGGACAGATTCCCATGTGGTAATCACCCATTAAAAGGTATTTATGAAATACTTACAATAACCCAGGCACAGTGGCTAAGCACTGAGACTAAAAATAGTCCCACTTCTCAGGTAATTATAATACTGGTGCCTAAGTATTTCTATGAGCACAAGAACATGGAACAGGAAATGAGCCTAAGGACAGCTCTATCATGGGATAAGGGACAGTTTTTGGAGGATGCAACACAAGGAGAGACCTGAAGGACAAGTGGAGTTAACTAGAAGATGCAAGGAATGGGGACTAGGTCATGGGGCGGGGTGAGGATGAGGAAGTACTCCTGGCAAAGGAACTGGCTGTGCAAAGACTTGAAGGGAAGAGAGCTCAGGCAAATTTAGAAAATAAATATTATTCAACCTGGCAGGAGCAGAGTGATGGGTGGTATGAGAAGATAGATAATCTGGGGTTGCATCATGGATTAAACTATATTTAAAAAACAATGGGGAGTCACATACTCTGATTTTCATGTTAGAAATCTAGCTGCAGGGTAGAAAATGGATTAGAGAGGGCCAGTGGTAGACTGAATTATCGGCCCCATTGCTCACTGCTCCCTGCATTCCCCCCCTTACCATGGCCTCATAGTGAGCCGAGTGTGCTTCTCTACTTTTTAACCTTGGGCCAGGACATATGACTTGTTTTGGTCAATGGCATGTGGCTAGAAGGGACTGTGTTATATTCCTAAGCCTAGGCTTTCAGAAGCCGTGGGTGTTTCCACTTGCCCTCTTGTACCTCTGCCTTTGCTATGAGGAAAACATGCCCTGGCCAGCCCCCTGGGCCCAGGAGAAAGATGGAGGACAAATGGAGCAGAGCCGCCCCTGCTGTTGCAGCCTGAAGCACATCCGCCCAAGTGGACCACACACCCATAAGAGAAAGCAATTTTTAAAAAATGAGATGTTGAGAGTCTTCTGTGTGCAGCATTACTGTGACCATTGCTAACTGAACACAGACACACACTAGAAATAGAGTGATAAATCAGGAGATTATTGTAGCGGTCTGTTGAAAGCTTATGATAATGAAGGTGGAGATGGAGAAAAAGAGAGATTCAAAAGATACTTAGAAAATATAATTGCCGTGACATAGTAGCCTTGTAAAGAGAAGTTAGTTAAGAATGTCTCCTGGGGTTCTTCCTTGGGCATTTAATTGTTCGTTGAGATGTGGGACACAGGAGAAGATGGTATGTTTAGTTACATTGAACTTGAAGCACCTGTGAGAAGTCCAAGGGGACAGGTTCAGTAGACATGGGTCTAGAACTTGGGAGAGGTCTCAGATGGACCATAAATGAACACTTAGGTGGGTCTGGATAGAGATCCTCAGGGAGAGAGTATAAAGCAATAATGTGGCAGATAGAACTCTGCAGACATCAGTATTCAAGGACACATAAACACAAGTCCTGAAAAAAGAGCAGCAAAGAGAAGGAGACATCCAAGGAAGGTAATGTCCTGGAAGCAAGGAATGAGAGAGCTCTAAAAAGGAAGGTGTGTTTCCCTGACCAATGGGGCTTTATACCACACATCAAAAAGATTTTGGGTTCTATTCCCCATCATGGCATGTACCTAGGTTTTGGGTTTGATCCCTGGTTGGAGCTAATCTCTCTCTCTCTCTCTCTCTCTCTCTCTCTCTCTCTCTCTCTCACACACACACACAAAAAACACAAACACAACAAAAAAAAACATTAAAAACATATCTGTGGGTGAGGATTAAAATAAAATATAATAATTACAAATAAATTAAAAGGTGGGTGTGTTCAATTGTGCAGAAAACTGTGAGGAAAGAGGCAATGAATTTACAAGAAAGCACAAAGAATTTACCTAATTTACAAACAAAGAAAGGAAAGAAATTTTGCCCAGGAAATTTTAGACAATCCCACAGTAGATGAGCCAATAAAGCCCAAATCACAGGATAAGATGCTGAGGTTTATTGGATGTTTAGTGAACAAAAGCAAGATCCCAGGGCATTTATGGGCTTTCTGCTTCTTACTCCCTGTTTTATTGCAGTCACTTTTTAAGATAGGGTGGAGTAGTTGGCAGGATGTGGGCGACTCACAGCCAGTGGGTAAGGGTGTAACCAAGTAGAGAGAAGCATTCTTTTGCTCTCATGGACTCAATCCATTGCCACTCAACCCAGTCCCCTGGGGGGAAAGGTCTGGAAAAATATTAAGTGCCCTGGGAGAGGAAGATGACTGGGGTGGGCTAATAGGCACCAGAAACCCGACACTATGTTTGAAGCAAACCCAGACTTAGAGTGGCAGCTGTTCTCTCTCACCTCCAACCCTGCAGCCATATTTGGGGGCAGGTGTAATAGCAAGGGCCATTGGTCAGAGGGAAGAGATTATAAATCTGGAGTTCTGGAGAGACATTCTGGAACTTCTGGCAGTGGAAGGTCAACAGTCCTTGTGTGTGTATGTTGGGTTGTGTGTGAGAGAAAGAAGATTGTGTGTGTGGTGCAGTTTTACCTGCTAGTGGCAGACCTTGGGGAAGGGTCTGGGAACCCAATAATGAGCTGTCCCTGTCCTCCAGAGGCTGCAGCCATGTGGGGTCACTGGGCTGAGAGCCAGGTGGGCCTGGGCCCAGGGTGCTATGAGAGTGCTCTGGAGAATTTTTTCTGGAGGAAGTGGAACCTTTGACATGAGACATTTGCCTTCTAAATTAGACCCAGGTTACCAAACGGATAGGGAGGCAGGGTACAGGGCAGAAGCCCACTCCAAGAAAGGTAAATGCATTTGCCGGTTTAGCAGGTTGGCAAAGAACCCTCCCGGGCTGATATCCTGGCTCTGTCGTTTGTTAGCTCCGTGGCCTTAACCTTTTGGTGTCTCCATTTCTTTACTTGTCAAAAGGGGACAAAAGTGGGTGCCTCATCATGGGCTGCTGAGGTGACTGAATGAGCAAGTCCATGTAACATGTGAGGATGGTGCTTGCACACCAGGGGCTCTCAGTAAGCACAGCTCTGCTCATGGGACAGGCCCTGACCTTGTATGTGAGTGTCAGAGGGGATCAGGAGGGTGAGGAACACCCGGGCCTGTGCCTTTGTTCTTTGGGCTCTGTTCACCCAGGACAGATGGCTGACCCAATCATAATCAGCCTGACAATGAATGGACAACTTATTTTAAATGGGAGAAGGAGAGCAAACGTTTCCTTTATCTATCTTATGTCTTACTTGGGGTTTAAACGTCAGCTGTACTCCTCACTCATTTCCTTGTGAAATAATGGCAAGGAGCAGTCCACCTCTCCTAACCGGGAGAATGAAATCTCAAATTGGTTAAATAACTTGTGCCGAGTCCCACAGTGAGATTATTGAAGAGTAAGGGCCTGAACTCTGATCTTCTAAGCTACAGGCCCAGGCCTCCTAATAAATCACACTTCTCCCTGTCAGCTGCTAGCCAGCAAGATCTGCCCCCCACCGTGGCCGAGCTGGTCACTCAAGGTGGAATGATTTCATGGAGCAAGCCTTGCTCAGAAACAGAAAATGTCGCCTCAGGCATTTCCTTGGATGTTTGATTTTAATATAAAAGGTAGTTCTAACCTTAATGAGCAAATACTAAGTGATCGTTCCTCTTCGGTTTCTCTGACAGCAGAGACTGCAGGCTGAGAAGCAAGCTAGCTTTGAAGGGTCAGCAGAAGGGGCCAGGAACAGGGGACTTTTATCGGTGTGAACAGGAACTTGACCTTGCATTGTAAGCCTGCTCAGCTGTTCATCCAAAGGAAAACTGTGGTTCCCAACTACAGAAAATCAGTAGCTAGAACTATTAATAATAGCAAAAGAAGCTGTTGGCGCCGCAAGTAATTTGTGGTAATGTTTTATAATTGATGGTCCTTTTTATTACTTAAACACTAATTAATTCATGTTCCAAACAATGCATTGACTTTATTTATGGTGTTAGGACAGCCCTCCTAGCTTAAAGCTATTCCTTATTGTTTTCTCTCGATAATTAAAATGCACTGTTTATTTGTTCTATCTGTGGGTGTTTAGAGGACTGCACCTTCTGGGAGAGCCTCATGGGCAGTACATACAGAAGCGACCCCATAGACGCTCTGGTCCTTTCAAGGAGCAGCCTGATGATTTTCTTTCCAGTACAATTCACACAGCATCCCATGGTAATTTATCCACACAGTCTCCCCGTGGTTGGCTTCATGTGACCCATTTATAAAATGAAAAGTGTGAACTCTGTGAATGCAGCTGCCACTTTGCAGCAACAACCTGGCAGGTCTGGCTTGTCTGCAGACAAGCCGCATGGTCAAGTCCCTTCACCTATCCAGGCCCCGAGGCCTGTGAAAAGAGGGAGATGGAAGTGGTCATCCTTAAAAGTGCTCAGAGCCCTATATTTGAATGTGTTAATGGGGTCAGTGATTATGCTTTCTTGCAGGTGCATTGAAGGTTCGGACTGCTGGAAAGAGAAAAAACACGAAAAGATTAATGGGCCAGTATCGCTGCAGGATTCACTGCCAACAGACACGAGCTGCCTGTTCCTATTTAGTATCTCTGCATCTTCCTGAAGGCTGAGTTCTACTATTTGACTCATTCTATCCCTTTAAATAATAGGCTGCACATAAAATAAAATCTACTGAAATTCAACTGAGGCTGTAGGCTGATGTTCTGTATGAGATATTCCATAATATTTTCCCAAGTTTATTTACAAGATGGGAGCCCTCACATTCCATTTATTGTGTATATTAATTTTGTTTTTATCTCAGGAAGACAAGAAAGGAATTTATGTCAGCCCTCACTTCCCAAGGTCAGAGCTGAAGCCCCGTGCAGAACAAATCAACTCCAGAATGCAACATATAGTGCTACTGCTGGCCTGTGGTTACGCAAGTCAGTTGTCTCAGCACCATGAGAGATCAAGACCACAGATTAGTGTTCCTTGTAATTCCATTAGTTCTGTTCTGTTTCATCACAGTCCTAGCTCCACCCAGTTATCCCGCAAAGCTGTTATAGGTTATAAGAAGTATTTTCTCTGAACTGAAGCTTAGTCCTGTTTTTTGTATGTGTTTTGGTTTTTTATGTGTTTCTTTTTTACCTGTGAATGGACCTTTTTCTCCATCTTGGACCTACCCACACTGAGCACTTTCCTAAATCACAGCTGGAAAGGTTAAGTCTCTTGGCACAAGAAGCCTTATCTGTTGGGTGAATACTGACTTTCCAATGCTAACCCCCCAGCTTGATGATTTTCCCACTGAGTACTTCTAATGTCAGGCCCTAACCCTTCCCCCCAAAGCATTTGACTAGCCTAAGTAAGCTGTCATGAGCCTTGCCAACTGGTGCTGAGATAACGCCACAAACAGCACCTCTGGGAGGTTAGGCAACATCTGGAAGAAGTTAAACAAGTGGACATGGCTACTTTTTTGTTTATTAATCCTCACCCGAGGATATTTTTGCCACTGCTTTATTTTAGAGAGTGGGAGAGAGAGTAGGAGATGGGAGGGAGGGAGAAATTGTAATGATGTTTGAAACCACCAAAGCAACCACTCCTAGCAGTGAGAGGTGCCACTGCTGCAGGATTTGGCGACTTCGATTTAAGGTCTTTATGTGTAGACGGTGTTTTCTCTTTGTGGAAAAGCTTACTCCAGATTGTTTTGCTGCTTTGCATATTTCTACATAGCTTGGTTCAGCTTCATCTAAGATTTCTCCTGTATAAAATCACCCATAGACAATTTGTGTTAGGCTCAAATTGTTCCTTAATCATGTTTGAGCTACTTTGTGTTTTTAAAACAAGTGTTACAGCAGAACTGGCAGATTTCCCCCCTATTAACTGCTTAGCTCTGTCCACTGACAGGACTACAAAGAATGACTAACGGTGTAATAAATTAGCAATGAGCATCCCTGGCATCATATTCCACTAACAGGAATCAGGGCTTCTTGGAGGAATGGCCAGTTACAGGTCTGGGGCAGTAGATGTATACGATGAGCCTGCAGTATCTTGTCATCCCAGCTAGTGGGACGTTATCAAAGACCACCAGGGTCATGTCAGCAAGACTCAGGAGCCAACTGAAGAAGCTTCCACTGCCAAAGATGGGACAATTTATATTTCGATAGGATAAGAATTGCATAAAGTTATTTAAATCCATCAAATATGGTTAAATCTATGGGTTCCTAATGATATTAAAAAACACACAAATTGGTCGCTATTGAGTATTCATTATCTTGAAAAGTGATCAGGACAAAGAATCAAGTATTTGTCCTGCCTTTCCTTCATGAACCAGTGGGTAACCAATGGTAGATAAGAGAAAACATCTCTTTATGGGAGTATTCCAACTAATCAATAAAAAAGAAATGATAGAACATCCCCATTTTGCAGCCCCCAGTGAATTAACAGATCTGGGCATTGACCATCAACAGCAGTTAACATCACAAAAAGGGAGACTGCAGACATTCTGTGCCTTCGGATGAAAAACATGCCACCAACAATGTATAATCTTGCCAAACGGATCCAACTTAAGTTTAATCAAGACTCTGGATCCTACTACCAATTTCCAGGAAATACCGAGCTCAGAGGAACAGCTCAGAGGAACATATTAAACTGTTCCTTGAATATGTAATCAGCAAAATTCGGACTGTGAGAAACTTTACAGGTTTAAAAGCTCAGGTTCTTAAACAGAAAATTTTATAAAAACAAAAGGAAGCCTAGGGAGAATTTATAGGTTAAAAATGACTCAAAAGACATACCAAGTTTTTAAAAATTGGCAAGACTAAATTATAGTATTTTAGGGATGCACTTTTTAGTGACAAAACTCTAAAGGAAGTGGTTGCTACAAGAATCAAGATAGTCAGTGATTAAGTTAAATCAGAGAAAATAACAGAACTGCATTCCTCATGCAACTGTGTGTGTGGATTGAGACTCATGCCAAGTTCCTGCCTTTCTGGCCGCACTTTTCCTAATCTGCCTTGTCTTCAGATTATGCCTCTGTGGTCTTATTTGCATCCCCTGCAGCAGCAGCCACAGGGCCTCACATCTCCAGGCCCACCCTTTGCTATTCGATGAGCTGAGGTAGTTCCCAGGGAGGAGCAGGGCCTCTACGTTGTTCCTAGATCCCCTCTCCATGACTGCAAATTCTGGGTTTGCTCTTTGCCTCCATCCGTCCAAGCAAACAACAAAAACCAAAAACCAGTGCTGGGCCTGTCTGAGTCATTTTCCTCACTGTCCCTGCAAGAGCCCAGGAGTCCCATTTGGCTACTCTATGACAAGCCAATTAGACAAAGATTGTTAATCAGACTAATGAAGGGAGAAGGGATCTGAGGAAAGAGAAGGAGGGAAGGAATGTGGCAGAGGCAGTAATGGAGGAGGGAGAGCACCGCCCCTCCCTCGCTGCTCTGATGTTTTATTCAGAGTATTTGCAAATGAGCCAGTGGAAACAGCATTAACAATAAATGAGAAGCATTAGACTGCGGAGAGGAGGAGAGGAGAGATTGGAGTGCTGTTCCCTGCCAGCAAGGGTCACAGGCTCCCTGTCTTATCAACCAAGGTGAGCCCTTCTCAGGTGGCTTTACCTGCACACCCATCTTCAGGCCTCTGAAGAGGCTCCTATTCCATTTAGCAAATAAGAGAAGAAGTTCAGAGGCATTTCTAGCATACAGGAGCCAACTTAAAAGGCAAAGCCAATATATCAAAACCCAAGGGCTGGTAACTTACATTCATCTTGGCCTCAGCATTGAAGTTGTTATAACCCAAAGGCTCTGTTAGGTAATTGACCCATTCTATGAAAGTAGCTAATATTTGATTGCTGCTTTACAATTAACCAAGCCCTTTTTCATTGTCAAATGTTTCTCATAATCACCCTGTAACCAATTTTATAATTTAAAAAACTGAGCAAGTTTACTCAGGGCCCGAACCCTCACTTTCAAGAATTCAGGTGCTTCCATAATTCTTCCCATTTGACAATCTCCATCAGTTCAAATCCCCCCATCTAATAATTTACCTAGACTTGTGTTATTTTTTTCCTTCTACAAATATGCACTGACCATCTCCACGGGCCAGGCACTAAGAGGCAGAGAATAGGAAACCCCAGTGGATAAACAGTCCTCCTGTTTTAGTCTATAGGCTTTCAAGCTGCCTATTTTCCTCTTAAACAAACAAACATTTTTATTGATTTCAGAGAAGAAGGGGAAGGGAGAGAGAGATAGAAAGATCAATGATGAGAGAGAATCATTGATTGGCTGCCTTCTGCATGCCCCACACTGGGGATCAAATCCACAATCCAGGTATGTGCCCTGACCAGGAATAGAACCATGACCTCCTGGTTCATAGGTCAAAGCTCAACCACTGAGCCAATCTACTGGGCTGCCTTTTTTTCCTCTAGATACTGTGAACGGAAGGAGCCACATGCTAACCTGACAAGCTCAGGGGAAGCCTATGTGGCAGTCTTGCAAACTCAGAGACCTGAAATAACCACAAAGGATGGTTTGAAAATTAAATATTTAACTACAAACAGGTTATAGTGGGCAGTCATGTCCTAGGCCGATATCTTCCCTGACAAAGGTCAACTTAGATCTTCTTTACTGAGCCCATTTGCCTTTTTGCCTCTAAGATAACATATCTGTGAGATGTCTGGGTAACTTGTAACTTCCTTCTTTTGCTGGAGCCCCTGGGACACAACCAAATGTGGTGGGTGCCAGGACAGATACTTCAAATTCCTTCATTATCATGTTAATTGTTCCTGTACCCACCTAAGTATGTGTCCATCATTTTACTTTTTATCCAATCCCATGGGTTTCCCACCGTTTGACTTTATCCCACCTCCTTAATCCGTCACCAATGAATTTCATGTAGCCCACTTATGTCCCTCCTCTGATGGCAATGTATAAATACAGATGGAACCCACCATTTCTTCGGAGCATCATCTCAATTCATTGAGGTTCTGCTTCCCGGCATATGTCGACATTTTGGCTCAAATAAACTCACTAAAATTCTTTACAGGTTTCAATGGTTTTTTTCGTTAACAATACAAATTCTGATTCTGTGACAATCAAAAGTTCCTATTAAAAAGATAACAATAGCTGTCATTCATTAAGCACTTACTAAGTGCCAAGCACTGTGGTAAGCAGTTTACAAATGCAATTTTATTTAAAGCTTTGAGTTCATGTCTAAGCACAGAGCTCATGCTTGGAACCAATTTGCTGTAGCACAGTTATTTCTAAAGGGGAAAGTTGCGCATTTCCACAAGGAATCCTCACCTTTTACAGCCTTGGTGAGACCCGGCTCTCAGGAGTGAGACCTTTGCCCCTGTCTGATCCGGCAGCACGATTCTGCCAGCACCTCTCTTCCCCTGTATTTCCTCTGTACAACTGTCAGCACGCTGGTAGGGGTCTTTCAGCAAAGGAGGGTAAAGGAAGGTCACGTCTCCTTCTGAAGCGGAGACCAAAGCTGCCCACCCCCTCACCCCCATACACAGACATTGGATTCCTGTTGGTCAGACCAATGAGACCTTGGAAACTTAGGTTAGAGTCATACTGCCTGGCATCTACCTCTTTGCAATGTCATCCAAAATATCCCCTGATTTCCAGGAAGGCATAAAGGAAGGAGAGACCTCTATCACAGAGGCCAGGGGCTCGAGAAGGTGATGGCTTACCTGAGCCTCACTTCTGAGCATGTGGCCCTCACTGCATAGCATGGGAACCAAAATCCACTTCGACCTACTCAGTCAGTCTGGGCTTCAACAGGATCTCGGATGACTGAGACTCACGTTAAAGTTGGAGGATGTGGAGAAGGAGTGCACTGCAGTGTAGTGGTTCTCAGAGTGTGGTCCCCAGAGGCCAGCACCATCTGTAGGACCTGGAAATGTGTTAGATGCAAATTGCTGGGCCACACCCTATACCAGTGGTTCTCAACCTTTCTAGTGCCTCGACCCTTTAATACTATTCCTCATGTTGTAGTGACCCCCAACCATAAAATTATTTTCGTTGCTACTTCATAGCTGTAATTTTGTTACTGTTATGTAATCGTAATGTAAATCATAATGTAAATATCTGTGTTTTCCGATGGTCTTAGGCTCTACAGCAGCGGTTCTCAACCTGTGGGACGTGACAGGGTCACCTAAGACCATCGGAAACACAGATATTTACATTACGATTCATTAAAAGTAGCAAAATTACAGTTACGAAGTAGCAATGAAAATAATTTTATGGTTGGGGGTCACCACAACAGGAGGAACTGTATTAACGGGTCGCGGCATTAGAAAGGTTGAGAACCACTGCCCTACACCAACTGAATCAGCAACCGTGGCGGTGGGGCCCAGCCATCTGAGTTTAAGAAGCCTTCCCCGGCTGCATGCTAAAGTTTGAGAGCCATTGTATAGACAATTACCTCTCCAAGCCCTGGCTCACTTACTCCTTCTACATCACTTAGGCTGCAATCTTGGCTGACATTTGGGGAAATGGAAGGCAGGTCCTGTGCTGGGGTTTTCCCTTTTCCATTTTATTACCCTGGGGACAGTTCTGAAAACTCAAGCTTCTGAACAAAACCTCCCTTGCTTGTAATTTAATCCTTCATTTGCATTGCCAATAATAATGGGAGGAAAGAAATTCCAGGAGACCAACTGCCTTTTAAGTGCTTTATTGTGTATGATCAGAAGCATGCCTGGGAATGCAAGGCACAGGTTTCTCAGCCCAAGAATAAACAAGGGCACAGAACCAGGAGGAAGAGGGGCTCTGTGGCCCCAGGCTGAGCATGGGGTGGATGGGTAGGTGTGGGCATGGAACCAACGAAACAGTCAGATTGGAGGGGGGAGGGGCAGGGGCATCTACATAGTCAAAAATGGCAAGAGGATAAGAATAGCCCCTAAATCAAAGAATCACTAGCTGCCGTAATCTAGTTTATTTTCCCAATTCTGATCAGTACCATGCCTATCTCTCTCCTGACCTTGGACTTCCATATTTTCAGTCTGGGAAGGTGCCAACCCACTCACTGGTATTAAAGGAAAGAGTAAAAGTGTGCCTATTAATTCCTTTAGCAAGTCTTTTTTGAAACTTCCTGAATTTCCCGTACGCCAGGCACAATGCTAGGTGCACAAAGACAAGCACTACTCCCAACCTCACGGAGCACGGATTTTAGTGGAAGAGATGGGTGTCACTCTCTCTGCAGCCTGTGACCATGGCAGGGGCATGTGTAACAAAGACCCTGGCCTAGTCTCAGATCAGGGAAGGATCCCTTGGGGATGAGGATGTTTGAGTCGAGCTCTACAGGGGTTAGCTAGGCAAAGGCGGGTGTTGATGGTGGTGAGAACACTACAGGCAATGTACAAAGACATGAGCCAAGATGGAAATGGCTCCGAAAGAAGACCCAAGGAAGGGACACAGGAGTGGTAGGCAGAGACCAGCTGTGCAGGTTTATAAAGCTTTGGGTTTTTACCCTACAAGCACTGGGGAGCCTTTGAAGGGTTTTAAGCAGAGTAGTGTCAGGGACAGGTTCACATGTTGTAGCGCTCACTCTGTGTCATGGAGAGGGGAGTGCAGATAGCAGAGGGCAAGTCAGTTATGAGGTCAGTATGTGGTCCAGGGGTTTCTGACTGAGTGCTGGGGTGGAGGTGGAGAGAAGAGTGACTTGGATAAAATCCACAGACCTTGAGTGGATTGGATATGGGATAGGCGGATAAAAAAGCATCAAAGGTGTTTTTCTAGGTCATCAGAAAAGGTCACTAGACAAGGACTGAAAATAGGATGAGAGCTGGATTGGAACCAGTGGAGTGAGTGGCTTAGCTACAAGGTGTTAGGTTGAGGCAGGGGCCGGGGGAAGCCCAGAGCCAATGCTAGCATCTGCAAGGTAGATGGTGACAAAGATAACTGGCGCCTTCCCAGACCCCTGGCCTGAGGCAGGAATTCCACACCTCTCATGCCCTCCACCCTCCCCTCACTAAACAGCTGTATAAAAGAAGTACCTATGCCCCCTTTTTGGCTCGAACTTCCATGGCCCACTCTGGGACCAGTGAGTTTCGCCCAGGAGCACAAGATTAAAACCTCCCCCCCTTTTCATCGCCTGGACTCTGTATCTTGTTTCCTGCGTCACAAACCTTTCACAAGGGTAGAATGGCACACCCAGAAAGTCTGCAGTGAACAAGCCACAGTGTTTAATTAAAGTGGGTGTCCAAAGTCAGTTATTCATGGCGATCCAACGCTGTTGACTAGAGTTCTGTTTCCCCTCTTTGCCAGCTCTGGGCTTGTTCATTCCTGCCTTTACCAGCGGGTGGAAGGAGAAGAGAAAGCCTGGGGTGGGGGGGTCAGCTATGTACATGTGGTGGATAAATGGAAACTAAATGGTCTCACCTACTTAGAGGGGCGGTTTATTGTGACGAGCTTACAGGACAGCAATTCTCCCCTGAAGGGGAGGACTGCATATAAATGCAATTTACATCTCCGGCAACTTTCTACAACCATCCCTTAATGAATTAGTCAAGCCACCAAGGCATCCAAATTAGTTCCTGCCATCTTTTCATCTTTCAGGTTGTCTGGAGCTTAGAGTGGAATTGAAGAGTATTTATAGCACTGGGGCATTTTTGTGGGCCTGGGGGAAAGAGCCTTCGAAACATAAACATGAGACAATTGCAGGAAATAAATCCAGTTAGCGGGGGCTTTGCGGCAGGTTTGCATTGACTTGTTGCTCTGTCTCTCGGGAAGGTACAGGGGTGGCAGCCACCACTGTGCTGGGAGGTTATTTGTGTGGAAAAGAGAATTAAAGACAACAATAAAAATTTAATTGTACACTTCATCTATTTCAGGATGAAGAATCCCGATATTTAGGTCTCTGTATTAGTCCGGGTTGGGGCAGGAATTAAACAGTCCATGCAGAAGAGGTGATTAAAGATAAATTAATGAAGGAACTTTCTCTAAGGGTGTGAGCAGGGAATGAGGAGGCCAGTTCGGGATGGTGAAGCACTCGGGCACTCTGGCAAGCTCTAACACCCCAAGGCATGGGAAGGGGAGCAGGGAGAGTGGTTAATTATTCCCGAGACTGTAGGATTACCCTGAATCTGCCCAGGAATGAAGCCGCTGCCAACTACAGCCCAGCAGGGAGGGAGCCTGGGGAATAAATATTCAAACCTCTCTTTCTGCAAGTGCTTCTTTCATCTGTCCATCCAAACCAAAACCAATGAGCAAGGGAGCCGATTGACCCAGTTCACACAGGCAGCCTCCGGGCCCAAAGCAGGGCAGGGAAAGGAGAAGAGCGGATGAGCAGGGACAAGCAGCAGAACCCAGCTCAAGAGCTGAGAGACTGACCAATTCAGATTTGCAAATTTATGGAGATCAATATATGTATGTGGATCTATGAATTTCACTGCCAATGTTCTTCTGGTTTTAGAATGATATAGTTCATCCCACATTGATGGTATTAAACAAAGCAACAGAAAACAGAACTGCTAGCCCAGGATACGCCTGGAGGGGGGCGGGGGGCGGGGAGTGAACAGTAAGTACTGTCTGTCTGTTTTCTCCATTTCCCCTGTGAAGTCAGCTGTGCCTCTGCCCACTGGACATCTCTCCTCACTCCTTTCTTCCCTCATCTTCCTTCCTTCCTTCCTTCCTTCCTTCCTTCCTTCCTTCCTTCCTTCCTTCCTTCCTTCCTCCCTCCCTCCCTCCCTCCCTCCCTCCCTTCCTTCCTTCCTTCCTTCCTTCCTTCCTTCCTTCCTTCCTTCCTTCCTTCCATCCTTCCTTCCTTCCCTCCTTCCTTCCATTTACCAAAAGGAGACAGGGCTTGGATTATTGATGAAATCAAAAGGATAAGCTAGGGATTGCCTGTTTCCATCTTGCCTGTTGTTGTCTAGTAAATCACATTTCCTCTATAACACTGGAGCTTTCATCTGTAGTGTGTGGACCAGACTTAAGCTGACAGTGAAGCTTCCTTGGAGAAAACCCTCTGTGATCCTGGCTCTCTCCCCATATGCAGAGTCCATCAGGACACCTTCGCCTCCACTCTGTTTTATTTCCCACTGTGCAACACATTCAGCCACACACTCTGCTCCTGGTCTGTCCTCTGACTAGATATACCCTCCCTTCACTGGAATTGGCTAATTTCAGAGCAGTTAAAGTGTCCCCTTTGGTGAGTCAGGGAACCCCTGAGCACCCTAACAGAGGGAGGTAGATCTGCTCAGACACTGCCCTCTGCTGGAAACTGCTGGGACTGTTCAAGTCTTCACTGAGGGCTGTGTGCCACTTCTGAGCTCTCAGGGCCTCCCACTCCGACCTGAGTTGTAGATATACCTGCATGTGGATAAGGCATCACTTATTAAAAACCCTCTCTCCTCAACAACCTGGATGTAAAGAGACATTAGAATATGATGCAGGACGTTGTTTTTATGACTTGGTATCAAAAAGGATTTCTAAGCAAGACAAAAAATAAAACACTAAAGAATGGTAAACTTGACTACATCAAAAACAAGAACTTCCGTATGAAAGAAGAAATTATAAACAAAGTTAAAGGAAAAAGAGAAAACACTCGCAACAAAGGATCAGTATCTAGAGTATATAAAGAACTTCTACAAATCAAAAAGAAAATGGAAAGCAATACAATAGAAACATATTCTAAAGATACAAAATACTAATCCACAGAAATATAAGTGTACAATTTCTATAAAGTAAATATGTAAAATGTAGATAAAAAAGCAATGTAAATATAAATTTGGCCCCAAAATGCATGATAAAAATGCTTAGTTTTCCTAGTAATCAGAAAAATGGAAATTCAAACACAGTGGAGTTTTTGTTTTTACTTATTAAATTGGAAAATAAGTAAAAGTCTATGGGAGACAAGGTATTTTCATGCACTATAGAGAAGGCTGTAAATTGGTGTGATCCCTCTGCACAGTAACTTGGCAGAATCAGTAGTGTCACATGTTTATACACCACGGTCCAGTGACTGCACGTCTCCATTTCTCCCCCAGAGAAACTTACCCCTGTGCTCAGAAGGCAGGTTCAGGGATGGCTGGGTGGGGCAGCTCTGCAACAGCAACGAATTGCTTCATCCATAACACACACTTACACACACACACACACACCACAGCAGTTTTTTTAAATGTAGTATATGTAGAACAATCTTAAAACTACATTATTGGTTTCAGAGAGAGGAAGGGAGAGGGAGAGAGGGATAGAAACATCAATGATGATAATCATAGATCAGCCAACTCCTGCATACCCCCCATTGGGGATCGAGCCCACAATCCTGGCATGAACGGAACCCTGACCTCATAGGTTGACGCTCAACGACTGAACCAGTCCAGCCAGGCCAAAACCTATTTTTGAGTAAGCAAAAATCAAGCTGCTGGATAACACACAATACAATCACATATATAAAATATCCCTGCACATAAAACAATATTATATTTTTTCTATGGGTCTTTCAATGCATGGCAAAATGTGTAGAAGATACATCAGAATGATGCTGAGAGTTATCTCTGGCGTGGAGACGAGGATTGGAGCTGGTGTTCAAAGGCGACTTCAGCTTTATCTGTAATGTTCCATTTTTTAAATAAAGAGAATATATTCATATATTACTTATATAATTAAAGTAAACAAAAATGATTGTTATTTAAAAGGAAGAAAACCTTTCCTAATCTTTACCCATTAAGCACCTGGAAGGACTGAGAATCTTTGAACTATAAGCAAAATGGTGCCTTGGGTGATTTGTCAAGGGACCTGCTAAGTAGAGGGCACTGTGGTTGTCATGGAGATGGCTGTCTTCAACATAAACCATCCTGTGCATCTATCTACATGTCAGACCATCTTGCATTCAGTGTTATGCTTTTAAATCTTGGTTCACAAACTCAATACTAATAATACAATCCCTAACACTTATTGAGGGTGTTTAACATGAAAATGTAATTACCTCATTTAATCTTTTATTCTTTCCCTTTATCTGTGTGTCTCTCTGTGGCCCCATCTCCTATCTCTCTGTCTCTGTCTCCAGATGAGGTTATATAGTTTAGAAATATTAAATAACCTGAGGTCAGTTGATCAATATATGGTAGAGTTTGTCCTAACCCCAGCAGCCATACGCTCAAAGATTTAAACCACATTACAACATCATTAACATCTTTATAGTTCTGTCAACTTCAACATATCAACACACAATACACACATAAACATGTCCTGTCAGGAGATGTCCTGAGTTTCCCTGTCACTCAGGCCAGGTCCATTGGCTACGCTGCTCTGAACCCAAACAGCAGCTGGCTCATTCTGGGAGAAAAATCTGCCAGAGGATGAGGTGTTATTTAAGCCGGTACAGCTAAGAAGCTCTAAGACAGATACAGAGGAAAGGAACAATTAAGAAGTTAGAAATAATCCTCAACCAGAAGACAACTTCAAATATTTTTAGAGTTAATTTCAGAAACAAAACTAGTCAACAATAGCAAAGCTTAGAGTCTGACAATATGGAAGTCCTACAGAATTCTCAGAGGATACAATGTGCGCCACCTTCCAAATTCTGGGCAAAATGCATTCTGGTGATGCAGGCCTGTACTCCCTGCTCCACCACCCCTGCCCAGCGAAGAGGGTGCACTGAGTGACATGGGGATTGCAGATGTGAGAGGCAGAGGCCCGCCAGCAGGGCTCTCAGGTCCTCTTCGGGGAGAAGGCGGGCCTCCTCTTGCTATGGAGCAAAAAGCTTTTGAGGGATGTTTCCAGAATAGCTTATGAGTGGAGGGGGCAGCAGGTTTACAAGTCCAGAGCTGTGGTTCCTTTCTCCCAATTAAAAAAAAAAAAGAATTAATCTCTATTTGGTTTCTTGCTTGAGAACAGGTGTGTCTATGAATAATACATAGACGGGCAGGCCACACATGCATCTGAAGGCCCAGAAGTCTGAAGGCAAATGAGACCCAGAGTATGAAGATCACACAGCAGATTTTAAGTAGCATCACGTAGGCAAGGAAAAACCTAGGAGAGCCCAAAAAACACTCTGCAAATAACAAGCACCTCTAAGCCTCCAGTGCACAAACATATCTCCTCTCCGGTAATGGTGATTGAAAGTCACTAGGTTCCCATTTGAGGAAGAGGAAAATAAATAAAAAAATGCAATCTAAAAAAAAAGATGGAAACATTCGGGTTTTAATGAACCTGAAGCTTTGGGGCAGAGAATTAAGGACATTTAAATTTTGCTTTCTGGATTAGAACTCCAAATCCTTCCACCCACCAGGACTGGCACGAGAGGAACCATGTAGGGCAGCAGATCTGGGTGGGCAGGTGGCTGCAGCCCTCCTGGGTCCACTCTGGGATTCTCCGCCTGGCCTTGCAACAGCTTGCCTCTGACTGTTCTGCCCACCAAAGCCCAGATGTGTTTTTCTATCAGTTAATCATGAGAGGATATCATGCCATCATATGGATTAGGCAGATTATACATCAGCAAAGGCCTTGTGAAGTAGGAGTTCTAACCAGTGGTGTCTTAGCCTACATCTCCTTGGGAGGCACAGGAAGAAGATGTTGAAAAATGTGCCACTGACAGGCCTCCAGGGCATGGGGAAGACTCTCTACTGCTTCATGTGGTCCTTCGAAGGCCATCAGTGTCTCCAGATAAAAAGGAAGCCACAAGCATCTCTGAGACGACTCATCTCTCAGTTAGGAAATGTTGCTGTCCCAGGAGGGGTAGGAAGAGATCTCAACAGCTTTAAATGCCTGCAGTGCCTGCATGTGTGCGCGCGCACACACACACACACACACACACACACACACCATAGGCTTCTTATCAGCTCTGTTGAGCAACGAATTTTCACAAATAAAAGATTTGGATTTTTATCTTATTCACATCCCTTCAGGTATTGTCTGGAGATAAGACAATGTCCCTTTAACTTTGCCTCATTTGAAAACGTAACAAGCGAAATATTATCTCTCCCCCACCCACCCCACCCCCTTAAGTAAAATGGCCTGAAATTTTGAGCAGAAGGTATTTGGAGCTGTGACAGGCAGCATATTAATATGTGAACTGAAAACAGACAGATCCCTTAAAAGTCTGCCCACATAGCAGGACTGGAAAGAGACGACTCTCTTTCCCATCACAGCAGCAATATCACAAGGCAGGGTTTGTTTGCAAGAAAATGAACTGGCGAACAAGCCGGGCCTGGAAGGTGGCTCCCGCTACCTCTGCAGCCTGAGCAGGACTGAGGAGGAGAGACCCAAGGCGGTGGTGGTGGTGGGTGCCCAGGGGAGGCAGGGCAAGGGGCTGTGCAGAATGCCCACCGCCCCAATATCTCTCTCCAGATGGAACTCCCCCTTGAGTCTCATGGTTGGAGCCAGGTAAGGTAGGGTTGGGTTAGGTAACTTTAACTGGCCCCTGCTGGGACCAGTCCTTGCGGTAGAGAGAGAAAGAGCACAGACTCTGCCAGCTGCTAGCTGCCACCTGACTGTATTCTGGCTCCACTATCTATGAACTACGTGACCTTAGACAAGGCGGAAGACATGAGCAGAAGGTGGGCTGGAGTAGGTGAGTGGTAGGAAGGAGGCTTGGGAAGAGCTGCAGAGCCTTACACACTAGAGAGAGGGTGGCCTTTGTATTAGGGCACCTACCATGGTCCTTACTCAGAAATCCTCACCCTAGCTGCAGGTCTTTGCTCCCCTCGGCTGTGAGTCACATTCTAACATCTCTCTCCTGACATTTCTCCACATCCTCCATATACCCGTTTAGCACCACCTGAGGCACAGCACCTGGTCACACAGATCTTTAATAGCAAGTGAAACAGTAGCAAGTGTCAGAGCTGAGAGAGAAAAAAAATCTCAATCCCCACTGGAAGGTGAAGATCATTTCCTGCATTTCCATTTAAAGGGAGAAGTGAAAAGCATGAAATCACATGCCAACAGGGAGAAAGAGTTGAATAAGGAATAACCGTGACAGGAGCAGGCACTGCAGCTGCCAGGTCACGGTTCCCAAGACTGAACTTCTGAGAAGAAATGGGACATGCAAACAGGGACACATAGGTAGCAGTCACCTAGCCTTCTACCTGATGGCCTGCTCAACCTTCCCATGTGGACATGCCGCACACTCTCAGGCTTACCTTGCCCCGAATGCAGTTTGTCATTTCTTCTAAATTGCTTCATTTCTAAGTCCCTTCTCACATAATGACTCCTACTCAAGCCAGAAATCAGACAATATCCCAGGACTGCTCTTACTCCCTAATATAACATCACTACTGCACCAGCCACAGCTACTCAGCATCTTAGCCCAGTCAATTCTGTCTCTGCCTCCTCCATCCCCATGACCAAGCACCTTTATCGGGCTCCATTATCTCTTGCACTGACCTTTGCAGTAGCCTCCTGGTCAACCTCCACTCCAAGTCTCTCTGATGCAGCCTCTATTCTGCTCCCAGTAGGTTTTCCTCCCTAAAAATGCAAATCTGATGATGGAACTTCTCTTTGTTAAATCCCTGAGTGATCCCTCTGCTGTCAGGGTAAATTTCAAATTCAGGTTGGAGAACAAGGCGTTCTAAGCCTTGCCCCTTCCAAGCTGTCCAAATTCATCTGCTCACCCACTTACCCATACCTCCTGCCCCCCCTCCCCCTTTCAATAATTTCCCTCAGTGTTCCAGGCTATTTCACATACCCCTGGCTTTGAAAAGTCTGGTTTTTGGTCTCGTCTCTCCAATGAACTCTTATTCGTCCCTCCAGACCCCTTCATGAGTTTCCTCTCCAGCCCTTCTCCTTGTCACTTTACTCATTTTCTCTACCTCACTAGTCCTGCACTTGCTCAGTCACCTTTCTGCCTCCCCTACTGGCTCCTCAGGAGCCGGGACTCTGCCTTAACCATCTTTGGATCCTCAGGACCTAAGACTCTGACTGATGCAAAAGTCTGAACAAATGCCTGTGGAAAGTGTGAGCCCATGAACAATTCCCTCCTGGGCAGGAAGAGGCTGTGGAGAGAGATGGGGGGCATGGAGGAGTGAAGGGGGAAGAAGGCTCCATTCTTCAGAGACCCAGCATCCTGCCTGGGACAAATCCTGGGCCTCCATGTCATGGGGGCACATTGAGCGCAAACACTGAAATCCATCAGAATAACAGATGAAATATAAAAATATCAACGTCTGACCTGATGAAGTCATGGGTGAGAAATTACTGCTTGTTCCAGAGATTGGAGAAAGGCCAATCCCGCCTTTGTCCTCTTCAGTAGGGATGTCCTAAGCCGGACGCAGGCCCACCAGGCATCAGGATCTACCAGAGACAGGATGTAAGGATGTCAGAAACATCACTGTACAAGAAAAAAGATTTTTTTTTTGTAACAATGGATGGTGATGGATGGTAACTAGACTTATTGTGGTGATCATTTCACAGTATATATAGGAATATTGAATCATTATGTTGAAACTAATAATGTTATAAGTAGATTATATCAATTACAAAAAGAAAATTAAAAAATCACAGCTCCATCAGGAAACTCTATATGCACAGAAAGCTTAAAACTGAATATACTCGCTTTTTTTAGAGGTAAAAGTCACAAAACATGAAATTCTCCATTTTAACCATTTTTAAAATATACGATTTAGTGGCTTTTAGTACATTCACCCCTCCTCCCAACCCCTGGCTGCCACTAGTCTACTTCCTGTCTATACAGTTGCCTATTCTAATTCATGTAAGTGGAACCATATACTATGTGGTCTTTCATGCCGGCTTCATTCACTCAGTGTGATGTCTTCAAGGTCCATCCCTATTTCAGCATCAGCACTTCATTCCTTTCATGGCTAAAGAATATTCCATTGCGTGGATATCTCACATTTGTTTATCCATTCATCAGTGGGAGACATCTAGGTTCTTTCCACTTTTGGCTCTTGTGAATATTTGGCTGCTATGAACATTTGTGTACAAGTCTGTGTGAACATACGTGTTCATTTCTCTTGGGTATGCAGATAGGAGCGAAACTGCTTCATCAAATGTTTAACATTTGTTGAGGAACTGCCAATATGCTTTTCTCATCAGGTGCACCATTTCACATCCCCACCAGCAAGGTATAAGGGTTCCAACTCACTCACTTTTTAAGGATCTTAGATGCTGAATTCCTAATAGTGGGGCTTTTACTATAGACCCTGCAAAAATACAACTAATTGGATAGCAACAGAGTCAGGATCTAAATCAAAATGGGGCAGCAGCCTCAGGCTGAATCTGAGTTTATCCCTGAGCCTTTAGTCATGCCTCTCCCTCAGCGTGCTCCCTGCAGCCGACACTAGGAGCAGGGCTTCTGTGCAGTTCAGAATCACAAGGACTGTGCATGCCTCATCTCCTAGACCTATAGATAAGAATGCCCAGGCGTGTAATCTCCACTGTCCTCCACTTACAAATCAGATGAGGAAAAGAAGTGAGGCTAGATCTCATTGGCAAGAAGGAAAGAGAGGCCCATTTCAGAGAACCATTTTATTGATCAGAAATTATAATCCCCCCCACCTGAAGAAGCCAGAAGACTGAGAGACCCTCTGGGTTTGTCGGGTGGACCAGAAGCAGGGCCCAGGCTGGCTGGCTGCCAGGCAAGCAAAGAGCAGCTTGGCCCAGTCTGGGGTTAGTGATACACAGAGGTCAGGGCAGGTGGGAGATCTGAAAGCACCAATCACAGCACAGCCTCAGGCGTGAGTCTGAGGAGTGAGAAAGGGTGAGTGATAGGTGAGAACAAGGCAGGGTCCTGGCGGGCCCCAGAGGCGGGCCCAGGGGCCTTCATGCTCAACCTCTTTGCCTGCTGGTCCCACCACCTAGTGTGCCATTGCCCCCTCCCAAAACTACATCCTAGCAATAAAAACAACATTTATCTCTAGGTCCCTGAACACAGGATATCCTCTATCTTACCCCATTATTAACATCATTTGCACATGTTGTTTTCAGCTCCCGAAAAATTTACATCCCTGCCCCATCTCTAGAAAACTGCTTACTCTTCAGGTCTCAGCTCAAGAGCATCCCTCCCCCGATGCTCCCTCCTCCACACTGTCTGCCCTGTGTCATTGTACTAGGTCTTTCTCTTATTGTCCTGATCCGTGGCTGTTTCCCCCCTGGAGGGTGAGCATTGCCAGGGCAGCTGTAGCACGTGGTGCCCAGTGCCTCGGAGATGAAAGACTATTTTGTTACACGTCTGCTCCTGGGGAACTGAACAGGGAATGACCAGAGCTGGTGACAGAACCAGGTTAGGGGTTTAGGGCTTGACCACAGGAAGCACCAGCAAAGGAAAACAAAGATGGGGAAAGGGAAAAACTGAAGCAAAGGGAGTAGAAATAAGGCCAAAGGAACACAAAACTCCTAGGCATCCTTCGAATCTGACTTTGTGTGGCCCAATAGAAATAGGTCCTATTTTGTACCATCCTCTGAAACAGCCAGTAGTAATTAATTTCCTTTCTTCTTCCACCCTTCCTCTCCCTCTCTATGTCCTTCCTTCCCTTTCACTTTTTCTTCCTCTGTCTCTTCTTTCCTCCCTCTCTTCCTTTCTTTCAGGTAATGGGCTGTGCACATGCCTTCCCAGATACTGTCAGGTATAACATGGGAAATAAGAATAAAAAAATAAACTGAGGCTCTGAGCTTAATGCAGTAGAGCTCAGACATGCATACACATAGCCCTCACTCAAGAGACCTACTAGTAGAGCTGGGGTTTTGTATCAATTATGATTGTTTGGCTGCAGATGACAGAAACCACACTGAGAGTAGCGTCACTGAAAAGTGGGTAATTATTTCCCTTCCCAGAAGGGTCAGATGTAGCCTTCCAGGACTGCTGGGTGGTATCACAATGCTACCAACATCCCAGGCTCCCTCTGTCTTTCTGCCCCTCCATCCTTGGCATGTGGCTTTCATCCCTTTGCTCCTGAACTTCCTGGCATCACAATGGCCATCAGGCAGTAAAAGGGGGTGAGGAAAGATGGGAAGGTAAGTGCCAGCCAAGTCTATCCCTTCAGCTTACATCTCATTGGCCAGGACAGCGTCACATGTCCCCCTGCCTGCAAGGGAGTCTGCGAGGTGTTTATTTTTAATTGGGCATATTACCACCCAGTAAAAGTATTGGGGCTCAGTTAGTAAGGAAGAAGGGACAATGGAGATTAAGGACACATTGACCAGAGTCTGCCAAGGATTCTAAAGGCAGCCTTCACTCCACTAGGGAACACAACCTGAGAGCTACAGACTGGGATGAAAATACAAGCCCTGGAGATGAATGACTAACCTTGATCCCCGCCCCTTCCCCTTACTATATGTGTGACTTTGGGCCAATTGCTTTATCTCTTGTGCCTCATTTGCCTCATCTGTAATACTGGGGGGGCCAATGACACTCAATTCACACATTGCCATGGGGATAAATCAGTTAGCACATGTAAAATACTTAGAATTGTGTCTGGCGTGTAGTTAACCCTCAAGAAATATTAGCTACTTTTGACTGTTGTTATGTACTGAATATCTACAGTATGCCAACTGCTCTGCTTTACCTTCTCTAATCCTCTCAACAAATGTGTGAAGCAAATAGAGGAGTTCAGGAGGGGTCCCAGGCTCCACTGTCTGTCATTTTGGCACTTCATTGAAGACTTCTAATCCTTAAGAGTTCCTTTAATGAAAATCCCTCTAAGAAAGGTCTCTATGCCCTCTTCAGCAAGCAGTTTAGCAGCTGACACCAGGGCAGAGATTAGCAGCATCAGCACACCAAGATATCCGACAACACCCCTCCCTGGCACTTCCTAGTAGGTCTTGCCCTGGGTTCAGTTCCAAGTTTTGAGTGAAGGTTTAATCTAATTTCTATTCTTTCCTGCTTGATCTGCAAATTGGCTTGCCCATCTATTCCAGGTACTTAAAGAAATGTGTTAACGCTATTCAGGGGATAAAACAGTGGTCAATTAGGACAGGGTGGAATCAACAAATGCTGGGGTGGAGGAGCATGGGGGAGAAGCCAGGCCGAGGCTCACAGCAGATCCCTGCAGCTGGCCCCTGGGTAAGATCAGACTAGGTCAGAGATGGCATTGGTTCTGCTGGGAGGCAAAAACAGACCTGTGCGCCCCCCTTTTATCACCCCTTACCCCCACAGCCATGCTCACCAAGCACCCAAATAAACCATCAGATTGGGGTTGACTCCTGGAAATCCAGTCTAAATGAAATTATATAGTCCTGAAAGTATTTTGGAAATTTTAAGACTCTCACCTCCACAGGATAAATTCCACTTCTAGGAATATTGTCTACAGAGATAATGTACAGAGGGATTTTGCATATGGCATTGTTTGAAACAGTGACAAAATTGGGAACGACCAAAGCATTCATGTATAAAGGCTAGTTAATTTATGGAACACCTATTTTTAAAAACAAAGATGTACATCAGAATTTACTAACTTGGAAAGATATTGCTGACATGTAGTTAAGTAGGAAAAATGCATTATGAAGCAGTATGTAAAGTATGTACCACTTATGTGAAAATCAAGAAATACATACATATACTCACATATGTTTATACACACACTTATGTACATATTTAAAATAATATTAGCATAAAGACAAGAACATGAACAGAGATGAAGACAGAGATGTTTGAAAATGTTTCATCAAAATGTTAGCATTGGTTTATTTGCATAAAATGTTCCCGCAGAGCCAAGTTTCTCACTGTTGAAGTAGGAATTTGCAGATAAGCCAGGGGAGGAGGCTAGAATAATCCATATGGTAATGGATTAGAGCTTGAGGCATCAATATGAACTCAGACTTAGCTTAACATAGACACAGATGGATACCTATAGAATATTTATAGGTAAGTGTATACACACAGTTTAGTATACAGACATATATTTCTTTGTTCTGTCAGCTGAGAGGCCTAGCAGAAATGACCCTCCAGTAGCCAGAAGCACACCCGATCTTTATTTCTAATACTATCCTCCAATAAAAGGAACCAGGGCTCCTTGAGGAAAGGGCTGATTCAAGCCTAGGGCAAGAA
This sequence comes from Eptesicus fuscus, assembly GCF_027574615.1. Lineage (NCBI taxonomy): Eukaryota > Metazoa > Chordata > Mammalia > Chiroptera > Vespertilionidae > Eptesicus > Eptesicus fuscus. The sequence continues at coordinate 28,879,641 of NC_072477.1, read as the reverse complement.
ATATACAAGATGAGCCTAGAGCATCTTCTAATGCCATAAAGTAAGAAAGTACTAAAACCATTAAAATAAAATAACCCACATGGATGGGAATGTCAAAGATGCACAGAATTCCCCATGACCAATACGGTGGAACAATTTGAGCAACAAAATAAAGTAGTATTGGATTATAATCCAAATATAAAGTAAGTATCTGTGAGTCCATACTAATATAAATAAATGATTGAATAAATTAATAAAGGGGGGAAGGAGACAAGATAAATCCCTTAATGCAGAACAATTCCAAATAATTTATGTAGCTATTCTATCCTCAAAGGGGGGATCATAATTTTCCAGTCCTGAAGTGTTACTGTACATAATGACTTTCTTGCAAAAAGGACAGTATGGAAAGAGAGGGAAGAAAAGAGTAGCTGTGCAGTGGAAAAGCCTGAGACACTTGTCTCAGTCCAGTGGTCAAGGTCAACATCAGCAGTCATAAATCATGTTGATAGTATGTAACCTTGAAAGGATGTGATAAAAATGACACTTTGCCTTCTTGATCTTCTTCCTCAAAATTCAGAGCCCCGGTCTCATCATGAGAAAAACATCAGACAATTTCCAGTAGTGGGGCATCCTCCAAAATGCCTGTCCAGCACTCCCCACAAATGCCCAAGTCATCAGAAACAAAGAGAGGTTGACTAACTGTCCCAGCGAAGGGAGCCCAGGGAGACAGGTAAGTCTAAAACTGTTCAAAAAGATAACGGTTTTTGTATTTTTTTTCAAGTTTCCACAGAACAATTTTTCTCTAAACAATAGAATCAAAGTGAATTTTGATCTCAACCTTTAATAATACAGAAAAGCAGTAAGAGCTTTGAAAATAAAGCTTTTCTTTAAAGGTGCTTCCAATATCCTGGATCAAGTTCTTACATGGGGCTTAAGGTTAAAGTTCTTGGGCTTTCTCCAGGAAACTGAAAAAACTCCCCAAATACATCAGGGGCAGGCTCCGCCGTGACTGCGGGGAGGAGGGGCTGAAGAAGGCAGAGGCTGTCTTTCCTGGGCTCTCATTACACAACCTGCAGGCTAAACGTGTGCATCTCAGCGCAGCCTTTGTAAGATGACAGAGCCGCTGCTTCCAGGTGGGCTTGCAACATTTCCATCAGGCCCTCGTCCATCTCAGTAGCTGACCACTGTCTGCCCATGGACCAGACACAGAGCAGCTTTTCACAGAGGCTGTGGGTTCCATTTGTGCGCAACTCGACTAAGTAGAATTATAACAAGTTGTGCTCCTGATGACCCAGGAAATGCGCTACAGAAATAATTCTTCTGAATAGTCGGAGAAGTTCTTAAAGTTAGCACAGGGATTTAAAAACAAAGTCAGCAAATGGCATCTTTGAAAATGGAAAACGACAAAAATCAATATGGCAATGAATGGGATTAGTCCCCCATAGTTATTCCTTCCCTGTCAGACATCCACCTCAGAGATGTTCGACGCTCCAGTCTTACCACATTACAGGTAAGACTGGAGTGTCTCCTGAATACCACCAAGGGCCCTGAGGTCGTCTGTATTCCCGTGGGAAACTACTAATCTCAAACGGACTTTACTGAGATAAGCTATAGTTTTGAAAATTGTAAGATGCTAATGATAAATGCAATGGAAAGCTCTACATGGCCTCTAGACCCAGGAGATGAGTAGAAAAGTCCTGGTCAGGGTTTTAAAAACAGGTCTCACCAAGAGTCTTACCAGTTTATGCTAAAAAGTGTCTTTTTCTGGGATGACTCAGGTTCTAGCAGAGCTGGTCCTGTGAGACAAGAAAACTCTTTCTCTGATTGTTAGTTCCCCAAGGAATCTGAGGATCTTCTGGGAGGATACTGGGAAGGATGTGATCCAGATAAGTGGATGTGAGTATCTGATTATTAGAAATCCTGCATTACGTGTTTATAAATCAGTGTCCTATGAGTTTGAAAAACATCCCTCTAACCCCAGAGCTGGAGCACACCTGCATGTACTAATGCAAGTGGATTCCCAAAACCCAAGGCTGGGGACCCAACTGCTGGACAAAGGTGTCCTGCTAAGGGCTATTCCATGAAACCTGCTTGAACTGCCAGCTTGCCTTGTTAATGCTTCCTCATAATAATCCTGAATCTTGATTTTTAAAATAATACCCCACACCTTAAATTCTATTTAGTTAAGATGCTTCTTAGGATCATCTCCTTCTGGACCCGCTAATGCTATAGTCAGTGAAGATGGATTCTTCTGATTACCCAGATCTTTCTCTAACTGTATGTGATTCCTTTTTCAAATTTATCCACTTAATGGCCCCTACCCAGTGGCTGGGTATCAATGAAGGAACCATGGCATGTTTGGATTTCAAACTCCATAGCCTGAGCTCAAATCCTTTGCTCAGGAAACACACACAGACTTTGCCACCCACTTGTATCAAAATCATATCCTATGAGCTGAAAACCGCACTATTTAATGGATTCCAATTTTTTTCGGTTATAATTTAAAAAGCAGCACTCACAAGAGGTGAATTTGTGCTCATCACTCATGCACAGAGAGCAGGTCTGTTTCCCTGAAGACGGGTATCCATGGGTTAGAAAGAAGAACATGTGTTTTAAAATATTTGTCTGTATGTGAGTAAAAGCAACCTTATTTCCCAATACATGCTTTAAAAAAAGTTATTTGGACTCTCTTCTGCCTTCTAAGACAAAAATCATCACTTTTCTTTCCCCACTTTGCCATCGCCTCTCTGTCAAATGTTTTATTTTTATTAGTTTTTATCACAAAGAAATTGCAAAGCTTCCGGTCATACCCAGCATGCCCCTTGGTTTCTGCAGGGCTCCTTGGCGAACACACACTCTGTTATGATCAAAAACATTTGCCAGCCATAAAATGTCTTCTCCAAGCCCCTCTATAAAAGAATATTAAAACCAAGGCTCGTGCTATTATGAGTTTTTGAAACAATAGTTCTGGAGGCAACAGCTGCTCTTTCTTATTGTAACAGCAACTCTCCTGGCAGCACTGAGATGGGTTCTTATAACTTCCCTGGAGGGAACCTACTAATGATCAAGAGCAGATTCCCACCAATCCTGGTCTCTGCACGATTCAGATGACCCCCTGCTAGCATCATCTAGCAATGTGAAATGAGATAGGAGAGAGAAAGAGAAAGAGGAAGAGAAAGGGAAAAAGAGCTCTCTAAGACCCTGCACACATTCCTATGTATCTAATGACCCCACTCATAGGCAGCTGCCTGGGCCAGACCTTCTGCTGCCTCCCTCAGGCATGACTTCCCATCTGGAGCATTAGGAAGGCCTTTGAGCATGCATCGGCACTTTGTACCGAAGATGCACATGGGCTTTAACTTCCAAAGGAACACGGCAAGGATCCTCTTTGCTGAAGAGACTCTAAAGGAGAACAGAAAGAGAACTTTTTGGCAAGAAGCCTGACCTGACAGGTATGTGGTTTGCTAAGGCGATGCATCGCTCACAGGTAAGAACACAGGGAGAAGGCGACCCTCACAGCTTTAATGGCTCACACACCAAAACGAAAATCAGACTATTTGGGAGAGTGCAGCATCTGGTCTATGCCGTCCAGCTCAGTTCAAAGAGGCGAGATAATCATAGTTTACCTCTTGAATGAGCACAAGACTATTTTTTCCCTATTATTTGCTTCTGTCATCCTTGGGAACCCAACAACTAAACCATTTTAGTAGACTATTAGGTACCATTAATATTATGATATCAAATCCTCACAATGAAGTGAGTATTGTGATATCTACTTCATATGTGAACAATTTAAAGATATTCAGGGATAAATAATGTACTCAATAATATACAGCAAGCAAGTGGCTGAGGGGGGATTTGAACAACAGTTTGCCTGGCTCCAAGCACATGCTCCTCATCATGTTGTCTTCCCTCTCCACTTCCTACTCGCTCCCAGAGTGATTGCAGCTCACGTTTCAATCAAATGACCTGGTGTATGCCAAACCCTCTAGGAAAATGTCCTCTACAACACACCTTGAGGTCTCTCACCTGGATATTTTAAAACATGTTTTTATTGCTTTTTTAGAGAGAGAGGAAGGGAGAGGGATAGAGAGATGGAAACATCAATGAGAAAGAAACATTGATCTGCTGCCTCCTGCACGTCCCCTACTGGGGATCAAGCTCACAACCCGGGCATGTGCCCTGACCGGGAATCAAACATAGGACCTCTGGGTTCATGTGTCAACACTCAACCACTGAGCCACCTGGGGCAGGCTCACCTGGATATTTTATATACTATTTGCTGAAATAAAAACTTACATTTGTGTATATCACATGAACAGAGGGCCCTTAAAATGCCATCATCTCAGGGTTGCAAGGGTCCAAAAGAGGCACCCAAGCTTCTTATACATCTCAGGAATTTGGAAACGTACAGTATCAGCCTATACCCATTTTGCATGAGGATCAAACAAGCCTTCTCAGAGAAACGGTACAAAATACTTTGAGGACTTCCAATAAAGGCTGGAAATTGAGAGCATGTATTTATCTTTGCTTCCCACAGAAATGTCTCTAAAATGACCGTACAGAAATGTAAAGGAATAGAGCATATGCACAAAGAGACTGGGAGGGGAGACGGCAGAAAGCAAGATGATGGAAAGTGAAGAGATGAGTGACAATTGCAGACCAGAGGAAGCTGGAAGCCAACAGTCTTCAGAGAGGTGGCCAGTGAGAAGCAAGCTGCTTTGTGCCATGGAGCCCCTAAAAGGCTTTGAGTTTGAGGGCACCAGGTGCCTCTAAAGGCAGGGATGAGGAGTAGGGCTGGAAACAACCTATGGGCAAGGTCTTCATGAGAAGCATTTCCACCTCAGCACTGTCCTTTCTCTTAGCCCAAGCAACCAGGTAGCCAACCCTTCTGTACCTATTATGGAAGAAAACAGGCATATCCTGTTGGAGAAACAGGCTGGAGAAACCGAGCCAAAATTTTTTCCAGCCTGGATACACAAGCTTCAACAAAGGGTAAAGTAAATGAAAGCGGGAGAATTGCATGCAGTGTACACACTGAAAGACTCTAGCCCTGTTTCAACAGCCTCCCAGAAGGCTGACAGGTTCTTCGGAAATAATGAACAGCACCAGAGAAAGACTTATCTCTGATGACAGTTCAGGGCTGCTTAACAGAAAGGCACAGCTACTGACTTATTTTATTTAAAAAAAAAAATTTAAGCTTTTCATTTTGTAATACTTTGACTTACCAAACAAGTTGCAAATACAGTACTTAGTTACTACAGACCCTTTACCTACTTTTCCCAAATGTTAACCTTTTACATAACTATAGTACAATGACCAAAATCAGAAAATAAAATTGATACCATGCTATTAATTAATGTATAGGCTTTCCTCAAACTTCACCAATTTCCTTCACTGGTCTGGGGCCTAATCCAGGACCACACAACGCATTTACGAGTAGTTGTCATGTCTCCTTAGCCTCCCATAATTTAGGACAGGTGCTCATTATTTCTTTGTCTTGGAGGACTTTGATACATTTAGAGAGCACTGGTCAGCTACTTTGTAGAATATCCCTTCTCAGGGCATCATCTCAGGCACACACGGTGTGGACTTACCTCATTACTGGAGATGCTAACTTGGTTTGTTTGGTTAGCATGGTGTCTGATGGTCTTCTCCATTCTAATGTTACTTTTATAGTTAATAACTGGATTGTGAGGAACAAAATATTCTACTTCCCAACACACTTTGGCCCACTAATTTGAGCATCCATTGATGCTCTTGCCTGTAATGATTATTACTGTGATATTTGCCAAATTGTGATTTTAAAAAAAGTTCCATCATTCCTTCTACATTTTAAATAGAAATTCTATAGTTAGAGCTTTCTATTTTCTCACAATTATTTATTTATTTATTTATTTATTTATTTATTTATTAAAGTATTTACTTATATCAGTATGGACTCAAGGATATTTATCTTTCTCTATTCTATATTCTATTCTCTCTCTTTTTTATTTTGTTACTCAAATCATCCCAGATTTGGCCAGTAAAAGCTTTTAAAAGTTGGCTCCTATGTCCTTTTGACATGTCCCCATCATTTCTTTACTTTCTGGCACCACTAAATATTTCAAGCTGATCCTGTACTTTTTTCTGACCTAGCCTGAAATGAGCCATTTTCTCCCACCCTTTGCTTTTATTAGAAAATGATGTTTAAAATCAGGGTTAGCATTAGATGTGCTTGTTTCTGCTGAGGTACATTTTTTCTAGAGACTCTCAGCAGACAAAGCTAGAAAATAAGTGCATGGACACACATACACACATCTATATCCTATAGTTGTTTTAAAGATAAAGAGACACTCAGGTTTTAGATTAAGATGACATTTACTAAATGCCTACAAGAGGAAGAAGTGGAGAAGCACAATGCCACAATGGTTCAGCTCCTTAACCTTCTCAACTCCACGGAGCTACACGCATTCTTTTATATGCCTTTACATGGAACAAATACACAGAAATAGATTAGTAACTTGAGCAAGCTGTAAAGGATTTCCTCATAGTTTCTATTCATATTATTTACATAGTTTACAGGACGTTTACATAGGTTCAAAATTCCTTCCCATAAAATACTTATTAATTACAAAGGCACAAAGTAAAACTCTACAGAGGAGAACTCTGGCAGATACCTCTGAAATCAAATGACCAAAGAGAACACCACCTGTGTTAGGAAAAGTCAAAACCATGCACCACCTGGTAGGCTGCAATGAGAAACAGCATCCCTTTGATATTTCCGCCAGAGGTGTATGTCCTGACTCCAATCAAGAGGAAACACCAGCCAAACCTGAACTGAGGGAACGTCTACAAAATAGCTGACCGGTACTCTTCAAAAGTGTCAAGCCCACAAAGGAAAGACTGAGCAACTGTTCTAAATGGAAGGAGACAAAACAGAAATAACTAAATGTAGCACAGGATTTCGAAATGGATTTTTTTTGCCATGAAGGACTGTATTAAGGAAATTAGAAAAACATTTTCTTGGGATCTCATAATTAGATAGTAGTAATGGATCGGTGTACATTTTCTGATTTTGAGGGTTATATAATGGTTCTATGGTGAGTGTTCCTGTTTGGGGGCAATACACACTAAAGCATCCGATACCATGGCACCATCGTGTCCACGATTTGCTTTCAAATAGCTTAGGATAGAAAGTTATTTCTACTATATCTGCAACCTTTCTGTAAGTTTGAATTTGCTTTAAACTTTTAATAATTAACCAAGAAAAAGAAATCATGAGAGAAAAATTTCTTTTTTAAGTTAGAGATTTAGTCCAGGAAATCCAACCTCTTAATACAGTGAGCTCCAGAAAGACAGAGTAAACAGAAGAAGACAAAAATCAGCAAAAAAAAAAAAAAAAAAAGTGTAATAGACAAAAATATTGCATTTTCCTCACAGGACACAATTTCTCAGATTAAAGGTCTCATTGAGCGCTCATCACAATAAATGGAAAAGACCGAGGCATATCATCATGAAATTTTAGAGCACTGGAGAGAAGCGAGGATACATAATGCCGCTCCAATTCTGTCCCCTCCATCTGAGTTCAGCCTCTCGGGAAACGAGCTGAGTCTGACCTGGCCAAGAGCTGACGGCAGGAAGCAGCCCTCGAGTGCAGGAGGAATCACATGGGGTCGTGGATGTTGGTGCATCCCTCCCTGGCATGCCAAGTCCAATCCCATCTAAGCTTGCCTCACAGCTGTTTGCAGCTCTTGAAAAGACACTTGGCCACAAAGGAACTTGGAGCATAAGGCTCGTGGCTTTGGCTTCCAGGGATTTGGGAGATTGTGGTAAGAAGCTGAGTTGGGCCTTCTTCCCAAATCAATGACCAACTTCGTATCCAGCTTTAGCATTAGTTCCCGACAGGGCTGGCTCCCCTGACCTGCCAAACTAGGAAGGAGAGAGATAAAGAAAATGGTGCTTGAGGAAAGCTAACCTGCTATTTCTGTCACAAAGACTGCGTGTGAGGACAGGGAGGTGGTCGAGAAGGGAGGCAAATGAGCCTAAACCAGGTGGTGCCAACAGTGAAAATGAAGAGGAAGGTATGGACGTGTCCTGGTCCATTCGGTCTGCCGTAACCACACACCACAGGCCGGATGGCTGGTAAATAACAGGCATTTACTGCCCACAGGTGTGGAGCTGGAAGCCTGAGACCAGGCTGCCAGCATGGCCAGCTTCTATTGAGGGCCCCGTTCCAGGTTGCAGACTTCTCACTGTATCCTTACATGGCAGGAGGGCACAGGGAGCTCTGTGGGACCTACTCCCATTCTGGAGGACTCCACCCTTATGATCTAATGACCTCTCAAAGGCCCCATCATCTTTGGGGGTTAGAATTTCAACATATGAATTTTGTAGAGACCCAAGCATTCGGATCACAGCAAAATGAAATAGGATTCCAAGGAAAAGCCATTTGAAACACTGGCTGGCTGTATAGCGAGTGAGAAGAGGAGAAGGAAGAAATAAGAAACTTCAAGGGTTTAAATCTGGGTGACTAAAAGAAGCCGAGACTAAGCGGAGTGGGGGTGGGGGGCAGTGATGTGGAAGTTGAATGACAAGCTGCTGAGTTTGATGACATGCTCCTGAACAGATCCATTCAGCAGCAAACTAGGGGGAGAGGAAGCAGCCAGAGCTGGGAGTTCAGGTGTTGGAGGAACTCACATCCATGATGAACTTGTGAGAATGGGTGTGTTCTCTGAGGGGGAGAGCATAAAGAGCGAACCATTTATTTTCAGGAATTGGCTCACATGCTTATGGAGGCTGGCAAACTAGGGAAGAGCCACTTGCAGTTCAAGTTCAAAAAAAGTCTGCTGGCAGAATGTCTCCTTGCTCAGGGACCTCAGTCTTTGTTCTATTAAGGCCTCAACTGATTGGATGAGGCCCACCCACATTATGGAGGGCAATCTGCTGTACCCAAAGTTTACCAATTTAATGTTAAGCTAATTCAAAAAACACTCTTATAGAAACGTCCAGAGTGATGTTTGACCAAGTATTGGGGCACTCTAGCCCAGCCAGGTTGACACATAAAATGAATGAACACAGAGGATGAGGATGTATCTTTAAGGAGGCCAAATATAGGGTTTTAACTCAGACAATGATGACCAAACATGAGCCCTCTGTGAATGACAAGGATTATGAAGGAAAAGTCCACTAGATTCAGCATCTGGGGATCGTTAAATATAAGATACTGGTTAACAGTTTGGGCTTTGGGTTAAAAAAATTCTGGGAGCCCATAATGACTCAGCCATTACTTGCTGGGACCATGCACAAGTCACTTTCCCTCTCCAGGTCTCAGTTTCCCCAAATCTAAAATAGGGATAATTGTATCTATTTCTTAAGGTTATTTTGAGCATTAAATGAAATAATATTTTTGAGTGTCTAGTACATACTCAGTTCTTAATAAAGAGTGGCTCATAGTCTTTAATCAGATTAAAGTAAATAAATTATTAATGGTTTTATAATATATTATGCAATTAATTATATAATAGATTTATAATAGACGAGAGGCCCGGTGCATGAAATTCGTGCATGGAGGGGGGTTGTCCCTCAGCCCAGCCTGTACCCTCTCCAATCTGGGATCCCTCTCACAATCCAGGACTGCTGGCTCCCAATTGCTTGCCTGCCTGCCTTCCTGATTGCCCCTAACCACTTCTGCCTGCCAGCCTGATCACCCCCTAACCACTCTGCTGCCAGCCTGTTTGCCCCCAACTTCCCTCCTCTGCTGGCCTGGTTACCCCTAACTGCCCTCTCCTGCAGGGTTGATCACCTCCAACTGCCCTCCCTTGCAAGCCTGGTCTTTCTCAACTGCCCTCCCTTGCAGGCTGGGTGCCTCCCAACTGCCCTCTCCTGCTGGCCATCTTGTGGTGGCCATCTTGTGTCCACATGGGGGCAGGATCTTTGACCACATGGGGGTAGCTATATTGTGTGTTGCAGTGATGATCAATCTGCATAGTACTCTTTTATTAGATAGGATAGAGGCCTGGTACAGGCGTGGGGGCCAGCTGGTTTGCCCTGAAGGGCGTCCTGGATCAGGTGGGGGTTCCCTTGGGGTGCGGGGTGGCCTGAGCGAGGGGCCTTTGGTGGTTTGCAGGCAGGCCACACCCCCTGGCAATGCAAGTGGAGGCCCTGGTATCTGGAATTTATTTTCCTTCTACAATTGAAACTTTGTAGCCTGGAGTGGAGCCAAGCTTGGGGCTCCCTCCAAGGCTGGTAGCCATTTGTGTTGGGGTTATAATTGAAACTGTGTTGCCTTAAGCGGGTGGGCCCGGCCAGGGTGTGCAGAAAGCTTTGCTTCCCCTGTTGCAAGCGGCAAACCTGGCCTGCTCTCTCAAGCTCCATTCTGCCGCCATTTGTTTGAATTTGTTTACCTTCTATAATTGAAACTTTGTAGCTTGAGTGGAAGCTTAGGCCTGGCCAGGGCAGGTGGAAAGCTTGGCTTCCTCTGTTACCTAGGAAACCTTGCTCTCTGTGGCTGTAGCCATCTTGGTTTGGGTTAATTTGCATGCTCGCTCTGATTGGATGGTGGGCGTGGCTTGTGGGTGTGTCGGAGGTATGGTCAATTTGCATATTTGTCTATTATTTGCATATTTGTCTATTATTGGATAGGATAATAGATCATGATCATATTGATTATTATTATCTTTATCTATTTCATATTCTCAGGACATAATTAGAGTAGAAGGATTAAAGAGGGAATGGATTAAAAACTAATGAAGATGTTAGAGAGGGAATGAGGAGTAAGGAAAAATGTGTGCCTGCACTGGATTGCAGACCCAGCATTCTACACTGCAACTCAGTCCTGAGACCTGGACACTTTTCCTTTTTTCCCTCCCCTTTACAACAATGAAACATTTTCAATACTAATGATGGACTCCTCCCAATCCTTAGTCCAGTTACAAAGTCAGAACTAGTAACTTTGTGCCTTTGCCACTGGATCAGCATGTTTCCAACTCTTGGCTCAGCCCTTGATTTTGATGCTGCATTTCCTAGAAATCCTCCAGTGAAAATGAGGGTCACAGTGGACCACATCACCCCCTTCCTCCAGTAGTGCTGAGGCAAATGAGGAAGAAGCAGGTGTCAAAACTGCAGTCAAAACTACCATTTCTCCTTTCAGCCCAGTGGAACAGGGGTTAATTACTTTGTCCACAGAAATAAAACAGAAGACTCAAATTCAATTAAAAAGATCTCAGAAACAGGTCAGGCATAAAAAGTGTTCCAGAAACCCTACAATTGATTTTTTTTTACTCACTGATAAATGATCCTGCCAGCATTGTAGATAGAGTAACGTATCTAATTCCTATAATTCTATATCTTTAACTGAAGCCTGCAGGAGATGCAGATGCTTTGATGGAAAGAAAGATCAATGGGACTGAAAGGAACATATTCCACTTCATTCCCTCTCTCTGAATTCAATTTCTTAGCAGGTACACTGAGAGCTTCCCTCTTCCACTCTTGCCTGAAGCCAAATCTTATTTATCCAACCCAAATGAAGAACACAAAGCCAATGGATTCGCCAAACACTTAACCTATTGAACACCCCAGCCCTCTCCCTGAGGCAAACCTTGGTAATTTCATTTTAGGTTCTCCATCCAGAAGAGAAAGAAGTACACTGGAAAAGTGGCCAGAAAGAGAAGAGACGGAGAGAGGATTAAAAGATCCAGAAAGTTAAGAAACAAGAGGACCTGCTTTAGTGTTATAGTCAACCATACTTTATGCTTAAATCAGCCATTCACTAGTAAGTAGCCCGCTGCCAGTATAAGCAAGACATAGTCCCAGATCTAGCATTACTCGCTTCCTGATCTTGGACAAGTTATTTAACCTCCTTGTGACTCAGTTTTCTCATCTGTAAAATGGGTATAGTAAATAGACTCTACCTCAAAGGCTGTGATGAGAATTAACCGAGTTATTATGTATAAGGCATTTAAGTGCTATTGTAGAGATATTATCAAAGGAGCATAGGATACCTTCACAAAGGAAATATTAGTTGGGGTAGGTCTTAAACAATTGAGTAAGGGTTTAAGGAGAATTTGAAAGGGTTGAAAATGCCATCCTAGAGGAAAGACCAATATCACAATGACACAGAAGTGAAAATATGCACAAGTCACATGTTGGTAAGAGGCTGGGGTGGGAGAGAACTGGGAGGGTGAGGCTTGCTGGGCCTAAGCCTGCAGGGGAGAAGGCTGTCCAGATGATCTATGAAGCTCCTGCTGCAGGGAGGAAGCGGTCTTTGACTGGGTATAGGAACAGCAGTCGTGGAACAGAGGGGGAGCATCGCCCATCTGCTCCCATCAATTTCCTCAGCATCTGTTCCCGCTTCCTCCCCATGGGGATAGGGGGTGCAGAAAGGATGGAAATGATGTTTTCCCTGGGATGGGACATCTTTCCAGTTAAATTCAAACAGTGCTCATCCTTGGCAAGTTTCTGAGTGGAGCCTTTTGTTCTAGAATTTTCCCTCCTCTGAGCACTGTCTTCACAAGCAACCCCTGTCCCCAGGCTTCCCTCTGCCCCTCACTTTGCAGAGTCCCCCAGCACTCTAAGGAAGGAGCAGCCCAGGTGAGGCAGAGCTGAGACTATGGGGCACAGAGTGACTTTGGTTGCAACAGTATCTGCCCTCTACAGGGAGACCAGACTTTCAAGGGAGGCAGTGAGCAGGGGGAAAGAGACAGACACAGAGAGGAAAGCAGAGAGATGGAGGGAGAGAGAGTCTGAGTGTATCAAACACCTTCTGTGCACCTATCAAACACCTTCTGTGCACCATCTTACAATGCTTTGGCATTCAGCTTGGCAAAGATATAGCCTGGGTGGAAGTAGGAGTGGTCTCCCCAACCCATCTCTCCCAGATTCCTCTGTGGAGTTTGTGCTCCTGTCTCAGGACCTTAGGTTCCGGTGGATTGGAGGCCCCAGGTCCCAAGACCAGGACACAGTTGGAGTTTCACTGGAAACCATCTGTTCATTTTAGGCTTTCATGTCAGTGGATGAGCAGACAAGACAAGGGGTTATATGTAATGTTTGCAAGGGTAACTGGTCCTGATGACCGTGAGGAGCTGGGCTTGCTGTTCTACCGTGGGAGGCAGGAAGGAGTGTGTCTGGAACCCAGGAGACCCCCTGGGGTGTCTCTTGGGGTTTTCTGTGCCCAGTAAAATGTCCATCTGTACAACCATGGCCTGGAAAGCCCTTGAAGAGGAAGGTTTGGGCCATCCCACCAGGCTAGCAGCCTTGATCCACCAAAGTGCTCGCTGAGGTGAGAGAAACGTAGAAGGTGTGGTGGGGGCGTGGATGATGAATCCTGATGGAGGCCTTGGGACCAGGTGTAAGATCATACATTATTCAGGATATAGGTATAGATATAAACAAGTGAAACCTTTTCCTAATATAAAGGTTTGTAATGGTTTTAAATTACCTCGTTTTCTATAGTGAACTTGTGTGTGTGTGTGTGCACACGCACACACACACACACACATATACACCACATCATAAACATAAGTTGACAGGGTGTGAAACTGCATCTCATTTACTATATAATGAAACACTATAATGATACTCCTAGAAATAATGCCTTTTCTCTGAGCCACTTTTCTTTTTAGTATTTAATATATGTTTTTATTACAGTTTTCATCTGTTTTTCAGAAATACTCTGCAAAATCCATTTTCCTTGTTGTGAAACGAAACCCAAAGAGCAGGGATCCCTGTCTGCATTGTTAACAAGTATTTTGAGATTTCATTAGAGATGCATAACTCCGCAGACCTGAGCCTATAGGCATGTGAGGTGCTGAAAGGTGTCACATCTGTAAGGATACCTCCCGGGCTAACCTTAAACTAACATCATGGGTGAGGGGCCCTCTTCTCAGATGGCTTTGCTGGTTGTCTGGGACCAAAAAAAGCGACAAAGATAGGTAATAATAAAGCAAATGACCAAAAACCAATTTTCAGATCAGCCAGGACTCATTTTTCAGTTGAAGTGACCAAAACACAACCCAAAATAACTGAAGAAAATAAAAAACACATGGGGAGAATGGAGAGTGGTGAGAGGTGTCCTGATACCCAGGTCCAGGAACTCAAAGGAAATGATCAGAACTCTCGGGTCTGCTTCTTTCTGTGTGGTATCCTCATTCTCTCTGGCTGAAGAAATGTTTTGGTTGCAGGAAAGTCTTAGCATCATCCCAGAAAATCCCAGAGAAGGACTGTAATTGGTCCTGTACATGTCTACCTGCCCGCACATTGTCCAATCATTGTGGCCCAAAGGATGGGGCACCATGATTGGAAGGCTCTGGCCACATGCCACATCAGTGGCTTAGTGGAGCAGAGCATCATGAGTAACAGTCCTACCGGAAGTACATAGTATGGAAAAATGAACATTTTCCTAAAGAACTGGAGACCAGAAGAAGGATGGAAGGGAAACTAGGTAGACAAAACAATAGATATCTACCTCAAAATTCAATGCACTGGTTTCCCTCAACTTACAGTTAACCTCCTAACAGTAGCTCCTGGTCCCATAAAGTGGAAAAGAAGACTGATCTGTAGTCACGTATATACACAGAAAGAAGAAGGAAGAGAGACCCAGGGAATGCTTCAAAATTTACCAGTCCGCATTACTATGTGGAGAAATCTCTGCCTACAGAGAAGGAGCCAAGTTCAAGTCAGAGGTGATGAATGTGAGCAGGAAAGCTTACTTCCTCCAGGGACATTCAGGGCAAGTGAGGGAAAGGCTGGTAAACACTGCAAAGCCATAGTGCAGTTAGGCAGGGCTCAGGGAGCAAGCTACTGTTACCCACCCTCCCTCCCCCAACCCAATCAAACACCTACTCCTGCAGCCCAGAATGACTACATCTACCTGGATGGTATTACCCACCTCCACTGAGTACTCGAGGCCAGCACAGATTGTAGCTCTATTGTTTCATTTTCTTCCCACCACCTGCTAACCAGGATTTAACTACCCTTTTGGATTCTACTTTTTTAGTCTCCTTAACCAGGCTCTGGCAGCTTAGATTTCTTTTTATATTTTTGAATTTTATTTTTCAATTATAGTTTACATTCAATATTATTGGAGTATTATTCAAGTACTAGAGGCATGGTGCACGAAATTCATGCACAGGGGGTGGGGAGGTGGGGGGTCCCTCAGCCTGACCTGCACGCTCTCCAATCTGGGAGCCCTTAGGGGATGTCCTACTGATGGCTTAGGCCCACTCCCCATGGTTCTCTGCTGTCTGCGGGGCCCACTTGGCTGTTTCTGGGTCACCGTGGTGATGGCCAAGCAGGCCCTGCTCTCAATGGCCGCTCCCCGGGACTGGAGGACTCCAGCGGGGCTGAAAGGACTTAGCACTGCCATCTTTGTGTCAGAGTGATAGTTAATTTGCATATCACTCTTTTATTATATAGGATTGTCTTCAGGCGTACAGCATAGTAGTTAGATAATCATATACCTTACAAGTGGTCCCCCTGATATTTCAGGTACCCACCTGGCACCATACATAATTATTACAATACTAGAGGCCCAGTGCATGAAATTCGTGCACTGGGGAGGGGGTGTCCCTCAGCCCAGCCTGCATCCTCTCCAATCTGGGATCTCTGCGGGATTGGGCCTAAACTGGCAGTTGGACATCCCTCTCACAATTTGGGACTGCTGGCTCCTAACCACTTGCCTGCCTGCCTGCCTGATCACCCCCTAACAGCTCCCCTGCCAGCCTGATTGACACTTAACTGCTCCCCTGCTGGCCCAATTGCTCCCAACTGCCCTCCTCTGCTGGCCCGATTGCCCCCAGTTTCCCTTCCCTGCCAGCCATCTTGTGACAACGTGAGGGTGGCCATCTTGTGGTGGCCATCTTGTGATGATGTGATGGAGTGAGGGTCAATTTGCATATTACCTCTTTATTATATAGGATTATTGACTATATTCCCTATGCTGTTCTTTACATCCCTGTGACTATTTTGTGACTACTAATTTGTACTTCTTAATCACTTCACCTTTTCCACCCATCTCCCCAACCCTCCTCCTCTCTGGCAACTATCAGTCTGATCTCTGTACCTATAAGTCTGTTTCTATATTTTTGTTCATTTATTTTGCTCTATAGATTTCACATAAAAGTGAAGTCATATAGTATTTGTTTTTCTCTGTCTGATTTATTTCACTTAGCATAACTAGGTCCATCCATGCTGTCACAAATGGTAAAATTTCAATTTTTAAAAAAACATATTTTTATTGATTAAAGAGAGGAAGGAAGAGGGAGAGAGAAACATCAATGATGAGAGAGAATCATTGATTGGCTGCCTCCTACATGTCCCCCTACTGGGGATCGAGTCTGCAACCCAGGCATGTGCCCTTGACCAGAAT
Organism: Eptesicus fuscus; assembly: GCF_027574615.1. Lineage (NCBI taxonomy): Eukaryota > Metazoa > Chordata > Mammalia > Chiroptera > Vespertilionidae > Eptesicus > Eptesicus fuscus. The sequence goes on along the minus strand of NC_072477.1, from coordinate 28,863,317 downwards.
AGAACCTGGGACACTTCAGTCCGCAGTCCGATGCTCTATCCACTGAGCAAAACTGGCTAGGGCAAAATTTCAATTTTTTTATGGCCAAGTAATATTCCATTGTATATGTGTACCACAGCTTATTTTTTTTTTTTATCCACTCATCTATTGATGGGCACTTGGGTTGCTTCCATAGCTTGGTTATTGCAAATAACACTGCAATGAGTATCGGAGTGCATATATTCTTTCAAATCAGTGTTTTGGATTTCTTTGGCTATATACCTAGAAGTAGAAATGCTTCATAAGGCAGTTTCATTTTTAATTTTTTGAGAAAACTCCACACTGTTGACCATACTGGCTGTACCAATCTGCATTCTCATGAATAGTGCATGAGGGTTTGTGGAAGCAAAATTTGGCCAAGACTTGCAAAAATAGTTTTAAGAAAAATTATTCTTACCCTAATAAAGTAATTACATGATTCTGGCTCCATAAACTCCCAAAGTCCCAATCCTTGTTCTGAAAACACTGATTTTAATCACTCTTTCTAATTTTATCTCCCCTACTTTTCTTCATAAATACATCTTTCAAAACACACTATTCTTTAATTACTGTCCTTCAAGTTTGTTTACATCTCAGCTTCTGGGATTTTGCTTGTGCTATTCCCATCACTTGGGTGGTTCTTTCTTCCATCAAAATTCCAATCATTCTCCAAATGTTACCTCAAAAACAAATTTTTTCATGGCGACTCCTATGATCACCTCAATGGGAAACGATTGCCATAATTGGTATTAGAATTTGGTGTTGGAATCAAGCTAATTTTAATAGCTTTAAGTGTGAGATTTCTCTCCTTACCTCTCTGATATTCTGCCACCACTTTTGGAAAGTGATTTTACACAACTCCAGCCATAAAAAATTAATACATGCTCTGGGTCTAAAGAAAGTATTGCTTTTTGGATTTTTATAAGAATTTTTGATGAGAGAGAACCCTGACTATGCCATGCAAAATATGAGCCTTAGTCTCATGAGCGAAAGGAAGCAAATTTATATGAAACTATGAATCTCAAAAACACATATAAAGTATGTGCAGATCTAATATTACATGGATTACTCATTTGAAATTTGGAGAGTTTGCTACTAGCTGTCTAGAAGCTACAGAACCCTCTGACAAACACATCTGTTAAAAGTTTAGCCTACACAAGAATGAACTGTCTTTTCAGGGAATCCAAAGTACAAATAAGTTCCTAGAAATTGTAAGTCTTAATAGTAAATCACACTAGTGGATAGAGCTTATGAAACAAGTAAACAACTTCAAAAATATTATTTTCCTTTTTAAAATTGCCCTAACTTAATATAGGTTCATTTTTGAAATTGTATTTATCCAAGTCTCCTACTTATAAGTGTTCTGTTCTTCATCACAGCAAGCTGTTCCAGAGATTTCCCTGTTGGTCACCTTATATTTATAGATATTATTTAAAAATATGTTTAAAAAAAACACACACAGCAATTTCGCCTTATAATCAGACTTCTAAAAAGTATTCTTGCCCTTGTCCTTGCCTTGTCACCCACTGCAGTCTTGCTGCTGGTCTCACCTCCTAAATATCTCACCAAGCTTATAAATACCACCTGCTGACAAACCTAATGAGAAACATTGGGGCCCTTTATTACTTGACTTCTCTGTAGTGTTGACACTGGGGGGCACTTTCTTGCTTTTGAAATGTGTCTCTTGGAGCTCAGCCTTTGCATCTCCTTCCTCTATATGCCCCTGAGAAATTTTGACTGTCAATGGATTCCGCTCCCCACTGGACATCTTCACCTTAACATCCTCCTTGCTCATCTTCACACTAAAAAACCTGCTCCTCTGAGAATTTCCCCAAGAAGGGCACCGCCACATCTGCCATTTGCTGAGAGTCATCCAAAATCCCTCTCCTCTGAGCCCTCACATCTGATCAGGCACTAGTTCTTACTAGTTCTGCTTCTCTAAACCTTCTCTCCTTATCTTTGCCAGTGTGTTAGCACACTCATCACTTCCTGCCAGTGCCTTGTGGTCCTCTAGCTGCTCTCTCTGCTATCATTTCTATCCTTCCCATCCATCTTCCCCATGCTTCCTGGGTGATCTAAAAATGCCTCATGTCTCACCCTTGATCAAAGTCCTTCAATGACTTTAAATAGCCTGTAGAACATATCCCAAATATGAATTGGTCCCTACTTGTCTGCTCTGTCTCCTTTCTGGCCTCTCTCCCATCATACTCTATGATCAAGACATCCAATCTACAAATAGTTAACTAAATATATGGGCTCTCTAGGCCTCTCTGCTTTCATATATGTTGTCTTTTCTGCCTGGAATGCCCTCACCGTGCTGGTGTTCTTGGCAATCCACCACTCACTCTTCAGGTCTCAGTCCACATGCTACCTTCTCTGAAACATTTCTGACCCCTTAGGTCTTCTTTCACCCATGGTTACACTGTACTCAACAGATGATAATAGCTAACCTTTATTCAATAAAAATTCAATAATCAATCAATGATAACTAACATTTATGTAGCATCTACAATGTGCTAGGCACCATTTAAGCACTTTTACAATTTAGATAATCAAAACTCTATTAGGTAGGTACTATTATTATTATTATTCCTATTTTATAATGCGGAAACTGAGGTACACAGTGATTAAATACATAATTTTTCCCAAGGTCACATAGCAAGTTAGTGACAGTGTTGAGATTTGAAGCCTGTAGCCTGAGATCAAAAATCTCTCCACTCTTTAGCCTTCATTAGGGAAATCACACTTATATGGCAAACACCATTCCTTGGTATGTCCATGCTTTCTGTTGATGCCATCTTTATCTCTGATTTCTCAGGGACTACACAAGTCCAGGTACACGGGACTCACTGCATGTTTGGTAAAGAAATGTGTGAAAGCCTTGCTGGAGTGGCTCAGTGGTTGAGCATGGACCTATGAACCAGGAGGTCACAGTTCAATTCCCAGTCAGGGCACATGCCCGGGTTGTGCACTCTATCCCCAGTGTGGGGCTTGCAGGAGGCAGCCGATCAATGATTCTCTCTCATCATTGATGCTTCTATCCCTCTCTTCCTCTCCCTCCCTCCCTATATATATATATGAAAGGTGTGAGTGAATAAGTGAATGAATGAATTAATGAGATGAGTGTCCACAACATTTCTTGTAAGCATTTCTAATTAGTGCTTCTCAAGTTTCTAGTCTGTTCTTTCTTTAGCATCAGTGTGTCCTTCAAGCTGGTGAATATTGCAAAACCTGACAGTAAATTCAGTGTGAACAGCCTTTAATGAATAGCAAGAGGCAAAAATCATTAATCTGTACAAGAACCAGCCTGGAGAGGTCTGCTGGAGTATGTCACGGCCACTGCAGTTTAAGTGTACAGAGGACTGACTCCACAGGCTACAGGCCCAGCAGCCTCCCTTTCCAGGGACAAAAGGGACAACTAAACTGAAGACTCAGGGTCTGGTACTTGGCCTGGGGTTTGTTGCTTTCTCCTTTGTCTTTTTTACCCTAGAGAAGAGTGGGGAAGGGGACATCCAGGGAAGAGTTTACATGTTGCCAACCCAGGTTCTTTCTTCCTTCCAAAAAAGGTCTTGGCTTTGCTGATTTTACTTTAGATTCTTTTCATAGATGTTTTATACTCTTTATCCCTGTCTGCTTCACTCTTGCCCTGCAGAAAACCCTAAAGCACACTAGAAATGAGGGGTTTGCTCCTTTCTCTACTCTACAGGGTTTTCAAGCTGACTACAGTCTTGAAGGCTGTCCAAGAATGTGAAATCATGTGACTAAATAGTCACTCACACAGACCCCTAGAGCTAGGCTGTCTGGCTACAAATCTCAATGACAACACTTACTAATTCTGACTGTGCGCAAGCTTTTTAGACTCCTGATGATTTAGTTCCCAAATCTGTAAAATGGGGATAGTCATAGCTCATATCTCACAGGGAAGTTGACAAATTAGAACAATATAATAGTATTAGAAAATTGCCTGACATAATATGTGCTCAATAAATTCTTACTTTTATGAGTATTGTTAATAATAATAAGTACTGAGTTCCTGTGGCATACAGAGCCATGCGTGGTGTACTTGCACAGTGTAAGTGGGGAGATAGAAAAATATTTGAAGTCCTAATTTTTGTCCCCACAAGAGTTCATGAGCAAAAAGGTAGATAAAACATACAAATAAGAAGTTGCCCAAGGCTATAGAAAAAAACAATACTTCGGCCAAGAGGAACATTCTGGTCTTCTCAGAATCTTAGCACATTCTGAGAACACAACTCTCTGCAAGGGAAATTAGAAAACTTGGGACGCCCTAGCTGGTTTGGCTCAGTGGATGGAGCGTCGGCTTGCGGACTGAAGGGTCCCAGGTTCGATTCTGGCCAAGGGCACATGCCCGGGTTCCGGGCTCGATCCCCAATAGGGGGCGTGCAGGAGGCAGCAGATAAAAAAAAAAAAAAGAAAACTTGGGAGACATTATCTTTGACAAAGACAGATTTGAGTCTATTGCAGTGTTTCTCAACTTTGGCACTATTGACATCTGACATATTGACAATTCTTTGTTGCAGGGGCTGGCCTGTGCATTGTGGATGCTTAGGGGCATCTCTGACCTCTACTCACTTGATGCCAGGAGCACTTCACCCTGCAATGTGACAACTATAAATATCTTTGGGTATTGCCAAATGTCTCCTGAAGGCAAAATCACCAAGTTGAGACCCACTAGTCTATCAGGATTTCAGGAATGACACCCAGTGAGAGCACGCTGTGAAATAAAGAAAAGAATAAAAGAACATTGGGCTTCTCACTATAAAACTTGGGACAAGGCCCCATTTCTACCATAGCCAGAAGACCTTGGTTCTATATTTTCACTTTGCCCAGCCTACCCTTCCCTGTAGAATCAGGTTATTGCACACAGCCTCTCAAGTTTGTGGTGGGGACTGAGTTGTGTTTGTAAACCCACTTTAACTATAAACTACCATTCTCATTTAAAGAAGTCTCATTTTAAACCCAGAGGACAATTGCTACACTGTGATTAAACCTCTGTGTGGACAAGTAAATTTGAACAGAAACATTGTCATATTAGAGTCTAAGATTTCAGACTTAGATGTTTCTGAACTTCATAAATATTCATCAAGGCCCGCTCCCTGCTAGGCACCAAGCTGTGCCTTCTGGGGACACAGGGATGGGTCATGGGCAGCCTCTACCTCAGCTGGTGTGCTCTCTGCTCAGCATCACCCAGGACTGGACAAATCAGCCCTCAATGTTCACAACATCCAAGAAAGATAAAAATTGAATTGCAAGGTCCTATCTGGTTATATTGCTCTGTCTGATTATCTTGCATTGGAATTTCAGAGGGACTCTATCTTAGCCTTTAAAATCTCTCAGAGGGCAGGAAATCAAGTTTATTGAGTCTGCATCATGTGCTAGCTTCTGCTCAGGTTCATTCAGGACTGTGAGGAAGGTGTTATTATCCTGTTCTTACAGATTTGGACATTGAAACTCATAAAGAATAAAGTAATTTTCTCAATGTCACAGGGTAAGTGGCAAAACTGGGATTTGAAGTCACATTGGTTTTAATTCAAAGCCTTTTCCTGCCACACCATGCAAATGGAGGTATATTTGGAAATGATGCTGTGGATAGCAGGAAATTGAATGCACTACTCAGATTATCTATCCCAGGGATGTGAATTTCAGCAAAAGACACTTTCCTCTTCTGTGTGAATACCTCGTTTAGGGAATGCTAGGGAAATGGCTATCACAGTGACTTGCCATTCCTCTGTTGAAGAGATATCATCTAGGTTGAGCCAGTAGAATCTGGATGTAGAGAACAAAGGAGGGGGATTCTTGACCAAAAGAAGCAATAACAATGGGCATCACAGTCTGTGGCTTCTTGAAGCCCAGCTATCTCCATATCCCTATAGAATAGAGCATTTCTCTGAAGCCAGCCATTCTAGGAATCCAATGGGTAAGAACATCTTAACAAACCAGCAGAGCCAACACATCGAGGCAGGGAGCAGAAGGGCAGATCCATAGGAACAATGCTCAAGGTCATCCTTGACAAGTAACAACAGTGTGATGATTTCGCAACCCTGTAATTTCCATTACAACGTATGAATATGCTTGGGAGCCAGAGAAAGGCAGATTGATAACTTCATTTAGAGCAAATCAATTGGATTCCACTGGTAGATTCATGAATCATCCAGGAGACATATGCAGGGTGTCAAGGCACACTGAGTCCTCTCCCTGGTGATCTTATCAAGACTCATCCATTTCTGTCCAACAAAACACTTCCATTTGGATTATTAATATATAAGTTCTAGAGTTCATGAAGTAAAATCCTTTCTAAAATTCTGGCACCTTGGCCAGCAAAACTTTGCCATTGCACCTTTAATTTAATTAACATGAGTAAAGGAAATATATGCCTATCCAAGTGTGGGCTGATCAGCTGTGACACTTAGAAAAGAAAGCCACAAAGGTAATCATTGGCAGTGTCCATGAAAGCAGTGTCCTGGGAAGAGGGAGACTTAAGTTGTCCAGATGCTCTTGTCAAAAGATCGTATGGACCATCAGCCTCACACCATTACACACTTAATCAAATATTCCTTGTTCTAACCCCATAGGTATTGACTGAGTTAGAGCTGGGGGAATGAGGTTGTGCCACCTCCTCCAAATATATCCATTTGTGTGCCATGATTTTCATAAAGGCTGAGAAATCACTGGGATAAAGTCTCAAATCTTGGGCTTCTGTTATAAACAACATAGCTGGTAGACTTAGCAGATAATGGGGCTTGGTAGAATGGCAAAAAGAGGATATAAGATGCCCAGAGATACCTTCATATTGTTTTTCATAGTGGTTGGATAATTTACATTTCACAATAAATCTACATATGATCCAGTAATTCACTTCTGGGTATATACCCAAAGGAAATGAAAACAGGGTTTCGAAGAGATATCTGCACCCTAAGCTATTTGCAACATTATTCACCATAGCCAATATGTGTAAACAACCTAAATGCCCAGCAGTAGCATGAATGGATAAAAAGATGATGTGGTATACATACACAATAGAATATTATTCAGCCATGAGAGAGGAGGGTATCCTGTCTTTTGCAACAGCATTGGTGGATCTTGAGCAGATTATGCTAAGTGAGATAAGTCAGACAGAGAAAGACAAGTACTATGTGATATCACCTATACATGGAATCTAAAAAAGCCAAACTTGGTAAGAACAGAGAATTAAATGGTGGCTACCAGAGAATGGGGAGATACGATTAATGTTTCTTAAGGGTACAAACTTGCAGTAAGTAGTAAATAAGACACAGATGTCTACTGCACCATATAATGAATATTGACAACAATATTGTGCCATAATTATGTAATGGGATAAACATCACTACAATGGCAATCATAATATATACACTTATCAAAGTAAATTAACATATACCTTAAAATTTACACAATGTATGTGTCAAATATATTTTAAAAATAAATACATAAAGCCTTTTCTACCTGTGACAAAAAGAAAAACAAAGGTACCCAGGGACACTGTAATGTGCTGGTGGCCTCCTCCCCTGAACTCTGCTGCCACGGCTCTGGTTTGCAGTTAGTGAGCTGCTGGTGCCCACAGAGGCTGGTGCCTGGAGACAGAGGTCTTCCTTTGCCTCCTCCACTTCTTTGCCAGTTGAGGGGGAGCAGGGAAACCAGTAAAAGCCAGCTTAAAGGAGGCAATAATAGGGGTGTTGAGAGCTAACTCATTATAGGAGAGGAAGAGTTGAGCTCTAATGAGTGGAACCCAATGCTCAGGCCCAATGTTAGAAGAGGTTAGTGGTTCTTGGTGATGTGCAGAAAGTGACACTGGAGTTTGTCTGGTACATGCCTGGTGAGAAAGAGGTTGCACAGCAACCGCGCTCTGCATAACTAAGAAGAAATATTTCTTCAGAGCAGGGATAAAAGAACTTTGGCCTTGAGTCCTATAAAACTGTCATGGTTTGAGTGTGTGGCATTTACATTCCCCTAGCTGCCATAACACCAGGCACCTTAGGCTCCGACTTGGCTTTAATATTGACCTTCAACGTGTTATGTGAACTCACTGTGCTTCCGTTTACTCAGCTGTAAAATGGGAATAAAAATAGAATCTATGTACTTTTATTTAGAAAGATTTGAATCCTTAAACCAGCATTTACTTTTAATATTACTTTGAGCATATGGCACATCCACTCTACTCCTTGGGTTCATTTTAAAATGGGCATAATAATTTCACATAACTCTTTGGGTTGCCATGAGGACTAAGTAAATACTGCAAATAAAACATTGTTGACATTCCAACCAACCTTGATAACCCTTCGGTTCCCCTGAGAAGTGAGTTCTCTTTTCTGGGCGCAGCATTATCTCAGTCTGTATATGCAAGTTCATAGAAATGAAAAAGAACAAAGCTCCTCACTTAGCAAGCAGCCAGCCCTGCTCCTGCTCCACGGAAGTCGCAGAGTCCTACACCAGGGTCACACTGTCAGAGGGGCGGGACTCAGTAAATTTTATGACCTGTAATAATAGTCCAAGTGATGCAGCTGAGATAAAAAGTGCTAATCAAATTTCATGCTTCAAAGCGTGAGCTGATTACTGCTGGGCTGAGAGGGGATTTATTCCGGTGGTTCTGACAGGCACCGGGGGACAAGTACACTTTGTGAGGTTGCACATGCTACTATCTACTTCCAAAGGGGAGGATGCATGAGTCGGGCAGCCTGACATTCACTAGCTGGACTTCTGTGGTTTCTCACATCAAAGGCAGAGGGATGCCATAGAGGAGCTCCACAGGCAAAATATTTGCAGAGAAAGAATGACAGGGAGTGTGTGGAATGTACTTGGGGAAGCCCGGAGAACTTGTGTGCCAGGCTCTGGTCCAACCTAGAGAGGAAGGAGAATCCTCATGACCTCTGCTATTTTGTGTCTTAACTTCTGTAGGAATCAGTTTCAACATCTGTGAAATTAGGATAATAGTACCTGCTTCTTGAGGTGGCTGTAAAGATGAAAGTGGGCAAGATTGGATTATGGGAGACAATTGCAGATAGTGTCCCCAAACTATCAAGCTGACAACCTGGGAGACATGAGAGAACAGTCTCTTGGCTGTGAGACAGCAATTCTTATGCCTAATAGCTCTGGGTAGTTAAAACCTTTGGCTCTGTATCCAAAGCACATAGATAGACCAAAAGTCTAAAATGTGCCCTAGCTGCTTTGGCTCAGTGGATAGAGCGTCAGCCTGCAGACTAAAGGGTCCTGGGTTCGATTCCGGTCAAGGGCACATGCCCAGGTTGCAGGCTCGATCCCCAGAGGGGGCATGCAGGAGGCAGCCCATCAATGATTCTCATCATTGATGTTTCTATCTCTCTCTCCCTCTTCTTCTCTGAAATCAACAACAAAAAAATATTTTAAAAAAGTCTAAAATGTTTTCAAGGTAACCATAAACCTAGTAATTATTCAACCCCTAAGGCAAGTCTCAGGCCCCAGGACTTCCACCAACAGGAAGTGGGATGCCAACATTGATATCCCAAACTTTTGTTCTTCTAGTGCTTATTTTAGACTATGGCCAGAGAGGACAACAAACTAGGAAGATCCTTCCAGGAGCAACCAGGGCATTGAGTGGCAACCCAACCATGGGTTTTGTTCTATCCCCAGTATTTCTCCAGCCCTCATGAGCTTCTCAGTTAGAATGGAGGAGACTAAGCTACACTTCCATGTGCACCCCTCAAGTCCACTCCAGGATGCTGAGGTTCAAGCCAGTTCCCCTGCAGGTGGGCTGGTCCCTCTTTCCTCTTCCTAACTTACCTTCCTCATTCTTTAGATCGTAGACCAAATCAGTCCACCTCTACTCAAAGTCTTCTCTAAACATTCCAGGCCACAGACCACTTTTCTTCTTCAGAATTTCCTATAACTCCTTTTACTGAGCATCAATATTGTACATGGCAATAATCTCTGTCCTTGTTAAAATGAACAAATTATAAAGGTAATATGTTTCAGAGGAAAGAGCGCTGGCTTTGAAGGGAGGCCCTGGCACCACTACTTGCTGAGTGGAAAGTTTCTTACTCTCGCTAAGATTCAGGGTCCTCATCTGTTAACTGCAGATAATCATACTTGTAGGGTAATTTTTAAAATTAAAATAGTGTATGTAAATCACCTGGCACACAGTAGGCACTTAGTACATTGAAGCTATTAATACTTGTGTCATTGACTTGACTTGGAGTGGTGAACACACAATACAATATATAGATGATGTATTATAGAATTGTATACCTGAAACCTATATAATTTTCTGGACCAATGTCACCCCAATAAATTAAACATAAAGATAAAATATACTGAAAATAAAATCCTAAAAAAATACTTGCATCACTTAATTTTTTGTATGCTCTAGTTTTTATATCTAAATAAAGTTTAAGTTTTTTAAAGATAGAGTTGAGCCTTGTGCATTTTGTATTCTTCATAGGTTAATGTCCACAACTAGTATCATGAAATATTTGTAACTAAGGACTAAAGTAACATTTGGGGTAAGGCCATTTTCTTCCCTTTGGTGTTTCCAAAACACTAGCCTAAGGACATTGAGCCTAATAGTTCTGGAAGCGGATGATCAGTGCAGCAGCGATATCAGTTGAGGATCTGGACCTAGACATCCCAATATTGAGAATTGAGGGATAAGTCTATGTGGTAAGAATAAAAACAGCAAAAATAGAAATACTGAGTAGAAGTCATCCTATTTCCCAATGGAAACGACAAGAGAGTGGATGAAAGATCCCAAAATGAATCTGGCAATAGAGTCAAGAATCAGGGACCAGCAGTAAGAAGGACTTTATCACAGAAGCAGGTCTCCTGACACAGGGTCCAAGTTTTGTGTGGCAAATGTAGTCACGTACCAATTCTGGTCTGACCTGTAGGTGAAGCAGGAACCTGGAGACACCTGACTGAGGTGTGTTCTCCAAGTCTTTAGGCTCATAGTGCAAATAAAGAGTTCAGGAATGCAGCAACTAACATTTCTAAATTACAAAACAGATAAAATTCTTAGAAGCTACACGCCATAAGCTCTACTAAGCAACTGGCCACAGAACTAGAACATTTGATAACTTTACTGGTGATTTCAATAGGCCTCCAGGCAGATACTGACACACGTTTTCTCTTAAAAACAAAAACACATTTCAAGGCATTTAATCTGATCTACTTTTGATCTTCAGGAACAATCATTCCTAAGAGAAGCAGAGAGAAGTACAGAGCTTCTAAAACATAAACATGGAAGGAAGGGGCTGTTGCTGTTGGATGTTGTATAGAAATCTAGTCAATGATCATTCCACATTTGCATCCAGAAAAATAGGAACAAACCATATTTCATTCATACATCAAAATCCAAGTGATCCTCAGGCCATTTTCTTTAGCTTGTGGTATTTTAATGCTCTTTCTTGAAAGACTTTTGTGTATACCAAGGGCAAATATGCCCTCCCAAGCCACGCCCAGTTCTCCATGTCCATGGTGGTCCCTCTGATTTACCACTGGAACTCTTCACATTTTCCACCTTGACGGCATCTCTGCCATCAGGCATTACACCCCCATCAGCCTTGGAAAAGCCTCATAACTCAGAATGACAATATCAAGACCATTAAGCCTACATACATCAGCAAAACTGCCTCACTGCTGTCTCTGCTCCAGGTTATAAAGATATGTCACAGCACACACAAGTCCCCAAAGCACCGGACTTGATGGGTTGTGCTCAGAAGGCCACTTCTAAGACCAAAGCCATTTTTCACTCAAGGACCCTGTCAGCAGGGCCCTCAAAATGCTGCACAGTAATGCTGATGGTGATAGCTTGAGGGTATTACCCAGGCATGGCCCATTGCTCAGATCTCAAAACTGGTGATCAGGTCTAGTTTACCATACTTCAAAACATGCTCATTCATACACACACACTGAAACATAAATAATTTCCCTTTACTCGTGAGGTTGTAAAATCCATAGCCTATAGTGCAAGAATCCATTTGTTAGGCTTATAAGTGAATGAATCAAAATGGGGTAAAGTCAAGATCTGTTAACCAAGTCTAATAATCCCCCCAATTGTCATATAACCAGAAACATTTCTGGAGTCTAGTGGGGAAGACATTTTTCACAGAGCCCATAACATTTGAGCTCTGTTGAAACTACAAATTTCAATGGCCCTTGGCATACCAGATGCCTCCTGAGATCTTTCAACTTCCTCTTCTCAGCTCTACATCCCAACTTCCACCTCTAGGCAGATTAGCAAAGGTTGATAGATGACAGAGTCCAAAACACAGTGATGATTTAAAAGCAAGTGACAAAGTCGAGAGCACACATTAAAATTCGCAAATGTACATGACATTTGCCAAGAAATCTGTCCATTTTCTGTGGCACTGTAGCCAGAGGCTACAAAATTGTATGACCTCATCTCTTGTCCCTCTCTAGGGCTTGACAATGACATCTTAATTGTGAAATGTTATGTAGCTTGTAAACACTAAACTTCAAGGTCATAATTTCATATACACTAGCATTTATTTTGAATTAGCGCTCTCCTTCATTTTCATATCAGATTCCTACCAACTTAAACGTCACACGGCACTATCCATCCAAATCACCGCTGTCCTATACAACTTTGCAATGACGAAAATGTTTTGTCTCATAAAGAAGTCACTAGTCACATGTGGCTATTGAGACTTGAAATGTGGCTAGTGCACCAGAGGAACTAATTTTATTTATTTTTAATTAATTTATATTTAGCCACATGAAAATACTGGCTAGCATATTGTATAGTACAAATTACAGTGCTGATGACATAGGACTATGTTTGCATCCCTAGCACTTAGGAAGCCCTAGAATGAATGGCAACCTGGCCCAGATGACATAGATAAAGAAGAGGAATTTAAACAGGACTCAGACACATCAAATACCAAAATGAATATGGGACTTAGCTTTTCAGATGCAGAGCTCATGAAATAAATGACTAATTAAACTGGTTCCATGATTATTGGACTCCTTCAACAAGATAAAGGCTATAAAAAGGAATCAAAGTCTGAAGATGGGAGAGGAGGTGATGAAGAGATTCTTTGGAGAAAGTAACTGCTACTGCTATCTTGTGATCTGCCTGAAATCCTTCCAGAGTTGGTTAAGACAAAATAAGATAAGGATTACCTGTAGACACAGGTGAGATAGGCTACAGCTCCTTAAATGCCACCCAGTAAGACTGTCAGCAGAGCAAGGAGACTCCAACAGCATGATACGACCTCATCTGGGCAGGGTGGACCCAGTGGTGTGCTGATTAATGTTTAAGAACCAACTCCCTGGAAACAAACCAACAAGTTCTGATTTTTTGCATTTTTCCACTTTCCTGAGCATAAATACTCCCACCATGGCCAATTTCCAGCTACCAGTCTGAACTCCCTGAACATAGTTGAGAATGGATGTGCACGATCAGCTTTTCTGAAGCAGAGTAGGCCAACTCCAGAACAGCAGTGGGTGGACCACCAGAGAGGCAGGGGCCACTGGGAAGGATCTTGCCTGGGGAATGGAAGGCACTCCCCGCAGTACAAGACTTGCATGTACGAGGTCCCCAGTGATGAGTATGTCTATAGAACCCAGGAGAAGGGATGAGTTCACTTGCCAGACCAAGAGCATAAGTCACCCAGCCAAATCAGAGCTCTCCCTTCGCCTTACATCTGCTTCATCCTCTGTCCCTTCAGCCCTTGCAGGAGATAAAATAGCAGTTTGGGAATCTGTGATAAGGTGAGTGGGAGAAAGAGCAGAAGCCAATCATAGTCTCTTCCTTAAAGGCAGGCAGCTGCCAACTACCTGCCTTAGACCAGAAAGGATGAGGAGACATCTCATCTCTGAGTGAAGAAGACTGAGACGCTGATTAATATCATGGACTGGTTTATTCCAGTTACTGAGTTGAGATTGCGTGTAGGGACTTAAAATGACCTTCGAACCATCTAGTATTTGCCAACTATTTTCATGAGAGCAGGGACAAATTTAGAGGGACAGTAGGAACTCAGAACTAATAGTAATACGGTTGATCTTATATTACATTGTGAGTTATGCAAATTCAGCATTAAAAAATAAAGCCATGTTTGAGATATTATAGCTTTCACATCAAAGTCAGCAGCTGTCCATCTTGAAAAACCCCTTCCTAAAATTTAATGTCTTTGCATGAAGATTTTCCTCCCAGATCCTCTCTGGTGAAACAACAAAAGGAAAAAAGAATGTAGGCATCTCCCTCTGTGACATGAGACAAACATGAACATGTGTCCATTCTTTTTCTCCACTCCCAGATGTTTGCTCTGGACACACTCTGTCTTCCAGCCTGGCACCTTCAGGGAATGGATATTGCCTGGTCTAATTCCCATTCAGAAGCCAAGAGTCAAATGGATGACTCAGAAAGAACAGAAAAACTCGCTAATGTTTGGTGATCACCCAAAGGTGCCACGCTGGGGAAAATGGCACAGTTTGGTTGGAAAAACAGCCTTTTCTTCCTCCCTGAGGGGCAGAGGTGATGGAGGTGTCACAAAGAGTGATGGGCAACCTTTTGAGCTTGGTGTGTCAAACTTCACCAAAAACTGAGCATAACTTGGGTAGTGTGTCACTTTGAGGAAGAAAACATTATTTCGCAAATGTTTCATCCTCGGCATGCGGCCGCCTCAGCGGCCACGTGTCATCAGAAATGGCTACGCGTGTCAGTGCTGACATGCATGTCATAGGTTTGCCATCACTGGCACAAAGGATGCTGCTGCTTCCTCTTCCATGTTCATGGCCGGTGTCAGTCACCCTTGACCCCCTTCTCCCTCTAGTTTCTTGATTTTAAGCAGAAACTCAAGTGATGCTTAACCCATTCTGGGTCTTGAGACTATTTGAATGATTTCCAAATATACTGAGATCCCCAAAAGAATACATATATGCTCACACTTAGATGTCCTCCAAGTCCTGCATATAATTTTAAGGGGGTTCACAGATAACACTCACTCCCACCCAGATCCCAGGGATGAGGTTCAGAGGCCCTATCTCAAGACATATGCTCTGGAGCCAATACCTCTGGATGATTATCCACACCCCCCCACTCCTTCTGACCTTCTTCAACTGGCCTGGTTTCAGCCCAAGGTCACTTGCCAGTTGAACTGGCACCATGGACCACTCAGGAGTTGTTTCCTGAGCCCAGGAAGCATGTGTTATGCATACATGAAGGGGAAACAGCCAACTTTCTTTAAGCAAATCATGCCTTAGTCATTTATTTTCTCCACTTGAAGGTTTTGAGAATCCCAAATTAAATCAGAAACCACTGCATCAGCCATCTGCTGCTTCAGTCTCTTGAACCAAACTTCAATTTCTTGGGGGCACTTCGTGATAGATCCAAAATGCAGACAGTTCTGGATCTACCTATATCGTTTAAGCACTAACACTTAATAGATCATCTATTGGGTACCAGGCACTATTCTAGGCATTAGTGCTACAGCAATGAACAAAACAGACCTGATCTGAATTTATTCTTTTCCAAAATGGCAATTCTAACTATTGTTGCTTTAAAAACAATGATAATAAATGTTATAAAACTACATGTTATAGATTCTGCATTATCTTATTACTTCTCAGAAAACTTGGTGAGGTGGGTATTATTATCCCCATTTTACAGATGTGAAAACTGAGCCAAAAATTTACCTAAGCTAGGGAGGGGCAAAGACATGATGTTGTAACACCAGGCAGTTTGTTTAAACTGCCTTTAGATTCAACATCCCTGGTTGTGCTTACAAAGTAGACTAGGTAGCACTACTGAAATGAGAACAGGTGTCTCATAAAAAATTAGTCTGGCAACGTGCATATATTTATGTAGACCCTGGGGCTACCTGTGGTTGCCAAGAAGATCAAAGTCAGCATGAATGTAATCAGGAGGCACTGACAACTTTGTTAACCAGAGAAGGTCTGTTGATCCTAGAAACAAAGTGGGATGCACCTGGCTGGGGAGGTAAGGCTGAGCGCTACTGGAGTCAAACTGGAGACAAACAACAGACAAACCACATGTTATTTTTAAAAATGTGTTTCAAAGTATATATTTTTAAGAAATTGTATTTGGACAGAAGATGATAATCCTAAGGCAATAAGTGGAGAAAATATAGAGTAGGTACCAAAAAGACTGACTAGTCCAAAGCAAATATTTAAAAACTAGTGACTCAGTGCTCAAAATTCGTGCACATTAAAAGGGGATTAATTAGAGGAAATAATTTAATATTGCTATTTGCCCTTTCTCTATAATAGAAGTGTCAGAGATGAAAGAAAATTAGTAAAATGCATATGAAAATCTTCCTCCTGTCAGAGTCTAGGGTGCACCATGGGAACCAGAGTCAAGTCCCCACACATCCATGTGTGCCTTGAAATCGTGCAAGACCCAGACCTGGTTGGCCCCACCCCCATTGGGCTAGATCCAGACCTGGCCAGCCCCACCCCCGTCAAGCCCCATCGAGTGAGGGGCACGGCCTCAGGTCACCTGGCCTGGTGCCAGGGAGGGGGGCATGCCTTGAGGTACCCTGGCCCAGGCCAGGGGGCATGGCCTGAGGTCCCCCATCAAGCCCCACCAGGCGGGGGACACAGCCTCAGGTCCCCCGTCAAGCCCTGCTGGGTGGGGGGCGTGACCTGAGGTCCCCCATCAAGCCCTGCTAGGCAGTGGGGGGGGCCCGCAGCCTCAGGTCCCCTGCCCCGGCCCAGCGCCAAGCAGTCTCAGGTCCCTGCTGATTGCTGTTAAGGCTCATTAAGGGAACTTGGCCTCCTCTGTGGGTGCAGCCATCTTGTGTTTTGGGATCCCCACCTCTGGTGTGGGTGCAGCCATTTTTGTTACCACATCATGGTCAATTTGCATATTCCTTCTTTATTAGATAGGATAGCAGTTTGATACAGCCATGGCTTCCAAAGACCCCAGTTACTGCTAATGGACACTCAGATGAAATTTAGGACTGGAAATAATTTAGGGCAAGTCCATACTTTGCAGGGTGTGAAGGTTATGCAATTTGGGTGACCCTCCATAAAAAATTGCTAGTACCAAACTAGGTCCCGGGCCTTGGACAGGCCCGAAGCTTCAGCTACAGTCCCGTCACAGTGAATCCGTCTCTGCCCAAGTGCGCATCAGGCCCCAGGAGGAGGCTGGTAAGAAACACATTCCTCATTAGTGCTAGGATCACAGTGGCTGAGATAAGACTAAAAACCCAATTTGGAGAACGTTGTGATCCAAAGATTATTTATTTGAAGGCACTTTGATAAGAAGATGCAAGACAATAGTGGAGGTGGTTTAAAGAGAGGCTTTCAGCAATCCAAACCATTGAAAGAGACACCCAATGTGAATTTGAATGAGACACCAATTTTTCTATGTCAATTTAAAAAATTCATGCTGGTAAGCCAGCCTCCAGCTAGCACGTACAGTCTATGCAGGATTTACAAAAAGACACCTATGTAGACAGACAAGGTGAAACGCCAAGTCCCCTCTGAACAGAGAGCTCCTGCAGGTGAATTGGTATAGCAATCAGGAGGCGCTTGGGGGTGAGGTAAAAAGCAATCCTTTCTCTATGTGGTGTCCCACTTGCAGGAGGCAAGCTGAGCAAGGGACGTGCAGGCTGGATTTCTGCCCCAGTTCATCCTCTCAGCTCTGTAGTTTGTGCAGTGTTCAAACTGCACAACCGAGCAGGGCAGTCTGTGTTTTAATTTATTCATTTATTTATTTTTAATTTATCTTTATTGTTGAAAGTATTACAGATACCCCCCATTGACCCCTCCACCCAGCAGCCCCCTCGCCTCCCCCCGACCTCTGCCCTACTGTGTTATGCATACGTGAAGTGGCGAGCCTATATTTTAGAGGCATAGAGGTTTTGACAGTATACTGAAAGGGGCTTACAAGTGAGTAATTCTCTGGTGATATTACCCTCACTGCAGATACACATTTCTAAATGGTATCCAGACTTGCCAGGCAGAGACAGAGTGGGACAAGGAGTCAAACGCCGCCTTGGCCTCCTGGGCGATGCTTGCACCTCACTGATTTCCACTTCCCAGCAAGTCCCAGCCCCGGGTTGCCGGCTGCACTTGGCTCCACTGCCCTCTCTGACCTGCAGTGGTAGGTGGTCATGGAGTAACATGATGTCCCCCTCTGACCGCCGCTGCCCTTCAAAGCCCTAGGAGTGTCTCTGTGCGCTCGAGCACGATGGCAGAACAGCTTTGGGTCACTGAAGACACTTCCCAGAGCCATCCTAGAAGGTGGAGATGATGTGAACCGGCTGGAGCAGCTAATTAGCTTAGCCAGCCTCCTCCAGATTTAGAGGACACCATTGCTGAGTAATTACAATTACTGAGCCATTTCCACAAGATATTAACTTTACGTAATCCTCACTAAACAAAAATTAAGAGCCGGGTTTGGGTTTTGTTTTGCTGTTTTTCATTTGGAAGCAGTAATTAAAGATTATTCAATTATGATAATGGGTTTCTATTAGGCATGCTCTCCGTAGCTGAAGCCTGATGAATACCATGGAGCCTGGATTTGAGACACTCTCAGATGAGTTCCAAATGGAGGAAATGTGCTTTCTCCCCTTTTCTATGGCTAGCTGTTCCAGAACCATCTTTAATTCCAGGCAGCTATTCTTCCCAGGGTCAGAGGTGGATAGAGCTAGGCAGCATGTGCTTAGTGCCTGGGAGCCCAGGCACACCTGGCACCGTGGGGACCACTTTAGGACACAGCGGGTGGAAATTGGAAAAGGCTTCCTGTTTAATACTTGTGGTTAAGTGGTGACATAAAATGGCCAGAGAGACCAGCTCAGGACCAAAGGCCCACAAATCTTCTCCAAGGAATAAAGGCGCAGCCCCCATTTATCCATGCACACAGCCTGGCCTGGCCTCTTCTCTCCAAAACCGCACTTGCCTCAGGCTCCCCAGCAAACATTTGCTGAGTGCTGGATGCTGGTGCACTGACATCCCTGGTGAGCATGCAATCAGCACTCCCTCTGGCGAGCTCTTAGCAGCCACTGAGCAGAAGGCAAACCCAGGTACAAATGACTGACAGGCAGGTAAATTACAGCTCCGGGGTTAGCAGGAGCCAGACCTCTCTCCTTGGTCCAAGCTCTCTTTTAGGGGTTGTGGGGAGGGTGCTGCATCAGAAACAGCAGAAGAAACACAAGCTTCTGTATAAGGCTAGACCTCGGTGTTAGGTATTCCTGTCTTGGGCAAGTTTGTTTTGCTAAACCTCAGTTTTCTCATCTGTAAAAGTAGGGATGATAGCACATAACTCATGGAGGGGACTGTGAAGTCAGGAAGATAGCCTATCTCATTAAAGGGTAATATGCAAATTAACCATCACTCCGTCACAAAGATGGCAGCACCCAGTCCCTCAGCCTCTCTGGAGTCCTCCTGGGGGAGGCTGCCACTGAGAGTGGGCAGCGTGAGTGGCCTGGCAGAATGCTTGCTTCATCGCCATGGCGACGGAAGGCCTCTGGGCAGCGGGCACGGAGTGGATGGGGCGGGACACTTACTTCGTCGCCACGGCAACGCCCTGGCTGCGGAGGGTCTCTGGGGGACAGGGGTCCGGCCCACAGCCTCTGCGGCCGAGCACAGGCCCAGAGAGGAGACGGCGGGCCCACCTCCCACGGAAGCAGCGTGGCTCCTGGTGGTGCACCGCGGTTCCTGGCCTACTGCACACGATACCGTGCGATTGGCTACTAGTCAGATATAAGAAGGCAGCACAGTTACTGACATGGCATCTGTTCTATTTCATGCTCCTGGTCAGCTCCCAGGTGCTTCCTCTCATTTAATCCTTGATACCGGCAGCTACACTTCAGAGTCACCTGGCAAACTTATAAAAAAGACAGTTGCTTGATCCCTGTATTAGTTATCTGTTGCTGTGTAACAAACCACCCCACAGTTTAATGGCTTTAAAAAGATACATTTATTATTTCACAGTTTCTGTGGGTCAGGAATCAGAGCAGCTTAGCCAGGTAGTTCTGATTTAGAGTTTCAATCAAGTTGTCAGCTGGGGCTGCAGTCACCCAAGGCTTGACTGAGATGGGAGGATATACCTCCAAGCTCACTCACAGGGCTGTTGGCCAGAGTTCCTCACCATGTGGACCTTTCTTTCCATGGGGCTGTTCATGACATTTGGCTTTCCCCAAAGCAAGTGATCTGAGAGAGCCAGAAAGCAAAACCACATGCCTTTGATGACCTGGTCTATAAGTCACAAACCTTCATGGCCACTTATTCTATACATTAGAAGCAATTCTACAAAGTCCTGCCCACACTTAAAGGAAGGGGATTATAAAAGGGCATCCATACCCTGGGTAAGTATCATTGGGGATTATCCTGGAGGCTGCCCTCCACAGGCCCCATCCAAAAGATTTCAATTTTACTGGTTTGGAGCAAAAGCATTTTTAAATATTTCTCTAGGTAACCTCAATGGGTCACCAAGGTAAAAAAAAAAAAAAACAAACAAACAAAACCACACTATACAATTTCTCCTAAATTACCTTCTCTTCAACTCAACTTTGTCAATTTCATCCCTTCCCTTATCATGTCCTTAATTGGCTCATCACTTCCTGCTGATAAATTCTCTCAGATCCTAAGCAGTCAGAAGCGGGGGGTGGGGGGGGGGGAAGGGGAAGGGGCAGCCAGGGGGGTGGGGCCCTCCAGAATGCAGGGATAAGAGCAGTAGTGGGGTTGAAGGCCAGATAAGCAAACAGTACCCCGATGTCAAGCTGACACAAACACTGGAGGACCCTGGAGCTCCTGGAGCAAGTGGTTAATCAAAAAGTCAGGGTAAGTCAGCAACCAGGAATGATGAAAGGGTTGCCATGCATGGCTGCAGGCCAAGGCCACAGCGACCAGTGACCAACAGCAAGAAGACATCCAAAGCTAAAGCAGCCTGCTGGTTCCACCCCGCTGTCTTATTACTCTTTACTTTCATGATAGCCAATCCCACACACCTCCTGAAAGCGCTGCAGGTGATGCCAGCCTAAAGCAGTCTGCATGTGAATTCAGAGAAGGAAAACAGACAGTCTCAGCTTCCAGGCAGAGGCAGTTCCCCTAACAAAAGCTGCCCTCAGCCCCTCTTCCAGTAAGCAAGCTTTCCTGGCTCACTGTAATGTTGGCAATGTCATGTACAGGACGAAATTGCCTACAACAAAAATAAACACAAAATGATTGTGATATACACATCACTGGGGAGTGAGGTGTCCATCATCACAGATGGCTTATTCATCTTGCTGTAATGAAACCCAAATTGTAATTGTGTATATTTCCAGCCTGTTCTCTCTCTCTGCGCACTAAAGAGATATCTCACTTTGTCTGTCTGATCAATTGCTGCCTGCTCTGGCCCTCTGGTCCTTATGTAGCACAGGATCTAGAGAAGAGGGAGGAATAAAAGGACAAGTGATCATAGCCAAGGCTGGGGAGACCTAAAAAGGAATGCTTCTGAAGCGATGCGGTGAGCATTTGCAATATGCAAGAAAAATGGATGGAAGAGAAAAGGCTTGTAAAAAGAAAAATGTTTTCCAATAATGAGTCCCTTTAAAATGTCTCTAAGAATAGCAATTTTAAAAACCAGTTACTTATACATTTCTTTTCACTTGATAGCCTATTTTTTTAAAAAATTATGATCATGTTCAAGATTGGATCATTGGGCCCTGCTTTAACAATATTCAATTAGTTCCCACACTAATATCCACATAAGAGTATAAACATATGGAGAGTTTTTGGCCTTCCAAATAGGCACCATGACCAAACTGGTGGATAGACAGGAGGCCACATCAAACACAACCTATTGTGCCTTTGAACTGTATCCTGTAAACAGCAGGGAGCCAGCAGGGCACAGTTCAAAGGCATAGAAGCTTGTTTCTATGTGACCTCCAGTCTAACTACCAGTTCAGTCATGGCGCCTGTGTGGAGTGCCAAGAACTCTCCTTTACTCAGCTCTTGCCTCCACTTACTTGTCATCCCATCACCACCACCAGCACCCCACATTCCCACCTGGAGAGCACCTGCTGAGTCTGTACTGCATCAGTTCAATTATCACCCATCCTAGATGCAATTAATTCTCTCTTATTTTCCCTACTACTCCCCCATGGATAATTCTGTCACAGTATTTGTTTATAACCTTGCTGCACCTATTATTTTGAATGTCTTTCTTAACCAACGAGTTTGAAAGCTTTCAAGGGCAGGACCTTATTATATGATAGTATCCTATATAATAAAAGCATAGTATGAAAATTGTCCCCTCCACCGGAGTTCTTCCTAGGGTTTGACGAGGGGATGGGCCAGCCTGGGCAAGGGAGGGAGGACTTAGTGCTGGAAGGCGGCCAGGGGAAGGGAGGGAGGCCCCGGCCAGCAGCCAGCAGCCGCTAGGGACCCTACCAGTGCATGAATTTTGTGCACTGGGCCTTTAGTAATAATAATAATAACAATAATTTTATTGTTATGAAAATTGTTCATGACCATTTGTTGAGCACCTAGCATGTGACAGAGCCAATACTCTTTGCAACACCTTGTGCCTTTTCCTTTTTGTCATATTTATTGCCTGTGCCTAGCAGAGTCTAGCATATGCTGGGCACTCAGTAAACATTTGTAAACAAACAAATAGATATCTATTCATGGAGAAAAGGCAACAGGGAGTTTGAGTTTGACTCTTGTTACTTCTCTTCTCTGATACAAAAGAGGCCTGTAAGCTGATACTCTAATTCTGACCACCCGAAGTGGATTTTTAGCAATAATAAAGCAAATGTAGTGAAATACTTTAAAATATTATATATGGTTTATATATGAAGATTTCTCAAGCAATAAATGGATGATTGGTGAATTATTTAACTGTATTTCAGTGAGAGGAAGGAAATGTGAATATGAACTTATAATCAAGTATAATCCATAGTATAAGACATACCAGCCTAGTAATTGTCTTCATTTTATAATTTGATCCCTGGGCATTATTTTATGTTTTTCCTGTTGCAGTAGCTTAATAATTGTTTGATCTGATTTACGGGCATATGAAGCTTTATTTGACTTAATAATTGTTTGATCAGATTTACGGGCATATGAAGCTTTATTTTCTCTACTTTTGAGTGTGTTTGAAAGTTATTGTTATAAAAAGATGAAAACTTTTTTAAATGCAGCATGTTTTAGGATCTCTCCTTGCCGCGGAGGGATCTGCATAGGGCTTCCTACTCCTCTCCCAAGCCTCCCCTTTCCTAATAAGCAACCAGATAAGGTCATTTTGGTGAGTGTTAGATCAAGAGTGACACATTATGTATTTTACCTGGTGGAATCGCTCTTCAACAAGTGCATGAAATTCACTCTTCGCTTGATCTGATTTGCCTGGGTGATGTATGCAGCAGTGATTCAAGCTAAACAGTCACCTGGAGAGGCAATCCTTCTTCAGGGGACAGCCCAGCGTATGAGATGTGGTCGATGACAGGCTTGATGACGGCAAGATTTATCTGCCAGATGGGGACACGGTTAGGGATGTTTTTCAGCTCCAGGGCAGGCCCCAGACTCAGCAGCAACGCTGCTCAATGTCTGCAGCTCAGAGCAGATAGGATTTTCCTTAGTCTTTGCAAAACCTCAGCCACAGACTAAGCCCAGGAGAGTTGCAGCTTGAAGCTCAGCAAGGCCTTAACCACTCCTGGGGACTGGAGATGAAATGAGAAGAGCAGATGTACAAACATATTTGATAAAACATCAAACTTTCCCAAATTCTTGAGGGGGTCAAATGTGGTTCAGAATATTTTAAGCTTTTGATGGGAGATCAAAAAATCAACAGGGAGAGAAACATAAATTTTAGAGTCAGTCAGATATAGCTTCTGATACCCGAAAAGCCATTACTGATTCGTGACCTTGAGTACTATTTAAGCAGCCTGAACTTCCACTGTCCCAGCTAAAGCATGGTGATGACCTTATAGAAATAGTACATGTAAGAAACCAGCACAATGCCTGGAACATAGTAAGTTCTCAACAGATGATAGATGTAGTCCTAGAAGATTTTTGACTGAGTTTGTAATATTCCAAGAGGCACACAAGAGAGGAAATAAGTGTTGATCTTATAGACTAGGAAGAAAATACTGAGGACAATGCAGGGAAATCATAAATTATGTGAAAACAGGTGAAGAAGACCTCAGATGAATTAACAGGCAGCCAGCAAGAATAAATAAAAATATAGATAGCTAATTTTCTCTTTGTAGATTTCAGTTTTTGGGACTTGTTCCTGGTTTTACAAGCCATTCCATTATCAAAGTGGAGCCAACGTCTCCTGAACATCCAGAATCTCATTAACTCAGTTTGGAAGCTTGTAGCACTGACATGCACAGTCCCCACTGAAACCCACAAGCGCTGGGTGGGTGGGGCAGTGCTGGCCTGAATGTCACCCTCAACACCCCACTGCCCTAAAAGAAGCAGAACAGACCGTCGATGAAGCCTTGCTAAACCAAGCCATTTTCCTAGGTTATACCTCTTCCATCTCTGTACAAACTTTACAGTTCATTAATTTTGTGGGATTTCAGGAGCCTGAGGCTGTAATTCTTGGTTAGTGCTGTCCCACATGCTCTGGCAGGAAGACGAGCTGATCTGAGGATCCGGTTCCCAGACACACCTCAGTACCAGCCAGGAGACTCTGGGCTCAGACCTAGGGATGCAGCTTCGAAACAGATGTTTAACACCTGCCTGGTTAATGGCCTCCTTGCTTTAGGAAGAGATCTGGTAAAAGCTTTCGAGGAGCATTTTGATGCCACTGTGTTCATTTTCAGCAATAAACTGTATTGGTGTTTCAAGATCAAGTGTATCAGACAGTCAGAGTCCATTATGGCGTAAGGCCAGCAGCATCCTGGGAAAATCACAATATATATGGGATGCAAAAAGCTACGACCTTCAAAGTATCACTTAGGGCATATTTTAAAATACACAGAAAATTAGGAATAAAGACATTAAGGCTCCCACAGCCACACTAATTGGGCCACATGATTATCTAACCATCAGACTATGTTTGGCATTGAGCAGGGCGGACAAGTGTCACAATTAGACCCTGAAGTCAATCAGCCATCTGCAATGTGGAATTGTCAACCCTAATGGTCTTACCATACTTTGTGTTTGTACTATGACATTTTACTGGCTTATGCATTATCTCCTAACTTGTTAATTAGTTACAGTCACATCTCTGGTCTCCTTTCCTAGTTCTTCCCTAGTTCAGGAAGCCTCGCTGCTTTTTGCCCCAAAGCTTCACACAATTCCCCCTGGCACCAGACATTCCCCCAACAAGTCTCTCCTACAGCAGAAGGCCAACTAATCTTTCTAAAGTCCAATCACTCAAAAACCA
This sequence comes from Eptesicus fuscus, assembly GCF_027574615.1. Taxonomy (NCBI): domain Eukaryota; kingdom Metazoa; phylum Chordata; class Mammalia; order Chiroptera; family Vespertilionidae; genus Eptesicus; species Eptesicus fuscus. Next base: position 28,837,984 of record NC_072477.1, on the reverse strand, counting down.
CCAATGGACTTTCACATCTCTTCATATAACACATCTCATGGCCAGTCTACTATGTGGATCTGGTCCCCCAGTTGTAGTCAATTTTTGTGTCTTCATAATTTGACATTAAACTCTGATAGCAGAGACAGTGCTGGCATATACTAGGTGCTCAGTAAATATTTGCTGAATGACTAAATGAGCCTGTTCATACGTAGTGACTCATAATAAGAACTAGTAAAAATTCTTCTGAAAAGTAATTTGCAAATATCAATATTCATTAAAATATTCATAATCTTTGACCTTAAAATAATATTTCTGAGAATCTATTCTAAGGCAATCATTCAGTGGGGGAAATGATGTTTACTGCCTATAATAACAAAATGTCAGAATGATGTTAAAGCAATAAGAAAATGGTTAAGTCAATTAAGATAAATCCACTCAAATGAATATTATAAAGTCAATAAAAATTACTATGAAGACTGGTTAGTGACATGGAATGTTCTTATGACCTATTTCTTTTTAAACAATATTGAAAATTAAAACTGTATCTTATTTTATCCACTCATGGAGCAAGGGTGGTAAGAAATGCTTAAAAGTAAAAATAATGGTATTCTAGAAAAATTTTCTTTTCATTTGGATTTCTGTTAGGGTTGCAGGGCAAGTAAAACAGTCACCTTCCTACTTAACAAATGGGCACTTCAATGGCTCCCTATTCTACAGAATTGTGGGGTAAAAGTCACATCCCTCATTTTGTCCTTAGAATGTTTCAAGGTTCCACCAAAGACCAAAGGTTCCTTTGATCCAAGACGCAGCCAGCCCAGTGGATGCAGCACTGTGGGGCAGAGCCTCAGTGTTTCATAGCCCAAAGAGATATCTTTGTCCATATTTGACCTCAGGTGAGTCAAGCCCAGTGCACAAGAATGGGCAAGAAGTAAACACGACACACATTTTCACCACTTCTCCTTCTTTTCCTTATCACCTGCTCCCAACCCAAAACCCTCCTTTCTCCATTTAAATCAAAGTTTCTGACATTTGGGAAGAAGTGGGAATACTCTGTGTACCCACATCAGGCCAAACTGCTTCTTCCCTCCTCTGTCTAACACGGGGAAGACTAGCCACGGGTCCCTGATCACAGTGGAGCGAACAAAGGAAAGAAAGGGGGAGAGGTGGTGGCTGGTGGAGAACATCTCATTACCCTCTTTAAGCTCTGTGAGGGGTTAGGGTTTCCAGGGGTCTGTTTACTTAGACCGAGTGAGAAAGGAAACCAGGTTCAAACTGCGCTCTCTGCACCCAACAAGGGAGCAGAGTGATGGCACTGACTTTCTCTCAGGCTGTAAGCTCCTAAGGGCAAGAATTGTGTTTCAGCCTGACCTAGCGGGGTACCCCAGACAGACACACATAAGCACTCATCTGAACTGTACGCAACTTGAAGAATGTGTCTAGCACTGTTCTGGTTACTTACTTGGGGCCCGAAAAGTGCTCCGTTCACATTAAAATCTCATCATATGCCTATTGACCAGTTGTCGCTAAGAAGCAGGCCAAAGGAGCTCTGGAGGGGGAAACAGAAGAGCTGGCTTCCAGTTCTGGCTCCGCTCTGTGACCATGAGCAAATCCCTCTACTTCTCTGAGCCCCATTTTCCACATTTGTAAATAAAGAAACCACGACTCTGCCAGGCTGTGTGAAGTCAGATGAAATAACGTTCACAAAGGTCCTGAATACACTAAGTTGAAGTAGGCAAAGGAAAGTTACTTCTACGTGGCATTTCCCTCTCCCGCCACAGGGCACAAAAGACATTTTATAAAACCTAGGAATACATGAGCCAGCACCTTCCAACCAGAGATATCAGGTCTACAGTTTCAAAGCTGCTAGCAGCAAGAAACACAGAAAGAGGAAGCCGCTTCCATGCACTCTGGAAGATCAACAGGAGGGCATTGAGAAGAGAATCTCAGGAGCCCTGGAGGAAAACCTATCCCCAAGTCCAGGCTACTCGGTTCCTTCTGCAGAGACCCAGTGTCAGAAACAAGTAGGCAGCAATTTAATGGCAACAGGAGGCATTAAGGAGACATTTGCACATTTTACTTTCCCTGAAACCAGATATGTTAGAAATAAAGCTTCATCTGGGGTCTCCCTAAAGTTAATGAGACTGAGCTGATAGTGCATCAACTTGCTTCGCAGAATTTATTTTACAAGTGTCTCTAATCCTCTGCTTTGAGACTCAACCAAGGGGAAACTCCAGAAATCCCACTGGCTTACTTATATTTACTATGTTACCTCAGACACAGAAAACACTATTTTAGAGATGATGTTAATCCACATGAGCACACACATGCATGCATACACGTGTGTGTGTGTGTGTGTGTGTGTGTGTGTGTGTGTGTGTGTGTGTCTGAATGTTCAAGGTCCAGTTATATATTCCCCACAGGTACTGGGCTTCCTGTTCAATCTATCATCCAGATGAGTTTTACAGGGGAAGGCTCTCCCCAGCTAAAAATCACAGATTTCCCAACTGGGCCAGGAGAGAAAGAGAAAGAGCTTGGACAACTGATCTTTTTCAAGACAATGTTCCCAGGCAAGGGCCAGACCTCAGAGAGGATGACTGCACGCCACACTCAGAAAGGTTTCAGAGTCTTCACAATGAAGATTCTGATGCCCTCAACATGCTATGGAAGATGGAGCAGATGGGCCTGAAGGGACTATCGAGATCCCAGAATTGACACAGCTCATGTGCATAAATGACTAGTGCCACCCCCTTACACTCCATTCCACCTGGGACATAGAGCTTCAAGAATGACTGGAGTTACATTTCCTCCCAACTTAGTGAAATGAGGAATCAGGGTCAACTTAAGTAAATTATAAATTATAAAAGTAAGATTTATACACTCTGAGTTTATTAATAGAATTTATATTTATTCCAATGGGGAAATGATTACTTAAATTAATACCATGGGTTTGCTAGATTAAATCTTTTCAAAACTTAGTGTCCATGAAGAAAAATCCAAGTGGTTGTGGAGAGAGAGGGTGCATGGAGTGGGAATCCTTGGTGGTAAAGGCATTGGAAATTGAGTTTCTACCTAATCCGCAAGCACACAGCATTTTCTCCTCATTGCCCTTCGCTGCCACTTCCTGGTCTCCCATAAAGACCCCACCTTGGGGTACTGCTCTCAGGCTTTAGGGGGCAATGCTGACTTACTTTCCTTCAGACCATCTTTTCTTTTTTCTTTTTTTTTTAAATTTCTTTATTGATTAAGGTATCACATATTTGTCCTCATGCCCCCATTCCCATCCCACACCCCTCCCCACACATGCCCCCACCCCCCTGTTGTCCTTAACCGCTGGTTAGGCGCATATGCTTGCACACAAGTCCTTTGGTTGATCTCTCCCCTTTACCCTCACCCTCCCCTACCCTCCCTCTGAGGCCCGACAGTCTGATCCGTGCCTCCTTGTTTCTGGGTCTGTTCTTGTTCATCAGTCTATGTTGTTCATTATTTCCACTAGATGAGTGAGATCATGTGCTATTAGAAATACACTTATAAGAACCGAAAATGAGACAAGCAATAATGGTTATGGTGACAGGAAATGAATCAGTCTGTAGTGAGTTTCTTTCTGGGCCAATAGTTCTTTTGAGACCCAATTACAATGTCCAACAGTTCCTTATGTGTACATGTCAGCACTGACATTACAGTTCTGGATGGTGGAGAAATGGTGCAGACCATCTTTTCATTGTTTCAGTTACTTCATCACTCCCCAGAAGAGCAATCTCAAAGGAGGTTGTCCAACTAGAAAGGCTGATGAATGGGTTGCTAGGATCTTTAGGCTGCAAAAAACAGAGACCCATTCAGGTTAGTTCACATTATGGGAGTCTATCAAAAGGATGTGTGTGAAAGCAGGGGTGCCATGAACCTCAGAAACAGATGCATACCTGGCCTTGAGGGAATGCAGGAGCCCAATTAATGAAGCATTTCATTAATCCCTACTCTGAACTCCACCACTGACATGGATGCAGGTCCTCTCTGTCTCTGCTTCTGCTGCTCCTGTCCCCACAAACCAAGTCTAGGGACCCTTCTCTACCTCATAGCTTGTATACTTATGGTCATTATTTACTCCTGGACTCTTTCATGTCATGATATCGTGTCCTTCCTTCTCTCAGTGTGCTCTCCCATTTCTGCTCCTTCTACAAACCAATCAATCCTCTGGCCCTAACTATAGTCAAGGGTTCTGAGGAAGACTCCCAATGTCCCTGTTTGCCAGAGCTTTCATGCCATGAGACGTCATAGGTTGCCACTGGTCAGCCTATGGATTTCCTAATGTATACATTTCCTACTCTGTACACCTTCTACTGGTCTAATCAGGTTATGAGGCTGTGGCCAAGACAAGACTTTTCCAGGCTTAGCTTATTTGAAACAATCAGAATGTCAGAGACTTATTGTCAATTAGCTGAGTATACTTTTGCATATCTCTTGGATTGTATTAAATCAATATCACTTTTAAAAACAGATTTTATAGAAGCTCATCCTCTCCATTTAAGAAAGACAATAACTATAAATATTTGACCCAATTTCCACTTTAAAGGGAAGCTATCACTGAGCAAAAAAGTGAGATTAAATGCCTGACAAAGGGTCAGTTTAAGGGGCTTTCTACTGGGGGTGTCAGGCTTATTGGGGTTTCCCGATGCCAGCAGGTGATTCTCCCTGAATGGGGAAACACCTCTTCCTGATCATGAGAAGTTCTTGTTTCTAGGACAGTTCAAAAGACAACCTGCGCACAGAGGTGTGGTTCCACTGTCTCGTCCATCAGCAAGCAGAGTGCTGACATGGGTTTGAAGCTGTCATGTGCCTTCTTATACATACGAGACCTGCGCCCCAAGCAAACATCCTCTGGCATCTGAATCTACAGGGATGGCTCAGCAGGAGGGTTGTGTGTGTGGTTTTTTTTTGTCACTGGAGGCCTAGAGGTTGCCTTTGTGGCCTCCCAGGATCTATGGTCTCCCAGGGTCTGTGGATGGAAATGCTGCCTCCAACCCCATGTCTCCAGAAAGTGCCACATGAACTGCAATCAAACAGGCCAGCAGAATGAGCACACTTGTGCTCAGTGGTGCATCTTCAAATTGGCCTTCTTTGGCTTTTAACATGATATTTCTTCAACAGTTTTATGATTATCAAGGACAATCAGGACAGTAGGAAACCTGGAATATTTGCACCCTCTACTCTGTTTGGGCCTCAAGCACCAAAAACATTAAGTCAGTTCCCTAGAGGGTCCCTCCCCTTTAGAGAAAATGTTTTAGTAATTAAAAGGCACCGCATTTCTGTACTCATTAATTTAAAAATATTCCCCAGTCAACATTCTTAGCAATTAACATGATTATTTACTGCTCAGTGATGAGCTCAGGATATGACAACAGTCTTTCTTCTACTACCTTCTGTTTTCTTTCAAGAGTAAGTAGCAGCACTCAACTGACTATTCACAATATCTATTAGCAACCAGTGTAATTTTAAATAATATACACAGATACCTATCTTTTTGCCCATCAACTATTGGTAGTATTTCTTGCCCATCACCTGCCACTTATCTTACTGTCCCTAATTCACTGTCCCAACGTCTCTACTTTTCTTATCCATACTTCTATTGTATATCTTCTTATACATGGTTGATGACAATAACATTTAAATGCTATTCCATAACCTTAAATCTTCCACGCTTTATTTATAGGTTGAATCTAAAAACCAACAAGCCAATACCCTTTTTGCTGTAATTACTATGTAAGTCTTATTCACCACAGAGTCAAACTGGATCATATAATTACGTTTTTCTTCGATACAGATAAAACACCATAACCCCTCGGACATTTGGAGAACATTTTTAGTGTCAAATACATTATCTGTCCCAACACTCAACCAATGCTCCAATCATGTCACAATATAATTAACGTTCTTTCTTTTTTTTTTTTTAATTCAACAAACTGATCATTTTATTTGTATGCCTAATTACTTTCCAAAATGGTAATTCTTTTTTTATGGTACATTTTTATTGTCAACTAATGTAAAATAGTTTTAATGCCTTTTAAAATATTTTTATAGATTTCAGAGAGGAAGGGAGAGAGAGATAGAAACATCAATGATGAGAATCATTGATCGACTGTCTCCTGCACACCCCCTACTGGGGATTGAGCCCGCAACCCAGGCATGTGCCCTTGACCAGAATTGAACCTGGGACCCTGCAATCCACAGGCTGACACTCTATCCACGGAGCAAACCAGCAAGGGCCCATTTCATTTCTTTCAGATTATGTTACATATATTTAAAATATGAAAGGACCTGCTCTAAAGTTATTTAAAAGAATTTATGATAAAAATCTGTACTAAGCATCAGTTTATTCTTATCTTTCTATGTGACCAGGACTTTGTTACAAAATGATTTGTTTTTTCCTGGGATTTCTAATTACCTTTTATTTTCTTGTTAAAGAATATTAATAAGCTGTTCAAGTACCCTCAATTTTTTTCTTTTTCTCAAAATAGGTTTGCATGGAAACTCTATTTTCTCAGAGACAACTTCCAAGAGTCTTCTCTCCCTGCAGACTGGGTGTTCTCCGGCCTGACGCACGGCTGCCACGCTGGACTTCCCTCTGCCACAGCATTGGGTCAGAGCCACTCTTTCCATAATTATGGCTTTCTTTCCACCTGGTTTTGCTAGAAATCACTCCCTCATTTTGTCAAGTAAATATTCTGAGACCTTGTATGTCTAAAAATGTATTTTAGTCTCCCACTTGATTGGAGTGTGGCAGGATACAGAATTCTAGGTTAAATAAAATCCAGGTCAAAAGAATTTTCTCTAGGAACTTTAAGGCATTGCCTCATTGACTTCTAGCAGTTGCTGATGCCTGCTGATTTTGTTAACAGTGCATGCTACTTGCTTTGCTAATTGTTTCACACTGAAAACTGTTAGGATTCTATCTTTATTCTGACCTTTTTGAGTTGGATGAGATTATTCTTATGTGTGGATCTTTTTCCTTTCATACTGCTCAGCACTTGATGAACCCCATCAAACTGAAGACTTTTGCCTTTCTTCAACTCTTGGAAGAAAGGCAAAAGAAATTCTACCCTGTATTATATAGTCTAAGTCTGGAACTACCATTAGTCATATATTGATCATTAGGGTTATTGAACCCTGGATTGATCTTCTCTTTCTCATATATATTTTTTTATGTCTGTCTATCTTTTTGCTCTATAGTTTGGAATGTTGCTTTCACTTCATTATCAATATTTGCTATTGATTTTTAACATAATTTTTATTACAAGAGTTAATTCTTTGACTATTCATTTATTATATAACTCTAGTCTTGTCTTGAACACAATGTCTTCTGAATTCTCTGTTAAGACATAATCAGATTTTTTAAAGTGATCTTCTGTTTCCTGAAATAGCTCCTCTTGGGTAAGTTATATTTATACTGGTCCTTCTTTTACATACTGCTTTTCTTCCTCACACATTGTTCACTCACATTCAGGAGTGAGGGACAAGGCTGATTATTCTAGGTAGCTGGTATGGTTTTTTTCTGCTGTTTTATAGGTTCATATGATCATTTCCCCCAACAGAACTCTGCCCTGAATTGTAAGGCTGATGGTTACCTTTGTGTATCTGGATGGGATGTATTGAATGGCAGGTTTTGCTTTAGGGTGATCAGGGAAGAACAAGTTGCCTGAGTTCCAGGAGAAAAAATGCTTTATTCTGGTACAGCAATATTCATCAAAAGTCTTAGGTCTCTATAGATTACTTGTTCTCTTTATTTATAGAAAGAAAACATTTTTCAGTTTTGGTTTGTTTTGGTTTTTTATTTTTATTTTTTTTTTAGTCTTGGAGTGCATGCAACCTATTAGTTGTTCTATAAAAGGAGGCCAATAGAAGGGGAGAACAGAGCTGACTTCTGCAGCTCTTCTCTCGAACTCTTTTCAGTTCCCTCTTACTACTACCCTCTGCAACTATAGCCTCAGAGTGCAGAACCCCTTAAGAATTTCACAGGTAAGGTCAGCTTCCACTTCTCCTACGGGCCCCACGGTGGCTTCCTCTGCTTTGCTCACAGATCAACACATTTCTATTTTCCCTCTTCTAGGAATTTCTTGAAATAATAAACTCACCAATGATCTCTCTTTCCAAACTCATTGCCATTATAAGCTTATTCCTTTTTGTATTTTCTCAGCCTGGTCTTGGGGAATAAGGAGAGTACATGAATGAGCAGTTTTTCCATCTTGAATCAGAAGCCCCCAGCACTTATTTTTTGGGGGGATGTTTAGACAAGAGGAAAACAGTATTTCCCCTCCCCCACAGCCAGAGAGGAAACATCAGTGGTAATCACCTGGGGAGGACAGTTGGGCAGCAGAATGGCTCTCACAGCAATCCTGAGTCATAAAGGCTGTGTGGCCACAGAGCACAAAGGCCAGGGTAGAAGACATTAAGAGACAATTGTAATTGTGTCAATTGCCTGGGTCAGACAGTTGTGAGTAGGTGAGTCAGTTGTCTGCAGAACTCTCATAAGTAACTGGAGGTCTTTTTTAAAGAGGACAGAAAACAGGGGATTAATTTCCCAAAATGACCATTGCTTCCCTACTTTTTCTAAAAGTACTGGATGGCCCCTTTTTCCCCCAAAGTAATTTATCTTTTAGATCTTTTAGACAGATATCCTGGGGTTAGGCAATCAACTATTCTAATAATTATGTTATTGTCTGGTCCTTGCTGCTCTAGCCCTCCACCCTATGCTGACTTCTACCTTTTATGCATAAATCCCCCTTTCCCCAGGACTCACTTTAGCTCTTTTCCCACTTGAGACACTATTATAATGGCTATCTCCCTTCACAACCATCATCTTTCTTTATAAGTATATTGAGCAGGATAATCTAACAATTGGAGTGGACTGGCCCTATAAATGCTAATTCTTCCTCATATCGCAGTCCAGTGCAGGTAGTCAGGATGTATGGGTGCACCCTATGTTTCAAACAGTCATTCAAGGTCTTAGGGTCCTTCATTCTTAGGCTCCATACTTATCTGGCTCTGTGGCATTCTCTCTCTATTACCTGGGTTTCATGGACCAGTTCTAAAGTAGCATATGTGACTTCTGGCCACATTGATTAGCCAGACTCTAATCTCTTGAACTTGCCTAATTAATTACAAGGGAGTCTTGGAAAAGAGCCCCCAGGAAGAAAAGAAAAATGTTTGGTGAACAAGCAGGCAGTTTACACAGCAACAAATATTATATTATGGTGTATAAAATAGTGTATAAGATAGGATATCATCTGACAATACTGATGATTTAAAGTTGTATATTACCCATATTCCTGGCTAGATTTTGAGATTTCTTTAATTTAATTTTTTAATTTATTTTAGAGAGAAGGGAGAAAGAGATAGAAACATCAATGATGAGAGAGAATCATCGATTGGCTGCCTCCTGCATGCTCCCTACTGGGGATCAAGCCTGCAACCTGAGCATTTGCCCTGAGCGGGAATCGAACCATGACCTCCTGGTTCATAGGTTGACAGTCAACCACTGAGCCACACCAGCCAGGCTTGAGTTCTTTTAAGACAGGATTTTACATCACTTTTTCTAAAAGAGTATCTAACACTTAACAGTAGTTGCCCAATAAATGTTTGATGAATGAATTGTGGTGCACTGAAGCTAAAAGAGTCCCTAGAGATTTTCTAATCTAAACCCTTCATTTTAAATGTAAAGAATCAGAAATCTAGAGATGCTAAGTACTTTGCCTGTGTTCACTGGCGGGGCGGGGGCCCATTTATCTCATATCCCAGATCAAATGAGACAATCTTTTTAAACCAACTTATCTCATTTCCCCAACCAAAGGAGACTCTTTTTAATCAACTTATCAGAACTTGCACATCTAAACAAGTATTGTTTGCTCCAAGGAAGTCTCCTTGGGAGTGTCTATAATATTCAAATACTACTGCCATTTAAAAAATTCATGCCCCCCCGCCCTCCCCCCTCCCGTGTGGCTCAGTGGTTGAGCATTGAACCAGGAACCAAGAGGTTGCTGGTTTGATTCCCGGTATTGGGCTCGATCCCTGCCAATCGATGATATTCCTCTCTTATTGATGTTTCTCTCTCTATTTATCTACCTTCCTTTCTCTCTAAAAATCAATAAAAACATATTTTTTAAAAATTCATGGAACTTCATTTGAAGAATTGCTCTTATAACCTATGGCATTTTCTTAAATCCCATTAATAGCAGCTGATAAATACTCATTCTTTGGGAATAAATTTTATTTTGAGGAACTGAAGTAGTTTGAAGTCCATCTTGATAAATAAAGGTGAGTGGAGGCGATCCAGCTATGCGATATAGTGGGGTGGGGGTGGGAGGAATACTGGTTTTCACTTTTAAAAATGAGACTGTGAATCATTTTGACACAGGCCATTTGCCAACCAGCTTGGGGAACAACTCCAAAAGAGGAGATGTGTGGACATTTTGAGCAATGACATCATTGTTGGAATAAGTTCATGGATTCCTAAGTTGACTAGGTTGAAGAGAAATTACAGCCATCTGAAAAGTCTACTTCTAATTTGTATAACCCCCATGTCAGAAATGCATGTGTTGCCAAATGCCCATCTTAATGTCTAGTATCTTGAGATTCTACTAAAGAAATTTAGATGACTTTTAGGCCCATACTCACTCCTTATTCAGAAAACAGCCACGGGAGGGGAGAAGGAATTGTTATTAGAAGAATGGACAAAAAGATTTCCGTATAAAGTAGAAGAAAGCTGGTAACCTGATCCACCCTTTTCTTGGGAAATAGAAAAAACTTAAAACAAAAGGCTGCAAAAAGTTGACTGTGCACCCAACCAACCTTTCAGTTCAGGAGCTGAGAGGATTCTAAGAGCAACCACATGCTCAGTGAGGCTCCAAGAAGAAAATTGTCCTCTCTCTCAACAAGCCCCAAATCAGGGGAGACCTTTCTTCCTTAGAGATAAACAAATAAAGCAGCAGCAGCAGGGACCCTTGATGAAAGCTTGCAACATAAAACAGCAATGCTCTGCAGAAAGTGTCCAGGGTTCTGCCTTAATTACCCTAAATTAAGCTGGGGAGGAAGGAATTCAGAGTTCAGAATCATTGCCTTTGTTTTACCCATTATATAAAAATTCAAACGTCAGTCTCATTACTTTACACTCACACCTGGCCTGTTCTGAGAAGCTCCACGACATTTCCCAGACAATCCAATTTAAAGACTTTTCAATTGCATAATTACGCTCTTGTGGTAAATTATCATCTTAAACAAGGGCCCAGGTGGGAAGAAAAGGACCGCTGGGCATGCGCTTCCTGGGAAAGTGCTGTTATTCTGTCCTGGTAATCTTCCCTGAACTAAACATTCATTTTAGGAAATGGAAATGTGAACAAGTGGCTACAAAATAATTATCCAAGGACTCAACAAAGACCCCAGCCTAGAACACCTTTAGCTGGCCTCTTCTGCACACACAATTACATAACAAGAAACCACCAGGACTCTTCCCTCTCTAAGTCACCCTTTTGTCAGGCTGAACTCGAATGCCTCTTGGAAATGGCACTTCCAAGGAAGTGGGAGACATGCAAATACACACGTGAACTGTCCAACCACAGTGACCCCTCCTATCTGCCTCACCCAACAGCTGAGCTTCTGAAAACATTTTCCCCCTTGGCCTTTTAGATTACACTAAACTGAGGAAGTGCTGAAAGGGCAGTTATTCACAGACACCACCAGGGGGTTTCAAGTTTGACCTCCTCACAATCACCTACAAGTTAAATTGTCCTCAGTTAACAAACAGTCAAAAGCTGACTCCTCTGTCTGCCAGTCCTGCAAACTCCACCTGGGGCGAGGGACCCAGCTGTGCTCTATTCTGCCTCTCACATCTTCAAAACTAATAAAGCCTCAGCAATTGGGATTTAACTGTCAATTTTGCTGATGAAGCAGCGGGAAAATTAGGAACTATTTCTGAGCCTGTGGCTGTGTTGGACCCAACAAATGCTAACTGGAGCAAAAAGTTGTGGCTGCACACTTAAGTCAGTAGCCAGGACCAGGGCTTGGGGAGCAGACATACTGATTGAGAAAGGGTCATTTTAAAATAGTCCTCTTGCTGCCTTAACTCCTACTTTAAAGGAGGCTTCTCTGATAATTGAGGGTTATTTAAAAATCTGATCTCCTTCGTTAAAATCAAAACAAACAACTTGGAAATGCCTCAAGCAGATTCCGTGGAGACCAATATAACCTAGAAAATGTAATAAGGCAAAGCCTAGCAGCTGAGTTTTTATTTGTGCCTAGCTTCAGAAAGCCAAACCCCTAAGGGGTCTGAACCCAAGGTTCATTTGTTCTTAATAAGCTCACTTCCAGGGGTGCTGTCAGCCTCCAGCTAATGACACCACCAGCAGCTGGGGTAGCTGGATTCCAAAGAAGAGTGAGCATCTAATTGAGGTAAGAAATATAAGGGTGGACTCATGTCAGCGTTCATTAATGTCCAGACCCCGTGTCTTATGTTTTTCACAGTTCATTCAGCCTGGATTCTCCAGCCCCCGAAGAAAGAGTACTTCTTGGTGCTAATCAAGATGGCACTGGAGACAGAAACCGTAACAAGCCCCTTCACCCACTATCCACAGACCTAGTTGCATAGCTGCTCAGAGAAGCTTGTGCTGGCCACAGGACACAGAGGCTGCTGCCCAAGGTCACATTCCAAACTGGTTGTCTCCTCCTGGTCACGAGAGTCTTTAACCCGATGTCATGAACTCCCATTTCACACCCTTCCCAGGGAATTAGGTGTTTGCTCCCTGAGGAATTCAAGGCTCATAGAGTCCATGTGAAGTGAAGGATCTGCCCTCTGGTCAGCTTGGTCCTGTAAAACAACCATCCTAACAAAGGTCTCATTCAAATCACCTTTCCAGCGCTCCCAGACTGAGTGGCTCAAGTGATCCCTCCTATTCCCTTGGTCAGACCCCATCAGTAAACAAAAGCAAAGGGTTTCCAAAATGGTGTCAGCAAAGGAACAGAGTGAAGCTAACTGGCCCACAAGGGGCTGGTTCCTGCTCTACATGGGACTGCATTGTGTTTCCCTAAAAGGAGATGAAGAGGGGTTTCCTAGCTGAGGACATGTCAAAAGCAGACAGAGGGACATTCTTGGTAGAAACAGTAAATCTAGGAGGCTTTCCTGGTTTCTGGTTCCCCCCTGTCTGCAGTCTAGTCCAAGTACAGAGCCTTATGCTTTAGGAAAATGGGGGTTTTGCTTTCTAAACTTGTAGCCTGAGCCACAGAATCAGATCTCCAATTCAGACCCTTCCTTGGGTCTGGATCTACAGAGCCACTGTCTACTCAACATCCCCACTTAAACATTTCAAATGATTATTAAATTCAACTCACCCCAAATTAAATTTGGGATAGTCTCTCTGAACCTGGCTCTCTTCCTGTGTCATCTCCATGGATGACCCATCCCCATCCCAGTCACTTTAGCCAGAAACTAGGAGCTGTCTTTGACATGTTTCTCATCATCACCTCCCCCTCCCCCACCATATCCAACTGATCATGAAGTCCTGTATTTGTTATCTCCCAAATATACCTCTACAGACATTGTCTTTCTAGTCCAAGCAACCCGTATCTCTCCCTCAGCCTATTGTCATTGAATCCCCTTTCATCTTCCTACTTTCTCCCCTGCTCCTTTACATTTAATTATCTGCACAGTATCCAGAGGGACCTCTTTGTAATACAAATATGGTATGTTACTCCCATATTTATACCATTCAATTGTCCCCCATCTCTCCTAGGACAAAAGCCAAATCCTGAGCTTGGCTTATAAGGCTTTCCATAGACTGGCTCCTACTTGCCCCTCCAGCTCAACTTGCTGCTCTCCAGACACACTGACTTTCCCTTCGTTCCTCAGAGGTGCCATGCTTACCTCCTCTCACAGAAATCTTACACCTACAGCTCCCCCTCCCTGAGTGCCTTCTCCTTCCACTTCACAGTCACTTCTTCAGGGGCTCCTCTCTGACCTCCCGACCAGGTCAATTCTCCTGTGACATGCTCTCATAAACACCAGGTACCTGCCTTTCAAAGCCCCTACCACAGTCTTCTTCTATGATTAATTGGTTAGTGTCTCTGTCTTCCAGTTTGCTGTAAGCTCCATGAAGTCCATTTTTGCTCATTAAGGTATCCCCTTTACAATGATGCCTAGCTGGCATTCAAAAATTGTTGAAGAAATTTATTGAATTAAGTGCCAGAGGCAGTAAAGAAATGTCCACAGATTTTTGAAGGAAAAATGTTATGGCCCAAAATACTTCTTTAAATTTTAATTTAATTGAAATGCTTCACACCCTCCTTGCTTTAAATAATTAAAATCTTATAGTTAACATTAACAGGGTCTTTGATCACTACCCACTCCCAACACTATACTACACACACACACACACACACACACACACACACACACACACACTTACTTAATAGAAATAACTACTGTTGAAAATTTGATGTGTATCCTTACTTAATAGAAATAACTACTGTTGAAAATTTGATGGGTATCCTTTCAGAATTTTGTCTATTCCTTTACATATTCACACATGTACCCAGAAAAACACTTAATACTAGTTTGGAAGGATGAAGGGGTAAGGGCCTCGATAATTTTCAACTTGGATAGGTTGTCTTAAACTAGAGAGAACAGCAAAAAACATTCCCAGATAATACAAGTTCTAAGAAAGATACACCACCCATGTACTCTTGAAAAACAGCTTTTGAGGTGTGGGATGGGAATGGGGGGATGAGGACAAATATGTGACACCTTAATCAATAAAGAAATTTAAAAAAAAATAGATCAGGAGACAGAGAAGATGCAAGCAGACCTTCAAACCTCAGAGTGAATGTAAGAGAGGGTGGCTGGGGGGTGGGAGGTGTAAGAGATCAACCAAAGAAGTTATATGCATATAAGCATAACCATTGAACACAGACAAGAGGGGAGTGAAGGCCTGGGCTGGAGGGTGTGGACAGGTTAGAGAGAAAAAAAAAGGGAATATGCAATGCTTTCAACAATAAAGAATTTTTTAAAAGAAAAAAAAGAAAAACAGCTTTTGAAAACTAATTTCATCAAGGGAAGATAAAAATTGTGATAACAAAAGACTCATAGCTCATCTCCACACAGTTCAGATGCCAGAATTGTACTGTATGTGTTCAGAGAAGGTTTGTGGTCAGAAGACCAGCTTTCTTTACAATGTTTCACACACCTTCTAGTGACAGTTAACTAGGTCTTGAGCCATCTACCTCAGTCCCTAGTGATTGCTAATTTTGTTTAATAATATCATAAAATATAATAATGCTGTTCCAGTCCTTGCTAATAATGATCAAACTCCATATGGATAGGATGCTGTCCCAGGGGAACTGCTAGAAAAATCTCTTTTTTTTTTTTCCTCCACAAAAGCATAGCTGTAGTAAGAACATATTGTTCATTTCATTGCCAAGGGAATTGAGATAAGATTTGCTGTGTTAAAACTCATACAGTTTTGTAAGTGGTAAAGAATAACAAGCCAGATGCTGTCTGTCATTTACACTTTATCTTTTATCTTTTTAAATCTAGTATCTATAAAGGTATCTGTGTTAATGGTGCTTAAAAATCAATACACAAATAAATATGCTTTAAAATATATACAAAAATAAATGTACCAAAATGTTAACAATTGCTATATGTGAATTTAATTATTAACTCAAATATTTATTGAGACTCTGTTATATGACACTAGAGGCCTGGTGCATAAAATTCATGCACTCAGGGGGTGGGGAGGAGGGTCCCATTCATGCCCTCGGGGGCTGGGGAAGAGGGTCCCTCAGCCTGGCCTGCACCCTCTTGCAGTCCAGGAGCTCTCGGGGGATGTCCAACTGCCAGCTTAGGTGGGGAACGGGCCTAAGCTGGCAGTCAGACATCTTTAGCCCTGCGCAGAGGGAGGAGAGGCTCCCACCAACACTGCTGCACTCACCAGCCTTGAGCCCAGCTCAGGGCTTCTGGCTGAGCGGCGCTCCCACTGTGGGAGCGCACTGACCACTAGGGGGAAGTTCCTGCATTGAGCAGCTGCCCCCTGCTGGTCAGTGCATGTCATAGCAACTGGTCATTCTGCTGTTTGGTCGAGTTGCATATTAGCCTTTTATTATATAGGATGAACAAGGGATCATGCAATGGACAAGTCAAATAAGAAAGAGTAATAGAATTCTGGCTGCTTTATCTCTATTTTATACTCTATAATAATTCATACTTTCTACAAATTTGAACATTTCTCATATTTTGGGGTTCACTGACATTAAGCTCTTCATAACATCTTACCTAATAATAGACAAATATGCAAATTGACCGTACCTTTGCTATGCTCGTGATTGGCCAGGAGGCACGGGGGGGCGGGATTCGGGGTGGCCGGGGTGGCCGATTGGGCCGGCGGGATGCTGAGCTCACATCGCCAGCGGCGGCTCGAGCTCAGCGTCTGCGCCATGGCTGTGCTGCGGCACAGAAGCGGCCTCTGGGGCAGCGAGCTCACGTCCCACCACGGACCATCAAAAGCAGGGGAGCTGGGTGCCTGTCTGCTCCAGCACCAGCGGACAGGCACCCAGCTCCCCCGCGATTGGTAGCAAAAGCGTGGGAGCTGGGTGCCTGTCCGCTCAGGCACCAGGCCTTTCAGAAGCCTCCGCCACGCTGGAGGCTTCTGAAAGGCCTGGTGCACCAGCGATCAAAAGCAAAAGCATGGGAACTGGGTGCCTGTCCGTTCAGGCACCAGGCCTTTCAGAAGTCTTCGCTGCGCTGGAGGCTTCTGAAAGGCCTGGTGCACCAGCGGACAGGCACCCAGCTCCCCCCCTACACGTGCATGATTCAATCATGCACTGGGCCTCTAGTTCTTTTATAATATTCTTAAACTTGTTTGCATCAGTAATTTTGTCCTCTGTCTCATTCTTGATATATTTCTTTGTGGCTTCTGCCTTTTTTAAAAATATATATTTTTATTGTTTTTTTTCAGAGAGGAAAGGAGAGGGAAAGAGAGATGGAAACATTAATGATGAGAGAGAATCATTGATCAGCTGCCTCCAACCTGGGAATCGAGCCTGCAACCTGGGCATGTGCCCCAATTGGGAATCGAACCGTGACTCCTGGTTCATAGGTTATCACTCAACCACTGAGCCACGCTGGCTGGGCCCTTTTTTTCCTTAAGTAATTCTGCCAGAGATTTGTCCATTTCTTAAAGCTTTCAAAAAAAAAAATCTTTTGGTTTTGTTGATCCCTCTTCTGTAACTTCTTTTCCAGAGATTATTAATTTCTGTCTTTTGTTGATTATTTTCTTTCTCCTGTGTGTTTTGGAAGTTTATTCTATTCTTTTTAACTTTGTAATTTGGATGCTAATAAGCTTGTTTATTTTCAGCCTTATTTTCCAATATGAACATAATAGGCTATAAAGTTCTCTCTAAATGCCACATATATTTAAGACTATAAATTTTCCTCTGAGTACACTATTACACATTTTAATATATAGCATTACTTTGTTGTTTAGCTCTAAATGCAAAAGAATCCTGTAAGTAATACCTATAATCTGTACATTACTAGCATTTACAATCACCACAATCTGTCACAGTCCGTATCTGATCTAAATTTTCCAATTATTCCCAAACAAGAAGCCATGGAATACTAATTAGCACTCAGAGTATTATGAATAAGTACTGATTTGAGCATAAACTCTTTTTTTAATATCTGAATACAAAGACTTACCAAATAGGCTAAGACCACATAGCATTCATTCCTTGTGAAGTTGCCAGTCTATTAATTTGGTAAATAACCTAATCTTACTTTTTCTTATCTTGAATAAAAATTCTTTCCCAAGTATCCTTGGCAAGTCATTTTTCTGACTATCTTATGTGTACATCTATGTATTTGTTGATGTATATGTTTTTCACAACCACTTGGCTGGTGCTCGGTTCAGCTACTCGTTGTGCTTTAATACATTTTTAATACCCATGATTTCTGATGTATGGATTATTTAGAAGTAACTGTTAAAGAATTCTAACGTGTGTCTTCTTATCTTTCTTGTGTTTAATTTCTAATTTGTTAGCATTGCAATTGTTGAATATGATCTGAATAATATCAAATCTTAAAAATTTTTAAGGACCTGGTTAATTACTTAGAATCAACTTTTATAAATGTTCTATGGGAACTTAATACAACTATACACAGGGTTCCCCCATAATGAGTAGAGTGTTTCTATGAAAACTTTTGCAAGCCAAATTGTGAAAGCAAACAGTATCCCCTGGTTTCTGCAAGTTCATGTTAAACCACTTTGATTTTACGAAAGACCCACATTAGTTCAGTAACACTTCTTTTGTAAAAATGAAAATTCTCTTTGAATATATTTTGATTAGCAAAAAAAAAAAAGCATATCTTTTGATCAGGTCCAGATCATTCTAAAACCAAAACAGTTCTTTCCTAATGCCTTTATATTGACACATACTGAAGCCAAGGAATCTCTACTGCATGGGGAAGCTGTCAATGCAGATAAACAGCCCAAACTTTAATTCTCTACAGATATATTATGCTTTGATCATGAGATAAGCAGAGTATCTTGTCATTCTGATTCCACAGTTCTGGGAGATCGTAATTGTCAGACTAGCAAGGGGTTGAACTGGCAGGGATTACACTGAGCCCTTGTTTTTGTGTGTGTGTGTTTTTGAATACAAGATTCAGGCTTCAATTTATACATAGGGAGAGTATGTGGAAATTAAACACCACCCTCCTGTACAACCAATGGATCACAGAAGAACTCAAAAGGGAAATAAAAAATGTATCTAGAGACAAAAATGGAGACACAGCATATCAAAACTTATAGAATGCAGCAATGCAGTTCTAAGAGTGAAGTTTATACTGTTAACATCATAAGAAAAAACAAAGATCTCAATAAGCAGCCTAACATTACACCTCAAGGAAGTAGAAAAAGAAGAACTAAGCCCAAAGCTAGCAAAAAAGGGAAATAATGTAGATAAAAGAGAGAAGACTAAAATAAATAAAATTATAAATGAAAACGGACACATTACAACAGATAACACAGAAATACAAAAGGTCATAAGAGACTACTATGAGCAATTATACACTAACAAATTGGACAACCTGGAAGAAATTGATAAGTACCTAGAAACATAAAATTTACCAAGATTAAATCACGAAGAAACAGCAAATATAAACAGACCAATAATGAGTTAGAAAATTGAAGCAGGAATAAAAAATTTCCCAACAAAGAAAAGTCTGGGACCAGATGGTTTCACAGCTCTCCCTACACACATATAAAAAAATAATAACTGTGAAGTGATGGGCGTATTAACTAACCTTATTGTGGTAATCATTTTGAAATATATACATACATTCTCTCATAACGTTGTACACCTTAAACTCAGATAATGTAATAATGCAATTATCTCTCAATAGAGCTGAGGCAGGGGGAAGATTTCTCTCCATGTTGCTCTGTATTGACATAGAACTGGCGGTAGCATTATTATTTTCCTAAACCATTCTACCATATAGTTATATATATCTTGGTATTAGAAGGGTCTGATTCCTATATATTTACCTACTATCTTTCTTTCTGGTGACTCCCTCCTCACTTGCTTCTCTATTATCACCTACCATTTCTGTTTCTTTTTTGGTCTCTTCCTTAGACCTTCCCCACCTGCAGGCTCAGCACTGGGTATCCTTCTTTGTCTTAAGTTCCCAGGGCCTACCATAGCAGCTGAGCTGTAGAAGGCCTTGTGTGGTGGCAGGCGAGGGGTAATCCCATGGTTATATGAGCGATGGACTTCGGTGGTACAACTGGAAGATAGTTTCCCCTCACATGCATACAAAAAATTCCCCAGTGCAACAGAACACAAAGCCTCAAACGCCACCACTGAAGAAGCATGCTTTAAAATAAAAAGCCTGTTGTTTGAGATCTTTATTAAAAATAAAATGCAAGAAGGCCAGTAGCCCCGACAAGAGCAACAAATCAACTTGTTTTCACTCATGGCTGCCTTACCTCTAATGACTTCAACTAATTAGACAGACAACTGGGAGAGAATTATGAGCCTGGATTCAATTCACAACCACCCAAACAAATGCTTGAGATTGTTTTCTGGACACCAGGAGAATTCATAAATAGGCCAGATAAAGTCTAAAGGCAGGTCCTGATGGGGTAACAGGCAGGGAGGAGCAGCCTCAATGTGAGTGTGTGGCGGGGTTGGGAGGTTTACCTGGAAAGTTGTCTGAGGTTCAAATGACAAAATATGTAAAAGTCTTGGTGAACTAAAAAGCCCCAAGCAAATCTTCAAGTTTTTTTTTTAGTATTCTAGAAAGAAAACATTTGTCAAGTGCCAGAAGGAATGTCGCCCCACTCAGGATTCAGGCTGGGGCTGGCCCTGTTCTGCTACAGGTGCAGGGAAAGCAAGGACCCCAGGGTGTCTTTGAGAGGCTTCAGACTTTGTGCTGGTCAAAGCTGCCACCCTCCTGGTTAGCGATGGGCAGAAATATTCTTGCGTGATGCACGTCATGGGGAACAATTACTATGAACCCCACAAGAGCGCTCTGGCATCTTGAGTTCATTGGGTTGTGCTTCCTTCACACCAGGCTAGTTTCTGCTCAGAAACCTGAGCACCAAGCAGGTCAATCCCCACAAATCCCTCCCCTTCCTTTTAAATACACCTTAAGGAGCAATGCACCCGCCATCAGCCCTCCAGGGCCCAAGGAGAGCTCTGCTCCCAAAGCTTACCCAGCACACCAGGGTCGGGAGGAAACAGAAGGCACGAAACCCGCTTCCCTGTGCAGAGCTGCTCTGGGAATTCTCTCAGCCTCACAGTGCCCCTCCCTTATAGCTCTTAGCTCGTTTTTAAAAAGACAAAAACAAAATGAACAGATGAGTCCTTAACATCCAATGGTTTATTTGTTCAACATGAATATAGGAGTTTAGCCTAGATTGAGGGAATTAAACAAAAAGGGGCTTGCATTTGCATCATCCATTACGATGGATCCAATTTGAGTTCAAAAACAGTGGGGGAGATGAACCACGAAGGCAAACAGCATGAGAGGTCCAAACCCCCAAATAATGGGTCTTTGCCCAGAGATATGTATCCAGGGTATTCTAAGCAGGAATTTTAAACATTGGATGCTGACACATTTATAAAGGTCCTTTTTGCTTATTTTCTTGTTGCTAAAAATTTCCTTTGCAAGGACCAGGAAATGCCCAAGCCCTGCCCAGGCAATCATTTCTGACCCTTCTTCCTGTACTGCCCAGCCTCCCTGAGGGAGCTCTGCACAACCACACAGTGGTAAGTGGAAAAAATAGGACAATGGCACGAGAGCTGTAGGTTGGGTAGGAATTGTAATAACAATCTCATCCTCATGTTGTTTCCTATCTAGGTTACAATTAAACAAATGTAATGAATTTTCTGCTTTAGCCAGAAACACTTGCAGATTTAGTTTTCTGGAACAGACTCTAATTAGAAAGGAAGAAGGGTACGCAATTTGGAGAAGGAAAGAAAAAAAAGATTTGAACTCAAGAGGAAAAAAAGAAACTATGCACAGACTTAAAATAGGGGTTGGGAGGAAACGGTGACTTCATAAAGGCAGCTTGAGGCTACCTCCATTTGCAACGTAGCCCTCACAAACCTAGTCCATTTCTCCTGGAGCCCCAGCATTTCAGAAGAAGGGTTTGGAAAATGCTGCACTAGGAGTCACAGCTCCAAGGGCAGCAGTGGTGCTGAGTGAGGTCGCAGCATCCTGACAAGAACTAAAGAAGACAGAAAAGCAGTTGAGAGCATGACCTCGCAAGTCAGATAAAACAAAAAAGAATGACCCTCCTAGATCAGACATCACACTTCCCATATCCCATTGCTATAAATGCCACCTGCAGATATGAATGCAAATCCTGACACCCTGTCTTACTTTGAGAACTAGAGCAAATAATTTCTCAGAGCTTTGAAACCAGAGCTTCATTTATAATAATATGACCTACCTGATAGGGCAGCTGTGAAGGTCAAACAAGAAAGCACTTCAGACACTATATCTAGCCATCAGCACTTAATAAATCTTGACTAGTAATTATAATAATTGTTGCTCATGCTATCAGGAACTGCAGCATGTTTGAGGCAAAGGGAGGAACTGTTTGCTTACCTTGAAGGTTAAAGCCATATTTTCATCTATTCTCTGCTTCAACAAGTCCCATATATAACGTCATGGTCTCCCTCACTCTGTTTTTGTTCACTGACCTTTCCCACAAAGAGGTAGCTACTCTTTTTTTAAAAAAAAATACAAAAATCAATTTTATTTCTATATACTAGCAATGAACACATGGACATGAAATTTGACTATACAATATCAATTTCAATCACTCTGAAAAAAAGGCATGTATAAATACAAAAATATATATATACAGGATGCTTTTGATGGAAATGATGACACAATGATGAATAAAATCAAGGATCTAAATTGAGGAATCTATCCTGATGATCCATGATCTTTGTTTCAACCATGTGTCTATGAGAGATGAGTTTCTGCTTTATTATTATTTATTACTATTTTAAATTGAAGATAAAAGATAAAGCCGCTAATACTTGGGTGCCCTAAGAAATGCCGCTAATACTTGAGTGGCCCTAAAGTGTGTGGAGCATACCCATTCCAAGGTTGATCTCCATGGCATCCACTTATGTGAACATCTTCTCTAATATGATTTGTCAAAAATAAAAGTTTACCTTAGCTGGTTTGGCTCACTGAATAGAGCATCAGCCTGGGGACTGAAGGGTCCCAGGTTTGATTCTGGTCAGGGGCACATACCCAGGTTGCCGGCTCCATTCCCACTGGGGGGCATGCAGGAAGCAGCTGATCAATGATTCTCTCTCATCATTGATGTTTCTATCTCTCCCTCCCTCTCTAAAATCAATAAAGTTATATTTAATAACTAAATAAATAAAAGTTTGCTTTGTCAAAAATTTATTTTAAGTTCCTTTCCTGAAGTTGTTCAAGCTCTTTGAATCCATTACTCCAAGGACACATGAGAAAAAGTATGGGATGTCTTAGTTTGGCTTCATAATAAAGACCAGCTACGAAGCACTGTTCCTTCTTAATGTAACTCTTGCACTGCATTTTCAATGCCTGTCCTGTTACACATGCCCTCTGAGCACCAGTCTTACAAAGAGTATCCTTGCTCTTCAGTGGGGTTCTGTTGGTGCAGTTCATTGAGAACAGAAAACTCTTAAGAACCACATATTTGGAGCTGTGATTCTGGAGATGGTAGATTTAATCATTTTTAAAAGTAAGGCCCTGAAAGGTCATGGAAAGCAAGATCCACACATCTTACACAGGCAAAACCAAGATTAGAACCAAATCCCATCTGGTGTTTAGGCCTCTTTCCCCTATCCACATTCAGAGAATTGTCAGGATTTTCTATTCTCACCAAACACTCATTTATTCCCAGTTTGTTCGTGGCTGCCTTGAAGGCAACTCTTAACACAATAGCTCTGTGGTTCAGAAGGGCGGGGGACTTCTTCAGTCAGCAACTCCTCTTTTCCCAGTGTTACATCGGCACTGACGGCACTGACGTTTTTTTCAAAAAGCCAGGTTCTAGGGCCTCACATTATTCATCAAAATGTAAATGGACAATTTGTATTGTGACCCTACAAGGAAGGTTAAAAGCCCAGAGGTATATTTTTTCCTGGTCTCTTCTGGGTGCTAATCAGCATACAGCCTTTGAACCTCAGTCATTTGTATCCCCGCATGCCTCTGCCACCAGCTGTGACTAGAGATGTTCTGAATTAAGAAAGCTTCCAGGTTTTGTGTCTAAGAAGCATTAATTCCTAGAAGCGAGGAGTCTGTTTCCTGAGGAGACTGTCCTCCTGATAGCCTTCTGAGAAGAAACCAGGAGTCCTTCTTCTTGGGAGCAAGAAGAAAGAAGCCAAAAAAGAGAGGAGCTTAACAGTTTTTGAGAAATGAATGCTAAGACAGGAAAGGCACAAGAGATAGGAGAGGAAGAAAACAGCCGTATAAAAACAGACGGAAAGGAGAAAGCTGAAAAGTAGAACTGGGAGCTGGTGAGGCTCACAGTAAAAAGAACATTGAGGGCAGAGATGGCAGCTGTTCCACAGAAGAGCCCTTTGGTAACACCAAGGGTCTGAAGCATCGCAGGATATGCCACCCCTAAATATGCACTTTGGTATAAGGTTTATATTTGTTTTGTTTTACTTTTATTAGCCTTTATTTTATGCTGAATTTACTCCCGGGCCATAAGGTTTTGCTTCTTCAGTTTCTTCTGGGCTATCTTTTTCTTCTGTGCAATCTCCTCTTCTGGTTCAGGAACAATCTGCTCTTTTTAGTAGGATCATCTCCATGTGGCAGGGAGGGCTCAGGTATGGTCTAATCACCCATGAGCTCTGTAAGTTTAGTGCTTATCTTGAGAGCTTTGTTCACCTGGATATTCTCAATGACCAGAGAATCTACATCTAAACCCTCAAACTCAGCATTACTCTCTGCATTTTCAAGCTTGTGCAGCAAAAACTCAGCACTTTTTGGGGACCAACAACCCTATGTCTAGCCCCATTGTTTAGCCTGGGCACACCTAACAATACCATCATTGTAACGATGGCAGGGCACATCCTTACAGATACTTGGTGGCTTTTCAGATACTTGGTGGCTTTTCATATATGCTTACCCTTGATGGCATGGACAATTTCATGTGTGTTCTTAAAGTGAACATGAAGATTTAAACCTCTTGATTTGCATGATTTTGTGGGATTTTCTTGGTCAAGGGAATAATGAACCATTTTCAGAGGTCATCAGAGGCCGCTTTGAGGAAGAGCAGTATAAGGATTATCTTGAGTGCAGGCAATTGAGAATAAACAAATACAAGAAAAACTCTCGTCCTCCCCCTATTTATCCAATAGCAGGACATGAGTTTGTAAAGGTGAACCCCCTCTCCTGTCTACCATCCAAGACAGAAGTTAAGCACCAGAGACAATTTTATACTCTTATCAGCCCACAAATGGCATCAGAGGAATCTATACACAATTTACTAACCAGCCCTTATCCTCCATTAGATTCCCCATATATTTGCTTCCCATAATTTGTCACCCTAGAAACTCAAAGTCCTTTTCCTTTGTCTTGTCACTTCTCTAAAATGTATTGTTTTTTTATTAAGCTGCTATATAAGTCCAAGTTCTAACCACTTTGATTTACTCATTGCTAGGTGTTCCCATGTGCATTTGGTCAATGAAGATTAATCTATCTTTTGTCAGTGTAATTTATTCAGCCCCAGCCAAAGAATCTAACATGGTGCTATGGACTAAATGTTTGTGTCGCCACAAAATTCTTATGTTGAATGAATGTGATGGCATTAGGAAGTGGCATCTTTGGGAGGTTATTAGGACATGAAGGCAAAGCCCTCAAGAATGGGATTAAGGCCCTTATAAAAGAGACCTTAGAGAGATCCCTCACTCCTTCTGCTATGTGAGGAAACAGAAAAAAAGATGGCTATCACCAGTCACTGAATCTGCTGGAGCCCTGATGTTGCACTTCCCAGCATCCAGAACTGTGAGAAATAAATTTATCCTATCTAATAAAGAGGGAATATGCTAATTGACTGCCCCACCCTCAAAGGTGGCAGCGCTCACAGCCACAAGATGGTGGCACCCAGTCCCCTCAGCCCCGCCAGGGCGGTAGGCATGCGGCAAGCCTGCCTCCGGAGTCCCCCAGTCCCCTCAGCCCCCCAGCCTCCCAGGGCCGGCCGGAGGCACAGCCATCCAGGGCAGGCCCAACGTGCAGGCAAGCCTCAGATGCTGGCCTGAGGAGCAGGCAAACCTCAGATGGTGGCTGCCCAGCAGCCCAGGGCTGCCCAAGGCTCAGGTAACCAGGGCCGGCCAAGGCTTGCACTGCCGGCAGTGGCAGCAGCAGAGGTGTGATAGGGTGTCGCCTTCCCCTGATTGCCAGGCCGCCTCCCACCCCTGAGAGCTCCCACACTGTGAGAGGGGGCAGGCCGGGCTGAGGGACCACCCCCTCCAGTGCATGAATTTTCATGCACCAGGCTGCTAGTGTTGATTATAAACCACCCAGTCTATGGCATTTGGTTATAGCAGCTGAATGGACTGTTACAGATGGATAGAGATAAAAAGAATGTTTCTCCTCCGATAGGTCACACCAGGTAGGGATGGTGGTCTAGCCTTCAAAAAAGAAGGGAATCACACATTTAGATTTGCATGGTTTGACAATTCTTACCACCTCCCTCAGTGAGGTGTGATGGATGATGCAAGACATGTGGGGTTGCTTCTAGATATCTAAATAATCACGCTCAATAAACCAAAGTTAAAACCCCATCCAAATGTCAAATGTCTTTGAGACATTTTGAAGGGACAACTAGGCTAATGCTACTGGAACCAGTTCCCAAGGAGGAGCTAGCTGTACCTCTGACCCACTCATAAAAGCAGGGGCAAGGACTACAGAATAGAAATTTGGGTGTAGAAGGTTGCAGTTGTAGGGGTTCAGAATGAGTCTCCCTAAGATGTGCCACTGTGGAATGTGAATTGTTGTGAGCTAAAGGCAACCAAGACTCTGCAGGCTCAAGGGAAACTTCTGTGCCCCCTGCACCCACCAACACCCCACCCCCACCCTATCTGGCACTACCTAGAAGAATTTAAATTAGGGGCCCTTTTCATAATAAGAGATTATCAGAGATAAACATCTTGGTTTATCTATATGGCAGGGCAAATACTAATTACTGTATTGTCCTGTGTGATCTTCCTCCCCTCTGAAGCCCCAAGTTGCCTTACCTCATTCTTAGCTCAGAATGCCATATATAACTCAATTTAACTTTCTGTCCCTAAACTTCTCATGCATGTGGGCTCTCTGACTCTCATGTATGTGGGTTCTCATATGTTTATATGTCTGTAATAAAGCTTAGTTATGTTTTGCTGTTAATCTGTCTCATGTTGATTTAATTATTAGACCAGCTGAGAGAACCTTGAAGGGGAGAGGAAAGTTTATTCCTCTCCCACACAGTAGTGACACACATCAATAGGATTGAGTTCTTATGGTCCCAAAGTGGAGAGCAAAGAACTCTAGCAGACAAGGCTTTCCAGAACACTTCCTAGAAACACGTGGCTCACACACCTGGGGCTGTTTCCCTATCAAAAAGAATAGGAAATCTAAGAGAAAAAGCACAAAAGAATAACCTTCCTGGATCAAACACAGCACTTCAAATATTCCATTGCTACAAATTCTACCTACAACACAAAAGCCTCTAGCTATCAGATTTTTTTACTCAATTTTCACTCCTAAAATAAAAGAAGGAAAAATATTTCCTCCCATGTATCAATTCAACTTCTTGGACCTTTTCTTTCCAAACAACTCATATGTCTGAGGAATTTTCTGAATTCGGAGCTTTGGCTCATGATCCTCCCAGGAGCAGGTTGGGTTTTTATATTTAAGCTCCATATTTTATAGTATTACTATTATACTTGTAATCCATTGCATTTACTTAATCTAAAATCTTTCAAATCTGCCGAAGCCTGTTTGGCTCAGTGGATAGAGCGTCGGCCTTCGGACTGAAGGGTCCCAGGTTCGATTCCAGTCAAAGGCATGTACCTTGGTTGCAGGCACGACCCCAGTGCGGGGTGTGCAGGAGGCAGTTGATCGATGTTTCTCTCATCGATGTTTCTAACTCTCTATCCCTCTCTCTTCCTCTCTGTAGAAAATCAATAAAATACATTTGTTAAAAAAAATAAAATAAAATAAATAAAATCTTTCAAATCTTAAATACAGGTTTACCTGTAGTGCTGAATGGAGAAACTTTTTAGGAGCCCCATGTGGAACTATTAATAAGAAATTAGGTATAATAAGGCAGATAGTGACAGGCTGCCCCAAACCACTGCGTGCTCCCTTTCATCTTGTGCTCCCCTCCTATAGAGTACAAAAAGCCCGAATACTCACCTTCCCAGTGTCCCTTACAGATAGGGGGAGCCATATGACGCCTGAGGAAGTTTTCCCCTTCCCAAATATAAAGAGAAAATCTCAAAAGAAGGATTAGGGCTTCTCCCCTTCTTCCTGCCTGGAATTCAGAAAGAGCTGCCTGGAGGCACAGCAGCCATCTTGAAACCATGAGGATGAACCTCAGGATGGAAAGCAGGAGACCGAAGGAGATGGGATCTGGTGCCCCTATGAACCACCTTGCCAGCCTAGGACTGCTTGTCTCTAGGCTTCCTGGTACATGAGAAAAATAAACCCCTTATTGGTTTAAGCCACTGCAGAGTAAAGAAAAAAATTTGAAGGACTTTAAAATGGACCAATTGTCTTCAAAGGAAAGTGAGTCATTATCTAACGGCAGTGTGCTCTTTCCAGGTAATCTGATTCTATGAGGTCTCCGCCTGCTTCAGTGTTGGTGAGCTATTTCGCAGCTCTGGAAATTATATGGAACTGCCAGCAATGTAAATGACTCTTGCCTGTAAATTTGCAATTGAATATTGTTGTCTGAGGTGCACCTGATCACCCACGGTTTTACTCTACTAAGCAAATTCATTTTGGTATTCCTCCTTACACATATAGGCCTCTGTCCTCTGAATTTTCCCCCTAAATCGTTTGCAATATCTTACTGGCTCCCTCTTAATTAATGAGTTAAATAAAACAATTCGCTAGGTGTTCGTTCTGTATTTGGATGACAGTCATAATGTAACCTTTTAAAAAAAGATACATACTTTACCATGGGTTTTGTTACTTTCAGCCTTTCTAAACGAATCTTAACTGATGCATATACCTAGCATGACTATAGACAAGTAAACTGGTACCCAGGCGCAAGCTGAAGCCATCACCAACACAGAAGAGCACAGCAGGAGAAACAGCTCATTCTAACAGACTCCGACCAAACCGGTGTCATCTAGACTGGCCATTTCCTATTCATCACCCCTCACAGCAAAGAATGAGCAGGGGTGGTTGCTTGAAAAGAGTTTACTTTCCTTACTGACTCCTGAAATATTTTGGCAGGAGAGGAGGAAATGGGCTATAATAGTCTGGAAGAACCTGTGTGGCTTTTACTGATCTTGCTGGTACTGACAATGGAGGGTTTGATTTTGCGGTGAGCTGGTACACACTGAAAAAAGGAAGCATCACTCCTGCTCCATCCACTCTCTTTCTCTATCCACAGCAAGACGCCAAGGGGAGAAGAAAGGTTAATTAGGGTTCAGTCCCTTGGTCTCTGACATAGGAAAGAAAGGCCAAGCCCCCTTCTCCTTGTCCTCTGCATTTTTTGTCTGGCCCTCTATAGCCCCAGAAGGTGTCATTTCTTTCCTTGATAGAAATCCCCTGAGGGTTGGGGAGTATGGTCTTTGGGATGGATCTCATAAAGCATCCAGTACACTGGGGCATTCATTTGAATTAAATAGCATACTGGTAATTAAAATTTAAAAAATTAGCATTTTTCTTTCTCCCAGGGATTTTGTTACAACAGTCCCTGGAGATGACCTAAGTTATATTCTAATAACTGTGGGGACATTTTTTATGAGACTATTCGACCATGTCATATTCCATCTGACCCGCACCATGATCTGACCTTTAGGAGGAATTGAATTCCATTGTCTACGTGTGAAGGTGTACTCTCTTGTGTATTAACATGCTAAATGTTGGTGCTAGTCCAGAGAGCACTTTCTAGAGATAGGCAAATGAGGGGCCAGAGTTTGAAAGTAATTATCTTAACATTTAAAAGAGAATATTTTAATAATGATACTATTTAAGCCTAGACCTATTTGATCTAAAGGACAAAACACACACACACACACACACACACACACACACACACACACACTCACCAAAAAACTCCCCTGGTAGGAAGAATGTTTAAAAATTGTCCTCCCTCAAAGATGTGAATTCTAAAATAACCCTCTACTGGCTGGGTCTGAAGTACTTTTCTTGGAAAGTAAATTAGGGTTTTAAGATGCTACTATTTGAATGATGGTAAATGGTCCAGGACAGAGCTTTGGAGTCAGACAGACCCTGGTTGTTGTCACATTAAATTAGATGCATAGGGAGCTTGACAGGATCCTTG
Source organism: Eptesicus fuscus (assembly GCF_027574615.1). NCBI lineage: Eukaryota > Metazoa > Chordata > Mammalia > Chiroptera > Vespertilionidae > Eptesicus > Eptesicus fuscus. The sequence continues at coordinate 28,807,952 of NC_072477.1, read as the reverse complement.
GCACATAACACCAGTAAATGGTCATCATTGATGAGGCCAGCAAAGTGTATCTGGCTTGTATGACCTCACCTTTGAGGGCTGATGGCCTGGACTTAGTCAGTTAGGTTTATTAGGTGAAAGAGAACCTTTTAAAGAGAGACTGGTGAGACAAAGGGTACTAGAATCAATTTGAGAGCAATAAAATAAGGCCAAAGGCTTTGTCTTATTTACCCTGTGTCTCCAGTACCCAGACAGGGCCTGACACCTAGAAGTCATTCAGTAAATGTCTGTTGAGTCCATGAAAGACGGAACAGCAGGAGGCCCAGCTCCCTTCCCAGCACTTCGGAGCCATCCAGGGGAGACAGTACTTCCACTCCATGGCGGTTGTCACTCCTTCTCTCTGAGCTCCAGCTCCTCTCTGGCCCTTAGGTCTTGCTCACCAAGTATGGACACGTGGACACTGGCTGCTTTCTCTTTTAGTCCTGCTAACATCTCTAACACTCCGCTAGTGTGTGAAGCAGATGAGGATCAGAGAACTGTTCAGGAAAACACTCCCCTTGAGAGTTGGACATCCCTCTCCTGCAGCCTCTGCAGCTTCCCGCCATAGTAGACCCATTTTAAACCAGCTCTCCCTCAGGGCTTGGGGCTGGTTCTCCCCTCTCCTTTCTCCCTGGAGAGACTCCTAGTGTTGCCTCGATGATGATATATTGAGGGTAACAGAGGTGACAGGAATGGGGGGACTCAATACTTCTGCTCAGAAAGAGCAGGTAAATCCTTTTTGTTTTGATCTCTCTCTTTCAAATTATACCAAACCTTGTCTTTCAGAAGCAAAAAGGCCATTAACTTAGTTCTTATAATAATCACACCCTCTTCTTTATTTCCCCTAATATACCCCAATACCATCCCCAAGTTCAAAGGCAAACACTTTCAACTCTTTCACTGTCTTCTTTGCCCCACCCCTGGCATTTACTTCCATATTTTTAGCATGATGCTTACACTGCTATTTCTTGATTTATCCATTTTAGACATTATTAATTGACGTCTGTACCAGTCAGACTCCATAAACTTATGCCAGGTAATCCAATAGAGGAAAATTTAATCTAAAATATGAGTTAGAACGTGTTAGAATTGCTGAAAGAGCAAACAGAGATCAGTAAATCCTGTTCCTGCCTCCCCGCAGGGCAGGAGAGATCAGGAGGAGGGGGTGTTCCTGGGCCCCACACAATAGGAGGGGAACCACTGGGGCCACCAGGCAGGTTATGTAAATATTATTTACTGTTGAGCCAGGATTATGATTACATTTTCCTTCAAACAATTTTAGTTGTTTCTCCTGAAATATTTGCATTTTTTAGTGACTTGCTTACTTTACTGTATAACCAGTGACAAGTGTTGTCAAACACTCACCAGTGAAACCTCTCTAGTGCTCTCCTCCACTTTGGAATATTCATGATTGTGAGCTGAAGTTCACCTGAGAAATAGCTGATGCAGGAGGGCTCTCTCAGCTTCCCCTTTCTACCTAAAAGCAGGTCTTGAAATTCCCCATGAAAAAAGTACCTTTCCCACCCGCCAGGCGTGGCTCAGTGGCAGACCACCAACCTCTGAACCTGGAGGTCATGGTTCATTTCCCTGTCAGGGCACATGCCTGGGTTCAGGCTCGACCCTCAGTGTGGGGCATGTAGGAAGCAGCCAATCAATGATTCTCTCTCATCATTGATGTTTCTATCTCTCTTCCCTGTAATGCCCAGTGTTCAGAATCCCCAAAAACCCCCCAGGAAGGAGCCAAGACCCGCTGTAACTGCAAGAGAACCTTTATTCGTGCTAGCACGAGCTCTCATCTCCAGCGCTCACCGGGGACAAAGAGAGCTTCTCTCGCCAACACAAAGGCTTTAAGGGGGTTTCGAGTAGTGGGCAGGGAGAGTGTTTATGACTCCCATGATTGGTCAGGGGTAGGGTGAGGGGTCCAGTTACACAGGGGCACACTGGGCAGCTTGCCTAAAGTGGACTGAGTCCATCTCTCTACATTCCTATTGGCAGGTTCATGCAATTGTTACATTCTCGCGGTTTTCTAAGAAAAAGGAGTTATATACATAGTTACACAGGGTGGAGGGTGCAGTACATTTTGTGCTGTCCTGCTCTGCCCTTTCATTCCCCTCTCTATTCCTCTCTGAAATCAAGAAAGAAAGGAAAGGAAAGGAAAGGAAAGGAAAGGGAAAGGGAAGGGAAGGGAAGGGAAGGGAAGGGAAGGGAAGGGAAGGGAAGGGAAGGGAAGGGAAGGGAAGAAAGGAAGATACCTTTCCTGGACCAGGAAGAGAAAAACAATCTTGTCACCAGAGTCTGGGAGTCTATGCCAAAATGGACCTACATGAATTTACTCAAATAACCCTTATCTTCTATCAGTTCCCACCATGTATTTCCTAGTCCCAGGCCCACAATTTACTGCCCCAAACCCAAGTTCCTTTATCTTGTCACATCCCCACAATTTATTATTTTTTGTACAATAAGGTTTATAAGCTTTTGAGCCTAAGGGCTACTTTGGTTCTTCATTTTTATTTTGAAGACTACAGTGTGCACATAAAAAAATATTAAGTGAATTTGTATGTTTTTCTTCTGTTAATTTGTCTCATGCCAGTTTGATCCTTAGGCCAGTCACAGAATTTGAGAGGGCAGAGGAAGTTTTCCTCCCCTCCACAGACAAGCCATCAGTTCCATGTTCTTTCCCGGGAGACCTTCCCTGCCACCCCCTGCTCCTGCCTGCACTGGTTGCTCTGTGGGCCTGGAACACAGCTGTCATCCCAGGATCTCCCATCACCGCCCCGCAGAGAGGCCTCCATGGCATCTTCTTTCTTGGTTTACTCCTTTATTGTGCCAAAGCATATTCTCCACAGAAAACTAAAAGTACAATTTTGAGTCACGGCTGTCTGAAAACACCTTTATCCCATCCTTACACTTGATTGGATTCCAGATTGAAAATTGTTTCTCCTCTAGTATTTTGAAGGCATCACTCAATTTTCTTATAACCGCCAATGTGGCTTTTGAGCAGTCCAATCCCTTTCTGATTTCTGATCCTTTTTATGTGACCTTCTTTTCCTTCTGGAATCTCTCAGGATTTTTTCTTTATCCCTGGTGTTTCAAAATCCACAGTGGTATCCTTGGTCTGGGTTGTTTTTGGTGTGTGTGTGTGTGTGTGTTGTTTTTTTGTTTTTTTGTGTGTGTGTTTTTTCATTGTGTTGGATAATGCTAGGATTTTTTTTATCCAGACAAGGAGTCAGCCAAATATTTTTTTTTGGAAAGGACATGATAGTAAATACTTTAGGCATTGTGGGCCATATAGTGTCTGTCAAAATTTCTCAACTCTATCATTATAGCAAAGCAGCCAAGGACAACAGGTAAACAAATAGTCATGGCTGTGTTCCAATAAAACTTTATTTACAAAACAGGTAGCAGGGTGAATTTGGCCCATGGACCAATGTTTGTTAAGCCCTGATCTAGACTCTAGATACCCATGGTCCTCAGTTCAGGGACATTTTCTTGTGTTATTTTGTTATTTGATAATATTTTCCTCTCCATCTTCTCTATTCAGCCTTTCTAGGTTTTTTATCAGTCAGGTATTGGCCCTCTTAGATTGGTTCTCTAATATTCTAATATTTTCTTTCTTATTGTTCACATTGGTCTTTTTGTTTTACTTTTTTTTTTTTTTTTTTACTTTTTTTTTTTTTTTTTTTTTTTTTTAAATTTCTTTATTGATTAAGGTGTCACATATTTGTCCTCATCTCCCCATTCCCATCCCACCCCTCTCCCCACGCATGCCCCAATCCCCTGTTGAACTTAACCGTTGGATAGGCTTATATGCATGCATACAGGTCCTTTGGTTGAACTCTCCCCCTCCCCCCCACCCTCCCCCTACCCTCCCCTATCCTCCCTCTGAGGCCCGATAGTCCGATCGATGCCTCCTTGCTTCTGGTTCTGTTCTTGTTCCTCAGTCTATGTTGTTCATCATTTCCCCTAGATGAGCGAGATCATATGTCACTAGATATATACTAATAAGCACTGAATGTGAGACGAGCAATAATAGTTATGCTGACAGGCAAATGAATCAGTCTGTAGCGAGCTTCCCCCTGGACCAACAGTTCTTTTGAGACTCAATATCAATGTCCAGTAGTTCCTTATGTGTACATGTCAGCACTGACCCCCCAGCTCTGGATGGTGGACAAATGGCGGTAACGGAGGTCCGACTCCCTCTGGTTTGGTCTCGGCCGAACCCAGGGGCACGGCGTCACCCGGACTAAGGGGCACGTGGCCTCACCCATACCCAAGGGGCGCGTGGTCTCACCCGGGCCTGGGACCCAGCCTCACCCGGATGGATCCAGGGGCACACGGCCTCACCCGGACCCAGGCTCTGGCTTCACCCGGACCCAGGGACACTTGGCCTCTCCCAGACCCAGGGCCACTTGGGCTCACCCGGGCCTAGGTGCACGAGGCCTCATCTGGATCCAGGGACACATGGTCTCACCCGGACCCAGGGACGCTTGGCCTCTCCCAGACCCAGGGCCACTTGGGCTCACCCGGGCCTAGGTGCACGAGGCCTCACCCGGATCCAGGGACACATGGTCTCACCCGGACGCAGGGACGCTTGGCCTCTCCTAGACCCAGGGCCACTTGGGCTCACCCGGGCCTAGGTGCACGAGGCCTCACCCGGATCCAGGGACGCATGGTCTCACCCGGACCCAGGGACACTTGGCCTCTCCCAGACCCAGGGCCACTTGGGCTCACCTGGGCCTAGGTGCACGAGGCCTCATCCGGATCCAGGGACGCATGGTCTCACCCGGACCCAGGGACGCTTGGCCTCTCCCAGACCCAGGGCCACTTGGGCTCACCCGGGCCTAGGTGCACGAGGCCTCACCCGGATCCAGGGACACATGGTCTCACCCGGACCCAGGGACGCTTGGCCTCTCCCAGACCCAGGGCCACTTGGGCTCACCCGGGCCTAGGTGCACGAGGCCTCATCCGGATCCAGGGACGCATGGTCTCACCCGGACCCAGGGACGCTTGGCCTCTCCCAGACCCAGGGCCACTTGGGCTCACCCGGGCCTAGGTGCACGAGGCCTCACCCGGATCCAGGGACACATGGTCTCACCTGGACCCAGGGGCGCTTGGTCTTTTCCAGACCCAGGGGCACGTGGCCTCACCCGGGCCTAGGTGCTCGAGGCCTCACCCGGATCCAGGGACACATGGTCTCACCCGGACCCAGGGACGCTTGGCCTCTCCCAGACCCAGGGCCACTTGGGCTCACCCGGGCCTAGGTGCACGAGGCCTCATCTGGATCCAGGGACACATGGTCTCACCCGGACCCAGGGACGATTGGCCTCTCCCAGACCCAGGGCCACTTGGGCTCACCCGGGCCTAGGTTCACGAGGCCTCACCCGATCCAGGGACACATGGTCTCACCTGGACCCAGGGATGTTTGGCCTCTCCCAGACCCAGGGCCACTTGGGCTCACCCGGGCCTAGATGCGCGAGGCCTCACCTGGATCTATGGACCCCTGGCCTCACTTGGACCCAGGGGAGCGCGGCCTCCCCCAGACCCAGGGGCGCTTGGCACCTCCGCAAGAGTCCCGCCTCTCCCCGCAGGCATCTGGGTCTCCCACGGGTCCCCAGAAGCTGGATTTCAGTGTGATGGAGAGCTAATCTCCCCTAGGTTTGGAACAAAAGCCCCTTTCCCCCGCCACCAACCAGACCCACGCGCCTCCACACCTCATCCCCTCCGATTTCGCTGGTTTCCTCTTCCCTCTTAGCTATAAATCTACCATTCAGCCATCTCTCCTGTAGTTCTGGATGGCAGAGGCTCTGTCCTCCATTCGTGCCCCTGAAATTGCTGTGCGCGGTGGAGTTCGCAGTTCCTTTGTTTAACTTAGCCGCCTTCTTGATTCTCCTCTGTCAAAATGGCTTAAAGGGCTTGAATGTAAGATGAGACCTCCTAAGAATCCTCCAAATCGGTGTTGGCGGCCTCCGGGGCCTCGAGGATCTCACTGCGCAGTTCGGCCAGGTCGGTGGCGCGGATGCGCCCCTCCTGCAGAAAGATGGTCTCTTCCTTCACAGAGAGCTGCTGCGCCGAGTCCGCGGCCGCCGCCACAGCAGCTGCTGCGGCGCCCACGAGCCCATGGCCCCGGCTGCGGTGCTGACTGAGAGGAGCAGCCGCCCGGTCTGGGGAGACGCGAGCAGCAGTCGCCACCCTCACT